>NC_136068.1:366811401-368195707 GCF_964261635.1 Lissotriton helveticus | reverse complement strand
TTTGAAAAATAATCTAAATCTTGTTTTTATATGGCATCTTTGTTCTAAATAGTTTGGATTTACTCTATTAAAAAGAAATATAGGTTCTTAGAGGTCTACCCCTTTTTGCTTGGTTTACTATCTCCCCCCTCTGGACCTAAAAGTATCTGGGAGAACTCTTTCTTTGCATCCAATCAATGTTGCCCACAGATTGAGAAAGCTATGAAACATGTGAATAAATATGTGTCTGCTTTTCTAAGAGACTATAGAATGGGGTCCATTTACCACAACAATCTGCGTTTCAATATGGATGGCATCTATAGGAGAGATTGTGTACATTTTACAGATGAGGGAAACAGAGTCTTCCTCGAAATGAAATGAAATTAAATTAAAAAAACAATTTATAAAGCGCGGTAGCTACCCTCAGGCGTCGTAGCGCTACAGACAACGTGCTTGGACCGCAGAAGTCAGAAGCTAATCAGATTTATTGAAAAGCCATGTTTTCAAAAGTCTGCGGAAGACGAGGAGTTTGGGTTCTGATCTGAGTTGGAGGGGGAGGGAGTTCCAAATCCTGGCCACATTGTAGGAGAAAGAACGTCCTCCGCACCTGGCTTTCCGGACCCTTGGTATTATGGCCAGGAAAGAAAAACCTGATCAAAGCTCTCTAGTTGGATGGTAGGCAGGCATCAGTGGCTGGTTGATAATGGTCCCTGTCCCCCAAAAGGAACGATGTGCCATTCACAATGCCTAAAATTGGGTTCTTTCCCTAACTGGGAGCCAGTGAAGATCCTTAAGACTGGCTTTGACAGAGAGGCGACGAGGGATTTGAAGAAGGGTTCTAGCTGCCGAGTTTTGGATGATTTGTAATTTATTAAGAGTGGTCTGGGGTGCTCCCAGATACAGGGAGTTTCCAAAATCCAGGCGGGACAGGATTAAACCCTGGACCATAATCTGCCTTGCGTGGAAAGGTAGTAGAGGGAGGATTTTTCGTAGAAGTCTTAGCAGGCCAAAGCAAGTTGCTGAAAGCTTGGCCGCCTGACAGTTAAAATTGAGGGATTTGTCGAGCCAAATGCCTAGACTTTTGATTGAATCCTTCGGTACAGGGTTGTTCCTAGGCATGGGGGCCAAGATAGATCGATGGTATTGTTTGTATGGCCACCCAAGAGCATAAGCTCTGTTTTGTCCCCATTCAATTTGAGGCAGGAAGACGTCATCCACTCATGAACTGCTACCAGGCAGTTACCAAGGTCAGTGGGCATATTTTGTGGGGGATTGAGAGCCACTACCAGCTGAGTATCGTCCGCATAGGTAATGATTTTTACCCCAAAAGGGCGGACGATCTCAGCTAGGGGGCTCATATATATATTAAATATTGTGGGGCTCAGGGAGGAGCCCTGCGGCACGCCGCAGCCGAGAGGCTTACTGGAAGATGTGGTACTGCCCTCAAAAACCTGGAAGGAACGAGTGGCCAGGAAGGATCTAAGCCAAGTGATTGCCATGCCCGAAATTCCCTTACTGCTGAGTCTATGTAGTAGGATGTTGTGGTTTACCGTGTCGAAGGCGGCACTTAGATCAAGGAGGATGATGGCAGCAGAACCTCCATTGTCCAGGATCCTCCTAGCCTCCTCCGTCACGGCAACCAAGGCAGTTTCGGTCCCATGCAGGGGCCGAAAACCGGTCTGAGTAGGGTCTAAGATGTTATTAGCCTCTAAATATTCTGTCAGTATTGTATTCACATGTTTCTCAAGGATTTTGCTTAACCAAGGCAGCAGGGAGATTGGGCGGTAATTGGCCGGGTTCTTTTGATCCAGATTAGATTTATTTAAAAGGGCTTTAACCATGGCTCGCTTCCATGGAAGAGGGACGATACCAGTGGATAGGGAATTGTTCAGAAGTTCCATAATGGTAGGGGAGATACAATTAGCGACTGAGAGTAGGATGCGAGGGGGTGTAGGATCGGTGGGGGAACCAGATTTTACCTGGTGCATGATGCGTCATAAACTTTACTCTGCATCGGTACTTACTTGTAGGTACCAAAACTCTGTCAATAAACATAACGGCTCTTTTTAGAGCCACCCAGCATCTAAATACATAAGCTTGATGTATATCTCAAATTTTATTTCTTTTTTTGCTTGGAGTCGCGCACCCTACGCATAGAAGTCGTGCACCAAACACGCTGGAGTTGCGCACCCTACAGGTTAGTAGTTGTCCATCCAACGCGTGCACACCAGGGGGCCGTACTGAGACCCACGCAGGATGCGTGACTCCTAATTTTACCATAAAAAAATAGCCCCTATCACAAATTGTTATTATCCCCGCGGACCCCATCCCCTGGGGCTTATAAAAATGTTGGGGACCGTGGGGGGGAGCCCCAATGCCCCCACAGTCCCAGCCGGCTCCCTGCATCCTTCGGGAGCCGGCATTGATTTTCCACATGGGGAGCTTCTAACATGAAGCTCCCTGTGTGGAAAAGCAATATGGTTTGGATTTTGAAAGGGAGAGCAAGTTTCCCTGCTCTATCTTTCAAAATCCAAACCAAGTTTGCTATGGGAGGGCGGGAGCCGGGAGACTCCCGCCCTCTCATAGTAAACAGCAGTGTACCAGGGTGGGCACCCCGAGACACTGCAGGCCCCGGTCCTGGGGGTGGCGGTCCCCAGGGCCCTCGAGAGCTCCAGGAAGGGGGCCATGCAGCCCCCTCCCACAATACATGAAGCTCTGGGGGTGGTGGTCCCCGGGGCTTGGGGGGCCATTGAGACCCCCACCCACAAATTATACTGGGAGGGGCCTTAAAGCGCTTCCCAATAATTGATTTTGTAGCCCCAGGGGGTGGCTGTTTCCGGGGCTAGGGTGCGCCTCTGGACCCCTTAAAATGTAATATTTTTGCATCTGGGATTTGGCCCCCCCAGGGGGCTAATCGTAAAAAAAGCTCAGCTTTATTTTTTATTTTTGTACGGCAGGATCCGCGCACCCTGTGGGCACTTGCGGTTTAAAAATACAAATACAAATTGGGCCATGGGAGTGCTTGTGGGACCCCCGAGGAAGGTCTAGCGGGTCAAGATATTTCTACCCTGCCCCCTTTATACCTTTAGCATACTTGTTCCACTGACTTCTTCAGCCACGCTTCTATCGAGGCACAAAATGGCTGCCAACAGTTCCTGGTTTCGAATGTTGACAACCCCTTGACAGCCAATTAGCATTCAGCGCGTGATCGGAAGGGTGCGCTCAGGGCACGCTCAGGCTGCGCGGATCCACCGTGGCCATAGATATATAAATGCTTTTAACTGTAATTTTCTCAGGAACTACAGAACAGATTGACACCATTTACAAAAAAGGCACGAGTCTGAACTGAGGACTACATCTTTTCCAAATTTGGCGTAATTCCGTTCAGCAGTTCGGGCTGTAGCTGCGACTAAAGGTCCTATGGAAAATTGCGCGGGGAAAACACGTTTGGGGAACCCCTGTCTTCTCGGCTCCCGCTACACGAATCATCCCGAGACTGTCAGGAAAGGAGCGGAACGGAGCTGGCCATTAGTTTTCAAAATTTCGCAAAGATTCATCAACCGGCGCCAACGTTAATTCAAATAGAATGTTGGGGATTTCCTATGGAAAATAGGTCCTAACTATAACTACCAACTAGCGACCACCAGTAGGTAATATATATTTATGTTGTGCTTTTTACAGTAGTACATTGTACATTTAAGGAATTCAACAAAAACATTTTACCACCTGCAGTCATGACTGGTTCCTCATGAAGATACTGGATTGGGGAGAAGATCAGATACAATTCAGAATTTGACATTGTTGCAATGCACAAGTGAGTGAAATGATTCAAAAATAGAGGAAAACATGTTTTTAAGGGGATTATTCAGACAGGACATTTGATGAAATCCACAAGGGAATTGTAATTTCTGATGACTTAATGAACAAGGCCTTAGAAGATGTAAACCATGATATGAGGGTAATGTAAAGTCCTTATAAAAAATACAAAATTCCATGTGGCACAGCTGGCACAAGTAAAAGCAGTAGGGTGGGCAGGGGGGAAGTCAACGGATGACAGGACTCAGCATTGTTGTAGTGTAGTTCCTATATTTCCAATAGGCTCTGCACATTGGAATAGTATATCCTATAGATTTGACGTAGGACTGAAGTCGACTAGGTCTCTACTGAATATACTAGACTTAATTGTGAGTGCCAGCTAGCTCAGAGATTACTAGAAACTTTCTCGAATACACAAGAAGGGATTAGTTTCTGATAACCGCATAAACATGACAACTTTGTTTCCCAAGAATAAGAAATCTATCTCTAGAGTCGCGGAAACAATAGATAGTTATTTCACTCAGTCAATCGTGCATGCTTCGTTTCACCAGAGGTGCAGAGAAATAGAGAGATGGGCGTTTTCATTAAAGAGTATTTATTGAACAGTCTTCTTTCTCATGCAGAGGAAATGGACTGCTACAATCGTAACACTGGTTGCAAAGTATAATGTGTAGGAGAGTAGGGTCTGCTTTCCTATAGTCACCCCATTTTTTGCTTTTTGCTTCACTGGTTTTAGACTTAGATGTGGCTGTGAGCCTGCTCATCAGACCCACAGCCCTGCTGTTCTCTCGCTAACTTCACACCATGTACTTTAGGTACATTACCAATTGGGAATTGGGTCACCTTATGAGCCCCTGTACAGTGTACTATAGGTACCCAGGGCATAGGTGCATCCAAGGCCTACCAGGGGCTGCAGCATATCTTTTGCCACCCCTGGCTGGCCATCCAAACTGACACAACTGGCTGATCACTCAGCTGGGGCAAGGACGTGTAATCACCCCTTGCTTAGGTATAGTATTCCTATATCTAACCTTATATCTAGACACATATACACCTATAAGTCACTCCTATGGCAGGACTTAACAATCCTGGACGCAGAGTGCTTGGTTTTATGTGAGATGAGGCTCTAGCATGAGCTGAGCCTGTCTGCAGCTTTCGGAACCATGTCCTTATAGCTGTTCTAGAATATTACCATACCATATACTCTTAAGTGCATTATGAACCTCGCGGTTAAATGCTAACTTTGGTTTGGCTTTTTCAAAACATGTCGTGTAAGGTGTTATATGCTTTGGAATACTACCCCCTCGCCAGTTCTGGTGACGGGGGTAGCATTCCACCCTTCTAGAAGGAGAAGACATGTTGTTCCTACTAATCCTGGTTAAAGTTAACCAGAGCCTCAGCATCACAAAATGGATGCTGCTTCCACAGACACAAGTCTGACCTCCTGCTGCTGGGAGTCCTTCCAGCGAGGGAGGCTTGGGCAATAGCTTTCCTGTCTTTGGAGGTGCTAGCACCACCCCAGGCAGGCCATAGTGTATTGGGGCAGGGAGGCCTGAATGAAATGAGACACTGCCTGGGGCACACAAGGTGTCCCATGCATAGTCCAGTTCAAACCGGTGCTGGGGCACTCCAGCCCCAGCTCTGGCACGAAACTGGACAAAGGGAAAGGGGTGTAACCACCCCCTTCCCGGGTCCCACCCATAGGAGGGACCTAGCAGGTAATCCAGCCCCATAATTTGGTATATAGGTAGGAGCTGAGTCCCAAGACTTTAGATTTATCCTGACTGAAACTTGAAACGAAACTCTGGACCTTCGACGTTCTACTTGAAGATAGAAGACTGAAGAATCTCCCTTGTGGTCAAGGAGTGACCACCCTGCACAAGCAGGCACCATCAAGCGATCATTGGTTTGCTTTGTTGACGCTCCCGCCGGAGCCCGAGCACAGAGACTGACAAGACCTGGACTTCCAGACTTCCAACAGCCCGATCCACAGTCACAGCAGAGCTGAGACCCGTGGAGGCGACGAGAGACGTGGGACCGGCCTTCTTGGAAAGCCAGCGAATTGCTTTCCGTGCAACTTCAGAGGCACCCTCAAAGTTGTGCATTAGGGAATGAGAAGCCCCAGCCCCGAGCACCAACTACACCGAAGATCAGGCCTCCACACTCCACGAGTTCTGCGTGGGGCCCTTCTGCATTTTCCTGCTTGACGCATCTATCCAGTCACTTGCCCGTTGGCTAGTGGCCTCTGTGACGACGAACCTTTTGATTTACACCACTGGTCTTGTTGCTCCAGACTGGCCCCCACTCCCCTGAAAAGGAGCAGCCCATCAGACATTGCTGGTCTGATTAAGAAGCCATCTTCCTTTTCTACGTGGGTTGCCTTTGCCAAGGCTTGTTGACTCCAATCCGGAAGCCGACACCGCCGACAGCGAGATCCTTTGTGGGACAGTCCTTGCCCAGCTCCTGGTCATCGTCGACACCTTCTGGTCCACGTGGCTGCAGAGACATGCTTCAAAACATCACCTGATTTCTTCACGACATCGCCTGGTTCCTTCCTGGTTCCTTCCTGGTCACTGGCTAGTGACCCTGACTCTGTCCCCTCTGCTTTTTAGGTACTCTTCATCCTCGATCCGCCCTTGGATCCATCGAGACACTTCCCTCCTGGTCGCCTGCAGCATCTTTCTCCAAGGCTCCATAGGAATCAGCGACGATACCTGACACACTTTGACACCTATGCACCCGCTTCCTGTGGGTGAGGTAACACGAGTACTTCAGTGCTCCTGTGGGTATTGACTATCCAACTGTCTAAGTTTCAAGTAGCTTTCTCCTAGTCCATCCGGAAGTACCCTAAAAGAACTTATTTCCTATTCTTTCGTTCCCATTCTAACTCTATGGTAACTCGCGTGTGTGTAAAGACACTGCACACGCCTCCCGTGGGCCTCCTACTTCCTATCCTTTGGTAGTACAGTGTAGCCCCAGCAATTCTCTAGGCCCTAGGCCTTTCCTTTGTTCGTGACGTGGTTCCTATACCACTATTTTAGTATATGGTTTGAAGTGCCCCAGGGCATTGCTGTATATTGTGCAACTTACTGTATGATAATTAAGTCTCTTCTTATGTGCTTTGTCCTCTGACCTCATAAAGAGTTCAGAGGGGTTGTTTAGAAATAAATACATATATACTTTATATATATCCTGTGTGGTGTCCTTTCATTTGGTATTAAAGGGATTGCATATGGTAAAACAGCTGGCCTTACAAACCCTCTTGAGTTTAGCCTAAGACTGCTTTGTCCATGCCACCACTAGGATAGCTGGTCTATAAGGTTGACTTTACAACCATCACCATAAGGGTTGTTTGGACTGGTGCAAGGTGCTCACTAGAATAGTGAACATCATATACCAGGCCAACTTCTCACATAATGCGTACATTACGAAGAGTATTATAAAATAATACTGTAAAAGCATTATATGGTTTCTAAGCCATAAAATACATAGAATACATACATTAATAAATAACGACTAAAAAGTACTCAACTGGTGCTTCTAAAATACGCCTACCCCGGTGTACCTAACCTAGGTCTAGTACAAGGGAAGAAGTAATTGAGGTGTAGCTTAGGTTCAGTATTCTTTTGCCAATAATCTAATCCAAGAATTCTCTAAGGGTTTAATCAGCTCCGTAGCTTGGTTTAGAATGAAGGAGGTCTGGTATCTCTCTTTCAGGACTTGATTTCCCAACAACCCGCAAGGGTAGGTTGGAAACACTGGAGCTGGATTTCTCGGCAAGAGAAAAGACTGCATCTCTCATTGCGTCTGCTGGAGGGTCGGCTTCCTTCGGCACTAGCTGCAGAAGGGCGCGTCGGGCAAGTAGATAGTCGAACTGCTCCAAACCACCTTGTGTCTGTTTGGGCAAGTGTGGGCATATTTATACCTTGAAGGTGCCGAGTTTGACGTAAGGTTGGACATAATAACGTCATCAAAGACTTAGTTCTTTGAAAACTCTATGAGTTCTTGGATAAATCAATATTCATGCAGGGGGAAGTCCTGACTGCGGAAGGCAGGTTTTTCCAAGAAATCGTTGTAGATTTTCGGAACTAGTGGAAGTAGCCAAGCCGTATTAGGACTACTTAAGCTATGTCTTAATATGGTTATGATTTCTATGCCTATATAAAGATAGGTTGATTTATACCTATATATGGGCATGAATCGGGAAAATTACACTAGGGTCCTAAAACACTATAAAACAATGTGGCGAGTGCAAGGTAAGTGGATTTGTTTATTATTTTACTTTCCCTATCCTGTCATCTGTTGACTTCCCCCCCTGCACGGCCCCACCCTCCCACCGCTGTTGCCAGTGCCGGCCACGCCTGGTTAGAGGGCCCATGGCCCTGAACCCAGATGTCAGGCAAGGAAATGCCGTAGCTTTAAATTCTACCAGGCCTGATAGGGTGGAAGACCGAATCCTCGTGAAGCGCCGCAAACGGTTTGAGGGCACCTTGCTCGAGTACATCTTAGAGGGTGTGGATGCCTGCGGAATGCCATACCTCCCAGTTTAGCATTTTACCACCTATACGGAGACTAGAGTTACCCCAAATGGCGTGCTGTCATAAAGGATAGGGTCCACCCAGAAGAGACAGTGTGCCTGCTGCCATGATTTGGCCATTGCTTGTAGCATCCGATTTGTGGTGACCAGTATGGTTGCACCACTCTTGTTAAGTGGGTGTAGACCCTGCGTGGAGTCCACCAAGATGTGCTCCACAGGACCCACATCAGTGGTTCTGACGCTCTAGTGAGCATGTAGGCAAACTGCACCAAATGTAGGGCCAGGGCATAATACTCAATGGAGTGGAGACCTAGGCCTTTGCAGGATCAGTGGGCCATGAGTTTGGCGCTGACCAGTTGGGGGCGGGAGGATCCCCAGATGAAGGGCTGTAAACTCTAATCTATGGATTGCAGTAGTGGGAGAGGTACTAGTAGGGGCAATATGCCAAGGATATAGGTGCATAATGACAGCATCACCATCCTGACAGTTAGCACCATGCCAAACAATAGGAGGCCAAGGGGGCCCACTTCCCAAAGTCCATATTTATGTGTGCCAACTGGGGGTCGTGGTTGTCTGCCACTTTGCGGTCCAGCCCTCTGTTAATGTTGACCCCCAGATATTTTAGGCGCAAGGGCTTCCACTGGAAGGGGTAAGCAAGTATCACCATACAGGTGATCACTAGCGACATAGGCAGTGCCTTGCTTTTGTCTCAGTTAACCCAGTTTTCCGAGAGCACTGCAAGGCTAGAAATTGAGTCCAAGAAGTCCAGGAGGGAGTGAGTGAGATCCAGGAGGATAAGCAGATGTTGTCAGTCTAAAGATAGATAGTCAACATCCCTCCAGGGATAAGGACACCGTTCAGAAGCAGAGATTGATGAAGAGAGGCAGCCAGGAGGTCCAGGGTGAGGAGAAACAGAAACTGTCTTGAGGATAGTAAAAGGTAGGGATCTGCGTATAAGAATCACAAAGCCACACTTACTAGGCTGACCGACGCTGTCTACCGGTGCTGCCGGAAAACTGCCATGAACCATCTTCCCTACCCAGTCACAATTACATTTTGCGGATTTCACATGGGAGAGGTGGGTCTCCTGCAACAAGCACTTTCTTGTGTTTGATGAAGTGGGTCAAGCCCTTACCATTCCAAGAGACAACCTGCAGGTGTGGAAGGGACCGTGAGGTGTGGGTTGCCATTTGGGCGCAGTTCACCCGTAGGCCTCTTGGTGCCGAATAACCAATCTTTATTGTTACCTAACTCAATGTTACTCTTTTTATCAAACTCAGATGGATGAAAGGCTGAGTGAACCCGCCGGGATTTTAACCTATGACCGTAAGGTTGAACACAGGACCCTGCAGTGGATGCATTAGTCAACTGAGCCACCAGACCCGGCAGGAGAGCAGCAGCTGAGGCAAGTGAAAGGGATGGTACTCGTCAGTGCTCAGGCTGGTTGGGCTTCAATGGAGAATGGGATTTGTCATAGCCCTGGTCCTGTGTAATAGCAGCTACCCCTTTTTGTGCCATGTCCTTGCATTCCTGTGACAGAACCATGCAGTACTGCTCCCTGTCCCTGTGGCAGCCCCAACCTGAGTTCCAGTGTCCTACCAGGAGGCGGGGTGGAGCGGATATTGCCAAACAGATGAGGCCCAGAAAGAGAGTCCAAAGGTGCAATGTTCATTTCATGCTCGAGAGGCTCTACAGGAATGAGCGTAAATCCCTCAGGTCGAAAATGTTTTGGGCCTGCCATTTCTCATGATCCACATATGCATAGGTTTGAACAGTGCAAATTTGATGCCAAACTTTCTTAGTTGGGGCCGCAGGGCCAGAAAGGCCTTCCTCTTGTTGTTGGTCTCTCTCGAGAAGTTGGCAAATCTAATGCCCCTAGAGGCATATGGATCATGAGAGCGGACCATGGTAAGGACCTGTCGCACCTGCTCATGCAGGAGGAAGCAAACAAAGAGAGGGCACGCCCTCTCCAATGTGGCCAGTTGTGGTGCCCAAACTGTGAGACCACTGTATCTCCTGAGGGGAGGGAAAGTTAGCCCTGTGAGTGTGGGTTGAAGATCCGTGAGGATGCTCCTGACGTTCGAGCCCTCGATATGTTCCAGAAAACAAAAAAGTCTACATTGTCCCTGCATGTCCTATTCTCTAGGTCTGTAAGTTTAGGTCCAATATTTTAGAATCCATGCCGTCCAGATGACAGTTATCTGCAGTAATGTCCTGCAGGATGCAGTCCTTTTTAGGGTCTGGCTGCAGGAAGGAGAGTGCCACAGGAGCCAAAGCGGCAGGCTTCACTGGTGGTGCGGCCATAGGACAGGCTGGGAAATAACCTCCATAAAGAGCAGCTGCCTGGAGGATTCGCTTGAGAACTTGCCATAGGGCATCACCCAGAAGACAGACAAAGAGAATTGGAGAACGGTCACCCTGCGTGTTGGTGGGAAGTGCAGCTGGCTGCTACGTGGTGCACTGCTTTCGTCAGGGTGGGAGGGAAAGGCCCCACATGTCTAATAAGTCACAGGAGGGTCTCAGCTCCAAGGTGGCTGCTCGCCCACAGTACAGTTAGGGACCACTGGGCTACGCCACTAGATAGGACTGTCCAAGTTATGTGCCACATATCAGAGCTGACCAGGCTCGCTCCAAGAGTGAGGATAGTGCCCCCATTGGACAGCTTGCTGGTCCTGATGCCAGTGGTATGTGGCGTGGGGAGCATTGAGTACTGTCAGGTACAGCCTCAGTGTGGACGATTCACTCACTGCCACTTTTCAAAGGGTGTCAAGGGGGTGCACCAGCACCATGCTTGTGCGCAGGTTGGGGCAAAACAGAGGACAAAGGAAGGAGCGTGGTATGAAGCTTCAGACCACTCACACCGTGAGATGGGCCTGCTGTTGAGAGTCTGAGTCTCAGATGCACTGTCCATCGACCCGCACTCCCTTCAGTCATTATGCTCCTAAGGAGCCCCAGTGACTGACCAGTGTCCATGGGCATCGTTAGCTAGGGCCAGAAAGGGAGGGGGTCAGCTTCAATAGTGAACAGGCCTCTCCAAGGTAGTTCACCTAAAGAGGATCCTCATTTCCAAGTTAGAGGGGGCGAGAGCTTCCCCGTCCCAGCTTGCACCAAATGGAGAATACACAATACAGCTCGTTAACGCAAGCCGGGCCATGCTGTGTGCAGAGAAGCCTGGCAGGCTCACAACCAATGCAGTCCATGCAAGGGAGACTGGTGCAACAAAGGAACACCAGGGTACAACGAAGGGGTGGCCAGTGATATCACACAGGAGTGAAGAGTCAGGCAGCACAGGTTGTGATGAGGAGGTGCAGGTCTCGATGGGGCCGTGGAGCCTGGCCGGGTCAAAGGTGCCACCCGCTGTAAGGGAAAAAAATATGGTGGAATGGTCCAACGTGCTCACAGGCTACTGTAGAGCTCCAGCGGGTTTAGCTGAGTTCCTGTAAGTTGGGGTGGCCAGTGACACGAATCAGTAGCAGGGGCCAGAACAGTGTGGGCTTAAATGGAGCCGCCTGGATGAAATCGAGGGTGCTGCTCTATATGGGGTAGCAGGCCCTCCAACAAGGAAGCAGGGCTCCTGTGCACTGAAGGAGGGCCGGCTACCCGCTGGGGTGGTCGAAACACTACGATGGGGCCAGGAGTATGCTAGGGCATCAGGAACCAGTGGATTCCAGCACCACAGCATCTCGAGCTCCGCCATCATCCTCAGGTTCACCCCGGCGCTCAGAGCTCACCTATCATTGTCTGTGGTCAGACCATGAGCAATAACTAATGACACATGGGAGCAGGCTCAGTTGACTGCTGCAGTTTCCCTTCTCTTTTTTTAATCCTAACCCAGGCACACAAGAAGTACACCTGCCCTGGAGTCAGTTTTAATCACTTTTTTGTTGACATATTGCACGCTCTGTTAGCCTCACCACCCTTTTGTTCACCATGGGGCTTTACCAATATCTAAAAACATCTGAAGAACTCCTTCCTCTCAGAGAGGGAGTTGTAGCCCGCACCGTGATCTGCTGTCATGGTACAAGAAGAATCCCGATGATGAAGCATGCCACATCTGATGGGTGAGGGAATTCGCCCTAAAAAAGGAGTACTTCTGTTCAGCGAAGTTTTCCTAATTCTTAACAGACATGGGTGCTTCTTTGTGTTAAAGACAGAGGCCACATCTGCAATTCCATCATCCCATCTGCACCTGGCCAAAGGAGACCATTACCACAGAAGAGGCAAGCTGCTGAGTGAGCAGTCTCTCTGAAATTGCTTGACTGTCATGTTCTGAAGTTCTGAGCTAAGCTGCAGCCACAGTCTTCCAATTCAAGATCTGCAGTTGCAGGAACAGGACAACTGCACTTGTCCGCTGTGCACCACACCAAACTGCAATAGTGGAATTTAAGTAACCTGAGTGAGACTAAAACGTTTTGGAACTAGATACTGAGTAACAGACGAGGTCTGCGGAGCAAATTTAAGACTTTTACAGAGTACCCGTAAAGAGGTGAATGAAACTGAACTGTTGGACGCATCTATGGCTTGGGGATGATATGAGTGAATTTCACTAGTTCCTAATCAATGTCTTGTCCCAAGTTACATGTTAAGAATGCTAGAGAACTCCATTTACTGGGAAAGGTTACTGAAGGGTGAAACACCTAAAGCAAGATGGTGAACAGGATTGCAGCCCTGTGTCTGATTCCCCTGTTAATATTGTGTAAGATGAAGTATTGCAGTATGATTAAATTACGTTTAACTTGAAAGATAAGCACTGGGCCAAACATTGCTGATTTGTGTGTTGGTTGACTATTGATTTCCGAGTCTCTGCCTCCCACCCTCCTTCCCTAAGAAGACTTTCACCGCTTGCACTCAACACCCTGAGAGTAAAGTGGTGTGTTAAGAGTGTACTTGGCCCAATTTGCAAAGCCATAGCAGGGTGAGCCTTGGAATACCAGTGGCAAACATCCTCAATCACGATGGTTGCGTCCCAATAGCCCTTCAGCCCTGTGCCTCCCCACAAATTAGTTTTGACACCAGATTACAATTAACATGGCTACATCTTCTTACTCATTCACTTTGAAACCACTTCAAGTTTTTTTACCTGAAGCTAGGGGGGAGCAGTGAGTGGTGGGTTTAATGAAAGGAGTACTTCCTTAATTGCATTTCCCTTAGAGAGGAGTCCACTGTCACGCCTAAAAAAAACGTAATACTTATTGGGCCCTGAGAGGATGTGTATGTAGTGGCAAACTGAAATTAAGGAAAAGGGTGTGGGTGAAAGGGATTTTTTAAACGCCATTGCAGATCTTAATCCTTACTATTCACTAAGTGGGAGCCTGATTCAGACAGGTATCCTAATTTTGAATAAATTACACTTTTGAATAAGTTCACTACTTTTTTTGCTATTCACAAAATCTGAGTGTACATTTACTCTAAAACGTGTAACTTACATGCTTCCACTAAATTGAAGGGCCTGGGGGCTATTCGCCCATTTTCATTCATTCATTTATTCATTCATTCATTCATGATGGGGAGTGATTGCTATGAATGGGTTAGGTTTAGTGTTGCCAAGGTGTTAAATGTGAAAAAAGAAATGGCATGGGCACATTGGTGATTATGAGGTGACGCTCACCTGATAGTAAGACACAGTATTTGGAAATAGGAATTCTTAGAGTGGTGCACACAAGGAAGGAATGTTTACCCTTTGCCCCTAAAATGAATTTCCTGACGTTGGAGTCCTGTACAAATTTAAACAAAGCTTGGGCACACACTGTATATGGATTATATACGGTATCTTTCCGTGGAGTAATTATCCTGATTAGACATTAACAGGAAGAAGAGAATAAAGTAAATTTGAGCAAGATTAGCTTACCTGCACTTAGATAACAGTGAGGGCGGGAGGGCTTGAGACCATTACCCAGGAACTTCTGAACCGGAAGTTACCAGAAACAGCAGGGTTGAGGGTTAGCGGTCTAGTTGGCAAATGCTAATTACAGGCAAACATAAAAATGGGGTTGTGGTGCGGCCGCGCGCAGGGGGCACTCTGAAGGCATGCGACAGGCAAGCCCATATGCGCACGTCCGCGCCTGAACGGGACTAGAGGTCAGGACCCCTACACCCCCAAACCAGATCTGGATGATTGTTATTGCTATTCCAGGAAAAAAACTGCTTGAACTATCCACATCTGCCAAGTAACAAGGGTTCCTGTATAAAAGCCTCACTGGAGAGTATGGAGAGCCCTTTCACATGCCACAGTTGTAAATAGTGCAGCCAGACATTGCCACACTGGTCCCACAAAACAATCGGGAACCAGGCTGGCCTCCGATTTAATTGCATCTATCTCACTGCAAGATCTGTGCCAAAACATTCCCTCGAGATATGGGACTTAATAGCTAAAATAAAGCCCGATCTCGCCTTTGTCACAGAACATGGCTTAATGAGGTCAACTCCCCCGATGTTGCCAT
Organism: Lissotriton helveticus; assembly: GCF_964261635.1. Lineage (NCBI taxonomy): Eukaryota > Metazoa > Chordata > Amphibia > Caudata > Salamandridae > Lissotriton > Lissotriton helveticus. The sequence continues at coordinate 368,180,935 of NC_136068.1, read as the reverse complement.
TGTCCTACCTATAGGGCATGAATTGCTAAAAAGGGACAGACTAGGGCAGAAGGGAGGAGGAATTGCCATTCTCTTTAAAGATTGTTACACCTGTCTCCCCGAACCAGTAGCGCAGACAGGGCAACACAAAATCTTGGCTTCTCAAGTATCAAATGGCAACAATAAAATACTTGGAGGGGCAACTATCTATAACCCTCCTGGGTATAAATCTGATTTCAGTGCTCAACTGCTTTCTCAACTATTTCCCCCTTGCTTTAAACATAAACACTTTATAGTGGTAGGGGATTTCAATATTCACTTTGAAAATATAAATAACCCTACAGCCAGGCACCTGAATAATGACAAGCACATTTTATAGCTTAAAACAGTGAATAACAGGACCCACGCATATTGCTGGACAGACCCTGGATCTCCTATTTTCCAATGTAGAATCTACCAGTTAGGCCCCTTCTTTGGACTGATCACTCCTTATTCTCATTTACTCTTTTCCTTCCATCTAAATTAATCTGCCCGGCTGTGTCATCAGTGGTGACAAAGAGAGCATGGGGGCTGGTCACTCCTCATTTATTTCAGCATCATTTTTCTCCAACAAGTCTTAGGACTTTACCTGCACAAATGGGAGCGTAAAGCCTTCAAGCTGAACTATTAAACACACTGAACCAATATGCCCCCAGATCTGTTATTAAACCCACCAGAAGAACACCATCTGAAAAATGGTACTCACCTGAACTCAAGGCACTAAAAAGAAAGTGCAAAGCACTCGAACATAAATGGAGATTATCCAAGCGAGATGATGATGGATGTCTATGCAAAACAGAGCAGAGCACCTATAATAATGCCATCGAAAACGCTAAAAAGAGCTACTTTGCAAATCGGATAAATGGTCAGTGCTTAATTTGTGCAGGTGCTTTTCGGTGCTTAGCACCAGCACTTACTTTTCAGGACTGGGTCTACACGCATCTGCGGCGCACGTTACATATTGTATTGATGTATTTTTTAATTTACCTTACTACTGTACTCGGTGCAGCCGCAGCGTGTTTTTCATAAGCTCCCGAGTGAGTTACGGCGGTTAACAGTGTTGGAGCTGTGAGACTTAGGGCCAGATGTAGGTAATTCATATTTACCGACTCCTAAATACCGAATTTTACCGATTCGGTATTTAAGAGTCGGTAAATATGAAGGGGGAGATGTAGGTATTTCCAGATGTTGAAATACCGAATCGTTAGAATTCGGTATTTACCGATTCGGTAAATACCGAATCGGTATTCTCTATTGATTCCTATCATAGGAATCAATGGGAAATACCGATTCGGTAATTACCGAATCGGTAAATACCGAATTTTGCAAGGGTGCAGGGGGGTGTCACTTTGACACCCCCCTGCACCCTTGCAAAATTCGCTATTTACCGATTCGGTAATTACCGAATCGGTATTTCCCATTGATTCCTATGATAGGAATCAATAGGGAATACCGATTCGGTAATTACCGAATCGGTAAATACCGAATTTTGCAAGGGTGCAGGGGGGGGGTCACTTTGACACCCTCTGGCACCCCAAAAATAGGCATGTGCGCCATGTGGCACACAGACATGCCCTAAGGGCATGTCTGTCTGTCACATGGCTAGGTGTGCATGCACACATGTGCATGCACACCTGAATGCGGTATTTTAACACCCAATTGGATTGTGTGGTAAAATACCGAATTTGTAGGGCCCTTGGGACTCAGAAGAGTCCCACCTACATCTGGGATTTGCCGAATCGGTAAAAATACCGATTCTGTATTTTACAGAATCGGTAAATTTTCCGATTCGGTAAATTTACCGATTTGGCCCAATTTCTATCACCTACATACCGATCGCTCAATACCGCTCGGTAACGGCCGAAAATACCGATTTTCGGCCGTTACCGACCGACCTACATCTGGCCCTAGGTCACTTAGCTTGCCCTGAGCCCAAGAGGAAATTCATTCATATAAATTGAATATATTATGTTGATGTTGGCCATGGCTTTTAGTTTAATAAGTGTTGCCACTTGCCGGTGGGTGGGCCGCACTGATTTGGGCTGGATTTTGTTTTTGATGGGGTACAGGCTGTGCGGCAGCTAGTGCAGTTGTTTTCACATTACCATGCCCCAGCATAAACGCCAAAGCTCACCACGAGTCATCGTCGTTCAAGTCAGTCCGACCCGACAATGAAGTTGAGGGCAGGGCAGCCTAGGCAGGCATCGATCAGCCAGTACTGTCTGGTAGCAAGCCGCACAAGACCTAATCAGTTATTAAAGGCAGTGCAGCCAGTGTGTGTTCCTGCCAGCCGGCCCACCACGAGTAACGGTAAGTTAAGTTCTAATTTCCTTAGGAGGAGCTAAGCCAACTAGCGATGCCATCATTGCCAGGCCAAACCTAACTCTGCTTTTTTGCGGGGAGCGTGGTGGCGTGATTCTTGTTAGATCACCGTGGTGGTAGGCAGCTCATCTCCGGCTCCACAAGATTCGATTATGATGATTCATTCAGATTCACTGACTGCCAGCGCCTGACCTCGTAGCCACCCACCAGTCGGCCTTAGGTACACTTTAACTTATGAATATATCGATAGGGCCTGCCCGTGCCGCATTACTGGCCTGCCGGGGTTAAAACACTTAGGGGCAGATTTATGAAGGCCTTGCGCCGCCGGTGCGTCATTTTTAACATGGGAAAAAGTGACGCACCGGCGGCGCAAGGCCTTCATAAATCTGCCCTGCCCTGAGTAAGTGAAAAGCCAAGGCCCAGCCCCTGGCTCGCTGACTTGTCCAAACATGCAACGCAGCCGCTCACTAATTAGGTTCCTGAAGAGCGTTGTCATCCTGTGGCACTTGGATAATGTAAAACTGTAGCCCTTCTACTATTTTGAGGAAATGTCCCAGTTTTTTGTTTTTAAATCTGGTCACTCTACACCAGGGCAGTGCCAGAGTGACAAAATGCCCTGTTCAGACTTTACTAAAGCAAAACAGAAAGCAGCGTTTCACCTGTAAAGCTCGGCATCAGTTTTACTTAATTCCGAAACAATTACACCTCATCTGAAGTGCCGAGTGATGACTCTGTTTGTGTTGGAGAACGGGGGATGGTATGAACGTTCACCATTATCATTCCGTGGTTTGCACAGCTGGCTGGTGAGATGCAAATCTGTGCTGTGGCTGCACCAGCCCCTGGTCCGGCCCTTAGACACACACCTTTGAAGCTGTGTCATGCCTGAGCCCTCCACAGGCAGGGGGGTTCAGAAGTGCATCGACGCTCCGAGCTGAGGGCGGCCCCTCTATTCATCGTGTGGGGGTGACAGGGCCTGTCGGCGCCGAGAAGTAAAAGAGCTTGTGCAGGTTAGAAATTAGGTGTCTGTGAGATTCATGAGGGGGCCAGGACGGAGGAAGGGAAGTGATGGAGGAGGGAAAGGGAGGGGCGTCCGTCTTCTGCACCCACATAGATAGAGTGGCCTGCTGCTGAAATGTTTCCCTCTTGAGATTGCTTCTTCGTGCTGGTGCGGGTGGGTTGCTTCCTTGGTACTATTTTGATGGATGTAGTTTCCCTGTGTTGCCTTCATAGTCTTTTCATGTGCTCTTTGCTGCCTTGGTAATGCCCTGGGTGGGTTACTTCCTTGGTTCTGCCCTGTGTGGGGTTGCATTATTGGTGTTGTTGTGGGTGGGTTGCTTCCTTGGTGCTACCCTGGGTGGGTTGCTTCCTTGGTTCTGCTCTGAGTGGGTTCCTTCTTGATTCTGTCCTGTATGGGTTGCTTCCCTGGTGCTGCCCTGGGTGGGTTCCTTCCTTGGTGCTGCCCTGGGTGGGTTGCTTCCTTGTTTCTGCCCTGGGTGGGTTGCATCTTTGGTTATTTCCTGGATGGTTTGCAGCCCGGGTTCTGCCCTGGGTGGGTTGTGGCCTTGGTTCTGCCCTGGGTGGGTTGCTTCCTTGTTTCTGCCACTGGTGGGTTGCTTCCTTGGTTCTGCCCCAAGGGTGGGTTGCTTCCATGGTGCTGCCCTGCGTTGGTTGCTTCCTTGGTTCTGCCCTGGGTGGGTGGTGGCCTTGGTTCTGCCCTGGGTGTGTTGCTTCCTTGGTTCTGACCTGAGTGGATTGTGGCGTTGGTTCTGCATTGGTGGGTTGCTGCCTCAGTGCTGTCCTGGGTGGGTTGCTTCCATGGTTCTGCCCTGGGTGGGCTGCTTCCTTGGTTCTGCCGTGGGTGGGTTGCTTACTTGGTTCTGCATTGGGTGGATTGCTTCCCTTTGGTTCTGCCGTGGGTGGGTTGCAACGCTTAATTTGAGCCGGTATTTTCCTTGTGCTCGGCACCAGCACTTAATTGTCAGCACCCTTGCTTCTGACAGCCTCCCACAAGTTGGCGCTGTGTAGCTAATTTAGAGATAACCATAACAACAGTTAATTATTAATGGTATATTTATTCAAAATTACTATTACCTGCCGCCCAAGCCATTCTTCTAGCTTTGGGGGCATCAAATTGTCCGAACTGTCACACTTGTAGGAGTGTGATGGTAAGTAGTTTTGTTGTTACTATCATTTGCAGCCTAGCAGGATAATGTGTGGTGGAAGTTGCAGTGGCCTCCTGACGAGAGCCCCAGCACTTCGTATTTTACAAATTAAGCACTGTAAATTATAATAGCAATTCACCCAAAGAGCTCTACAAAATAGTGTAACGAGTCTGTCACAAACCTTGCACCCATCGATAGATTGCTGTGAGAAAATCAACCAATTATTTGCTGACAAAATCTTTGCAATCTACTCCTCATTCAGAAACCATCCCCCCTTGAAGTCATCAATTGGGAAACTTTGAATCCTCACCCTGAGGCTCATTCCTACCTCAGCAATTTTGTTCCCTTCACAGAAGAACAGGTAGCCAAAGCAATGGCTGAAGTTAAGTCAGGGTCCCCGCTAGATCGTTCCCCCCATGCTATTTTCTCTAGGTTTATATCGACCCTATGTCCTCCGGTAACCCACATATTTAACAATTTATTGGATACTACTGTATTCCCAGAGTCCTGGAAAAAAGCATGGTAGTCCCATTATTATAAAAGGATCACTGACAGAATATCGACAGTCAAAATATCGACAGTCAAAATATCGAGGTAAAAATATAGAATGCCAGAATATCGACTTCCTATCTACAAACAGGTAAGTACAAAAGTATCGACTCCAAAATATCGATAGGAAAAAATATAGACAGTCAAAATATCGATTTTTTAAATATCTTAAAAGTAATTTTAAAGTACTATAGTAATAAATATAACTAATTTAAACATACTTAAAATACTTAAATAAACATAAAATTAATAAATAATTATTGTAACTTAAATTTTTTTTTTAACATATATATATGTATATATATATACATATTATTAACAAAACATATGCAATATTTTTTTCCGTAGGATAGCGAGAGGTTTAAATTTACTATTCCAACTCCAGTGAGTGCAACAGTAGGGAAAGCGTTGAATAGCGTAGGGGTAAAAAGTTACTATTCCCACTCCAAAGAGTGCAACAGTAGGGAAAGCGTTGGATAGCGTAGGGGTAAAAATTACTATTCCAACTCCAGCGAGTGCAACAGTAGGGAAAGCGTTGGATGGCGTAGGGGTAAAAATAACTATTCCAACTCCAGCGAGTGCAACAGTAGGGAAAGCGTTGGATAGCGTAGGGGTAAAAATTACTATTCCCACTCCAGAGAGTGCAACAGTAGGGAAAGCGTTGGATAGCGTAGGGGTAAAAATTACTATTCCCACTCCAGAGAGTGCAACAGTAGGGAAAGCATTGGATAGCGTAGGGGTAAAAATTACTATTCCAACTCCAGTGAGTGCAACAGTAGGGAAAGGGTTGGATAGCGTGGGGTAAAAATTACTATTCCCACTCCAAAGAGTGCAACAGTAGGGAAAGCGTTGGATAGCGTAGGGGTAAAAATTACTATTCCAACTCCAGCGAGGGCAACAGTAGGGAAAGCGTTGGATAGCGTAGGGGTAAAAATTACTATTCCAACTCCAGCGAGTGCACAGTAGGGAAAGCGTTGGATAGCGTAGGGGTAAAAATTACTATTCCCACTCCAGAGAGTGCAACAGTAGGGAAAGCGTTGGATAGCGTAGGGGTAAAAATTACTATTCCCACTCCAGAGAGTGCAACAGTAGAGAAAGCGTTGGATGGCGTAGGGGTAAAAATTACTATTCCAACTCCAGCGAGTGCAAGAGTAGGTAAAGGGTTGGATAGCGTAGGGGTAAAAATTACTATTCCCACTCCAAAGAGTGCAACAGTAGGGAAAGCGTTGGATAGCGTAGGGGTAAACATTACTATTCCAACTCCAGCGAGTGCAACAGTAGGGAAAGCGTTGGATAGCGTAGGGGTAAAAATTACTATTCCAACTCCAGCAAGTGCAACAGTAGGGAAAGCGTTGGATAGCGTAGGGGGAACAATTACTATTCCCACTCCAGAGAGTGCAACAGTAGGGAAAGCGTTGGATAGCATAGGGGTACATTTTAATATCCCCACTCTAGTGAAAATAAATTAATCTAAGTCACATAATTATAAATTAATCAATTAATACATTTTAATTATCAATTAAGAATTAATTAATTACCATTTAAAAATTAATTAACAATTTATTTAAAATAAATACCAATTAATTAATTATCATGTTTAATTAATTATATTAAATTACTTCCCACCCTATTCCCCTATAAACCCACAACCCGCTACTACAAATAAAATAATATTATTCACATAATTAATAATTAATCAATTAATAAAAATTAATTATAAATTAACAAATAATTAATTACCAATTAAAAATTCATTGACAATTTATTCAAAATAAATACCAATCAATTAATTAATTAACATTTGTAATTAATTACATTTTAATTACTACCCACCCTATTCCCCTATAAACCCACAACCCACTACAGAAAATAAAATAATATTATTCAAATAATTGTCAATTAAACAATTAATTTAAATTAATTATCAATTAAGAATTAATTATTTATCAATTAAAAATTAATTAACAATTAATTCAAAATAAATACCAATTAATTAATTAACATATTTAATAATTATAATTAAATTACTTCCCACCCTATTCCCCTATAAACCCGCAACCCGCTACAGAAAATAAATTACTAAAATTAAAATATTCATCAATTAATCAATTAAAATTAATTACCAATTATATTTTTATTAATTACCAATTAATAATTAATTAACAATTAATTCAAAATAAATACCAATTAATTAATTAACATATTTAATAAATTATAATTAAATTACTTCCCACCCTATTCCCCTATAAACCCACAACCCGCTACAGAAAATAAATTACTAAAATTAAAATATTTATCAATTAATCAATTAAAATTAATTACCAATTATATTTTAATTAAATACCAATTAATAAATAATTAACAATTAATTCTAAATAAATAACAAAAAATTAAATAACATATTTAATTAATTATAATTAAATTACTTCCACCCTATTCCCCTATAAACCCACAACCCGCTACAGAATTATATTACACAAAAAAAAATGTATATTAACTTACCTAAAATTCGATATTTTTGTTGTCTATATTATGTCTAGTCGATATTATGTCCATTCTATATTTTTGATTCGATATTATGTCCGTTCTATATTTTTGATTCTATATTATGTCCATTCTATATTTTTGATTCGATATTATGTCCATTTTATTCGATATTAAAATTTTCTAGTCGATATTTTGGTAGTCTATATTATGTCTAGTTGATATTATGTCCATTCTATATTTTTTACTCGATATTATGTCTACTCGATATTAAAAACTCGATATTTTGACTCTATACCATTATAAAAAGCAGGCACTGACATTCATGATCCGGCAAACTACCTGCCTATCTCTCAGCTCCCATACCTATCCAAAGTAATGGAGAAGCTAGTGAACAAACAGCTGTTCAATTACTTTGAATCCAACGAGCTCCATGGATCCCTCCAAAATTGGCATTAGGGCAACCAACAGCACAGTGGCTGCCCTCCAGGCAATCTTGGACAATATTAGATCCCTAATTGACCAGGTCAAGGCCCCCATCCTGATCCTATTGGACCTGTTGGCGGCCTTCGACACGTTATCGCATGATTTATTGCTGTGCACCCTACATGAAAAGGGTATACACTCCAAGGCCCTGCAGTGGTTCTGCTCCTTCCGTAGTAACAGAAGACAAACAGTTCAAGTTGGTCCTTTCACCTCCTCCCCATAAACCATTGCTCATGGCGTCCCACAGGGAGCTTCCCTGATCCCGACCCTCTTCAATGCCTATGTATTGTCTCTGGCTAAAATGAGCAAAAAATGGGGATTTAGTATCTGTTGCTATGCGGACGACATACAACTGCTGATAGCCCTTGATGAGACACCTAAGGATACCAGGTTTAAACTATTCAACTGTCTCGCAAAAATGGCGGGTTGGATGTCAGACCACTATTTAAAACAGAATTCTGATAAGTCAGATATCCTACTCTTCAGAGGAGCCCAACTAATCTGGGATACAACTGGGTAGTCCAAATCACTTGGACCTGCCCCGCGCCAAACAAGTTGCAAATAATTTGGGCATTTTCATTGACAATGCACTAACCATGCAAAATCAGGTTATCACACTATGTGGGAGAAACTTTACCACATTAAAACTACTAAAAAGACTATTCTTATGGATCTCCCTGGAGTGCAGAAAAGCCATCATTCAGGGTCTGCTTATTAGCAAACTGGACTATGGGAATGCGCTCTATGTGGGCATGGCAGACTTTCTCTTCATGTCTGCAGGTGATTCAGAATGCAGCTGTCAAGTTGGTGTGTAACAAAAACAGGAATAGCTCAGCCTCCAAATGTTTGAGGGCGCTTCATTTGTTGCCTGTTTGTCAAAGGTCAAAATTCAAGCTCCTGGGTCATGCTCAAAAGGCCTTATACCATCATGGCCCTAGAGTCCTGCAAAATAAAATCGAATTCTATGTTCCAAATTGGAACTGAAGGTCTTGCAATCAGGCGTGGGCAAAAACAAACTGCATTAACAGACCCAGAGCAGGAGGCTGCTCTTTCTCACATCTGGCCGCCACTCATTTGAACAAAAACTCCCGCTGGAAATTCGTCTTATCAATGACTATATGTCATTCAGAAAAAAGTTAAAAACCCACTTGTTCCCTAGGGTTTAATTAAACAAGTAGAGCTTTAAATGGTACTTTACTCTTGGTTTAGGTGTTTGCTTTCCTAGCACATTGATATTCTCGGAGGAATGTTGTGTTTAGAAATAAATAAATAAATACAAATAAATAAATAAAGAGAATACGTTTCACACGAATAATACAATCATCATAGTCTTTGGATTCAGCAGAGATCTTTTATTTGTAGATCTTGTTCATGTAGCAACACGTGTTTTGTTGGTTTAGCAAATTTCTCAGGGCTGATTTATTTAAAGTAAGGTCAGTGAGCCACACAAGATATATTATTGCCATGCTGATTGAATAGGTAATAATATGTAATCCTATGTTAAGAGTCAAAAACATATTAGTCATCTTGATCGTATATAATACATTGTTCCAGGGGTATCAATATAGATCTTCAGTAAGAGTTTAGGTGGAAATCCAATTTTATTGATGGTAAGGGTCCTAGCTTTAAAGAGTGAATCTGTTAGTTCCAAGAATTGAGAAAACAAAGAGTCCGTGTGCAGTCCCTCTAACCTTCTTCTTGTGGCATGACCACTGGCGTTCTGCAGAACGGCAAGAATTTTATTATTCATGTGAACATATTCTCTTCCTCATGTTAATGTCTAATTAGGATAATTACTGCACGGAAACTAACTGTATATAATCTATATTTAGTGTGTGCCCAAGGTTTGTTTAAAGTTAAATGTGAATGGTGGATTGGATAGTTGTTGCACACTCACTAAGGAAGTGTGGAAAAATGATGATGACAAGGATGGAATGTTCACAACAATTGTGAATCCTTTGACGAACGAATGGCCCAGGAAAGAACAAAAATAATTGTGAGTTTTAACCATTGTGGGAAGTAAGTAATGAATTGGGTGATCAGGAGAACTTTGTGGTTAGAATAGAGAAAGTATTTTCTCTAGTTCATTTAAGTATTGATATCATTCAGATGTGTCATTAAAGGCATATATATTAGTTACCAAGACTGAGAGAAGAGTCAGAGATTCATATTGATGGTTGGGAATGGTTCTACAGATGAAGAGACTGGTGAGAGATTATGAGGACTGCAATAGATTTGAAAAGTCATGGAATACCTAAAATCCAGATATTTGCCCATTGAGGTGTCCTGAGTTACCCTGGGAGAGGGGATCACTGGATATTATTTGTCCTGTGAACTGCTGTAATGGTTGTGGAGCTTCATCATTGTGTTGTGGCCTACAATAGGGATCGTTATTAAGGCTGATTCTGTAACTGTTATAAATGTTATGATTGAAAGTTTTTTTAAGAGAAAGTTTTCTGTCCAGTTTACTAATGGATAATGGCACCCAGCAGAAATCTGAAAAATAGAGGATTATCTGAAAACAACAAAAAGTTAGGTGTTAATATATATATAATTTTGACATCCTTGGGGCAATGGTGCAGTTTCAAGATTTAACAAAATTATTGGTTAAGAACGGTAAGAAACAATTATAGAATAGGACAAAGAATACCAGGGCTTGTAGCTTCTGAGGTAACTTGATGTTCCTACTGAACCTCCTAATTTTCCTACCATGGTTACCCAAATCCAATAGGAGTCTGGGCATTCCATACCTCCTTCTTCTGAAACCTTTTTTTCTTCTTCATGATCTTGGCAAACTTTAAATACAACACGTAGGGAAGCCCATGTCCAAATAGTACTTATAGCAAAATAGTGGTCAACAAAGCAGCAATATAAAAGACAATTGTCATTTTAACTGACCAGGGATAACTCTAAAAAAATTGTTAGTTGTAGCAGTGAGTAAATTGTGAGAAGGTATTAGAACAAATATTTGGTTTTATCAGAAACTTAACTTACATGTAGGCATCCACACCTTTCTCCAGGAAAACACTACGTGGCTTTAGAGGAGAGATATCATTCATATCCACAAATACGTACTCTTTTCACAAAAATATATGCTTTCCTCTATTTGAAAACAAGGTTGAATTTGCTAAAATGTTCAATGTACAACATAAAGCACCAATGGTTGCTGGGCCTACCATGGAATAGTAAAACTATCAGCTAATGCAATGCTGTGTAAATCTTTACATTAAAGGGAATACTTGGTCTATTTTGCATCCAGTGAATGTGTACATAACAGTGTATTTATGGTTACATACATTTCTCTTCATGAATATATTGAGCATAAATTATGTTTCCACAATCTCCACTACCATTTTCACACACTTCTTTAGCATCATCCGCATTACTGCCACTATGACATTCAATGTGTGCCTGTGCAATTGGTACTGAGCTGCCCAAATCAGGATTCGTTTGTCACCTCATCATACCCCTTACAAGGATTAAAGCGTCTCATATACCAAACGTTTCCATCATGTAGACTTACTGCAAAGATCTCGCCCACTCATGGCGCAAAACAGAGCTTGACCAGTATCAGTATGAGCGGTGACCCTTTAAAATCATAAAATCCTATTACACAAATATAAAAAAAACTTTAGAAAACCAAATATTGTGTGATACAATTGTATTTTTGTAGAGTACTCTTTCAATTCAATTGCAATCTTCTTTGTTGATCTTTCAGTATTACATTTCTTGTATATGGTATGAATCTTGTTTAATGTCTTGTATATAATATTTGTATTCATGTTCAATATCATCATGTTCTTGGTTATAAGCTGACTCGTATTCTATGTGCTCTCATCTGGAGTATTATGGTTTGAGTGCCAAGAGCATTTGGAGGGATAGAGTGGAGCTATGAAGCTGGGATAAATCTTCCTTTTGCCTATCTTTTTTCAAATGTCCTCCTTAGGGACACAAACTCCAGCCGCTACGCACTGCCTGTCACAAATGATTTTGCCAATTTGGGATATTTATTTTGGCATTGAAAGTGTAGGAAAACAAATTCTAGGTGGCCAAACCCTGCTATTGGCTTTGCCAACACATAATCATATTAAAATAATTGGGAAAAACAATATGGGTGACAGAAAAGCATTGGCAAAACACACATGATTGTGTTTTCTGCTGCTTGCTTGTCCTGTCATCCCTCTCACCTCACGCTTGTCTCTTTTTAATCTTGATATTTTGTCCTCTGATTGCTGTCTTATTCACTCTATCTTTTTTGCCTCTCTAGCATTCTCTTCAACTAAGATCTCTCACGCTATTCATGTCCTCCTTGCAATATTTTTCAAACCTTTGACTGCTCTTCCCACTGTCTGAGAACAAGATCGTTTTGGTCTTGGTGTAGCACTGTCCGTATCCTGAGATCTGTCCTATTATTTACAAATATTCTTTAAGTATGAGGCACATGTTTTCCCTTTTCCAACCTACTGTGAAGAAGTGAAGATGCACAAAATAAGTCAATCTAAGGCAGGCTTTTCCAGCGAGTGGCAGTGAGCTACTGATAGCTCTTCAGCTACCTGTAAATAGCTCTTCTCTGTGCAGTCCAGCATACTAAATTAGAAGTGTTTGCTTGTTTGAATTAATGCAAGTTGAAATTGAGAAGCGTGTATTCAAGATGAAAATGTGTAGTTTTTTAGGACTCATAAGCTGATGTTTGGAGAAAAATAGCTGAATTTCCAATTTAACAATTCAAATCATTGACTTGGATAAAAGTAAAATTGATTGTATCAGGATGAATGTGTTCTTACAAACATATAGATTATTTTGTATTTAAAGATGATCTTTAAATGCTAAATCATGTAGCGTTGCTGCAACTTATTTCTACCTTGGTGCAGTGCAGCTATGGCTGTTTTTTATTACTCATGCAAAGGCTTTGTAAATTAATAAAGCTTTTGTTTTTTTACATAACAGTTGGCAACCCTGACTAGTGTACTTAGGTGATCACTGCAGATAACTGTGTAAGGAGGTCACAAATGTAATCTTGTATAATATTGTTGCTATTACAATACTGATGATGTTAGTATCTTGCCATGATTGTCACCAAACATAAGTAGCTCCTATTACAGAAAAGGTTGAAAACCCCTGGCCTAAGTGAAAGTATATATTTTGAATATTACATGATACAAATTGCAGATGTCCAGGGAAATATTTTTACAACACTTTTACACAATCACTTTTCAAACCTGAGAATAATCCTTGCCCCATTGGATAGCACTCATGTTCAATGTGAGTCTCTGTTGTGAGCTGAAGCGGGAATCATAGAGGCCGACGTTCACTGATTTGCCCACGCCAGATGAGGTCACCTGCCAGTTTTCAATGTCATATGCGACTGGAGAGTCGCCGTTCTCGTCGAAAAACACATCCTCGCCAACCGAATCCAAGAAATGGACATTCTTAACATAAGAGAGTAGCTACAAGAGGAAAAATGAACATTTTAGGTAAAGGCCTAAAGACAACTAGAAAAATAATGCTGTAACCTATAAGGTGGCCAATGACAATGGTTAAAACTGACTTGCTGTGCACTGCAACATCATATACACCTTAAGTTTCTAGTCTTCAATTTCTTCCTTATCATTATTATTATATTGGTTGCCCTGTCACATTGGTCCACTGTATAATATGGCGCCTTTATTTACATGTTTGGACACCTCCTCACATAATAATCCAACAGTGACTGCCAACCACCACCCTAGAAGCAATGTTCCTTACATTCCACAACGTGTGAGGAAATACCCAAGGAAGGTGGGGAAAAGGAATGGAAAGGATGGAAAGGCACGACATCAACGTTTCACTAAAGAAATGTGCAGTTAAATAAAAGCCCTTATGATAAAACACTGCCCATGTAAGAAGTCTCTGCTTTCTGACATGTTATTTCATTTAAATATGAAGGATCAATAAGTTCAGGCTTAAGTCAAATTAATCTTTCCTAGAAACTAGCAGACCCAGAAATTTGAAATCTCTGTTGAGGTTTGGTGGTCCTCATCCCCCAATGACCTGTCCATTTATTTATTTATTTATTGTAATCAATTTATTGTGCAATTTATAAAAACCTTATCAAACTAACATAGAAGTTAAAAGCATTCAGCATGAAGAGTTTAAACGTCCCATTAGGACAAGCAGATCTGAAATCAGAACAAAGAAGATAAAATGAGCCATTGTTAAAACAGAAGAAACAGAATATGCAGCATATTTGATTGCTAAAAAGCAATGTGTATATTCCAATAGCAGCATAGACCATACCAAACACATTTGAGGCACATAGTACAGGCAATAGTGCAATGTGCAAAGGAATTTTGGAATTTAACATGTGGGTCGGGCAGTTTTGCTACCGCAAACCAGCCCGATGTAATACAAGGAATATCAGATTGCACGGGCATTAACATTTCTGAGAAAAAAGTGCAATGTGCAAAACAGATAGAATGTGTGCTTACAATTTCACACTTGACGTCAGCTTTTTGCAGCATATATAGAATTAACTTTGTTCAGTTTGTCTGAAGCCATCCAAAGCAAGTTAACAGTTTTAACATTTAGGGTTTCATTATGATGTCATCCAGAAGGGCTCTGGATGGGATTTGGTATTGCGGAATCCTATTCGGAACCCTTGTTTCCGAACAAATCATACGCATTTCCCAATGACTGATTACAATGCCCGCAAACTCTTCGTGCAGTCAGAATCGGTTTTGCAAAGGCATTCTGACAGCCCTTGTCTTTCTGAACCAAATCGTACAACTCTATGGACACGTTTTCCTTACAAGTGAGTACGATGACTGATTCGGACAGCAGTTCTGACTCGATCAGCCCAACACTAAATGATTGTTGGAATCTCTCCTTAGGGGCCTATTGCAGGCCCCCCTTCACCTGGACGCGTCTGATTGGGGCCCATGGGGGGTACCCAAGGGAACTCTCTTCCCAGTCATGTACAATCTGGCAGGCACCATAGTGTGACCACCACCGGGTGTAAGGTTTTCTGCTACCACCCCTTTTTTCAATGGGAGCCTGTTCGGAACACAGGCTCCCATTAAAGTCAATGCAAGTCTGACTGAACGATGCTGGGAAACATCGGGATCGGTTGTTCTGACTCGCACAACCCAATTTGTTTGGAAACCATTCCGTAACCGATTCAGTTGGACTGCTTTCCGGATGACATTATAATCAGTCACTTAGTAAGGAGTTCACAGGGTTCAGTATGCCTATTGCTGCCTGCCGGCAGGTACAGACTCCTAAGTGGTTGAAGTAAGTGCGGAGAAGGATTTGTCTTTGCTGCTGAACAAAAGGGCAGGTACATAGGATATGGATTAAGGTTTCCTTTTCCTGGCCACAGACAGGACATCTTGCATCCTGGGGTTCTGAGCGCCACCAAGCTAGAAATTGAGCTCGCAATTTCCACTCACCCTCTTGAGGTACTGGGTTTTTAAGAGCCGGCACAGAACCGGCAACCCAGCGGTGTCAGGGTACACCCAGAGACCTCGAGTCCTTCCTGATTTAGACCTACAGAAACTCAGAGTCTTCTAGGTGAAGTCAAGGATCGATTTTATTGGCTGCAACCAAGGTAACAAGTGTCCTAGAAGTACAACACACGGGGAGTATATTCTCAGGAGACTGCTCAAATTTACAAAGTCAGGCTTCTCTTCTTATACAGAATTTTGAGCTTCAGGCAAGCATTCTTGGTTGTACAGTAGATCATTGACATACTTTAAATACAAAGAAAAAGCAGAGTCATGATGACATGTCCATATTTCACTTCGTGCTGTCTACAACAAATCACCCGGCAAGGCCCAACATTTCATCAGATATCGGTGGACCCCCAATAAAAACGGGCACCTCCCCACCATAAAACAAGAAAAGCAAAAGAGTAGAGACAGATGCGAGCAAGATCCGGCAGGTGTGGGTGCGCTGAAATGGTTTTATGGCTTGTTGAACCTTGATGCTATCTTGTTCCGCCACTGGGAGGGGAACTGACCTAACGAGTTCGGCCTGGGGCAATGGTTCCAACATGCACAGGTCATAGGAAAGTCGATTAAGGTGTACGTGTCCTTGTGGAGTCGAATTCAGCTGGATTATAAGCCTATGTAAAGGGCAACTCACGAAATGGCTTCCATACTTAAAATGGAGGCCGAGGGTTCTGAACGATATTGACGATTTTGAGGTGAAATCGTCACTCGAATATGCTGGAAATGCTTGTACATGGTGTACTCGTCATTCTCGGTCTTTTGATACCAAATTCGTTAATTTACGACGAAGTTTTATTCTCGAGTGCAGTCATATTACACGAGTCCAGAATTTTCAGAACTACAATCCCTCCTTTTGCCCTTACATAGGCAATTAATCTATCCTCATGTTAATCTGAGTCCAGATCTATATTCCTAAAGTCATTGAGATGTTGCTGTAACATCATTCTAGTACTTAGTTCATCTCTTGATACAGGCTTCCTTACACATGATGTGACATACAGGCCACATATTGCAGGAGCACACTGTATGCATAGACAGAACAGGAAAAGAATGGCTAAGACCATCCCAATGACCATCAGAATTTTCCATCCCCAGGTGGATATCAGTTCCCAGAACCATCCCATCAATGACCAATCTCCTTTATCCACATGAATAGATTCGGAAATCTTATGTAGTTTGGAGATGGCCTGATACACTGTTGGAGCGTTATCTGGGATGAAAACACAGCAACTTGATTGGATCAATCTGCATACCCCACCTCGGTCTGCAAGTATAACATCTAAAGCGACCCTGTTCTGAAGGGTCATAAGTCGATCCGACTGGAGCTCAGCAGTCAAGTTACTAAGGGCACCAGCAGTTTTAATCACGGTGGATTCAACTACCCTTGTCAATTGCCTTATGTTCCTGCTGTTAGCCATGGATCCCCAGAACGGCAGAAAACCCTTTGCAAAGTCCCCAAATTCTTGACCTGCAGTGTCTTGTTTACTCAAGACACCTCTAACTATCCTTGTCCTGTGGTAGTCTGCCGCTGCTGTGTAGGTGGGAGGCAACAGGAATGAAACAAAACATGAGCCCGAAAAGTCAGGGGGCAACCATGTTTAGGCTCTATCATGGCAGATAAAATAAGTACCCTTAGCTGCTAAAAACGCAGGGGAAGTCTGAGACCCAAAAACATACGTTTCAGTACAGACACTTTTCCCTAACTGAGCTCTGGGATTCTTGCCAGTACCTTGCAGACACAGGTGACCCTAATGGGGTACAATCCAGATCGGGGACGATCCCTTAGCTTGCTGTTTCCCGCTCAGAGTAGCTTCATATCCGGTCACGTTCCAATTTATATATGCAAATATCTCATCGTCCGGGGTATTTTCATAAGAGATTTCTCCCTTAATCATGTCAACTATACCTTTGACTAGGGCGCTAGTCTTGGGGTTGTCTTTTACAGACCGTAGGGGTTGGATTTCACGTGCGTATATGAACATTGTTCTGTATGCCCACACAGAACCATTGTGGCTGAATGGCAGGATCAGATAAGGGATACCTTTATCTGTTGTGTGAGGCATAAGACCACACACCCAACAGTTAGTCGTGTTCATTACAAGTTGGTGTAAAAGCTGAATAAAGGAGTTATTAATGAACTCTAATCTTCTATTGGATTCGTGGTCAGGAAGGGGGTGGAAAGAATGAGAGGAAACAGTAGGAGGAGGTATGGGCGATGCAGTGGGTGCAAATGTTACACGAAAGGAGAATAAAACGTAACTTATTAAAAATATCATCATACTGAATAACATACAAATGCACAATATTATAAAACTTTTCTTTGTCATCACTTTACATAATTTGCGCTTAAAGTTCGTTCGTTTGGCAGGTCTCTCCACATCGGGAAACTCCATCCTCTCTAAAGTGCTGCCCGCGGTGGGAGGTTGCCTCTGCTAAGGGATGCTTCTGTCAGTCTAGGGCAACTCCCTTGGACCAACCAGAACTACCGACCTAACGTCGTCAGCTGCACCCCAAAGACTTTAATCAACCGCGGCCCTAGCAGCGGAACCCGGATGGCGGTTCGAAAAACAAAAATAAGCAAGTTACCTAAATGGGAGAGCTGCACTTTCAAAAATAGTACTTGGGGGGAAAAAAGATATATTTATTTGTCCATAGGTCTTGGTCTCAAATCGTAAAAAGGAATCACTTTTATTAGTACGTATTTCTCGGTCTCAAATTGTAGCGTCTTTTTCCTGGTACTGTCTGGTCCTGAAACAGGAGTTCAGGCTCCAAAGTGTTCAATCGTTCTGATGGTGGCACAGTCTCTTGAAAAATGTTCTCGCTTTCACATTCAGGGTTAGTTCCTTTTACACGTGCATCGCTGACAGGTATGACACGTGGCACAGTTGTAAGTTCTGGGTCAGTGACACCTTTCTGGACCCACGGGTCATGAGGCAGACGTGAAGGGATTCTTTTGCAGTGGACCCCGTGGATCCAGTTGGCCTTCCCCTCCACTGGAACGGCTGACCTCATGGAAAGAAGGACGAGGTGCGGTCCGGTCCACCTGGGCTGGTCGTTGTTAGTTCTCTGGAAGTTTTTCACAAGGATCCAGGAGCCAGGGACAATGGAGTGGTCTGGAGTCTCAGAGACCGGAGGCAGGGTGTTGTGGACCTGTTGATGCAAAACACGCAATTTAGCCGTCAATTCATACAGGTAGTCAAGCAAAACAGGGTGTTCTAGCTCGCGGAACTTAGTGGGTCTAGGCACTCCCCATATGTTGGCTGGCCGGCCAAAAACGATCTCATAAGGGCTGAGTTTCACCCGTGAATGCACAGTCATTCTGGTGGATAGGAGTGCTAAGGGTAGAGCATCAGGCCATTTAAGACCTGTGCTCGCTTGGATTTTGGCCAATTTAAGTTTAAGCGTGCCATTGTGACATTCTACTAGTCCAGCTGATTGGGGGTGATTTGCAGCGTGGAACTTCTGCCTAATACCTAGCCCTTCACACACTCTCTTCATCACACGACCCACAAATTCACTTCCATTATCAGACCAGACCATTCTAGGCATTCCAAACCTGGGGAAGTACTCTTTCACAAGGGATTTTGCTGTGGATAAGGCAGTATTGTCTTTTAGGGGATATGCTTCTACCCATCTTGAGAAGGCACAAACAACAATGAGTACGTATTTTAAATTGTTGCACCTCTCCATGTGGATGAAATCTAGCTGCAAAACCTCAAACGGATACGTAGGAGGTGCAAAATGACCAGCTGGAGTTGGGGTTCCCCTACCTGGATTGTGTTTCAGACATACCATGCAATTCTTGACCACATTCTCTGCACACTTGGGAATCCCTGAATTTTGCCATACCTGGGCCAACAACTCGCAAATCCCTTTCACGCTGATATGAGCCATTCCATGAGCCATTGTAACTACCGCAAGCACATATGCATCGGGTAATAACCATCTCTGATGCTCTGATAATTCAATCCAGCAACCATTTGTGTCCATTCTACCCGTACTTTCTCTCCACGTGCTCAACTCTTTCTCTGTGGCCTCAGCTTGGATGGACTTCACACTCTCTATCGTGTCTTCACACATTCCAACATCACCAGTCCATCTTGCCGGGCCCAAAACATACATTCGGCTCATCACATTCTTCGCCGTTTCTTTCGCGATCTCATCAGCAAATGCATTTCCACGACCAACATCATCAGTCACCTTCTTGTGAGCACTACATTTCACAATCGCCATTTGCAGAGGCAAGGTCAGTGATTCGAGAAGCTCATTCACCAACTGACCATGCTGAATCTTAGCTCCATGCGAAGTCAGGAACTCACGTTCTCTCCACAATCGTCCAAAGCTGTGAGACACTCCAAATGCATACTGACTATCAGTGTAGATAGTCACTTTCATTCCTTTAGACAACACACATGCTCTCGTGAGTGCAATCAGTTCTGCTGCTTGAGCCGAATTATGTGGCACACGTGCAGTTTCAACAATTGTGTGTAAAGTCGTGACGGCATATGCTGCAGTCGTGTCACCACTCGGGAGCTTGAAACATGAACCATCCACCCATAATGTACCATCACATTCAGCAAGAGGAGTATCGGATAGATCTATTCTCCCTTTGGTCTCTTCCTCAGTTCTAAGAAAACAGTCGTGCTGTTCTGAAGCATCTGATTCCTCTACAATTGGCAACAACGTAGCTAGGTTTAAGGTACTGCACCTTTTTATGTGCACATGACTCGCTAGCAGTGTCAATTCGTAACTTGACAACCGAGCACTAGTTAAGTGCTGTGTCTTGGTTCTATTTAACAACGTGTCTACTGCATGTGGGACCATCACGACTAGTGTGTTGTTCATTACTAGACCAGCAGACTGTCGAATAGAAACAGCTGCTGCTGCTGTGGCTCTTAAACAACTTGGCAATGCTTTAGCTTCCAGATCCAAAGTCGACGAAAAATAGGCACATGGACGCTGCCTACCTCCAAACAACTGAGTCAACACAGACAATGCACAGCCCTCTTTCTCGTGGACATACAATGTGAAAGGCTTACTGTAGTTGGGGGTACCTAACACAGGAGCCGAACATAATGCTGTGCGCAATTCGAGAAAACTTTTCTGACACTCTTCAGACCAAGGAATGGGATTGGGTGTATTTTTACACGTTATTGCCACCAAAGGTTTGGCTAATAACGAAAAATTTGGAATCCACTGTCTACAGTACGATGTAATGCCCAAGAAAGCACGCACTTCTCTTTGTGTTCTAGGCACACTCAATTTTGCTATTGCCTGAATTCTTTCTGGGGTCAGTTTCCTTCCCTCCTTCGATAAGAGGTGACCTAAGTAGGTCACTTCTTGTCGGCAGTATTGCAGTTTGGAAAGTGACACCTTATGATGTAAATCACACAGATGGCGCAACAATGACATTGTTGCTTTCTTACAAATTTGCTCAGTATCTGCAGCAATGAGCAAATCATCCACATACTGTACAAGAGTAGCACCTTTAGGTAAAACAATCGTATCAAGCTGTGTTTTTAGAGCTTGACTGTATATTGATTGGCTTTCACAGTAGCCCTGAGGAGCGCGTTTAAAGCGGAAGCTGCGACCTCCTAAACTGAAGGAAAAAATATCCCTGCTCTCCTCAGCAATCGGGACGCTGAAGAAAGCATTCTTCAGGTCAATCACCGAAAACCAAGAGGCAGAAGCTGGAATCATAGTCAATAATGTGGTAATGTCGGGGACAACTGGGAATTGTGGCACAACTATTTTATTAACTTCTCGAAGATCAATCACGAATCTGTGCACAGGTGGCTGAGAGGGATCAGTTCGTTTTAAAACAGGCAGAACAGGACTATTGCAAACGTTGCCTCGTGTTTCTTCAATCACATCCTTTTCAATCAATTCGTAAACAATCGCTAGCAAAGCTTTTTCACCCTCATTAGATATCCTATATTGGGGAATACGTGGCATTTGAACATTGGCTTTCAATGTTACAACATATGGTGGTATTTCTAAAAGACCCACATCATTAGGACCAGCGGCCCAAAGGATATCTGGAAGAAACGACAATTCTGCTGGAAGTTTATCTCTTGACAGGTACATGGGAGAAACCACTTTCTTACCTAAAGTAAGTTGTACTCTTGAAGGAGAACAGTATAAAGTCGCATACAATCTTTTTAACAAATCCAATCCTAGCAAGTTTTCGCCACAACCTGTTGTCAGAATAAGGGGTGCTTCTAATTCACAAGGACCAATAGAAAGAGACAAAGGGTCAGAAATCGGATTTCTAACTGGGGCGCCAGAAAAACCTACAGAAACGTTCATTTCGCCAGACAAAGGTGCGCCAGGGAGTTTGGAGTGCATAATAGAACTCTTCGTAGCACCAGTATCCAACAGAAAAGGCTCTGACACACCTGATGTAATCACCTTAACGTATGGTCTACTCTGATCTACTGGAACTGAAACAACTCCCTCTCTTTGTCTATGGCTGTCCTAGCAATCATTACCCTCCAAATACTCATCTTCTGTATAGTAATTATCAACATAGTATTGAGCTGTCCTGTCAGATGCGTTGTTCTGTTGATCGAACCTATTCATAGAATTTTGTGGTGGAAGTGGACGTGCGTTCTGGGGGACGTTTCCACGTCCTCTACCTCTAGGTGCTTGCTGAACACCACGACCTCTCACACTAGAAGCACCATTTGCGCGCTGTAACAGAATAGGGCAACTATACTTGAAATGACCCTCTTCCTTGCAATATGAACACTGGTTGGGGCCTACAGTGACACGTGGCTGATTATACTCGACTCTTTGCGAGTTCCTCTGATACTGTTGAGGCTGCTGAAAATTATTCTGGTAGTGATTCTGGCCACTATTATTTTGATTACCACCACCGCGTGGTGGATATGCTTGCTGTAACAAAACCTTCGTTTTCAACTCCTTAGTTTTCTTTTCTGCTCTGTCTTTCTCGTCTTTGTCCCTATTTTTGTAGCACTGTGCTGTAGCCAATATCTGTGCTTAAGACGAAACTGCCCAAGAACTTTTTGAATCCTTTAACTTTTTACACAATTCTGGAAGCAGAATGTGCACGAATTTATCGACGAACAATCTCTGACCACCTTCGGTGGTCATATCCTGACCACTGTGATCGACAAATGTTTCTTCAAACCTGGTGAAGAAATCTGAGACAGTTTCTTCTTTCTTCTGCTTGCATGCAGACAACTTGTCCCAATTTACACGTATTGCAGGCATTATCGTTTTCATGTAATCTACTATTTTACCGGGGAGTTCTGCTATCAAAGGCTCAGGCTTAGCACCACCAACTTGTCGGGCATCTGCGGCAGCAATATTGGCCCATGAGTCACCTAACTCCTGATCATGATCAGTATGACAAATTTTTCCCCATAAAGGCTGTGGAACAACATTCCCAAATAGCATATCGATATCGGCCAAATTCATTATACATGATCCAGCAGTCTGTGACAACTCTTTGTAATACCCTGCAGGATTCTTACGCGGATTAGGTAATGTCTGTTTGAGGGCTAAAACTTCAGCTCGCTTCCATGGGACATGTACCCATACATGCTGAAAGTGTGGCAGAATAGGGGGGTCAACAGATGTGTCACCCTCTCTCCATTGTGGGGGAACTTCCCTCATGGGGTATTGTCGCGCCTTTTTCCTACCAGATGCACCAGGCTCAGATTGTGACCCAGAAGTGCTCCCCTTACACCGATATGATAACAATATTTCAACTACTCTCTCGACATCGGGACCTACGATCATGCCCTCCCCAAATTTGAACCGTACATGACACAACTCTTCAGATTGCATTCCAGATCATTGTCTTCCAAATCCTCACAAAGGAAAACACACATTTGTTCAAAAACATATCTTTGCGTCGGTGCTTCCCATTGACGGAAGACTTCCATGACAGACTCTACATCATACTTTACAGTATCCATGACCCATTTACGCGCTAAACGATTCAATAAATCTCTCTCTTGGTAGTCAGGCAGTCGACTTCGCAACTGTCTTCGTCCTATGTTAGGGGTCGTAGTAGGCGACCCGAAAAGGGGTGAGAGAAGGTTAGTAACAGTGTTGGCCATTTTCTGCCGAACGGAAGGTGAAACTGAAGAAAGAACGGGTGGAAAAATAGTGTCACATAAGGCAGAAACAGAGGCAATTGCAGAAGGGGCATTAGGAGAAATAGAAGGTGCGCTGGGCAAAATCGTAGAGGGAGCATTGCGAGAAGTAGATGTGATCGGTGGGCCTTGAGGAGGCTGCACCAGAGAGACAGAAGCCAGCTGAAGAGTAGCTGGTGAGTGCTGTAGAGGAGCAGGCATAACAACTACAGGGGGCGCAACTAAAGGTTGCGGAGGTGCTGTGGCATAGGGTGGTGGCGAACTTAATAAATGTGACATTAACGGATCTTTTTCACGCTCTTTTGCTGCCTCTTGATGAAGAGACGGCAAAACTGGATAGCATTTATCTACTGCCATTTTATTTTGCCTGTGCAACTGCTCACTCATCTGTTCTTCTTCATTGTCTTTAAACTGCATAGCAGCTTGCAATACTGAAATATTCCCTTCTCTCTTATTTTTCTTTGCTAATTTAATTTCCTTTTGTTTGGCCTCCTTACGCCATAGGCGGAAAGAGTCAAACATCGCCGGCCGGGCTTTCTTTTTGAACAGTTTAACTTCAAGGTTATCTAAGATTTCGGTATCAAAGCTACCATATTGGGGCAATTTTAAAACACCATCTTTTCTGGTGTATTTGATCCACACTTCATTGTATGTGATGGGGCCTACCCCATGTTTCACATATAACTCGTAAGTTGGAGTTCCAACCTGGGGAACCGGACATGAGTTTTCCAATCGGGAGTCCCTATTATCACAACCAAGACATAACAAATTTCTAAGTCTAAGACCAGGCATCTTCGCTCTCTAGTCTAGTTCCAAACTTCAAAGGATTATCGATTACGATATTTCTCGTGAATACACGAGTTCTTTGGTTTTGGTGCTTGCAAGTACCCACAATTATCCCAAAGGATACCAAAAACTAAGACCAACTAAGGACTGGGAGACGCTCCACTTATACTTAACTGAAATATCGATGACGTCACGAGAAGACTCGTCTCAGTGTTTCGCTCTACCAAACTTCAAGGGTCCAAATCAGGGCGATAGCCAGGGCAGCAGTCCTTCGTAGCCGTCGGGAAGCGGGGAACCTTGCAGCAAAGACCTTCGGACCACGTCGACATGCAGGGGTCGATGAAGTGGTTGGCCGTCCTCCGGAATTTTCACACGAAGCTCCTCACGAACCTCTGGCTGGGCTGGTACCACTGGAATCGCCCCAAACGTTGGGCGTCAGCTGAGGTACTGGGTTTTTAAGAGCCGGCACAGAACCGGCAACCCAGCGGTGTCAGGGTACACCCAGAGACCTCGAGTCCTTCCTGATTTAGACCTACAGAAACTCAGAGTCTTCTAGGTGAAGTCAAGGATCGATTTTATTGGCTGCAACCAAGGTAACAAGTGTCCTAGAAGTACAACACACGGGGAGTATATTCTCAGGAGACTGCTCAAATTTACAAAGTCAGGCTTCTCTTCTTATACAGAATTTTGAGCTTCAGGCAAACATTCTTGGTTTTACAGTAGATCATTGACATACTTCAAACACAAAGAAAAAGCAGAGTCATGATGACATGTCCATATTTCACTTCGTGTTGTCTACAACAAATCACCCGGCAAGGCCCAACATTTTATCAAATATCGGTGGACCCCCAATAAAAACGGGCACCTCCCCACCATAAAACAAGTGAAGCAAAAGAGTAGAGACAGATGCGAGCAAGATACAGCAGGTGTGGGTGCGCTGAAATGGTTTTATGGCTTGTTGAACCTTGATGCTATCTTGTTCGGCCACTGGGAGGGGAACTGACCTAACGAGTTCGGCCTGGGGCAATGGTTCCAACATGCACAGGTCATAGGAAAGTCGATTAAGGTGTACGTGTCCTTGTGGAGTCGAACTCAGCTGGATTATAAGCCTATGTAAAGGGCAACTCACGAAATGGCTTCCATACTTAAAATGGAGGCCGAGGGTTCTGAACGATATTGACGATTTTGAGGTGAAATCAGTAACTCAAATATGCTGGAAATGCTTGTACATGGTGTACTCGTCATTCTCGGTCTTTTGATACCAAATTCGTTATTTTACGAGGAAGTTTTATTCTCGAGTGCAGTCATATTACACGAGTCCAGAATGTTCAGAACTACACTGTCTTAATGCTGCTAGCCTGGCATTATTCTACAGGGGGTATGTTCAAGAAATGTAGTTCTGATGCTTACTGGAGGAAAAGGAGTTGGTTATTGAACATGCATGGAAGCGCTTGCTCAGTGCCACCATATCCTACAGTTTTGTTTCGTTTTTTTTAAATTAAAAAACTTTTTATTATAATTATAATCAAGGCACAAGTTGATCATATAGTACATATAAGCATTATATCCAGACATCAGTAGTTTTTTGGCAATCGGGTATTGATATTACATATATCGCAACAGAGGGCAATATTCCATCCATTAAATTCACATCTCCCTGTCATTTTCATCTTCAGACTCCCCCTCTGCCTGTGTCCTTGGTGGCTCACAGATGTACCCCCTGAATTTATTCCAGGCCCCCCAGACCCTGCTCCACTTCTGAGGACATCCTCGATTGATAAACACTGCTTTTTCAGCCACCATGGCAGTATCCAGATCCCCACACCATGCAGTGAGTGTCGGCAACTCTCCCGCACCCCATTTTTGTGCGATGTTGCGCTTCGCTACCATTATCCCCAGTGTGGCCCACACCTGTGCCGGGCGCGCAAGATCGTTCTGCTCCCACACGTTTAGTAAGCATCTCCTGGGTTCCGGTGTTAACGACACCTCCACCATCTGTGATATGGCCCTCATTACTTTCATCCAGTACTCCATGATCTTTTGACACTCCCACACAGTATGGAAGAATGTACCCTCCTCCCCATATCGTCTCAGACAGTATGGGTGCCATGCTGTCCCTATTTTGTGAAGGGTGTGTCTTGTATAGTAAGTTCTATGTAGAATTTTGAGCTGCACTAATTTGAGACCTGAGGGTATTCCCACCTCCCGCCGGGAGGCCAGCGCCTCCTGCCATTTGGAATCCTCGAAGTCGCCCATGTCCCGGGACCACTTTTCTCTGAGTGCCATGTGTGGGTCAGGTAAATTATTTACTAATTTTCCGTTGGTAAGGGAAGTCGCCCGGTTCTGCATGCCGTCTGTCAGCAGCCTGTCCTCTAGGGGAGTGGCCTCTGGAACCTCAGTGCCGGATGGTAAGACCGCCTGCAGCGCATGTTTTATCTGCATATATCTAAAGATTTCAGAGGGCGCTTATTCATACTGTGTTTGGAGACACTCAAATGTAATCACCTCCCCCTTGTGCCACATGTCACCCGCCGAGGATATACCAATTGCGTCCCATTTGGAAAATCCTTTGTAATTCCGAAGGCCGCCCAAACGTTGTTTGTCCCATAGAGGGGTAAGTCGGGCTATTGTTCCCCTCCAGCCTAATTTAGCGTGTGCTTCATGCCATAGGTTGACCATCTGCCTTGTGGGTCCGATTACCGCTGGTGTATACTTCCTGTTATAAAGTGCAGACATCATGCTCTCAACCCCCAGTCTGTTCCTATCTCACTTGAAAGCAGATTATGTCTGCGGGGTATGTATCCACTGATTGACTACCTTCAGTTGGGCCGCCCAATAATATAGTTGTATGTCAGAGAGTGCAATGCCGCCGTCATACCACCCTCTAGTAAATTTGCGCTGTGCTATGCGTGCAGGTTTGCTCCCCCACAACAGCCAGGAAACCTGAGCCGCTATCTTTTTAACGTAGTCCGATGGCACTGGGTACGCGGTATTTTCCAACGCGTACAAGAAACGAGGCAGCGCCCTCATTTTAAAAAGCGTTGCCTTTCCCAGCAGCGTCGGTGGCAGTGCACCCCAATGAGTTACATCCCTTTTTAAATGCTCTAGGGGAGGCGCAAGATTTCTTTTAACAAATTCGCCTGGGTCTGCCGTGATATAGATACCTAGATACTTAAAGGCATCCTCCGAGATCTGCAGCGGGCAGTCCTTTGGGAGCTGCGGTGGTGGGCCATGGAGCACAAAGAGTTTAGACTTGAACCAGTTTATAGTGTACCTGGACGCCCGACCAAAAAGGTCCCATATATTCAGGAGTACCAGAATGGATCGTCTAGGGGAGGCCAGGTATAGTAAGACGTCGTCCGCTTACAACAAGATATGGTCTTTCCATCCTTCCGTCCACCTAATACCCCGGATCATTGGCTCCCATCTGATTCTGATCCATGCCACCAACGGTTCCAAGACTAGGGCAAAAAGCACCGGCGACAGTGGGTAGCCCTGACGCGTGCCCCGGGTCAATGGAAAGTCGTGGGATATATGACCATTAGCCGTCACATGCACCAGTGGTTTTGTATATGAGAGGCGCACCCATGCACAGACCTTTAGGCCAAAGCCCAAGTGCGTCAGCACAGCGAACAAGAAGGGCCACTCTACCATATCGAACGCCATACGAGCATCCTATGACAGGAGAACGGCTGGCTCTTGAAGATAAAGTATGCGGGCCATCACTCCATGCAGACGCCTCAAGTTCAACGCAGTGTTCCTATTGGGCATGAACCCGGACTGGTCCAGGTGAATCAGGGTTGGGAGTTGTGGGGTCAGTCTGATCGCAAGGAGTTTTGCTAGAATTTTGACCTCAGCAGTAATTAAGGATATGGGGTGATAAGAGGTACAGTCCTCGGGGGGCTTTCCCGGCTTTGGGATTTCCACCACTGTGGCTAGGCACTGATCCGGTGGGAGCTCACCTGTTTGTAAACTGTTGCAGTACATATTTAGCAGGTACGGGCCACTGTCCCCGCCATCCTTTTCTAAAGTTCTATGGGTATGCCATTAGGCACTACCGCTTTCCCAGATTGTAATGAGCCAATCGCCGCCTGTAGCTCGTCGGTTGTAAGGTCCGCTTCCAGTTTAAGGGCCACCTCCGGTGTAAGTTTGGGCATTGCAATGCCTTTTATATAAGTCAGCGCCTCCTCTACGGACATCTCTGACAGTGATGTGTAAACGTGTTGAAAGTGTTGTGCTAACATATGCACTATTGCGCTCAGGGCGGTCACTACTAGATAATCCCCTGTTCGAAGCTGCGCTATCCACTTTTTGTCTCGCTCCCTTTTATCAAGCCATGCCAGTAGCTTCCCGGCTTTATCGCCGGTCTTGTATATCTTATGTTGTGTAGCCGATAGTTTGAGTTTAGTCACTTCCCTAAGATATTCCCTATGCAATTGTTGTTTAAGGCGCAAGTATTGGGCTGTGGCCGGAGTGGGATTGTGAAAGTTTTGGGCATCAGCCTTCTGTAAGTCTGATTCTTTGGTAGTGAGCTCCTGCTGCTGATCTCGCCTTTGACCTATAATGGAGGCGATGGCCTGTCCTCTTAGAATGGTCTTTTAGGCCTCACACAGGTTGGTCAGAGAGTGGACCGATGAAACATTTTCTTGGAAATAGTGTTGTGTTGTGGTGACCATAGCTTTCATGATCTTGGGAACCTTTAAGTATCCAGGGAATATGGGAAATATTCGCTGCCGCCCACTTTGGTAATATGTGTATGTTAAAAGTACTGGAGAGTGGTCGGAAATGCCCCTGGGTCTAATCTCAATCTTGTCCACATTTTTCAAACTATCCGGGGATGCAAGAAAGTAGTCTATTCTGGATAAACTGTTATGTATCCCAGAATGAAAAGTGAATTGTTGCACCCTGGGGTGGCGGTATCGCCATACGTCCGTAAGCATATCCTACATTTTAGAGAGTTTTTTTGCAGTATACGGCCAAGGAGCTCACCTAACTCGCTCCAAGCATTTCTGGAGCATGTAGGCATTCAATAGATGCCACTCAGAATATGGTAAGCTGTGGAAAATGTGGGTTTCATCTATCCACATGTTGAGTGCAGGCATCTGGGGGGAATA
Organism: Lissotriton helveticus; assembly: GCF_964261635.1. Taxonomy (NCBI): domain Eukaryota; kingdom Metazoa; phylum Chordata; class Amphibia; order Caudata; family Salamandridae; genus Lissotriton; species Lissotriton helveticus. The sequence continues at coordinate 368,151,401 of NC_136068.1, read as the reverse complement.
GAGAAGATGTTAGCCCGCGTACAGGTCACTGCTATTACATTCACTATCGGTCATTACAAAGCACAGGACAAAGATTTATGATCTATTGGTAGATCTCCGACCCAATTTGTTCTTTCTGTTGTAAACTTGCTCAGCCCCTGACATTCTTGAAGCTATCCCACTAGATTATGGGGTTCTGAGACAGAATAGACAGTCACTAGATTATGGGGTTCTGAGACTGAACAGACAGTCTCAAATGGGAGGTGGTATTGCACTTATCTTTAAACGCATTCTGCGCTGCTACTTCTCTGAAGTTTCCATTGCTGGCTGTGAAGCCACCATTTTCTTTATGACTTTGTCCAGTAACTGCAGACTAGCAGGTCTCCTGGTTTATCACTCACCTGGTTCAGCCTCACAATTTCTAACTGCACTGACTGATGTCATGCCAGCTTATGCGTTACAATACCTAAATTTCTTATCGTGGGTAACTTGAATCTACTTTTTGATGACACTACATTCCCATCAGTATCCTGTCTTAGGGAGAATCTTGACATTTTGCATTGAAATCAATTGGTCCATGCTCTCACACATAAGCATGGCCACAAGCTTGGCACTGTATTCTCCAACTACCCAAGTGTAAGCATGACCTCACCTACCTGTAGTTTGGTAGGACCAATTGTTCCTTCCGTTCCAGATCACCCTAGCCTCCAGTTTGCACATGCTACTAGGCAATCAGCAACAACTCTTATGGAAGTGGTTCAGGATCTCTACAGCATCCTTTATAGCAATGCTCGGAGCAAACTGTCCATCTCTCATTGATGATCTTGATACAGCAAACACTCAAGTAGAAAACTGGATCAACAGGGCAATAGACAGCATCGCCCTGCTAACAAACTGTAAAGCCACTCAAACCAAACCAGCTGCAGAGTGGTTTAATAATGAGCTCCTTCTGCTTAGAAAGAATGTAAGCCCTTAGAGCACCAATGGTGCAAGGAATGCAATGATATAATCAAAGCCAATTAACATTTAGGGACCGATTAAGACGTCATCTGGAAAGGCTCCGGATGGGATTCTGTATTGATTCAGAACCCTTGTTTCCGAACAAATCATACACATTTACCAGCGACTGATTACAATGTCCGGAAACTGTTTGTGCAGTCTGAATCGGTTCTGAAAGGCATTCTGACAGACTTTGACTTCTGGAACCAAATTGTACAACTCTATTGACACAGTTTCTGAACAAATGAGTACCATGACCGATTCGGATAGCAGTTCTGACTTGGTCTGCCAGACACTAAACAGCTGTTAGAATCTGTCTTTGTTGGCCTATTGCGGGCCCCTTTCCAACTAGAGGTGTCCTATTGGGGCCCATTTGGGTCCCAAAGGGACCCCTCTTAACAGTCATGGACAATGTGGCAGGCACCATAGTGTACCGACCGCAGGGTGCAAGGTTTTACCCGACCATGCCTTTTTTCAATGGGAGCCTGTTCGGAACACAGGCTTCCATTGAGGTCAATGCGAGTCCGACCAAATGATGTTGGGAAGCATTGTGCTCGGACGTCGGAATCGCACAACCCAGTTTCATTTGGAAAGCAACCAGAACCGATTTGGTTGGACTGCTTTGCTGATGACATCGTAATCAGGCCCTTGGTAAGGATTTCACAGGGTTCAGAATGGCTATTACTGCCTGCCGGCAGTTACAAACTCCTGAGCGGATGAAGTCAGTGTGGAGAAGGATTTTTCTATGCTGCTGAAAAAAAATCAGGTACATTAGATATGGATTAAGGTTTTGTAGGAAGGTGGCTACCTGACTATGGTTACCCCAGATTTTTTGCCTTGTGTTTAGCTGGTTTTTGACTTAGTTGACCTGGTTCCCTGCTAATCAGGGCCCCAGGCCATCTGCTCTCTCTGTAAAATGGATTTCATGTACCCTAGGTACATACCACAATTGGAAATGGACTCCTTGTCAGCCCCTGTATAATGCACTATAGGTGCCCAGGGCATAGGAGCCACCAAGGCCTACCAGGGGCTGCAGCATATCTTTTGCCACCCCTGGCTGGTTCTTAAATTGACACAACTGGCTGATCACTCAGCTGGGGTAAGGTGGTGTAATCACCCCTTACTTAGGTATAGTATACCTATATCTAAACCTATATCTGGACACATATTAACCTGTGAGCCACTCCTCTGGAAGGCCTCATCAATCCTGGAGGCAGAGTGTGTGGTTTAATGTGAGATGGAGCTCTAGCATGAGCTGAGCCTGTCTGCAGCTGTCGGGAACAACTCCCTAAGCTGTTTCAGGATAATGCCATACCATATACTCTTAAGCGCCTTATAATCCTCGCGGTTATATAGCAACTTTGGTTTGGCTTTATCAAAACATGTCGTGTAAGGTGTCATACGATTTGGAATACTATCCCCTCGCCAGTTCTGGCGACGGGGATAGCATTCCACCCCTCTAGAGGGGTAAGACATGTTACTTTACTTAAATGCGGTTAATTTCTAAAAGGACCTTGGATCCACAAAATGGATGCCTCTGCCACAGACACGAGTCTGACCCCCTGAAGCTGACCGAAACTCAGCCAAATGGGGCCTGGACAAAGGGTTTCCTGTCGCAGGGAGGTGTTACACCCCCTCAGACAGGAGATAGTGGATTGTAGCGGGGAGGTTTGAAAGAAACCAGACACTGCCTGGGGAGCACAAGGCTGCCCCTTGCATAATCCGGCCAAACCGGTTCTGGGGCACTCCAGCCCTCGTGCCAGGGCGGCCTGGATCAAAGGAAAGGGGTGTATCCACCCCCTTCCTGGGTCCCACCCATAGGAGGGGACCTAGCAGGTAATCCAGCCCCCCAGATTCGAATAAGAGTGGGAGCAGTGCCAAGACACTTCATATTATCCTGATGAAACATAAGAAACGAAACTCTGGACCCTTCGACATCCTACTCGACGTAGAAGCCCGAAGAATCTCCCTTGTGGTCAAGGAGTGACCACCCTGTGCAAACAGGCACCATCCAGCCATCGACGTCTGCTTTGTCGCAGTTCCCGCCGGAACTCGAGCGACAAAGATCGACGAGATCAAGCTTGCCTGCCTTCCAACAGCCCGATCCACAGTCCCTGCAGAGCTGAGACCCGTGGAGGCGACCGGAAGCGTGGGGCACGCCATCTTGGAAAGACCACGAGACGCTGACCGTGCAGCCCACAAGTGACCCTCGAAGCTGTACACCGGGGTTTGAGAAGCCCCAGCCCTGAGCCACACTTGCACCGAAGTTCAGCCCTCCACACTCGACGAGTGCTGCGTGGGGCCCTTCTGCTTCTTTTGGCTCAACGCGTTGGCCCGGTCACTTGCCAGCCGGCTTGTGGCCCCTGTGCTGACGAAACTTGAAATTCGACCTGCGATTCTGGTTGCTCCAGATTTGCACCAGCTCCCCTGAAAAGGAGCCCCCACTCTGACCCTCCTGGTTTGAGTGAGAAGCAATCTCCCGGTTCGGCGTGGATTGCTTTTGCCAAGTGTTGTTTGCTCCAATCTTGAAGCCGACAGCGCCGACGGCGAGAGCCTGCGTGGGACAGATCGTGACCTGCTCCTGGACATCGTAGATGCCCCAGAGCCCACGTGACAGCGGAGAGAAGCGCCTCAACGACCACCTGATTGCGCCCGACATTGCCTGGTTCCGTCCTGGTTCCACCCTGGTCACTGCTGAGTGACCCAGACTCTGTCCCCTCTGCTTTCAGGTACTTTTCGACTTGAGTCCACCCTTGGACTCCACCGGACACTTCTCTTTCACCCCGCCTGCAGCCCTTTCAGCTTCAAGCACCAAGAGCCTGCGTGACGAAACCCGACTCAACTTCGACCCTGTGCACCCGCTTCCTGTGGGTGAGGTAACTTTGCTCCGCCGGTGTTCCCACACTGGTGCACATCTCTAGGGTCTGTGTCTTAAGTTTTGTTCCTCTAGGTTCAGCGGAAGTGTCCTTAAACTTTAACTTTACAACTTTTACGCACCATTGGTTAACATTGGTGCATGCGTGCGCTTTCTGCACTGCACCCGAATCCCGCGGGCTTTTCCCGACTTCAGCATTGCTTGTCCCGACTGCTCCCAGCGATTCCCTAGGCCCTAGGCCTAACCACTGTTCGATTGGTATCTCTTATACCACTTGTTTAGTATATGGTCTGAGTGGCCCCTCGCCCTCATCCATATTTGTGCAACTTTGTATGTTATACTGTGCTTTAGATTTAACGCTTGTGCCCCTTTATTCATAAAGAATACTGGGGATTGTTTTTAGTAATAAATACATATATTTTTATAATATATACTTGTGTGGTGTCCTTTCATTTGATATTACAGGATTGTATGTGGTAAAACAGCTCGCTTAACACGACCTCTTAAGTTAAGCCTTTAGGCTGCTTAGTCCATGCTACCCCTAGGATAGCTTGTCTAATAAGGTTGACTTACAACCAGACACCATAAGGGATTGTTTGGTCTGATAACCGGTGGTTCCAGAATTGGAAACATCACCTATCAGGCCAACTTCTCACAGGTTTCTTTTCCTGGCCACAGATAAGACAGCTTGCATCCTGGGGTTCTGAGTGTCACCAAGCCAGAAAGTAATCTCTCAAGTTCCACACACTCAGTCTTAATGCTGCTAGCCAGGCCTTAATCCACAGGGGTATGTGCAAGAAATGTAGTTCTGATGCTTACTGGAGGAATAGAGTTGGTTATTGAACATGCATGGGTGTGCTTGTTCAGTGCCATCATATACTCCAGTTTTAAGAGTTTTATTGGTGTGGTTGATGTCAGTTTTTGGAAGACCTGGTGAGAGAGATGCTTGCTTCTGGCCTCAGTTAGTTCATTGCCATGATGGAGCCAGGCACCGTTGACCTGCCACCTGCTATGATAGTTTGATTTTGGGCCGAATGTAACGGTCATGGTTTTGTTTGATTCATTTCCAGCATAAGCATGTAAGATGATTCCCTGTATGAACATGTAAGATTGAAAGTTGTTGCTGAATGCAAATCTGTGTCTGGCTAAGGAGCACAAGGTCATCTCTGTATAGCAGATAAGTTAAACATTGACCTCCCAGTTTGGACGTGTGGCTAAAGGAGCAAGCATGCAGCCTTGCTGCTGCTCAGATTTTGTAGGGATCTGCCTTGAGATGCGAGGGCCATCTCTCAATTTGACCCACACCCACGTGTTAGTATACAGCTGCTCAGACCATATGGGCCCATTTGCGCCTGTCCGAAACTGGAAGATGCCAGGGGCCAGGACTCCTGTTTCTGGAAGCTCAGGTTTTAGGCAATATTCGGCCAAGGAGATCATGCACCTCACTCTAAGAATTTCTGAGATGCCACTCAGAATATGGGAAGTTGTGGGAAATGTAGGGTTTGTCTATCCACAAGTTGTGTATTGGCATCTGGAGGAAATAGAGGTGTTAGCCCACGTACAGTTCGCTGCTATTACATTAACTGCGCTCACTACCAAACACAAGACAAAGATTTATGACCTATTAGTAGATCTCCAGCCAATGTGTTCTTTCTGTCCAAAGCTTGTGCAGCCCCTGACATTCTTGATGCTATCCTACTAGATTATGAGGTTCTGAGACTGAACATACAGTCTAAAATGGGAGGTGTGTAGAATCGCCTTAATGAAGAGGGACACCAGGAAGTGATATATGATACTTTATTGAAGCACAGGTACAACGACCTCAGCCACAGCTGTCCGAGGGACGCTGTCAATCGCACCGCTCTGAGGGCGCTCGTCTTGGAACACTCACGGTGTTGACATTCTAAGTGATATTTACAACAAGGGGTGGTGAGGGACAGAGTCTCTGAATTAAGCAGAATACTCTCACCCAGTCAAGAGATCAGGGCTAGATCCAACACCGTTTTTTAGCTCATTGCACCATCCCAGTTTCAGAACCTGGCTGTATCTAAATTAGTCTGTCCCTGGCCCAGTGCATCATGGGAACAGGGCAGACCAGACTACAAAAGCCAATTCTTACACTGGGAAGGAAACAAGCTTCCGGGGACCGGTTTCTGGCATTACAGCCGTCTTCGGCCCGGCTTGCTTGAATCCTGATGGTGCAATGAGCAAGGGACTCATGTCTGAGTATACCCTTCCACGCTTAGGGTTGACAAAAATATTTACAACAAGGGGTATGCGCTTTTCCTCAAACGTGTTGCCAACGATGCTTTTCTTTTGTTACTTTCCTTTAACAGTCTTTATATTCAGCGCCGCCACGATGTTAAAGACATTACTCTGCGCGTGCTTTGATGGATGGCTTATAGATAGTCTCACACCACACAACGCTTTATATCACGCTGTCACTCACCCGGCGATGTCGCTGTTTCCCTTATTCCCCGTCTGTTTTAAACACTGTTAGTGAAATCCTGAGGGACACTTTTACTATATTGGAATATTTCCGCCTGAATCTTTCTTCTTTCTTCTTACATCATAATGCTCCGTGTTGAGGTCGTGTCCTACTAACCTATGCTCGCCCTCGTCGCCAGTGTAGAATCTCCTTAATGTAGAGGGACACCAGGAAGTGGATATACAATACTTTATTGAAGTACAGGTACAACGACCTCAGCCACAGCTGTCCGAGGGAGGCTGTCAATCGCACCGCTCTGAGGGCGCTCGTCTTGGAACACTCACGGTGTTGACATTCTAAGTGATGTCACACCTGAGTGTTCCAAGGCGTACACTGGGACAGGGGCGGTGGGGAATTACATGAGGATGATACCACACACCCCCCTTCCATACACAACAAAATAGAAGAACTGAGATGAAACAACAAAATTCTAGTACAGAATTACATGGTCACATGAATTACATGGTCACATAATGCTCCAAATGTTTGGGACGTTTAGTCACTCTTTGGCTGGTTCTGCTAGCAGGGTGGAATACCTCAAAACCCTCCCTGACTGGCAGTTCACCACGCATCTGGGGTCCATCGACTCTCCCATCCCCAAGGATAGCGTCTTCCTTGGGTGGATAGTATCTCACTACTCTTCCCAGGTTCCAAATTTTGCCCTCCTGGGTTTTTACTGCATTTTTGAATAGTTTTATGATCTTTGTGGGTTTGCTGAACACTGACCAACTTGCTCTGCTAGTGGGCGCTTTTATTTTTATATCATCTCCTATCTTGAACCCAGCCTCTTGTGTGGAGTGTAACTTCTCAAATCTTTCTTTCCTCTCAACCATGGCCTTGCACTGTCTTTCTAACCCCTTTGACTCCCTGGAGTGATCAGTCCATCCTTTGTGCCAACCCATCCACCCCGGTGAGAGTTTTGTATTGGGTCTTCTTGCTCTGAGCAATTCAAAAGGGGTGGCCCCTGTCGTTTGGTGTGGAGTTAAACGGTAGGCTTCGATTCGCCTCTCTAATTCTTCCCTCCAGTTCATTCCACTTGCTTTTGCCAACTGGATGCTTTGCTTGAGCGTCTTGTTGTACCGCTCGACCATCCCATTAGTCTATGGGTGGTAGAGCGCACATCGTTTGTGTTCAATACCATGTTTCTCGAGGAAGTCTTTCATTTCTTTTGAACACAATTGCACCCCGTTGTCTGTCAACAGGCTGTTTGGTAAACCTTCCCTGGAGAATAACTCCCTTAGAAACTCGATGACTATTTTCGTGGTGATCTCTGTTACAATTTTTACTTCTGGCCACCTTGAGTATAGGTCCATGAGCATCAGGATGTATGGCGTGCGTATCTCCCCTGTCAGTGGGCCTATTATGTCCAATGCCACTTCCTTCCACGGTACTGTAGGGAGTGGTCTGCACAGCATGGGAGGTGTATGCTGTTTCAAAACTTTGTTGCTGACCATACAAGGGATGCAGTCTCTTACTTTCCTTTCTATTATATGGTCCATACACGGCCACCAGTAGTCCTCCCGCATCCTTTGCTTGTTCTTGGTAATGCCCAGATGTCCATCATGAGCCAAGTCTACCAGAAGTTCTCGCACAGTTTTGGGTGAAATTAGTCTTGTTCCTCGGAACAGATATTCATCTATGACGGACAGGTTGTCCCTGACCATCCAAAATGGGCGCAAGGTTTCGTCCTGTTTGTCAACGTGTCTCCACTTTCCTTTGACTCTCTCGCAGACTTCTCTGAGTAGGACGTCTTCCTTCACAGCTTCTTTCCAACGATCTTCTCCAATGGCTCCTTGCGTAATCACGCAAAAGTTCTCTGTCTGGAAATCTTCTTTGTCTTCCGCCTTGTCATCACTAGCATCCTCCTCTTCTTTTTCTTCAACCAGTCGCGAGAGGCAGTCTGCTGCTAGGTTTCTTGTCCCTGGCACATATTCAACGCAGAACGTATACTCTTGCAGGTTCACGACCCAACGCCTGATTCTGCTCGAGATTGCGTCGAGGCCCTTTTTGTTAAAGATTTCGACCAACAAGCTTGTGATCCGTTCATAGAATGAACTGCGTTCCCCAGATGAAGTCCCTGAATTTTTTCATGGCCCAGTGTACCGCCAATGCCTCCTTCTCAATCACGGAGTAGTTTACCTCGGACTTCCAGAGAGACCTCGATGCGAAAGTGATCGTCTCCTCTCCCTGCATCCCCACTTGTGTCAGTACAGCTCCAAGCCCTTTCGAGCTCGCGTCGGTCGTCACTACAGTCTTTCTTCTAGGTACGAATGCTTTTATGCTGGGTGCACTTGCGAGTGCTGTCTTCACATCTTCAAATTCTTTCTGGCACTCTTCGTCCCACTCGAACCCTACATCCTTCTTCAACAACCGGCGTATGGCATATGTTCTTCCCGCAAAGTTCCTCACCAATTTGCTGTAGAATTCCAGCATTCCCATAAACGACTTTATTTCGTCTTTGTTTATTGGCGGCATCAAGTTAGTTATTGTGTTTTGAAGTTCATCTTTTGGCCGGATGCCTGCTGGTGTCACCTTGTGTCCCAAGAAATCTAACTCTTTGCAACTGATCTTGCATTTTTCTCTCTTTACGGTGAGTCCTTGTGTTCTAAATCTTGCCAACACTTGTCTCAACCTAGCGTCGTGTTGTTCGTTGTCCGCGCCAAATATTAATACATTGTCTTGGTAGCACAAGACACCAGGGATGTCTTTTAGGATGCTGCCCATGATCCTTTGGAATACGGATGCAGCGGAGACTAACCCGAAAGGCATCCTCTTGAACTTGAATGCTTCCATTGGCGTCACGAACACTGTAAGTTCCTGCGATTCTTCATGGAGTCTGATTTGGAAGTATGCAGATGTGAGATCAATTGTGGAGAACACTTTTGCTCCTTCTAACATGCTCATCATTTGCGTGATGTTTGGGAGCGGGTATTTGTCGACTACTACCGCCTTGTTGAGTGCTCTCAGGTCGATGCATAAGCCAACCGATCCATCCTTTTTCCTTGCTGCAACAGCTGGCGCCAGCCATTCCGTCACCCCCACTGGTTCTATGACACCCAGATTGCATAATTTCTCCAGTTCGTCCCTGACTGCTTCCTGTATTGCTAACGGAAGGTTCCTAACTTTGGCTACCACCGGTACTGCTTGCTCTTTCAGTTTTATCCTGTGTGAGTAATTCTTCAGGCATCCCAATTCGCCATTGAACACTTCTTTGAATTCTGTCTCAATGCTGTCCCACGTTCCCTTTACTTCTTGTATCAACATTTGTGGGGTTTTGTTTGGGTTAAGGTATATGCCTAAATCCTTTTGGGCTTGCCATCCCCAAATGTTGTCTCCAGAGGAGGACACATACACCTTAGACACAGTAAGTCTGTCTTTGTATTCTACAGTGCCCCAGAAGTAGCCCTTCATGCTAATGGGTTTTCCACTATAGCCCCCAGGTCTAACATCCATTTTGCTCAACCTTATTTTACCTTTGGCCACCCTTTCAAATTATTTTGCTTTGATGATAGTGAGTTTAGAGCACGAGTCAAACATTGCTTCTATGTCAGTTCCCTCAATTCCTATGGTGTCATTGGGATTGCTGACCTGACCACTCTGAATCTGCAGGACGATTTCATCACACACCCTATTCGTGTTGTACCTACTTTCTCTGTTATTTCCTTCACCAGTTCTGCAGTATTGTCTAAAATGGCACTTCCTACCACATTTGCTACATGTGTACTTGAGCGCAGGGCAATCTTTATCATTCACCAGGTGCCCTTGTTTACCACACCTATAGCAATTGCCCTTGAAAGACCCAACTCCATTACTCTCTTTCTGTTCTTTTGTGGAAAAGTAAATTTTGCCATGTTCTGTGTCCCTACGTGTTCCCCATGTTATGCTATATGTGCATGATTAATATGCATATGTATTCCCTATGACCGATTAAAGACGCAATTACAGTTGTGTCCATTTCTAGTATGCCAGTTTCCAGTTTTCGTGAATACAACGAATATCCGGCCTATGTAAAGCTACGTTGCCACGTTTTACAGTGTGCACGTTAATTCATTGAATTGTCCCCGTTTCTAGGCCTCAAAAGGGCCCGGACTCAGATTCAGCTCATGTCTCCTGAACCCTCTCCGAGGAGCGATACAGCCCCCACCTACATCCCTGACCCTTCACTTACTTCCTGCCTCGCAGTGCCCGGCTCGGCCTGGCTCTGCCTGCCAGTCTGCTAAGAGTATGCTATGATTCTAGTTATCAGTCCAGCCCTCCTTCTCTGCATTCCTAAGCTACTGAATCGCATCAATAGTTTCTGTCATGGTCTAGCCTTTATGTCTCCATATAAGAGAAATACTGTATTAATATTCATAGAATATTCTTCAACACGCACTACATGTAGAATAATGCATGCACTAGTCTTAGAGTCTGTTAGCCTTTACCCTGATAACTTTTGGATTCTATCAACATGTTCTCTAAACACTAGATACTAGATATGCTTAGGTACATGTCGCTCTGACACTCCAGACTTTTCGTCTCTTCTTCTAGTGCAGAAGTCATAGCCCCCAGTCCGCCTGGTAACACGTCATTGCCAGTTTGCGCGCACCACTAGGTCAGAGGTCCCAGCTCCTCAGGTAGCCCCCTCTATGTTTCCGCCCCGTTGATGACATATTCTGTTACGTCTGCATCACATGTCTAGGTACACGCCTCTTGTTACACCTACTTTCTGCCTTATCTTTCGCGACTGCTACGAGCCCCGCCCACTGCTACGCCTACTGTATTTACTGCAATGCAATTGTTTTAGTATATATATGTTGTACACTGTTATTAAAGCTAGCTGTTGTCCCGATCCTGCCCCCCGGCAGCTGCCATCCTATTCCCGTGCAGGTTGTCCTGTTGCTGTCCTTTATGCTGTATTAAAACCTGCAAACTCAAGATACCTCGAATCTTGACTCTTATTTATTGAGCTATCTGTTATTGTATATCTAGTCGAAAATAGAACAGGTATTTAATTATTTATTTGCCACATAATGGCGCCCGAACAGGGACTTGCCCTTTCCCCACGCGCCGGAGAAGCCACGCAAGCCCCCTGACCCTCTGCAGCCGTGACGGAACCATACCGTGCACGTGCAGATATTTCTGCTTCAAGTATCCCTCAGGCCCACGGAGGAGACGGAGGTTGCGGTCCAGCATCCAGACGAGGCGGTGGAGGAACGCGGCGAGTCCCGACCAGAGCCCAAGCCGAGAGTACAAGGTCCGAGGTATCCGGAGGCCCACCCGTAACTGAAGTCCGAAGTTCGTAGTCCGTCATCGTAGCAGTCCAGTCCAGTCCGAGGCCTTCCGTTCTTGCTGCCCGGTGAGTACCGTTGCTGGGGTAGTATCTAGACAGGGTCAATTAATTTGTTCCGTGGGTTTGGGTACGCAGATCCAACACGAAGTGTCCACTTAGGTGGATGCGGGTCCTGACGTGTCTCTTTATGGGACCGGTAAGTTTCGTACTGTTTTAGCAGTGCATCTAGTCCTTCTAGTTTCTGTTCTAAGTCAAGTTCTGTTCTCGAGAAATTCATGTATTCTGTTTTCAGTACTCCAGGTAGTATTTTGTCCGAACTGTTATTTTAAATGTTCTTCAATGTGTTTTCAATGTCGTGGTATGAATGTGTTGTTTTTCAGTAATCATCGTGTTCATTGTGTATTGTATTGTGTCTAGACTCCAGTTTCAGCCATGCCTCTGTTCTCCAAGTTACGTCAGTTAAAAACTAGAAAAGGTCTGCTAGAAGAAGCAGTTCCTGTCCCGCCTAGGGACAGTCCAGGTCATTTTATGTATCAAAAGCATGGCATAAGTGCCATATTGTATTTAGATTTATGGGTGGAGTACACCAAACAGTTAGAGGAAAAGTATAGATGGCCCGTATCAGGTACGTGGGATGTCGAGTGCATCATGCGAGTAGAAGAAGTATTATGGAAAAAGAAAGCCAGACAGTCCCAGAAAGATGCCATCGAGTTATGGCGCAAAGAATCTCATAGAAGAACAGAGAAAGAAATCAGAAAGTCAGAATTAAGTAGAGAATCCTTAGAAAGAGCCCAAGAAAGGGAATTAATCGAAGTAGGTGAACGAGTTAAAGCCGAACAGTCAGACCGACAGAGAAATGCCCTCATTAAGGGTATGTATCCTCTTCTTGCCGAGGGCTTGCCAAAAGCAACCCCGGAAGCACCATGTAATTTCCCGCCGCCATTAGTTCCGATTAAGCTACGTCACAAACCGACCGCAGCTGATATTTTTCTCTCGTCCTATTTGGACGACACAGTCCCAGAATATGCGAATCCTGTTCCGCCAGCTCCTGTAAATAATGTAATTCCTGTTCCTCCAGACACCGGGGCACCTGTTGCAGTACCTGTTACGGTACCCCCGGTCCAGCCCATAGTACAAGTTCCCGCTACATCAGTCACTCTACCAGCACGAAGAGTATCAGTCGACGATTCCAGTTTAGGAGCCGCGGGGGGAGGTCCTCCGGGAACCACGCCGCCACACAAACGTGTAACGTCAGTCGAGTTACATGAACGTGCGTTACAGCGTACGCCCAAACATCAGTCCGTTGCAGATATCAGGCGAGCTCTTACCGAATGCCGTTATGATCCAGTCCCAGGTGATGATAGTATGGTTATATATTCATTGCGTGTAAGACGGGTGACCGAGTATTTGGACACCCTACCGAACATGAAAGAAGATCTAGACCGAATATATCGTTTCATTCGTACAGGAACAGACCCAGAAAGTATTGGCGAAGCCATGTCTCAAAGGAAAGCTGAGATCCAGCTCATGCTTTTAAAGTTTCTGATTAATTGTTTAATAAGGGAACAAGATTACCCGACTAAAGATCCGGCCGAAATGAGAGTTCTGACAAAATGGAGTGATCATATAGCTGAGGGAAGACACAAGACACTCGGTGGTATAGAGAGTATGTACAAGAAAATTCGTAAGGAAATAATAAAGTTACACGAGAAACGCAAAGCAGCAAAAGTAAGCGAGAAAGAAGACGACTCTCCTACCGAAGAGGTAGACGACGAGAATCCTTCCAGAATAGCGTATGTAGGTAGAACTAGACTTTCCGACCGACATTCACGTCTAGACTACAAGAAAACTGTTCCTCCTCCAGCACCAGAACAAGGTTCTCTAGAGCAAGTATTTCAAGCTACCGATCACATTCTGAAATCACGAATCGTTATAGTGAACTTAGTACCATGCATGAACAAGAACTGGCCCGATCAGCAGTCCGATGGGCTACTGATTCTACCACTTTTCCAGACGAAATAGTGGCACAAATGTTTCTGAAACTGCCCCCCGCCGAGCAGCGACTGGTGGGTATGTATATGATCCAGCACCTCATTACACTGTATGAGGGTCAGCATTCTGATCCAGGTCCGTTACATGATGTTCTGAACGAGTTACTACAGTATAGATGGAAAGGTCTAGGTACCGATTTAATTAGTACCATTCTAGAACAGCGCCCCAAATATAGAACGTTCCTAAATCCGCATTTTGTTCACGTCTCACCTCCAGAAAGTAAACCGTTTTACATAGACAGACAGCATCCGTTACGAGAAGTACACCCAGTTAGGACACAGGGTGGTGAAATGCAACGAGTATTTGTTTACACCCCGATTACGAAGATGGAACTCTTAGAGATGAAAAAGTTAATTCCCTGTCACGACAAAGATCCAGCAGGGTTCCACCGTGAATTAAAAGACATGCTCCGTATGGGAGAATACACGTATCCAGATATAATTAAAATGTTAAAGGTCCTGTTGCCCGCAGGGGTATACGAGAAACTCAAGGAAAAAGAATGGGAGGTGGGAGAGAAAAAGATAGATTGGGCAGTTCTAGAAGCTGAAGAAAATACACGTGTACCAGGTACCGGTCTATGAGATAAATGTAAAGAATTACCTGAACTGTTAATACAAGTTTTGCCAAGATTACTAGCCACGAAAAAGGAAGACTGGGATGCAATCTCAGCCTGTAAACAGAAACCAGACGAGGATACTAGTGATTTTTATTCTAGATTCGAGAAATGCTTTATCATCAACAGTGGTTTGAAGACAGGTAGCGAATCATACCCTCATCTTTTTGATACTAAACTAGTCGAGAATTCAAGCCCACAAGTTAAGAATCGAGTTCTGAAAGTCGAAAGTACATGGCAAGCTAGTACCCCGTCCCAGATGCTCCAGATGCTCCAGTATCACCAGAATAGAATCAGGGAAGAACAAGAACACGAAAGGAGACGTATGAAAGACACGAAAATGAAAGTACTAGTTGCACAATCTGTTCCACAAGACAGTCAGAAGAGGGGTCCGAATCAAGCCAGTCATCCTGCAGTTCCTGTTAAAGGGACCTGCAATTATTGTAAACAGCCAGGTCATTTTATAAACGAGTGTGCAGTTCTGAAACACAACATAGCTACCGGTAAGACTAAAGAAAGACCACGCCCGCCTAGACAAGAACAAGTTTCACAGACTTCTCAGCCACCACAGAATGCACAACAGACAGTTCCAGCACCGCAGCCTATCGCTGCAACACAGCATGTTACACAGCAAATGTACCAGTATGCCCAGTCAGAGTATCCAGATTATCAACCGTATTCATGAAACAGCCTAGAGAGGGAGGTAGGCTTGCCTCTCATCGAGATACCTGTAGATCAAGAGGGTCCCTATGTTCACAGTCAAGTATTAGGGAAAGACAGAAAGTTTTTGATTGATACAGGGGCAAGTAGGGCTACTATCAGTCATGACGAGGTTCCAGGGGCTCCGCTCTCAGGCTCTAGAAATGTTTCCCTTGGATTTTCAGGAAAGCCTATTGTAAACGAGATATCAAAGCCAGTTACTCTAGAAGTTGGTCCATTGTCCCGAACTACTGATTTGTTACTTACGAAGTCATGTCCAGAAAATTTGTTAGGCATTAAAACATTGAAAGAATTAGGTGCAGTTATTTGCTGTTCCCCAGAAGGAATACGTATGTTTTTGCGTGACTTTAAAGGTCACTATGTATTACGAGATTTTGATCCAAGATTGTCAAATGTACCGCAGCATTTATGGGCGCAAGGTCCAACTGATGTAGGTTTCATGCAAATCACACCCCATCGTGTGACCCTCAAGCAAGGTGTAGTCCTGCCACGGATCAGACAGTACAGATTGCCACCTGAGGCTGTAGCAGCCTTATCCAAAATTATTGACGAACTCATTGCTCAAGGAGTGGTTGTAGAAACTGACTCCAATGTATGTAATTCTCCTATCATTCCAGTCATGAAACGTACTGATCCAAATGCACCTCCAGTATATCGATTAGTGATTGACCTTCGAGAACTTAATAAATGTATCATACCCCAGTATCCAGTAGTCCCAGATATTTCATCTCTATTGACAGCTATTGATTCTGAAGCTGTATTTTTTACAGTAATTGACCTCAAGAATGCATTTTTCAGTGTTCCAATTCATCCAGACAGCCAGTACCTTTTCGGTTTTTGTTTAAATGGAAGGATCTATAAATTCACACGAGCTCCTCAAGGTTTCACAGAGAGTCCTAGTATTTACAGTCAAGCACTTAAAAGACAACTAGACAATATTCACATGCCAACTGACACTGCCCTGCTCCAGTATGTCGATGATCTACTGATCACAGCCCGTTCTGAACGTGACTGCGAGCGTGCGTCACTTACAGTTCTGTATTTCCTAGCCGAGATGGGGCACAAGGTGTCCCCTTCGAAGCTTCAATTCTGTGTCCAGCAAGTGATCTATTTAGGCCACTTACTGTCCAAGAGGGGTAGGCAGTTGACACCTGACCGTATCCAGTTAATAGCGAGTCTTCCTCAGCCCAAGACCCAGAAGGAGGTACGAGCTTTTATCGGCCTCACTTCCTATTGCAGACAATGGATTCCTCAGTATGCATTTCTAGCCAAGCCACTGATACAGTTAACGACACAGGAGGCAGCCGTATCGACTGTTCTCCCTTGGACATCTGAACATACACTTGCTTTTAATGAATTAAAGAAAGCCTTATGCCAAGCTCCTGTTCTAGCAACACCGAACTACAGTAAGCCTTTTACGCTTTTTGTCACAGAACGTGAAGGTACAGCATTATCTGTTCTCACACAAGATCAAGCAGGACAATACAAGCCCTGTGCTTATTTTTCGAGCACATTAGATCCAGTAGCCCAGGCTCTGCCTGCGTGCCTCAAGTCAGTTGCAGCCACAGCACTAGCTATCAGACAAAGTGATTCCATAGTATTAGGACATTCCCTGACAGTACAAGTTCCACACTCCGTGGAAGTTCTTTTAAACCGAACACAGACTCAGCACTTGACAATTGCACGTTTAACAGGTTATGAATTGACACTATTCCAGCCACATATAGAAATCAGACGCTGCAACGTTCTAAATCCAGCTACACTGTTGCCGTCAGTTACCTCAAAACCGGCCACACATGACTGTGTGGAAGTTGTTAACACTATGACTAAGCCAAGACAAGACCTGACAGACATTGCTTTACCTAATCCCGACCTGACACTTTATGTGGATGGTTCATGTATGAGAACTAGTACAGGAGAACTAGTAGCCGCGTATGCAGTGACTACTGACACTGAAGTTATAGAAACACATCGTATTGACACCCTGTCTGCCCAAGCAGCAGAGCTTATCGCTCTGACCCAAGCCTGCATACGTGCCAAGAACCTGAAAGTAAACATATATACAGATTCACGTTACGCATTCGGAGTCGTACACGACTTTGGAGTGCTCTGGCAAGAGAGAGGTTTCATGACTTCTCATGGAACCAAGATTCAGCATGGTCTCCTCATTCAAGCTTTGTTAGATGCAATACATTTACCGACAGCTATCGCTATCATGAAGTGCAAAGCACATACGAAAGTCACTGACATTATTTCCCAAGGTAACGATCTAGCAGATCGAACAGCCAAGCTCACAGCCCAGACTCCAGACATTCCAGTTAACATGACACAGACACACACTCCAGATCCGACTACATGTATGACAGTTAAGGACCCTACACAAGATGTCATAGATATCCAGTCACATGCTACTCCCGAAGAAATCAAGAAATGGTCCGGACAAGGAGGGGTCCAGACAGATCAGGGATGGTTGACGAAGGGAAGAGCCACATGGTTTCTCCCCGACTCTATGGTTCAAGTCATTATTAATACCGCACATAGTCCAGCACATCTAGGAGAAAAAGCCATGTTAGACAGTATCCAGAACCTTTGGTTCAATAAGCATTTACGAGCTGCAGCCAAGCAGAAAGTCCGTACCTGTATGATATGTTGTCAGTTCAATCCAGGTAAAAGTGTTCCGGTGGAACAAGGTGGATTCCAGCCTCCTGACCACCCTTTTGAAGTCCTCCAGATGGATTATATTCAGATGGAGCGATGTCGAGGTTTCAAGTATGTCCTTGTAGTTGTATGCGCTTTGTCCAGGTGGACAGAAGCATATCCAGTTCCAGATTACACAGCAGCGACCACTGCCAAGCAGTTGGTTCGTGAATTCTTCCCCCGTTATGGACTCCCTAGGGTCGTGTATTCAGATAACGGCCAGCCATTCTCATCTGAGTTAATGAGACATGTTTCCCTCTTGTTAGGGTACCAGTGGAAGTTCCATTGTGTGCGCCATCCTGAAGCAGCAGGTCTCGTAGAGAGACATAATCAGACTCTAAAAATCCGTCTTGCCAAAGTCTGTAAAGAGAAAGGTGTAGACTGGCTAGTAGCTCTGCCGGTCGCCTTGTTTTATATGCGCATGGTCGCACATTCCAGATCAGGTCTGTCCCCTTATGAGGTCGTATTCGGCCGCCCCCCGAACATGTGGGGTACACCTAGACCCCGAAGTATTACAGATGTTTCCAGTAATATGCTGACAGATTACCTAGCTTCCTTGATGTCTGCCCTACACTCTTGTCGTTCACAGGTTGCCGCCGCATTTCCAGACAATACCGAGGTGAAACCGCATGAAATCGTTCCAGGATGTCTAGTGCTTGTCCGGAATTTTGATCGTTCAAGTCCGCTGGAGCCCCGCTGGAAACAACCTCAACTTGTCCTTCTGACCACCCGCACGGCCGTGAAGCTAGAAGGCCGCAAGGGCTGGGTGCACCTGTCTCACGTCAAGAAATTCCATGGATGTCGCATAAAAACATTGGACTGTTCCATTTTTAAGGACTGCCAGAATTCTAAAAACTGCCCTATTCTCAAGGACTGTCCCGCTACTGACTTTGATTCCAAGCCTCCCATGTTAGAGGAAACTCCGCAGCAGGAGTATAAAAAGAAGCTCCGGTCTAGTAAAATAAGTCAGCCAGTTTAATTGTCTAAGTCCCCCTCGGGTGAAACGGTTAGACAGGTTTCTGACATGTATGAGATAGACCCCCATAGTGAGAGAGTTAGTCAAAACTCTATCAGATGTATCGTTTTTCTAAGTTTTCTATTATTTTTGAGTTTGATGGTTACCTGCACAAGTTATGCATTTCATTTATGTTTTCCAATTTCTCATGAAAATAAGTTTGCTAATGCTACAGTAGAGCACACATTTAGTGATCTGCCTCCTCACGAGTTATCCTATCGTCTTGCTATGAGAAATAACACGTTCATCAGAATGTTACACTATTCACACCAGACCAGCAATGCCACTAATTGTTGGGTGTGTGGTCGACTTCCCCCTTTCCAGACACCGAAGGGAGTTCTGCCACTCTTTCCTTATCCGTTTTCACATAATGGTTCGTGTGGAGCATGGTCCACGTTAACGTCATCCTCAAATGATATGTCCCTTCTGAATAGAACATGTTTTCCAGACAAGCAAGGTCTCTCCCATAGAACAGGGTTAGATCTAGAAAATGAAGTTTATAATTTAGGTAATTGTTCTTCGAATTTCATGGTCCTGAATGTTCAGTCTGATACTACTCCAGACTTACCTGCTATTTCAGTACTACCAGTCAAAGGCGAATTATGTGTCAGAAATAATGGTTCTATACATGTAGGACATAGTGATTGTACTACTACTGTCGAGTATAGTGACAGTGGGAAATCTATTTTCAAAGCTTCACGTCATTCTTATTTTGTTTGTGGTCAGACCGCATATGTTCGTCTGCCCCTCGAATGGGATGGAACATGTTATATTGCCTTCCTACTGCCACCAGTTTTTCTAGCCCCATCTGATTATCACAGAAACACACATCTAGTACACATCAGACATAGACGAGAGATTGAGTCCCCAATTGTCGATCAAACTGAAACTGCTCTAGAACAGTATACAGATTTCAATAAAGGTTTCTTCTTCTTTATAGGCCCTATCCAGAATAGTAAGCTAATCCGTAGGTTAACCAGAACCCTTGAAGCAGTAGTGAATGAGACTACTTCTGCTCTAGGTAACTTAACCGAAGAGCAATCTGCTATGAGATTTGTCGTGCTCCAAAATCGTCTCGTTCTTGACGTCATACTGGCCGATAGAGGAGGAGCATGTAGAGTCATCGGATCTAGTTGCTGCATTTTCATTCCGTCTGTTTATTCAGCTATAACCAGACTTCATAAAATTGCCCATCAGTTACACCAGAATCCAGGCACCTGGACATGGTCCGGTTGGCTCTGGAGTATCATATCTGCCTGGGGATGGAAAGTATTGTCATTCCTAGGTATTGCAGTAATGATCATATTCAGTTGCTGCCTCTGTATACAATGTGGCCCTGCGATTTGCGGCATTTGTGCTATCTCATGTGTTCCTAGTCCTAAGTCCCGCTCTAAATCCCGTTCCAAGACAATTCGAGACGAGCAAATGATACTGTATGAAATGATAGATGGTATCATGAATATTGATGTTTCCTGATGGAAACGTAGGGTCAAGGAGGGAATGTGGAAAAGTAAATTTTGCCATGTTCTGTGTCCCTACGTGTTCCCCATGTTATGCTGTATGTGCATGATTAATATGCATATGTATTCCCTATGACCGATTAAAGACGCAATTACAGTTGTGTCCATTTCTAGTATGCCAGTTTCCAGTTTTCGTGAATACAACGAATATCCAGCCTATGTAAAGCTACGTTGCCACGTTTTACAGTGTGCACGTTAATTCATTGAATTGTCCCCGTTTCTAGGCCTCAAAAGGGCCCGGACTCAGATTCAGCTCATGTCTCCTGAACCCTCTCCGAGGAGCGATACAGCCCCCACCTACATCCCTGACCCTTCACTTACTTCCTGCCTCGCAGTGCCCGGCTCGGCCTGGCTCTGCCTGCCAGTCTGCTAAGAGTATGTTATGATTCTAGTTATCAGTCCAGCCCTCCTTCTCTGCATTCCTAAGCTACTGAATCGCATCAATAGTTTCCGTCATGGTCTAGCCTTTATGTCTCCATATAAGAGAAATACTGTATTAATATTCATAGAATATTCTTCAACACGCACTACATGTAGAATAATGCATGCACTAGTCTTAGAGTCTGTTAGCCTTTACCCTGATAACTTTTGGATTCTATCAACATGTTCTCTAAACACTAGATACTAGATATGCTTAGGTACATGTCGCTCTGACACTCCAGACTTTTCGTCTCTTCTTCTAGTGCAGAAGTCATAGCCCCCAGTCCTCCTGGTAACACGTCATTGCCAGTTTGCGCGCACCACTAGGTCAGAGGTCCCAGCTCCTCAGGTAGCCCCCTCTATGTTTCCGCCCCGTTTATGACATATTCTGTTACGTCTGCATCACATGTCTATGTACACGCCTCTTGTTACACCTACTTTCTGCCTTATCTTTCGCGACTGCTACGAGCCCCGCCCACTGCTACGCCTACTGTATTTACTGCAATGCAATTGTTTTAGTATATATATGTTGTACACTGTTATTAAAGCTAGCTGTTGTCCCGATCCTGCCCCCCGGCAGCTGCCATCCTATTCCCGTGCAGGTTGTCCTGTTGCTGTCCTTTATGCTGTATTAAAACCTGCAAACTCAAGATACCTCGAATCTTGACTCTTATTTATTGAGCTATCTGTTATTGTATATCTAGTCAAAAATAGAACAGGTATTTAATTATTTATTTACCACACTTTATGGCCCACTTTCTGTTCTTTTACTTCCAATACGCTGTCACTTTCTGTCTCAACTTCGCTCACTTTGACCTTTCCCTCGCTGGCTTTGCTTTCACTATCTTGTTTTATTTCACTTACACATTGCACCATGTGTTCCACCTGCTTAGCCACTATAAGTACCTCCCTTAGTGGCGGGTCATCTTTTAACCATAACTCCTCATGTACACGTTCAGTTCTGCACGTTAATAGGAACAGGTCTCTTATTCTTTCCTCACTAGCTCCCCCAAACTTGCACGTGGCAGCTAGCTTACGTAAATCAGACACAAAGTCTTTTATAGATTCGCCTTCCTTTTGCCCTCTTTTACCAAAGTGGTATCTTTCCATTATAGTACTAGTTTTTGGGAGATAGTGTAGGTCTAGTTTTTTTATGCTTATCTCAAATTCATTCAGACCTCTAGCTTCATGTGCGCCTAACTCTGGGAGGTGCTCTAATACTTCTTCTCCCTCCGCCCCCAAATAATATGCTATTAGAGCCACTTTTCTTTCCAACCCAAGGTTTGGCCCGCATACTACAGCATAATTCATAAACATTTTTTTCCATTTCTTCCACTGTATTGTAGGTTCTCCTGGGCTCAAAAGAAACATTGGGGGTGGTGTTACATTCTGCATACTTTCCACAGTATGCTTTTATAAACACTATTGTCAATTAAGTGCGATATTGTGACTCAATTAGGATGACACCTGAAATGTAATGAGCAACACTTTAAAACTTCCAATGGACAAATACACTCTAATCCATAAAGTATTCAGGTATAAACTCTCTTCACAAATAATATGTTTTCGTTATACAGGAGGATGGCACTTGAAAAAGTTATGAGCAGTACACACTAATTCCCAACGTACATTTACTCCCTAATGTAGATAAAAAATAAATAAAAAAATAATGCACTCTGTAGCCCACAAGGTGGCGCTGTGACTCTCACTTTTAGTCAGTGTTCCAATCTATCATTTAGCATATATATCTTAGCCTTTACCGAGAGACAACAAATGCCCCTAAGAGGTGAGTTGAATTCTGTTATTACTTCAGGATGTCAATACCAAACGCTAAAGAAGAAAAAACAAAGGTTCCTTGTGATTACCACATCCCCAGTTGGTTTATAAGGTAAATACGCTAGTTTAATACTGTCACATTCCTTTCATCGTCTGCTACTACTACTTGTTCCTGTTTTGTTGTGAGCCCACAGTCATACTTTGCATTCCTGTCAATCTTTTGGGCTCAATCCTGACATACGCTCACACTCCGAAGTTCTTTTCTTCCTCCTGCGCTGCAATTCTCGGTTCTTTAGCGCGATGTCACTCAATAGATTATGCGCATTCTGGTTCACTTTTCCCTGCTTCTTCATCAATATTTAACTTCTGGAGAATGTTCGCCGCTTTCCCTTGTAGGCGGTATTCTTATACATATAATCCTCCTCTGTGTGTGTGAGATTATGTTTCCCGCTGGTGCAATAATGCCACCTTTTGTCTTGCTCCGTCACACCCAGTATTTTAGAAATCCTTCATCGCCTCCCACGCCGCATTTCTCCACTATCATTCGCCTCTGCACTCATGTCTAAAGCTTCGCGCTAAGATAGCTTTCCTTCAGACAGCCTATCTTTTATGCGCTTTTCCTCAAACGAGTTGCCAACGATGCTTTTCTTTTGTTACTTTCCTTTAACAGTCTTTATATTCAGCGCCGCCACGATGTTAAAGACATTACTCTGCGCGTGCTTTGATGGATGGCTTATAGATAGTCTCACACCACACAACGCTTTACATCACGCTGTCACTCACCCGGCGATGTCGCTGTTTCCCTTATTCCCCGTCTGTTTTAAACACTGTTAGTGAAATCCTGAGGGACACTTTTACTATATTGGAATATTTCCGCCTGAATCTTTCTTCTTTCTTCTTACATCATAATGCTCCGTGTTGAGGTCGTGTCCTACTAACCTATGCTCGCCCTCGTCACCAGTGTAGAATCTCCTTAATGAAGAGGGACACCAGGAAGTGGATATACAATACTTTATTGAAGTACAGGTACAATGACCTCAGCCACAGCTGTCCGAGGGAGGCTGTCAATCGCACCGCTCTGAGGGCGCTCGTCTTGGAACACTCACGGTGTTGACATTCTAAGTGATGTCCCACCCGAGTGTTCCAAAGCGTACACTGGGACAGGGGCGGTGGGGAATTACATGAGGACGATACCACAAGGTGGTATTGTACTTATGTTTAAACGCATTCTGCGCTGCTACTTCTCTGAAGTTCCTATTACTGGCTGTGTAGCCACCATTTTCTCTATGACTTTGTTCAGTGTAGCCATCCATCTGGTCTGCAGCATGGTGGCCTGATGCTCTGGGACATGTACCAAATCCAAAACGAAAAATAAAAACCTTGGAACCTGGTTTGACACCAATCTCCCCTTTGATAAATTGATGACCTCTCTCCCCAATCAGACGTCTAGAAATAGGAACACAACAGTGACCATCTACTCTAATGACACAGTGTTGATACAGGCTAACAACGAGAACCTTGAGGCCTTCGACTCCCTCTTTCCTGCACTCCGCTCTGCCCATCTGCACTCCCTGGAATTTGCCCCGCCCCAACCCCCTTCCCCGGTCACCCTTCCCCACCAGGGAACGCAAATACCCCCTCCCTCCCCCCTGGTGAGACCATCTAGCCCCTCGGCTAGACGCTCCTTCGACTCCTCTGTTCATATTAACCACGACCATCAATCTTTCGAGGTGGATCGGCCCCCTTCACCTCCTCAAACCCACCCTCCTCCTCACCCCATCACCACCCCACGAGTCTGGTCCACTGACCGTTTCAATCCTGTAGAACCACAGAGGAAGAACACTGGACTTGACCCCTCACTGAGGGTCGTAGACAGTGGCAGTCAGGGCGACCCAATTAACATTGGACCCTTCAATGCGATCTTGCCCCCCTTCTCAAGGGCGGTACATACCCACAACTGCATGCCCCCTGCCCCTGCCGCGGAAAACATAATGCACCGGCTGACCCTATTAGAGAGTCAGCTAGAAATATTATGCAGAGGCCTTGACGAAATCTTAATCAACCTAGACAAGGCAATCCCATACCAGCCCCCCCTCACCGATCAACTCCAACCTCCCAAAACCTCACTCCGAGCCCTCCTTCACCTTAAAAAACTATCCCCAGAGGCCTACTAAAACCGACGTTAAGACACCGCCACAGACCCGCACTAGAAGCAAATCCCCTGTGTCCAGGCTTTAGAGTCCCACTAGTAAGGATGGGGTAACCCAGACTCAAAGACTGTCCAGGACCATAGCAGCAATGTCTGCGGAAGAAGCAGCGGACTTAGCCGCTACTTATGACTCTCCCCCACTGCATCCCCTAAATCCAATATCGAAGTGATCACTGGCTTCAGAAGAGATTACCCCCCCTTAAAAGCCTCAAGACCCCCTCCCACCCTCTCCTCCATACCCTGGGCCCCATCAGGAAAGTATCCTAGTAAAAAGAAACTATCCACTAACTGCCTGCTCATTAACTGTAGATCTGCTCCCTAACATGCAACGGCATTAGCGGAAGCCATCCTCTCGCATGAGCTAGACATTGCTTTCATCACGGAGACATGGCTAAATGAGATTTCCCCTCCCTGTCTTGATATGCTCGTACCCGCAGGTTTCACCATCATCAACAAAGATAGAAAAGATCAACGTGGTGGAGGTGTAGCCATCATCCACAAGGACAACGTTGACATCACTGTTACAGACTCCTGCCAATACAGCTCCTTCGAATGTCTTTCTGTCACCATTAAGACTAAGGACAACAGCCCTTTAGCCTGTCACCTTCCAGGCAACACTTATCCGATCTGATTGCCCATTGCACACTAAGTGACACTAACTCCCTAATCCTAGGTGATCTCAACCTGCACTGGAATGAAACCAACAACTTTCTAATTCAATCTCTCAATAACCTCCTCTGTGACAACAACCTTTACCAACACTGTTCGGAAGAAACTCACAACAAAGGTGCAACCTTAGACGCCATCATCGCTCACCGTGACATAATCACGGTCGAAAACATTCTTCCAGTTGACTGGTCTGATCACCACATGATCTTATTCCACATCAACCAAAAAATCTCAACCCTTCCTCCTGTTCTCGACCCCCCCACATTGTCCAGAAATTTCTCCCAGATTCCAATAGATGTCATGGAAGAGAGGCTACATTTGCTCCACCCTAGTGACAACGAGCTCTCCACAATTGATCTCACTTCGCTCTATAACTCGAACATGGTAATCTTGCTTGACGAACTTGCTCCATTGAAACTAAAAAGAAATCGTCCTATTCCATCCAGATCTTGGTTCGACTCGTCATCAATGATGAAAGAAGGCAACTAAGAGCCACAGAAAGACGATGGAGGACTATGCCCACTACCATTCATCGTGACCAACTTAGAGCTTTCTGGAAGAAATACAACAGTCTTATCAAAAACAAAAAGTCCTTGTACTTTCGTTCCACACTGGATTGTGCCAAGAACAGACCCAAACCTCCAAACCCCATACGTCCCTAGGGCCTGCATCCAAAGAACGGTGCGACAACTTCGCCAACTTCTTTAATGAGAAGATCTCCAAGATCGAGCAATCTCTCTACACCAATTGCACCCCCTTTTCCGGTAGCAGCCCGGGTGAGGTGCTGGGTAGCGCTCCCTCTCTCACTACTAAACCCTGGTCACTCTTCCAGCCCATCCCTGAAGAAGAGATAACAAAACTTATCTCCGCCTCCAAACCGTCATCCCATGCCCTAGACCCTTTACCTGCTCAACTCACCAAAAATCTGAAACTCCACCTAGCCCCACTCTGGTGTAGGATCATTAACAGCTCCCTGAAAACCGGAGTCGTCCGGGACTGTCTGAAAGTGGGTCAAGTAACCCCACTGCTGAAAAAAACAGGCCTAGACATCAACGGCCTGAACAACTTCAGACCCGTCTCCAACCTTCCCCTTCTCTCCAAAATCCTAGAAAAATGTGTACTTCAACAACTAACCCATCACCTGGTCAATACCAACCTTCTCGACTGCCATCTGTCGGGATTCAAGAAAGGTTGCAGCACTGAAACCGTGATCCTCAACATAATTGATGATATCCACAAATCATTGGACTCTGATCAATGTTGCCTCCTCATTCTCCTAGACCTATCGGCAGCATTCGACACAGTTGACCACAAACTTCTCCTATAGGCTCTCGAAGACAGGGCCGGTCTGGACGAGGTGGTCCCCAAATGGTTCGCTTCTTTCCTCCACAACCGCTTCCAGAGAATCAAAATCAAAACTTTTGAGTTCGACCTCCATCCTGTCAATAGGGGAGTACCCCAAGGATCGGTGCTTTCCCCTCAACTCTTCAATATTTACATGGAACCCCTCACCTCCCTACTCAGGAAAGCCAACATCCCTTGTATGCTGACTATACTCAAATTTATCTGGAAATTTCCTCTGCCAAAGACATCCCAAGACTCAATGAAACACTAAGAGAAGTGCAACTTTGGCTGTCTAGTAACCACTTAAAATTGAATCCGGGCAAAACTGAACTA
This sequence comes from Lissotriton helveticus, assembly GCF_964261635.1. Lineage (NCBI taxonomy): Eukaryota > Metazoa > Chordata > Amphibia > Caudata > Salamandridae > Lissotriton > Lissotriton helveticus. The sequence goes on along the minus strand of NC_136068.1, from coordinate 368,124,420 downwards.
CTCCTCATTTCAAACAAAGATGAGAACCCACAAATGGGAGAGTGGTTAAAATCTATTGATGCGCTCAATGGGAACCTCACGCTGGCTGATTCTGTCAAATCTTTAGGCATCACCCTAGACTCAAAACTTGACATGACCAAACACATTAAGATCTCGGCGAAGAGCGCCTTCCTTAACCTTAAGCTTTTGAACAAAATCAAACCTTTTATTCCGCCCAAGACCTTAAACAAGCCATCCAGGCTTTGGTGCTGTCTAGACTGGACTATGGGAATGCAGTCCTCTCTGGAATAGCGAAAACACATCTTGCCCCGCTGAAAACAACTCTCAACGCGGCTGCCAGAATGGTCACAGGAATAAAGAAATTTGATCACAACTCCCCTGCACTCAAGGACCTCAAGTGGCTACCAATAGAATGGCGAGAAAACTTTAGAACAGCCTGCCTCACCCACAAAGCCCTTCACACAGGCAAACCTGCATATCTGGCGGCTAAACTCAAAAAAGCCGGCCAGAACAGAACTCTCAGAAGCTCTAACACTCTACTCCTCATCCCGCTAAAGTCACGAAAACTAAAAACTTTGGCCAGGTCCTTCGCTGGTAACGCGCCCAAAATCTGGAACTCTATCCCCCTCACATCAGAACTATTCCTTCTTTTGCTAAATTAAAAAATCAGCTCAAAACCCTCTTCCTCGGTCGAGCCCTAGCGAACAGATAGAAACAGCTGGTGCCCGGAGATTGACTCCTCACCCCTTCTGGATGTGGTGTTTTCAAGTCCTCACATCAGAACTCTGTATCATTGTCTTTTCGTCTGTCCTGCGCTATTGTATTATGTTCTGCTCTCATTTCTTGTGCTCTGTAACTGATGTGAAGCGCTCCGATACCCCCCGTTCTGGCTAGCGCTATTTAAAACTTCTTAAATAAAAAAATAAAAATAAATATCTAAACTTGCAGGGGAATGTTTTGCCATTTTGAAAATCCTATACAAGATCGTAGGTCTGTGTGGTGATCTGCTTTAGTTACTAATTGTTGTGATTCCATTACTGAACTCTATGATGTCACCTGTGGTGTTCCTATGCTCTGGCATTCTACTCCTTGATTCCCTGCGTGGCAGTTGCAGCTGCTCGTCTCCCCTTCAAGCTGGGCGGCTCTCTTTTCTACAATAAACCTTTTACCTCCAACACCTGTCTGCGCCTCGTCTTTACATTGGCGACAGAGGATGGTCAGCTGTTTTTCTGCTGTTATCTAAACTTCTACGACGAATATCATCAAGTGAAGCGCTGTGAAAGTAAGGACACTTAGCGCTGTGAAACTGACGACATTTCCTTCACAATCGACGAGTACGTGAGTACTTTTTCAAATTATTGCCTTGCCTGCCGTACTCACTGAGAGCCGTCACAGCTGCAGGATTTTTCCCTGCTATTTTTATGCTGTTTCTAATTAAACTTGATCTACGCCCAGCCTAACAGCGCACGATCTTTCATATACCAACGCGCATTATTCCTGCCAGCTTGTTCCGCAGGTTGTGACTCTTTTTTGTTATTTATTAGGCTTTTCCCGCATTGCGCACATCTCCTTTACCTGCTCCTTCCTCTACGAGCTGCGCTTTGTTTTGATGACGTTCTAACGGACATCAACCCAACGTCATCACGCCTCACGCTTGCTGGTTGCCATAGACGCTTGTTACCACAGACGTCCACGCTGCTTGTCATTCGGCCGCGTCACAACCACGCTCTTGCGGCACGACGTTTCTCCTATCCCTCAAATATTAAACGTCACAAAGCCTTCACACAAAAGACTCGGTTGCAGCTTCCAAGCCTTCATTGTCTCTGTCGTCACAAAGGCTCCATCTGCTGCTCTCAAGTCTTTATTGTTTCTTTTGTGCACAGCCAACCAGCCAGAATTTCTACATCTTCGCTGATGCACACAGCAATTCGTGCACAGCCAACCAGCCAGAAATTCTACATCTTCGCTGATGCACACAGCAATTCTCTATTCACACGCTGATGCACACAGCTGTACATGTACAATTTTCTACTCCTGAAAAGAGCCTTATCACGCTGATGTGCACAGCTTGCGCACACAGCAAATAATTTTGTTGTTCCTGTTCTGATACGCTGATGTGCACAACTATATATATATACATTCAAAAAAAAAACAACTACGTATTCATGCTAATGCATACAAGCTTTTACTTTTTAAAGTGACATCTACTTACTGAAATGCACACAGCCTTCACCTTCTAAAGTGATACCTTCACGCTGGTGTGCACAGCTTCTCTACACGTTAAAACTTTTACTTATTTTTTTTTTTCTCGCTTCAATTAATAAGAGAAAATAGAGGATTTTACAATGCAAAGCGTTACTGCTCCAGCTCCATTTCTCCAGACTCCTGGCGATCCTCCTCTTGAATGGAAACTCTGGTTGAGATCCTTCATGGCTTATTTAGGTGCTATTGATGGCCTAAGATATCGTGCAGAAAAAAAAAAATCTTATGTATTATCATCTTGGCGTAGAAGGCCAAAATGTTTTTGACCATTTACCCCCTTATACTCCACCTCCTGGTGAAGCTCCAGATGAATTTGATATAGCTATAGCCAAACTAGACAAATATTTTGTCAAAACTAAAAACATGGTTGTACATCGTTATATATTTTTCACCAGAGCTCAAAAACCTGAAGAAAGCATCGACACTTTTGTTACTGCCTTGAAAATCCTCGCTTCCAAATGTGAATTTGATAATTTCACCTCACAACTTATTAGGGATCAACTAATTGCCCGTTGCTCTTGCAAACAAATTCAAGGGAAATTATTCATCATCATCATCAAAATTCTTTATTTCGGCCGACGGCCATAAAAGACATACATATATACATTCATTAGCTCATATATGGTGTAAAATACATGCATCGAAACATTTGAGACAATAATTTCAATAGTACATTATAAAATTAATTTTCGCCAATTAAATCAAAAACATCATTCATTCAGCGAGAAAATACAATTTTTAGCAACAAGGTTCACTGTTTTAAAATCAATCCATCTTCAAAGCACCTGTCCCAGTTTCTTTCGGACAAAAAAGACTGAGTGTAGAAACCTACTGATACTAAATACAATAAACTGTGCAGTATTAGTTTTTATGATCCTGTATGCTGTAAAACATGATCTAGTTCCTAAAAGAACACACATAGGTTTGAGCCATCTTTTTCTAGCTTTCAGGTATGCTTTGCAAATAAATAACATATGGACCTCATTCTCCTTGCATAGATCTGAGCACATAGGACATCTCTCATTTGTACTCGTAGGACAATCCAATTTTTTATTTGTCCAACGCTCAATGTTGGAATTCAGCATGAGGTTCCCATACCTGAACTTCAAGAAGAGAGTCTTGGCAAGAGGAGGCTCTATTTCATCCAGGAAGGATTCAAAACATGGTTCGCTCTTGAAGGTTAGAAATTTTTTAGTTAAGGAGCCAATTCTACTATCATGAACATATCTGTCGTTCATAAAACACCAATATGCTCTCTTTACTGTATTTTTAGCAAAAGCTGGTAAATTCTCTGGGTTTTCCCAGAACGAACTCAGACCCAGATTATCAAACCATTTTTTAACATGCCCGAACCACCGAAGGGAATTGAAAGAATCTAAATTTAATACTTCTTGAAGACCATTTCTATAATCTACCAGTTCCGGAGTGGACCAAATCCTTATCCAGAACATTAATGGTCTTATGATAGTTAGGTGGTCGGTTCGTTTGAAGTTCAAGTCGAAATGGAGAGGTGTTAGAGGTGTGCTGGTTGGGACCTTTACAATTGTTCGCATGAATTTATTATCAAGGCCTTGAAAACTCTCCCTGGCCCAAGGTCCCCATATCTCAGCCCCATATAAAGCTGCAGATTGAATTTTGAATTTGAAAAGTTCAAGTACGGGAGTTATACTTTTACTTGTACTAGCATTCAATCTACAGATTATAGGTTTTGCGTTATGGGCATATGCCACCTTACTCTTTTCGATTTGAGCCTTCCATGTTAACTTAGAATCGAGTACTACCCCCAAATAGGTAAAATTCTCCACAGTACCTAAAGTTTCCCCATTCAGGGTCAGGTTCCCTCTCTCCGGTCTAATGGGATTTAAAGCCATACATTTTGTTTTATCAACATTTATTTCTAGCCCTTTGGTCACACAATAACTGCTGAAGGAGTTTAAGAGCGCCTGGAGGCCCCTCTTGGTTTGGGATATTAAGATGGTATCATCCGCAAAGAGCAACGCAGGCACTCTCTCTCCATTCAGCTGTGGTGAGTCATTACTACAAGCATTAAGATAATCAGGCACATCATTGACAAAAATAGAGAACAGAGTGGGGGCCAAGACGCATCCCTGTCGGACACCACGTTTAATCGGGATATCTCGCGTCAGTTCACCTTTCGGACCCCACCTGATGTTTGCGTGATTTCTAGCGTGTAGTTCAATAATCTGGACCAGAAGGCTTTCTGGCAGACCGGCTAAGTTTAACGCTCTCCATAGCAGATTGCGAGGAACGAGGTCGAATGCCGCCCTCAGATCAATAAAGGCTACATACAAATGACCTTTCCGAATGTGAACATACTTCCAAAACAGACAACAAAATCTAAAGACCTGGTCTATCGTACTGGTCTTAGACCGAAAGCCTGCCTGAAATTTGGAAAGTATAGCCGACTCCTCCAGCCAGTCATTTATCCTAAATAGTAGATGCTTAGCATAAAGTTTTTGCAGAATGTCCATTAAACTAATAGGTCTATAATTAGAGGGAATAGATCTTTTTCCCTTTTTAAAAATCGGGACAACTTCTGCTGCACGCCAACTATCAGGAAAGTTACAACTTATGGACAGAGCATTAAACAAACGATTAATATAGGGTGCCCAAACTTCAGGTACATGTTTATAGAGGTCACCCGATATTTTGTCTGGGCCGGGAGCTTTGTTATTTTTTAGTTCATTAATTGCCCTATATGTTTCTTCCAAAGTAAAATCAAGACATACAGGTAATGGGAGTAAACATGGGAGCTCATCTTCCTTACCATTATCATATGGTTTGTACAAATTGGAAAAGTGCGTCACCCATGTCATTTCATCAATGAACGAGTCCCTCACGGGTCTACCAGCATGCCCCTTATTTGCTACCAACCTCCAAAAGCCAACATTGTCATTATGTTTTGCAGCAACCAGCATGTCAGCCCAAATTAACTCTTCCCATGTTTTCTGCGATACCCTTTGGACTCGCTTATACTCCTCCCTAGCAAGTCTAACATCATCTTTGCTTTTGCTTTTGATCGCATGTAAGAGCTTTCTCTTAGCCATTTTACAAGCGTGGTCATACCAAAGTTTCCCATGGCATCCCACGCGTACATTTTGCTGTTTCTTCATCGGCAGTTTGGACATATGAACTCTTAATTAATTAAAAAAGACCTTATGTAACTCAATAAAATGGTCACAATTATCAATAGACAAAGATTGTCCTACAAGGGGTGTAAAGGTCCTGTCAAACAATGAGTAAACTGCAGCCAAGGTCTTACCCTTACTTAAAAGATGTGGCCATTTTAAAGCACGTCTATTATTATTAATTGTATGTACCTGCTCACATTGGGCATCAGTAACTACCTCATGGGTATCTCTAATTATGTGGGGATCAATAAAAAGTTCCAGCGGGAAATGATCACTCTCGACCCGTGATGATACTTTAAAATCAATCATAAAATGCCAAATAGTTAATGAGACAAAAATAAAATCTAATCTACTTTTCGATTTCCCAAAGGTAGGTTGTTTTATGAGATCTGAGGGAAGGCGACCATTGCACGCTCTAAGGCCATGGTCAACTGTTAGCCTCAGTAATTGAACCGCCAGAGTGGTACACGGGACATGGTTAACGGTCTCAAGCTGAGGAATATTATATGCTTGATCCTCATCTTGAAAAATATCAGAAATCCCAAGGATCGGTTCAAAATTACAGTTCAGGTCTCCCCCTAGTATTACAGGGACTTCACCCACCACCCTTTTCAAAAAGGTATCCAGGATTTCCAAGGTAGACGAAACCTTGGAATGCCCCGTCGGTCTATTATAGACATTAATAATGAAGTATTCACCCCCATTGTTCGATACAATTTTTAAAGCCAAAATATCAGGGGTTCCTGTATCTATAAGATCAGCTCTTATGGCTAGAGTAATTTTAAGCCATATCAACAAACCCCCACATGGCCTTACCCTATCGGACTGAGTGGCCTTGATACCAAAAGTTTTATATCCCATCCTGTGCGGAATATCCAATGCCCAAGTTTCTTGTAATAGGCAAAAATCGCAAGTGTCGACATAATCTGCCCATTCTGGGTCTTTCAGATTTTTGCCCACTCCAGCGATGTTCCATGACAGGAAAAACAAACGTGGGATTTGCTCACTGCCAGGGGAATCGAATTCAGCATTAAGAATCATAAGTGTCGAGGGGGAAACTACACTATCTTGCTGTGGGTCATCTAACCTTATTTCTACATCCATAATCGGTACCCCGGATAAAGGACTAATCTTAGAACCAGCACAATCCTCAGCATTATCAATATGTGCTAGGGTCAGAGTTGGATGGCTTTCCATATGTCCTTGATTATGATCGGACATTACGGGGGGACTTACAGAGGGCCCTGCCGTCATGGTTACAGAGGCCATTAATTCTACATTGGGCGTCGGTTGCCTTAAAAGTCAGTCCACCTCTTCAAGGCTGCCAAACCTGTTCTGGGTAGGTAGACCATTCCAGCACATAAAAGAATCTTGATAATTGGAGGGATAAGTCCTCCAAGGATGGCGCTGTACCAGGGTCCAGCCATCGTGCTGTAGTTTTTTAGGAGGTGGAGGGTAAAAAAAAGACAAAAGTCTAGGAATAACACAAGAACCTTCCCCATTGGGACAAGAACAAATATAACGTGCTGTATGTGGGTCCTCAAAGGTCACCACTACACAATCTCCAACCACAGATTTCTTTGTAGGGCCCACCCAAGGAACACGTCGTACCATCAGCACTCTACTCTTCCTACCATTAGGAATTGCACGGTTTGCATTGAGCCAGTGCATTGTCTTGTTCTTCAGGGACCAATGGTTCTCGTGGTAGCCATTCTCAAGCTGGGGAACACCCGTCAAAACAACCACAAAATCATTTGCCTCTGGGGGAAGATCAATATAACCCCCTCTAAAATTATTCTTTACAGAAGTACCCTGGGGATACTGTTGGCGAGATTCTGGGGGGCATGGTTTAATAGGGGGGACTACAGTAGACTTTAGGGTGGGTACAGAACAAGAAGGGGAGGGTACAACAGGTTTAACAAGTGTAGCAGTTTGGTTCACACCCACAGTTCGTGGTTTCGGAACTGGACGTTCCGGTAGTAATACAGGTGGAGGAATAGAAGATACACGTGAAATCGAGTCCTCTACCCCAATGCCCTGGTTTTCTAAACTTCTCAAGCCCAGAGTGGCCAAAGCTATAATACTTTTTTCCATCTCCAACAAACTGTTTTCGATGGATGAGAGTCTATGGGCAAGGGGGGAGAGTAGTTTCTTGAGTGTTTCCCAAACTATACCTATAAATTCCCCGTCCTTCCCTTCCTTCCCCTCCTGGCCCTCAACAGTTAAACCCCCCTCTTGAAGTGTGGTAAAGATTTGAGTGGGTACAGCCCCCCTTTTGGCACCTTCTGAATATATCTCCTCATTAGGGATATTCCCTTCAGTTGTTTTGGGGGTTTGTATAGTGGGTGGTTTTGATTTCTGTTCCGCCACAACTCTTGCCTTTTTCCCATAATAAGTATACCGGGAGGTCTTTTTCCTTTTTGGGAAATTGCCCAAATTTGAATTCATTCTGGTTGAGTTAAAAATTACAGGGTCGGGAAAATTAGAACTGGTAACCTGAGTGTCACAAAAAGTTTTTGCAGTTGCTGGAATTGAAAAATTAAAACTAACATTCTTCAATGGAGACGGGGCAGGTGGAATTGTGACACCAGCATCAACAATTGGCTCTACAACCTGTGAAGCAAGTTGTAGAGTTGGAACCTGGTGAACCTCAGCCTGCACGACTAATGGCTTGAGAATGGCAGGTCGCTCCGGGGTAACAGCAGTAGCTATGTGCCCCAGTGAAGATTTTTTTGAGAGAGTCATGACCTCTGATAATCTTCTAGCGGCTGCCAACTCAAGAGAAACACGAGTCTGTAGTTTAGAAATTTCCTCATCAATGGCCAAGTTGGTACGGGTAATAAAATCATCGATTGGACCACTAATTGAGGTGTTTCCCTTACCAGTCTTGCTACGGGTTATCCTAACGGACATAATTATAGACAGTAAGACCTAACTAAAACCTACTATGGATTAAAAATATTATTAGGAGCACCAACCACACTTTAACAATATAACCGAAGGGCGACAAGAGGGTAGGCCAGTCCAGTCCTCGGCCGTCCTCGAACGGCCTCAAACGGCCCAGTCTTTGCCCTGTCTTCGCCCGGGCTGCGTCCCGCGCTGCGGGAGTACTGGGTTTTTAAATAAGGGGCGTAAAGGGCGGGGGGCAGGCCAGCAGGGAGAGCGGACCGGAAGCTCTCCAACGGTCTCGCAGGGACTTCTAGGAAATGAAGTCCCTGCACGCTCGCAGCCCCGCTGGTTCCACGCGCCCCTTACCGCCTTGCCCTCTGAGTCCCGGTGTGCTTCTTCCGCGATGATACTCCCACCAGTGACCACCAACGAAGCGGCACCCGCGAAGCGGGTGCGGCGAGGAGTGGGCTGATGGGCTCGTGCGCTGCTGCTGTGACAGTGCGCTGGTGCGCTGAAAGCCTCGTCAATGGAGCCTGGAGCCGCTGGTTTAAAAGTAAGAAGGTATGTGTCCCACAAGTTAGCGAGGCAGGAAAGCTTTTAAAACACCTGATGGGCGGGGGGCGGGCCAGCAGGGAGAGCGGACCGGAAGCTCTCCAACGGTCTCGCAGGGACTTCTAGGAAATGAAGTCCCTGCACGCTCGCAGCCCCGCTGGTTCCACGCGCCCCTTACCGCCTTGCCCTCTGAGTCCCGGTGTGCTTCTTCCGCGATGATACTCCCACCAGTGACCACCAACGAAGCGGCACCCGCGAAGCGGCACCCGCGAAGCGGGTGCGGCGAGGAGTGGGCTGATGGGCTCGTGCGCTGCTGCTGTGACAGTGCGCTGGTGCGCTGAAAGCCTCGTCAATGGAGCCTGGAGCCGCTGGTTTAAAAGTAAGAAGGTATGTGTCCCACCAATTATTATCTTGCAAAGATCCTTCTCTAGATAAAGCTATCGATATAGCTAAAAGTATAGAGACATCTTTAGAGGATTCTAAACAATTAGAAGTTTCTCTTTCTAACACTTCTATTTCAGGTGCAGTCTCCACCAAAATGCCTGTTTCTATCAAGACACCTAACTTCATTCCCCGTGATTCACGTGGTTATTTTAGAAGAATGGGTACCAGAAGACCTTTTATGCCTAATAGACAATTTAGTCAAAGTACTTTTTGTTTCAGATGTGGTTCTTCTTACCATGTTTCTAATTTCAAAAATTGTCCTGCTGTTAATCAACAATGCAGCCAATGTGGCAAAAATGGTCACTTCTCAAAGGTTTGCATGAGAGGTAGAAGAGGCAATGTGCGATGTGTTATGAATGAGAATGATTCTTTTTCCGATTTAAATTCCCCAATGCTTTCCACTGAATATCCTGATTGTGATGTAACTACTCAAGAATATGTTGTTGTGGTAAAAAATAGTGATGACTCCAGCATTACACTTCATGTTCCTGATCCCGAAGTCGACACCATCATCGATAATTATCATGTTCAATTACTTGTAGACACTGGGGCTCGCATTACTATCGTTTCTCATGACAAATACTCTCATTTTTGGCGAGACAAGTGTTTACTTCCTCCTGATGTTCTGACTGTAGCTTTTGAAGGGAGCAGAATTAATCTCTTAGGATACTTCTGGGCTGAAATCTCAATTTTTAATAAACATATTAAAGGGAAGGTTTATGTTGCCAAACGAGGCATTAATGTCCTCGGTCTCCTACATCAGGCTGAATTCGGTATTACCATCAAACCTGGTCTACCTAATCCTGTATTTATTGAAGGGTGAAATTCTCCTTGTTCCATACCTTCACCTCCCGTTCCTGTATGCAACATTTTAAATGGTAAATGGTGGGAAAGTAAATATGAGAAAATTTTTGAAGATCGCCTTGCTAAAATCACCAATTTTCAGCATTTCATTAAGGTCAAAGACAACATTACTCCAATCAAACACAAACTCAGAAATGTCCCACTTAGCATTAGAAATGATTTATCTAAACATCTTAAGTCACTATGTGAACAAGGAATCATTGAGAAAGTAGAATCCACGTTATGGCTTTCTCCCATTGTTTTGGCTAGGAAGAGGTCTGGTGACCTTAGGATGTGTGTGGATTTACGCAGTCTTAATGAGGCCATCTGGGTCGATGGTTTTCCTCTTCCCCGTATTGAAGATTTGATAGCCAAGGTGGGCTCTTCTACTTGGTTTTCCAAACTTGATCTTAAAGCAGCTTACCACCAAATTGAATTGCATCCTCTCTCACGACATCTCACTGCTTTTGTAACGCCTGATGGTGTTTTCCAATTTCGTCATCTTCCTTTTGGCCTGGCTTCTGCCGCTGCTGTCTTTCAGCGAATTATGTCTGAAATGTTTGAAGGACTCTCTAATGTAGTCGTTTTCCAAGATGACATTCTCATTTTTACTCAAACTGAAATTGAACATGAGAAAGCCATTGACCAAGTTTTCAATATTTTAGAACAAAGAGGTGTAACTTTACAGAAGAGTAAATGTATATTCAAAACCAGAGAGGTAGAATATCTTGGTCATATCATTTCCGAAAATGGCATTAAACCCAGACTAGGTTTAGTCAAAAGTATTATTGAAGCTCCCCCTCCCTCTAACAAAGAACAACTTTTGTCCTTTCTCGGTCTTTGTGAGTTTTACTCCAAATTCATGAAGGACTATGCCAAAACTACTGAATGTTTTAGACTTCTACTTAAAAAAGGCGCTACCTTCAGCTGGTCTGATGAATGTGAAAGAGGTTTTCTGCTGATTAAAGAGCATATTACTAAAGCCCCTGCTCTTCAGCCTTTCAATGGTGATAGAGAAACTGTGGTCACTGTTGACGCCTGTGAATATGGCTTAGGAGCTGTCCTTTCTCAATTGGCTTATGGAAAGGAATTTACAGTGGGGTTTGCCTCCAGGACCCTTCGTCCTGTTGAAAGAAAATATTCAGTCATAGAGAAAGAGCTCTTAGCGTGCGCTTGGAGCGTTGAGAAATTCAAATCTTACTTATGGGGCTGACCATTTGTTCTTCAGACCGACCATCGACCCCTTGTCGATATCTTGTCAGGCAGAAATATCAAACGTACCACTGCACGATTGGCTAGGCTTTCTACTAAATTATAAGGGTTCAATTTCAAGGTTATTTACATTCCAGGTGGCAAAAACAAACGGGCAGATTGTTTGTCCAGATTACCTATACAAGATTCTGATGAAAATGATTGGGAAAATGAGATTGAAGAATGCTATGTGGCTAACATTTCCGAAGATTCCATTTCCTTTGCTGAAAGTGATTGGATCAAAGCAGTTGAAAATGATGTTGTACTTAAAGATGTATCTTCTTTCATTCAAAAGGGTTGGCCCAAAGAAAAATCTCTTTCTCCCGAACTTCAGATTTATTGGAAAATTAATTCAGAACTTTCTTTAGAAAATGGTAAAGTTGTTAGAGGCAATACATTTATTCCTCCTTCTGTTTATCGGGAGAAAATAATTGCTGATGCACATTCTGGACACCTAGGAGCCACCATTACCAAGAGAAATGTCAGATCGAATTTTTGGTGGCCTAAAATGGACAATCAAATTGTTGAAGCCATCAAACTTTGTACACGATGCAACACCAGTGATAAGGTCCTTGTTTTAGAAGGTGTTAGTGATTCTGTTGTTCCTCCTCCTATCAGAGCCTGGCAGAAAATTGGTCCATTTCATGTTCTTCCCAATACTTCCAAATATTTCTTGGTCCTTGTTGATCATCTTTCCAGATGGGTTGAAGTTGAACCTATTAATGTTCCCAACTCTAAAAGTGTCATTGATTGTTTGAGTAAAATATTTTTGAGGGAGGGTTATCCGGAAGAAATTCTCACCGACAACGGTGTACAATTTATTTCCAAAGAAATGGGTATTTTCTTAAAAAATTGCTGTATTAAACACACTAGAACTCCCTTGTATCATCCCCAGAGCAACTGCAAGACCGAAAGATTCAATAGAGTCATTGTTGAATGTGTGCAAGCTGCTTTCAGGTCAGGCAATTGTATTTTTCAAGCTGTAAGAGATCTCATTTGGTCTTATCGCATTTCCCCTCATGTTGCCACTGGTTTCTCTCCTTTCGAACTCATGAGAGGAAGGAAAGCTTGCTCCCAAGCTTTCCCTTTTTGGATGGCTAAAAGTTTCCACCGGGGCTGTGATTTGGAAGAGGTTTGGCAATGTGCTAACAAAAAATCTTCGAATTCTCTGCCTAATAATGAACAATTATGCAAAAAGTCCTTTCCCAGTATTCGTGCGGGTGATTGGGTTGGAATTAAGAATCCTGTCACTGTAAAAAAAGGTTTCTCAAAATTTCTTGACTCTCAACAGGTTGTGGAAGTTCGCAAAAATGCTGTCAAATTGTCTAATGGTAATTGGTGGAGCACTTCTCGTGTTGCTAAAGATCCTTCCCGTGCAACTGTTCTTTCTCCTAAAATTGTCGATGTTGGGAATAGTTTAAGGAAAAGTTCCAGAGCGACTGTTAGACCAAACAAGTTTCGTGATTACATTTAATCTGTTTTTTTATTGTTATTTTACCCACAGGATTGTTTTTTTTTCTTCTTCTTTTGTTTTTTTTCTTCAAAAAGGGGGAGGTGTGTGGTGATCTGCTTTAGTTACTAATTGTTGTGATTCCATTACTGAACTCTATGATGTCACCTGTGGTGTTCCTATGCTCTGGCATTCTACTCCTTGATTCCCTGCGTGGCAGTTGCAGCTGCTCGTCTCCCCTTCAAGCTGGGCGGCTCTCTTTTCTACAATAAACCTTTGACCTCCAACACCTGTCTGCGCCTCGTCTTTACAGTCTGCTTCCGGAAGCAGCCAGGAAAACCATAGTCCAGGCACTCCTAGTTTCCAAACTTGATTGTTGTAACATATTCATTCATTCAAGAAACTTTATTTCGGTTTTGAATTACAAACCATAAAAGTTACACAAACAAATACATCAGGGTAAAAATTCATTGTGGAAAATGTCAACATCAGAGTATAATCAATAATTAATTTAAAACACTATGTAATAATTGTTACGATACATTGGGACGTCAATATATGAAAGGAAGAAAGTGACAGTGCATTCTTAAATGACCTCTATAGCAGCATACAGTTATTAAAATACTTTAAAAATGTTAGAAAAAGTTATTATAAGTCCATAGACTTTCTGTATTTAAAAACTGATTTTAAAAATTCTAGTATAAAAAGTATGGAATCACTATACAATACTTGTAAATACATCATGGCTGGCCTAACCAGACAAAAATTAAGTTTTTTTTAAAAAGAAGGACCAGATAGCGTTTGCGGGGGAATTCATACAATTTACCTAAAAACATAAAATGCAGCATGTCCTGCGGAGACTTTCCGTCGCAGCCGCAGGGAGCTACCTCTTTGTTAAAAACAGAACATTTTGGCCTTACAAGCAAACGATGAAACAAGTTCATCTGAAACCTGGTTAGTAAAAATATCTTGTGCGTTGACAAGGTACCCAAAAGATAAGGCTCAGTGTTTGATGTTGTTTTTAACATAATGTATGTCCTGATGCTAGGTTTCTGTACCTCTTTAGCTTCCCTTGTCAATTTTCTTTCAAGGAGGAAAGCCTTTTTTATTGCCTCCACATCCCCCTTGTTAATACATTCAGGGTTATCAAATAACTCACCCTGCCCTAGACTTACAAGGCCTTTCCTAATGTAATTCAGCCACGGTACTGCAGATGAGTTATCCACTGACAGGCAGTCTTTTAAAATCATGTGGGTCAAGGGAATATCAGGGTTTAACCACGTTTTTAACCAGCAGGTCAGAGGGCGCAAGGAGAATGCATCACTGACATACTGGATCCCCAGTTCCTCATGAGCAGCTAGGTTTGATGTTCCTCTTGGGAGACACAATAAGCGTTTCAAAAAGGCATTCTCCACAATTTGTGAACAGTCTCCCACGATATACCCCCAAATTTCGCTGCCATAAGTTGCGGTAGCCACTGATTTAGCCTTATATACTTGCAACATTGCGCCAGTAGGCTTTTTCCCCAATTTGGATGCAAAATTAAAAATTGCTGCATTCACCCTAGCAACGTCCCCTTTCTTTTTCAGAACATGAGGGCCCCATTTCAGCTTGTTATCAAAAAGGACTCCAAGATACGAGAACTTGCTAGTGAGGGAAATTTTAGCATCTCCCACTTTAAATTGAAAGTTCTTTTTTGGTGACTGTCCTATCTGCATAATGTATGATTTGGAGTTATTTATTGTTAAATCCCTGTCTGACATAAAAGCCTCAAAGGCGATTAAAAGTGCTTGTAGATCCCTTTCTGTCCTGGATATGAGGACCGCGTCGTCCGCATATAGCAGGACCGGGATACCCCGGCGTCCCATTCTGGGACAATAAGCCCCCACCTCCCTTAAAATGCTATCTAAGTCATTAATATAAAAATTAAAGAAAAAGGGAGCCAAAATACCTTGACGGACTCAATTTTTGATATTAAAATCCTTTGTCACACTCAGGTCCTGGGAAAACCTAACATTTGCTCTGGTGGACCTTTGCTCTGGTGGACCTATGTATATCTTCTAAAAAATCTACGATATCGCATTCGACCCCCTTTGCCCTCATGGACTGCCAAAGCTTCTTCCTGTTCACACATTCAAAAGCTGAGGACAAGTCCATGAAGGCAAGGTGAATAGTCCCCTTGTGTGCCACTGTGTACTTACTTAATATCAAAAAAAGATTGAGGCACTGGGCAGTGGTAGATCGCCCCCTGCAGAACCCATACTGGGTGTCGTCCATGATCTTATTGTCCTCTGCCCACAATGTGAGCCTTTGCAGGAGAACCCTCCCCACTACTTTCACCATAAAATCTATAAGTGATATGGGTCTGTAACAGTGCGGACTACTTTTGTCCCCTTTTTTAAAAACGGGGACTTTAGCAGAAGTCGCCCATGACTGTGGGCAGCCGTGTTCTGCCTCAGCGTTAAAAACGGACTCCAGTATTGGTGCCCAAAAAGAGGGGTCAAACTTAAAAAGATCTCGGGGGATCCCATAAGGACCAGGGGCTTTACCAGCTGTTAAGCCTACAATTCCCTCCAGTATTTCACCCCTCCCAAACTTAACTTCTGCGTCATTGAGGCTGGATACCAGCCTATCATTCTGTTCAGGGGAACAGGCATACATCTGCTCAAAATGAGCCTACCATTCCTCCTTAGATATATAACATTCAAGGCCTCCTCCTGCTTCCTGAACAAAGAATGGTTTATTTAATACGCTCCAAAACTTAGAGCTATTCTTAAGGGTTTCAGGGTCCAATAACTCCCCCCAAGCCTCATCCCTTAAGGCTCCCTTGCGTGTAGCTAATGCTACTTTGTAATCCCTGCGACACGCTATAACGTCAGCTTGCACTCTAGGGATGATGGCTAGGATTTCCCTCAGCCTTTTTGCTGTCTTAGAGCAGTGCTGATCAAACCATCTGGGGCCCACATTTGTCTGTTTCTTGGCTGGTGCCTATAACAACTCTGTAACCTTTTCTGTGATAATCTGGAAGGCCACTTTGTAGATGGGTGCCCCCCCTGTGTGCAAAAGGCTATTTCATCTGCACATGCAACTTTTATATTATTAAAGATCAGTTCCGGAGTTACTTGAGACCATCTTACTCTACGTTTTTCATCAGTTGGGCACAATACACCCAATTTAGGGTTTTCCCCTGTTTTAGCTACCCAGGGGCCAGTTAGATGTAGTGATAAAGGTTGTGATCGCTAAATTCGCTCTCAAGAATTAAAAAGAAGTGTACAAATGATTGCATTAGGGATGAAATTAAAACAAAATCGATAAAAGTCCCTTTCCCATGGCCCTTAAACGTGGGCACCGTAAATTGGGTATATGGATCCAACATGGCCATGGTAGATGTCAGATCTAAGTCATTGATCATGTCATTTAGCCGATCCCCTTCGACCGATTGCTCAAAGTGAAATCCATGCATTCGTGGACAACTCAACTCGGAGATGCATGACAGTAAGGGGTTACCACTCGAATGAATATTAAAATCACCTACAACCATAAGATTATGTAGGCTTTGACTCATGGAGTTATTAATAAAATCATTCAGCGCAGATATATTGCTTTGATCAGGACAGGATGAGAATGAATTATAAAAGTTTACTAAACCTAATATGCAGGTCCCACTACGTAATGTTAATGCAAGGATACCCAAGTGAGAGGTGGGTACTACACAGATTTTACATACCACAGCTATGGAGACATAGATGACCATTCCCCTCCTTGGTCTCCCCCTGTTGGATACAGTGGCTGGAACAAAATAAGCCTTGTAACCTTCCAAGAAAAGGTGACATTCTTCCGACCAAGTTTCTTGTAAGCAGATTATCGAAAATTGCTTAACATAGGTTGTCCATCTGGGGTCCTCTAACTTGGCAGCCAACCCTGCTATATTCCAAGAGATAAAGTTATTCAGACTCTCCCTTTGTTGCTTGGCCTCTTCATCTCCTAAGGTGGCCTTTCCCCCTCCTGGAATACCAGTTTCCATAAGTCAATCGCAAGCCTCCAAGCCAGACAAAGTTTCATATCTATTGTATACTGGTTGTCTGTACCCAGTATTATGTTGTCTATTTGATGGTATCTGTGGGGGCATAGGAAGAGCAGGATAATATAAGGGTCTCGACCTAGACCAGCCGTCCCCCAGAAGATCTTCCTCCAGGCCGAGTCTCACCGGATCCCTCCGCAGTAGTGGCCTGTAGAAGAACCCCAGAGGTAATTACGGTACCCATTGTTGGCTGTAGACTTAGATCCCTTGAGAGTAAACAGCCCGCAGTATGGGGATTGTCAAAGTTAATAATAATGCAGTCACCCGTCCCTTATTTACTGGATCTACCAATCCAGTTAACCCTGCGTGCTATGATTATATGGTTAATTAAATTGGCTCCATCTAGGGTATTCTGGGAGAACCAATGCACTATTTTATTCAACAGTTGCCCATAATTTTCATTCTTTCCTGGTGGGAGGGCGGGAACATGCCCCAATATAAACTACATATGGGGTGGCTTCTGGTGGGAGGTCAATAATTGAAGATCTCCGGGGCACACAAGGCCTCTCCTCTAACCTCTGATTTAACTCTGGCAAGGGAGAGATCCTTCTAGTGTTGGGAGATTGTGTTAAATCCATTTTATCTCTCATGTCCACCCTGAGATTACTTGGGCCACCTGCAGCGTGGGGCCTTATATTAACCAAAACTAGATCATCCTCCTTGCCACTATTTCCACCAACTCTGTCATTCATGGTCGATGCATGGGTTTTAGACTTATGGTGGTCCGCTATAACTGTGGCTTTTGAAAAAATAATCAGCGAAGATTCTAAGTTCAGTAGCCTTGATTCTACCCCACATAATTTTTGTACAATGGGTTCTAGCAAGGTTTTTACCATAGTCTCTAATTTTCCCAAAAAATCCCCATCAGCGGGGCCAGCAGTAGGTATCCCTCAGTCACTCTTGGCATTATTAATTACTACATCTCTCTGAGTCGCATTTTCCATGTCATGTATTTCTACCACTGTCACCCCCTTATTCCCTGATGCTGTGTGTCCTGGGTGTCTGGTTCCCCGAGTTTTCTTAGGAATGGTACTAGTTTTCTTAGGGCGGATAGTTACTACTTTTTGTTTCTGCGCCCTTCCCCGTAATTTATAGTTAGCGGGGTTAGGTATCGATTCCGGGGTCCCAGAGAGCCTAGTTCCATTTAGTATAGATGTATCAGCCTCCGTCTGGGGAATCCTTTGTTGAACTGGGGGTGAAGTAGTGTGATTAAGGGTAGTTGAAGTATCTGGTAGGGCTGGGGTAGTAGAAAGCCTACCAAATAAGGGGTCCAGGGATAGCCTACGCTCAGTCATTATGATTTCATTGTTGAGAACTGACTCTGCCCTAGTCAGGTAGGCATCTAAAGCTCCAACCACTCCTAAGCCCACTCCTACTTTCCGTTTGCTCATTTTAAAGTACAGTCAATTCAAAAAGACCCAAGCGTAATACGTAGGATTATAAATACCCCAATACAAATGATAATCAAGGGCTAATAAGACTAATTAGCCAAGATAGGAAATGGAACCTAGCTGGCTTAATGCAGAACCACAATACTTGACTTTTGTGAAGAACACACAGGATATTGTACCATGATACTACGTATATGCCGTAACAATGTTATAAGGTAGAAAAAACCTAGAAATAAATACTGAGCTTACACAATAATATCTTTCAGAAAGAAAAATAAATAAATTTGAAACAGTGGTCCGCTAATAATCCATTTCAGTATTTACAGAATGTCCATAATTGTCAGTTTTGAACAGAACATATAATGCGGATCCGTATACTGTTTCAAAAGTTCGAAATGCCCATAGGCTTACTCACAGAACCATATGGACTGATCTGGAGTAAATGTTTAGAGGGGTGGCCCGGCCCAGCCTCAAACGACCTCTGACGGCCGCCGACAGCCCTGCCCTTGTCCCGTGCTTCTCCCGGGCACGTCCGCACGCGTCCCGCGCCGCGGGAGGCACCACGATGATTTAAGCGCCTCCGGGCGCTGTCGGACGACGTCAGCAGCGTGCGCAGCCCAAGGGGGTGGTGGTAAATGTAGTCCGTAGGGTCTGTAGTATCCAAGTCAGCCGACACCCTCAGTGATGTTATCTCCCCAAAGTCGGGTGAGTTATGCAGGTTCCAGAAGTCCAACTGCCGCAAAGCACCCCAGAAACAGCAACAGATTGCCCAGATCACTCCTTGCAGCGTCCCGCGCCGCGGGATGCACCGCGATGATTTGAGGGTGGTTAGGAATGCTAGGAAGAGGGCACTTAACACTCCTAGAGGTGCCCTACTGGAACAGAATATCAAAGAAAGACAGGACTGCTTGCCAGTAGTGATGACGTTTGACCCTATGGCAACCAAGATTAGGCAATCCATAAGGAAACATTGGACACTTCTATCCAATAAAGATTCCTCTATGCCGCCACCCAGATTTGCCTTTAAACAGTCGGGCAATTTAAAGGACAGGCTTGTCCATACCCGTGAACGGGTGCCCCCCAAAAATGAATTCACAACCATCCCCAATGGGCATTACCCTTGAGGGACTTGCTCCGGGTGCCCACTCATGAAGAAATGCAGCAGTGTTACGTTGGCAGCGGGCAAGGAGTGGTTTTTAAACCACTTCAGTAACTGCAACACCACCAATGTGGTCTATAGACTACTGTGCAGTTGCGGCCTCCAATACATTGGACTCACCTCTAAAAGTCCGTATTCAGGAGCATCTTAGCACTATAAAGGCAGGCAAATTAACAACCAAATTGGTCCAGCACTGTTTTCAGGAGAAACATAGCTTCACATGGACGGTGCTTGAGAGAGTCAAGGGTAACCCCAACAACATTGAGGCTGTGTTACTAGCTAGGGAAGCTAGATGGATTTTCAGAGAAAGAAGTGACACACATGGTCTGAATGAAATTATTGAATGGAACAGAGTGAAGTAAAGTAACCTGCAGTATTCCACTGTGTTCCATTTCCGGTATTTTGAGCTTGCCTTTGCCCCCTTAGTGGGTCAGTGGGGTATATCTATGGTCAATGCTCAACATCCGGGAATCCGAGCCCTTAGTGTCCCCCAGAACGACTGGCTATGCGTGTCCAACTCAGCCGCTGACTGCAACGATGGGATCGATTTCTGGATCCTCTGAGTGTTTAGGCCACACAACAAACATCACAGGATGGCAAGTGGAGATTAGGCTCACCCTTACTAATGCAGTACAGCCGCAAGACTCTAGTGTTTACTTTTGGGTGTCTACTGGTTGGCACCCTGGTGTCCGTTTGGAAAGGGCGCTATTTTGTAAGAGCATACGGGATTGTTAGACACTCGTGTGTATATTGTGTATCTATACAATTAAACATGAGGTTTGTTATTTGCATGGCTTGAACTCCTTTTCGCTTTGCGTTAAAATTGAGGACTTGTTGATTATAATGAGGAATGGCAGTGATTTGCACGTTTGTGACTCCGTTCAAAGATGGCGCCCGCAGTAATCTCTAGGGTCACATGATGTTTCCATCACGTGACCGGGGGCAGCCTGGGTCTGGGAAACTTGGTTTGTTTAAAAAACGGACAGACATGAACCTCGGCGTTCCTGGGATGATTCAAGGTCCTGGTTTAGTACCTGTACGGTGAGGCGTTGGGGGCATGAAGAATGATAGTTTGTGTTGTGATTTGTGCTTGGCGTGCTGAGGCTGACACGCATTTTAAACTCGGCATTAATAACAACAACGGCTGCGTGTCGGAACTCTGATGAGTGCATCTTTTGGGTGCAGGGGTAAAAGACAGGTTACAACATGTGACTATAAGCTGCTGGGAGCAATGTGCGGCATGCGTTTGTTCCATTCACTATGGGTCCGTGGTTATGGAGTGAATGTGAGTATGTTAGGCTGGCAATTAACATGGTTTCTGAACAACGCAATATGAGCCAGCATGTAAGAGAGACATGGTTGATTTTATAATGAATAGTAGCAACGCAGCAACAGGGGTTGTCCTGTGAATGCGTTTGCCGTATATCAACACTCAACATATGTGACAACGTGTTTATTACTTCTAGATTGATGCGACAATTGACAGTAGGGTAGAGAGCTATCCCTTGCCAGCTGGTACGAGAGGACGTGGCTGTACAAGGGTATTTGGTCTTTTTCTATACTAACAGTATGAAAACATATTTTGAATGCTAGGAGTGTGGTCCGTCAGTGGTTTTAACTAAGGCTGTGTTTTCAACTCAACACTTCCAATAATGATGATGTCCAACACTGGTGCAGTGACCGAGTGGTGAGCCCTGACAAATCTGCCATGAAGTGCATAAGGCAGTGAAACATGTTGGCTACAGGTATTGGTATGCGACGTTAAGCTACCAGCCTTTTTATTTCATCAGTACACACCAGATCTATTAATAAAGGTGTATTATTGGTGTGCCTGCTGATTTTAATCACTATTGTTGTCACATCAGGGAGTGATTCCTTGAGCCCTTTGTTTTGCACCTGTCCTTTTTCATAACACGTATGGTTTTATTTTGGACACTCTTTTCCTTCATCTTACTTTGAAAAGGAATGGCAACCGATGATGAGAAAGGGGCTGTAAACTGGTAAAATCTGCCAAGGGTCCCGAGGGTTGTTCGCCCGTTAGGTGTCATTCTTTTTCACCACAAATTTTTCACTCTATTCATTTTCAAGTGTGGGTGCATGTACTGTCTCAGTTGAGCAGACATCTGGGGATGTATTGAGTTGAATTCCTTCCGGAATCTCCCCTTTTTAGCTACAAACAATGGTTTGATTTGGACAGCTAGGCAGAGATAGAATATACCCAACTACATATAGAGAGGGTGCAAGACTGGATCTAAACAGTACAGTTATTTCCAGAAAATAGTAATTGGATGCCTATTAGATGAATGCTAATGTCCAGGGTACAGGGATTTTTTTGATATTGATGTCTGTTGAGTGGAGGGCTATCCCGTAGGTACCCTTATTTCCCTCTTGGCTCCTTTGTGAATTACACAGAGAATTCCTTGCCTGAAGGACATTGGGCAGTCAATACTAGTTGGTTTTATGGATCTCAGTCCTTCTGAGTCCATGTGCTCCATGAGCATTTTTTGCAGCCGGGTACCTGATGTATGTATCCGTACAAGGTAGCCTGACAGATTTTTTTAAGGCCTTGAGCTCTTTGTGGTTTTTTAAAATGGAGTAAGGAGGATGACCGGGCTGGTGATAGAGCACAGTTGGATATCCTTTAACCTTCACTCTTTCGACCTTTATACCCCAGTCTTCTAAAACTTCAGATTTCACTAGAATTGATTCTAACCATACTAGAGAAATAAATGTGACCTGAGTGGGTTCTGATTCTTGCTTCCCTCTTGGCTCCAAGAACTCAATTACAGAAATAGTGGCAGATTTCATGTGGTGCACATCAGGTATCTTTTGAAGAAGGAGAATAATGGTACCCCTATTTAGAGTGTCATTGGCCGCCGTTGTTTTATATTCCATTATGAGAACCAGCTGATTAAGCCAGGAGAAGGCAGACAAGCAATCGGGGGAGTCCCAAACACTCAGCATCACAGGAGGAGAATGATGGGGCAGAAAGTTAATCTGACAAAATGTATTAAGGGGTACTCCTATAGACTAGTTAGAGTAGGGTTTCTCGGAAGTGTCAGGATTATTATGGTTCTCAGTGAGTGCTTGTCCCCTAGTTAGTGTGCTGTTAGAATTATTTAGACAGTTTGAGTACCCTGTGACTCTTAGTGGGGCCTGGGATCACTCTTCTTGGATGCTTAAAGGGCCTTGTCCCTGTCTATTATCAAATGCTGCAAGGCTAATAATATCTAGGCTGGCTGTTGCTTTGTAAGAAGCTTGAAGAACTCTGTATTCCAGCGGGCACTACCAGCACCAAGGTGTTCAGGTACGATCCGGTAGTCAGTGCTAATGAGTCTGAGGGATGTGTGGATGTGTTTTGTTTGTTTTTAATTAAGATGGCGTATATCAACCCTTGCATTACTGTAATAGACACCCCATGGATCTTGTTCTGTTGTTTCCTTAGCTGTTTGCGAGATTGTTTGCTTAGCTTTGGAGAGGGTGCTTTGCGATGCAGGAGAGACAATGGGATGGACTATAGAGGAGACTGCGATAAAACTGCAGGTCCAGAGGAGGACATTTCATTCCTGGGTGGCAGAGAGGTGGTTGTTCCTCCATCTGTTGCTTGGCCTTTAGAGGGGCCCATTTGTGCAGTGTGTGTCCTACCAGGATCCAGAGTGTTCTACTGTGAATAACGTTCTTTTGCTGGACAGTTGAATATTGGCAGCTGTGAGCTAAAGTCCTGCAACAGTTATTCCTTGACTTGCAGTAGAGTGGACAATTTGTTCTTAATTGGAGAGCAAGGGCAGGAATCCAACAGCCTTACTGGGGCGTCAGCCAGGTCTGTTGCGGATTGCACATGCTTGATCAGGCGATTCAGGGTACCCAGGTTCCTATCAAGTTATGTTAAGTTATGTTATGTTATGTTAAAGGGTCTTGTAAAGGGCACGCACACCAAATGGTTTCATGGCGCTGGGGTCCGAGGGATACTGCTACTTGAGCTGCTTAATCATAAACCTTATCAAAGGACGTGGGAGACCCAATATACCCTTGTAGGCTTGGGCAGTAACTGGTTCAAGTAAGGGGTGGCTACAAGGGATTTAGTTTGTAAATCAGTAAGGGTATATATAGTAATTATTCATAGGTTCTTTCAATAAATTGAACCAGATGTATCCACAGGATTACTCAAATATAATCACTGATTTTTACACAAATAAAACAATATAGTCAGGAGAAGAAGCACACAGCAGAGAAAGGTTATGTTTCAAATGTTTGTATTAAGATCATTCACAGGGAAAATTTCATGGGGACAAAACATAGAACAAAACTTTCAAATAAAAGTCATGAAAAGCAGTATATCTAAATCAGCTGGTCATTTCATAACAATCCATCAACTTCATTAATACATGAGGAAAAACCAAAATCATAAATGCATAAGGGTGTCCTTCAGTGCAAGTAATGCTGAGAAGTTGATGTCTTTGGTCGACGTTTCGGTCTTGTATGTTGTCACAGTCACAATTCAACTTGAGACTGTGAGGAATCCCCGTGACAGTTATCCCTAACGCTTGATCGACTTTCCACTCCATATCGAATAGCACGATTGTTTCCGACTATTCTGGATATCATCCAATCCACATCTATATATAAAGCTCTGAACATAAAGAAGAGAATCAAAAGATTGGTTGGACAACTAGTATCAAATTGGAACCAGTTTCCTTTCCTGAATATCAGTCTGATACCTTTGATGTACTAAAGGGGTTTTATTTTGATGAAAAATTAAGTCCTGATGATGGTCTTATAGATGACAACATACAAGACCGAAACGTCGACCAAAGACATCAACTTCTCAGCATTATTTGCACTGAAGGACACCATTATGCATTTATGATTTTGGTTTTTCCTCATGTATTAATTAAGTTGATGGATTGTTATGAAATGACCAGCTGATTTAGATATACTGCTTTTCATGACTTTTATTTGAAAGTTTTGTTCTATGTTTTGTCCCCATGAAATTTTCTCTGTGATTGATCTTAATACAAAAATTTGAAACATAACCTTTCTCTGCTGTGTGCTTCTTCTCGTGACTATATTGTTTTATTTGTGTAAAAATCGGTGATTATATTTGAGTAATCCTGTGGATACATCTGGTTCAATTTATTGAAAGAACCTATGAATAATTACTATATATACTCTTACTGATTTACAAACTAAATCCCTTGTAGCCACCCCTTACTTGAACTAATCATAAACCTGGCAAAACAGCCATGTCTTTAATAGTTTCCTGAACTGGGTGTAAGAGGTCGAATATCTGATGTCGAGAGGGAGAGAATTCCAGAATTGGGAGGCCACAACTGAAAATATTAGTCCTCCAATTTTTTTTCGGTTGAAGGGTAGAATGACAAGAAGATTCAGATGGGAAGACCTAAGGTCCAGAGAGGGGACATAACGCTGCACCTGAGCAGAAACAAACTTTGAACTATTGCCATGAAAAGCTTTAAAGATGATGCAGCCCAGCTTAAAAGCGCTGCATTCGGCTACCGGTAACCAGTGTAATGTTTTCATCAATGGGGTACCATGGTGCCATTCAGGCTGGTGGTTGATTAGTCTGCCCGCCTGGTTTTGCACCAGTTGAACTTGTTTTAATTGGTATGCAGGGATGCCCACGTAGAGTGAGTTGGCATAGTAAATGTGGGAGATAACAAGGGCCAATATCACTTGGATCAGGGCTTCAGTAGTAAGGAGTCTGCTGATCTTCCTGATCCTTTGAAGCTGAAAGAAGCAGGAAGAGACCACTGTCCCAATCTGGGCTTTCATTGAAAGGTCGCTGTCGATAGTGATGCCCGGACTTTTGGTTGAGCTCGAGGAAGGTGGGGTTTCCCAGTGTGGTTGGCCAAAAGTTTGAATTTCAGGGATTAGATGACACGCTGATAAGAACCAGCTCCGTTTTATCTGGATTCAATTTCAGATGGTTGCAGTTCATCCAGTCACTTATGAATCTCAAGGTGGATTAGAAAATGGAGACGGAAGATGCAGACTGGTCGATATCAAATATCAATTGAAGGTCGTCGGCATCGGTAAAGGTGCAGACCTTCCTTTCTCCAAGGGAGCGGATGAGGGGCTGAATGTACAGGTTGAAAAGAAGCGGTGAGAAGTAAGAGCCCTGCTGCACCCCACAGGTCAGTTTAACCTTGGGGAGGAAAGATGGGCAAGGTGTATAGCTTGACAGCGGTCTTCCAAAAAGGATAATAGCCACTTAAGGGCCAGGCCCTGGATCCCGGCGATGGTGACACGGTCGGCCCGAAGTTCATGGACGACCGTTTCAAATGCTGCAGATAAATCAAGGAGTACCAGGGCCTGGGTAGAGCCCTTGTCGGCCCCCTTTCTAAGTTTGTCTAGGACCGTGAGAATAAAGGCCTCTGTTGAATGAGCCAGGCGGAAACCCGCCTGGTGGGGGTCGAGGTACTGAGATCGTTCGATAAAGGTGCTGAGACAGTTTGCCACATAGGCTTCCAGAACCTTGGCTAGAAAAGGGAGGAGGGAAATGGGGCAATAGTTTGTCAGAGCCAAAGGGTCTGGCCCTGTTTTTTTTCAGATGGGGACAATTTCCGCTTCCTTAAATACATTGGGAACAATGCCCTGCTTAAGGGAGTAGTTCAGGAGCACCAGAGGAGGGTACGAGCAGGTGATGAAAGCTTCCCTCAATATGTACGGCAGGCAACACTCAGTAGGGGAGCCAAATCTCACCTTCCTTAGAAGGCTAGAGAAGGCTTCCCTAGTGATGGGTGGAATCTGTTCCAACAAGTGGGGGTTCTTGAACATAGAAAATTGGGCAGTAGAAGGGGAATTACCAGGTATGTTAGACTTGATGGTAGCAAGTTTTTCAATAAAGTAGGTATGAAGAGAATCACATAATGCTTGAGTGGGGGTGGGGTTTGCTGTGACTCTGTCTGGCTCGGAAAGTTCAGCCACAATACCGAAGATTTCTTTAGATTTGTTAGAAGACCTCAATATCGTGTTGGAAAAATAGGTGGCCTTGGTTTGTAAGATGGCACTGTTATTTTGTTTAAGATGATTCAGAAATATATCCTTTTTGTCTGGGGAGTAATTGCATCTCCAGTTAAGTTTAGCTTGATGTAAGGCAAGTTTCTTATATTTCATATCATCAGAGAACCAACGTTGGGCATCATGGGGTCTAGCTAAATTGACTTTCTTAAAGGGTGCAAAATTGTCACTGGCAGATTCCAGCCAAGATGTAATGCTTTCTTCATGTTTGTTGATCGACTGCTGTTCCAATCGGACCATACTGGCCAGCAGGGTGCAGAAGTCTCCAATGTTGGAGCGTCTCCAGTTTCTTGCCATGCAGCTCACCTGCAAGTTGGATTTGGCTAAGTACACATTGGTGAGGTAGAATTTTATAAAATGATGGTCTGACCAGGTGCAAGGGGGGATCATTACATTAGAGACTGTCAGGTTGGATGTCCAAACTTGGTCAAAAGTGTGACCTTTGATTAATGCCCGCGATGAGGGATGCAAGAGAGCCAAGGATGATCACTTGTGCATCTAATTTTTCAGAGTGGTGAGTCATGGCAACTGCCAAAGATGGAATAATGCTCAGCAAAGAGGACCGCATATCCATTCTTTGCGACTTTGAAATGGAGGATTTAGCATTGTTTGAAGGCTGGTTGCCTTGAGATATGGGCCTTGGATGGACAGAGGATGCGTTGATGCTCTGGGCAAATGCCTCAGGTGCCAGGTGCTGTTTTACTAGGAGGCTTGAAGTTGATAGGGGAGCACAAATAAAGACTGTAGGTTTGGGGTTGTGAGAGGTGTATAAAAAAAGGACCCCTTTTGTGCCTAACTTATATTTTCCAGATAGGGACCAGGGCAAACATGGTGCTTTGGCTGCTGTTGACCTCTCACCGGGCTGGATAAGGCTGCTTCATCATTGAGTTGTACAGGGTTCAGCGGGCTGGGTACAAGCACTAAAACATCCAGTGGGGGTGGGGTCAAATGGTTTAAGGGACACTGTGAGAGATGTTAATCCAAATAAACTAAGTAGAACCAGACCTGGTTGCTCACAGAGGTGGTTTTTCTGACAGGTGTTTTTCTTATAGGCTACAGGGCTGGGCAAATCGTTATCTGTAACAGACCCTACACTTGAACTTGAGGTACATCTGATGACATATGAAGTAATGCATCAGTTGCTGTGACAGTTACTGCGCCAGTGTTGTAGTTTCTGTGAGGTCGGCATCACCCACCAACACTGTGTTTCTTGTCCTCTGTAACAATGTGGTAATCAGATTCCTGGGAGTTAACAGGAAATCAGCCCCTCTTCTAACCTAAGGAATTACAGAGAAATTAAAAGTCCAGGGCCTCAAGCTTGTCTTACTCACCATTTCACCCAAAGCCTCAGAGCAATTGGGTATCAAAAGATTTACACCGTTGGTGATATGACCTGCTAAAGGCCAGGGAGTTCAGGATTATCAAGGCCTGGTTAATCTGCTCAAAACTCCTGCGAGCTGATGAGAGACAGACACTTTCACAGGTGTAAAGTAAATGGGAGCTTTGCCAAGAGCTGCCTCTTCCTGCCGCCGTGACAACTCGCTGGTTGCAGAGTTGCTGGATTGCGATGGGCTGGAGCATGAAGAAGGAGAGCCGGCAATTATAGTATTCACTGGGCACAGGAAACTTGACCTTGAACTAAGTTGCTGTTCCCTGCTGTTCCCAGCCTCCCTGTGAATTGTGCTCGTACTTGTGCACAGGACTGTAGACAGAAGTGAGGAGCTAGGGAGTGGCATATGAGGGAGCACCACCGCTGTACACATGCCACCCCCCCCCCCAGGTGAGGCTCCCCCTTACAGGAGGACATGCGCTATGGACTAACCTGGCGCTCACCTCTCCTCAAGTCTTCCGAACCAGACCTCCGATCGACGCTGGGCCACTGATTCCACCCTGCTGAATCCCACAGGTATTCAGGCATATGGGAGGTTGCTCAATGAGTGGCTTAGCAGGCTTAATAGACAGCAGGGAGATTGCTAAAGAGTAGCAGGCAGCCTGAGGAGACCTTCATCGTGGCACTCCTGGCAGCTGCACGGCTCACCGCTCCCTACTCATGGCTGATCTTCTGCACTGTTCCACCGCTCCCCGAGTGTCCGACCATGCCTCCATACTACTATCATCTGCCCATTTCCCTTAATGCATCTGAAGCTACTGTTGCATAGGGAATGAACCAGTGGTGCAGATGTTGTGAAAGACTGACTAAAACTTCTAACATGAAGCTGAGGGGCAGGATCAATTTATTTAATTGCTGCTTCTTACCTGAGGAATTGTTGTGTTTTGAAGGAAGATGAGCATCTTGGGAAGGCTGGAAAGGGTGGATGGTGGCATGGACATGAAGCTGGTTTCGACCGCCTGCCACCTTGTGTGATGAGTGTCTTTATATGGTCTTGCTTGGCAGCGCAGCTGTCGCCAGACAATTATGTGAGAATAACCAAGAGAGGGTCTCTGGCTTTCCCCACATGTTGGGAGCCAGGAGTACAAGATTGAACTGGTCACATGTTGTGTGCTTCCTCTCAAAGAGTGCTTGTATTGCACTTCTTTTGGCTGATACTGGGTTTTCCTTCACCTAACATGGCCACTGCATTAAAATGAAATGACGCAGCAGAATTTAGCACTTGATATGTCACAATCCCATTGTATTCACATCTTACTTTTGTATCGACCCACAGAAGCAGCTGGCTCCGGGCCCATTGGGTGCAGTTTGATGCCAGCCTCCAGCAGCAAGGTATCCACTCCTCTATCCGGAATGCAATAACGCCATACTGTGAGCAGAAACAGAGAGCAAGATGAGAAGGCCCATCCAAAAGTAGAAAATGATATCGCAGCAAGTGGAGTACAGGGTACCTGCCCTGATGCTTGGCTGAGCCCTCCGATGTAATTTCAAAGCTTTCCCACTAGCTGGTGATGCTGAAACAGGTGTTTGTGCCTGCCTGTTACTATAGCTTTGTATAGATATGCACAGGCAGTTTTATGATTGCTGTTCCAATATCTCTGTCCATTTGTCTCTGCTGCTGGCTTGCTCCTAACATTGTATGCAGCTGCCTGAGGACTTCGAACAGCCATCTCTGTCCTCTAAACATGGTTGGTGTGGGTAGGTGGAGTTCTTTCTGCATGCGTGGCTAGCAACCCAAGACATTAAACAGCAACATGGTGCGCTCCTTAAACCCTGGGCATCCAGTTTGTAAGTTATCTACCACCTGATGTTGAGTCTGAAACATGTGCTGGCACCCATGGTGTGTTTGTTTTCAGCTGGGCTGGGTAGAGCATTGCATATTTCAAGGTAGCCTTAAGAAGCTGCTGTTTAAAGGGTATGAAATTCCACCTCGCCTCCTGGATTGCTAGTGTGAGGTCCGGATAAATGGAGATAACTTTTCCATCGAAGATTAACATCCCCTTTTCTAAAGCACATCGAAGGGCCTTGTGTTCCAGAGAGGCAAGCATGTCCGCAGGCTGAGGGGAAGCATTCCCGCCTCCCCACATTAAATCAGGTGTCCACATGAGGGGAGTCTCCCCACTCCGTCTGTTCTTTATGCCGCTCTCCCTTGCCACTCTCTCTCCTGTAAGCACCCTAGCAGGAGCACCCTGTGAACCAGAGCCACCCCACCAGCCAGGGAGCCCAGTGTTCTTGTCTCTAGTAGAACACACAAGATGATGGATGGAATGTTGCACAATGGCAAAACATTAACCCCCAGTCACAGATCTGGGTTTAATCCATCGTTATTTGGGAAGGGTATGCCCAGACGTGGGTCCCGTGCTCACTAGGCCACTGGAGTCAAGCTATCCTGGCTGAAGACGGCTGATAGCCAGAAACCTGTCCTAGGATGCTTGATTCCGGTCCAGGAAAAACATGGCTTGGCAGTTCGGGCTGGACTGTTCCCATGAGGCACAGGGTCAAGACTGATTTGCATATGGCCATGTCTGAACTGGGGTGGCTTGGTGAGCAAAATAACGATGGATTAAACCCAGATCTGTGACTGGGGGTGAATGTTTTGCCATTGTGCAACATTCCGTCCATCATCTTGTGTGTTTTGCTTGTCTCTAGTAACACGCTCTAGGGCCCCCACTCCCACTGGCTTCTCTCTCTGGGTGCCATGCTCTACTTCTCTCGACTGCTGACCTCACCTCTCCATTGGAAGTCCTTCTGCAAGCATGCCAATGGGTAGGTTACAACTTCAGTGCAGGAGGCCGCTTTGGACCAAGCACCCACGCAGCCCACAGCCAAGCCTTGCTCCTCTCCTCAGGGAGACATGGCACAGCCGTCCGCTGCTCAGCCACTCACTATCTGGTTGGAAGATGCAGTAGTCTGTATAGATTTCACCGGCTCCTCTCTCTGAGGCCCCTACTCTTACTGGCATGTCTCTGCTGCTGACCTCACCTCTCCACAGGCAGTTCCCCAGTAAGTGCACCTATTGGCCAACAACTCCTACTTCACTGGAGTAGGCCCATCTGACCCAGCACCCATGCATCCCACCTTGGCCGTCCCTCGCTCCTCTCCTCACGGAGACATGCTGCAGTGGCCAGCTGCTCAGCAGCGTTCTCTGCCCAATAGATGAAGTAGTCTGTCAAGAGCCCGTCACGTTTGTCAAAGGGGCTTGATGGTGGCATAGGAGCGTTGATATAGTCGAATTTTGCCCCTTGGATGCTGGAGCCTGACAGAGGTTTAGCCATCTTGCTCACAGGCTCTCTGGTGCTCCCTAATAAATAACTGATTATTATAATCTTTCTGGGGCGTCATAGTACCAAACACTGAAATTGCTCTCGACAAGCCAATGACCTTTCTCAAACTTCCGCACGTTTTAATCTGTTTTATCATCACTTGTGGCTAAAACATTTTTGTAAAACTCAAATATCACCAAGAATTATAGAATATAGCACAAAACTCGGAGAGGAGCATTGCATGAACACACTGCTAGGTTGCATTTAAAAGGTCATCGACCAACTCAAAAACTAAATTTAGCAATAGTGAAAGAGCACTACTCTGAAATTTGAGCACTGATAACTTGAGATTCTTGATAACTAGACCAGATTAGAGAGCACCTACCAGGTTTCCTCTTAGCAGACTTCACAAAGCTTACTTCTGTATATTTCTCAAAACTCATGTGTTCTCAAATACCTAAGCCACACAGCCATATTTCCTTCCACATCCCCTTCTCCAGAAGCATACATTGTGTAAATAGCTATGGGTACAGGCATTAAATCTGTACATAACTACAAACATTGAAGAAAGATTCTAAATTTGATCTAAAAACATAAACCTTCAGTGGCCACTTTATTAAAGCATGCTACTAGTTATCAATTCATTGTTTACAAATTCACTCAAAAACATCCTCACTTATACAGCAAATCTCTTGACATTCCCCTTCCATTACAATTCCCCAAAAGTGGAACATTTCCAAAAACAACTCCCCTTAACCTGCAGCATCATCTTTCTTCTTGCCTTTGCAGGTTTTCCCTTTCATTCCTCAGTCTCAGTGTCTGTCTCACACCCCACCAATTATCCTAACGTGAACTCCCATTTGTATTGCTGCACTACCTCAAATGTACTCTTACCCTCCTGTGATGCTCTTCCTACTGTCCCCCCCAAGGGGTGTATACACCTGAACCTGAGTCTTTATCCCCCAAACTACTACTGCTTACTGTCTTACTGTAGTAGAAAATCTAAATGCTCAGTTCTTTTAATTTGTCCTTACCTTTCTACTTGGCAAATTAGGTCAGTAAGGAAACACTGGAAGACCTATTCCTGCCACACCTTCCTTCCACCTCCACTACAGTTTGGTAGTGGTCCTACTCTCTTCTGCACCATAACCTCTTACTGCAGAGTGCAAGGAAATTACAATTTTTGGGGGAAGCTCTGCAGAGGCAGTCGAGAGTGGAAGACCACAAGCAGGGCAGCGGCGCTTGAACTCGGGGGGCTTACCTTGTTGCCGCCACCGCCGAGAGTCACAAGGGTGCCATCAGTTGCGCCGTCGCCGCCCCGGAACCACAACTCCCGGCAGCCCCAGTGGCGCGGCGCACAACCCGCGCAGCCAGCAGTGCCAGGAGGCGCTTATAATCAGCGCAGCCCTCGGTGGAGCGGGGGAGCTCTGCAGCGGCAGTCGAGAGTGGAAGACCACAAGCAGGGCAGCGGCACTTGAACTCGAGGGGCTTACCTTGTTGCCGCCACCGCAGAGAGTCACAGGGTGCCATCAGTTGCGCCGCCGCCGCCCCGGGACCACAACTCCCGGCAGCCCCAGTGGCGCGTTGCACAACCCACGCAGCCAGCAGCGCCAGGAGGCGCTTATAATCAGCGCAGCCCTCCACATCACGGGACGCGTGCGGGCGACGCCGGGCTAACCCCCGGACAAAGGGCGGGCTGTCTGTGGCCGTCCGAGGCCGGAGGAGGACGGTCCGGGCCACCTCCCTGACATTTGATAGCAGCAATGGGTAAGAGAAAAAACAAATGCCCTGGGGTGCATGAGGAGAATCAAGCTAAGGTGGCTAGAAAATCAGAATCTATCATTACATATCTGGCATCTGCGGTGGGGGTACTATCCAAGGAAATTGCTAATGCGGAGAAAGAACTGGGCTTGGACACCGCTAATTCACCACCTGTATTAGCGTACAATCAAATCCCTTCCTTACCCTTGGAGCCAAACATTGCGATTATAAAAGCCCCCACAGTTGTTGAGCCTCCTTTAGGTCTGTCAGATAGACTGGTGGTGCCAGAGGCCCAGGAGCCACAGGAGTAGGAAAGATGTGATGGCCCTGTTAGACAACTTCCACCTAAGCACAGGGTTGCGAAAAAAACTATGAGAAGGCAAAAACCTGTAGGCGCGACCCTTTGCTCAGACCCTTGCTCCAGGGAATATCTTGGGAAAATGGTGGAGGATCTGTTCATAGCGCGATTGGAACCTGCTCTAGTGGCTATCGCTAAAGACATTGTAGACACCCTCAATACATGTGTTGCAGGCCTGCTAAAAAAATGAGAAAAAATGGATCTGTTTATTAATCAGCACACAGGCCAAGGGGGGTGTTCTTTGCAGACACAAGCTATTAGTGGGAATAGAGACAGGGTCGACATATCGAATGGGGAGACTCAGGCTCTAAGGGAGAAAAGCCCGGAAAAGTTATATGGATGTTTGTTGCCTGTTACCTTTAAGGAGGGGCGGGGGAGTTCCAATTCTGGAGCGAGTAATATTAGGAGACCTGGTCTAGATAGAAATAGGCAGATTATTCAGCAGGGCTTGACCTTGGAGTTACCACCAGAGGCTGCCCCTTTGGTGTCTGTTTCTACAGGGGTTCCCCCATTAAGGTAATGCACAAATGAATCAACCCACGATCTCATGAAACAAGCCAGTCACTGGTGCCTACAACACAGTAGTGGAGGCACCGACATCACAGGATCTATTATTATGGCAAGGAGGGTCAGTTGGGTTGGGCGTGGCCCAAAAAGTATCGTGGGGGATTGTGTGGTGGTCAATTTAATTAGCCGGGCATGTGCGGAAAGACTATTCTGGGATGCCTCAGAGGTCGTTAATAAGGGCATTAGACCACTCCCTTTGGGTTATTTCTATCCCCCTGCGAAGCCTCATGTACATTATTCGATCCCAACCCGGGTACGGTTCAGTCGATGCAGTCCGCCAATGACCCCATATCCAAGTGACGATACCACACAGTCCAGACCAATAGGGGGGTTGCCTCAGAGGGTTGAAAGGGTTCTCACATTGATAACATCTGCTTCCCCCCCACAGCATCAGATAAACACAGATTTGACTCTTACAAATCGTTTCTCTCCTCTGTCACACATGGAGTCTAATGATTGACAATCCGCCAGTACTTTAGGGCAAGGTGTCACAGCGGGAGGGCCTAACCACACAGCTGCATGTAAGATTTTGAGCTGGAATGTGTCAGGCAATAGAGCTAAAAGAACTGATGCTATCTGGGTGGATTTTGTCAGACAGCATGATATTAGTGCCACGCAGGAAACTTGGGACCCCGCAAGCAGTTTTAGTTTGGATGGGTACGTAAGTTTCGTTATTCCAGCAATTGTAGGGAAGGCGGGGAGACCAAAGGGTGGTCTCCTCTTCCTCATTTCGCTTAACCTTACAGGTGTTTTCAAAAAAACTTGATGCAGACTCTAGCAATATTTTGATAGTTGAATGGAGTGATATTGACCTTAAGAATTATTTATTAATTATTTTTTATAATTCTAATGATGGCTCACAGCACAATGAACACCTATGTGCTTTGGACCAGTTTTTGTCAGATTTTAAACTTAAACAGAATTATGTACCAGAAGTGATCCTTCTGGGCGACTTCAACATACATCCATGTAAATGGGACTGTTTCTTAGGTGAACCTTTTGGGGCTCTAAGTGGTGGGGTTCCTCATTTTGAGCATAGTAGGCAGGGAGAGGCTCTCGAGGATCTTTTGTCTAACATGAACCTATTTGAACCCAGCATTGAAAAAGGAGAGGAGAGAGTACCCACTTTTATAGGGCGGGGAGCAATCTCAGTTATTGATTATATTTTTTTATCCCCCGCAGTTTTGGCCAAGACTACAGTCTATAGAGTGGTGATTTCAACCTTTAGTGACCACAATCCTGTCCTGCTGGAGGTGGAGTTAGGGAACATTAGTGGCCCTAAGGCAAATTGGGGGGGGGGGACTACAGGAGTTTATCCACAGAAGATCAAGGGAGAAGAATCAAATGGGACAGGGTGGCCCCGGAAGCTTTCTTTGAAGATCTCACAATCAAGGCTGAGGCACATTTTGCAACCTGGCTCAATGGTGCGGCCGCAGGCATTGAGATCCTAGGTGCCTATGCGGCTATATGTAACCAGATAGCCAAAACTTTAGAGGTAGAAAGCAGGGCTAAACCCAGGAAAGCACCAACATGGTTCGATAATAACTGCTCAGGGGTTCATGGAGCTCTACTCTCGGCACTTAAACAAAGGCCTAGAGATAGAGCTCTAGTTGCATCCCTGCGCAAGAAGTATAAAACAGCCATTGCCCTACGTAAAAGGCAAATCAGAGAGGAGGCATCGGACAATCTTCAATCCATTGATGTGCTTAGGGACAGTAAGAAGTTATGGGCAACAATAAATCATCTGTTCTTCTCGGAGCAGGTAAATTTGGAGATGGACTGTGTAATTCCGGATGAACGGTGGCTTCATCACTTTAAGAATATTTATGGTGAGGGGCACCTTGAGTTAGCGGAAGTAGATACCATGGCTGCTCGGCAGGCACATCCCGTTAAATTTGATTTGGCTGAAGTGGAGAGGGCCATTAGAGAAATGTCAAAACATAAAGCCCCAGGCCCCGACGGGGTTCCTGCGGACTTATATAGTCTTTATCCAAATTTTTGGGGAAAAATTTTGACTAATGTCTTTAACGCCTCTTCATTAATAGGCGTCACACCTTCGTGGGCCACAGTTGATATAGTCCCAATTTTTAAAAAGGGAGATAGAGGGGGTCTGTTATAGGCCAATTTCCCTGCTAGATTCTGCAGTAAAAATCTTGGGCAGAGTGATTTTACAGAAACTGGGGGATTGGCTTAAGGACAGGGGGGGTGCTCTCTAACCTCGAGTATGGTTTTAGAGAACAAAGGAGCACCATGGACCAATGCTTAAACTTACATCTTCTTATAAGCAAGTATACAGTGGCCAAGGATGGGCTACTGTACATGGGTTTCATGGACCTCGCGTCTGCGTTTGATTTGGTTAACCGTTCAAAACTATGGCGAATCCTCCGGGAACTAGGCTTAGATCCTGCTTTGGTAAACTTTTTAAGTGACTTGCACCAGGACCTCTCAGCTTCAGTTAGGGTCACCAGGGAGGGGAGATGCACTGGCCAATTTAGTTCAAGGAGGGGTGTCAGACAAGGTTGCATTCTGGCACCTCTACTTTTTACCATTTACAATAACGCCTTGGAGGAATCCCTGGGAGTGGCTACCTTAGATATTCCGCATGCAGGGGGATTGGGTATTCAGGTTCTTCTGTACGCGGATGACGCAGTATTATTGGCATGTACAGGGCTGGGCCTACAGAGGCTGCTGGATCATTTCGGTAGCTTCATGGAGTCACTAGATCTAAGAGTGAACATTAAAAAATCTCATGTAATGGTGGCCAGAGTAGGAAGTAGGAACATAAAGGCAAAAACATTTACGTGCAATGGAGCGGAATTATTGAAGGTCCCGGTTTTCACTTATTTGGGGGTCCTCTTTGATGAGAAGGGAAATTGGACCCCACAACAGAAGCTCAAGAGTAATGTTGTTTTTTTTTTTGTTTTTTTTCGTCCTCATCTTGCGATTACTGTATGCATACGGAGTATCAGGTGTTTGCCTCTTTGCTCTTTTCCGACACTGCCCCTTAATCTATCTTGGCTGGGGAGTTTTGACCTCTTATTGGTTTTGAGGAGTTTCCTTTACTCGTTACATAACAATGTTTCTGGCTTAGATCGAGGGGAGCTAGCCAACTTGGCTACTCGGCAAGTACCATACTTGTCCACCAGAAAATGTATCGCTTTAATCATAGGACTTAAGTTGAAATCTTATTTAGGCTTTAAGAAAGTTTCAAAACTATCCCAGAACTCAAATCTTTTGCTTATATTTCTTAACTTATCCAGTTTGTTAATTCTTATTACCGAGTTCAGCCATTCTGCATGAGTTGGGCATGAGGATCCTATCCATTTGATACAAATTTCTCTCCTTGCCAGAACTATTAACACAAAGAGGAGATTTTCCTGTTCCTTAGTAAGCCCCCCTTCATTACCTGAGTCTAAAATCCCAAAAATAGTAAGAGTAATACTCACAGTTATTTGTTTCGACAGGATAGTGCTCAGGGTCTTACCGACTTGATCCCAAAACTCTTTCAATTCAGGGCAGTTTTTAAACATGTGGATGTCGTCTGATTTTTCTTCTCCACATTTGGGGCATTTCTTTATTCCAGCATTTTTAAATTTGGAGAGTTTTTTTGGTGTCCAGTACGCCCTATGGATTGTATACAAATGATTCCTCTTCAGAGCCGCGGATTTCAAGTTGGACCAGCATTTATCTACTGATTTTTCCCAAATTAAGTCCAGATCCGTAATTACAATGTCTTTCCCCCAAATTTGGGTTTCCATATTGACGTTGATATCATTGGCCATTATCAAGGCCCAGTACCACTTTGCTACTTCTTTTGGTAATCGTGCTGTTCTAATCATGTCATCTTCTAGTTTTTCATTACCATTTGTACTGGGTAAAGTTCTAGACCAGCTTAGCATTTGATAGTATTTAAATTTAGACAGAGTATTGTTTGTCATTTCTTGCAGTTCTAACCATGTTTTTAAGTTTGGACCATTTAATATTTGTCCCCAGTATTTAATGTCGGCTCTTTTTAATGCCAATGCTAGAGTGTCTTTTAAGCATTCTGGGGTTCCAGGAGATTCCCAGATGGGAGCCCACTTGCTATAGTACGATATTTTTAGAATGCTTCTAATTTGTGTCCATATCTTTGCTGCATCTCTTAGTATCTTGAGCTTTATTTTTTTGAAGTATTTGGGGTGTCCGAACTTAAGCAATACATGGTCCTCCAATTTTGTAATTACTTTAAAATAAGTAGGGTAGTGTTCGTGGTTTTTTAGTAGTACTTTAATGTTTTTAAATTGGAAAGCTCTGCAATACTCCACCAAGTCTGGGCTGGCCAACCCACCATCTTTCTTACTCCTCCTGATCTTTTTCCATGCAATCCTCGACCCTTTTGCTGCCCATATGAAGCTTGTTATGTTTCTCTGTGCTCGAGCTAATTCAGTCTTTCCAAATTCCATTGGTATCGCATTAAATAGGAAGGTAAACTTTGGTAAGATGGTCATCTTGATTATATTAGATCTCCCAATCAAGCTCAACGGTAGAGAACTCCATTTCTCAAGCAATTTTTTTACGTCTCCGGCAACTTTATTTAGGTTTCTGTTTGCAATCTTCGCTATATCATGGTTTATTAGAATTCCTAAGTACCTTATTTCGTTTTTCATACAATTGCTTTGAAAGGTCGTATTCCATGTCATGAGCTCTGTCTTCGTTTGATTCACCAAATATCCTGAGATTCTCCCGAATGTCTTTAAAGTTTTCTCGATTCTTACTTTAGCTTTTTGATAATTATCAGTAAAAATCATTAGGTCGTCCGCATAAAGAGCGATTTTTTTCTCCCATGTGCCATATCTGAATGGAGTGATTTTGTTATTATTTCTTAGCTTATTTGCCAGTGGTTCAATATATAAATTGAATAGCAAAGGGGAGAGTGGACAACCCTGTCTTGTTCCTCTGGTTATCTTTATATTTTCTGTTAAGCTGCCATTAATTAAGACCTTGGATCTTGGATCTTTATAAATCTGGTTTACCATGCTGATAAAGTGAGGTCCGAAATTGTTCTTGACCATGACCATCTCCAGAAAGGCCCAATTGACTCTATCAAAAGCCTTTGCGGCATCGACAGCAAGTATGGTAAGTGGAATTTTCTCATTTGTTGCGATGTCTATTGCAGTTAGGAGCTCTTGTGTTACTTCATGTAAGTATCTTC
Organism: Lissotriton helveticus; assembly: GCF_964261635.1. NCBI lineage: Eukaryota > Metazoa > Chordata > Amphibia > Caudata > Salamandridae > Lissotriton > Lissotriton helveticus. The sequence goes on along the minus strand of NC_136068.1, from coordinate 368,085,375 downwards.
CTTTAATGAAACCTTTTTGATCTTGATGTAATAATTTTGATAGTACTTTCCCTAGTCGAGCTGCCATTATTTTAGTAAAAATTTTATAGTCCGCGTTTAGTAATGATATTGGACGATATGACTCGCATTTAAGAGGGTTCTTACCGGGTTTCAGAATGATTGTGACTATGGCATCATTCCAAGAGTCTGGTATAGTTTTCTGTTGTGTTAAAATTAGGTTGATTATTTTAGTTAAATGAGGGAGTATGGAATTTTTCAGTTTCATATATAATTCGTTTGGCAAGGCATCCGGCCCCGCTGCTTTCCCCTTCTTCAACCTTTTAATGGCGTCTGCCACTTCTTCTTCTTGAACTTCTTTATCCAAAACCTCTCTTTCGTTCTCTGCAAGTCTTAAAAGTGATGCGTCTTCCAGGTAAGAATTAATCATTTGATCTGAGGGATTTATATCTTCCGTATATAGATCCTTAAAAAATTTCCAGAATTCGTGCTTGATAATGTTTTCATCAGAGGTAGGAATTGTTTGATCGTCCGGGATAATACTTTCCACTTTGTTTTTAGCTAGATCTGATTTAAGCTTCCATGCCAACCATTTTCCGCAACCTTCACCAAACTCATGTTTTGCCAGTTTGCTAGAATCCCATTTTTTCTGTAACCTCTCTTCCAAAATTTGATCAATTTTATCTTTTTGCGTCTGTCTTTTGTTAAGAAGATCTTGTTTCTTTTCCTCCTCTTGTTCTGTGAATATAGCGATGTCTAAGGAGCTAATCTCTGATTCCAAGTCTGAGATCTCTTGTTTTACTTGTTTGTTTTTATGTGCCCCTAGACTCAAGAGTTTACCCCTTATGACAGCTTTAAAAGTATCCCACGTTATCTGTTCTGTGGTGCCTGACGCGTTTAACTCAAAAAAGATATTTGTCTCAGTTTCCAGCTCCTTTATAATTTCTTCGTCTTCCAGCAAAGTTCTTTCGACTGTGAATCTCCTTTCAGTTATGTTTTCTGTGATTTGTAGTTCTAATTGTACTGCTGAATGATCTGACAAGTGAGCTGGTAGGTGAGATACTCTTTTCACTTTCTTAGATATTTCGTTGCTGACCAAAAAGAAGTCAATCCTGGATTTATGTCCCAGTTTTTTGTTGTACAGCGTGAACGGTTGTGATTTTTCTCCTTTGCTTTTCCAGATGTCTACCAGATTGAGATCCCTTTTATAAGACACGATCCATTGTCTCATATTCTTTAGGTTAGTATGTCTACCCGGTGGTGATCTATCTAGTTTTAAATCCATTACTAGGTTAAAATCGCCTCCTAGTATTATGGGAGAAGTAGCTAGTAGTAGTTGCGAATACAATTTTTTCAGTGGATCAGCATCATCCAAATTCGGACCGTAGTACCCTGAGATAATAATGGGAGAATTTCCTATTTTGACATTGGCTATGGCCCATCTTCCTTTGCTGTCTGCTTCTGAACTGGTTATAATGGCTTTTAAGGACTTTTTAAAGATAATCGCTATTCCCTTAATATTGCACTGTTGTGTAGTGCATATTAAGGCATCTACCCACCATAGGTTCTTAATTATTTGATCCCATTCTTCTTTTAACAGATGAGTTTCTTGTAATATTATTATCTCGCTTTTCTCAGTTCTGATATACTCTAAGATTTTATTCCTTCTACTTTTTGTCCTCAACCCGTTCACGTTCCAGGATAGGATTTTTACTTCTCTACATACACTCCCCATTTATTCTGTTCAATTGTTTGAGAATTTTGCTTCACTCCTAGTTGTTTTAGTTTTCTGGATATTCGCAGATGAGGAATTTTTTGATTTTTTTCCCCTATTTTGCTCCCCACCCTTTTTCGTGTAGTTTTATACTTTCCAATTTGTGCTTTAAGGTTACCCTCCCCGGGGAAGCCTCCATCTTCTTCTCCTTCGGTTATCTTCGTAACCCTTTTGGCTTCCCGATCCCATCCCCGTGATTTGTCTATGTACATTTAAAAAAGGAATTTGTTGGTTGGTTTATAGCTCCTTCATTGTATTTTCAGAGTTTGTACAGGATTATATGAAGTTGCAAGTTACCAAGTTGTCTATATGATTATATGTGGATTTTTAACTCGGAGGTCCTTCAGAACGCGTTTGTTCTCTGATTAGCTCTATCAAGTTTTTCACCTCTTCAGGCTCTTTTAAATTCCGCATTTTATTTCTCCACATAATTCGTAATGAGGGTGGAAATTTCATTTGTACAGTGGCGCCTAGTCGTTGCAGTTCAGACATTAGATTTCCCAGTTCCCATTGTCTGGTCTGAGAGGCTTTTGACATATCAGATCTTATTTTAAAATTCCAATTGTCTTTGTTGAACGTCCCTTTTTTCAGTGCCTCTCCCAAGATCCTATCCTTCAGCATGTATGATTTGAAATTGACTAGGATCTTTCTAGGGGTTTTCCTTTCTTTACTCTTTCCATAAGGATCTCTATGTACTCTCTGTATGTCCTCATCTAGAGTTCCTTTATCTGCCCATGGGAAATGTTCCATCAAAAGTGCCACTACAAATGCTTTTACATCATTACCTTCTTGATTCTCCGGCACATTTAAAATCCTTATGTTGTTTTTCCTAGCTTGATTTTCTAAGGATTCCATTTTTTCATTCATAGTTTTATTTTCCAGTCTCAGAGAGTTTATTTCCTTTCTGTTTTTCTCCACCTTTTTGTCCAAACTGGCAACTTCATTTTCTACTGCTGTGACTCTTTCACCTAGTGCGTTCAACTTGCTGTCCAATTTCTCGCAAACCTCCTGTATTTTATTTTGTTTTGATTCGGAGATGGAGAACTTCTCTTTCATTTCTATCCATATTTTTTCAAGAAGTTCGTCTGTATGAGTTTTTGTTATATCCGTGTTAAATTCTACAGACCTAGAGTCGTCATCTCCCTTATCTTCAACCTCTTCGGTTATATTTGCAGTTATATTTGTTGCTGCCACGGAAGAAGCAGCTCCTCCCTCCGCCATATAGACTCCCGCACTCTCTTCTCTTCTCTCTTCCGAACTGCTCTCTTTAGTTTTCCAAATTTCTTCCAAACTCATATTTTCTACCAAGTTCTTTTTCTTAGTTCGCGGTTTTCTCCCTTTCTTTGCGCTACCTGCGCTCGGTTTTCCAGCTAGAGTAGGGACTGCTCGCTGTTTCTCTTTTCTTGATGTCGGTTTGGTTGTGAGTTCGGTTGTTATACCCTCTTTCTCTCTTTCCAAAACTTCCGAAGTTCTTTGTATTTCTAAGGAGCTAAACGACTCCGAGTTCAGCTCTTGCTGCTGAATTTTAAAATAAGACCTAAGAGAGGGAGTAACTTTTATTTTTACTTTGGATTTCTGAGTAAACTCCGAGTTGTTTTCTTCTTTCTCTAAATTATTCTTTAGGTGTTCTCTGAGTGAGATTTTTTGTTTTTTCCTGCTCACTCTTGGAGTAATGCCTTTCGGAAACTGCTCCTGACTCAAAAACTTTCTATTCCGCAAACTGTAGAAAGATTTCGCTGTGGTAGGCTGACTTTCTGATTGCAGGGATTCTACTTCCAATTCGGTTTTAAGAAGATTCTTAGAGTCCTGAGGCGTTCTTTCCTCTGTTTCCTCCTGTATCGATTCTGTGATTTTACTCATATGCTGATTTTTTGTGAAGTTTTTCTCTTTTATGTTAATGTTTGAAACTTGGCAAGGTTGACAAGGTTGGAAATGTTTATATGTCTGACTGAGCAGGAAATGTTGACAGAGCTGACTATTTGCACTGCTAAAGTTATAGCCTGTATTGTAACAAGTGTTTATTTGATAAGCTCTGCAGTGCAGGTTTTCCAATACCCAAACACTCTCTGCTCTGAAAAAACTGTTTGCCTCTTTTCCCTCGTATTCACACTTTAATCTTCTCAGTTCTGCCCCTTTGTACTCTTTTGGGAGTTTTAACGTGTTCCTGTACTCATTCTTATTTTCCGTCGTGTTCTCCGCTATGCCTTGTGCTGTGCCTTTCAGACCGCCCGTTATTGAGACAGTACTCCCCCTGCTGCCGCTCTTGAACTGCTGCCTCTGTTCCCTGACTCTGTTGCTCGTGCCCCGGAACTGAAATTTCAGTCTTCCGGAGGCACGGAGGCACCGCGACTTTGCTCTCCTGGCAGCGCTCCACTTCCCCGCACCTGTTTCCTCCACAAAGCGATCTCCTGGACCCTTCCCCGCCTCACTCGCTCTGCGGCTTACTCCGAGGCTCACTCCGAGGCTCCCGCCTGTTCCGACGACATCCCCCAGGGAAACCGGGTTCGGATCCTGATCAAGAAATGTGGCGTCCGCCTCCAAGGCACCACGAGTGAAACACCAAGCCTCACCCTTCTCTCCGCTGTTCAAAGAAAGAGAGGGAAGGCCAAGAAAAATCACCATACCAGGCACAGCTTTGCAGGTAGAGGCTCTGTCCTGAACGCTTATTTATTTATTTGTTTGATTGTCACCTTTATACACCGCAATATTTTCTGCACATCATCCATGTATTCCGTGCGTCTGTAATGTTGTTGCGAGATCTACAGCAGCACTCCTGGGCTTCTCGAAGAGGTTGGGAGCAAGACCTATGGAGGCAATACTAAAAATTTACAAAGCTAAGTGCCTAGCGATTGCCTCGTATGGGGCACATTTATGGGGGTAGACTGCTCTGAACAAAATCCAAGTTGCAAAAAATAGTTCCCTAAGATCACTCCTGTCACTTCCCCAGTCGACTCCGACCTATACCCTACACACTGAATTAGGTATGGGCTATATTTCAGACCATCTAAAAATGGCCCCACTGATATGTTGGGTGAAAACGTGGTTAAATGAGGAAATCTCATTAAACCACTTGATTTTAAAAGATTGTGTAGCCCTGGACAAGGCAAATAGGATTCCCAGGCTGAGGTACGTTAGAGCGGCGTGCTTCAGGCTCGGTCAACCTGAACTGTACATATCACCCGAGGGCCTAAAAAAAGAGGACATAGGCTGGATTAAACGTAATTTTTTGAACTTGTTGGAGTTGGAACGGGAAGAGCAGGAGCTAAGGAAACCAGGTGTTAGAAACAACTACTTGTTAGCCACTTCCCCATCTATTGAACCGTACTTAAAATTTGTAACCAAGCCTTTCCATCGCTTCTTGTTGGCTAGATTTCGGTTCAATCTAATTTATTTAACCCTAGGTATTTTTCCAAGGTGGGGAAAACCGGAAAATTCAGCACCCTGTTCTTGTGATATGTTCTCCACACAAGATACTCTACATTTTGTGATGTTTTGTGAGCATTATTCAGAGCCAAGGAATTTTTTTTTACATCCTTTATTATGTGAGGCTGGTTTTGTGCAAGTGAGGCCGGCCCTGCTCTATTTGCAAATGCTTAGCAGTATGCGTGTCATCTATAGCGTGGCATGCTTTTTGGTGGCCGCCGCCCGGATTAATAATAAGAATATAGTCTGTATGTAACCACCTAGTAGGATTCATAGTGGGAAACTGTTGTTTATTAATCATACTTAACACAGCATATGATGAATTTTTTTGTATTGTAAATAGTGTATTGACAAATTGTAATAATCAAACGCATATTAATTTTTCACATATTTTTAACAGTTTTTAGGATGTACGTGTTTTTATTGTTCTTTTATGATTTTAACTAATCGAAATAAAGAATTTTTGACTGACTGACTGACTCTTTTTGTATGATTATCCTTTCCCCCACATTTTTGGGACAATGCTTTCAACACTGAAGTGCTCTGGGTCGTGCTGACCGGGCTACAATGCATGTGCTCTGACCCCTCCAATGTGTATGAAATTGACTAATACCTTATTAGCATGTTTAACTTACCTGTAAGTCCCTAATATATTGTACCCAGTGTACTCAGTGCCTGTAAGTTAAATGTCGACTGTAGCAAGTAATATGCCACCACTGCAGCAACAAGGGGAAAGCATGACTCTAGGTCTGCCAATACAGCCGACTCAAGCAGCATTTCAACTGTCAGCTCAACACAGCAAAACAACCTTTTTGCCAAGTGCAAAACCTCCTTTTTATTATTTATAAGTCACCTCTAATATAGGCCTTAAAAGCCCTTAAAGTAAGGAGCAGAATATTAAAAAGAAGACACTTTTCTTTTACTTTTTATGTACTGACTGACAGTGAAAACTCATCATTGCCATTTTCACTGGGGCATGGCTGGTGGTCCAATTGGCTAACATCGTACACTAGCCCAATCGCTAAGTGCTAACTTACATTTGGGACCTTCGCAAAATCCTCAGCACACGTCTGTAAAGCAATGTTAAATACCAATGCAAGTATACACAAATTATAAACACAGTTTCAGAAATCACATCTTTCTTTTATTCTTTTCTTTCAGTTTTTTCTTAACGTTCTCACTCAGCCAACAGGTGTGTTGTCGCAAACACTGGGAAATCGTCCCGCGACTTTCTCAAGGCTGAGTAAACAAAATAAACAATGGCCACTGTGACACCATACATAAAACTGGTGTGCACAAACTCAATTCAAATGTAAACATGACATAATGTGCAAGTGGATAAGCATGCACATGGTGGACCTATAATACAAGATAGTGACTTTGTGAGCATCAATTTGTGAAGATAAAATAAACATATTGCGCAAGGTTATTTTATATTTTTGAATCCCTACATCCAGGTGATGGAGAAAAACCTAATGAGTGAAAAGCTACCAAATCCCGAAAATGTCTAAAGGCATCAAGACCAAGCCACATGTACACAAGACTGAACAAATTAAAAACAACACCTAGCCCGTATGACTAACCCTTCTCTCATTGCTCTGAGTAGATATAGCCCTCAAAGACCAAAGAAGTGAGAAAAATCTCACACATCTAAAAAACTACATGCATCAACAAAGTGATAATTCTTCTTTGTGGGGTACTTAAATGTCATAGGTAGTACTCTATGCGGAAGTAAGCAGAAGAGGACAGTTAAAAAGCCTTTCATGAGTAATGTTCTTAATCAAGTATATGTCCAAGATAGCGTTACAAATCAAATCACCACCTTCTTTCCATGCGGTGATAATTCCATGCCACATGGGTTAGACTGCATGTGAGTCTAGTATCCTTGCTTCAAATGTTCAGAATCAAATCCCTGTAATTCAAGTGTGTGCTTCTGAAAAGGAAAGGAAAAGCTCTGGTGTAACCAGCTTTCCTTATGATTCTTGCTTTCCTTAGAAACACTTCCCATAGTTTTATTAACTATATGGCGCTTGAGAAAGATCCATAAGTAGTTGACCCCATAGTTTAAACCGAACCACCGCACTGTTGAAACCCTGGCAGCAAGCCCAGTGATCTTACCACTCAGCGTAATAGTACAGTCTCAAATAGATCCGTCAATCAGGTCCTCGAGTACGAGACCCGGAAAAGAGAGTTTCCCGCTATTATAGACCGGGAGCTGTGGTAATGGAAAGAGGAATAACTCTGCCTTTGAACAGGGCATCCATCTTTAAATGTAGAAAGGTCTATTCTATATATATAATGAACATTTAAAGCTGTACACTGTTGTACTGAACCTGAACATGTACTATGTGGGAAAAACATAACCCGATAGCCTCAATCTGTAACCCGCATAATAAAAAAAAAAGCTCATATGCGTCTCCAAATCGATGACTTATTCCTCAGTGACATTTGGAAGTCAAACTCTTACCATTACACAAATACATGTGTGCAATCAAGCTAAGTGAAGAATATTGATTCTTAAAACAAACCATGTCATCAAAATCTAAAAGACCCATAAATAATGTCTAATATGCCATGGACATGTTTCTTCTTTGCTCCGCTCCCGCCGGGCCTACAGCATAGACATTGGCACCTCTAGAGCTACTATTCCTGACAAAAGCGTAACGGGGACGCTGTCTTTGAAGCGGGAGAATACAAGCGATTTCTTAAGCTCCTGCTTTTACGCTCGACCGACCCGTGGCTGTCTGAGACTTCAGTGCCGTGGGAGTGAAGGCGGGCCCTCCAATCAACGTTGCTGAGCCTGCCGAGCCTGCTGGGGGTGTCTTTCTCCCTCTACTAGCCGCCAGGTTTGGGGCACCACTGGACAACCCCCCCGTTTGGACACCTGCCCTGTATTTGCTGAGCCCCACCCTGTGCTTGTGCTGCGGTGGACTCGCCCCGGGCTCCCCTGGCGAGTTTGACTCCGTGCCAGGCCGGGTTGCGTCATTGCTGGAGGTGAGGACCTTGGGGTTGGGGCCGCTTTCAGTGAAGCGCCCTGCCTGTCAAGACTGCTGACTGGAGGCACCGGGATTTTCCCTTGTGGCCCCGGTGCACGGAGAAAAATGACGCCGGATTGTGTGTCCAAGGTGAGGAGCTCGGGCTGGGGGCCGCATGCGGAGGTGTGCTTGGCCTGTGAAGGCTGCTGGTCAGTGGCACCAGGAACTGCCCCCTGGTCCCAGTGCACAGAGAGTAGTGTCATTGGACTGAGTGCTTGGGCCGCATATTGCTTGCTGGTGCGTGTTGGATCAAGCCCCTGCTACCTCTGCTTACGAGCTCACTACACACGTTGCCGCTGCCGCCGCCGTGGTGCTCGGCCTTAAAACTCACTACTATGCGTCACCACGGCCTCACCCGGGGCCTACATCATGCTCCTGTGAACATCTGGCCTTTTTCTTGGTGGATTGCAGGCTCTGCTTTCGAGTTCTATCCCGCAGTGCATCTTCTCAGTTCACCCCGTGGGCCTGTGGAGCCCGCTTCTTGCCTGGGGTTCAGTGTTCACCCGCCTGGGAACCGACAGAGCCTGGTGACCTCTGTGGCATATGACATCGGTGTATGCTCTTGATGGAGATGTGTGAGGTCCTTGAGAAGCCCAAGCCCTTTTGAGTTTGGAGTGGGTCTCTTAGCCGGCGCAACATTTTGTGCAACGTGGGAGCCAGTTTCTCTGTTAGTTGCTACGTGCACCAGCACACTCCCTGATCCTAGGTGTGCTCTCCTGCACCACCGTGACTGGCATCGCATTGGTTCGGTAGGGCCTATGCGAATGCTGGTGGGCCTTGCTCCCCGGCTCCACCTTGGCAGGGGCCAAGAGCAAGGACAGATCAGTCCGTGACCTTCTGTTGAAGTCCTCGGGAGAGTCTTCTGGCGCGACTTTCACTGGGGACAGTCCAGAGAATGCAGTCACCGGGGAGTTCCTGGAAGCCCTCTTCACCTCTCAAAGGGAGGATATGCTCGCCATCAAGACTGACCTGCAGTCCGGCATGCGTGAGGTCCGGAGAGATGTGGACGCAGTGGGCGAGCGGGTTGCTTCTTTGGAGGATTCAGTTACGGCCAGAGATGAGGAAATAGTGATTCTCCAGCAGGAAGTCCTGCGGATTCGGGACCAGCAGTTGGACATCCAAGCCCACACAGAAGATTTTGAGAATAGGTTGCAGAGGAACAATATTCGTGTCAGAGCAGTCCCAACTGGAGCTGAAGGAGAGGATCTGAAGGGCTATGTTCCTGAGCTCTTCTTTGCGATCTTGAGTGCCCCGGAGGGATCCTCCCTCAAGATTGATCGTTGTCATCAATTTGGTCCACCTCGTCAACCGAATCGCCCTGCTGCTGACATCCTGATATGCGTCCACAATTACACGGTGAAGGAGCAGATTCTTATGGCCGCACGCGCCTGTCAAACCCTCTGCACCAAAGCTTTTTCAGGACTTGGCGGCCAGTACCCTCCAGAAGAGGCAAGCCTTTCACCCTATCACTGAACATTTGAGCTCCAGAAATATCTCCTATGCCTGGGCCACCCATTCACCTCATCTTTCACCATGACAGAAAGTTACATCAGGTCCCTTCTTTGTCCGACGCCTGCAAAGTCTTGAACTTATCACCTGAGGACCTACCTACCCTTTCAGATGCCTTGGTACATGGCATGCAGGGGCCTTCCAGAGGCGAGCCCAGGGGTGGCCGAGATCTGTCCCGCCTTTGCCCAGATTTAGCTGCAATCCTCAAAGAAAGCTTTGTGTTCATCAGGTCCATGGCTGGTGCTGAGGGGGAATCTTTAGTTGCCCAGGACTCAGGATAATGTGCTAGTTGTGTTGAATAGCCCTGCCTGGGCCAGGTGGGGGCAGAGGAATAACTTTGCCTCTTCCTAAAGACTTCCGTTATTCCGTTGGCAGTCCCCTTTGTCTGCTATCCAGCATTAAGATGGACTTGATATGTCGTTACTTGTTGTTGATTTCTTATTTTGGGGTTTGTTTTTCTTTGTTTCAGGTGTGGGAGGGTCCTCGCTCTGGTGAGATTTTTAGCCAAGTGCTTCAGTATAAGGTTCAAGAGTCCTCTGCCACACATCCAGTTCCTAATGGGAATGGTTTCCTACAGTTTTGGCACTTGGAGGTTTATACCATGAGATGGCAATACACTTAGTTACCCTCAACGTTCGAGGCCTTAATAACCCGGTTAAGAGAAGGGCAGTGCTTTCCCTGTTTGAGCACTCGCACGGCAATATTTGCCTGCTCCAAGAAACCCACCTTCTACATAGAGATACGCATCGCATGCACCATAGAGAGTTCCTATACAGTTCTGGTCCTCAGGGAAGAATTAGACAGGGGGTGGGTCGCTATTTTGCTGGCTAAACATTTCCGGGGTGAAATGGTGGCCCGAACTGGCACGCAGGGCAGCATCCAGGAGCCCGTCGGCTCAAAGCTCAAGGGAGCCAATAGAAACCACCGCAATGGAGCGCACACCGCTAGCCCCTCCTCCGGATTGCCCCTCGGGATTCTGGTACTTGTAGTTCAATAGTGGATCACCCAGGTGGGTGCAAGTCGGTACTTGGCTCCCTTGAGCTTTGAGCCGACGGGCTCCTGGATGCTGCCCTGCGTGCCGGTTCGGGCATCGAGGCCATTGACTGTTGTTTGGCGGCCTTCTCCTCCACCCCTAACCATTTCTCTACTGATGAGGGAAGTTATCCCGAAACCCGAGCCATGTCTCGGGCGATACCCAAAAACCCGGGACATGTATCGGGTCTAGAGATTCATCAGTCCAACAAGTACCGACTTGCACCCACCTGGGTGATCCACTATTGAACTACAAGTACCAGAATCCCGAGGGGCGATCCGGAGGAGGGGCTAGCGGTGTGCGCTCCATTGCGGTGTTTTCTATTAATTGGCTCCCTTGAGCTTTGAGCCGACGGGCTCCTGGATGCTGCCCTGCGTGCCGGTTCGGGCATCGAGGCCATTGACTGTTGTTTGGCGGCCTTCTCCTCCACCCCTAACCATTTCTCTACTGATAAGGGAAGTTATCCCGAAACCCAAGCCATGTCTCGGGCGATACCCAAAAACCCGGGACATGTATCGGGTCTAGAGATTCATCAGTCCAACAAGTACCGACTTGCACCCACCTGGGTGATCCACTATTGAACTACAAGTACCAGAATCCCGAGGGGCGATCCGGAGGAGGGGCTAGCGGTGTGCTCTCCATTGCGGTGTTTTCTATTAATTGGCTCCCTTGAGCTTTGAGCCGACGGGCTCCTGGATGCTGCCCTGCGTGCCGGTTCGGGCATCGAGGCCATTGACTGTTGTTTGGCGGCCTTCTCCTCCACCCCTAACCATTTCTCTACTGATGAGGGAAGTTATCCTGAAACCCGAGCCATGTCTCGGGCGATACCCCAAAACCCGGGACATGTATCGGGTCTAGAGATTCATCAGTCCAACAAGTACCGACTTGCACCCACCTGGGTGATCCACTATTGAACTACAAGTACCAGAATCCCGAGGGGCGATCCGGAGGAGGGGCTAGCGGTGTGCGCTCCATTGCAGTGTTTTCTATTAATTGGCTCCCTTGAGCTTTGAGCCGACGGGCTCCTGGATGCTGCCCTGCGTGCCGGTTCGGGCATCGAGGCCATTGACTGTTGTTTGGCGGCCTTCTCCTCCACCCCTAACCATTTCTATACTGATGAGGGAAGTTATCCCGAAACCCGAGCCATGTCTCGGGCGATACCCAAAAACCCGGGACATGTATCGGGTCTAAAGATTCATCAGTCCAACAAGTATCGACTTGCACCCACCTGGGTGATCCACTATTGAACTACAAGTACCAGAATCCCGAGGGGCGATCCGGAGGAGGGGCTAGCGGTGTGCGCTCCATTGCGGTGTTTTCTATTAATTGGCTCCCTTGAGCTTTGAGCCGACGGGCTCCTGGATGCTGCCCTGCGTGCCGGTTCGGGCATCGAGGCCATTGACTGTTGTTTGGCGGCCTTCTCCTCCACCCCTAACCATTTCTCTACTGATGAGGGAAGTTATCCCGAAACCCGAGCCATGTCTCGGGCGATACCCAAAAACCCGGGACATGTATCGGGTCTAGAGATTCATCAATCCAACAAGTACCGACTTGCACCCACCTGGGTGATCCACTATTGAACTACAAGTACCAGAATCCCAAGGGGCGATCCGGAGGAGGGGCTAGCGGTGTGCGCTCCATTGCGGTGTTTTCTTATAAATCCTGGGGACTATGTGAGCCGTAATCACTCCTCTTCCGGCCACTGAGTCGTGTGGCTTGTAAGCTTCCATTCTGATTGAGGAGGTGGTCTATGCCATCTAGTGGCTGAAGCTTCTAAAAGCACCAGGCCCTGATGGCTTTAGTGCCCTTTTCTATAAAACGTTTTGCATGGAGCTAGATCCTCTGCTCACCCGCTTATTTCACTCTTTTTCGGACACGGGCACACTTACTCCTTCAATGCTTCAAGCGACGATTTCTGTTATCCCCAAGTAAGGGAACGACACGATGATATGCAGTTCCTATTGGCCCATCTCCTTACTGAATATCAATGCTAGGCTCTATTCGAGCATCTTGGCCCATAGGCCCGTAGGCTTAACCTTCATATTCCTGGTCTGATAGATCCCGACCAGTCGGGCTTTATCCCGTCCCGACATTGTGGTGACAATACGAAAAGGATATGCCATCTCTTAGATAAAGTGCACAGATCAGGGGAGGAAGCTCTGCTGCTGACTGTAGATGCTGGGAAAGCCTTTGATCGAGTGCACAGGCCGTATTTGTTTGCCACATCGGAACGATTTAGTGTGGGGCCTAAGTTTCTACAGTGGATAACGAGAATTTACAGCGCTCCCACGGCGGCAGTTAGGATCAATGGCATACTCTCAGAGGTTTTTGCGGTGGAGGGGGACCCCCCATGGCTGCCCTCTATCCCCTGTGCTCTTTGCCTTATATATGGAGCAATTTTCTCAACAGCTTCGGAACAATTCACAGGCACTGGACATTCCTTTTGGGGCCGATCGCCACCTGGTTAGTCTCTATGCTGACAACGTTATCTTCTCGCTCTATCACAGCCGTCATCGCGGCGTTGCAGATATTTCGCCAGGTTTCTGGGTTCACAATAAATCTACAGAAATCACAAGTCCTCAACCTGACTGTGAAGCCTGCATCTGTAGCCACGCTGCAGGCCCACTTTGACTGGGTCCCGGCAGGCCTTAAGTACCTGGGGCTGGATCTGTATCGTAGTCTGGACAAGACAGCGGAGGTGAACTATGCAACCTTACTTTCACGCGCTCGGACAGACCTCACCCAATGGTGCCGCTTGACTCTGTCGTGGTTCGGAAGGTTGCTATCAATAAAAATGATTATTTGACCACAGGCCCTCTATCTATTTCAGAGCCAACCTTTGCGGCCTCCACCGAAGATGCTTTTGCACCTCCAAACGGAGATTGAACATTTTATCTGGGGCCTGACATTTTCCCGATTACAGAAATCCCTACTTCAGCGCTCCAAGAAGGAGGGCGACATAGCCTTGCTCAAACTCACTCGCTATTTTTAGGCCTCGTTGTTGTTATACCTGGAACCGCCCTATGACTGAAAAGCATTCGGTATTTATGGATCAAACGGTGGCAGATCAACACATTTGGACCTGGGAGCTCTACTCTTCGCCAGTCATACGCCCCACGATGCTAGTTTGGGACAAGATGTCTAAACAGGCCAATTTGACCACCTTTCCCTCCCGTATGTCCCCAATTTTCTCTAATTCTGACTTCCCTCCTGAGATGGACAGGGGGCGGGCTTACAGTGGATAGAGGGTGGGTGTAAACGCGTAGGGCAACTATTCGACTTGCATGGGCACATCCCCTTTGCAGAGCTCCAGGAGGATTACGGCCTCACGGGCTGGATCTTTTCCTCCACTCACAAATGTTGCACTGGACATCTGCAACTCAGGTGCGGCACTTGAAAGCAGGCTGATGCTACAGTTTGAGTAGTGGCTTTACCTGAAAAAGGACGACGCAACCTTTTCTCTGACCTCCACACTTTGCTTTCACCTCGCACTCAGGGGTCCCGCTCTGCAGGTCAGAGGTGGTAGGAAGAGGAAATAGGTCGCACCTTTTCAGATAAAGCGTGGGAAGATATTTTTTATAGAGCACACCACTTTGCGCACTTCATAGGTCACACAGAGACTGCATTTAAGATTGTCTCCTATTGGTATTATACCCCGGCCCGCCTCACCAAATGGAATTCACAGTACGACGGCCTTTGCTGGCATAGCTGTGGGAACCCAGGTACCCTCCTCCTCTTGCTTTGGAAATACCACAAGCTCACCAGATATTGGGAGAACGTTCTTGACGAGATTGACAGGTCTTTTACCACCTCCATCCCGAGATTTCCTGCTTACACTATACTGGGGTTGCCCAATGCCCTGACCTTCACTTTGCACTCAACTAGGGGCAAACAGATCGCCCCAGCCCTGAATGCAGCCCATCGGGTGTTACTAGTGGTTTTGAATACTGATAGGATACCAGATCACTCCCAGTGGCTGCACCAACTCTGGTCACTTTTCGGTATGGAGCTGTTGTCTATGACCCCATTGGGGGATACCGTGGAATATTCCAAAGTATGGGCCCCTTTCATCTCCATTTTATCCTTGGAGTTTCGGGAACTGACTTGTCCTGTTTATTTAAGGCTTCTCAAGTTGATTCCCCAGACACAGAAGGGCGGATAAGGCATAGGGCCTTTGCGTCCCTGTTTTGCTCATTGGGACACGGTCCTCTTCTGAGTTAGAATATGGCTGCATCTTAGACTACATTTCGGCTCACCGAGAGAGAGGAGGGGTGGATGAGGGTTTTGAGTTTATCATGTTGTATTTTGCTTGTTTTTTTTTGTTCTTTAAAAAGCAGACCTTCGCGGCCATGGTGGCCATAGTGTGTTTTGCTTGCTTTCTAATACCATAGCTTGTGATTTCATAGCTTTTTCAGTACCCCCTTTTATGGCTACCAGTTTGTTCATGCTCTTTTCTGATGACCGCAGCCGGCCCACTCTGGGTTGTAGGCGACATGCTGTGTTCATTTCTTTATGGCTTGGCTCATGCTCTAACTGCCTAGTTACTATTCTTTTGATCACGAAGTAGCCGACCATGGGTTGTAGGCGTGACGCACTGTATTTCATGCTATGTTTTCTGCTAATAAAAATTGATTGAATTCTAATATACCAATACATCATTAGACCAGCGCTATTTACTTAAGTGTTTATGAGAATACGCATTTCTAACTGTCCAAATATGCATATTGAATCAGTGGCTGCTGTGAGAGCTTACTAATGAAATTCCGCACATTGGGAATTAAACCTTCCATATCCTTGGTATGTAAAACCAATTGTTAACAGGCTTTAAGTGTAAACGCCTCCAATTCACAATTTCTTCAACCTAATCAAAGCTATGTTCAAAGTATATCGTGTTTCTCCATCTCCTGGATCAAGTACATGGATTTAAAAGTGTCTAAAAGACTGTATGAACCGGAATGGCTGGAATTAACGCTACATTTCACAGGCTGCCCGCTTCAATTATCCTCAAATATTGTGTGCTACATTTGTCCTGATCTAAATTCATAAGCAAGTGCTATTCTCATCACTGCCAACAAATTTGATTCTGTAATCCTGGACCCATCCTAAGCACAGTATATCTCTTCACCCATCTTTCCAGGCTAATGAATAAATCTCTCTCACTCCTTCTCCAAAGAGACCTTTGCCTCTTTACACCTACCCAACTAGATCCATTTCCATCTCTCTGTTTGATCAGTTTTTGATACTCGCAAACATATTCTTAACTTTTGTCCTCCCTGACACACCTAATTGGGTGTTATCCCTGGTCATACTTTTGTACCTAATGGTTCTAACACCCTAAAGCCTTGGATGCATCCATAACATAGTCAAACTGAGTATGCTTGCTTGAAATGCATCTTAACATCAACAGTCGCTGGATCCTCACCAAATCTCCCTCAGCTGGATCATATCCCCACCAACATTTAAAGTAAAAAGATTTTCCTATAAAACTTTCCTGCCATTGTACTTTGGGATAATGGTTGTTAATTAAACTCTTGGCACAAACTAGTCACTCCCTTTCTCTTCCCATCCTTCTTGTATCCTCCCCAACATGTCGACTGCATTCAAACTCTGCCACACTTGCAAATGGCTCTATTTTGTAGATGTTGTATTAACTTCTCAAACAACTACACTATCATCATTCCTCCCATGCACAGATGTTTAGTGGTAATTCTGTCATCTCCTTTTCCATGCTTGGGGACAACAGAAGAAACCTCTACCACTGCGAATAGGATGAAACATCTGCTATATTTTGAAACGTCTAGCTTTGAAAGCTATATTTAGCTGCAAACACTTCAACATAAAAAATCATAACAAGCGTAACATCCTCAAGTCCTTTCTTTTTTGCTTGTTTCCAGTTAAACTACCATCATGTTGTCTACACTGAATATAACTAACCATCTTCTAGTTTTCCCCCTCCCAAACTGTCAGCACCACCAACAGTGGGGTGAATTCCAGAAATGCAATGCACCTCTCTTGTGTCAACCAATTATCAGGCCTTCTCTCACCAGACTATCACTCATTCTAAAAAATGAAAAAATGTTTTGCCTCTGATGCAGCTGAAAAAAATTGCAATTGCCAAAATGTGTTTTCTTTCACACAATACATTGAAACACCATTGAACTCCTCTAAAAAGGAACTCCAAATGCACAAACCAGCCCTCATTGCCATGGCAATCCTCCCTTTATGGTGTGGTAACATGGCACCTGATGTAGCAAAACCTAGTCTCCTGCAGAACCTTCTCCCTGCTATCACCACCCTACAGGCAAAGTTCAAATAGCCCAACAGCTTTTGAACCATTGTTAATTCTAACTTCCTCATACCTATTACTCCACCAAGAAAAGCCTTTATCTCCTGTACTTTTCTGAGATGGAACCTTGCTACCATGTGTTGCGAATTCAGTTTAATCCCCGTAAATGTCAGTCAAATGTTTGATCCTTTAGTCTTTTCAAGGGCTAGAGGCACTTCTAAGTCACTAGTCAAAGCACTGTAGTGCTCGGTACCATTCTCCTGTCCCTTTCTTTCCTGCACACAGACAATCAGCAAGAAAATGGCACACCAATCTGTGACCAGTGCCCTATATGAAAGTCCATTGCAAAAAATTGCTATCATTCTCAAATAGTGAGAAAGAAATCACACAGCCCATTGGTAGAACTTTATCTACATGATAGCAAAAAGCTTACTTAATATTACTCTTTGCTAGCTCAGCTCTTGGTCCCCCACACTACCAATCTTATAGAATCATCTACTGATGCATATGTTACTGTGGCATCTTCCTCTGAAATGAAAATCATTACTGATGCCCCTTCTAGCGCCATGACAAATAATGTATAAGCCGGTATTCCTCCTTTGTTATTTTAAGCATCACTACCAGGGGTGTAATCATCACCTCCAGCAAAGGTTATACCCAAAATAGTCCTGAAATCCTTCCTGCTTTCAAGTTTACTGTCAAGTTGTCTATGTATCCTATTTCCTTAATACCCCAACCAAATCCCTTCCCTAAATCCCCAATCCAAGTTACATCTGCTTCCCTGTTAAGGTTGAATTCCCACCAGTGTGGCCATGTTAACCGAAGTATATACCCTTTGCGAGAGGTTGTGGTTGTTGTCCCATACCCATTGGAGATCCCCATTGATCTCCATTATTCGCAATAGGCAAACATTGTGTAAGTGGTTGTCTACACCCATATTCGGAGCATTCATGCTTGTAACTACAAGATTGACTGGATCACAACACATTGATGAACATCTAACATGCTCCTGAACTAAGCCCTTGCCCCTTCCATATTACCCTGTTCCTTGCTCGAGGGGACGGTATAGAAAGGGGTAATATGTAACGGATAGTCCACTTGCAGTATGTGTTGTTGTTGGTGGATGTGTAGACGACATCCATTGCAGTCCTAATTCTGCATCCCCAAAAAGCTTTTCTGAACTCAAACTCAATCTTGCCCTCAATTCCTCATCATATCTCAACCAAGCATACCCCCAAAGAGCATTTGTGCTTTGTTCTCAATGTCCATAATTAAAAAAATTGCTACTGCTCTGTCAGCATGCTTTTCAAAGTAAATACTAGGAAATTAAAAATTCTGACATCCTGTTATCTGTTGGCAAATGTACCCTTGGCCGTCTTGATAATTCCCTTTCTTCTTCTTTGGACCCTTCCTATAATTGTATGAATCTGTGAAGCCAATTTAAAAACATCAACAACTCAAGCTTCCAAATCTCACTTTGAATTATTTCTCATAAATGCGATCCTAAGGCATTAAGATCACTATACATGGCAGCTTCTTCCTACGTTGTGTTTCCACTCTTTTTTCTCATTCTCCCCTTTTTCTTTCTCTTTCTTGTCCTCACATTGCATTTCTGTATCACACATTGTCTTCACCTTGTTATTGCTCCCTTCATCCTTTTGCACTCTCCCTCTTCAGATAAAGAAGTCCCTCACCCACCATCAGTGATTTTGTCCGGCTTTTGCCCTGTCATCCCTTGCTGGATCCCATACTAACCACCACTGTCCTGTGCCTGAGCAGCTTGCTCCTCATTCTATATGCATTTACTCTACTTTCTGACCAGCTACTCTGTCCTTGTCTGCCACATCTGAAGGTGCTCTTTTTGTCTGCTCTCGTCATCTGAAATGCACCAATACTCCTCTTTTCTTCTGTTATATTACTCTCTAAACTCGCTGACCCCCTTCCCTTTTCCCCATTTTTTAATACCCCCAACTACCTTTCACTGCATCTCCCTCCAGTTCATCAACCTCCTCTCCATAATCCAGCACATCTCCATTATCCATTCAACCCTATTCACTCATTCCCAGTTTTACGCCATCACCCACACCACCATCATATTCTCTCCATCCTCTGGAAGACTTTGGCAAGTGTGTTTCTGTATGCTCCCCCGCTGTAGAAAATGGTCCTAAAACCATTTCATGTCTTCAGGCCAATGTCTAGAAGTCATAATGTGCTCCACTGGCATCTGCATGCTATTGGCAGTCCGTTGTGCCAGCTTTGATACTGCATTACACTCCAGGCTGCTCCCACCTGGAGGGGCTTCATTGCCAGTGGCGCCATGAGCCACTCCAGCTCCTTTATGCTGTATCTATAACTCACCTTCTTGGATTCATATCCACTGGCCACTCCTACTACTGCCGCATATCCCCCCTTCATTGCTACCTTTTTTTGTCCTTCCCTGCCTAAATACCCTCTGTAGCTGCCTCTTTGTCCCTTGGATCCCACACATTTGCTAGCTTATCCTCGATTTCATAAATACACTATGCTGGTGCCCAAAAGAAATACCTTTCCCTTAATGCCCTTCACTATAATGTCAACATTCTTCACTACCAAGACGTGCTTCATGCTACGCACCCCCTGGCGATATTCTAATTTCACCACAGCAACATCCACTCTTTGCTCACCACCCCTTATGTCTTTCTGCAGCACAGTCACCCTTGCGCCGCATCAGCAGCCAATCCTATGTTAGTCTGACTACTGCATACAGAACTCTGGCAGACAGACGTTGTAACACATTTGACATTCTGTCCTCTCAAACTAGGCATTTTTTTTAGCACTTAGTCGTCTGTGCCTACCAGGACATTTCCACACTCCTTCTATGCCCTGGCCCCCTTGATCTCCTCCTGTCCCTTGGTGGTGAGCATGCAACCAAAGCTGCCGCCACACCGCTTGTTGCTTCCCTACTGAGTCTTACCATTCCAACCCAGGCCTGCTCCAAAATGCCTGGCCTAATAAAGTCATCACTGCCCGCTGCTCACAACATGCACAGCACTTCCCTCGCAATTTCACTGAAAACCTTTGCCATCATCCCACCCTACTGTCCTCATCAATTTACCCTGCTCATTTTACTTAAATTCCTCACTACCTGACCGAAATTGTTCCTGCCTATAAACTCGGCAAATGCAGTCAGCAAGAGGATGAACTCCCTGCCCAAATGCTTTAAGTACCCATAACTTCAGCCCTGTCCCCTAATATCCAAGATCTATCTCCTGTCCCTAAGCAGTGTGATCTGTGACTTCCATAAATCCACCCATGAAGGAGACCAGCTAGTGCTCTGCACCCCTGGGTACCCTCATTACGAAAAACGTTTTTCATGTACAGGGCACCTAGGAATTTATGTCTGCTTACCTGCCATGGACGAAATTCCTGCGTGTTGGGGCATTTTTCATTTCTGAGACTGCAGGATAACATTGTGTCCAGAGCATGGGCCAGCACATGCACGGCAGTGTACGCATAATAGGAGAAGCGGAAATTTTCCACATCGTACACTGAAGTTGGAAGTGCCTCCAGTTTTTCTGATCCTGTACAAATATTGGCCCCTTTACTTCCGTTTTCCTCATCTGTCATATTTGGATGGCTATTGTTTGGAAACCATTGGCATTGAAAGACGTCCTCCCAGAAGGCCTTGATATAAATGTCATTGGTTGAAAGTGAGGGGTGAAGTTTATATTGAAATTTCTGGAATGCACGAGACTCTCGCTTGTGGGGAGGAATTCCAAGGGTACCGTTGAGCAACTGCCATAAATTGTCTTTGTAAAATAAAAAGCTACCTACAAGACTGGGGCTGACGAGCCACACTTTGCCCATAACGCCTTGTTCTGCCAGTGTATCCAAGATGGTATTTACCTCAGTCGGGTATGTATACATAATAACCCCCGTCACTGTGGATTTCTTGAGCAGATCAACTATTGAGGATATTTTCCTCTCGCTGTCATTGTCACTCACGGTTACTAAGAAGGCCACACAGACTCCGTTGTTTGTCAGTTCTGTCCTGAGCTTCTGGCTACCATGTATGCCGTAGTCACTGTCCGATGCCAGGATTCCAACCCATGTCCACCCAAACAGTATAACCAAATGAGCTAAAATGTAGGGGACACTGTCAGTGCTCGGGTTGGTTCGCACAAAAGAAGGAAACTGACGCTTATCACTTAGAAGTGGAAGTCCAGAGCCATAACTGATCTGAAAAAGTGAAACATGAAAAATAATGAGGACATAATTCATCCTGCCAAATCCACTTGAAAAAGAAACTGTCAACAACTTTTTAGGTGATGACTATCTTCCTATTGTAAACTTTACCCCAAAACAAGCTGAAAACAATGATTCTTTCTCATTCTTGTTTGTCCATATGCAGTATATTGAGCATATGATGACAGGTCTGGTCTCGTTTCGACGCTAGCTAGTAAGCAAGATTGTCCTATTTGTTAAGATACATTGTCGGACCAAGGATATATGTGCTTCAACCACACTCTCACAACTTCAATCACAGGAAATCTGAATGGGATACCAGAGTATAATGGTCTTTAGGATACATGTGTGTTTCTCTTTGGGAAAGGACTGTACTGTGCTGCAAAAGGGCTGTGGTCTCCTAAAAGGATAGTTTGTTACTTCTATCAGGAGGATGCTAAAATAATACTAGGGCTAGAACTAAAAGTAAAAACAGGAGTACAACGTTGGCAGGTGGCTAGTCAATTATAATGATTTCTTTTCTTTTTGGAAGATTTCCTAGGCTACCACCGCCCTGCCCCACTGGCAATCTTCATCCCCTGAATAGTGTCAGCTCACTCTTGTTAGCATCTTACATATCCACTTTGAATTCCACCACAACTTTATCAACCTCTGATTACTTGCGCCTCATCAGCAAATGGAATGTCAATTGCAGTAAATTGAATAAGTGGGCAATGGCGTTGACTTAAATTAACACAGAAGCTTAGGCTCTCAGCAGAACCCCAATGTTGTGTCAGCTGCACCCCCTTACTTCACTGAAGGGGAATCTAAGTCTAAATAATCATACAAAAATAGCACTATGCTATGCTCGCGTAGTTTGCGAAGTTTGCGCAACTTTGCACTACGCGAACTACACGTAGCACAGTGCAAACACGCGTAGCATAGTGCAGCGAGACTTTTTTTCTCGTTCGCGATCAGCAACATCAAGTTGCCGATCGCGAACGAGAAAAAAGTCTCGCCAGGATGTCATTTTGCTTGCTCGCGGCCGCCAACTTCACGTTGAGGACCGCGAGCAAGCAAAATGACATCCTGGCGAGACTTTTTTCTCGTTCGGTATCAGCAACATCAAGTTGCCGATCGTGAGCGTGGAAAATAAACCTCTCTGCGAGATTCTCAACGCGGGGAGGTCTGGTTTCTCATTGTGAGTGGTCGCGTATGCTCGCCACCGCTCGCGATGAGAAACTACCAGTCTGCGTTGAGAAAGCTGCCGCTCGAGTAAAAATCTCCTCGAGCGGCAGAAAACTACAGTTCGTACTGTGCGAGATGCCGTTTTCAATGATTGCACAGTGCCGGATGCTTGTCATCATTCCAAGTGTACAGAAAGCTCCTCATCATAGTTCATCCCTCTGGGCACTTTTGTCTTTAATCTGATTATAAACCGAGATTGAATCTGTCTTTATTTCCTTTGTCTATTGCCACCTCGTTCATCCAATTTCACCATGTATATACCAAAATATGTCATTATGTACACTTGGAATGGCGGATTAACAGACAGAGACTGGAAAATGAACATAGAAAGTAAAACATGAATCTATAAAATGATGGGCACTAATCCCAAAAAGACGGACAATAAAGAACTTGAGGACACATGTTTTATGTAGGCAGAATTTCATAAGGCATATATATCGATACTATATCAGAACTTAGCCAAAATGAATGACCATGGCACATTACTGCAATGAAAAGTGCTTGAATCTAGTTTAAGTATAATCTGCCTTAAATGTGTTAAAACTGCTGCGCAAATGTAATTGAATATAACTGAAATTAATTGTGAAATGCATTTCACATTGCTTTTACAGAAACTATATCAAAATGTAAATATGGTGATAAACTACGTATCCCAGAATGCATCCTAACAGCAGAATGGGATAAAAAGTAGAAACAAATGACAGCTCACTTACCGTGACCAAGGCCTAGTCAGGCTGAAACGCGTCGGTTTGAGCATTGAGGTTGAATAAATCGAGTTAAAGTATATCCAATCCTGAGTGCCACGTCTTTGGTGTGTGGAATGATTGAATTTGGGCTAGGATCCAGCCCCTATGCACAGCACCAGAGCACCCGTAGGAGAGCACACGGGTCTGAAGGATCACATTGGTGGAAAAAAATATATATATACATATATATATACTTTGTCCTTTGCTTTCTTCACCCGGAGGGAAGGAGAAGTTGAATTTATATATCGCCGACCCGTGAGGCGCACAAAGGACCCTTTCCCTAGAAGTGTGTCACGGAGACATGGGAAAGAACTGATTTTAGCCGAGGTATCGGAAATTTACTGTGGCCCACCACTCACCAATCTGATACCAGGAAGCCGCTGTTGTACGGCGAACCACCTGCTTGGGGAGACGCAAATACAGATAGGCGTCTCTGATGCTGGTGCAGAGAAGTGCGTGGCAGAAAGAAGTGGGCAGGAGGTGAAAATTGCATTAACATCATGGCGGCCTCGTCCTGCATCGAACATCCCGAATGCTGCACTGTGGGACTGGTAGTCCTCTGAATTGGCAACAAAAGGGGATTCGAGGCAGGTGAGGATCCTGAACTACGGAGAGGAGGAGCCCATAAAAGAACTAGTGAACGGAGAGCAAGCATTTGAATATCCGCATCTGATGAAGGCACAAGCCAAAACCTGGTTATGCAGAGAGATTTAATAAATGGCTAACCCCTGAAACCCGCTGTTTCCTTTGCTTTCTTCGCCCGGAGGGAAGAAGAAGTAGAATTTATATATCGCCGACCCGTGAGGCGCACAAAGGACCCTTTCGCTAGAAGTGTTTCACGGAGACATGGGAAAGAACTGATTTTAGCCGAGGTATCGGAAATTTACCGTGACCCGCCACTCACCAATCTGATACCAGGAAGCCGCTGTTGTACAGCGGACCAAGACTGCTTGGGGAGACGCGAATACAGATTGGCGTCTCCGATGCTGGTGCTGAGAAGTGCGTGGCAGAAAGAAGGGGGCAGGAGGTGAAAATTGCATTAACATCATGGCAGCCCCGTCCTGCATCGAACATCCCGAATGCTGCACTGTGGGACTGGTAGTCCTCTCAATTGGCAACAAAAGGGGATTTGAGGCACGTGAGGATCCTGAACTACGGAGAGGAGGAGCCCATAAAAGAACTAATGAACGGAGAGCAAGCATTTGAATATCCGCATCTGATGAAGGCACAAGCCGAAACCTGGTTATGCAGAGAGATTCAATAAATGGCAAACCCCTGAAACCCGCTGTGTCCTTTGCTTTCTTCACTCGGAGGGAAGGCGAAGTTGAATTTATATATCACCGACCCGTGAGGCGCACAAAGGACCCTTTCGCTAGAAGTGTGTCACGGAGACATGGGAAAGAACTGATTTTAGCCGAGGTATCGGAAATTTACCGTGACCCGCCACTCACCAATCTGATACCAGGAAGCCGCTGTTGTACGGCGGACCAAGACTGCTTGGGGAGACGCGAATACAGATTGGCGTCTCCGATGCTGGTGCAGAGAAGTGCGTGGCAGAAAGAAGGGGGCAGGAGGTGAAAATTGCATTAACATCATTGCGGCCCCGTCCTGCATCGAACATCCCGAATGCTGCACTGTGGGACTTGTAGTCCTCTGAATTGGCAACAAAAGGGGATTCGAGGCAGGTGAGGATCCTGAACTACGGAGAGGAGGAGCCCATAAAAGAACTAGAGAATGGAGAGCAAGCATTTGAATATCCGCATCTGATGAAGGCACAAGCCGAAACCTGGTTATGCAGAAAGATTCAATAAATGACAAACCCCTGAAACCCGCTGTGTCCTTTGCTTTCTTCACTCGGAGGGAAGGCGAAGTTGAATTTATATATCGCCGACCCGTGAGCCGCACAAAGGACCCTTTCGCTAGAAGTGTGTCACGGAGACATGGGAAAGAACTGATTTTAGCCGAGGTATCGGAAATTTACCGTGACCCGCCACTCACCAATCTGATACCAGGAAGCCGCTGTTGTACGGCGGACCAAGACTGCTTGGGGAGACGCGAATACAGATTGGCGTCTCCGATGCTGGTGCAGAGAAGTGCGTGGCAGAAAGAAGGGGGCAGGAGGTGAAAATTGCATTAACATCATGGCGGCCCCATCCTGTATCGAACATCCCGAATGCTGCACTGTGGGACTGGTAGTCCTCTGAATTGGCAACAAAAGGGGATTCGAGGCAGGTGAGGATCCTGAACTACGGAGAGGAGGAGCCCATAAAACAACTAGTGAAAGGAGAGCAAGCATTTGAATATCCGCATCTGATGAAGGCACATGCCGAAACCTGGTTATGCAGAGAGATTCAATAAATGGCAAACCCTTGAAACCCGCTGTGTCCTTTGCTTTCTTCACCCGGAGGGAAAGAGAAGCTGAATTCATATATATATATATATATATATATATATATATATATATATATATATATATATATATATATATATATCACCACAAACAAGGTTGCCCTTTTAAGAAACGCCTTCACAGTCAAATATATCTTCCTTCGTTTATTGTAGATGCAGGTACAGCGTGCATCCCTTCCCCCTTGCAAGTGCCAAATGCATTTCGGGCTGCCTGCCCTTTTTCAATGGCTCACTCGAAATTCTGGCAGATGAGAGGACTCGTTACACTCATGTCCCAATCTCATGGGATTTCAGGAATGCT
Source organism: Lissotriton helveticus (assembly GCF_964261635.1). Classification (NCBI taxonomy): domain Eukaryota; kingdom Metazoa; phylum Chordata; class Amphibia; order Caudata; family Salamandridae; genus Lissotriton; species Lissotriton helveticus. Next base: position 368,059,411 of record NC_136068.1, on the reverse strand, counting down.
GGGACAAGTAGTACATACATGTATATATATTCACAGTCCCATAGGTAATCAGACCAATGAGAGGCACTCGCGGGGGTGAGTTCTTAGATTATTTTCTTTGAGCTCGTGCAAAAAAAAAACGCTTTTCGGCTGTCACCTTCTTCAGTGTCATTGGTGTGCCGGAAACAACCATCTTTTAACATTCATGAATTCATTGACATGAAAAAAGGACATTAGGATCTCTTTGCTATGCACAATATAGCACCATCTTAACAGGATGTTACTTATAATCGGTATGGCTGTTATGGCAATATTATGGCAACGTTTTCCATCTTCTAACACTGATATGTGTGTTTTTCATCCTCCCGGTCTGTTGTATTAAATATACAATAGTGTTATTTCTGCAAGGAACAACAACAAGCTTTGGACAGTCTCTGCAGTGACAAATCCATAGTATATAAACCGTCGGATAAAGGCGGCAATATTGTGTTACAGACATGTGACCAATATGATATGGAGGTCAGATGAGAACTGCTAAGAACAAATGAAAAAACCCATAATCATAGCATCAATGCGCAACACCAGCTGATACGAAAATGGTAAGAGAGCTACATGTGGGAGACTGATGAATATTAATATCTTTGGTGTCTGCATCCCATTACACTTTTGTTTGTATCATCTCCCAAAGATCAATAAAGAAAATAAACATCCTCCGGGAAGACCAATTGTTTCCTGGCAATGGAGTCTAACGGAACATGTATCCATTTATATAGAGCATTTTCTATCGCAATTGGTGTTGAAAATTGACCTCTTATATTAGAGACACTAGGGACTTTTTTAAATATATCAATGAGGTCAAATGGGAAGACGGTTTCCAACGGATGGTCCGAGACATCTCTAGTGTTTACACTTGCATCATGCATGAAAAATCGCACTTTGAAATTCCTAGAAAATGTTGCCATTCTAGTCGAATTTATAAAGTTCTGTCTTAATAATAAAAATTTTGTTTTTCAAGACCAATATTACTGACAGTTCTCTGGGACTGCCACGGGGCACCTGCTTCTCCCCCAGCTATGCAAACTTATTCGTAGGCTGGTGCAAGGAGCGGATGGCCCGGGCAGTCTCAAAAGCCAACTGGACGACCAACCTGGTAGCATGGCTAAGATACTTCGATTACCTCTTCCTGATTTGAAGGGGGACACCCGACTCAGCTAGCGCATATATCCATGTGCTGAATTCCAATGAAGCTAACTTGAAATTTACTGGTGAAGTGAGTCCTAGTCGTTAAACTTTTTCGACTTAAAAGTTGATGTCTTTGAATTAGACTGTGTACCATGTTATACAGAAAACCCACAGCAGGTAACTCTACACTTCAAGCCACAAGTAGTCATCCTCATAAGCTCATCAGCTGTATTCCCTATGGAGAGCTTCCGAGACTGAAAAGGAACATTACTAGAGACCATGATATCCAACTAGCTACCTAAGATAACATGGCGCGGTTCAGTTCCTGAGGATTTTGCAATCAACCCTTAACACAAGCTTTGAAGAGGTTAAATTCTCTACCCAGGTTAGATTTATTAAAAAGATACATCTAAAGACACCAAAGATATAAGTAAATTCAGGATGATTAACACCTTTTTAGAGAATACCAATGACCTAAGGAGAATTGTGCGTAAGAACTGTCATACCTTGAAAACAGATTCCATCATTGGTAAGGACATCCCGCCTAGCCCCCTGCTCACCTTTGGAAAAGCCAGGTCCCTAAGCGATAATTTGGTTCCTAGTCATCAAGAGAAAGGAGCCACAGGATCTTCATTCACAACATTAAATGGCATCGTCCCTGTGGGAAATGTAAGGATTGCTGCAATAGTAAGAACATCCTTTCACTGAACATTCCAGGATTGGACAAACCCAGACACCTTCACAAATTCATGACTTGCACAACACTGTATACAGTCTATTGCTTGACATGCCCATGTGGATTAATAAACATTGGCAGCGCTATACATACCACTAAGGTCCGCATTTTAGAGCACATGCGGTCCATTACTAATGGGAAGCCCTCCGGTGGCTAGACACTTTAGTAAGGAGCACAACAGGAATGGGGACCTTTAACCCTTCTATATTGTTTTTGAATTTTTTCTATATCGGTTTTCTATAGATACCTTTTCTATATATATTCCCGCTTTTCTTTTCTTTTTTTCTTTTTCCTTTACTTGGATTCTGGCCTCTATTTCATAATTAATGAATTCTGTAACCTAACCCCCACTTTTTCTTTATGGCAGGTACTATAAGCCCATCCAGGGCGAAAAGCAGTGGATCCCAACTTGGGGCCAATGCTTCATTGTTCTACTTGGTATCGCAATGAGTGGATACAGGGCCCATTAAGGGCGAGGTATTTCAAATGTATCAAGACTCATGCTTGATCATGGTCATATATATATAATTATGTACCACAATGAATTTTGAATGTGTGTCATACACTATTGTATTTTTGATACAACAGACTGGGAGGGTGAAAAACACACATACCGATGATAGAACATGGAAAAGGTTGCCATAATATTACCATAACAGCCATTCAGCCATTCTGATTATAAGTAACATCAGGTAAAGATAGCGCCAGTACATATCAAAGAGATCCTAATGTCCTTTTTTCATGTCAATGAATTCATGACTGTTACAAGATGGTTGTTCCAGGCAGGCCCAATAACTCTAAAGAAAGCGACAGCCGAAATGCGTTTTTTGAACGAGTTCAAAGAAAATAAACTAAGAATGCACCCCTACGAGTGCTTCTCATTGAGTCTGATTACCTATGGGAGTGTGGAGCTTTCATAATTAACGCGGGCATACCCCTGCGACAAGAGCACCCGTCCGGGAGTGTACCGCCTAAGGTGGAGAGTGAACTTAAAAAAAAAATATATATATATATATATATATATATATATATATATATATATATATATATATATATATATACACTAGCTGTACCTGGCCACGCGTTGCTGTGGCTCAGTCTGGTTAAATGGAAGAGAAAGAAACGAGTAAGCGCACATTTCTAATATGTTTAATTTCACAATGCTTGTGGGTTCACAATATGTTTTTGTGACTATTGTCTCTATGCGTCCCTTGTAGTTGTTGTGCAGCAAGCAAATCGATAGGGTCTGTTCGGCCTTTCGATTAAAAACACACGCGTATTGTACACGCCCGTATTTAAATCCAATGTTTTGTATATATAAACACGCGCTAATGTTGCAAAGTGAACCAACTCCTCCCCGCTCCCTCCACCCACTTCCCGATCTGCCATCCTGACACCAACTATCCATCCTAATATATGTAGACTATTGTCTCTATGCGTCCTTTCTTAATGTTACAAAGTGAACCAACTCCTCCCCCCTCCCTCCACCCACTTCCCGGTCTGCCATCCTGACATCAACTGCCCATCCTAATATATGTAGACTATTGTCTCCTTGCCTCCCTTGTAGTTGTTATGCAGCAACCAAACCAATAGGGTATGTTCCGCCTTTGGATTAAAAACACGCGTGTATTGGACACGCGTGTATTCAAATCCAACGTTGTATATATATATATAAACATGCGCTAATGTTGCAAAGTGAACCAACTCCTCTCCCCTCCCTCCACCCACTTCCAGGTCTGCCATCCTGACACCAACTGTCCATCCTAATATATGTAGACTATTATCTCTATGCGTCCTTTCTTAATGTTGCAAAGTGAACCAACTCCTCCCCCCTCCCTCCACCCAGTTCCCGGTCTGCCATCCTGACACCAACTGTCCATCCTAATATATTTAGACTATTGTCTCTATGCATCCCTTGTAGTTGTTGCACAGAAAGTAAATCAATAGGGTTTGGTCGGCCTTTCGATTAAAAAACGCGCACGTATTGGACATGCGCGTATTCGAATCCAATGTTGTGTATATATAAACACGCGTTTAATCGAATCCAACGTTGCGTCAAAACCCTTTGCTCTCTTTCTGCACCTCTCTGGCATCTTTCTGCACCGTACTTGCTTCTTTCTGCACTTCTCTTGCCTCTTTCTGTACTACTGTTGCTTCTTTCTCTACTTCTCTTGCTTCTTTCTGCACCTCTCTTGCTTCTTTCTGCACATCTGTTCCCTTTTTCTGCACTTGTTTTCCTTCTTTCTGCACCTCTCTTGCCTCTTTCTGTACCCCTCTTGCTTCGTTCTGCACCTTTCTTGCTTCTTCGGCATCCCTCTTGCCTCTTTCTGCACTATTCTTCACTTTTCCTGCACCTCTTGCGCCTCTTTCTGCACCTCCTTGCCGCTTTCTGTAGTTCTCTTGCCTTTTTCTGTACCTCTTTTGCTTCTTTCTGCACTTCTGTTGCCTCTTTCTGTACCACTCTTGCCTCCTTCTGCACCTCTGTTGGTTCTCTCTGCACTGCTCTTGCTTCTTCCATCACCTCTCTTGAAAATGTATGCACCCCTCTTGCATCTTTCTGTACTCCTCTTCCCTCTTTCTGATCCTTTCTTGCCTCTGTCTGCAACCCTTTTCCCTCTTTCTGCACCTCTTTTGCCTGTTTCTGCAAGTCTCTTGCCTCTTTCTGCAGTTCTCTTGCCTCCTTTGGCACCTCTGTTCCTTCTTTCTGCATTTCCCTTGCCTCTTTCTGCACCCCTCTTGGTCCTTTCTGCACCCCTGGTGCTTCATTCTGCACTTCTTTTGCTTCTTTCTATACCTCTGTTGCTTCTTTCTGGACCCCTCTTGCCTCTTTCTGTCCCCATCTTCACTCTTTCTGAACTCCTCTTCTTTTTTTCTGCACCTCTCTTGCCTCTTTCTTCACTTCTCTTGCATCTTTTTGCACTCTTGTTGCTCTTTCAGCACCCCTCTTCCTGTACCCCTCTTTCCTCTTTCTGCACCCCTGTTGCCTCTTTCTGCATTTCTCTTGGCTCTTTCTGCACATCTCTTGTCCCTTTCTGCATTTCTGTTGCTTCTTTCTGCAACCCTCTTGCCTGTTTCTGTATCTCTCTGTTGCCTATTTATGTACCTTGCTTGCCTCTTTCTGCACCTCACTTGCCTCTTTCTACAATTCTCTTGCTTGCACCTCTCGTCCTGCAACTCTCTTGTCTCTGTCACCACTTATCCTTTCCTTTCTACCCCTCTGTTGCTTCTTTCATCACTTATCTTGCCTCTATCTGCACTTTTCCTACCTGTTTCTACACCTCTCTTGCCTCTTTCTATACCTCTGTTGACTCTTTCGGTACCTCACTTGCTTTTTCAGCACCCCGGTTCCCTCTTTCTGCACTTCTCTTGCCAATATCTGCACATCTCCTGCCTGTTTCTGTACCTTTTTTGCCTCTTTCTGCACCTCTGTTGCTTCCTTATACACTTTTCTATTGCCTCTTTCTGCATCCCTCTTGCCTCTTTCTGCTCCTCGCCAGCTTCTATCGGTACCCCTCTTGACTCTTTCTGCATCCTTCTTCCCTCTTTGTGTACTCCTCTTGCCTCGTTCTGCCCTCTCTTGCCTCTTTCTGCACCCCTCTTGCCCTTTTCTGCACATCTGTTCGTTCTCTCTGCACTGCTCGTGCACATTTCTATACCTCTCTTGTAAATTTCTGTACCTCTCTCGCCACTTTCGGTACCCCTCTGTCCTCTTTCTTTCCTCTCTTGCCTCTGTCTGCGCCCCTCTTTCCTCTTTCTGTACCTCTTTTGCCTGTTTCTGTAATTATCTTACCTATTTCCAAAGTTCTCTTGCCTACTTCTGCACCCCTGTTGCTTCTTTCTGCACCTGTCTTGCAAATTAGGTAGGAACAGTTAGAAATTAGCATTTTTAAAAGCTTTGAAATTCACTGAAGAAAATACAGGTTTTTAGGAACTATATAGTTTCAAATTAGCATTTAAAAAACCTTTTGATGTTCATTGAAAGAAACACAGGTTTCAGGGACGTTATAATTAGGCTGACATTTCACTCGTACAAAACAAGAGAAATTTAGCCATTACAGATTGCTGAGCTAAGTGTAACTTGCGTCCCCGCAATGCCCTGCTGATGACGTCCCATATTACATCACTCATGACATGGTCAGTGACATCACTCATGACATCACTGATGACATCTGAAATGACATCACTGATGACATTTACTCACCTATACAGCTATACACACACACCACCTCACTTATTCATATAGTTAGTAACATAAACGTACTCTCTTCTACAATCACAGACACAAGAACACACTCATTCATACAGCCACTCTCACAATCACTCACTCTCAAATATAGTCACTTATATACTTCAACACTCACATATATTGCCTTTCACACATGTAGTTACACACACATATTCCACTGAGACATCCATTCACTCACCAAAACTGCCATACGCACACTCACTCACCCATAAAGCCCCTCGCAGATGCACTCATGAACCACTGCTTTGCTCTGTGGGTTATAGCGCGGAAGTCGATCGAGCAGAGAGGCAGTATTTTTTGCTGCTTTGTGGACTTCCACGCAGCATTTGACCTGGTGGACAGGGGGCAGCTGTGGTCGACCCTGATAGGTTATAATATCCCCGATGACATACTGAGCCTGATTCAAGCCCTGCATTCAGAAAATTGGGCCCAGATAATCTTAGACGCTGTGGGAATTTCATCCTGGAAAATGAAAATTGGTAATGGGCTAAGACAGGGGTGCGTTTTGGCCCCCCTGCTCTTTTCCCTGTTTATCGCAGATCTCCCTCAAACTCTATGTAATACAAGAGGGGTAAGCCCCAAACTAGATGGGAAACATATCGCGTGTCTGCTCTATGCGGCTAAGTGTGATGAATCGAATCGACCTGGTAATTATGGGCCAGTCAGAGATTGGTCTACAACGAAAATTACATAAGTTCACAGAATATTGCCAAGTTAAAAAACTTGTAGTTAATATGGAGAAGACTAAGATTTTATGTTTCGGCAGAAGGAAAACAGGGTTCTCCTGGTACCTGGGCACTGAAAAATTAGAAAAAGTAACTGAATATAGATACCTGGGGATGTGGTTTCAAGGAAATTTGCATTGGCACACTCACCTGAATGCACTAAAATGGAGGACTTCGGCCTCGTTGAAGGGATTAAATTGATTCAATGGCGTGTATGGGAAAATGTCTGACAGGCCGGATCAAAAAGCTTATTCAGCCATGGTGCCACCTCAATTTTTGTATGGTGCGAGATATTATATCTGAGTGGCAAAAATAGGTGGGATGTTGAGGAGGGAAACAGTTTGAAAAATCCCTTTTCTCTGCCTAAATCGTCAATGGTACAGGCAGTGAGACTTGAACTTGGAACTACCTCATGGGGTATTTTGACAAGCATGGCCCTACTACGCTTCTGGCAACGTGTAAGCTTTGGTCAAGATCTTAAAATCTCACAATGTTGTCAGAAGGAAATTATAAACAACAATTTAACCTGGGCAAAAGAAACTAGAGCACTAGTCCGAAAAGCGTGTTGCCATTTGAAGATTGAATTGCGCCCTCAGTCCCCTCAGCCTGAGATCGATAAGAGAGAGCTTAAGATGCTGGGATCTGAAGTCTCTCGAGCACAGGACCAAGACTACTTTTCTAGGAAAAGTTCAGTTCTCTCTATGGTCACAGTGTGGCAAAAAGATCAACATTTTCCTTATAATGACAGGCTACCCAGTTGCGAGTTAAGGCGTGAAGTGCTAATACTAAGAATTGGGGTAAACCCATTTTATGCGAGTAAAGGGGTAAAAAGCTTTATGCTAAATAATGAAGGAAAATGCACTTGCACTTTAGGAACAGCATGTAATATTATACACATTTTATTGGATTGACAGAAATTGTTAGAAATGAGAAAAGATTTTTTATGTCCGATTTTTAAAAAGTACTAGCTTACCCGTCTCGCGTTGCTGCGATCTCAGAAGAAAGGAAATTCAAGTAAACTCGTTATGATAACATTCAATTTACATTGTGTCATTTTAAGTGAAACTTATTCATTTTAATATGGAAAACATTTCAAAGTGTCGTTGTAATTCTATTTATTTTATCAAGTGCTTGTGGCTACACGATATTTTTTGTTTTTCCGTCTGGTGCGTACACAAATAAATCAGAAGGTGAGCTGGCCACATACAGTTGTCCATGTGAGAAGCACGGATTCTCCAAATCTAGTCCACACACTTGCAGCGATTGTCCTTGTGCTTTGTTGATGGTCATTGCAAAAGCGCGTTGCACCGGAAACTGTAAACATTTGAATTCAAATGTCAGATCTGTTGGGATCATTGGAATACGTGGCAACAGTACATCCTCCCCCTTGAATTTCCCATTCAAAATTGTAGCTTCGATGACATTGTTCATCATCTTATTCAAAAACTGTGTTGTTTGAAATATATTATTAAATGTAGAGATGTATATTGGGATTATTTTTTATTGTACTTCAAGTTTGTTTAAAAAACAGTCTGTACAGTAATATATATATTTTAAGTCTTTTCGAAGGTATAGGTGAATGATGCCTCTTATTTTTAGATAGTTAGTTGAACATGCACTAGATATGTGCATTTTCAAAGATCTTCATATAAGGTGTAGTTTATTGGGCATAATTGTTTCTTCTTTCTACAAAGGTATAGTTTAATGATACTGCATAATTATAGATTGTTTGGTAAAATGTAGCACAACTGTGCTGTTTGAAAGAAGATCATATAAGGTGTTAATAATTAAGTTTCTGTTATTAGTTTGGACAGAAGGTAAAGTTGTATGATGCCATATAGCCGTGTAGCCAGTCGTAGTGGGCTATACTAGCTATTAAAGGCCCGCTACCGTATTAAAGGCCCAAACTAAAGGCGAGGGACTTTAACAAGGCAGCAGAACTTTAATAGCCGTATAGCCCTGCTACAAAGTGCTATAAGGCTATTAGAACATTCTGCCCAAATAAAACAAAGGGTTCCTGAAGCTCAAGGGGATTTAAATCCCCTCTAGCGATGAAAAACCTTTGTAAAACATTGGAATGTTGCTCTGCGGGTCTTTACCGGCCCTTAGAAGCAGGGAGTACTCCATTGTCGGCAACAGAGCTCAAAACATTCCAATGTTCTAATATGTTTTTATATAGAATGGTGGAATAAGGTGTTGTTAATTATGCTTCTTTATGTAGTTTGAGCTAAGGTATAGTTGAATGATGCCACATAATTTTAGATACAATGCTGAAGATGTATAATAAAAGTGTGTTTTTACAAATGCTCATAAAAGGTGTTGTTTATTAGCCTTCTTTCGTAAGTCTGTTGAGAGGTATAGTTTGATGATGTCTCATATTTCACGATTTTATATAGATTTATATCCTGCCGTAGCGAGCTATACAAGCTATTAAATGCCCTCTACCGCGGTAAAGGCCTGATCCGAAGGCAAGAGACTTTAACAAGGTAGCGGGTCTTTATTAGCTGGTATAGCCCTGCTAAGAAGGGCTATAAGGCTATTAGAACATTCTGCCACTAGAGGGCAGAATGTTGCAACAAATAAAACAAAGGCTTCACGAAATCACCTCGAGCTTCGAGAAGCCGTTGTAAAAAATTGAAATGTTGCTCTGCGGGCCTTTACCGGCCGGTAAAAGCAGGGAGCACTCTATTATTTTCAATGGAGCTCCCAAAAATCCAATGTTCTAATATGTTTTAAGATAGAATGGTGAAATAAGGTGTTGTTAATTATGCTTCTTTTTGTAGTTTGAGCTAAGGTATGGTTGAATGATGCCACATAATTTTAGACACAATGCTGAAGTTGTATAAAAAAAGTGTGGTTTTAGAAATGCTCATAAAAGGTGTTGTTTATTAGTCTTCTTTCTTAAGTCTGTTGAGAGGTATAGTTTGATGATGTCGCATATTTCTGGATTTTATGGTCAAGATGTAGCTCAAAAGTAAACCACCACATTTTACTCTTTCTGGTGTGTTGTAGTTATCTACTTAATAGATAGTATGTAATGATTCATGTATGTGTTCAGATTCTTTTTATATAGTTGCATATTGATTTACTAAATTATTGAGAGGTGCCTGACTAATTATAGGAGTGCAAAGGTAGTGAATATGTGATTTTATAAGTACATGAGCAATTATTTGCTGATTCTATATTGTGCAATCACCCAGTTAGTATCCAAGCACTACCCATATATTTATGCAATGACTCATGCACTAACTCATGCAGTGGTAAAATCTCCAAAACACTACATATGCAGTCCAGCAATCTCTCTGCGGACTCTTTTATTCACTCTGCCATGTCCTTATTTAATAACTGTGCCAAAACACAAGCACTTATAAAATCACCATACACTCTCCTTGAAGCACTCTAAGTAGCCTGTTGCTATCCATGTACTCATGCAATGACCCAGGGACTAACACATGCAGTGCTACAATCACATGTACACTATCAATGCAGTCCTGTAACCACCTATACACTACTGATTCACTCTTCCAATTACTCAGGTAGTACCCATGCAGTCCAGCAATCACACTGTCACTCCCCATGCACGCCTCTAATCATCCAAGGAGTACCATGTACTAATCCAAACACTCCGCCAAAACCCAAGCACTTAGAAATTCACCATGCACTCTTCTTGCAGTACTCCAATCATCTAGTCAGTATTCATGTACTAATGCAATGACCCAGGCCCTAACTCATGCACTTTTACAGTCATTTGAGTGATACCTATACAGTTTATTAATCTCCCTGTTACTACCCATGCACTCATCCAATTACCCAGCCAGTCCTATGTCCTTATCTAATCACTCCGCCAGAATCCAAGCATCATAAATTCACCATGCACTCTCCTTGCAACCTGTGTAAGTATCCTGTCGCTATCCATGTACTCATGCAATGACCAAGACACTAACACATGCATTGCTACAATCACATGTCCTCCATCCATACAGTCCTGTAACCAGCTACACACTACAGATTCACTCCTCCAATTATCCAAGTAGTACCCGTGCAGTCCAGCAATCACACTGTCACTCCATGTGCACTCCTCCAATCACCCAGTCAATACCATGTACTAATCCAATATCTCCGCCAAAACACAAGCACTTATACATTAACTATGCACTCTCCTTGCAGTTCTTTAATCATTGTCACTACCCATGTACTTTTGCCATGAGCCAGGTACTAATACATGCACTATTAAAATCCTCTATCCACTGGTGATGCAGTCCTCTAAACACCTAAACACTACTCATTCACTCCTACAATTATCCAGTTAATACCTGTGTACTACAGTAAATACACTGTGATTTCAAAACAAAGCGTTTAAATGGTTTTTATGTAGAACGTGTTTGTTTAGTAATAGATTGGTATATTGTATAGCTTTATATTAATAATTTTACATTTCTTTTTTTTACAGGTATTCTTTATCATCATTAAGAAAGACTTACCATGACTAAAAAAACAGTGAAGAGGAAACACCAAAATAAATACTATTATATAAAAAAAGAGAAAAGGAGGAATTAGATGAACTACAACATGTGGGAAAAAAAAGTCTTGCTATAAGAGCACAAAAGAATTTATTAAAAGACTTTCAAAGGCTAGAAACAGTTTGCACAATGTGGAAAGTAGAAAGAATACCTCAACAACAAAAAAGAATAAAAAGAAAACAGGAGAAAATAATGGGAAATCACATTTAAAAAAAAGCAATCTATGGTAAAAGGAGAAATAATCAATTTAATGAAATAAGAAAAGAATGTTTCACAATAGAGTATTACTTTATTTATTAAAAGATGCAAAAAATATAAAAAAATAGATCAGCATTTTATAAAAAGAAGAAACAGATTGAAACTATTGTTAAAAAGGCTTTTGAATTAAAAAGGAAATATTTGTTTTAGTTTTAAACAGAATTCGATCATTAGATAAACCAATAAACAGAAACCAGGGTATGCAGGTAGGTACGTGGTGTCTCACAATTTAAAAGACCCTCATGCACGTGTATTATGAGTTCTCGTAGCGGTATATGTTGTCTCCCCGCTCTTTTATACACGTGTGTGCATAATCCTTGGGTCAGTATTTATGCACCCTCCGCCTGGAGGATTTACCCTTGGTTAAAACAGTAGTGATCGTGGATGGTGAGACAGAGGTGTTAGGGAAGTGAGTTAAAATACCCGGACAGCCAGATACATGACTTTATTGGGTCTGGATTCGGGTAGCTCAAAAATGGGGCAGTTGGCTGGTGTGCCGCTTTGTAATGATTAGGAATTCAAGCGCACTGTATGGTGTGAGTTAAAAAACGGTCGACATGTTTCAGCCTCGTTGCCTATATAGGTCGGTGGGATTTCTTCAGGACCAGTGCAAAAAGAAAAAGTGAAAATAAGTGAAAATATGACCTGTTTTCAGTCAGTCTAAGGTCGCATTGTACCTGGTGAAGAAGATTACATACAGACAAATAGGGAAGGGGGGGAAAAGGGCGACACACACACATATGTACAGATAGTACACAAGTCAAAATCTTAGTAGATTTTTAAACAACTTTAAAAAGGCAATACTTTAACACAGGTTCCCACTCCTAGGTGGTGTCAACTCTTTCGTTCTCATGCCTGGTGGTGGTGATAGCATGCTTCTTCAAGTGCTTGATAGGCTCCTGAAAATTAATACTGTGAAATTTACTGATGAGACACCTATCAAAAGGTCGTGGACCTATATAAATGGCTCTATGCAGGTGTTTGTGAAGTGGGATGGTTTTAGTTGTTAATGCGCCTGATTAATGCGTCTTGGTAGTCTAGTTGTGAGCGCATAAGTGCATTAGTAATGTATCAGGCGTTGATCGGTTTTCGTGCGGTAACCGGCAACTTTCGTGTCTCATTTAAGTATGCCGAGTGGGGCGCTTATGTGGCGTGACTCGAGGTTGCTTAAAAAAGCGTGTTGTGCTCGAAAAAACGTGCCCTTGGTTTGACCGCAATGTGTGTAACAAACTACATGCCGGGGCTGGGGGCACACTGTGTATAATTGGTCCCGCTGGAAAGGTTTAGTGGGGTGCAGTTATTCAGTCACATTCGTTGCGTATATTTAAAAACGGGCGGCACTGGATACCACAATTGTATGTTACGTCCACGTACCTTGCGAAATGCGGAAACGCACTTCTTCGGGTCAGGGGCTAAGATGAGATGCCTAACTGCCGAGAGATAAGGGAATTTTTAATGTGATGCTGGAACTTACAGTTAGGTCGTTGTCCTCGCGATCAGTATCATAGCATTCAATACCTGTGGCGTGACTCCTGCCGCGTAGCTTGTGCTATCACTGCCTCTTCTAACCCGGATATACATCGGGTTAGGTTCCTGTTCTAGATATGTGTATCGTTAGAAAGAGTAGAGTTACTTTAACCACTGGCTATGGATTTGGTAATTGAAGAAACACTCCTATGAATATTTGTTATATACCAAATGTTTTGTAGTATTAGCGGCTAAATTTCTGCTGAATAAACGGGCAGAGTAATGATTGTAGGGACACTTAGGATGATTGTAAAATTATAAAATTATAATTATTAGCCGTTAGAAGTAGGGCAATGTCTTATGGGACAGCAGGTTTGGGCATTAGGTCTGTAGCGGTATTTACAGTGAATGGTAGATAGTATGCCACATAGTGACCATGGAGGTGTATCTCACAGTTATTGTTACCATTCAGGAGAGGCTGGATCTTGCGCCTTGTTGATCAAATTGCATTTTCTGGGGTTCGTCAGGACAGTACTCATTGTTCATAGAATACTGGTTTCTATGGGACGTCAGGGTCATCTATTGAGGCTCAACCACGGAATGTTATCGTTCAGGCCCGCAGTATTTGTTTTCAATCTGTGTATCCAGCGTTGTTCTTTTTCAAAAAAAATTTTCGCTGTGTTCCTGTCTCTAGTGTCAAGTGTTTCCAAAATGACCCACTGAAGGTCAGTGACAGTGTGGCCCGCTTCAAGATAGTGGGTCGACATTTTGGTAGTGCTTTTTTTACAATGGATGTTGCTCCGGTGCTCGCAAAGTCTTTGCTTTCCTGCAGGTCATGCCAATGTATCGCATTTGGCACAGACATGTAATCATATAGATGACATGACTCGTTTGACAATTTGTATGTCTCCTTATCGTCCACTTCAAAGTGGGGAGTAGTTGTATTTCCTTGGTTGGTTTGGTGAGGCTGCAAACTGAGCAAGTGCCGCAGGGGAAGTGTCCTGTTATCGGTGGATTGTCCCACAGACTAGTTCTCTGGGTTTCTTAGGAAGGGGTCTTGTATGGACGAGAAGATCTTTTAGGTTGCGACTCCTTCTGTTTGCGAACCTAGGTTTGTGCCAAGTCAGGGTGTTGGATGTTAGAATCCTCCAATTTTTGTTGATGATTTTTTTAATCTTGTTCGTCACTGGGCTGTAAGTTGTGAGGCAAGTGATGACGTCCTCTTGTGGTTGTCTCTGTGCTGTTTCCAGTAGGGTCTCCCTGGGTTGGTTGCGTGCCCGCTTTTTGCATTTGTTGATCACTGATTGCGGGTAATCGCGTACCTTTAGTTTCTCACAAAGGTCGTTGGCTTGTCTCTTGTAATCAGAGGTTTTGCTGCAATTTCTCCTTAGCCTAAGGAATTGGCTATATGGGAGGTTTTCGCGAAGTGGGCGGGCGTGGAAACTCTTGAAGGAGAGTAGACTGTTTTTGGATGTAGGCTTGAAGAAAGTGCGGGTCTGCAGGGTATTGTTCTCGGCATACAGGTTGATATCCAAGAAGTCAAGGCTTTGACTGTTGGCAGTGTAGGTTAATTTTAGGCAGTCATCCAATGAGTTTATCCATAAGTGAAACTCCTCCAGACTTGCAACATCTCCTTCCCATATGAACAAAATGTCGTCGATATACCTTTTCCAAAAAAGGATTCGACTTAGGTAGGGATTGTTTTCGTTATGGATGTGGCTGCTCTCAAAGGTACTGACATAGAGCCCTGCCACACTGGGGGCAAATGTGCTGCCCATAGATGTTCCATGGCATTGGAGGTAGAGCGTGTCTTTATATTGGAAATAGTTTTCCGTTAGAGTGAGTCTGCAACACTCCAAAACAAAATGTCTGGGTGTTTTATGGGGCCAGTCTGCACTGAAAAGTATTGTCTCGAGGGTGTCTAAAGGCCTCCGCTGTGGGAGGCTCGTGTACAGACTTTCGACGTCGAGACCCACTAGTAGCATGGTCTCGTGTGAGTATTCAAAGTGCTGTAGCTTGTTGAGGAGGTCACGGGTGTCTTTCAGATAAGTGGGTGTCTGCTGGACTAGAGGTCTTAAATACTGGTCCGCGAATTGGGAAAGCGGTTCTAGGACCGAGTCTATTCCTGAGACTATAGGTCTCCCAGGAGGTGGTGTTCTCTCCTTGTGGGTTTTGGGGAGTGAGTAGAAGTATGGAATTCTGGGTGACTTCATTTCTAAGTATTCTGCCTCCTTTTTGGACACCCACCTGTTAGTCTCTGCTTCTTCAACCATCATTGAGATGGTTCTCTGTAGCCGTGCGGTAGGATCTGTGACTGAATAACCGCACCCCACTAAACCTTTCCAGCTGGACCAATTATACACAGTGCGCCCCCAGCCCCCACATTTAGTTTGTTACACACATCGCGGTCAAACCAAGGGCACGTTTTTTCGAGCACAACACGCTTTTTTAAGCAACCTCGAGTCACGCCACATAAGCGCCCCACTCAGCATACTTAAATGAGACACGAAAGTTGACGGTTACCGCTCGAAAACCGATCAACACCTGATACATTACTAATGCACTTATGCGCTCACAACTAGACTACCAAGACGCATTAATCAGGCGCATTAACAACTAAAACCATCCCACTTCACAAACACCTGCATAGAGCCATTTATATAAGTCCACGACCTTTTGATAGGTGTCTCATCAGTAAATTTCACAGTATTAATTTTCAGGAGCCTATCAAGCACTTGAAGAAGCATGCTATCACCACCACCAGGCATGAGAACGAAAGAGTTGACACCACCTAGGAGTGGGAACCTGTGTTAAAGTATTGCCTTTTTAAAGTTGTTTAAAAATCTACTAAGATTTTGACTTGTGTTCTATCTGTACATATGTGTGTGTCTCCCTTTTCCCCCCCTTCCCTATTTGTCTGTATGTAATCTTCTTCCACAGGTACAATGCGACCTTAGACTGACTGAAAACAGGTCATATTTTCACTTATTTTCACTTTTTCTTTTTGCACTGGTCCTGAAGAAAGCCCACCGACCTATATAGGCAACGAGGCTGAAACATGTCGACCGTTTTTTAACTCACACCATACAGTGCGCTTGAATTCCTAATCATTCCAAAGCGGCACACCAGCCAACTGCCCCCATTTTCGAGCTACCCGAATCCAGACCCAATAAAGTCATGTATCTGGCTGTCCGGGTATTTTAGCTCACTTCCCTAACACCTCTTTCTCACCATCCACGATCACTACTGTTTTAACCAAGGGTAAATCCTCCAGGCGGAGGGTGCATAAATACTGACCCAAGGATTATGCACACACGTGTATAAAAAAGCGGGGAGACAACATATACCGCTACGAGAACTCATAATACACGTGCATGAGGGTCTTTTAAATTGTGAGACACCACGTACCTACCTGCATACCCTGGTTATGCAGGACAAGTGATCCTTCCCCCATGATTTTTTGAGTATTCAAAGGAGACTGAATGGATCAGCACTCTTTCTCCCCCCTGTGATTTTTTAATTTTTATCCAAAAAACAAAGTCATTTAAAGCTTGATGGATGGTTTTAAGCATCAGACCAAGTAACAGTGCAAAACTGGAATTCCAGCACAACAGTAGCATGCAATGTCACAAACTTTACCATCCGTTCTTATAATTCTAAATGTGTATGCAGGAAATCTTGGGTATTGATGTTTATTTGACAGCTGAGGGTGGGCGGGGTACATAAGATTGTGCCGTGGGAGACTTGGAAGCAAGAGAGATGTTTTGAAATGTTTTAGTAATGACTGATGGGAACTGTAGTCATACAGGTTGCTTTTGCAGCCAGCACGAGGGAATTGGTTGAAATCGAGGGGTGGAGTTAGGTGTACATTCTTGAAACAGGTGTAACAGTTTGACGGTATTCTACACTGGCGTGCGAGAGAAGCAAACACGTTTTGGAGGGAGAACAGTACGTTGTTTTACGAAGGTTCGATCGACTTTTTGAAGGGAGTAGATTTATGAGGATGAGTCATTATGAAACAATGGGCACTGAAAATACCAGGTTAGGGTTAATAAGGAAGGGTGAATAAGGCTTCACAGGCACAATGTGTTAAGCGCATAGTTGCGCATTTAGAGGGAATACATCAGCCAGGCAGCTAAGCACGTTATGATTGTTTGCTCTACTGTTTGATTGACATAAAGTGGTTTGAACACATAAACTAATGTCAATGTTTTAACGTTTTCAGTGAACCCCTAAAGAAGGGCTACAGACAGCCTGAAATGCATTGGGTTAAAAAGATCCACTATCAAGAATGTTTATATGTATACACCATGCTCTAAAAAAAGGCCTGGATAGGCATATCTTGAGCAGAAGAAACGTTTTTATACATACACTGCCCCACATGTGACAGAAACAAAATTTGGTGAAAATAATTGATTGATCGGAATATATGGAATAAAATTGAAATATGGATTAAATTATGGAGTACTTTGGTGAATATATTACGGAGAGAGCTGTGCGTCCGGATGGAGTGGAATGTTGCTCCAGTTTTCTTCAAGTATTAGTAGATGTCAGCAAAGTGCAAAAGGCAACGTTATATCTCATAAAAAACAATGATTACTACAAAAACGTGTATGTGGAAGAAGAAGAAATAGCTTTAGGAGATGATAGTGAAATGTCAAGTGGCCAAATTGAAAAAGTGGACATGTTCAAAAGTGAAGAAATGTATGAACATTATAGTGTACATCCTTTACATTCCAAAGAAGTGATGGGAAACACTATTAAATTATTCCAAATGAAGAAAGCGAAGACGGACGATATGACGAACCACCAGTACAGATTCCCGCCTCCGAATATCAGGCAACAAGATTATACTCAGAAGATCCAGAATTTTGACAATGTATCCCATATATATTTCATCTTTTGTTTGAAAGTGACTTGTCTGGACTTTCATATGCAGTCAACCACATATTTCAAACAGGAGTTCATCTTCAAAATGTTTCTACAAAGGAGCTCATGGACAAAGTACATGGGAGAGATGATCATTTGGAATCTCAATTGATTAATTTGATGGCGTGTCAGCGTAGTACTAATGAGTATTGATATCGTCGTCATGGAGAACTTAAATGCATGTTAAGGAACTTAGGAACTCCTACGTGGTTTGTTACTCTAAGCTGTGCTGAATAGGCATGGGAGGATTTATTTGAATTTCTTCGAGAAGCAAATTCAAATATTAAAAATATTGAATTTAAGACAACTGGAGAACTGTGTTCCTTGTATCCTGTAAATGTGTGCAGATATTTTAATCATAGGATTCAAGCTATAATGTATTTTATCTGCAATAAAAACAATCCTCCTCTTGGAGAATTTATTGAATTCTTTTGGAGAAAGAAGTATCAAGCTAGAGGTTCTCCTCATATACATATGCTTTTATGGATCAAGGATGTACCTAAATTTGGAACTGATTCGGATAAGACAGTTTTATCTTTTATTGAAGACTATGTTACATGTGCTATACCAAAAACAAGAAAAAAAGACACCTTAAGGCAGCGAGTGTTACAGTTTCAAACTCATCAGTGTGGGAAATATGGTCAACGGAAATACAAGTCGAAGGAAAAGTTTTATACCAAATGTCGTTTTGGATTTCCACGTCCAGTAATATTTAAAGGAAGAGTGAACAGTTTCATGTCAGCAGTGAAACATACCATCACCAGAAAATCTCCGCCCGGGCTCTGACCGGCACAGATGGGCCTGCCCTTGGCCTGGGCTTGGCCTGGGCACACCCACATGCGTCCCGTACTGCGGGAACCCGCGATCTGCTTTGAGTGCCTCCAGGCACAGACAAAATGACGTTGGCAGCAGTCGCCGCAAAGCGGGCTGGGACCGGTAGTCCTGGTCCTCCTCTCTCCCCAAAGCTGCAGACAACAGTGGTAAAATGTGCTTCCCGTGCTGCGGGTGCCCGCAATCTGCTTTAAGCGCCTCCAGGCGCAGACAAAAACATTGGCAGCGGCAGCCGCGAAGGGGGCTGGGGCCGGTAGTCCTGGTCATCTTATCTCCCCAAGGCTGCAGGCAACAGTAGTAAAACGGGCTTCCCACGCTGCGGGAGCCCGTGATTCGCTTCAAGTGCCTCCAGGTGCAGACAATATGACGTTGGCATTGGCGGCCGGAAAGGGGGCTGAGACCCGTAGTCCTGGTCCTCCTCTCTCCCCAAGACTGCAGGCAACAGTGGTAAAACAGGCTTTTAATTCAATTAGAAACAATTAATTAGAAATTAATTATTACTTAATTAACTTCCCACCCTATTTCCCTACAAATTAAACAACTAACATCTAATATGTAACTTAAATAATATAATAATAAAAAAATGTACATACTTGACAATTACATAATTAATAGTAAATCTATAATTAATTATCAATAAATTATTTTTTAATTACCTTCCCACCCTGTACCCCTAAACACCCAACAACCTGCACCAAAAATATATCTTGAAAAATATAATAATTACACAATTTATATAATTAGTTATCAATTAAACAATTAATAAATCAATAATTAAGATTTCAATTAATTGTACTTAACTTCCCACCCTTTACCCTTACAAAGCTTCTGGTCTGTAGCTACAATGCAATCTTTGTTCCACTTGTAGTGCCACACACAGCATTCTATGGCTCACATTATTATAATTAGCCCTCAGTCTGATTCAGGAGAAACTAGAAAACCAATCCGTGTTATGAGTTCCCACAACAGGGAACGTAGAAATTGTAGCAGAGATGAGGACTTTGTAGACAATTTGGGAGACATTGAAAGAAGATTCCAGAAACGAGGATACTCTGGGGAATCTATTTGCAAAGCTAAAGAAAGAACTATGAAAATCAGACGCACTGAGACTTTGAAGACTACTAACAGAAAAGCCAAAAATGAAGAAAGTAAAGTACGTGTGGTGACCAACTACCACCCATGGTCACACAAAGTATTTATGATTTTGAAAAGAAATTGGCATCTGCTAATGGCAGATAAGGCATTGACTAAATATATCCCTAAATCCACTGGTATCACCTATAGAAGGGGCAAGACTATTCAAAGTATTATTAGCCCTAGTTATCCAACACAACCAAAAAACAAGACAATGTGGCTAAGACAATTGAACTTTGGATCACATGCATGTGGCAATTGCAGTATGTGCAGGTTTGCAAAGAATTTGAGTACAACAACTCACGCAAATACAAAATACACAAACACATTGACTGTTTGACCAAATATGTGGTCTACATACTCGAGTGTGAGTGTAGGAAAATCTATGTGGGGAGTACGATTCGTCCCCAGAAAGATAGAATGTCTGAACATTTTCGTACTGTAAAAAACTTGGGGCGGTGACGTCAGGCAGGGGAGGGTCAGGGTGGGGGGTTGTAAAATGCGGGATATGGACCAATAGAGGTAAGTACTGATAAAAATGAATATAACTAATTTCGTTGCCCACGCTGCATCACATTTGGCGATGCAGCGTGGGCAACGAAATTTGTTTTCTTTTTTTTTATCGGTAATTACCTCTAATGGTCCATATCCCGCATTTTACCAACCCCCACCCGGACCCTCCCCTGCCTGATGTTACCGCCCCAGTATAACGCCCGGCACGGACCGTGCCTGGACATTAGATATCCAATTAGATATCCAATTGGATGTCATGCCAAAACATGCCCTGATCAGAGGAGGTCACTCGGTTTTCAATTCTATGGTATTGAGGTTGTATGCAATGATGCCCGGGGCGGAGATAGAGTACTCAAATTGAGACAATGTGAGGCACTTTGGATTCTGAGGTTACGTGCTGTTGAGTGCGGAATGAATGTAGACCATGAATTTCATTACTTTATGGATGTATAGGACACTATTTGTATCTATATAATACTAGATGGAAACTGATGTTACATGTGTCCTGATTGTACCTTACTGAATATCAAATGAAAAATTTTGAAACACTACTGACTTACTGATAGCCTAGCAAAGAAAACCTTTACAAATTCTTATACATTGTTGATATAATATGCGTGGTGTATATTGTAACAACTGCTGTAAATGACCACCAACTGATGAACATCTATATAATTTCTCTTGTAAATTGCCCTAACGGGACTGTCTACACCAATACCCAAAAATGTATAACGTATGAACTCTCATGTGAATTCGCCATATGTGTGATACACTTCTTATACTTTATGTTGCAATATGAATATGATGATATTAATGCGAAATATTGTGCTCTTATAGTACTTGAGCCTTTCTATACCTTCTTCACTTCCTATTTTCTTGGTCTGGTTCTCCTTCTACAAAAGTATTATCTTTAAAAAAATATATTATCTTTCTCTAATTTCTGGTCACTATTCACTAAGGTATAGTGGAATAGCATCGGACTTAGTGGGATAATTTGCGGTACATGTTGGATGCACGAGTAGTACTCAGAAGAATTTCCCGAATATGGACTTAGTTCCTAATAATCAATAGTTGTAAATACAATTACTGCCTTTCGTTGACGGTATAAGCGTAAATTTAATCGGATCCAATCATTTTAATGAATTACTGATGATGGAATGACAGCTCGAAGATGGCATCATACTAACGAGGCTTTTGTCCTCTCTGCCAATATATATCTATAATGAATTTTTGCTACCCGATGGGATATGCGAATATACCGTTTGTGTATGTTTTTCCTGAATTTATTTTGTGGTTTTTGATTTAAATACTAAACAGAATGATCGTGAATGCACTGTTCCAAGATGACGCCGGTTTTCCTCGCTTTTCTTCTTCTTGATGTATTGTGTACGGAAGTCCGTTATTGATCTCTATATACCAGAAACCGAAGGCGGAGCACTTATCATTTAAACCTGTGCTACCGCAAATGAAAAGGGGGGGCCCTCGGCCCCCCCGCACGCATGGCGGCGCGGCGACCGTCTCCCCCCCTTTCCCCTTTGGTGTCTCTCGGTGGTGGGGGCGGGCCCTGGTGGGCACGACCCACCACCGATTGGCCGGCGGCCTCCCTGACCCGGATACCAGGAAGAAGGTCCGGGTCAGGGGGGGCGGGCTACAGGAGGGGCGGGCCGGGAGGGGGCGTGCCCCCCCGCCTCGCCCCTTGAGAATAAAGAGGTGGGGAGCGCCCAGGAGACCCCCTTGTCCCTGGACGCTCCCTCACAGCACCGTGTGCCCCGCGCTCGGGGCTTCTTTGTTTTTATGATCTTTGGGAAAGATTCCTACACAGTTGTGGGAAGATTCCTACACCGCCATGCGGGCGGGGGGCCGAGGACCCCCCCCCCCCCCCGTTTTCAGTCTATTTCGCAAACCACACAATGGCTATCCAGGGGCGAGGAGATGGGCGACGGGAATTCACCAATTGCTTTAATTTACTCGCTCACGTTTAGGTTGGCACAAAAATTCCATCCCTCTTTCTTTGCATGGCCATTCGTTTTCTGACATCTGTGACTAATGCCACCGAAAACGTCCACGCTTTAATAATGACAGCGAAATTTAGCAGCAATTTCATATACATCAGCGACTTACAGAAGCTGTGCCAGAAAGAGGTCGGACGGAGGGCAATGGTTTCTTAGCAAAGTTTTCATATCCAGTCACTTATCCAAACATTGTAATTCGGAGGAATATATGAACCTGGAAATTAAATGTTTCGCTTGAGGTAGTAACCTGATCTTCCCATTTATCTGCTCAATATATATATAAGGTCATGATACGTCTGACTCTCCTCACGTTGTGTAAAAGTAAAAATGGCTTTAAACATTTTCCACTGCCAGAAATAATGTAATCACGTCTGGGAGTAGGAAGGGCGCAGGAGGTGGGAACTGGCGCAGATTTCACAGATCCGAATTGGCTGCACCGGATTAATGGAAAACTCATCTGCGAGAAGTGCTTGAGACATTCCTGTGGCACTTTATCTGTGTTAAATAGAACGCGGGCTTCTCCTCACAAAAGATAAACAAACTTGATCCCTTCTGGGAGGAAGGCATCTGTCCTCGCCTCTCGAAGCCGAATAGTGTCACCCTGTGCCTTCCTGCACCTGGGCAAGTCTCATTATCATGGGTAGAAAGAGTAGAATACGTTGGCCGAAGTTTCTTTCCCTTAGGGTGGATGCACTCTGCGACTTGTTGTGTGCTTAGGTTAAATGAAAAATATGAAAGGCGGGTTCCCATACCGCTGACCTCGGTGAATTTTTACTCCTACAGTCTGCTTGTTACCAGAGAAATTAGCATGTCAATTTCACTTAAATTCTGTATTGTTTCATAATTTTGGGTGGAGAAAACGCAGCCAATAGCCGACGCTGTATGCGTTTTACAGCGTAAGCAATCCCGATAAACTGAAGAGCGAGGAATTCATTAGGGTTTTCTGCCAGACAGAAGCATATAAGGTTTATTAACAAAGAGTAAAGTTTACACGCATTTTTATTATTATTGAGCATAAAACGCTTTATATTACAATCCGGGGTGAAATTACCAGCTAATGAGCCTAGGAAGATCAGGTTTAATGGAGTATAAATCTCCATTCTCCAGAAGCCTTAAGGGTCTGATTCATTTAACATTTATGCAGCAGCCTTTATGCTAAAGCAGGGAATTCTGAAATCCAGACGTCTGCGCAAGGTCAAAACTCCCATTTTTAAATGCACAGGAAGAGAAGAAATACGCACTGCGAGAGACTGAAGCACATGTAAATGCCCTTCGTTTAAGATAAAGCTGTTAAACAGCGTGAAGTAATTTTAAACACACACCAGAATGTCCCAGATCACAGAACATTGTTATGTCCTTCGTAGTAAATTGAGGCAGGGTCTGTTGTTACCAAATTGTGTGACATTTTAAGGTGAAGGTGATGTGTTCTGCAATTGTTTTGTGTTGCAGTGTTTGTACTCCATTATTGCAAAATACTGCGCTGGGCTATAGCTGTTGGGTTGGATTCAGTTTTGACTACTTCGTGACGTTGTGCCCTGTTAAATTTTAATTTTCTTGTTAAATTACTTTGTGTATATTATTGTGTTATATTGTTTACATTAAGGTTATTGGGGGGCATGCTGCTGCCTTTCTAGCCGAAATTAGACTTGTACCTTAAAAGTTTCTTTCACCAGTAACCAGTTTAACACAAATGTGGTAAAGTAACACTTCTCCAGCTTTTCAAGCATTTAAGAGTCCAGTCAGCCCAAAACTGTGGCACTTACTCTATCTTAAATTAGCACGGGCAGTATTCACTGTATTCAATGTGACCCGATGAACACAAAGTCACCGATGCCCATCAACTGGATCGCATTCACGTGCTGGGGGGGACTCATCAATATGGAGCTTGGGCGTTTTAAAATGCTCGGGTTGTACTTGGGTAGAATTCACAAGGCAGACGCAGCTCCCGGATGGGACGGGGCCCTACCATGGGTTGTGAGTTACCCAAAAGATGCTCTGTCGGCACTCAGGACCTCAGGTCATTCAGTTGATGAGTTCAGTTTTGGAAAACTCATTGTCTAAATCAGAGCTCACGCTACATGGGTGACATTAAAATTCACCTGGAGAATTAGATGGATGTTGACATTCCTGGGCTGCTTTATTGATGTCCTCTAAGCACTGGCAATACTTCATCCAAGCCATGGTTGCTGCTTATTTCTCTTACGCAAGGAACAGCTATTGACATAAGTCAAATTTTGACACTCTATAACGACTATCATTGGTGTCTGCTAGGTGATAGTTAGAACAATCATGGAACCATTCACGAATAGGGTATACCACCTTCTCTTGGGGTCATCCTGGGGATTAACGACATCTAAGGGTAGGGCTTGACGAGACTGAGAAAGCCAGTTTCCCAGGTCCCACTTTCCTTTGCAAGCCAAAGCAGAAAGCCAAACAATGGACTTATTTCGTTGTGGAGGTAATCACCATATGAGGTGCTGTTCACTATTCTAGGGGGGACATTGCACCGGTCCAAACATTGCACCTGTCCAAACGACCCTTCATGGATGATAGGTTAAAGTCAACATTATTAGTAAGCTATCCTACGGTTAGCTGTATTGCGTGCAGCCTTCAGGCTAAGTCTTGAGGGAATATAGAGCAGCTTGTTTTACCAGTCTTTAATTTCATGAATGAGTAAATGAAAAAAGAACAGGTGTATAACAACAAATATATGTATTTGTTCTAAACACACCCCTTTAGTTCCTTTCCGAGGCTAAAAGCAAGAAATTACAACCAGTAAACTTATTTAACACACAAGTAAATTGGCACAATATACGTGGAGCCTATGATGAGATTTGAGGCGAATAATTACAGTGTGAAAACTTATATAGCACACAGTAATTTTGCACCATAAACGTTGAGCTCTAGGGGTGTACCAAAGCCATATATTAATAATATGGTGGGGGAACCACGAATGGCATAGAAACAGGGCCTAGAGCCTTTAGAAAGACTACTTGGGGTCCTGATAATGATACACACCCTGATGTCACACCTAAAAGGTGCCCAAGAGCCTAGTTGCGAATCACATAGTTCTGGGGATGCATGTGATCATGTCCGGTTGGCTGGGATGATATTTCCCAGAAGCCAAAGTGGCGAGCGGAAAAGGTCCTTGGGCCAGCTTATGGCCTGGCGGAGTTAGGGCTGTGCTAATTCTTTTAGCTAAAGACTGTGATGCTGCACTGTTAAGTAGACGGTCTTGTTTTTACACATAGATCGTATGCATAAAGACGTGGGTAGAAAACGAGGATTAAGAGGCGATGTCCTCGCCTGCAGCACAACTTTCTTGTGTAACAATGATTGTGAAAATAGGAAGCCAATTTTTACAGCCTACCATGGTTAGGGCGGCGCTGATCCTATGCTTAACGATATAGATGCTGCACTAGCAAACAGACAAACTGAGGCCATGCTTAACATTTACTGTCGACGTGTTAATGTGTAGTAATCTGGCACTAAGATTATCTAAAACTTAGCGACTGATGGTAATGTAAGTCTAACGCTTGTACAGCAGTTATTGCCGGAAACACTAATGGTGTGTGTCTATCTTTCCAATTTATGTATGACCGGGTCCATGGTGGATACCTGGAGTGCTCCACATCACAACAGCTGCAACAGGTGGACAGCCCAAGGGATGCTTACGTCAGTCACGGCCGGGTCCATGGCGGATATCTGAGGAGTGCTCCACACCGCAACATCAGCAGCGGGTGGACGCCAAAAGGGAAGCATACGTCGAGAAAGAGGACACCAAGGGCCCAAGTATTGCTGGCAGGTGTAAGTGCTACCCATTCCCTACGGTGGAAGTGGGAATTGGTCACCCAGGTTTTCTTGGTCTTTTCCTGGTTCTTGCAGTTTCTCAAACCTGTCACGCAGGGGAGGAACTCATCACCAGAAGTTGAGGAGCCACAATGTGCCAGCACAAGCAACAGGCTGGACGCAGGACAGGGAAGAGTTGGTTTGAGGGTCTGTGCCATGGTCAGTTCAGGAACTTCTTTCAGGGACTTTTAGCTCAGCAGCCCGACCCCCTGTCAGTGGTGATACTTCACCTAGGGGGGACTGAATGGGCCAAACTGGGGAGGCGAATACTCATTGATGAGTCCATCTCCACTGTGGGTGGGTCTTCAGGACTTGCCCGGGTGGCACAGTAGTAGGGCCTCAACTTATCCCGTGGTGGCAGGGACTCGGTCAGGGCGTTGAATCACTCGATAAAGAGGATCAACACACAGTGGGACAAATTATTTCAAGCCCCCCTCGGTTGCAGATGATCCAACATGGGTGTATTTGTTACACCTGGTGAGGGGAGTCCATTTGACGGAGGAAGGAAGGGTCCTGTGGTCTGATGATGTCAGGGCCTGGTTGGAAGGTTTTGCTAAAGTTAGAACTTTCTAGGGTAGGTCTAGGCAGGGGGAGGCCAGATCGTCGGTTAACAATGCTGGCCTGTGGCGGTAAGGTCATTATCGGTGAGCACATATTTGAGGTCTGAGGGGGCGGGCATCATCCTAAGGAGGTTCCCGCCCCGGGGGAGGGGCCTGCGGGCCACTCCTAGAACTCCAGGGGCAAGGTAATGGATGCTGCAAAGCAAAGGAGCGCGGGTAGGAGTAGTTCACGCTTTCCTTAGGCTGGTAGCCACCCCGCGCGCGTGGACTCATGACGTCACCGGATGGCGCAGAGTAAGGGCCCTCCTTTAGTGGGTAAATGGAGTTCAGGGCGTAGACCGGGCAATTCCCGGGGTAACACTGCGCATGCGCACGTCTCTAGGGGAGGCGCAGCTTGTAGGACCTGACACCGGTAGTGACCTTGCCATATGGCCAGAAATGTACAAAAATCAAGATGAGGATGTTAGACTCGGTTAGGAAACAACATGTATTAGAGTTTTGTTAAGGTCAGGCTCTCAAACTTGTTGACAAAAAATGTGTATCTAATGTCCTGCTGATTTTTGTATAAATTGTTGATCATGCAATTAAAACCTTTTTTAATTTCATATCTTAATAAATACGGCCGGGCGACTAGCGCCCGCCTTCCAAAAAGTAAAGAAGTCTCGTGTCAACGTTTCTGGGTGTTGGGTGCCGGTTAGGGGGGGGGGGCGGCAGCTAGTCGCTGACCATGTGAAAAGGGGGGGCCCTCGGCCCCCCCGCACGCATGGCGGCACGGCGACCGTTTCCCCCCCTTTCCCCTTTGGTGTCTCTCGGTGGTGGGGGCGGGCCCTGGTGGGCACGACCCACCACCGATTGGCCGGCGGCCTCCCTGACCCGGATACCAGGAAGAAGGTCCGGGTCAGGGGGGGCGGGCTACAGGAGGGGCGGGCCGGGAGGGGGCGTGCCCCCCCCGCCTCGCCCCTTGAGAATAAAGAGGTGGGGAGCGCCCAGGAGACCCCCTTGTCCCTGGACGCTCCCTCACAGCACCGTGTGCCCCGCGCTCGGGGCTTCTTTGTTTTCCCACCCACCATCCCTCGAACAAAGTCTTGTGGCATTCATTATGTCTGGTTTAATGGTAAGTTTGCGAAGGTACTGTCCACATGTATTTCATGTTAGTAGGAAAGGATCTGTCGGTATATTTTGATGATGCTTTTGTTTAGGAAATTTTTTCCCCTTTTTAGCAAAACTGTATGTGAAGTACTTTTCTTTGATGCCAAGTGTCTTTAGGCCTTTTTTCCCTTTGTAGTTGTACGGTGATGCTGTTATTTATTAGCCAGTGTAGCTGTCCTTTAGAATTTTTTCCCATAGGTCGTCGTATTTATTAGGTATGGGGCATGCGGTAAGGTCATTATCGGTGAGCACATATTTGAGGTCTGAGGGGGCGGGCATCATCCTATGGAGGTTCCCGTCCAGGGGGAGGGGCCTGCAGGCCACTCCTAGAACTCCAGGGGCAAGGTAATGGATGCTGCAAAGCAAAGGAGCGCGGGTAGGAGTAGTTCACGCTTTCCTTAGGCTGGTAGCCACCCCGCGCGCGTGGACTCATGACGTCACCGGATGGCGCAGAGTAAGGGCCCTCCTTTAGTGGGTAAATGGAGTTCAGGGCGTAGACCGGGCAATTCCCGGGGTAACACTGCGCATGCGCACGTCTCTAGGGGAGGCGCAGCTTGTAGGACCTGACACCGGTAGTGACCTTGCCATATGGCCAGAAATGTACAAAAATCAAGATGAGGATGTTAGACTCGGTTAGGAAACAACATGTATTAGAGTTTTGTTAAGGTCAGGCTCTCAAACTTGTTGACAAAAAATGTGTATCTAATGTCCTGCTGATTTTTGTATAAATTGTTGATCATGCAATTAAAACCTTTTTTAATTTCATATCTTAATAAATACGGCCGGGCGACTAGCGCCCGCCTTCCAAAAAGTAAAGAAGTCTCGTGTCAACGTTTCTGGGTGTTGGGTGCCGGTTAGGGGGGGGGGGGGCGGCAGCTAGTCGCTGACCATGCTCGGCTCACTTACTGACGGCGTTCGAATGATGGCGGGAGAACTCTCCGGGACCTGGTAAGGGCATAATCTATGGAACTTAACTTAACCTTTTGGGTGTTACCCGTGTAGATCTGCAACTCGGTAGTATCGGGGACCTTTTTTACTTAATACATATGTTTTTTGGTCTGATACTTATACCCCCTTTTTTTGTTGCCATACTACTTAAATATGAATTGTGGGGTGTTTTTTTATCATGATTACGTGAGGGATCTGCTTGTTCAATTCCAAAACATTGGACCATTGCCGGTACCTGTACTTTAGAACCGTAAGACTCACGTGAATTGACGGCGTTAGGGACGTTCTTATATTTATGTTTAGATATTATCCTGTGATCAGGAGCTGTCTTTAATACCTGTCCAAGACATGAAAGAATGGCTAATAGGCGTGTTTGTGCTGATGTCTTCTTTTTCTACCAGATAGCCTTTATATTTAGAGGCCTCTTATCAGGCTCCATTAACATATTCCCTCTTGTATATGATCACTGTGCTTGTACTATTGCAAATAGACACTCGTTTTTTTGTGACTTACACCTCACATTGTCTCTATTTTAGATCTAGGATTCACTATACTACTTTAAATTGTGGACCTGTATTCCCAGTCCACCTAAGGTAATACATTTGTCAGGCGTGATACTCTTTTAGATGGGTACTTGTTACATTATGTTTACCAGCCGTAGTAGATCTAATTCAGATGGGGGCCAACTGAAGACTAAAGCTGCCTTATGTATACGCAAACTAGTTCCTTTAAAAACCTTAACTTCTATTGATGTAACCTTTAACTTATATATCCTTATTCCTGTTTTAGACCAAAGAACTTCGATTTGATAAACTGATTCAATTTTAAGGTAATATACTACCAGATCTAAGTATGCTGTCTTTGGGGCATACATTTTAAATCAGTATCAGTATATGCGGTGCCTAAATGCTCTTTAAACTCTCAACATTTACAAACTCTATGTGCTGATTTAATACAGAAATTTTCGTTGCTTCTGATTAAGCTTAATTTGGAACACTATAAACACGACGGAATCTAATTGTTTTTAGGTATTTATCTTACCAATTGATTATGATCCAGCATATTTATACAGGGAGTTCTATTATTGATGCTCTTCTGGTCTTGGCACCCAAAAATAGAAATAAAAATATAAAATAATCACATCCTATATTGGATGTAGACTTGTTTTAGGTTTAATGAGGCTTCTCATATAGTGAAAACTCATTTGTTTTTTACGTTGTTCTTGCCATGTATCTTACTGTTCCCCGCGTCTCTCTTCCTTAAACCATTATTATATGGGACCGTACACAGATATACTTAAGTCATGACTATGACACTATTATAGAACTGTTTGGTGAGTTTTGTATATATTTATGACTGATCAATTACCTTTGTCAATTAATGGTTATGGGTCTCTTTTTATCACTGGATGAGAAATCCAAATAACTCTATATGCTGAACCAAAAAATCTCAACCAGGCAAATATTTAAGCTTTGGTATAGCTGTAGAGTCAGACTGGTTCTGAACCTCTTGTCTCTACGATGGTTTATAGTCCTTATTCTTTTTTCTTTTTTCTCTAATTTGGTGATTCTTAGGTTCTTCTGCACCATTCTTTTCACTTTCGGCTTTCCGTTCTCTTTTACCCTACTTTATCTATATCATTGACTTTGGCGTGTGCACATTGGGTGTCTTTAATAGATCAATGGATTCTATCCTCCAATCTTCCTGGCTTTAACTGTAGCTTTATTTCCTTCTGATAGATGACAATCTGATTGTAAAATTGAGTACAACTTATGTGCCTTCTTTTTGTTACTGTAGCCCTGAGGAAGTCATTGGGTGATTTGTCCCCAAGACGAAACACGTGTCGGCTGTGACTGTTTGACTGTTTGGCTACATTGGATGATACCAACTACATAGGATCATCTCTCGGAACTTGTCACTTCAAATCTCTACATAAAGAAAATAAAGAATTTACTTCTGAATGGCACAATCTGGAGCATTCTTTTGGACTGAAATTGCTCTCTAATACTGTATTTGATTGCTCGGGAACAAAGTTTGTTGTTTCCCACAACAGGAGTTTGGCTACAGTGAGACTGTCATTTCTCCGTGTTGGTTAGGATTCTACCAATCGGGAAAAAATGCATACTATAACCAGGACATATCTCAGCCCATTACAGACAGACATCTTGATGAAGTCCACCTGCATCCTGTTAAAGGGTCCTCTTGATCTGTCTGTAACTCATAGTTACTGGTATTTTTCTCCCTACATTAATTTGCTGACAGGTCAAACAGCTATGGCACAATTTCTCAGCTAGAACTCTAAATCAGAGGCTGAACCAATTCTGTCTTAACAGTCTAATTATGGCATCTTTCTCTATGTGTGCAGGACCATGAAAATGTCACATCAATGGAAATGACAAATCATCAGGTAGCACAGGTTGTCCATCAGCTGAGACCCAAATAGCACTCACATTGTTAATACACCCTGCTCTGACCCATCCGTGCTGTTCAGCTCATGACACTTCCTCCTGTAGTCTCTTAACTTCCTTGCAAGTATCAGCTACAGACAACAGCATAGTAAAATTGGTGTCCACTCCACATCAGATTCATGTGTTCCCTTCCAATAGAATGTGCATGCCACAGTGGCTTCATCAGCATATCTGTTTACAGAAGTTACATAATCGTTTCACTTCTCTGGGCTACACATTTAACACCTCCAGTTTCTTGAGGCCACTACAAAGCTTCCAACAATCTCATCATATATTCCCCATTCCGGATGAAGTAAATGAATCCCCTTTGTGACCACAACTGTCCAACGTAATGGATCCCACCAAAGCCATATTCACTGTAAGGGAAAATTGTCACCCTCAATTGGATAAAAAGATAACATGCTCTGGTTAAGATTGACCAGTTCAACTACTTGTAAAGAAGTGACACCATAAGCCAGGAGGCTTGAACTACTTCCTGAATTGTGCAGTTAGCAGAAGCAGCTCTCAGTTCCTCTGCATATTTCATAAACATGAGTCATCAACAAACTGCATAGTCTGGCTCATCAAGGGGTTCATCGTTAATGTCAGATTTTCCTTGCTGCTTGAATCTTTGACATCGAGACAGTCATTCTCAACCTCTTCCCCATCAACTTCATTTTCAGGCAGTAGCTGGATTAAGAATCGGACACTTTTCAAAATTGCATTATCAGCAGCCAAAATCATTTGCACTTACTTCATAAGCATACTATTTGGCATGTACTGATGCTTCTTTTGGGTAAGGAAAATCTCTACTGAATGTGGGACCATCACTGTAAGATGATGTCGAATGGCTACACTCTCACTTCTCTCTATACTGACAGTAACTGCAGCACCTGCTTTGAGACAGACTGGCATTCCTGAGGCTACAGGGTCAAGTATGGTTGAAATGTAAACAATTGGTCTTTGAGACTCTCCATGCATCTGGGTAGGCACAAAGAGAGTGCATCACTCCCTCTCACTGTAAAACAAAACACACAATTCTACTGTTACCATGCATTCCTAGTGCTGCAGCATGACAGAGACTTTCTCTCAGCTCTAGGAATGCTCTGAAGCAATCATGGTTAAATGAAAGCAGGTAAGGCACATCTTTGTGCATTAGCCTCAGTAAAAGATTAGCCAGTAGAGAAAACCTGGATATCCACTGCCTACAGTAACCCACTATTCCCAGAATCATTCTGAATCCTCTCTGTGTTTTAAGTTGATTCATTTTCAGAATGGCAGCAATTCTGTCTTGTGACATCTTTAGTGTTCCCTTCTCAATGAGATGTCCTGGGTACTGGACCTATTTTTGACAATATAGCAGTTTGCTCTGGGATACCATGTGTCTATTCTCAGCCAAATGATTTAGCAGAGCAATTATATGTTTTTTTGACTTCACAAGCAGGTCATCAAGGTATTTCACAAGAACAGAGGGGCTGATTACGATGGGGGATAGAATACTGTCTGTCTGCCATTGTCCCGGGGATGTGGACCACCTGCCTACAAGGCGGCAGTTCCATAGGTGGGATTAAAATGCAATCGTCACAACAGCAGCCCCAAGAACCATTTTTTCAATTGTGGCGGGTGCACCACAAATGTAAAAAAAAACATTTTGCATTTCCCTGCACGACGTGGCAGGCACCATGCGTTGCCTGCCACATTGTGCAGGGAAATGTAGGGGGGGCACCTGCACCCACCAAGTGCAAAACTGGAGTGCCCCTGCTTAAAGGGGGCCTGTTCCGGCCCCAAACTCCATCCAAGCCAGCCTTTCCATGGCAGGTGAACCACCATGGAAAGGCTGGCGAGGATTTACCATCCTAATCCCACTCTGGGGATACGGAGCAGTCCGACAGGCAATCTGAATGATTGCTACTGTCAGACCCGTGGCGGTCGGGCTTGGCGCCCACCAACACACTGACTGTAATCAAATTCTGGTGGGTGGGTAATAGCCTCATGATGGCAGTGGATCCGCCACCGACAGCCTGTCGGTGGCGGGTTCACCGAAATCGTAATCAGACCCAGAGTTACAGGGCATTTGTAAGGACTCAAAATTATTTTTCAAGATCTCATTGAAAATCAAAGGACTCTTTTTATGTGCCCTTGTTGGACTCAGCACCATTCCAAAACGTTATTGTGGAATCAAACTGAAAATAATAACTGACTATCATCATCAGTGAGCACTGTGAACCACCCAACATCACAGGGGTCCAAAACAATATTGTAGCTGGATTCTGTACCACAGGACAACATGGAATAATAATATTGTCAATCTTTCCAAGGTCCTGCACTATTCTATACTTGCCATTAGGCATCTGCAAGCCCATGATAGGTCAATTGTATGGACCCCCTGCCATCTCTCTTAAAATTCCCTGTCATATCATTGATTCAATCACTAGAGTATTTCCAGCTACTGTCTCAGGTTTGAGATTAAATGGTGGTGCTCAGAATCTCAGGATTAGGTTTAATCCCTATCCAGGCAGGTTTTATACCTTTAATAAGACTGATGTCTTTTCCTGAAAAATACCATACTTCGGGTTTCACAGTATCTCTTAAATCAGAAGGTAAGTCCTCTACTGTTCTTACAGGAACCAGCCCTACTACTGTTCCTTGACTGGCCATTTTGAATTCAACATCCTCATCATATGTTTAAAACTTGACACCACCCAGTGTATAGTATATAGTACAATTTAACTTCAACAAAAGATCTCTGCCCAAGGGGTTTACAGGACTCAGATCACACACTGTGAAAATAGGCTCATTTGAGGTAGATCAACAATCTACCTCAAATGAGCCTATTTTCACAGTTTCTTTCACTGAAATGGGATTCGTTATTTGCTTATTTGTAACACCTACCACTTGGATCTGTTTTCTCGAAGGGGGTAGATCAGGAACCTCCTCTGTTTTCAAGGTGGAGTGGGAAGCACCAGTATCAAACAAAATGACACTTGGTGGCCATTCATCTCACCTACCTCTAAGACTACACCAAGCGCGCAATCTTCCTCCGCCCTCAGGGACCATCATTGTAAATGTTGGAGTCAAAACTAACATTCTCAAACATGGTGGACTGTCGAAATAGATATTGATTCTAATAAAAAGGATTCCTCATTGTTCTTAGGGCTTGATTCACACTGAACCTGGGGCTACCGATGTTCTGTGGTAGCATCAGAGCCTGTTTAACATGCATCTTTGAGGAGTATGACTGGTTCAGATTTTTCATTTACTGAATAGGTGCATTCTGAATTTGAGTCTGATAACCATTTGTCCATCACCAAATACGCTATTGGTATTCTACCAGCACTCCCTCTTCCAATGTCTCGGTTTGTTACCATAATGACAAGGAGTCAATCTCTTCAATATTGCGATATCTACAGCAGAATTTGGATCAAGTGGAACACCGCGACCTGTGCCTTGTGGATGCTACTTCCACCTTGCTTCATCTGACCTCCACTCTGACAACCAACACCTTGCATTACACCAAAATATCCTACATTCGGCTGGTTTTGAAAAACATTTTGTGCTAACTTTGCCTGAGCAAGCATACATTTCTCTGTAAGCATTTTCTGCTTCAGTTCTTGTTCATCATTGTAGCTCAGAGAATACCTCATTATCTCATCAAACAGCTTTGTCTGCTAACAAATTACATTCTGTTGTTTGTGCATACCGATCTCTCGGCACACCTGAAGAATTCTGACACAAAGATTCCCATCTCTCTCTTGCAGAGTTTTCTTGACCACTGTGTTGTCTGCAACAACCGTTCATATTAAGCACATACTGATTCTTTAGCTTCCTGAGTCATTTAATAATCTTTGACAATCAATATCACTTGTCAGGACCTTTCCTTTCAGGAATGTAGTAACCTCATCATACTTTGCTATAATCATAGGAGAAGGTGCCGGAGAATGTGGCTCCCTCCAGGGTTCTATACAAGGCCATTTTGCAGTTATATTACATTCAGTCTGTGAATTATTTGGCATCATAGCGTTGGAAAAAATATTCATGTATGTCCACAAAACCTTTAAAATCTTAACAAACCTGTAAACCAGGAGTTTACCGGTGGCTATACCACTGTGAAGAATACTCTCCCAATGTTAGGAAATGGTTTGTAAATGACAAAATATCATCTGAACTCAATGAACCGTGAACATACCCTCCATCTGGTATTTCCCTTATAAGGATCATTTGAGCTTCAGTGTCATCCGGCATACTGGAGGCGGTTTACCATTTATTTCTATATTCTCTATTTGCTTCTTTTCTTTCACCTGTTTCTTCCTCCATTTCTTCTTTAACCTGTCAAAATCACTCCATTTCCGAACGCATTTAACTAATTCAGAAATGTGAAACTTCATCCTTGAAGATTGTATAGTGACAATCGTTTCATCATCTAGTTGTGCCATAAAACCTTTTTGCAAAGTTAGACTTTTGAAAAGGTCTACTTAATACTTTTCTAGCAATTCTGATAGCTCTTCATGAGTCACAGCTGCTCATCTAGTGATCTGTTTCCTCAAATATGACAGCTTGTTTTCTAGGTACTGATGAGAAATTTCTACACATCCCCTGATATTTTTTTCCAATTCCACCTTTAAGTTTGGGACATCCAAGGGTCTAATTCTCCTTTGACTTGACTCATGAAAGGTGACACAGTCTCTTCTGTACCTCTACTCTCATAAGTCTCCTCAAATCATGGGGGCAAAGCCTCATTATCAAAATGCCCTATCTCTCCCTGGTTAATCATAGCTTTGAAAACACATTTCTTTCCCTCTGTCTGAGACTGTATATTCTATGTTGGGTTGCAGGTAACAATCTGAGAATCATGCAACTTCGAAAAAACCCTGTTACAGTCATTCCATCTACAAACAGCAGGAATTGAGGGAAGGGTTACTGGGGCAAGTAAAGCAGGAACAGCTGAAGTTTGGGCATGTATGACTTATGGCATTGAATTAGGCACAACAAGGGCAGGAACAACCATGGAAGCAGCAGTAGTAGCTGTCTCAAAAGGAGCAAGTGCAGTGGGCAAAGTTGTAGGTGGCCTTCAACCTGAGTTGTATTTGGATCAACAGGGGCGGTAGCAGCAACATTGCTAGTACGATTAACACTACTCTGATCTTTGGACTTGGCAACATAGGAGGGACTTGAATCGCGTACGGCAATAGGTGAAGGACACTGCTAATTCGGGAGATTAAACTCCAAGAACAAATGTTTGTGGAAAATCATCCCTGTTGACTTTATACAACGACGAAAACTGAAGAAACTTAAAGAATGTCTAAATTAAATTGAAATAGCCTTGAGAAAGCCCTGGCGTCACTAGTCACATAGGGCGAAACATGTGTCAGCTGTCCATGTTCAATATTGAATTAATAAAGGAATTCTTTGGAAAATTTTAATGAAAATGGAATGAATCTCCTACATTTGAATGGTGCTTTGCAACTAAGAGAAAAGGACTTAGCCTTGAATTAATACACCTACAGAAAAGGAACATATACTCATATTTACCTCAAACTTTGAAACTTTAAAGCTCATATGGTCCAGAGCTTTGAGTATGGTTCCCTCACCTCCACAAAAACGGAGAAAAAAGATTAAGGCCTGGAATCCTTGGACCTATTGTCTCCATTGAAGCAACATAGGAGGGTGGTCATAAGGACAACAAAGTATCAAAACGCTCATCACTAGAGTCACTATTAATATCTTTTGCAGCATCGAGATCTTTGTTTCCCAGTTTTCTTTTCTTTTAGTTGTTAATACATGGTATATTCTAGCTCCCACAACTACACATGTCTTCCACCTTTGCTGATCGTCAACTCATTTA
This sequence comes from Lissotriton helveticus, assembly GCF_964261635.1. Taxonomy (NCBI): domain Eukaryota; kingdom Metazoa; phylum Chordata; class Amphibia; order Caudata; family Salamandridae; genus Lissotriton; species Lissotriton helveticus. The sequence continues at coordinate 368,022,084 of NC_136068.1, read as the reverse complement.
GAATCAGAGTAATTATCACTGCTTTCTTAGCTGTATTCGGGTATTTCTCTTTTTTTCCTTTGCATGTGCAGTACACTCCCAAGCATTTAAAGCTTCATATTTTACATTATGTGGGGTGTAGGGGGTGATTTCATATCCTACAATATACCCTTACATTTTCAATAATCCCCAAATTAAATGTGCCATATTGCGGAAATATTAAGGCTCTTCTTTCCCAATAATTTTTTACTATAGACAAAGACACAAACACATGTGAGGCCCTACATTTGTTGCCATGTACCATTCAATGGCGCTTCCTTGCGATCACGAGCAGGAACTCACACATCAGCCCTTATAAATTCTCTGAGGGCTCTAAAACATTTTATGATTATGACAATTTAGTAATGAAATGAGCAAATCTCAATTCGAAATTTGCAGTGTTGTAATCCAAAATAAAGACTCAATATAGATGGACACCTGTATCCAATCCCAGCGCAATTCTTTGTTCATTAAACCTATCATAATGTGACACTTGATGAGACAATACCCAGCCCCGCTTAGCACTTCTTGGCCTATCTCAGTGTGATACTCTCTGACATAATCCTCCCTCTTCCAGCAATTCACCCTCTTTTACAATTTTTAGTGCGTCAACTTCCACAAACACTAAAGCATGAACAAATAACAAATATTTCTTGTCTGCTTTTGCTAAAGGATTCAAAGTAATCACTCAGACAAGAAACAGCTGTAAAGAATACGTTCTGATATTCACATGCACACACAGATGAAATCACAACCAGGGCAAAATCACCCTGACTAATGCAGCTTCCCATCTCTGCAATATCGTCTAACACCAGTCTGTACTAGTATACTCTCAACAGTCAGTTACAAGCCCCATTCTCCAATGTGAAGTCAATGGTACCTCACGAGCCGACACTACAAAACACAGCAGGCAAGTTATACACAGAATAGAGGGGTATATTACCAACAACTAGCGATAATTTTTGTCTCTAACTTGTTTAGAGACAAAAATTATCGCCGCACATCGGCGATTTTTATCGCAGATAAACCTTGCTATTAGCAAGGTTTATCGCAAATGCGATAAAAAACGGCCGCAATGCATGAATATCGCTGAAAAGTCCGCGATATTCATGCATTATCGAGCAAGTGCTCTTAGCCATGTTATCCACCTCCCATTGGATAACATGGTGAAGAACTGCTCAGGGCAGGTGTTAGCTTTTGGAGATATTCGCGCTTAGCGCGAATATCTCCAAAAGTTGGTAATAGGAGATAGCGATGTTAGCAACTGTTTCCAGTCGCTAACATCTTGGCACGCCCACTTTGCATGTCATTAGTGATAAATATCACTGACATGCAAAGCGGGGCCCAAGATGGTCGCTATCTCCTATTAGCTGTCACTAACTGGTGTTAGCGACAGCTTGGTAATAGGGAGATAATTTTATCTCCGCTTTCTTGGCTTTTAAAGCCAAAAAAGCGGAGATAAACCCCTTGATAATATACCCCATACTTCTCTTCTATCTTATCTTAGCTCACCCCAGAATCTTGGACCGCAACAAGCCAGATATTTGCTTCAATTGCTCAGCATCAAGGGCATGTGCACATTTACACAACTAGACCATGAGCATCACCACAACACAAAACACAGAGCTTTTACACAACACTGTACGCTTGACATACACAATTGTGTTATACAACCCTATTAAGACTCACTCCTCCACAATTGCAAACCCCTTTGGAACTGTCAAAATATGTTTATCTTCAAACTTGACCCATGGACTTTAGGGATACGGGCAATTTTGACTGGGACAAGGTCAAATCAGAGCTAAGTTTTCTGTACCTTTCAAGTGTCTTCTCTCCTGTGATATAACGTCACTTTGCTACATCCTGCCTGATTGGGGATTCTTGATTCTTAATCTAATGTATAATCGCCATACAAACCCCACCCCTGGTCGTTTGGACCTTTGTTCGTCAGCGTGAAGAGGTGACTAGCAGCTAGCATTTACATGCATAACAGTGAAAAATGTACCTTAGGCTCCACTGTAAAAAGAAAGAAAGAACTTAAGTGAGTGTAAAGTGTTTTATTAACATTTTTAATCAGTTAAAAGTAATTTGACAATAAGATATTAAAATCTTAATCATAATCGTTAATAATTTAAATGGTCTAATAACCGATATTTTAGTATGAGGTAACACACAAAAGTGTGTGAGAGACAGAGAACAGGGGAGTCTCTATAGTTTAAGGGAAACACGCAATTATATTTCACCAAAATCACAAATAGCAACATTTAAGCCATTCCCACTCACTAGAACAAATCAGTTTTTTCCAAACTCTTAGAACAGGCATACTTCCCAGTTCCATGCAGGTAAACACTGAACTGTGCATGGCTATGTTAGGTACAATGAGCTCTTCCCACGAGTCTTCCCATCCTGGAATCTAATTCTACTCTGATTACTACAATCAGACAGAGTGATTGACTATTAATCTAGGCTGCTAGGCAGAGTAACAAGCCTGTGCTAACAAGGGCCAAAAAGTAATGCGAGAAGGGAATTTGGGAGGCTCTCCTAGTTGCTGAAAGACCACCATTCCTTTTGGAACCTGGTAGCAACTGGAAGTAGGAATGGATTTAGCATCCTAGAAAACAACATTGCAGCCAAAGACTGGGTAGCACACTTCCCCAGCTTATCCATGCAGAAAGGAGACCAGCAAGATATCACGAGGAGTCGCTTGAGGCATGCAGAAATTCGACAGCCGCTTAGTGCTCAAGGTGTGGTAAGTCCTAAGACTGTCCCCCCACAGTCCTTTACTTATGCACAGGAAGTGGAGTCCACAAACATTACATTGAAGGAAATACATTTGGCCATTATGGGAATAATTTAAAACAAATGTAAATGTAAATGTAAATGTAGTGTTTATATAGCGCACAAATCACCCCCGAGGGGTCTCAAGGCGCTGTACACATACCGCTGTGGAACCCTTCCTGGCCTTTCCCTGTGAAGTGCCCACTCCTGAGCACCCCCAAGGTGAAGCCAGGCATCCTAGTGCTGTTGGGGGCGTTGTGGAGATTAAGCAAGCTATTGCCCATAGTTGCAGAGTGGGACCCATGATTAGAATAGGCACCGAGGCGAGAATTATCAGGTCCGGGGAAATTGAGCCCAAGACCCGCCGAGGCGGGAATTGAACCCTAGTCCCGGTCCAGACCTCTGCATCAGAGTCTGCCGCTCTAACCATTGAGCCACACTTCTCCAAAGCTCCAGGGCTAGACAAAATCCTAGGTGATCTACCCCTGAGTGAGACAAAAATCTGGAGTAATACATTTTGCAGTGCTGTACTCAGCGATTCTGGAGGAGGCACCTATATAAAAAAATACACATGGGCAGAGGCTGAAATAATCTCTATTTAAAAAAAAGTCTCACATGATTAGCCTGCCACTAGCACTCAATATGTCTCACAGACAGTACACAAAAGCTTTCTAGTAAAGTTATCCTAGATAAACTACAGGACTGGCTATCTGACAGTGAGATTTTTATACCCCTACAGGTGGGCTTAGAGAGTCCACCAGTACAATTGATCACACTTTCCATCTACACACGTAGTACCTGGAATACAGTTGCACTGGGAAGGGGACGACTTTATGTTGTGTTTGTAGACCTGCACTCTGCCTTTGGCCTGGTACCGCGAAAAAGGCTATAGCAGGTCCTTTCTGAGTTGAGAGTGCCATGTTACTTATGACAATCCAGAGTCAAGCAACAACTTAGACACAGTATAGCAGGAGAGCTAACTGACCCCTTCTCTGCAACTAGAGGAGTCAGGCATCGGTGCTTGCTGGCACCCACGCTCTTTACTCTCTACATTAATGGCCTAGTTATATTCCTGTACCAGTGTGAAAACAATGCCCTAGATTAGAAAACATGAGGAGTCCTGCCCTTGTTTTTGCTGATGATACCCTATTGATCCCTATTGATCTCTAAGACTCTAATAAGACTCCAGAAGGTTCTTGGCAGTTTAATTGCTTCTGCACACTAAGGGGTTTGGAAATTAACGCAAGCAAAACGAAGTACATGGGGGCAGATTTATGAAGGCCTTGCGCCGCCGGTGCGTCACTTTTTCCCATGTTACAAATGACGCACCGGCGGCGCAAGGCCTTCATAAATCTGCCCCATGGTTCTTAATCCTGGGCTCTCAACCATGACTCACCCTACTCTAGCAGGGGCCCAATTAGAATGCATGCATACATTTGTGTATTTAGGTCTCTCACTCCCGGAACATCTGTGGTGGCAAGCACACATTAAACAGCAGCAATTAAAAACTAAGCAAGTAGTGGGAGGTATCTTAAAGATGACACACTATCCACAGTTTAGCCCCATACTACAAGCGATTCAAATTTACAACCTTAAAGCCTTGAGGACAGCTACCTATGGCGCCGAGCTCTGGGGGCATCGGGTTGCTACCTCACTGGAAAAGTTGGAAAATCGCTTTATGCAACTGCTAGTTCGGTCTACCTGTAAGTACTCTTGTGTTGCCCCTCAGGCTGGACCTTGACAAATTGGACATCTCTAACAAATAGGCATTGTGCCACGTACTTTACTGGAGGAGGATTTGGGAAACCCCTGAACTATCCTATTGACAGGGGTTAAATGAAATTCTGTCCCAGGTAGGTTCAGTAGAATTCCATGGCTAAAGCATGCAAAGGGTACACTCATAGACATTAAAGAGGGTGGCCTATGGAATGCCCCGGTCCAGGCTGAGGCCATTTCCAAATCACTTATTAAAACTACATACTGGATATATAGAGATAACCGTATATACAGCCAGCTGAGCCATGGATTCCTAACAAGTGTTTTTCTCACAGTTAAGGACTCCTTTATGCAGGAGGATTTCTTGGATGAAATAGAACCCTCTCTAGCCAGGATGCTTTACTTTCAGTTCCAGTGTGGAACCCTACCTCTCTGGACCTTTACTGCCAAGTGGGGTATTTCACTGCGGCCTAACAAGTGGGGAACATAAAGAAACTATTATTGTGTACCAAAGATGGTGTATCATAATCCCACAGTGTCGGAACTTGGGAGTTAGGGAACACAAGGCAGCACTCAGGATTCTAAGATACAATATATGCAGGCTGTCAACCATTGTTCTTTCTCACATTCTGATGAGTGTGTGGAGAGCACAATATTGATGAATAGTGGTCTAATGAAAGCTACAATCACTGGAGTACAGAATGACTATCACAAATTTTAGAACTGAAGAACCTTCAAGTAATCTAAACTTTGATTTTACTTCAGTCAGTGTTTAACCTTTCCTGTTGCGCAGAAAGTTATTGACACCTAGATCTAGGATAGCTGGAAATACAATAACGTTAATGAATAATCCCAGTTAGGGATGTATCTGGACTCCCAATATATTGCATACACTTTATTGCTGTAGGAGCCTGTCGAACAGCAAGGAACGATAGGTTATTCCATTGTCCACATTATTGCACATAATTTAGCGCATATTAAATCGTTTTATAATTTTTTCATGTATGTTTTAGCTTATATTATTTTATGGCTTAAATCCAAATCAGGTTATAAAGTAAAGTAAAGTAAGATAGAGCATGGGCAGGACTTTCAACCTTTCACGTGTAAATTTGACACCCCAAAATAGCATTAATATTAGCTTAACTAAATTCATGTTAACATTAATAGCTTGTGTGTTGCTCACAAAGGCTAAATATAGTCACCTACTACAAATTATATGGTTAATATGTACACATTATTTAACGTTTTAATTCACACCATGTTAATAAATGTGCTTAGTTATGCAAATAAAAAATAATGCTCTCCCAGGAGCCTGTGTATGGAAAATAATGATTAGTAGAATGAAAACTCAATGCCACGCTGCCACTTGGCTGCAATTATGAATCAACAGGGAGGATGTTATAGCTGTATCACAAAGCGACTATCACGTCAGACCCAGAGGTATCAAGTAGCCAGGTTTCTGTTGCAAACAATAGGACAAAATATTAGTCCAATGTGTATTACGTAGTCATGTAGCCCAAATTTAAGGCAGAAAAGACTTGTTGTGGTGCAGGAGTGTCAGTCCACTGTTTTGCCGATTACGACTTACAAAATCTTTTCAGTGGTGAACCGCCAGCTGCTTTAGTGGACAGTCAGAACCAGGTGGTAGCGCAGGCGCGCCACAACACATTATGCTGAGCAGGACCTGGCGCAGTCCCGCTCAGCATATTTTGAGTTCTTGCACCACCAGCCTTTTCATGGCGGTGCTCCACAATAAAAAAAACTGGAGGTGCAAGAACAATGGGGGCCCTACTGGGCCCCCATGTCTCCCATGCTATGGGAATACATTCAGGTGGTACAAAAGTGCCACCCGGCCTGTATTGCCCCAGTTCCAGCACGGCATGGATTTCACTGTCCTTGTGATGTTGGAACTTTTTGGCCTTTCCCATTACGGTGCCTGTTTTCAAGGCACCGCCATGGGAACGGCCAAAGGACCACCAATTGTATTATGAGTTGCACATTTTCAACTCATAATTCGGTCAGCGGTCCTTCCACGGCTTTGGGGCAGCGGAGCCGGTGTTGAGCCAGCGCCACTGCGCCAAATTTGTAATCAGGCCCAACTCACCATAGCAAACTCACAAAAGTTGAAAGAAATATGTGTTGCATGTATTGTGTCTTTAAAGTGGTACCAGACCTTGATGGTAGAGGCTGAGGGGAGGGGAAAAACCTTAAAGAATGGAGGCCAAGGAACTCCAGTGTAGAGTAGGTCCTGTGAGAGGAATTTTGAATAGAATGTGGTGCCCTGTGTTTAACAGTGCACTAACAGGGTGAAGACTGGCTTGCCTTTGATGTCCCTTTGGTGCAAGTGCTGTGCACTTCTGCTGTGAACATGTTTGCAGCCCATATAAAATAGGCAGTAGAGAACAAGCACATGTATTTTTCTGCTTATTGTGGCACGCATACTGCATATTAGAGCACGTTAGTTCAAATAAATATTTTAAACTTGTTTGTGTTTCTGTCAGATCATATTGTGGACAAGTACAACAGTGTGAGTGAAAGGGTGTGTCTTGTAACCGCGATTCCTGAGAGAGTCCGGAGTGTTGTGTTCTGGGGTATCTAGCCACTTGTTTCTCTGTGAGTGAGTAGGAGAGCAAGTTAGACACTATAGCGTGGCAGTCCAGGGCTTTTGGGTACTAAGGTGGTAGGATGACACAGTGCCTATGCACTAAGGTCCCATAATCCTACGCATAGTTCTGTGTTTGCACAGAATCCCTGCAACATGGTGCCACCAACATTTGGTCTGGTCTCATTCAAGGGACCTCTGAGTAGCGCTTGTGTTCGTCCACAATACCCTTTCGCCGTTTCATTGGGAATCCTAAGGCGGAAGACCTTAGCCTCCTACAATTGTAGGGTACACCTGTTTCTGTGAGTTTTTCAAGCTTGAATTCTAAAAGGTTCTTTGACCCGTTTTGCACTACAGTTTTCTTTGACTTTTCATTTGATGAGGCACAATTGTCATGATTCTGGCACATAGCAGGGTGGCGGTTACTTAATATTTGACTCAGCACTGTGTCCCCAATGCTGGGGCTACCTTTTCGCAGTGGAAGCGGATCCAGCACCCCGCTTAGAAGTATTTTATTCTTGGGTTACAGTTCCCTCAGTGGATGTAAAATAAATTTGTATTTTTAAAGCAAGAATTACTCACCCTTACGGGTCTCATGGAGCTGGGTGCTGGCATGGAAATTAAGTGAGCTTTTGCCCAGAGTCACATGGTGCTGAGCATCCGCCAGAGCCAGGGATAGAACCATGAAACCTGTGCTCAGAAGGCAGCTGCCCTGGCCGCTGCACCACAGCTCTCCACTAATGCTAATGATAATGTTTTTCATACTAACACAGCCTCTGTTCCTCCAGCAGCGTGCTGTCCATCTGTGTTGATTGAAGTTCCGTTGGCGTCCCGGGGAGCATACTGTTTGGTTTAATGCCACCCTTCCACACTCTGACTCTTTTTTTCTTAATGTTACTATGATAGAGCTATGAGCCAGATGTATCAACGCTTTTTGCGAACGCAAAGGGGCAGATTCACAGAATCGGCCCATATGCGAACGCAAGAATGCATTTTCCAATGTATCAAACATTTTGAATTTGCAATATGGGTAATCACAATTATTTGCGATTACCTAAATTGCGAATGCAGTTGGGGAATCGCAATTTGCGATTCCCTAAATGCACTTCAGGTATCTATCACAAATTACGATTTTGCATTATGGAATCGCAAATTACCACCAAATTCTAGTTGGTGGTAATCTGCAAATTCCTGGAAAATTAACTTTTTTGCATTTTTCTAAGTGTCATGTGGCGAGGGCATGTATGTGTGCCACTTGGCCCCCATGCGCCCTTGAAATTGTATGCACAATTTGCGAGTACCTATTGGGTACTTGCAAATTGCGCATGCATTTTCCATTAGATTTAAAATTTAAAAAATCTTTATTCGGATGTTGATATATCCATAAAAGTACAAGTCGCATAATAACAGAAGGGAGTACACAAATCCATTAGTCATAAAAACAATAAAATAAAATTGTACATAACAAAACAATTGTTAACAATAAAAAGCCCTATAACTTCTTCGAGGCTCATGACGAGCTCAGCTCGTCATGAGGCACAGTGCAGCTCTGCTCATGACGAGCTCAGCTCGTCATAACGGCCGTGGAACGCCCACACGGGGCTAATTCCCCTCCTGTGCGGGGCATTCCATTAAGTGGGCAGAGTCATGACGAGCTCAGCTCGTCATGAGCACAGCTCCTCTGTGCCTCATGACGAGTTGACCTCATCATAAGAACTGCGGTGCCGTGTGCCCCCCCCCGCGCGCCACGGGGGACTTTGCCACGCGGCGAAGGGGTTAAATCACTTGAGGTATTCTGAGCTGATTAAAAACTAATCCAAGACAGTATACAATAAGATCATATAAAACATGACCACAATATATCAAATTAATTCAATACAACAAGCTTCATAAAGTGCACATTGTATTTCGGGCATGTACTGCAGTTTTTAGAAAAGTGCCTACACAAACAGCTAATTCATCATCTTCCAGCTTGAAAATGTTCATGTAGGCTGCATCTAAATGAATAGGTGAGATGTTTTTAAAAAATGGGATCAGAAACTGTTCTGTATATTCTTTGTAGAACTTATAAAAAAATAGGAAGTGGAGTGTGGTTTGCCCACTCATATCATCACATGGGCAAGGTAATTGATCTAAATTAGCAGTGTAACCCAAAGGGAAACACAATAAAATGTTTAGTGTGCAAGCCCTTAAACGGAAGAGGAGTCCTCTCTCCCACGAACAATTGATTTTAAAAGATAACTAAATGGTATGTTTGATAAATCAGCAATGGGCACATAAATTGCTACAGCCGTTTTCTGGGCCTCCCTTTCATGTCCTATAGTTTTGTAATGATCATAAAGAGCCCTCCGGAGGATTTTTTTATTCATACCATCAATTTGGTGGGGTTTGTAAAAAAAAACTTGCATTGTTAATACTACTCAAGCTCTCCCCTACTGCGGCACGCCATGGTGTTTCTTTTCCTTTATCAAACTTGAGACACTTTAGACAGTCTCTTATTATCTAGTGAGGGATGCTGCAGGGTTTTTCCAGATAGCGTTCCAAAAAAGGGCAGGGCGAGCCTTAATGTAATCTTCAACATAGTGCAATTTTAATTTGCCAGGGCAAATATACTGTGAGGTGGAGATCGGTGCTCTCAGGATTTTTTGACAGAATCTATTTTCTTCGAGCACGATACTGTTACTCTTTGTGTAGCCCCATACCTCTGCACCATATATCGCTGCTGGGATATACTGTGTTTTATACATTTTCAAGAGGGCTAACATTATCCCTGTCCTTTTGGACTGTGGTAAACTAAGAATTGAATTAATAACTTTGGTAAACTTATTCTTGCTACATGTCACATTGTCAACCCAAGAACTATTGGCAGAAAAAACTAGCCCCATATAGGGAAAAGTGCTGGTGCATTGTAATTTTTGATTGTGTACAGTAATAGTGTTTAAAATATACTTTTTTGGCCCACATGACATAATAAATGATTCATTAAAATTGGTACACAAATCGAAACTACCCATAAAATCTAAAAAGCCTCACACTGAAATTTGTAAAGCATTAGTTGTTTGACCCATTGGGACCACATTGTCAGCATACAGTAGGGTGGGGATTGGTTTACCATTAATTCTGGGGACATCATTAGTACGTACAATTATGTAAATCATTAATATATGGAATAAAAATCAATAGGGCCAGGACACAACCCTGCCTTAACCCTCTGTCGACTCTTATGTCATCTGAAATCTCCCCACTCTTATTGATCCTTTAACAAGCTCTCAGGTCATTATGCAGGTAGGTGGACTAAAACCCCATCTAAACCATATTCTAAAAGGGTATAAACAAGACCGGTTAACAAAATCAAAGGCCAAGGTGAGATTCATAAAAGCCAAATATGCAGGAGTTTGCTGGGCTAAAGTATACTTACCAATAATTAAATTGAGATTTAGGCATTGTTCAATAGTACCTACTTTATTTCTAAATCCCAATTGGCACCGTTGTGAAATACAATCCTCCTCGGCCCATGTCTTTATCTTGTTATACAAAATCCTCCCTAAGATATTTATAGTATTATATATCAGGGAGATTGGCCTATAACAGTTAGGCTGGGAACGGTTGCCCTTTTTCAATATTGGTACCATAGTACTTGTAGACCAGGTACTTGGAAGTGGAACATTAGTTAAATTATTTAAAACATTTAATAAAAGCGGTGCCCAGAACTCAGGTTTAAACTTAATTAGATCAATGGGCAACCCATCTGGTCCAGGGGCTTTATTTCACATACTTTGATTAATAGCATCTTCAACTTCCTGTAAAGATATTGAAATTCCCCGAGAGACCTGAAACTCTATAGATGCCTCATTATGTGTTTGTACTGAGTAGATCATAGAAAAATGGGCTACCCATACCTCACTAGTTACATTGCAGCTTCTCGAAGACAATGGTTCACCAAGGGATCCCATGTTTTTAACCACAGCAAAGAAAGCATTCCCAATATTTAGTATGGTGGCCTGTGCTAGTGCGTCCCAGCGGTCATTCACAAGTTCTTATTTCCTCTGTGGGATGGCTACCTTATACTTTTTCCTTACTGATTTAATAAGGGAGGGATTTCCGGGGGTTGTTGAGAGTGCCCTACGAAGCTGTCTATTAATGAATGAACATTTGCAATTAAACCATCTTAGTCCATGTGGTACTCCCAGGATTGGTTTAGATAGTATGGATTTAATACCCTTGCATAGTTTTGAGAAGGCACCAATTACCTCCGGGTTAAAATCATGTAATGACAAACATGAATCAATAAAGCTCGAGTAGTCCCTAGCCATCGTAAAAAAGAGATCTGTGTAGTTACCTGCTCGTCAAATCAATCTTAGGTTATCTGTAGAGTGTGTCAAGTTCCTTGCACCACACCCATTATTGTATATCGGCTTTGAGGTAATTCTCAGTTCTATTATAATAGGGTTGTGGTCACCATAAGTAGTCGGAACAACCTTGGCTTTCATTAAACAATCCTCGAGGATAGGGGAGATAAAAACATATTCTATAGTAGAGGTACTACCCCTTCATCTAAATGTCGGTTCAGGGAGGTCATTGTTGTTAGTTACCACAGCGATTTCCATCACATTGATCAGATTATGGTTAAGCAAATGATCACGTAATCCAATACCCCTATTACATCGATGTATCTTAGTACTAGATCCTGTAGTTGAGGTGATATCCCTAGGAATTTTGGCATTAAAATTATCCCCGAAACAGATAACAACAGTGTTACCAAATCTGTTATGGAGCTGTAGGGATGAAATAAAATTGAACAAATGAAAAAAATGTATGTTAGATGCAGGATAAAAATCATTATTATAAAAATTAAAACATATAGATACACCCCTTCTATATAATAATACTTGAAATGTATCATCTTTAGTGTCTAAAACCTTTACACTACGTCCAGCAGCAATATTGACCCAAATTGAAAGGCCACCAACTGGACGACCAAGCTTAGGAATAGGGGCAAGAGTGTTAAAACATTCAAACCCTTCGATATATAAATCTTGCATTGCCAAGGTCTCCTGAAACATAAGAATGTCCTGCTCTTTTACTATATCTAGCCAATCAGGTAAAGATATTTATAACTCTAAACCAGCGACATGCCAACTTAGTACTTTTAAATTGCAATCATTAGTTACTTTATTTAACATAACATATTCAATTGGCTCTAGGGGATACACAACTGTATTCGGTTTGAGAGTGGAATCATTGGTTACCAAGGGTGGCGTTAGTCAATCCTGGTTATCCATATCAGACAATGATAGGAACATGTTGTGCGTGAATGGGTGGGGGCTTTGTTTATCAAAGGCCTAAGGACCGGCTTATAAAAATAGCCCAACGGTAATGGGTAGATATGTGTGGAATTGGTAGTAAAGTGTTCCTGTGCCCTCAATAATGATCTAACCATGGACGGCCTGCGAAAGTTTATTTTTCTGCAGGACCCTTCGATGACACCCCAACCCACCCTACTCTTCTTACCATTATGATGTTATTCATATCTGACACCTTAAATCGCCTAAGTTTGGATAGCCAGTCCACACATTTGTTACGTAATTGATGCACAGGTCTCCCCCTGTACTTTCTTAAGTTTTGGCGCCCCTGCCAACACTAAAACATAGAGGCATGCCTCTAGGCCCATAGAAATTGATGGGAAGCCATTCCTTAATTGAGACTCACAGATTGTGAGTCGCAATTAAAGAATGCTTAGGAATCGAAAAAATTGTCTGAAACATACATATATTGCATTTTGCAAGTCTATAATAGCGAATTGGTAAAATTCGCTATTATAGACTCGCAAAATCCAATTTTGATACATCTGGCCCTATGTTTACTATAGTGACAATTAGTACATCTTCATAGATGAGTCATACAGTTTATGTCTCATGCACTTTTGGTAGCTCTGTCTGGAGCCGCTCCTCCAACCCCTAGTTCACGGTGGAGGTCTTGTGATTAGTCCCATCATGATTAACTCAGTGATGGGAAATCACCCTCAAAATCATGAGGATCTTCCTTTTTGGATCACACAGAAAATTGAACAGATTAAAACAGTTTTTCCTCACACAAGCCGGTGGAGAAATACAGGATCCTTACTATGTGTTTGCTGAGTGGTTTGGTTCCCCCTCTGTTCGTTTGAAACACCTGGGGGAAGGTGTTTGCATCAGTGTATACACTGTGCTTTGGCACCCCCTCCATGAGTGCTCTTAAACGAGTACAGGATGAACACTGGGCTGGCCCAGCCCTGGATCTGGGATGAGAATATTGGGAATGTTCGCCATTGTCTCCAACATGATTCTGGCTAACATTAAAGGTGAAGTGGTTTGATTGCAGTTGTGCCAATGCCTAGCAGTGGTAGTGGATGCTGATGGGGAGCGACAGTTGACTATTAATAATGCGGATGTCTATACATCCCTTGGTCACAATAATTTGGGAGTCCGACCATTTGCACCAGCACAAACTAAACTCTCTCCAGGCAAGGAGGGTTGTCCAGTCTTTTCTAAGAAGGGCTGGAACAAAAATTGGCAGCAACCAAAGCCTAGGTTCTGTGCGGATTTGCCTCCATCGGATGCTTCTCAGCATAGATATGATTTACGTGACCGTTCAAAAATAAAGACACCTTAGAGTTTTCAGGTTCTTGATCCCTGTTCTCGTTCCTTTCAGGAATCGTCAGATCAACAATCTGTCGGAGGGGGCGGCAGGATCTCAGAAAGTGCGAATCGCGCAGCAAAGGCGAGACCTACAGCACCAGTTTGAAGTGAAAGTCAAACGGGAGGAACCACCTCGGTATTATACCCCTTTCAGAAGAAGAAAGTTGCCGCTTTGACTGCAAAGTATGCTCAAACGGTGAGAACCCTCCTCCTGGACAGGAGTTGGGCAGTAACTCTCCTCGACAGCATGGCGAAGTTACCATAGTTCTGCAGACACTCCACCAGCATCTGAAGGCGGAAGGAACGCGTAGATCCCCCTAATAGACTTTACCACGTTGAACTTCAAATTGAAGGTGATATTGTAAACACCATAAATCCAGTCTTTTCTGACAAATTTATTTCTTCTTATGACATTTTGCTGGTGGAGGTTTATTGGCCTCCCTCGTTTGTCCTTGCTTCCTCCAGGGGCGGGGATGCTATTTTACCATCTTTTTCTCAATATGTCCCAGAGGAGACTAAACAAGATAATGCTTTGGAGTGGGCTTTGACCTTAGCTCCTGCTTTTTATCGCAATCAAGCGGGTTGGGAATGGGATTCATCTATGCATGTAATTCCTTTGCGATCAACACCTCAGCTTCAACTGCAATATCCCATTAAACGTGATGCTAAAGCATCCGTTAATGACTTTCTGACACAGTTGGAATAGCAGGGTGTTATTAAGCCCTGTGTTTCATGAATGAATAATTCTTTCTTTCCGATACTGAAACTGGACGGTTCATATTGTATAATTTTAGGCTACAGGCATTTGAACAGTTATGTTTGTACCTTTGCGGTACAGAACACACTCTCTGGGCTAGTGAATAACATAGTTCCTAAGAAATTCAAAACTACACTAGATATTTCCAATGGATTTTTTCAGCCACACTAAAGCTCCTGAGAGCTGTGACTTGACCGCATTCAGCACTCTCGGCACTACATGAAACACCTTCAAGCTCCATCCAGTGGCACAGCTTATTTCAAATGCATGTGCAACCAATTCTTTACTTCTTCACACTTTTCATAATTTCACGTTCATCTCTGTTCATTATTTTTCCACATTCATCACTCTTTTCATCCACATGCCAGGAAACGGCATTTTTCCAAGTTTCTTATGTAAATGCAGGGCCATCCGAACCTCAAAGCAAAAACACGTGCTGAAGCCAAAATCCGTGAAAAGCAGTTTTATTGTAACCCAATGCATTTCAGGCCACTCAGGGCCTTTCTTCAGGGGTGACTGTAAGTGCAAGACACATAAATTAGCCCACTATCCGTCATTAATCAGCCACAGTAATATGTACGTCAATATTGTTCCCACATGTTAACTTTGTTCATCGAGTTTTCAAAAAGGCTGTAAGCATATAATGTGCAGAAGTTCTCCTTCGCATACCAATACTTCAGAGGTTATATCGCCATCAGTTACCTCCCAAGAGCTTTTAAAACTGTTTTCTAGAAACCTGTATAGCCAGCCATCCCACCGGAGTTTTAAACTTCACATTATTGCCTGCTTCTTAAACATTCTATATTGTAAATTTTGGGGTTGAACCCATATAGTCAGTAGGACCTGGGTAATTGCTCGGTATAGAAAGAAGGGGTCCCAGACAATACACAACAAATTACACAATTCAAGGTTTGATGCGTTGGATTATTTCACAAAAGATCGAATCAAGGTGCAAAGTGTTTTAATTTTCACCACACCTGTGCTAAACATTCATTAGCTCATTACTCAAAACATGAATATACACACATTAAACACAATTTCAATAAGCCCAAAAGGGGGGGGGGAGGGGGAAAGTGCAGGGGAGAGAAATAAGCATTTCTTGATAGTTCAACATCACTATTCAAAAATTTCAATTGCGTGTGACCATATTTGAGAATCACAGGAGACAAATTACACAGATCCCCAAGCGTGGGGTCAACAGCAGTGTGTAAAAATCAACATCATATTTTTGTACAGAATCTCCTATTTAGCTATATACATTAAACTGTTCTGTAGGAGTTCAAATTGGTAGAGAAGTCTACGTTTCGACCCATAGAATGTAGGACAGTATATCCTTACTACGCGGGTCTTCGTCAGGACGTGAGGGAAGGGAAGGAATGTGGGGCTGTTCCTAAAGGTAAAACAATAAGAAGAGACTTTAAAAAGGTCTCCGAACGGAGTCCCTACACGATAAGTCAAAATTGAAAAAATTATAAAGACAAACAATTCATAGAATTTGTGATTGACAAGGAGGTATGAAACCATGTTACCTGCTCAGGAGTCAGATAAAAGCCTGGTAACACATAGTTCTGGCCGTAGCCAAGCGGAATAGTAGAATTAGCTGTACCTAGGGGCCAATTAGTGAAAAAACCAATCAATGAATGTGCTCGCAACACACGTTTGTATTAAAAATATGGAGAACACTTAACCAATATTCCTACCTCTACAGCGGTGCTGTGTAGGATCATGGAAAGGGTGTCAATGTAGTTGGTAAATTAGGTCCATACGAGTCAAAATTCATCAGTGAATCTGTGGGTTGTTAGGGAGCCAGGTTAGTATTAGCGTCTGGAAAAACGGGTTCTTATTACTATTCTGTTGCCTGTACCACAGGCGTCTAAACACAAAAGACACTTAATTATCAACTCACCCGGGGTGAAATTGTAAAGATAAACAGCGAGCCAGCGTCTGTCACGGTCAAGGCACAGTCACACAGTGCTGATAAAGAGGTGTAGAGGTGCAGTATCTGAGGACCAAATAATGGAAGCGGCAATCAGTGGATATGCGCGCCAGACATATCGTTTGTATATCAAAGGACAATTAGCCCGAAATCATACCTCTGATTAGGTAGGAATCCTTCAGCACGCTGTCATTGCGGTCGGACGGTATTTTTTAAAAAACGTTAAATGGGTCCAAGCTCCACCATTAGATCTGTGGATTAATGTAGACCAGATTTAGTGAAAGCGTTACACTACCGCGAGAGATGAAGCCGTCATACGGCGCTGCTCGAATTAAAACAGACGCCGCGTGCAGCTAGACTCACCCGAAGTATTTTCTGTAGGCGCGTGTACGAGGCCGCGTCTAGTCCAAGCCTGGAAGAATCAGGAAGTGCTGCCTTGGAAACGGAGGCCAATTTGTAACCTCGCAAAGAGCGAGACTGGTGTTACCAGGGTAACCCAGGACGCCGGCCAGCGTCAGGACGAGCGTCCATTAGATTAGAAGGAACGCAACCGAGGAACAAAGGACTTAAACGAAGGCTTATGTTATTGATATTGTTAATGGGGCACTTAGCTGTTATGGTGGAAAACCTTTCTTAATTTATAACGACAAAGCAATGCTTTACATTAATAATGCGCGGACCTGCCATTAACACGGTAGTCAAGGCGCAACATTGAAGCACTAAAAGGGAAGTGATCACAATATTCACACCGATCATAGAATTGGTGAACACATCTCACAACAGTGGATTAGACCCTCGTCAAAACAGCTTTTATCAAACCAGGTATTTACACACGTGTTCCACGGGCAGAGACATCCATAGTGGTTCAAGACATTTTGTTGTGCGGACCTACCTTGCAAGGTGGTCAAGGCACAGTTACTCAATACATTGATATGGTCAATGGGGCACAGTTTCTTAACACATTGATCAATAGAGATATCGCACAGCGGGGCGCAGTATCTTAACACATTGATCAATACAGACACAATTCTCAGTACTGTGCGTGAACCTACCTCATGGTGGTTAAGACGCACGATTGATTTATAGAGTGGCCATCTGAGAAAAACTGCTTTCTGATTCATTCAGGCCCATGCGTACTGAATCAAAAAACCTGATCCATTTTATCTCTCTAATGTTGAGAATTGGCTCAAGATTGCCACCCCTGGGGCCCAGTCTCACTTGTTCCAGAATGGTCCACTTAAGACTTTCCGGGGGGTGAGCAAGGTTTTTGCAGTGGTCTACCAAAGGTGCTCCCTCAACCTTACACCTTACACGGCTGCAGTGTTGCAAGAAACGTACTTTTGCTCGTTGCTGAGTCTGGCCAATGTATATTAAATTACAGGGGCACACTATGCAGTAAACTACATTGGATGAGTTACAGTTAGTATGTGACTTTAATGTAACTTGATGTTGTCCATGGGCAAAAACTTTGGTCTGGATTGTGGCTGGGCAGGCTTTACAAGATCCACAGCGGTAGTGACCCACGATGGGAGGTAGACTCCACATTGATGTTAGGGATTGTTCCTTTGCGGTATTCAAGAAAGAGCACACCACGTGATCTCGAATATTCCTCGCTTTTTTGAAAGCGTGAAGCAGTGGGTGGCTACAGTTGAGGTCCTCGGCGATCAAATGCCAGTACTTATTTATAGTTTTCTTTATCGAATTACTTTTTGTGGAGAAGGTGGTCACACATACGATGCGTTGATCATCGTTGTCCCGTTGGAGTCCCGGCTGCAGTAGAATTTCCCTTGGGTTATGCCAAGCTCTCTTTTTGGCTTTTTTGACCAAACGCCTCGGGTACCCACGTTCAAACAGCCGTTCCATCAGAATGGTTGCTTGCTCATCATAGTCATCCTTTTTGCTGCAGTTACGGCGAATCCGTAAAAATTGCCCAAAGGGCAGATTGTCACGGAGTCCCCGTGGGTGATGGCTCGAATACAGAAGCAAGGAGTTCCTCTCCGCAGGTTTCCTGAAAAGGGTGGTTTGCAAGGTCTCATTCTCCACAAAGATGGTTAAATCCAGAAAGTCTATAGATTTCTTGTTATATTGAATAGTGAACTGAATGTCCGAGGTACGCCCATTTAGCCAAATGAAAAACGTTTCGATATCCTGTTCATTCCCAGTCCAGATACAGATGATATCATCTATGTATCTCATCCACATGTTTA
Organism: Lissotriton helveticus; assembly: GCF_964261635.1. Taxonomy (NCBI): domain Eukaryota; kingdom Metazoa; phylum Chordata; class Amphibia; order Caudata; family Salamandridae; genus Lissotriton; species Lissotriton helveticus. The sequence continues at coordinate 368,003,393 of NC_136068.1, read as the reverse complement.
TTTTTGGTCTGAAGGGATTGGCATCATTGAGTATGAACACCTCTTCATACATGGACATAAAGATAATTGCCAGATCAGGAGCAAATGCCGCCCCCATCGCCACGCCCTTGGTCTGAAGGTAAAAAGAATTGCAGAAAATGAAGAAATTCCTCATCATTGCAATTTTTAATAGCAAGATGATAAAGGATGTAGGCACACGGGTTGGTGCCTCCCGTTTGTCAAGTGCAATAGTCATAGCTTGCAGGGCCTCATCTTGGGGTATGCTGGTATACAGTGACACGATGTCACAGGTTACCAAGATTTCTTCATGTGAGTTATATGGACGTCCGTCAATCAGATTAATGACCTGTGTGGTATCTCGCAGGTAAGTTGTAGTTGCTTCTGCTAAGGGCTTCAGAAAGAAATCAATGTACCTACACAGTGGTTCCAAAAGAGAGCCGCAACCCGATACAATTGGTCGGCCAGGAGGTTGGTGTAGATCCTTGTGTACCTTCGGTAGTGTGTAGATGGTAGGAAGGCGTGGGTTCTTTTGGTTTAGATACTGAAATTCATGGTCCGACAAGAAACCTTGTTGGAGGCCGTCCTGGGTCACTCTCAGGATTTCCGCTTTTAGTTCTCTAGATGGATCCCCATCCAATCGTTTGTAACTCACCCCATCATTTAATTGTCTCATTATCTCACTGGTGTAGTTGTCCAGGTCCTGTACAACAATTGCACCACCCTTATCGGCAGGTTTTACTACCACATCAATGTTGTCCTTTAAAGATTTGAGCGCCAATTTCTCTGCTTTGCTGGTATTGAACTTAACAAATTGTTGTTCTCCCAAGATTTTGTTCACATCCCGTAGGACGAGGCTCTCATAGGCCAGGATACGTTGAGTCATGGCGTGAGTGGAAGGTACGAAAGTAGATGGTGGCCTGAAATGGGTCGCCGATAGGGGCTGCACAAATGGTTTATCCTTGAAAAAGTATCGCAGTCGTACTTTACGAAAAAACTTGTGGAGTTCTACTATGGTGTTGAAGGTGTCAGGTTTTGCGGTTGGAACAAAAGATAAACCTCGACTAAGTACCTTGATTTCGTCATCAAGTAGAGTGTATTTGGAGATGTTGATCACAGGGGAAATCCTTTTTACCACCTGTAGTTCTTCCTGCGGGTAGACCGTTCCCCGTGCTCCTCCTGGGGGAAGCTCACTTGTTTCGTGCCCCTCCCTCTCCCGGAGTCCCACTCTTGACCAGCATTGGATTGGCCCCTGCTGTTGCCTCTGTTCCAGTTGTTTGATCTGCCACGTGGAGGTCTTGATAGCCGTATGTACCACTTGGACCAGCTCGTTCAGAGTCTTCTCCCGAGCTATACGACGAATCAGAGAAGGTGGTATAGTTTCGTCTACCTCTGAAAGAACCGCGGCCGCGGTTAGTGAATCTTCCCAGGCTATCTTGCCTGTAATATTCGTCCTGAAGGTAAGGATATGTTCTTTTTTTGTCATACAATTTCACATCACGCGCCAGTTTCTCAAGTTTCCTTTTTATCGTGTTGGTTTCAAAGTCTTGTAGAGTAGCCACAAGTTTAGTCAAGGCTTCTTTTGAATTTGTGAGAGTAGCGTCCCCAGTTATTTCGGCCTTCAGGTCCGCTATCTGCTTGGTTAAGATGGCAATTTGCTCATTGGCAGTTTCAATTCCTAAGACCATCCAATGTCGCGAACAATTGTTCGCGACAAAACTGAAGCCTTCACGGAATTTGGGCACGTCTATAAAGATTGCGGGTTCTACCTTAACCTGTAAGCCCACAGGGATAATGTTCGATTGCAAACACTGTGCCAAAAAATGACCATGGAGTTTGGTTCTAACCAACTTCTTTTCCAGATGTTCCAGGTTGTTTACTTTATCATTAAGAGAGAAATCAATGACAGGTGTAGTTGGTGACAAAAAATTATTGGCAGGGTCTAGAAGAAGTTGCTTAATGTAGTCATCGGTATAGGAAAGAACCTCCTTGTCAACCATAATGGTTGGGTAAACTGACAAAATTACAAAAAATTATAAAAAAGGTATAAAAAAGAATTCAAAGGAGAAAAAAAAAACCTCGCAGACTAGCGTCTGCACGAAGTATATTGTAAATTTTGGGGTTGAACCCATATAGTCAGTAGGACCTGGGTAATTGCTCGGTATAGAAAGAAGGGGTCCCAGACAATACACAACAAATTACACAATTCAAGGTTTGATGCGTTGGATTATTTCACAAAAGATCGAATCAAGGTGCAAAGTGTTTTAATTTTCACCACACCTGTGCTAAACATTCATTAGCTCATTACTCAAAACATGAATATACACACATTAAACACAATTTCAATAAGCCCAAAAGGGGGGGGAGGGGGGAATGCAGGGGAGAGAAATAAGCATTTCTTGATAGTTCAACATCACTATTCAAAAATTTCAATTGCGTGTGACCATATTTGAGAATCACAGGAGACAAATTACACAGATCCCCAAGCGTGGGGTCAACAGCAGTGTGTAAAAATCAACATCATATTTTTGTACAGAATCTCCTATTTAGCTATATACATTAAACTGTTCTGTAGGAGTTCAAATTGGTAGAGAAGTCTACGTTTCGACCCATAGAATGTAGGACAGTATATCCTTACTACGCGGGTCTTCGTCAGGACGTGAGGGAAGGGAAGGAATGTGGGGCTGTTCCTAAAGGTAAAACAATAAGAAGAGACTTTAAAAAGGTCTCCGAACGGAGTCCCTACACTATAAGTCAAAATTGAAAAAATTATAAAGACAAAAAATTCATAGAATTTGTGATTGACAAGGAGGTATGAAACCATGTTACCTGCTCAGGAGTCAGATAAAAGCCTGGTAACACATAGTTCTGGCCGTAGCCAAGCGGAATAGTAGAATTAGCTGTACCTAGGGGCCAATTAGTGAAAAAACCAATCAATGAATGTGCTCGCAACACACGTTTGTATTAAAAATATGGAGAACACTTAACCAATATTCCTACCTCTACAGCGGTGCTGTGTAGGATCATGGAAAGGGTGTCAATGTAGTTGGTAAATTAGGTCCATACGAGTCAAAATTCATCAGTGAATCTGTGGGTTGTTAGGGAGCCAGGTTAGTATTAGCGTCTGGAAAAACGGGTTCTTATTACTATTCTGTTGCCTGTACCACAGGCGTCTAAACACAAAAGACACTTAATTATCAACTCACCCGGGGTGAAATTGTAAAGATAAACAGCGAGCCAGCGTCTGTCACGGTCAAGGCACAGTCACACAGTGCTGATAAAGAGGTGTAGAGGTGCAGTATCTGAGGACCAAATAATGGAAGCGGCAATCAGTGGATATGCGCGCCAGACATATCGTTTGTATATCAAAGGACAATTAGCCCGAAATCATACCTCTGATTAGGTAGGAATCCTTCAGCACGCTGTCATTGCGGTCGGACGGTATTTTTTAAAAAACGTTAAATGGGTCCAAGCTCCACCATTAGATCTGTGGATTAATGTAGACCAGATTTAGTGAAAGCGTTACACTACCGCGAGAGATGAAGCCGTCATACGGCGCTGCTCGAATTAAAACAGACGCCGCGTGCAGCTAGACTCACCCGAAGTATTTTCTGTAGGCGCGTGTACGAGGCCGCGTCTAGTCCAAGCCTGGAAGAATCAGGAAGTGCTGCCTTGGAAACGGAGGCCAATTTGTAACCTCGCAAAGAGCGAGACTGGTGTTACCAGGGTAACCCAGGACGCCGGCCAGCGTCAGGACGAGCGTCCATTAGATTAGAAGGAACGCAACCGAGGAACAAAGGACTTAAACGAAGGCTTATGTTATTGATATTGTTAATGGGGCACTTAGCTGTTATGGTGGAAAACCTTTCTTAATTTATAACGACAAAGCAATGCTTTACATTAATAATGCGCGGACCTGCCATTAACACGGTAGTCAAGGCGCAACATTGAAGCACTAAAAGGGAAGTGATCACAATATTCACACCGATCATAGAATTGGTGAACACATCTCACAACAGTGGATTAGACCCTCGTCAAAACAGCTTTTATCAAACCAGGTATTTACACACGTGTTCCACGGGCAGAGACATCCATAGTGGTTCAAGACATTTTGTTGTGCGGACCTACCTTGCAAGGTGGTCAAGGCACAGTTACTCAATACATTGATATGGTCAATGGGGCACAGTTTCTTAACACATTGATCAATAGAGATATCGCACAGCGGGGCGCAGTATCCTAACACATTGATCAATACAGACACAATTCTCAGTACTGTGCGTGAACCTACCTCATGGTGATTAAGACGCACGATTGATTTATAGAGTGGCCATCTGAGAAAAACTGCTTTCTGATTCATTCAGGCCCATGCGTACTGAATCAAAAAACCTGATCCATTTTATCTCTCTAATGTTGAGAATTGGCTCAAGATTGCCACCCCTGGGGCCCAGTCTCACTTGTTCCAGAATGGTCCACTTAAGACTTTCCGGGGGGTGAGCAAGGTTTTTGCAGTGGTCTACCAAAGGTGCTCCCTCAACCTTACACCTTACACGGCTGCAGTGTTGCAAGAAACGTACTTTTGCTCGTTGCTGAGTCTGGCCAATGTATATTAAATTACAGGGGCACACTATGCAGTAAACTACATTGGATGAGTTACAGTTAGTATGTGACTTTAATGTCACTTGATGTTGTCCATGGGCAAAAACTTTGGTCTGGATTGTGGCTGGGCAGGCTTTACAAGATCCACAGCGGTAGTGACCCACGATGGGAGGTAGACTCCACATTGATGTTAGGGATTGTTCCTTTGCGGTATTCAAGAAAGAGCACACCACGTGATCTCGAATATTCCTCGCTTTTTTGAAAGCGTGAAGCGGTGGGTGGCTACAGTTGAGGTCCTCGGCGATCAAATGCCAGTACTTATTTATAGTTTTCTTTATCGAATTACTTTTTGTGGAGAAGGTGGTCACACATATGATGCGTTGATCATCGTTGTCCCGTTGGAGTCCCGGCTGCAGTAGAATTTCCCTTGGGTTATGCCAAGCTCTCTTTTTGGCTTTTTTGACCAAACGCCTCGGGTACCCACGTTCAAACAGCCGTTCCATCAGAATGGTTGCTTGCTCATCATAGTCATCCTTTTTGCTGCAGTTACGGCGAATCCGTAAAAATTGCCCAAAGGGCAGATTGTCACGGAGTCCCCGTGGGTGATGGCTCGAATACAGAAGCAAGGAGTTCCTCTCCGCAGGTTTCCTGAAAAGGGTGGTTTGCAAGGTCTCATTCTCCACAAAGATGGTTAAATCCAGAAAGTCTATAGATTTCTTGTCATATTGAATAGTGAACTGAATGTCCGAGGTACGCCCATTTAGCCAAATGAAAAACGTTTCGATATCCTGTTCATTCCCAGTCCAGATACAGATGATATCATCTATGTATCTCATCCACATGTTTATTTTTGGTCTGAAGGGATTGGCATCATTGAGTATGAACACCTCTTCATACATGGACATAAAGATAATTGCCAGATCAGGAGCAAATGCCGCCCCCATTGCCACGCCCTTGGTCTGAAGGTAAAAAGAATTGCAGAAAATGAAGAAATTCCTCATCGTTGCAATTTTTAATAGCAAGATGATAAAGGATGTAGGCACACGGGTTGGTGCCTCCCGTTTGTCAAGTGCAATAGTCATAGCTTGCAGGGCCTCATCTTGGGGTATGCTGGTATACAGTGACACGATGTCACAGGTTACCAAGATTTCTTCATGTGAGTTATATGGACGTCCGTCAATCAGATTAATGACCTGTGTGGTATCTCGCAGGTAAGTTGTAGTTGCTTCTGCTAAGGGCTTCAGAAAGAAATCAATGTACCTACACAGTGGTTCCAAAAGAGAGCCGCAACCCGATACTATTGGTCGGCCAGGAGGTTGGTGTAGATCCTTGTGTACCTTCGGTAGTGTGTAGATGGTAGGAAGGCGTGGGTTCTTTTGGTTTAGATACTGAAATTCATGGTCCGACAAGAAACCTTGTTGGAGGCCGTCCTGGGTCACTCTCAGGATTTCCGCTTTTAGTTCTCTAGATGGATCCCCATCCAATCGTTTGTAACTCACCCCATCATTTAATTGTCTCATTATCTCACTGGTGTAGTTGTCCAGGTCCTGTACAACAATTGCACCACCCTTATCGGCAGGTTTTACTACCACATCAATGTTGTCCTTTAAAGATTTGAGCGCCAATTTCTCTGCTTTGCTGGTATTGAACTTAACAAATTGTTGTTCTCCCAAGATTTTGTTCACATCCCGTAGGACGAGGCTCTCATAGGCCAGGATACGTTGAGTCATGGCGTGAGTGGAAGGTACGAAAGTAGATGGTGGCCTGAAATGGGTCGCCGATAGGGGCTGCACAAATGGTTTATCCTTGAAAAAGTATCGCAGTCGTACTTTACGAAAAAACTTGTGGAGTTCTACTATGGTGTTGAAGGTGTCAGGTTTTGCGGTTGGAACAAAAGATAAACCTCGACTAAGTACCTTGATTTCGTCATCAAGTAGAGTGTATTTGGAGATGTTGATCACAGGGGAAATCCTTTTTACCACCTGTAGTTCTTCCTGCGGGTAGACCGTTCCCCGTGCTCCTCCTGGGGGAAGCTCACTTGTTTCGTGCCCCTCCCTCTCCCGGAGTCCCACTCTTGACCAGCATTGGATTGGCCCCTGCTGTTGCCTCTGTTCCAGTTGTTTGATCTGCCACGTGGAGGTCTTGATAGCCGTATGTACCACTTGGACCAGCTCGTTCAGAGTCTTCTCCCGAGCTATACGACGAATCAGAGAAGGTGGTATAGTTTCGTCTACCTCTGAAAGAACCGCGGCCGCGGTTAGTGAATCTTCCCAGGCTATCTTGCCTGTAATATTCGTCCTGAAGGTAAGGATATGTTCTTTTTTTGTCATACAATTTCACATCACGCGCCAGTTTCTCAAGTTTCCTTTTTATCGTGTTGGTTTCAAAGTCTTGTAGAGTAGCCACAAGTTTAGTCAAGGCTTCTTTTGAATTTGTGAGAGTAGCGTCCCCAGTTATTTCGGCCTTCAGGTCCGCTATCTGCTTGGTTAAGATGGCAATTTGCTCATTGGCAGTTTCAATTCCTAAGACCATCCAATGTCGCGAACAATTGTTCGCGACAAAACTGAAGCCTTCACGGAATTTGGGCACGTCTATTAAGATTGCGGGTTCTACCTTAACCTGTAAGCCCACAGGGATAATGTTCGATTGCAAACACTGTGCCAAAAAATGACCATGGAGTTTGGTTCTAACCAACTTCTTTTCCAGACGTTCCAGGTTGTTTACTTTATCATTAAGAGAGAAATCAATGACAGGTGTAGTTGGTGACAAAAAATTATTGGCAGGGTCTAGAAGAAGTTGCTTAATGTAGTCATCGGTATAGGAAAGAACCTCCTTGTCAACCATAATGGTTGGGTAAACTGACAAAATTACAAAAAAGGTATAAAAAAGAATTCAAAGGAGAAAAAACCTCGCAGACTAGCGTCTGCACGAAGTATATTGTAAATTTTGGGGTTGAACCCATATAGTCAGTAGGACCTGGGTAATTGCTCGGTATAGAAAGAAGGGGTCCCAGACAATACACAACAAATTACACAATTCAAGGTTTGATGCGTTGGATTATTTCACAAAAGATCGAATCAAGGTGCAAAGTGTTTTAATTTTCACCACACCTGTGCTAAACATTCATTAGCTCATTACTCAAAACATGAATATACACACATTAAACACAATTTCAATAAGCCCAAAAGGGGGGGGGAGGGGGAAAGTGCAGGGGAGAGAAATAAGCATTTCTTGATAGTTCAACATCACTATTCAAAAATTTCAATTGCGTGTGACCATATTTGAGAATCACAGGAGACAAATTACACAGATCCCCAAGCGTGGGGTCAACAGCAGTGTGTAAAAATCAACATCATATTTGTGTACAGAATCTCCTATTTAGCTATATACATTAAACTGTTCTGTAGGAGTTCAAATTGGTAGAGAAGTCTACGTTTCGACCCATAGAATGTAGGACAGTATATCCTTACTACGCGGGTCTTCGTCAGGACGTGAGGGAAGGGAAGGAATGTGGGGCTGTTCCTAAAGGTAAAACAATAAGAAGAGACTTTAAAAAGGTCTCCGAACGGAGTCCCTACACGATAAGTCAAAATTGAAAAAATTATAAAGACAAAAAATTCATAGAATTTGTGATTGACAAGGAGGTATGAAACCATGTTACCTGCTCAGGAGTCAGATAAAAGCCTGGTAACACATAGTTCTGGCCGTAGCCAAGCGGAATAGTAGAATTAGCTGTACCTAGGGGCCAATTAGTGAAAAAAACAATCAATGAATGTGCTCGCAACACACGTTTGTATTAAAAATATGGAGAACACTTAACCAATATTCCTACCTCTACAGCGGTGCTGTGTAGGATCATGGAAAGGGTGTCAATGTAGTTGGTAAATTAGGTCCATACGAGTCAAAATTCATCAGTGAATCTGTGGGTTGTTAGGGAGCCAGGTTAGTATTAGCGTCTGGAAAAACGGGTTCTTATTACTATTCTGTTGCCTGTACCACAGGCGTCTAAACACAAAAGACACTTAATTATCAACTCACCCGGGGTGAAATTGTAAAGATAAACAGCGAGCCAGCGTCTGTCACGGTCAAGGCACAGTCACACAGTGCTGATAAAGAGGTGTAGAGGTGCAGTATCTGAGGACCAAATAATGGAAGCGGCAATCAGTGGATATGCGCGCCAGACATATCGTTTGTATATCAAAGGACAATTAGCCCGAAATCATACCTCTGATTAGGTAGGAATCCTTCAGCACGCTGTCATTGCGGTCGGACGGTATTTTTTAAAAAACGTTAAATGGGTCCAAGCTCCACCATTAGATCTGTGGATTAATGTAGACCAGATTTAGTGAAAGCGTTACACTACCGCGAGAGATGAAGCCGTCATACGGCGCTGCTCGAATTAAAACAGACGCCGCGTGCAGCTAGACTCACCCGAAGTATTTTCTGTAGGCGCGTGTACGAGGCCGCGTCTAGTCCAAGCCTGGAAGAATCAGGAAGTGCTGCCTTGGAAACGGAGGCCAATTTGTAACCTCGCAAAGAGCGAGACTGGTGTTACCAGGGTAACCCAGGACGCCGGCCAGCGTCAGGACGAGCGTCCATTAGATTAGAAGGAACGCAACCGAGGAACAAAGGACTTAAACGAAGGCTTATGTTATTGATATTGTTAATGGGGCACTTAGCTGTTATGGTGGAAAACCTTTCTTAATTTATAACGACAAAGCAATGCTTTACATTAATAATGCGCGGACCTGCCATTAACACGGTAGTCAAGGCGCAACATTGAAGCACTAAAAGGGAAGTGATCACAATATTCACACCGATCATAGAATTGGTGAACACATCTCACAACAGTGGATTAGACCCTCGTCAAAACAGCTTTTATCAAACCAGGTATTTACACACGTGTTCCACGGGCAGAGACATCCATAGTGGTTCAAGACATTTTGTTGTGCGGACCTACCTTGCAAGGTGGTCAAGGCACAGTTACTCAATACATTGATATGGTCAATGGGGCACAGTTTCTTAACACATTGATCAATAGAGATATCGCACAGCGGGGCGCAGTATCTTAACACATTGATCAATACAGACACAATTCTCAGTACTGTGCGTGAACCTACCTCATGGTGGTTAAGACGCACGATTGATTTATAGAGTGGCCATCTGAGAAAAACTGCTTTCTGATTCATTCAGGCCCATGCGTACTGAATCAAAAAACCTGATCCATTTTATCTCTCTAATGTTGAGAATTGGCTCAAGATTGCCACCCCTGGGGCCCAGTCTCACTTGTTCCAGAATGGTCCACTTAAGACTTTCCGGGGGGTGAGCAAGGTTTTTGCAGTGGTCTACCAAAGGTGCTCCCTCAACCTTACACCTTACACGGCTGCAGTGTTGCAAGAAACATACTTTTGCTCGTTGCTGAGTCTGGCCAATGTATATTAAATTACAGGGGCACACTATGCAGTAAACTACATTGGATGAGTTACAGTTAGTATGTGACTTTAATGTCACTTGATGTTGTCCATGGGCAAAAACTTTGGTCTGGATTGTGGCTGGGCAGGCTTTACAAGATCCACAGCAGTAGTGACCCACGATGGGAGGTAGACTCCACACTGATGTTAGGGATTGTTCCTTTGCGGTATTCAAGAAAGAGCACACCACGTGATCTCGAATATTCCTCGCTTTTTTGAAAGCGTGAAGCGGTGGGTGGCTACAGTTGAGGTCCTCGTCGATCAAATGCCAGTACTTATTTATAGTTTTCTTTATCGAATTACTTTTTGTGGAGAAGGTGGTCACACATACGATGCGTTGATCATCGTTGTCCCGTTGGAGTCCCGGCTGCAGTAGAATTTCCCTTGGGTTATGCCAAGCTCTCTTTTTGGCTTTTTTGACCAAACGCCTCGGGTACCCACGTTCAAACAGCCGTTCCATCAGAATGGTTGCTTGCTCATCATAGTCATCCTTTTTGCTGCAGTTACGGCGAATCCGTAAAAATTGCCCAAAGGGCAGATTGTCACGGAGTCCCCGTGGGTGATGGCTCGAATACAGAAGCAAGGAGTTCCTCTCCGCAGGTTTCCTGAAAAGGGTGGTTTCCAAGGTCTCATTCTCCACAAAGATGGTTAAATCCAGAAAGTCTATAGATTTCTTGTCATATTGAATAGTGAACTGAATGTCCGAGGTACGCCCATTTAGCCAAATGAAAAACGTTTCGATATCCTGTTCATTCCCAGTCCAGATACAGATGATATCATCTATGTATCTCATCCACATGTTTATTTTTGGTCTGAAGGGATTGGCATCATTGAGTATGAACACCTCTTCATACATGGACATAAAGATAATTGCCAGATCAGGAGCAAATGCCGCCCCCATCGCCACGCCCTTGGTCTGAAGGTAAAAAGAATTGCAGAAAATGAAGAAATTCCTCATCATTGCAATTTTTAATAGCAAGATGATAAAGGATGTAGGCACACGGGTTGGTGCCTCCCGTTTGTCAAGTGCAATAGTCATAGCTTGCAGGGCCTCATCTTGGGGTATGCTGGTATACAGTGACACGATGTCACAGGTTACCAAGATTTCTTCATGTGAGTTATATGGACGTCCGTCAATCAGATTAATGACCTGTGTGGTATCTCGCAGGTAAGTTGTAGTTGCTTCTTCTAAGGGCTTCAGAAAGAAATCAATGTACCTACACAGTGGTTCCAAAAGAGAGCCGCAACCCGATACTATTGGTCGGCCAGGAGGTTGGAGTAGATCCTTGTGTACCTTCGGTAGTGTGTAGATGGTAGGAAGGCGTGGGTTCTTTTGGTTTAGATACTGAAATTCATGGTCCGACAAGAAACCTTGTTGGAGGCCGTCCTGGGTCACTCTCAGGATTTCCGCTTTTAGTTCTCTAGATGGATCCCCATCCAATCGTTTGTAACTCACCCCATCATTTAATTGTCTCATTATCTCACTGGTGTAGTTGTCCAGGTCCTGTACAACAATTGCACCACCCTTATCGGCAGGTTTTACTACCACATCAATGTTGTCCTTTAAAGATTTGAGCGCCAATTTCTCTGCTTTGCTGGTATTGAACTTAACAAATTGTTGTTCTCCCAAGATTTTGTTCACATCCCGTAGGACGAGGCTCTCATAGGCCAGGATACGTTGAGTCATGGCGTGAGTGGAAGGTACGAAAGTAGATGGTGGCCTGAAATGGGTCGCCGATAGGGGCTGCACAAATGGTTTATCCTTGAAAAAGTATCGCAGTCGTACTTTACGAAAAAACTTGTGGAGTTCTACTATGGTGTTGAAGGTGTCAGGTTTTGCGGTTGGAACAAAAGATAAACCTCGACTAAGTACCTTGATTTCGTCATCAAGTAGAGTGTATTTGGAGATGTTGATCACAGGGGAAATCCTTTTTACCACCTGTAGTTCTTCCTGCGGGTAGACCGTTCCCCGTGCTCCTCCTGGGGGAAGCTCACTTGTTTCGTGCCCCTCCCTCTCCCGGAGTCCCACTCTTGACCAGCATTGGATTGGCCCCTGCTGTTGCCTCTGTTCCAGTTGTTTGATCTGCCACGTGGAGGTCTTCATCCGCCCTGGCCTAAAAAAGGAGTAGGTTGGTATGCAGGTCCGTAGGGGACTTAATAGCCGTATGTACCACTTGGACCAGCTCGTTCAGAGTCTTCTCCCGAGCTATACGACGAATCAGAGAAGGTGGTATAGTTTCGTCTACCTCTGAAAGAACCGCGGCCGCGGTTAGTGAATCTTCCCAGGCTATCTTGCCTGTAATATTCGTCCTGAAGGTAAGGATATGTTCTTTTTTTGTCATACAATTTCACATCACGCGCCAGTTTCTCAAGTTTCCTTTTTATCGTGTTGGTTTCAAAGTCTTGTAGAGTAGCCACAAGTTTAGTCAAGGCTTCTTTTGAATTTGTGAGAGTAGCGTCCCCAGTTATTTCTGCCTTCAGGTCCGCTATCTGCTTGGTTAAGATGGCAATTTGCTCATTGGCAGTTTCAATTCCTAAGACCATCCAATGTCGCGAACAATTGTTCGCGACAAAACTGAAGCCTTCACGGAATTTGGGCACGTCTATAAAGATTGCGGGTTCTACCTTAACCTGTAAGCCCACAGGGATAATGTTCGATTGCAAACACTGTGCCAAAAAATGACCATGGAGTTTGGTTCTAACCAACTTCTTTTCCAGACGTTCCAGGTTGTTTACTTTATCATTAAGAGAGAAATCAATGACAGGTGTAGTTGGTGACAAAAAATTATTGGCAGGGTCTAGAAGAAGTTGCTTAATGTAGTCATCGGTATAGGAAAGAACCTCCTTGTCAACCATAATGGTTGGGTAAACTGACAAAATTACAAAAAATTATAAAAAAGGTATAAAAAAGAATTCAAAGGAGAAAAAACCTCGCAGACTAGCGTCTGCACGAAGTATATTGTAAATTTTGGGGTTGAACCCATATAGTCAGTAGGACCTGGGTAATTGCTCGGTATAGAAAGAAGGGGTCCCAGACAATACACAACAAATTACACAATTCAAGGTTTGATGCGTTGGATTATTTCACAAAAGATCGAATCAAGGTGCAAAGTTAAAACACTTTGCACCTTGATTCGATCTTTTGTGAAATAATCCAACGCATCAAACCTTGAATTGTGTAATTTGTTGTGTATTGTCTGGGACCCCTTCTTTCTATACCGAGCAATTACCCAGGTCCTACTGACTATATGGGTTCAACCCCAAAATTTACAATATACTTCGTGCAGACGCTAGTCTGCGAGGTTTTTTCTCCTTTGAATTCTTTTTTATACCTTTTTTATAATTTTTTGTAATTTTGTCAGTTTACCCAACCATTATGGTTGACAAGGAGGTTCTTTCCTTTACCGATGACTACATTAAGCAACTTCTTCTAGACCCTGCCAATAATTTTTTGTCACCAACTACACCTGTCATTGATTTCTCTCTTAATGATAAAGTAAACAACCTGGAACGTCTGGAAAAGAAGTTGGTTAGAACCAAACTCCATGGTCATTTTTTGGCACAGTGTTTGCAATCGAACATTATCCCTGTGGGCTTACAGGTCAAGGTAGAACCCGCAATCTTTATAGACGTGCCCAAATTCCGTGAAGGCTTCAGTTTTGTCGCGAACAATTGTTCGCGACATTGGATGGTCTTAGGAATTGAAACTGCCAATGAGCAAATTGCCATCTTAACCAAGCAGATAGCGGACCTGAAGGCCGAAATAACTGGGGACGCTACTCTCACAAATTCAAAAGAAGCCTTGACTAAACTTGTGGCTACTCTACAAGACTTTGAAACCAACACGATAAAAAGGAAACTTGAGAAACTGGCGCGTGATGTGAAATTGTATGACAAAAAAAGAACATATCCTTACCTTCAGGACGAATATTACAGGCAAGATAGCCTGGGAAGATTCACTAACCGCGGCCGCGGTTCTTTCAGAGGTAGACAAAACTATACCACCTTCTCTGATTCGTCGTATAGCTCGGGAGAAGACTCTGAACGAGCTGGTCCAAGTGGTACATACCGCTATCAAGACCCCAACGGACCTGCATACCAACCTACTCCTTTTTTAGGCCAGGGCGGATGGAGACCTCCACGTGGCAGATCAAACAACTGGAACAGAGGCAACAGCAGGGGCCAATCCAATGCTGGTCAAGAGTGGGACTCCGGGAGAGGGAGGGGCACGAAACAAGTGAGCTTCCCCCAGGAGGAGCACGGGGAACGGTCTACCCGCAGGAAGAACTACAGGTGGTAAAAAGGATTTCCCCTGTGATCAACATCTCCAAATACACTCTACTTGATGACGAAATCAAGGTACTTAGTCGAGGTTTATCTTTTGTTCCAACCGCAAAACCTGACACCTTCAACACCATAGTAGAACTTCACAAGTTTTTTCGTAAAGTACGACTGCGATACTTTTTCAAGGATAAACCATTTGTGCAGCCCCTATCGGCGACCCATTTCAGGCCACCATCTACTTTCGTACCTTCCACTCACGCCATGACTCAACGTATCCTGGCCTATGAGAGCCTCGTCCTACGGGATGTGAACAAAATCTTGGGAGAACAACAATTTGTTAAGTTCAATACCAGCAAAGCAGAGAAATTGGCGCTCAAATCTTTAAAGGACAACATTGATGTGGTAGTAAAACCTGCCGATAAGGGTGGTGCAATTGTTGTACAGGACCTGGACAACTACACCAGTGAGATAATGAGACAATTAAATGATGGGGTGAGTTACAAACGATTGGATGGGGATCCATCTAGAGAACTAAAAGCGGAAATCCTGAGAGTGACCCAGGACGGCCTCCAACAAGGTTTCTTGTCGGACCATGAATTTCAGTATCTAAACCAAAAGAACCCACGCCTTCCTACCATCTACACACTACCGAAGGTACACAAGGATCTACACCAACCTCCTGGCCGACCAATAGTATCGGGTTGCGGCTCTCTTTTGGAACCACTGTGTAGGTACATTGATTTCTTTCTGAAGCCCTTAGCAGAAGCAACTACAACTTACCTGCGAGATACCACACAGGTCATTAATCTGATTGACGGACGTCCATATAACTCACATGAAGAAATCTTGGTAACCTGTGACATCGTGTCACTGTATACCAGCATACCCCAAGATGAGGCCCTGCAAGCTATGACTATTGCACTTGACAAACGGGAGGCACCAACCCGTGTGCCTACATCCTTTATCATCTTGCTATTAAAAATTGCAATGATGAGGAATTTCTTCATTTTCTGCAATTCTTTTTACCTTCAGACCAAGGGCGTGGCGATGGGGGCGGCATTTGCTCCTGATCTGGCAATTATCTTTATGTCCATGTATGAAGAGGTGTTCATACTCAATGATGCCAATCCCTTCAGACCAAAAATAAACATGTGGATGAGATACATAGATGATATCATCTGTATCTGGACTGGGAATGAACAGGATATCGAAACGTTTTTCATTTGGCTAAATGGGCGTACCTCGGACATTCAGTTCACTATTCAATATGACAAGAAATCTATAGACTTTCTGGATTTAACCATCTTTGTGGAGAATGAGACCTTGCAAACCACCCTTTTCAGGAAACCTGCGGAGAGGAACTCCTTGCTTCTGTATTCGAGCCATCACCCACGGGGACTCCGTGACAATCTGCCCTTGGGGCAATTTTTACGGATTCGCCGTAACTGCAGCAAAAAGGATGACTATGATGAGCAAGCAACCATTCTGATGGAACGGCTGTTTGAACGTGGGTACCCGAGACGTTTGGTCAAAAAAGCCAAAAAGAGAGCTTGGCATAACCCAAGGGAAATTCTACTGCAGCCGGGACTCCAACGGGACAACGATGATCAACGCATCGTATGTGTGACCACCTTCTCCACAAAAAGTAATTCGATAAAGAAAACTATAAATAAGTACTGGCATTTGATCGCCGAGGACCTCAACTGTAGCCACCCACCGCTTCACGCTTTCAAAAAAGCGAGGAATATTCGAGATCACGTGGTGTGCTCTTTCTTGAATACCGCAAAGGAACAATCCCTAACATCAATGTGGAGTCTACCTCCCATCGTGGGTCACTACCGCTGTGGATCTTGTAAAGCCTGCCCAGCCACAATCCAGACCAAAGTTTTTGCCCATGGACAACATCAAGTGACATTAAAGTCACATACTAACTGTAACTCATCCAATGTAGTTTACTGCATAGTGTGCCCCTGTAATTTAATATACATTGGCCAGACTCAGCAACGAGCAAAAGTACGTTTCTTGCAACACTGCAGCCGTGTAAGGTGTAAGGTTGAGGGAGCACCTTTGGTAGACCACTGCAAAAACCTTGCTCACCCCCCGGAAAGTCTTAAGTGGACCATTCTGGAACAAGTGAGACTGGGCCCCAGGGGTGGCAATCTTGAGCCAATTCTCAACATTAGAGAGATAAAATGGATCAGGTTTTTTGATTCAGTACGCATGGGCCTGAATGAATCAGAAAGCAGTTTTTCTCAGATGGCCACTCTATAAATCAATCGTGCGTCTTAACCACCATGAGGTAGGTTCACGCACAGTACTGAGAATTGTGTCTGTATTGATCAATGTGTTAAGATACTGCGCCCCGCTGTGCGATATCTCTATTGATCAATGTGTTAAGAAACTGTGCCCCATTGACCATATCAATGTATTGAGTAACTGTGCCTTGACCACCTTGCAAGGTAGGTCCGCACAACAAAATGTCTTGAACCACTATGGATGTCTCTGCCCGTGGAACACGTGTGTAAATTGTGGAAAAGTAAATTTTGCCATGTTCTGTGTCCCTACGTGTCCTCCATCTTATGTTATGTGTGCATGATTAATATGCATATGTATTCCCCATGTTTGATTAAAGACGCAATTACAGTTGTGTCCACCTCTAGTATGCCAGTTTCCAGTTCTCGTGAAAGCTACGAGTATTAGGCCTATGTAAAGTTGCGTTGCCACGTTTCTCAGTGTGCACGTTATTTCATTGTAAAGTCCCCGTTTCTAGGCCTCAAAAGGGCCCGGACACCAGATTCAGCTTCTGTCTCCTGAGCCTCGCTGAGGAGCGATACAGCCCCCACCTGTATCCCTGACCCTTCACTTACTTCCTGCCTCACAGTGCCCGGCTCAGCCTGGCTCTGCCTACGAGTCTGCCAAGAGTATGTTATGATTCTAGTTATCAGTCCAGCCCTCCTTCTCTGCATTCCTAAGCTACTGAATCGCATCAATAGTTTCCGTCATTGTCTAGCCTTTACGTCTCCATGTAAGAGAAATACTGCATTTAATGGTCATTTAATATTCTTCATCACGCACTACATGTAGAATAATGCATGCTCCAGTCTTAGAGTCTGTTAGCCTTTTCCCTCCTGACTCTTAGTTTATATCAACATGTTCTCTAAACATCAGATACTAGATAGGGTTTAGGTACATGTCGCCCTGACTCTCCAGACTTCAGTCTCTACTCCTAGCACAGAGTTCATAGCCCCCAGCTTCTCCTAGTAACACGTCATTGTCAGTTTGCGCGCACCATTAGGTTAGAGGTCCCGGCTCCTTAGGTAGCCCCCTCCATGTTTCCGCCCCATTTATGACATATTCTGTTACGTTTGCATCACATGTCTATGTATACGCCTCCTGTTACACCTACTTTCACCCTTTTCTTTCGCGACTGCTATTGACCACACCCACTGCTCCGCCTATCGTATGTATTGTAATGCAACTGTTTTATTATATATGCTTGTGCACTGTTATTAAATATTATTCCCTTACGCCGATTCTGATCCTGCCCCCGGCAGCGCTGCCATCCTGTTCCCGTGCAGGTTGTCCTGTTCCTGTCCTTTATGCTGTATTAAACCTACAAACTCCTACTACCTCGAATCTTGACTCTTATTTATTGAGCTATCTGTTATTGCTATGTCCAGTAAAACCTAGATCCGGTATTATTTATTTATATACCACATAATGGCGCCCGAATAGGGACTTGCCCTTTCCCCACGCGCCGGTGAAGCCACGCCGGCCCCCTGACCCTCTGCAGCCGTGACGGAACCATACCGTGCACGTGCAGATATTTCTGCTTCAAGTATCCCTCAGGCCCACGGAGGAGACGGAGGTGGCGGTCCAGCATCCAGACGAGGCGGTGGAGGAACGCGGCGAGTCCCGACCAGAGCCCAAGCCGAGAGTCCAAGGTCCGAGGTATCCGGAGGCCCACCCGTAACAGAAGTCCGAAGTTCGTCCGTCCGGCGTCGAAGCAGTCCAGTCCAGTCCGAGG
Organism: Lissotriton helveticus; assembly: GCF_964261635.1. Taxonomy (NCBI): domain Eukaryota; kingdom Metazoa; phylum Chordata; class Amphibia; order Caudata; family Salamandridae; genus Lissotriton; species Lissotriton helveticus. The sequence continues at coordinate 367,985,018 of NC_136068.1, read as the reverse complement.
CCTTCCGTTCTTGCTGCCCGGTGAGTACCGTTGCTGGGGTAGTATCTAGACAGGGTCAATTTAATTGTCTCTGGTCCGTGGGTTTTGGTGGTACACAGACCCAAAACGAAGTGTCCACTTTGGTGGATGCGGGTCCTGACGTGTCTCTTTATGAGACCGGTAAGTTTCGTACTGTTTTAGCAGTGCATCTAGTTTCTGTTCTAGTCAGTTCTGTTCTCGAGAAGATCCATGTATTCTGTTTTCAGTATTCCAGGTAGTATTCTGTTCGAACTGTTATTTTAAATGTTCTTCATGTATTTTTAATGTCGTGGTATGAATGTGGAGTAATTATCGTGTTCATTGTGTATTGTATTGTGTCTAGATTACAGTTCAGTCATGCCCTTATTTTCTAAATTACGTCAGTTAAAAACCAGAAAAGGTCTGCTAGAAGCAGCAGTTCCTGTCCCGCCTAGGGACAGTCCAGGTCATTTTATGTATCAGAAGCATGGCATAAGTGCCATATTATATCTAGATTTATGGGTGGAATACACCAAAGAGTTAGAGGAAAAGTATAGATGGCCCGTATCAGGTACGTGGGATGCCGAGTGCATCATGAGAGTAGAAGAAGCATTATGGAAAAAGAAAGCCAGACAGTCACAGAAGGATGCCATCGAGTTATGGCGCAAAGAATCTCATAAAAGAACCGAAAAAGAAATCAGAAAGTCAGAACTAAGTAGAGAATCCTTGGAACAAGCCCAGGAAAAGGAATTGATCGAGATAGGTGAACGAGTTAAAACCGAACAATCAGACAGACAGAGGAATGCCCTCATTAAGGGTATGTACCCTCTTCTTGCCGAGGGCTTGCCAAAAGCGACCCCGGAGGCATCTAGTAATTTTCCGCCGCCACTAGTTCCGACCAAGCTACGTCACAAACCGACCGCAGCTGATATTTTTATCTCGTCCTATTTGGACGACACAGTCCCAGAATATGCAAATCCTGTTCCGCCAGTCCCTGTAAATAATGTAAATCCTGCTCCTCCAGTCACCGGAGTACCTGCTACGGTACCCCCGGTCCAGCCAACATTACAATTTCCCACTCTGCCAGCACGAAGAATGTCAGTCGACGATTCTAGTTTGGGGGCCGCAGGAGGAGGTCCTCCTGGTACCCCGCCACCACACCAACGTAGAACGTTGGCCGAGTTACATGAATGTGCGTTACAGCGTACGCCCAAATATAAGTCCGTTGCAGACATCCGACGAGCTCTTACTGAATGCCGCTATGATCCAGTTGCAGGTGATGATAGTACAGTAATATATTCCATCCGTGTAAGACGGGTGACCGGGTATTTAGACACCCTACCGGATATGAAAGGAGATCTAGACAGAATATATCGTTTCATCCGTACAGGGAATGATCCAGAAAGTATTGGCGAAGCCATGTCTCAAAGGAAAGCTGAGATCTAGCTCATGATATTAAAGTTTCTGATTAATTGTCTAATAAGAGAACAAGATTACCCGACTAAAGATCCGACCGAAATGAGAATCCTGACAAGGTGGAGTGATAATATAGCCGAGGGTAAGCACAAGACTATCAGTAGTATAGAGAGTATGTACAAGAAAATTTGTAAGGAAATACTAAAGTTACACGAACAACGTAAAGCAGCACAAGTAAGCGAGAAAGAAAATGACTCTACTGAAGAGGTAGAGGACGAGAATCCCGCTAGAATAGCGTATGTAGGTAGAACTAGACTTTCCGACTGACATTCACGTCTAGATTACAAGAAAACTGTTCCTCATCCAGCACCAGAACAAGGTTCTCTAGAACAAGTATTTCAAGCTACCGATCACATTCTGAAATCACGAATCGGTTACAGTGAATTAAGTACTATGCATGAACAAGAACTAGCCCGATCAGCAGTCCGATGGATTACTGATTCTACCACTTTTCCAGACGAAATAGTGGCACAAATGTTTCTGAAACTGCCCCCAGCCGAGCAACGACTGGTGGGTATGTATATGATCCAGCACCTCATTACTCTGTATGAGGGTCAACATTCTGATCCTGGTCCGTTACATGATGTCCTGAACGAGTTACTCCAGTATAGATGGAAAGGTCTAGGTACCGATTTAATTAGTGTCAGTCTAGAACAGCGCCACAAGTATAGTATGTTTTTGAACCCGCATTTTGTTCATGTCTCACCCCCAGAAAGTAAACCCTTTTACATAGACAGACAGAATCCGTTACGAGAAGTACACCCAGTCAGGACAACAGATGGTGAAATGCAACGAGTGTTTGTTTACACTCCGATTACAAAGATGGAACTCTTAGAGATGAAGAAATTAATTCCCTGTCATGACAAAGATCCAGCAGGGTTCCACCGAGAATTAAAAGATATGCTCCGTATGGGAGAATACACGTATCCAGATATTATTAAAATGTTAAAGGTCCTGTTGCCCGCAGGGGTATATGAAAAACTCAAGGAAAAAGATTGGGAGGTGGGAGAGAAAAAGATCGATTGGGCAGTCCTAGAAGCTGAAGATAAGATACGAGTACCAGGTACCGGTCTAGGAGATAAATGTAAAGAATTACCAGAATTATTAATACAAGTTTTGCCAAGATTATTAGCCACTAAAAAGGAAGACTGGGATGCAATCTCAGCCTGTAAACAGAAACAAGATGAAGACACTAGTGATTTTTATTCTAGATTTGAGAAATGCTTTAGTATCAACAGTGGCCTCAAGACAAGTAGCGAGTCATACCCTCATCTTTTTGTTACTAAATTAGTCGAGAATTCAAGTCCACAAGTTAAGAACCGAGTTCTGAAAGTCGAAAGTACCTGGCAAGCTAATACCCCGTCCCAGATGTTACAGATGCTTCAGTACCACCAGAATAGAATCAGAGAAGAGCAAGATCACGAGAGAAAACGTATGAAAGACACAAAAATGAAAGTACTAGTTGCACAATCTATTCCTCAAGACAGTCAGAAGAGGGGTACGAATCAAGCCAGTCATCCTGCAGCTCCCGTTAAAGGGACATGCAATTATTGTAAACAGCCAGGTCATTTTATAAACGAGTGTGCAGTTCTGAAACATAATATAGCTACCGGTAAGACTAAAGAAAGACCACGTCCGTCTAGACAAGAACAAGTTTCACAGACTTCTCAGCCACAGAATGCACAACAGACAGTTACAGTACCGCAGCCTATTGCTGCAACACAGCATGTTACACAGCAGATGTACCAGTATGCACAGTCCGAGTATCCAGAGTATCAGCCGTACTCATGAAACAGCCTAGAGAGGGAGGTAGGCTTGCCTCTCATCGAGATACCTGTAGATCAAGAGGGTCCCTATGTTCATAGTCAAGTATTAGGGAAAGACAGAAAGTTTTTGATTGATACAGGGGCAAGTAGGACCACCATCAGTCACGCCGAAGTTCCAGGGGCTCCGCTCTCAGGCTCTAGAAATGTTTCCCTTGGATTTTCAGGAAAGCCTATTATAAACGAGATATCAAAGCCAGTTACTCTAGAAGTAGGTCCACTGTCCCGAACTACTGATCTGTTACTTACTAAGTCATGTCCAGAAAATTTATTAGGCATTAAAACACTGAAAGAATTAGGTGCAGTTATTTGCTGCTCCCCAGAGGGAATACGATTGTTCCTACGTGACTTCAAGGGTCACTATGTATTACAAGATTTTGATCCGAGATTGTCTAATGTTCCGCAGCATCTATGGGCGCAAGGTCCAACTGATGTTGGTTATATGCAAATCACACCCCATCGTGTGACTCTCAAGCCAGGTGTAGTGTTACCACGAATCAGACAGTACAGATTGCCACCTGAGGCTGTAGCAGCCTTATCCAAAATTATTGACGAGCTCATGGCTCAAGGAGTAGTTGTAGAAACTGACTCCAATGTATGTAATTCTCCGATCATTCCAGTCATGAAACGTACTGATCCAAATGCACCCCCAGTATATCGATTAGTGATTGACCTTCGAGAACTCAATAAATGTATTATTCCCCAGTACCCAGTTGTCCCAGATATCTCTTCCCTATTGACAGCCATTGATTCCGAAGCCTCATTTTTTACAGTCATAGACCTCAAGAACGCGTTTTTCAGTGTCCCCATTCATCCAGACAGCCAGTTTCTTTTCGGATTTTGTTTAAATGGAAGGAGCTATATGTTCACACGCGCTCCTCAAGGTTTCACAGAAAGTCCTAGTATTTACAGTCAAGCACTTAAGAGACAACTAGACAATATTCACATGCCAACTGACACTGCCCTGCTCCAGTATGTCGATGATCTACTGATCACAGCCCGTTCTGAACGTGCTTGCGAGCGAGCATCCCTTACAGTCTTGTATTTCCTTGCCGAGATGGGGCACAAGGTGTCCCCTTCGAAGCTTCAATTCTGTGTCCAGCAAGTGATCTATTTAGGCCACTTACTGTCCAAGAGGGGTAGGCAGTTGACACCTGACCGTATCCAGTTAATAGCGAGTCTTCCTCAGCCCAAGACCCAGAAGGAGGTACGTGCTTTTATTGGCCTCACTTCTTACTGCAGACAATGGATTCCTCAGTATGCATTTCTAGCTAAACCACTGATACAGTTAACGACACAGGAGGCAGCCGTATCGACTGTCCTCCCTTGGACATCTGAACATACACTTAGTTTTAATGAGTTAAAGAAAGCTCTATGCCAAGCTCCAGTTCTAGCTACACCGAACTACAGTAAGCCTTTTACACTTTTCGTCACTGAACGTGAAGGTACAGCATTATCTGTTCTCACACAAGATCAAGCAGGACAATACAAGCCCTGTGCTTATTTTTCGAGCACATTAGATCCTGTAGCCCAGGCTCTGCCTGCGTGCCTCAAGTCAGTTGCAGCCACAGCACTAGCTATCAGACAAAGTGATTCCATAGTATTAGGACATTCCTTGACAGTACAAGTTCCACACTCCGTGGAAGTTCTTTTAAACCGAACACAGACTCAGCACTTGACAATTGCACGTTTAACAGGTTATGAACTGTCACTGTTCCAGCCACACATAGAAATCAGACGCTGCAACGTTTTAAATCCTGCTACACTGTTACCGTCAGTTACTTCAAATCCTGCCACACACGACTGTGTGGAAGTAGTTAACACTATGACTAAGCCAAGACAAGATCTGACAGATATTCCATTACCAGATCCCGACCTGACACTTTATGTGGATGGTTCATGTATGAGAACAAATACAGGAGAACTAGTAGCCGCGTATGCAGTGACTACTGACACTGAAGTTATTGAAACACACCGTATTGACACCCTGTCTGCTCAAGCAGCAGAGCTAGTTGCTCTGACACAAGCCTGCATACATGCTAAGAACCTGAAAGTTAATGTTTACACAGATTCACGTTACGCATTTGGAGTCGTACACGACTTTGGAGTGCTCTGGCAGGAGAGAGGTTTCATGACTTCTCATGGAACCAAGATTCAGCATGGTCTCCTCATTCAGGCTCTGTTAGATGCCATACACTTACCGACATCTATTGCCGTCATGAAATGCAAAGCACATACGAAAGTTACTGACATCATTTCTCAAGGTAATGATCTAGCAGATCGCACAGCCAAGCTTACAGCTCAGACACCAGACAGTCCAGTTAATAAGACACCGACACACACTCCAGATCCAACTACCTGTATGACAGTTAAGGACCCTACTCAAGATGTCATAGATATCCAGTTACATGCTACTCCCGATGAAATCAAGAAATGGTCCGAACAAGGAGGGGTCCAGACAGATCAGGGATGGGTAACGAAGGGTAAAGCCACATGGTTTCTCCCCGACTCTATGGTTCAAGTCATTATCAATACCGCACATAGTCCAGCACACTTAGGAGAAAAAGCTATGTTAGATAGTATCCAGAACATTTGGTTCAACAAGCATTTACGAGCTGCAGCCAAGCAGAAAGTCCGTACCTGTATGATATGTTGCCAGTTTAATCCAGGTAAAAGTGTCCCGGTGGAACAAGGTGGATTCCAGCCCCCTGACCACCCTTTTGAAGTCCTCCAGATGGATTATATTCAGATGGAGCGATGCCGAGGTTTCAAATATGTCCTTGTAGTTGTATGCGCTTTGTCCAGGTGGACAGAGGCATATCCAGTCCCAGATTACACAGCCGCGACCACTGCCAAGCAGTTGGTTCGTGAATTCTTCCCCCGCTACGGACTCCCTAGAGTCGTATATTCTGACAACGGCCAGCCATTCTCATCTGAGCTCATGAAACACATTTCCCTTTTGTTAGGGTACCAGTGGAAGTTTCATTGTGTACGCCATCCTGAAGCAGCCGGTCTCGTAGAGAGACATAATCAGACCCTGAAAATTCGAATTGCAAAAGTATGTAAAGAGAAAGGTGTGGACTGGCTAATAGCTCTGCCAGTTGCTCTGTTTTATATGCGCATGGTCGCACATTCCAGATCAGGTCTGTCCCCGTACGAGGTCGTATTCGGCCGCCCCCCTAACATGTGGGGTACACCTAGACCCCGAAGTATTACCGATGTTTCAAATAATATGCTGACAGATTACCTAGCTTCCTTGATGTCTGCCCTACACTCTTGTCGTTCACAGGTTGCCGCCGCCTTTCCAGACAATACCGAGGTGGCACCGCATGAAATCGTTCCCGGATCCATGGTTCTTGTGAGGAACTTTGATCGTTCAAGTCCGCTGGAGCCTCGCTGGAAGGAACCCCGACTGGTCCTCCTAACCACCCGTACAGCCGTCAAGTTGGAAGGCAGGAAAGGCTGGGTGCATCTGTCGCATTTAAAGAAGTTTTATGGACTGAAACCAGTTTCAAAGAACATTCCCGAGGATTCTAAAAACTGTCAAAGTACTAATCTTAAGGACTGTCCCGCAAAAGACTCTGATACGAACCCTTCCCTGTTAGAGAAAACTCCGCAACAGGAGTATAAGCAAAAACTAAGGTCTAGTAAAATAAGTCAGCCAGTTTGATTGTCTAAGTCCTCCCCTAGGTGAAACGGTTAGACCGGTTTCTGACATGTATATAATAGACCCCCACAGAGAGAGAGTTAGTGAGAACTCTAAAAGTTGCACTATTATTTTATGTTTTCTGCTATATTTCAGCATTATGATTTCCTGCACCAGTTATGCATTTTATTTGTATCTTCCGATTTCTCATGTAAATAAGTCTGCTAATGTTACAGTAGAGCACACGTTTAGTGATCTGCCTCCTCATGAACTCTCTTATCGTCTTGCTATGCGTAATAATTCCTTTATCCGCATGTTACATTATTCACACCAGACCAGCAATGCCACTAATTGTTGGGTGTGTGGTCGACTCCCCCCTTTCCAGACCCCGAAGGGAGTTCTGCCACTCTTTCCTTATCCATTTTCACATAATGGTTCGTGTGGAGCATGGTCCACGTTAACGTCATCCTCAAATGATATGTCCCTACTTAACCGTACATGTTTTCCAGGCAAGCAAGGTCTTCCCCACAGAACAGGGTTAGATCTAGAAAATGAAGTTTATAATCTAGGTAATTATTCTTCGAATTTCATGGTCCTGAATGTTCAGTCTGATTCTACTCCAGACTTACCTGCTATGTCAGTATTACCAGTCAAAGGCGAATTATGTGTCCGAAATAATGGTTCCATACATGTAGGCCATAGTGATTGTACTACTATTGTCAAGTATAGTGACAGTGGGAAATCTATTTTCAAAGCTTCACGTCATTCTTATTTTGTTTGTGGTCAGACCGCATATGTTCGTCTGCCCCTTGATTGGGAGGGTACCTGTTACATTGCCTTCCTATTGCCACCAGTTTTTCTAGCCCCACCTGACTATCATAGGAATTCCCACCTAGTACATACTAGACACAAGAGAAATCTCCCGATTGTCGATTATACTGAAACTGCTCTAGAACAATACATAGATATCAATAAAGGTGTCTTCCCCTACTTAGGTACTGTTGTAAATAGTAAACTGATACGTAGATTAACCAGAACACTTGAAGCAGTAGTGATTGAGACTACTTCTGCTCTGGGTAACTTAACCGAAGAGCAATCCTTTATGAGAATTGTCGTGCTCCAGAATCGTCTCGTCCTTGACGTCATACTGGCCGATAGGGGCGGGGCATGTAGAGTCATCGGATCTAGTTGCTGCATTTTCATTCCTAATAACGCACCGTCTGTTTATTCAGCTATAACCAGACTCCATAATATTGCCCATATGTTACACCAGAATCCAGGCACCTGGACATGGTCCGGTTGGTTCTGGAATACAATTTCCGCCTGGGGATGGAAAGTATTGTCCTTTCTAGGTATTGCAGTAGCGATCATATTCAGTTGCTGCCTCTGTTTACAATGTGGCCCTGCGATTTGCGGCATTTGTGCTACATCTTGTATTCCTAGTCCCAAGTCCCGTTCTAAATCCAGTTCCAAGACAATTCGAGACGAGCAAATGATACTGTATGAAATGATAGATGGTATCATGAATATTGATGTTTCCTGATGGAAACGTAGTGACAAGGAGGGAATGTGGAAAAGTAAATTTTGCCATGTTCTGTGTCCCTACGTGTCCTCCATCTTATGTTATGTGTGCATGATTAATACGCATATGTATTCCCCATGTTTGATTAAAGACGCAATTACAGTTGTGTCCACCTCTAGTATGCCAGTTTCCAGTTCTCGTGAAAGCTACGAGTATTAGGCCTATGTAAAGTTGCGTTGCCACGTTTCTCAGTGTGCACGTTATTTCATTGTAAAGTCCCCGTTTCTAGGCCTCAAAAGGGCCCGGACACCAGATTCAGCTTCTGTCTCCTGAGCCTCGCTGAGGAGCGATACAGCCCCCACCTGTATCCCTGAGCCTTCACTTACTTCCTGCCTCACAGTGCCCGGCTCAGCCTGGCTCTGCCTACGAGTCTGCCAAGAGTATGTTATGATTCTAGTTATCAGTCCAGCCCTCCTTCTCTGCATTCCTAAGCTACTGAATCGCATCAATAGTTTCCGTCATTGTCTAGCCTTTACGTCTCCATGTAAGAGAAATACTGCATTTAATGGTCATTTAATATTCTTCATCACGCACTACATGTAGAATAATGCATGCTCCAGTCTTAGAGTCTGTTAGCCTTTTCCCTCCTGACTCTTAGTTTATATCAACATGTTCTCTAAACATCAGATACTAGATAGGGTTTAGGTACATGTCGCCCTGACTCTCCAGACTTCAGTCTCTACTCCTAGCACAGAGTTCATAGCCCCCAGCTTCTCCTAGTAACACGTCATTGTCAGTTTGCGCGCACCATTAGGTTAGAGGTCCCGGCTCCTTAGGTAGCCCCCTCCATGTTTCCGCCCCATTTATGACATATTCTGTTACGTTTGCATCACATGTCTATGTATACGCCTCCTGTTACACCTACTTTCACCCTTATCTTTCGCGACTGCTATTGACCACACCCACTGCTCCGCCTATCGTATGTATTGTAATGCAACTGTTTTATTATATATGCTTGTGCACTGTTATTAAATATTATTCCCTTACGCCGATTCTGATCCTGCCCCCGGCAGCGCTGCCATCCTGTTCCCGTGCAGGTTGTCCTGTTCCTGTCCTTTATGCTGTATTAAACCTGCAAACTCCTACTACCTCGAATCTTGACTCTTATTTATTGAGCTATCTGTTATTGCTATGTCCAGTAAAACCTAGATCCGGTATTATTTATTTATATACCACAAAATACCTGGTTTGATAAAAGCTGTTTTGACGAGGGTCTAATCCACTGTTGTGAGATGTGTTCACCAATTCTATGATCGGTGTGAATATTGTGATCACTTCCCTTTTAGTGCTTCAATGTTGCGCCTTGACTACCGTGTTAATGGCAGGTCCGCGCATTATTAATGTAAAGCATTGCTTTGTCGTTATAAATTAAGAAAGGTTTTCCACCATAACAGCTAAGTGCCCCATTAACAATATCAATAACATAAGCCTTCGTTTAAGTCCTTTGTTCCTCGGTTGCGTTCCTTCTAATCTAATGGACGCTCGTCCTGACGCTGGCCGGCGTCCTGGGTTACCCTGGTAACACCAGTCTCGCTCTTTGCGAGGTTACAAATTGGCCTCCGTTTCCAAGGCAGCACTTCCTGATTCTTCCAGGCTTGGACTAGACGCGGCCTCGTACACGCGCCTACAGAAAATACTTCGGGTGAGTCTAGCTGCACGCGGCGTCTGTTTTAATTCGAGCAGCGCCGTATGACGGCTTCATCTCTCGCGGTAGTGTAACGCTTTCACTAAATCTGGTCTACATTAATCCACAGATCTAATGGTGGAGCTTGGACCCATTTAACGTTTTTTTAAAAATACCGTCCGACCGCAATGACAGCGTGCTGAAGGATTCCTACCTAATCAGAGGTATGATTTCGGGCTAATTGTCCTTTGATATACAAACGATATGTCTGGCGCGCATATCCACTGATTGCCGCTTCCATTATTTGGTCCTCAGATACTGCACCTCTACACCTCTTTATCAGCACTGTGTGACTGTGCCTTGACCGTGACAGACGCTGGCTCGCTGTTTATCTTTACAATTTCACCCCGGGTGAGTTGATAATTAAGTGTCTTTTGTGTTTAGACGCCTGTGGTACAGGCAACAGAATAGTAATAAGAACCCGTTTTTCCAGACGCTAATACTAACCTGGCTCCCTAACAACCCACAGATTCACTGATGAATTTTGACTCGTATGGACCTAATTTACCAACTACATTGACACCCTTTCCATGATCCTACACAGCACCGCTGTAGAGGTAGGAATATTGGTTAAGTGTTCTCCATATTTTTAATACAAACGTGTGTTGCGAGCACATTCATTGATTGGTTTTTTCACTAATTGGCCCCTAGGTACAGCTAATTTTACTATTCCGCTTGGCTACGGCCAGAACTATGTGTTACCAGGCTTTTATCTGACTCCTGAGCAGGTAACATGGTTTCATACCTCCTTGTCAATCACAAATTCTATGAATTTTTTGTCTTTATAATTTTTTCAATTTTTACTTATCGTGTAGGGACTCCGTTCGGAGACCTTTTTAAAGTCTCTTCTTATTGTTTTACCTTTAGGAACAGCCCCACATTCCTTCCCTTCCCTCACGTCCTGACGAAGACCCGCGTAGTAAGGATATACTGTCCTACATTCTATGGGTCGAAACGTAGACTTCTCTACCAATTTGAACTCCTACAGAACAGTTTAATGTATATAGCTAAATAGGAGATTCTGTACAAAAATATGATGTTGATTTTTACACACTGCTGTTGACCCCACGCTTGGGGATCTGTGTAATTTGTCTCCTGTGATTCTCAAATATGGTCACACGCAATTGAAATTTTTGAATAGTGATGTTGAACTATCAAGAAATGCTTATTTCTCTCCCCTGCACTTTCCCCCTCCCCCCCCTAATGGGCTTATTGAAATTGTGTTTAATGTGTGTATATTCATGTTTTGAGTAATGAGCTAATGAATGTTTAGCACAGGTGTGGTGAAAATTAAAACACTTTGGATCTTAAACATTCTAGCAGATATTTACTTGACAGACAACAAATTAAATCAACATTTCATGCTTGTGGATCGCACAATTACACATTTTTTTACTTTAGGTTACAAATTAAATTTTGCAAAATCCCATATTGCCTACTTGGCAGTTCTTTATCTCGATTATGAGTTGAATAATGAGGGCAGGGGGTTAGCACCCCACTTTCTGGAGAAATGCGCTCAATTGCAACCTCCACCTACCCTCAAGAAGTTACAGCCTTTGCTGGGTTTCTTGAATTTTGGCAGAACTTACATTCCAGATTATTCTCAGCGTGTGAAACCTTGATATATGTTGATACAACCTTCTTTGGCATCTTCCAGTTGGCTTCCGGAACATACTGCAGTACTGCGGTCCTTGCAGTCTAATCTACTTGCTACTCAATTTCTGTTGGCACGTGATAATACTACAAATTAGGTCATACAGATTATACCAGGAACATTAAGTTTCGCTTACATGTTTTTTAATGAAAGGGACTCTTTTCCCATTGCTTATAAATTGCATTAGTATACTCCTGCTGAAATGTGTTTTTCTGCTACCGAAATATTTTTGACGGTGGTGCAGATGACTATTCTGAAAGAACACTCTCTGGCTCAGGGCAAGCGTGTTTTCATGATCTCGCCTGGGCCCACTTTAGAAGTTGTCACCAAGGCGAGCTTGCCCAATTCTAAAGCTCTGAATCCACATTGGATACAGTGGACCAGTTAATTGACATCGGCTGATGTCAATTTCATCTTGGATCCTTCCTTGCAGACACAAGAGTATTTACAGTACAAACATTTTCCTCCTCTTCCTTTATCCCTACTCCCTCTTAATCAGTATACATGTATCATTTACACTGATGGGTCTGCAAAGCCAGCTATTGGTTCTACACGTGCTTATTCTGCAGCCTGCTCTATCGTGGCAGGCACAACAGTAGACAGTGATTCACACACATTACCTTAGTGATTGTACGGCGCAATTGGCTGAGTTACTTGGTTTACTATTAGCCCTTGAGTTTGCTGATCCTGAAGCGCCCACTCTTGTAGTGTGTGATTCCTTCTACTGTGTACAATCCTTTAATGACAACCTATTCTTTTGGATACAGAATGATTTTCATGATTCTAAAGGTAGCGCAAGTAAGCATAACACGTTTTAGGTCTAGGTGGCCGCTCTTAAGGAACGTTTGCCGCTCACACATGTAATCCATAAACTAGACCATCAACTTGCGGGAGTACATGCTATTGGTAATTCTATGGCTGATGAAGCAGCCAAATTGAAGTGGCCACTTGCACAGTAGAAGCCGGTACAAGGTCTATGACAAACAGTTATGATGATATTTTGCCTGCTATTGCTGTGACGAAGGAGGGGAAAACTTTTCCCGAGGGTGTCCCCGCTTGTTATACTTATTATTTAACTACTGATCAGGTTCGATTCATAACTATTCCTTCAGTCGGTGATCGCTTGATTCCCAAAGAAGACCCCAGGCTTTCGCTTATTGTTGCTGCCCATGAGGGAATGGCTTCTGAGCATGCAGGAGTGACAGCCATATTTCTCTTTTGCAACAACGTTATTGGTGGTGCAGATTATATCAATATGCACACAAATATGTACTTTCTTGTGACATTTGTCAACAGAGTACACCTTCTATTGTCACGCATCTACCACACACTCACCTTCATATTTTGAATCAGCCATTTTGTTGTATTTATTTTGATTACTTGTCCTCTGACAATGCTTTCAAATACATTTTGGTTGCAGTAGATTCATGCACAAGATTCCTCTGGGTTTGGCCACAGCGCTGTGCTGATGCTCGTACTGTTAGAAAAGATTTGCTGTTTTTGTAGGGACATATGCCTGTGGCACCTTCCACTCTGATCAAGGTCCAGCTTTTGCCTCGAAGGCTTACCGCGAATCAAAGAATTCAGTGGGGCAGAAGGTGCATTTCTCGTCTCCATATCTGCCTGAGGGCAATTCAGTTGTGGAGTGGTTGAACCGTAACATAAAGTAATCTTTAATAGCATGGGTATTAGGTACAGGCTGAGGCTGCTTAACTCATCTATGTGGGGTTCACTGTGCACTCAATAATATCCCTCGAAGATCTCTGGGTGGGCGGACCCCATACAAAATGCACTTTGGCATTAAGATGTTTGTGCCTGACCTTGATGGTGTAGATGTTTTGGTGTCTGCCGCAATGTTTGATGTAGATAACCATTGTGCTATGTTACAGGATCTACAAAAGAATCAGGATGCTTTGGTAAAATTACATTTGCCCTCGCCAAAGGATACCGTAGTCTTGGTCCCCATTTTGGCTGGCTTCCTAAAGTTGGAGATCTGGTCTGGGAAAGAGTGGTGAACAAGATAGAATTTGGACCCTCCTACCATGCTCCGGTCCTGGCCTATGGTCTGAAGGGCACTCAAACTGTAATTTTACCTCCACTGCCTGGATGCAAGGATAACCATTTCATTTCCGTCGACCATGTCAAACTACACCAAATGGATGATTCTCAACAGTATGCCTAGAAGCATTCTGAGCCGGAATGTTTCACTCCAGATATATGCTGCTTCTCCTAAACCTCTGCAAAGCATGGAAGAAGTGCATCTATTTTGCCCTCAATGCCTTCAACACTGTTAGATGAGTATAGCACTCCACCAAACGAACTTACGATTGATATCCCTGACACTGTAATACATTCAAATTCTAATGGTGAACAACCTCCGCTGTTCCAGCTCCGTTCCAGTGGTTACTATCTTGACCAGGATAACTTTTCTTCGGATACATCTTCGCTGTCTTCATCTATTGCTGTGCCTCCAACATGGATTTGTGTTTTCTTCTCACGGTTGAAGACCACGTACCTGTTCCCACCTTGGACTTACATCTGGATCATGTTGACAATGGTTTTCCTTTTCATGTGGATTGTTTTTGTGACTGTCTTCTTTCTTTTGATCAATGGACACTATTTACCTGAACGCTCAACTATTTGATGGAGTATTGGCCCACATACTTCTTTGCATAAAATGAAAAGAGTCCAAACATTAGTTAATATTCAGAGGTCATGATCGCTGATGTCATTGAGTGGGACAAAGTGCCTTTCGATGTATATGGTCTGACAGAGACCTTGCAGATTCCATATGTGTCTAGAAAAAGTATGGGGCCCATGTGAGCACAATAAATGTCTAATACAGGTAATATAACAATTGGAAAACATGGCCTAGACAGGCCAATAAACCTTAGTGCTAAAGAGGCAAAAGGCAACGTGTAACAATGGTTCTGTATACAAACATGCAGAAATACTGGCAGATGTTTATGTTGTTTATTAAATAGAAAAATATATTGTTATGCTTTTTATGATCATTTCTTTAAAAAAAAGAAAAATATACATGGAATTTGCTTAGGATGGCAACTGTTCATGTAAGGTTCTAAATGCTTCACAATTTCTAATTGATATTACCAATTCATTCAAGGAAATTAACATTATCAATAAATATGCAATCCACATTACAAGTGCATGTATAGTTTTGCAATATTAGAGTTCAGATTCTGAATATGTAATTTTATCAAGAACACTTTTGATTACTTTTTTTATATATGCATGATACAATACAATATATATTCAGAGTCATGGCGGGATAATTGAATGACGCGCGTTTCAGCGAAGCCTTCTTCAGGGTTCCATCTCAGTAAATACTGTAAGAAAAGAGAAATTCAGCAACAGGACCTAAGTTGAATGCCAATTGCCAAAGCATCTCAAAATTAATGATGGAGATGAGGATAAGGCGAATAAAATGGGGGGATAGGGAAGACAGCTGAAGTCCACCAATAATGTGTCAGATGACAAGACCGCTGAGTAAAAAAAAATGAATAAAAGACCCACTCTCCAAGGGCTGATTGATGAATGTAAACACCTAAAAAGTGTGCAGAAAACTAGTGTATGATTGTATAAATGAAACGTGAACATTAAAAAGAAGATGAAAGAGAAGAAAAAATGTGTCTTGAAAATAGGAGATCCTGTGGGTAACTTCCCTTTCTTTAAAACAAACACTATTTTGGCTTAACTCCAAGAGTCGGGTGGCGATTCACCAGCCTGAATCAGGCTAAAAAGTTCAAACAAGTATAATTTATTTTGATACTCTAAAAGAACAGTTTGGGATGGGTAATACTTATTTCTTTAAATATTTGTAAGTTCGGACGTTATAGTTACAAAATGTCATAATCGGGTCCATTTCTCTTTGCTAGAAATGCTCCACAAACAGCCAGTGTCTTTAAACTCATCATGGCAGGGATGGTGGATGATCTATCCAAACACTTTGTACAATGGCAATCGCAGGTTCAGGCCGGGCAGGGGGACTGTGAAGATTCCCTGTTTTATAGCCAAACGACATGTATATCTGCTAATCTTCAAATACAATACTTTAAAACCTGGTGTCATTTATATATTACCCCTGCTCGAATACACAGGTGGGGCGGCCTCACTGGTATTTACTGTCCGCGATGTGGAGAGGTAGCTGCAGATAGCATGCATAGGTTTGCTACATGCCCTAAACTTTCTCTATTACTATCCCAAATTGAATGTAGGTTAAGAGCTATGTTGGGGCTAGCACGGATACTTACCCCTTTGACTGTTATGTTGGAGGTCTCTGAGCAAGGGATGTATGAAAACTATAAGAAATTTGTGTTTTTAGCTATGGCCATCTATCGCATATGTATAGCCACAGTATGGTTGGATATCACTCCGCCGACAGAATATGTTTGGCTTAGTAAAAATGTATGTATATATATAATTGGGAGATAGCGGTAGTGAGGAGGAGAGGTAGGCGGGAGAGAAGCTTTGGATCCCAATGCTCAATTGGCTCAATCGTTAGGTAAAGACACATTTACCTATATTTCTGTGTTTTCTCCATGTGTTCCAGTTATTGCTTTAGTATATTATGTCATTATAGCTCTTTTTTGGCTTTTTCTTTTCTCTTTTTTTTTGTGTTTTCCCTTGAACTTTTCTCTTTCTTTTGTTTTGTTAGGGATAGGATGGATCCGCCTGGGGTGGGGGGGGGAAATGTGGAAAAAAAAATATCGGGGCTACAAACCATTGTTCTGGATTCTTTTTCTTTCTGAATGGTATTGTTTATTTCTCTTGTGCTTGGTACCCCCCAAAAAATAAAAGAAAATAGGAGATCCTAAAAATATTGAGTTTAAGGCAAATTACCAATATCGGCAGTAGAAAGCCATATTCTTGCATGTAAAATAAACAATGGTCAGGTTCCTAATTTATGATGCAATGCCCTATGGGTGTGATCTATATGTGCACCTTAAAAACTGAACAAAATGTGATAGAAAATAAAAAATAAAAAATAATGAATAAATAAATAAATACATTCATGATGTGGATTTTGTTTCATATTTCCCAGCTAATCACATGGCTGTGAACGTGACTAAGGATAGATAGATGCATATCAACTGGAAGCCATTTAAACCACAACTCGTGTGGATTCTGATTATGTAATATAACGGACAGCAAAAATGTTCACAGAATCTGAAACTCAATATACCTGGGTGGACATACATGTTGCATACAAGACAGCTACACTATATGATGATGTGACTGGAACATGAGTAGATATCCAAATGGCAAGAAGGAAATTACAAAGAATTTCTAGATGTTGAACTCAATGTTAATTGTTTGAAAGTCCATGAGCTTAAATGAACCTGGGCTTAGATATAATACATAGTGGACATATAATAAATGAGTCAAGGCTTACGAATGACTCTGGAAACGGATAGAGGATTGTTTAGAGAATGAAGCACAAAAGTTATTAATGAAATATCAGGGGGGTGGGATGGACAAGGGCATAGGGTGGATGCAGCCCAGCTAACAACTGAAAAGGAAAGTAGAGTAGATTGCAAGATGTGAAAAAGGTACTGAACATTGGAAGCAATGTGCGGAACATGATGTTTAAGGATTGAATTTCATGGCTTGTTGCCATGGGATTTCCATATAGAACCCCAATGTGGCAGTGTCCAGAAGGAAAATCCCAAAAACTTCTCTGTGCTTTCTTATGGCTTCATTATTGAGACCTAGTTTATTATGTATTTTTTCCAGTATAAACTAGCGTATGTCCTCTGGGGTATGGTTGTTGTCTAGATAGTGCTGTACTATGGGGGCTGTGGTTTTCTTGGTCCTCACTGAGGATCTGTTTTCAGTGAGACGTCCACTCATAGTTCTTGAAGACTCACCTACATATCCTAGATTGCAGGGACCTAGTAGCAGGTAGATTATATCTTTCATTTTGCAATTAGTCAAGCATGTAGATTTGATAACATGGTTATTGAATTGCAATTGAGCAGTTTCTATTGATTGAGGGCATGATTTACATGTGTTGCAACGGAAAGTGCCAATGACCATTCTAAGTCTGTCTACTGAAGTTTGGATTTCCACAGAAGTGTTTTGCATTCTAGAGTGCACAACATGATCTTTCAGATTGCTGTTGCGCCGATAGGCAAATAGAGGTTTAGGAAATTTCTCAGAAGATGATTTGTTGATATTGAGAATATGTCAACTCGAACAAACAGCTTGTCTGATCCTTTCGTTTAGCATGGAGTGTCTAGTTACAAAAACATTAGTCATTAGTTTTGGTCGTGCTCTCTCTTTAGAGATGCTGTCTATCGTAAAATCTTGCTCTTTTCATAAAGTCTCGTACAAGTTTTTAAGGGTAGCCTCGAGATAGAAAGTTCTCTGTCATGATGACAGCTTTGGAATCAAAGTCTTTGATACATGTGCAATTCTATCAAAGACAGAGGAATTGCCCAAAAGGAATGCTATTTTTTGGGGCAGGAGGATGAAAACTTGTATAATGAAGCAGCATGTTACGTGCTGTGGGCTTTGTATACAAATCTACACCTAATGAGCCTTCAACGTCTTTGATGATAATATCAAGGAATTCAACATGGGTGTTACTGGAGTTCCCAGTAAAATTGATATTGCTGTCGCATAGATTGAGCCATTCAAGAAAATTGGCCAGATTGTCTGGCGTGTCAATCCATATGAAAAAAGTATCATCTATATAATGTGACCATTTGTATGGAGACTCAGAAAATGGTGCTCTTTCGTTATAGATTAATGTTGGTTCGAATTTGGCCATATAAATGTTTGCTACCGTGGGGGCACAGGAGGGCCCAATGCTGACACCTTTGGTCTGCTTGTAAATGTTGCCATTGAATTCAAAGACATTTATCCTCCAGTACTATTTGAAGGCACTCAAAAATAAAAATCTTAGAGCATTGAATGTTTCGGTCCATCATGAACCAATTCACTGCTTCTTGTGCTCCTTGTATGGGGATGTTACTATAAAGAACTTCAATGTCCAAGGTCACCAAAGTGTGTGCATTGGCATAAAAGATGGTATTTTCAATACGATTTATGATGTCTCTCATATTTTGGACATATGATGGACATATGATGGTGTGGTGGGGACATGTGGACGAAGAATGTCATCAATGTATTTAGATATTAGTTCTGTGACAGAACCAATGGTGGTGTAAATAGGTCTGTACGGTGGGTCAGTTTCATTTTTATGTATTTTAGGTACACCGTAAATGCTGGACATTTTTGGACTCTGTACAGTTGAATATGTCAGCTCTTTTTGACATATGTAATTGTCTTTAAAGACAGACTGGGTCAAAGCTAGTATCTTTTTAATGGTGGTTTAAGTGGGATCACATGTGATCTTTTGGTATAACGTAGTACCAGTCAACATATTTTTCATGTTGGACACATGAGTGGGGGTGTCAAGGACTACTATGCCTCCCCCTTGTCACAATCTTTAATGGTAGTAGAAGGGGTTGTCTTTAGTTCAATCATGGCTTGATGTTCTTCTTTGTTTAAGTTGTATGGAGTTTTAGGCACATGTTTAGTAGCAGAAACGATTTTTTGAAATACCACTTGCTCAAAGACAGCTATTTCTAGGGGTAATTGATCCAAGGCTGGAGTGAACGATGATGCAAGGGCTAAGCCCAACATATTATTGTGTGTTACTTTATTATCCCCTTTAGAGAAGAAAGCTTTGAGGCATACTTTGCGTAAAAAAGACATCAAATCAGAGAATAATTCAAATGTGTTCAAACCTGAATAGGGAACATATGAGAGGCCCTTGGCAAGAACGGAATGTGTGGCTGGTGAAAGCTTAGACGGACTTAAGTTAAAGATGGGTATCTTATTTATTCTTTCCAGTACTGTGCATTTCTTGTCACAAGGTACTGGTTGTGGTCCATCGGTTGATTTCCCTTGTATCTCGGCTGGTATTGGGGTCGCTTGTTGCCTCTCCCGGTGAAGCGCCTCCCTAAAAAAGTTTGAGGTAAATTATAGTGATTGCCATGTTGGTCAAATTGGTATTTGGGATTCTCATTGTCGGAATCCGAAGTGTTGGAAAAAGTTGTAACTTTTCGATTATATTGTCTACGTGCAGGTTGTTCATTAGTAGTTGGTTCCACTTGAAAATAAGAGTTGTCACTCAGATACGGGTAGGTATTTTCTTTGCTAAAAAAGCATATATCTTTTTAAAGTTTGTCCATTTTTCTTTTTGTAAGGTATTCTGTATAAGAATGAAGATCTCTGTCGATGTCATCTAATATTTTTTTGGCATCTTCTACTGCTAAAGTACCTTTGATTTTACTTTCTAATTCAGAGATTTCTGAGGCTAGTTGTTGTATTACCTCTTTGGCTGTCTCTACTAGCAACATCATGAGATCGCGAGAACAGCGATTAGCAATTAGTGACCACCTTTCAAGGAACTGTTTGATCTGCACAAATAGTCCTTGTATTTTCTTTACTGTTAATCCTTTGGGGGACCACCCCTGCTTTGAGATATTTTAGCACATAGTGGCCATGCAATTCTATGCATTTTATCTTCTTTTTTAGAGCTAACAATTGTGTGATATCTTCATTTTAACTAGGTTAGTAGCTGCTAATTGGCCAAGCACTGACAAGGTCCCTACCATAAAGGCAAAATCTCGTCTGTAAAACCAAATGTTTGTAGATTCGAAATGATGGACAATTAAAAAAGTGACTAAAGAAATAAATAAGGAGTGGACTTGTGAAACAAGATGTGATTAATGATAAGAAGAAAAAAGTTAGATGAAGTAAAATAGATGTTAGAAATAGTGGAAACAGTTAACAAGGACTCAGCTGAAAAACAAGATATGTGGGGCTCCCAAAAAGAGTCCCTAGACAATGATAATAAGAACAAGCATTTGCAATGCAATCGGTCTCAGCTTTGGGACCTTATATGCATTTAGCTATGCAGCACATAAGCCTGGGTGCTGAAACATCTAGGGGTCATGCATGGATTTCTATGAACCCCCAAGGCCAATCAAACCAGTCCTTGGAAAGAGACGAATAGGGCTTAGAGTCCTTTACTTCTACGGTCAGCAACTTAATAGGCGGTACTCTCCAATTAAATGTATTATGTTTGCACTGCATACCACTGAGCCTGAGCAAATCTGACTGGCCACTCACAAAGACAGTATGGAGGTATGGTGTAGGCGGAGGCCCCGCCTACGCCATACCGCCATACTTACATTTTTACCGAAAATTGCATTTT
This sequence comes from Lissotriton helveticus, assembly GCF_964261635.1. Taxonomy (NCBI): domain Eukaryota; kingdom Metazoa; phylum Chordata; class Amphibia; order Caudata; family Salamandridae; genus Lissotriton; species Lissotriton helveticus. The sequence continues at coordinate 367,963,906 of NC_136068.1, read as the reverse complement.
CTACCCGTGTTAGACTGGTGCAAGCTTAACAAACAAGTAGACACTTAACCCACTGGTCTAAAGTTAAAAGAAACAAATGCACTTCCCAATATTGTCGGTCCTAGTCTAATGGAACTTTAAACTTTGTGCTGAGGTGCTCTGCATCTTTCTGGGCTTTTAGTAACCGGATCTAGGGTATGTATCCTGCCACTCTTCCAACTACACACCGCTTCCCCCCAAGCCACATTGGGGGGGGGTGGTTGTGGTGGGCAGAGAAGTGATGGACTTTGAGAGGGAAAGGGGGAATTTGTGGAACGAAAGAGTTTTTAAAGTAAAGAGGCTGATAGCCGTGGAAGGAGAAAAATGATGACATGGTTGTCAGGAGGCGGGGCTAACTTTCCGAAAACCATTCACAATGCAGAATTTAATTCAATATTTTGGCCAATTAAAAAGATAGGTAAAGTTAGGAGGAAAGTGGGCGGAGCTTCCCTCACCATACTTTATACAGAATCTCTCGATGAGACAGCGCATGCGCTGCCTAGCCGAGACCTAAAAAGGAGAAAGCAAACCCCAAGCAGACATGCTGCAGGTCAATGAATCTGGAAAAATTACGGGGCCCCTGTGAGCACAATAAATGTCTTTGGGGAAGTTGTTTTACCCAGGATGCAGTCAGATGATTGGGATGTCAGTGCTGTTAATTCTTTGTTTTCTGATTTACAATACTATACTATTTTGGATACGTAAGATCTGTATTTAAATTCAGCAAACTATGCAGATATATTTTGCTACCAACATTATGGCCATCATTTCCTTCATAAATTCAGTATTCAAAGAACCACTTTCAATTACACACAATGGGAACAAAACCATCTCAAATAAGTTCAGTTACACAAAAAAGGAAATTTACATATTTTACGGGTTACAATCTATCTGAACCTGTGTCATATTACTTTAAATTGAATGTCCCTGGATTGAACAAATATATGCTTACACAGACTAAACTAATTTATTCTTGATCTTTGATAGATGATCTGTCACTGTAAGTTTTTTGGAAAGACACTGTTGACTTAAAATCTATTTAGGGGACTAAAATGTGGCAAGTGCAGGGGAATAAAACTTTGCAACGTGCGTGCATGTTTAATACCGTCTCGGATATTGTTTTTCAATCAGACTGTGCGGCATACTACCTGCGACGGCTTGGCCACTGCAAAAAAATGAGAATGCTCCTTCTATTCCATCGTTAGAACAATATGAACAGTGGAGCATACACACCAATTACACTGTTGATGACCTCACTTGGATGATACAAAATGGCTCTTTTAACTCATCAATGATAAATATAGAGGGTTGGGAATTGTGGCTTATGAACACCAATGCTTGTCATTTATGTTTTTTGAATGTCACTAACGGTTTACCCCAAATTGGACCTGAGCCTCGCTACACAAATTTACTTACGGTTACCACTTATTCTGTTGGAAAATGATGTCAACAGTGGTTGGGACATTCTACATTAGCAGCTGTGAAACACCATCTTTCCCTTTTGTCAGGTTACAATGATGATTTGTTGGGCCCAAAATCCCCTCGCACTAAATGTTTCATGTATGCAGCCTATAATGAATTTTGGAAACTTTCACAAATTGAGGCCGCACTGTGCTTATGCCAAATTGATCAGGATCATTTGTACAAGGTTCTTGCAGTTGTTGATAACAGCATCCACAAACTATCTTCACATATTCATACCTTAGAAAATATTGTGTCATCTGTTATTGATATTGTTCAGTGTCTACCTTGCATCATGGATAAAATCAGGTATGTTCTGTTATGCAATTTGGTTGGACTTTAAAGACACTTAAAAATGGGAGAGAACCATGAAAGTACCTTAATGCTTCTGCACTGTTTTTACCATTTAATTTCACAGACAAGCAGAAAATGATGTCTATGAAAGATGCAACTTACACAATGTTGCACATTGAGAAACTAGAATTGTTACCATTCACTGTAGCAGAAATAGATTCAGCAGTCTAGTTAATACATGGGGTTATTTCATTGCCAATCTCACTTTTTCAATTCACAGCTTGCATGAAACATTATCCTGTTGGTTGATATGAACCCCTCAGGAGTAGCCTCTTGCATGAATTGTGGTCACTGCCATTTGCTTGCCATTGTCAGCATGCAGAGAAGGAAGTGTTCCTTATAGGGGAGGATTGTGACTCCACTGTTGGACACTCCACGGCGCTTGCAACGTTTCGCCACCTAATATAGCTTGTTTTTCAAAAGTTACACCAGTCCCTGCTATTTTTCCAATTCTCACTCTGCTTTCTAATGACAGTTATCTCATTCTCAACAATCAGAACTGCTGTGGTTTATGGGCTGGCATCCCACACATAGTAACAGTTTCACAACGAGTTGCTTGTTGCAACAATGTCCTGTTTCCCCACACAGGGGAGTATAGATAGTTCACTTTGGCCTTCCATTCGACTTTGAAAACAGATTTCAATAAACTAAGCAGACTCAAAGTGCTGTTGTTTCAACAAAAAGTGGCTCTCACGTCTTCTTGTGGGACCTTTGAATTGCAGGTGACGAGAACAACTAGTGAAATACAATCTTTATTAAAAACGATCTCCCCCTACACTTCAGGGAATGAATTCATAAAATTTTGAATGCATCCAATACTCCAGGCCTTTCACACTTTTTTAAAGTTGTGGGATCCGGCCTTGTTACATCATTTCAGACTATATTTTGATTAATACCTGCTTTTATTCATTAATTGTTTTCCAGGGCATTCAGTGTGTTTCCCCTGCTGCTCTTCCTGGTTTGTGGCATTCTGGTACTTCTTTTGCTGTTCCACAATGGATGCTCAATCTGTGGTACTGCCCAGTCAGGCACAGTTGCAGCTGTACCATGATCGGATGCTCTAGCTTTTTGGCTGTTGGGAGCTTTTGACATTGGCTATTGGCTGACATTTCGTTATGCCTACTTCATGTGTTCTATTGCATCGGTGCCCTGTTCAATGGGCCATGGATGCCTGCCTCTTCACACCATCACCCGCTGCCCTGGTTTATGATCTGTTGGTGGATCAGTTGAGGGCCCATAGGCAGGGTGCTCTGTGGGTACGCAGCTGGTGCACAATTCTACACTGGGGTCAATGGCCGAAGCGAGTACCTGTGCACGTGCATAGCACCTCTTGGATCTAAGTTTCACCAAGACTGACACAGGTTGCCCTGGTATGCTCCTTGTGGTTCCAGGATATGAGGAGCACCTCTGTTCCTTGAATTACTTAATTGGATTGTATCACTTTTTAATATCGCCGGTTCTAATGCCTTACTGGAGCTCATGGCATTCCACTTGTCACACGTAGTTTATGGCCTGGAGGATACGCTGTAATTGGATATGCTTTTTGAATACAAAATTTGCTTTGTCAATTTGACCTTCCATCATGGTCTACTATTGGCATCTTGGATCATACTTGTCACCTGCCCGAGACGCTTTGGTTCTGCTCACCTGTGACTTCTCTGTTAATCCGGGCCTTACGTCCTGACCAAGGGGAGGGTGTCACATGGCCCATGGGGACATTGTTGTCTACCATAAGTTAGCATGAGCATGCATGAGCAACACTGTCTGCTGCTTTGCACATGTTACGATGATAACCCATTGTTGTATTCATGCTTTGCAGGTTCCTGGAATTTAGTCTGAACATTGCGCACAAGGTAGAACAACAATGCCCCTTTTTATTCTTTTATGGTCAGTCCCTAGAACCTACACAAAACATTCTGACGCAGCTGTTGTTTGGGAGTACGTACTTTGGTCTTACTAGAATAAACAGATAGAAGGCACACACTTGGAGAGGGACCATTCCAGGGAGAGGAGCATGACAGCACCTATGAGGTAGAACTACCATCTGTAGACTGAGGTATGGGGTGTGCATATAACACCCAGAGAACTTGCAATATATAATCTTCCTGTATCTGTGCAAGGGGAGGGAAGTTAGCCTAATCTGTCGCTCACTATGACAGCTCCTTTTATAATCTACGGATTACTTGTTATGCTGACCATATTTGTGTTAAGCATTTTTCTGCCTTTGTGGCATGTATACTGCATATTAGAGCACATTAGTTAAAATAAATATTTTAAACTTGTTGGTGTCTGTGTAAGATCTTACTGTGGACTAGTACAAGAGTGTGAGTGAAAGGGCATGTCTTGTAACCCCTATTCCTGAGAGAATTGGAAGTGTTGTGTTCTGGGGTGTCTAATCACTTGTTTCTGTGTGAGTGAGTAAGAGAGCAAGTGAGACACTATAGCTAGTCGCTCCTGGACTTTTGAGTACTTAGGTGGAAGGATGACACAGTCTCTATGCACTAGGGTTCCATAATCCTACACATAGTTCTGTGTTTGCGCAGATTCCCTTCAACAACCTGCTTGGCAGATCAGGTTGAACTGTGCCTATTAGAGAAGGGTCAGACTAGTTTGCATCTGCCTCGGTCGAAAGTGAGGTGGCACGGTGTGCAAAATAATGATTGTCTAAGATACAGCCAGAATAATTACCAGTGGCAAAGAGTAATATAAGCATTCCATCCATCACTTTCTTTTATACTTTACTGGTAGTTTAAGTGCTATTTTCAGCAAGATTCATGTATGCCACTGGGTCCTTTATCAGAATACAGTTTGCCTATTATTGTCCCATCCCTGATATTTAGTCTTTAATGTAAATGTCGGAATTTGTAAAGCGCACAGCTACCTCCACCGGAGGTGTCCCGGCGCTGTCCGTATACCGCTTAGGAACCCTTCCTGGCTTTCCTGGGAAATGTCCACTCCTGGGTACCCCCCAGGTGCAGCCAGGCATCCCAGCGCTTTTGGGGCCGTTGTGGAGACTAAGCAAGCTATTGCCCAGAGTTGCAGCGTGGGACCCATGATCAGAACTGGCACTGAGGCGAGATTATCCAGTCAGGGGAATTAATGAGCCGGAGACCCGCCGAGGCGGTAATCAAACCCTGGTCCCTTGCCGGAGCTCTGCATCAAGGTCTGCCTGCTCTAACCATTGAGCCACACTTCACACAGATCTTCTTCTTGTTCTCCACATTCATCACACCTGGCTTGGTTTGCATGACTTCTCTGTCTTCCTGGCTAAGGAATGAAATACCCTTCCATTCTCATCTCATAAAGTGGAGTACTATAGGATCAAATGCAGACATATTTAAGCTCTATTGTTCACATACAGTATTTAATACACCTGTTGGTGCGCTTTCCTGGCATGAGACTAAGCAGCTAGACAACCAGTACCTGAGTCACAGTACACTGTTTGGTTGCTATTAGGACTCTGCACTATGGCACTGAATGTGTGTGCTCTGTTCCTACCATGTTAGTGGTATAAATGATTTGAGTCACTCACAACTGCACTTAGAGACCCCTATGCCCATTTATACATCCAGTCTGACAGTCACATTACAACTCACATACCTATCTGCAAAAGGATAGAGCCAAGCCACTAAAACACCCAGACACACATTCAAAATAGCCCCTAAGAATTCTCTCAGATATAGAGATATATCATTTGTAGCATGCCCTACTGGAGGCAGATCTGTACACACAGTTGCATACCCCAGTGCTCAGTAACACCGCCAGTAAGCAATAAATGCAGCCCCTCAGAAACACATTTTGAGAGGCATAGAGTCACTAAGAGACATAGTCATATAGCAACATACTTCCTTAATTATCAAAAGATACACCCAAATAGGGAACCAGACACTCATTCAGATATCTACTGAGTCACTAACACTAATACGTCACTCATGTAGACAACTGACTCTTTAAACATGTCTCAGGCTTGCTTCTATAGAATCTGTGTGTGCATATTACATAAAATTCACCTGTAAGGTAGACAGTAGGTAGGCCATAGGCAGTGAATTACGTGTTCAAAACCTAAAAACATACTTTCCAGTTTTAGTTAATGACATCTGCACAATGCAAAAAAAGTCAAAATAGGTTCTGGTAAGAAAGTTAAGAAGTTGCTTAAAACAGAATACTCACAGATACTCTCAGTTACAACATTTCACATACCACTCACTAACAGTTAAACTCACTCTCACACCCACTCACTCATCCATACACCACTCATCTATAAAACTCATTCATGCAAACACTCACACACTCACTCACTCATACAGCCATTCATACACCCATTTATTCACCAAAGGCATATTCCCATACTCTCTCAGTTACTGATACAGAAGCGCCTGAGCCCACTCACTCACATGTAGTCTCACACTCACTCCTTCTTCTATATACCACTCATGCACTCACTTACCCACACACACACTGACAGACCAATTCACTCAACCATATTCTACTGACTCGCCCTCTCACTCACTCATACACTGACTGAATCACCTACTCACTTCCTCACAGAACCCTTACACAGACCCTCATACACTCAGTCACACATACAGTCACTCATCCATCCCGCACTTACCCATACACTCACTCTTTCATCCTCTCATTTATCCACACAGCTGCTTACACACCCAGTCACTCACCTATACAGTTACATGTACACTCACTTACTCTCCTATATAGCCACTGACATATACACTCACCCAGAGACTACTCAGGCACTCACTCACTCACTCACACATACAGCCACTCACACATCCTTTCACTCACTCTTACTACACTCATGCACCATGTCACTCATAGAAGCACTCACACATGCACTCATTCACTCCTACAGCTCATCACATACCTACTCACTTACTGATAAAGTCACTCATACACCCACTTAGTCACATAGACTCTCATTCACCCATACAACCATTCACACACTCACTCACTTCCCTTTACAGCCACTTACACAGACATTCACTCACCCATTCATGCACACACACCCATTCACTCACCCACATAGACAGTCAATCATCCACTCACTCACCCAAAGAGTCACTATTTTACCCTCTCACTCACTCATACAAGTACTGATAGCGCAAAGACAAAATATTGAGTTTTAAATATCGTAGGGACATAATATCGACATCAAGAATATCGGTGACCAGAATATCGACCTGAAGGTAAGAAATATTGTTTTTGTTAATATCGAAGTTATTAATATCAATAGTAAAAATATCCATGTTAATAATATCGATGTTTGTTAGTGTTATGTATTTTAGTATGTATTTTATATGTATGTGATCCACATGTTTTGTATTATTTTTTTTTTGATATGTATTCCTTGTTTAAAAGTTAGTAATTATTTTAAAGTAAAATTTGCATTATATTATAGTAAATTAATTCATAATTTAAAAAAATTATTAATTATTTTTAATTACATTTTGCGTTTTAGTTCTGTAGCGGGTTGTGGGTTTATAGGGGAATAGGGTGGGAAGTTATGTAATTGTAATTAAGTAATTATTCATTTGTATTTATTGGTATTGATATTAAATTTGCTGCTAATTAATTATTAATTGGTCATTAATATTTTTAAATTGATAATTATATTAATTGTATACATTTGTTATTGGAGTGGGTTGTGGGTTTATAGAGGAATAGGGTAGGAAGTACATTGATTATGATAAAGTAATTGGTACTTTGGACCAAGCGTTTAGATTTGTGCTCCTGTACTGGAAGGAAGTATTTCTTGGGGGCGGTATGCTTTTTGCGGCCTTTGTGGACCTAAGATCCGTGTTTGATCTTGTGCCAAGGATTAAATTATGGGAGGTCCTGCTGGGGATGGGTATGCAGAGGGAGTTGGTGGCATTACTGATCAAACTCCATGATCATACATATGCCCAGGTTCGCCGAGGCAAACCAGGGGAGGTAACATCAAGATTTGAAGTGTCTAAAGGGGTTAGACAAGGGTGTGTATTGGCTCCCACCCTGTTTTCTTTTTTTATTAACGAGGTGGTTAAATACTTCTCTGACCACCCGACAGACGCCCCAACCCTAGCTGGCATGAAGGTGCCCCTGCTCATGTTCGCAGACGACACTCTTTTGATATCTAAGACGAGGCAGGGATTACAGCTGGCACTGTCTCGCTTTGAGTTGTTCTGTAGCAAACATGAGCTGGAGGTCAACGTGGGGAAGACCAAGTTTATGGTTCTCCCTGGTTCACATCCAGTTAGGGCAAGTGTTCATATGGGAGGAGCCACCTTGGAACAGACATCGGTTTTCTCTTATTTGGGGGTTACCTTCAGTGATAAAATGAGTTGGAAACCCCAGATAGAATTGCTTGCTCTGAAACACGCCCAATTAGGTGGAGCTCTGCTTAAAGAACATAAGCTCTCCCTAACTAAACCATTGGCCCCCTTGTTTAAAATTTATGATTAAAAAATCCTCCCCGCTGTCATGTATGGCGCAGAATTGTGGGGTTTTAGCAACTTGGCCCCATTAAAGGTCGCTCAAAATAAATTTCTTAGGTCTGTGGTAGGGCTACCCCAATCTACCCCACATATACCCCTATTGTATGACCTTGGCTGCCAACCTGTTGAAGATGTAGTAAGGTTTAGACCACTGGCATTTTAGCGACCTTTGTGGACTACGCCGGAACTCTCCTTATATGCCAAGGCCTTACTTGAAGTTAAGGGGATTGGGGGCTCTCATAGGATCCCCTGGTTGACTGAAATTAAAACAATATTAACCGATATGCGGATGAGGGAGCAGTGGGTTAACCCTGATACTGCTGTATTTCCTCCTAAAAAGGTCTTTAGTGCTATGTACTGGGCTAGGACCATAACCAACAGACATGAATCCTTGACAGGCAGTACCATGACTGCAGCATTCCTTGTCATCAAGGACGACTCACACCTGGAAGAATACTGGGATACAATAACTAAGACTTTAGACCGTAAATTGTATCACCAGCTCAGACTAGGATCTCTACCGCTATGAGGGCTTACTAGCAGATGGAATCCCATAGGTAGTGATAAATGTCCATTTTGTGTGGACCAGGTTGAAACGGTCGATCACTTCCTTTTTGTCTGCCCGGGGTATCATCAACCCAGACGGCTGTGGTTAAGACCTGTCTGTCGGTCAATGGGTATTAGATCTGCGCTGGCCGCAAGTAGAATTTTAAAATCAGACACCACCACCCCAATGGTAATAGGTGTAGCCAAATATGTGAGTTGGGCTTGGGTACTCCGGATTCGTAAGATCAGCCCCTAATGATGTGGTATGCACGACAATATCGATTTCTCCTGATGTAGATGGTACCCCCACTGGGCCGTGGGACTTGATTGGTGTCCTTATTTTTTATTGGATAAAACCTAGTTGTCTAAGTCTTTTTGCATTCTGTATATTTAATACATTTTTAGCACCGGTTTTAGTATTTCTATCTATTTATATTTTTATGTACTTACATATCAGGATATTCAAATGTATTATGTATGAAAGGGATGTTATGTCTGGATTTTATTATAGTATGTCTTTTATGATGAAAATTCGAAATAAAGACTTATTGACTTGACTTGACTTCATAAAGTAATTATTCATTTATATTTTTGGGTATTGATAATTAATGTATTGTTTATTAATTATTAATTGGTAATACATTTGTATTAATTCATGAATTGATACATATATTAATTGTGTTAATTTAGTTTAGCTGCAGGTTGTGCATAATAGGGGAATAGGGTGGGAAGTAATTCATTATAATTAAGTGATTATTTATTAATATGTATTGGTATTGATAATTAATGTATTGTTAATTAATTATTATTGAGTAATTAATTCTATTTTATATTATTTGATTAATTGATGATTATATTAATTGTATACACAATTTATTGGAGTGGGATGTGGGTTTATTGGGGATAAGGGTGGGAAGTAAATTAATTATAATAAAGTAATTCATATTTTTTATGTTTGGGTATTGATAATTAATGTATTGTTTTTTAATAAATAATTGGTAATTAATTTTTATTAATTCATTAATTGATACATATATAAATTGTGTTAATTTAGTTTAGGAGCGGGTTGTGTGTTTATAGGGGAATAGGGTGGGAAGTAATTTATTATAATTAAGTAATTGTTTATTAATATTTAATGGTATTGATAACTAATGTATTGTTAATTAAATATTAATGAGTAATTGATTTTTATTAATTGATTAATTGATAATTATATTAATTGGATACACAATTTATTGGAGCGGGTTGTGGGTTTATAGGAGAAAAGGGTGGGAAGTAAATTAATTATAAGAAAGTCATTAATAATTTTTATGTTTGGGTTTTGATAATTAATGTATTCTTTAATATTAATTAATTGGTCATAACTTTTTATTATTAATTATTTGATACATATATTAATTGTGTTAATTTAGTTTAGGAACCGGTTGTGTGTGTTTAGGGGAATGGGGTGGGAATTTATATGTATTGGCATTGATAATTAATTTATTGTTAATTAATTATTAATTGGTAATACATTTTTATTATTTGATTAATTGATAAATATATTAATTGTGTTCAACTTTATGCGGAGTGGGTTTTGTGTTTATTGGGGAATAGGGTGGGAAATAATTTAATGTTATTAAAGTAATTATTAATTTTCATTTATTTGGTACTTATAATAAATGTATTGTTAATTTATCAATAAATCGTTATTTAATAAAAAAAACAATTTAAGTATGTTATTTTTAACCCCTACGCTATCCAACACTTTCCCTACTTTTGCACTCTCTGGAGTTGGAATAGTAATTTTCACCCCTGCGCTATCCAACACTTTCCCTACTGTTGCACTGTCTGGAGACAGAATAGTAATGTTTACCCCAATGCTAGCCAACAGTTTCCCTATTGTTGCACTCTCTGGAGTGGGAATAGTAATTTTTACCCCTATGCTATCCAACACTTTCCTTACTGTTGCACTCACTGGAGTTGGAATAATAATGTTTAACTCTAAGCTATCCAACACTTTCCCCACTGTTGCACTCACTGGAGTGGAAATAGTAATTTTTACCCCTACACTATACAGCACTTTTCCTACTGTTGCACTCTCTGGAGTGGGAATAGTAATTTTTAACTCTAAGCTATCCAACACTTTCTCCACTGTTGCACTCACTGGAGTGGAAACAGTAATTTTTACCCCTACGCTATCCAACACTTTTCCTATTGTTGCACTTACTGGAGTGGGAATAGAAATGTTAACCCTTTCACTATCCAACACGTTCCCTACTGTTGCACTCTCTAGAGTGGTAATAGTAATTTTTACCCCTACGCTATCCAACACTTTCCCTACTGTTGCACTCACTGGAGTGGGAATAGTAATTTTTACCCTTACGCTATCCAACTCTTTCACTACTATTGCACTCATTGGAGTGGGAATTGTAATTTTAATCCTTTCGCTATCCAACACTTTCCCTACTTTTGCACTCTCTGGAGTGGGAATAGTAATTTTTACCCTTACGCTATCCAACACTTTCACTACTATTGCACTCATTGGAGTGGGAATTGTAATTTTAATCCTTTCTCTATCCAACACTTTCCCTACTGTTGCACTCTCTGGAGTGGGAATAGTACATTTTTACCCCTACGCTATCCAACACTTTCCCTACTGTTGCACTCTCTGGAGTGGAAATAGCAATTTTTACCCCTATGCTATCCAACACTTTCCCTACTGTTGCACTCTTTGAAGTGGGAATAGGTATTTTATTCCCCTCCGCTATCCAATATTTTTCTGTATTGTTATACTTAATAGTCATTTTTACCCCTACTCTATCCAACACTTTCCCTACTGTTGCACTCACTGGAGTGGGAATAGTAATTTTTACCCTTACGCTATCCAACACTTTCACTACTATTGCACTCATTGGAGTGGGAATTGTAATTTTAATCCTTTCGCTATCCAACACTTTCCCTACTGTTGCACTCTCTGGAGTGGGATTAGTACATTTTTACCCCTACGCTATCCAAGACTTTCCCTACTGTTGCACTTTCTGGAGTGGGAATAGCAATTTTTACCCCTACGCTATCCAACACTTTCCCTACTGTTGCACTCTTTGAAGTGGGAATAGGTATTTTTTCCCCTCCGCTATCCAAAATTTTTCTGTATTGTTATACTTAATGTTGTGCATAATTTATTTATTTTTAAAGAAAATTGTAATTTTTTTTAATTTGTTAAATACATTTTTTTAATTTTAAATATTATTTTTGGATGCATATCTGTATTTATAATTTATAAAACATTTTAACAATTTATAAGTTATGAAAAAATGATTTATGAATATTATTAAGTAAGTATATATATTATACTTTCTATGTATATGTTTCATTTATATTAACATTTATATGTATCAGTTTTTATTTTTCAACATTTTTAAATATTTTTAAATGTTTCTTTTAATTATATGTATTATTTGCTTTATTTTACATTATTCTTTTAACATTTTTTAAAAAGGGTATTTTTGACAACAATATTTTTTGACAACAATATTTTTTCTCGATATATTTGTACTTACCATGATGTAGATAGGATCTTGATATGCCTGACTTTGATATTTTTGTCACAATAATTTTGTACCTCGATATTTTAGAGGTCGATATTTTATCAGTGATTCGTACTCACACACTCATTCATGCACTTGATAACACACCCACTCACTCAGCCATGTACTCAATCATACATCCACTCATTCACCTATATAATATTGCAATTCTATGTAGTCAATCATACACACACTTGTTCACATATTGAATCAGTTATTCAACCATATACTCATTTAAACAGTCAATAACATACTATTAGACATAAGAACATGCATTCATACTTTTATAAACCAAAATTGTTCATAAAAAATGTCTTTCTTGAAGTGGAGTAGGTGGTTCTAAAAAGAGGCATTTTTTATGTTACCATTTTATGAGTTTTTTGGCTTTTCTAACACTTTTAGATTTTTTAAACGTTTTTTGGTTTCTTTCAAAACATAACAAAACAGCCTTTCAAACAATAATAAACCAAAAATAGAAACTGTGCTTCTTCTTCAAAACAAAATGTGTAGCAATATTCATTAATAATTGTAGCTACACATTGCTCATCTACACTTAGAAAAGTTCTGCATTTAGGATAATAAATAAAAAAATTCCAAAATCTGGAATTGTTCTTGATACTTCAGAAGGTCGTGCAGCAGCAGATGCTCCAGCACCAACAACAGAAGTTCCTTGCTGCTTCTTTAGTCTCCCCATGTCTGCACGTGCCAAGACAGGGTCCATAGATAGTCTTCAGATGCTTGAAGATACTGGATGTACCGCAGGAATATTTGCTTGTGAAAGAGAATTTTTGCACAAGGTGCACTTGGTCTTTCCTGCAATTACTTTCTTCTCTCCCTCTAGTATATTGAAAACTCTAAGACCATACTTTCTGGGGGGGGTTTCTGGGTGGTCCTGCTCTTCCTCCAAAAGATTCTGCTCCTCCTCCTCCTCCACATAGTCTGCCTCAGATGCCATTATCAAAAGATTGAAATTCACAAAAAACAATCCAAATTCAACCTCCTATCTCCCTAAACTGTACTTTGAAAATTCACACCACACTAAATACATCGATTCACACCACACTTAGGGGCTGATTATGATCGCGGACGGACTTTCGTCCGTCCGCGATCACTGAGGAGGAGGGAACGTCCGCATGGGCTGCGGCGTTCCCTCCTGTACGATTAGGATGTGACCGCCACCCTGGCGGTCACATCCTGTATTGTTATCATTGCGGCGGGTGCTGCTTGAAGCAGCACCCGCCGCAATGATGAAAAAGCAAGTTGTGCATTTGCATGCACAAAGCGGCAGGCACCTCGCGGTGCCTGCCGCTTTGTGCAGGCAAATGCTGGGGGGTACCATAGGTACCCCCCATGTGCACCCCCCACCCCCCCTTCACCCCTGGGGGCCCGCAACGGGCCCCCAAACACAAATCCGTATGCCTTTACACGGCGGACATGCCGCCGTGTAAATGCATCTTTCCGCAGTCATCCTAATATGGCTGGCGGTGTCTGATAGACACCGCCAGCCATGTTATTGCTTTTCCGCCGTGGGCGGAATCCGCCCGCGGCGGAAATGCGGCGGACAGATAGTGAGACCCACCAGCCATCCTAATATGGCGGTGGGTCTTGCAAGGCTCCCCGGCGGATTTCCCGCATCCTCCGGGCCGGCGGTGGCTTCCGCCGGCCCGGTGGATGCGGGAAATCCGCGATCATAATCGGCCCCTAAATACATCGAGCAAAGGGGTGGCAGCTTCTTTTATTCATCTTAGAAAAGTGTTACAACAATCAAATTAATTTCTTTCTGTGTCACATGGGATGCACGACTCCTGTGCAGCAACGTTGTGCCAGATACGTGATGCCGTAAAATGCATTAAAATGGCATTAAAAATGTCTTTTAAGTGTTCTTATACTATTTTCTTTAAGCGAATACCTTTACTCAAAGTAACCCTTAAAACTGTCTATATATGTGTTTTACTACTCTGAAAAAAGTGTCAGAGGTGAATCCCCTGTGTAATTTTGGAAATGCGTACCCTGGCTGTGCGCGATGAGGTCACCACTCCCAAAATTAAATCAAAAGGACCGTTAAAGTGTTTTTCATCACTTAATATGCTACTTTCCATGCTGTAATGACATATCTCGTTCCTAAAGATTTATATTGTAAGTCTCAATATATGGGTTTTACCACAACCAAAACTACAACAGAGTTGCACACCCAGCACGAACCATCGAAATTCACTAAAAAAAACAAATGTTACAGGTACATTATAGTTAGGAGAAAAACTTGAAAAAAACAAAGTTTATAGGGACGTTATAGTTAGGCTCAGATTTCACTCATACAAAAATTATTGAACTTCTGCATTTACCTAAGCTAACTATAACTTATGCCCCACAATGCACTGCTTAAGACCTCACATATTACATCACTGAAGACATGGTCATGGATATCACTGATGACATCTCAAATGACATCACTGATGACATCTCAAATGGCATCATTACCAGATCTATTCACACACTCGCCTATACCCCATACAACCACTGACATACCGATTCACAGACCCGCACAAACACTCACACACATACTCACTGATCCATAGAGCCACTGGCATATCAACTCACCCATGCACCCACTAATGCAACCACTAACTCATGTATACAGCCAGACCTGCACCTACTCACTGACCAAACCAGCCACTCACACATCCACTCATGCAGACATACAGACACTTACATACCCACTTATACACTCTTACAGCCACTCAAACACTGAATAGGTCATCCATACAGTTACTCACATACATACTCACTCATAGTCTCTAACACAGCCAAAGACTTACTCATACATATGCTAACACATGTACTCACTCACCTATACATTCAGTAAGACAAACATATATTGTCCTATACAATGTCTCTCACATTAACTGAACCATACAGCCACTCACATACCCACTCACTCACCAAAACACCCAATTAGGTGTCCATATAGCGACTCATGTACCCTTTCACTCACCCATACAGACACTTATATACATGCTCAATCAATCAATCAATCAAGAAATGTATATAGCGCGCTACTCACCCAGAGGGTCTCAAGGCGCTTGGGGGGGGGGTCTGCTACTGCTCGAACAGCCAGGTCTTGAGTTTCTTCCTGAAGGAGAGGTGGTCTTGGGTCTGACGGAGGTGGATGGGGAGGGAGTTCCATGTCTTGGCTGCCAGGTAGGAGAAGGATCTTCCTCCCATGGGGGCTCTTCGGATGCGTGGAACGGCGGCGAGGGTGTGGCTGGTCGAACGAAGTTGGCGGGTGGGAGTGTAGAAGGTCAGGCGGTTGTTGAGGTACCTGGGGCCCAGGTCGTGGAGGGCCTTGTGTGCGTGAGTGAGGAGTCAGAACATGATTCTCTTGTTGACTGGGAGCCAGTGCAGGTCTCTCAGGTGTCCGGAGATGTGGATGTGACGGGGGATGTCCAGGATGAGTCGTGCGGAGGCGTTCTGGATGCGTTGGAGTCTCTTCTGTAGTTTGGCTGTGGTTCCGGTGTAGAGGGTGTTTCCGTAGTCCAGTCGGCTGGTGACGAGTGCCTGTGTGACCGTCTTCCTGGTTTCGGTGGGGATCCATCGGAAGATCTTCCGGAGCATGCGTAGGATGTTGAAGCACGAGGACGAGACGGCGTTGACTTGTCTGGTCATCGAGAGGGAGGAGTCCAGGATGAAGCCCAGGTTGCGTGCGTGGTCCGTTGGTTTGTGTGTGCTGCCCAGGGCAGGGGGCCACCAGGAGTCGTCCCAGGCGGAGGAAGATGGTCCCAGGATGAGGATTTCCGTCTTGTCTGAGTTGAGTTTCAAACGGCTGTTCTTCATCCACTCGGCTACTTCTTTCATCCCTTCGTGAAGGTTGGTTCTGGCGGTGGCTGGGTCGTTGGTGAGGGAGAGGATCAGCTGAGTGTCGTCGGCGTAGGAGATGATGTTGAGGTTGTGTTGGCGTGCGATGGCCGCGAGGGGGCTCGTGTAGATGTTGAAGAGGGTGGGGCTGAGTGATGATCCTTGTGGTACGCCGCAGATGACTTCGGTGGCCTCGGATCTGAATGGGGGCAGGCGGACTCTCTGGGTTCTTCCATCGAGGAACGAGATGATCCACTCCAGTGCCTTTTCTTGGATTCCGATGTTGCTGAGGCATTGTACTAGGGTGCGGTGGCAGACAGTGTTGAACGCTGCGGAGAGGTCCAGGAGGATGAGGGACGATGTTTCCCCGTTGTCGAGCAGGGCTCAGATGTCGTCAGTGGCTGCGATGAGGGCGGTCTCGGTGCTGTGGTTGGCTCGGAAGCCGGACTGGGGAGGAGTCGAGGGATCCGTTCGTCTCGAGGAAGGCTGCAAGTTGTCGGTTGACGGTCTTCTCGATGACTTTAGCAGGAAACGGGAGGAGCGAGATGGGGCCGTAGTTCTTGAGGTCGGTGGGGTCTGCTGATGGTTTCTTCAGGAGGGCGCTTAGTTCGGCATGCTTCCTGCTCTCCGGGAAGGTGGCGGTGTTGAAGGAGCAGTTGATGACGTCTCGGAGTTGGGGTGCGATGACGGAGGCGGCCTTGTTGAAGACGCGGTGGGGGCAAGGGTCTGTTGGTGATCCGGCGTGGATGGTGCTCATTGTGTGGATGGTGTCTTCGATGCTGACCGGGGTCCAGGCGCGGAGGGTGGTGGTGGGGGGGTCGGTTCGGTGGTTGGGTGCGTGGGCTGTGTGCCGAAGCTGTTGTGTATGTCGGCGATCTTGCTGTGGAAGAACGAGGCGAGTGAGTCGCAGAGTTCTTGCGAGGGGGTGATGTCGTTGGTTCCGGCGCTGGGGTTTGAGAGCTCTTTGACGATGCTGAAGAGTTCTTTGCTGTTGTGTGCATTGTAGTCTAGTCGTTCCTTGAATGCTGTCTTCTTGGTGGCGTGGATCAGCTGGTGGTGTTTGCGGGTGGCGTGCTTGAGGGCAGTCATGTTGTCTGTAGTCGGGTCTTTGCGCCAGGCTTTTTGTCGAGGGTGCGGCAGTTCTTCTTGGAGTTCATGAGATTGTTGTTGAACCAGGAAGCCTTCTTGCTGCCGGGTCTGCTGGGATGGTTTTTCAGGGGTGCGAGGTCATCAGCGCAGTTGGTGATCCACTGTGTGAGGTTGTTGGCTGCCTGGTTGGGGTCCATTGAGCTGGCAGGAGGATTCAGGTTCAGGGATGTGGAGAGCTGGTCAGAGGTGATCTTGTTCCAGCTCCTGCGGGGAGCCTGTTGCTGGTGGTGGTGGGTCCTTCTGAAACTGAAGTGGACGCAACTGTGGTCTGTCCAGTGGAGTCCGGTGGAGTGGCTGAAGGAGACGTCCTTGCTGGAGGAGAAGACGGGGTCAAGCGTGTGTCCGGCGTAGTGGGTGGGGGTGTTCACCAGTTGCTTGAGTCCGAGGTTGGCGAGGTTGTCCAGCAGGGTGGTGGTGTTGCTGTCCTTGTTGTTCTCTAGGTGGAAGTTGAGGTCCCCTAGGAGGATGTAGTCAGCGTAGGAGAGGGCGTGCGGGCTGATGAAGTCTGCGATGTCTTCGCTGAATTGTGTGCGAGGTCCTGGGGGTCTGTAGATGAGGGTGCCTCTGAGTGTGGTCTTGGGATCGGTGTGTATCTGGCAGTGGAGATGTTCGGCGGCTGTGAGGGTGTCGTCGGAGTTGGTCGTGATACGGATGGTGTTCTTGTGGACAATGGCGATGCCTCCTCCTGTCTGGTTGACGCGGTCCCTCCGGGTGATCTTGTATCCGTCCGGGATGACGATGTCGATGTCGGGCGCTGAGGAGGCGTTCATCCATGTTTCCGTGAGGAAGGCGACGTCTGGAGATGTGGTGTCGAGCAGGTTCCAGAGTTCCACGGCGTGTCTGTGGACGGAGCGGGTGTTGAGCAGGATGCACTTCAGGTGGTTGCTGCTGGTGCTCGGCTTGGCGGGTGCGGTGCAGGTCCGGATGCAGGAAAAGTTGCAGGATCGGCAGCGGAAGGGTCCGTGGGTGCGTCGCGGGGTGGCTCGGTAGCATCCGGGGATCCGGCCGGTGTTGAGTGCGTTGAGTGTGGCGGCGTCGTACGTCTGGCGGGTGGGCTGGCATCTGCGGGGACCAGGGGTTCTGGCGCTGGGCGAGGGCCAGGCGCAGACGGGTGCAGACGGGCTTGCCTTTGGCGCGCCTTCGGCGCACAATCGGCGCGCCCGCTGCGCGTGGCGACATAAGAAGGTAGCCGGGAGGGAGGGTCAGCTGGGTGGTGGGAGCGGGGCGGCCAATGGGCTGGCGGGGGGCCGGGGCCGCAGGGAGGCTGCGGCGGGAAAGTCTGGTGCGGGCGGCCCAGCGGCTGCTGGGTTGCCCTAGGCAAACAATCAGGCAAGAATCAGGCAGGCAGCAGGAAGAGCATGGGGGCGACCAGGCCTGTGCAAGGCTCAGCGGTCGCTCCCTAGGAGAAGGAGAGGTCTCCTTAAAAAGGTAGCCGGGAGGGAGGGTCAGCTGGATGGCGGGAGCGGGGCGGCCAATGGGCTGGCGGGGGAGCGGGGTAGCAGGCAGGCAGCGTTGGGAAAGTCTGGTGCGGGCGGCTCAGCGGCGGCTGGGTCGCCCTAGGCAAACAATCAGGCAAGAATCAGGCAGGCAGCAGGAGGAGCGTGGGGGCGACCAGGCCTGTGCAAGGCTCAGCGGTTGCTCCCAAGGAGAAGGAGAGGTCTCCTTATAAAGGTAGCCGGGAGGGAGGGTCAGCTGGGTGGCGGGAGCGGGCGGCCAATGGGCTGGTGGGGGGGGCGGGGCTGCAGGGAGGCAGCAGCGGGAAATTCTGGTGCGGGCGGCTCAGTGGCGGCTGGGTCGCCCTAGGCAAACAATCAGGCAAGAATCAGGCAGGCAGCAGGAGGGCGTGGGGGCGACCAGGCCTGTGCAAGGCTCGGCGGTCGCTCAGTCATCCATACAGCCATTCACGCACCCTCTCATTCAATATTTACATCCACTGACAAACTCGTACATACACCATACAACCACTCATTCACCCTTTTATTCACCATTCCAGCTACTTATACACCCAAACACTCACCCATACAGATACTCATACAGCGACTCACTTATTCATATAGCCACTGACACACCCACTCTCTCACTCATACAAAAACTCTCACACCGCTCAGTCAGGTATACAGTCCCTTACATATCCACTCACTCTTCCATACACCACTTACACACTCACTCACTCAGCCATACAGACACTCCTATAGCCACTTACCTTAGTATATGTTTAACACTTAGTAAGTTTTAGAAAACACTCTCAATCACTGGATGTCATTTGGGATGTCATCAGTGATGTCATCAGTGATTTCACTGACCATGTCATGAGTGATGTAATGTGTGAGATCAAAAACAGTGCAAAGCAGGAGGATAGGTTATAGTTAGCCCAGGTAACTAGAACTGCTGAATTTCAATGGTTTTGTACGAGTGAAATCAGAGCCTAACTATAACTTCCCTTTAACCTTTTTTTTTTCAGTGAACACATGTATATGTGTGTTCACTAATAGAAGCAAAGGCTTCAGGGTCATTATAGTTGCACTGACCTTTTACCCATGCAAAACCATAGAAATTCAGCAGTTATAGTTATACATATGCTAACAAACTATGACTCGTTGCCTTAAGTTACTTAATCTAAGAACAAATATGGATGGCTCTAATCAGTAAGGCTGAGCCTTGTAAGCAAAACAACAAGAAAAAGGCGCCAATACTGATACTACAACTTATATATCTCAGTATCTTCCAAATAAACAATTCTATTCCAGACTGGGAAATGCTATTTAATAGCTATTTATTCACCAAATTTGGCTGCAAGATATATTGAATAAACCTTAGTACATCATGTCAATAGTAGATTGATACAAATAATGAAAAAGGACACGAAACAAGATAAAATCTCAATCAAACCATCATATAGTCACCAATCATACATATCACAATCATTCCACCAGCGTTCATACATTCATACAAGGGGCTTCACACAACCTGGGGAATTCAATGGACCAGTTTGGGAAGTGATAGATCTGCTAGGCATTTGGCGAGAGTTCAGAAATGAATTTTTTGAAGGAACAATGCACAACTAACAAATATATTCAATCAACTGTTTTAAAGAATTTTTAACAAAAGTAAACATGTAGTTAAAAAATCTAGGGTCATACAATTGAACACCAAGATAACATTAGCAGATCAAAAATACGCCTACGCGTTTCGAATCCCCCCAATCTTGGGGATTCTCCTCAGGGCCAAGTGATTCTGAAAGAAAGGGAAAAGAAACCTATGTAATAGTCTTGTAGAACAAGGGCACTAGGGAGCACTACAACACCTCAAAACACCCAGCTTACCACAAAATGTGGATCCGGAGAAACAAGTTTCTGGCAAAAGAGTCCTGCAGTCTTTTAAACAATCAGGAAAGAGGAAAGAAAAACGAAGAAAAAAGTAATGTAAAAAACGAATCAATAAAGTGACCTACATGGCAGCTCTTAAATGAATCATAACAGCTAGCCTGTGAACATTACCTCTCCAGAGGAATGACGTGTCCTTGGTGGAAGAAGGAGTGTAGGTGACTGCAGAGGGACCTGGAGGGCAGGGCATATTATTACTTTCATGACGTATGTGAAAAATAGAAAACTCAAAAGGAGGAGCGGTGCCCCAGCATCTTACCGGCAGGTCCCGGGCCGCGGGTTGCTGTAGGAAACTTCAATCGAAAAATGGCACAAGTCCGGTTTAAAAAGAGATTGGTCTCCCCGCTGAAATAGAGGAGTGCGGCGGAATTAGTAGCTGGATCGTGGCGGTGGCATGGGTGCATAGCTAAAAAGGAACGCCGATCCAAAGTGGGACTTACCGGGACAATTCAATTGTCGGGCACCGTGTAGAGTTCGTCAGCGGTCTGAATGGCACTGATCACTCGCGCATGCGCAGAACAAATATGGCTGCGTCCAGTGAAGGCTCTGGTTTAAGAGAGGCACTGCGAGGCAGGCATCAGAGATTCAAAACGTGGCCTGGAATATTGGAACACCATGTTTTAAGTCCAGGGTAGGACTGCGGTTTGAAACAAAAAAGGAAGGATAATAAAAAACAGTATATTAGCACAAAGGTGATGCAATAGAGTCGCATACTCATAGGGAATGAAAGTTTCACAGGAATTGCAGGAAGGAGGTACAAATTATTTACAGTTTAAAAATTTCAGACAGTTCGTTAAGTCTGGTGACAGCCGTGTCAAACTTAACAATGAGGTGCGCTTCTCTTTTAGATAGTTTAAGATCCCAGTCGCCGCCGCGAGGGTCTTTTTCAACTTTTGATATCACAGTCCATTTTAGATCATTTATTTGATGTTGGCAACAGTGCCAGTGATTTACAAGTGGCGCAGATTCAACTTTGTTCTTTATTCTTGATTTATGTTGTCCAATTCGATTGCGGATTTCCTGGTTGGTCTTTCCTATGTATGGGAGTCCACAAGGGCATAATACTCCATAGACCACAAATTTTGACTTGCAGTTACTAAGTTACTTAATGGCATAAGTTATAGTTTCTTCTGATAAGTATAACTATAACTCCTGAGGTGGCGAAGTGAACTAAAGAACGACGATAGATTCAACCCAGATCTGTGACTGGGGGTGAGTATCTGAAAGTTTCGGGACTACGTCCATCATCTCCTTGTGTTTGCCTTGTTTGCCGTAAGTTGGCAGAGTATGCCCAGACGTGGGACCCTTGCTCACTTTGCCCCTGGATTCAAGCTAGCCTGGCTTAAGAGGGGATTTACCCCAAAACCGGTCCAAGGATGCTTGTTTCTGGTTCAGGGAAGACCTTGCATGGCAGTTCGGTTGGACTGTTCTCCGTGAGGTACAGGGTCAAGACTGATTTGCATATAGCTGGATCTGAACTCAGTTGACAGAGTGAGCTAAAGAATGATGATAGATTCAACCCAGATCTGTGACTGGGATGAGTGTCTGACAAGTTTCAGCACACCGTCCATGATCTCCTTGTGTTTGCTTTGTTTGCCCTAAGTTGGCAGGGTATGTCCAGACGTGGGTCCCTTGCTCACCTTGCCACTGGATTCAAGCTAGACTGGCTGAAGAGGGGTGTTACCCCAAAACCGGTCCCAGGAGCTTGTTTCCGGTTCAGGGAAGAACTGGCTTGGCAGTTCAGGCTTGACTGTTCCCATAAGGACAGGGTCAAGACTGATTTGCATATAGCTGGGTCTGAAATGAGGTGGCGAAGTGAGGTAAAGAACGATGATGGATTCAACCTGTATCTGAAAAGTTTCAGCACTCCGTTTATCATCTCCTTGTGTTTGCTTTAAAATGTTTTAAGGTTATAAGGATACCAAAGCGACCCCTCTATGCGTTCTCTGGGGTCAGGATATCTGTATCCTGCCCCCTTCTATCTATTTTACACTGTATTTTTCCTGCACCAACCTGATGCAAGGAAACAAAATGGTGGCCGCAACTTTTTTTTCGAGCTGTGGACATCCAATCAGGGCCTCCCTTTCACCTCCAGATTTGCGGATAATTTTGCGGGTAGATCCAAAAATGATCAGCATACCCAGATATAAAGGGAAGGCCTCAGGCGATGGGATCCTCTGGGACACAACTGGCCCAGGGAGAGGAGCCATGTGGCTCTCTTTCATTTATTTAAAATAAAATAAAAATGGAAAAAGCTGGGCCCTGAGGTATGGGGTCTCTGGAGCTGTAATCGGGGAAAGGCTGCTAAGCTCCCACCACAATCTAAAAATACCTGGCCCAGGGCATGTATTTTAGAAAATTAGAAAAAAGAAAAAGCTATAGATATGCACGATGCCGGAGGCCCACCCTCTTTCTGTACCACTCTGCAATCACTCCTCAGGGTGTGCTGCTGTTTGAGGGATGAAGTCCCCATTGACTGATGAATGTCCTTGGGGGCCAACAAGACCTCCTGTGACTGCCATTCAGTCCCACTCAGTGGGATTGCTGGGAGGTGTTTGGAGGTCACACCCTTTACTCCACCACTCTGTAGATGCACCATCGGCACACTGACGATGGGGGGACATCTTCTTGGCCGCTGAGGGTCCTTGGGGACCAACAGGACCTCCAGTAAGTCCCACACAGTGGGATTGCTGAGAGGTGTCAGAGGCTATGCCCCTTTTCTTTACCACTCTACAAACTTGCCTCTTGGCACACTGCTGCTTAGGGGATGATGTTCCCCAGCTGCTGATGGGCCTTGGGGTGAACAACCCCTCCTGTTACCTCCAGTAAGTCCCACACAGTGGGTTTTCTGAGAAGTGTTCAGATACCATGCCCTTTATCTTTATCACTCTACAAACGCACCTCGCGGTGAACTGCTGGTGAGGGGAAGAAGTCCCCTTGGATGCTGAGGGTCCTTGGGGCCAACAAGCCCTCCTGTTACGTCCAGTACGTCCCACAGAACATGACTGCTGAGAGGACTTCACACGCCATACTCCCTTTCTCCACCACTCTGCAAATGCACCTCTTGGCGCATTCCTGGTTGGGGGATGAAGTCCTCTTAGATGCTGATGGTTCTTGGGGGCCCAGAAGTCCTCCTGTTATCTCCAATAACTCTGACACATCAGGATTCCTGGGAGCTGGTCACAGGCTCCGTGCTCTTTGTCCACCATTCTGCAAACATGACTACTAAAAAAACATGGAAATTCACCCTAAAAACCAAAGGTTACAGGGACATTATAGTTAGGAAATTAGTTTTGAAAAACCATTGAAAGGGTTACAGGGTTGTTATAGTTGGCAAATAGATTTAAAAAGACCTTAGAAAAACACTGAAAAAAACAAAAGGTTACAGGGACATTATAGTTAGTCTCAGGTTTCACTCGTATAAAACCATTGAAACTCAGCAGGTATAGTACCTGAGCTAACTATAACTCACATCCCCGCAATACACTGCTTATGACCTCACATATCACATCACTCATGACATGGTCGGTGGCATCAGTGATGATATCACTAATTACATCAATAAAAACAGAAGGGAAATGGAAGAAATACCCTGACAACCTAGGCCTGGTGGTGGGGCCCCACAGGGATCACACCAGGGCCATAAATGTTTTTGTTTAAATTTGTGGGGAATACGCAGAGCATCCACTCTCCCTATTCATTTTTTAATTTGTCCTCAGGGTGGGCCAAGCCCCAGGAGCCAATATTGGCCCTGGGGACCCTATCCTGAGTACCCCGGGACATAGAGGTTTCCCTGCCTGCCATACTGCGCACAGGGAAACCTCTATTTCCTCTCGCTTGACAATGGCAATTTAAAGCTCTCCTCAAGCGAGAGCAAACACTAAGTCTGCTCCCAGTGGACGGGAGCAGGAAACATGCTTCTACCCATTGGGAGGGAACTTTTCATCTGTTCCCCTGCCCGCTGTGAAGCAGGCAGAGAAACAGATAAAAAAAATTACTCTTACATACTATAAGCAGCATTTTTTGTAGCTCTCTGCATTCAGAAGCAATTTTGGGTCCCGCTGGAAGCAGGGAGCTGGCAGGGACTCCAGGGTCATTGGGGCTCCCCCCACAGCAAAAGACACAGGGTACCCTGGGTGTCACCAGGGCACCCACCATTGACTGGCCGGGCCCCGGAGAATGTGGTTTCAAGGACAGAAATTGGCCCAGGGAGAGGGCAGTGTGGTCCCCAACCCCTTTTTTTATTGGGAAGGTGGAGGGAAGGGGTCACCAGGGCTGAAATAGGCCCAGAAAGGGATGCCACATGCCCCCCTACTTTTTGATGTCCTGCCCCGAGAGATGGGGTCCCTGGAGCTGAAATCCGGCCAGGGAGGTGGTTTCACACCTTGTGGGGGGGGGGGGTACATTTTCTATTGTAAATTAACATGATGCAGATTCAAGTTTTCACCTGCATAAAATGACATCACAATTTTGCAGTACACCTAGAAAGGACGTGTTCAAATGCAATTAAATGATGCTGCAAGCCCTGCACGATAAACCTTTGGTTTTCTTGGATCTCGCAGTGCTGAACTATGGCTGCAAGAGAGGGCATGCCTCTAGGGCTGCCACCTAGCCGGTAATTTAGCAGCATGGCCAAATGTTCATTTCTATACCAGAAGACAAACTGGAAAACAAGCTGATAATTTTCGATTCCTTTCGGTGGGAGGACCAAGCTAATGTGTGTATGGTTGGGCATTGTCAATGGCACACTAGGCAAAATAAAGACAGGCTTAAATACTTGTATGATTACAAACATATTCAATCATTCTACTTTTAAACTTGTTTTTTTTCTTATTGAAACTTCCTAATTACAATGGGTAAGGATAGGTGTTAGTTCGCTGGGTCCTAGGACACAAGGTGAATGTTACTAAGTAGGCCTAACAGTGCTGAGACTATTCTGAGGTTGCTTGTGTTTGTGGTGAGAGCGGACATGCCATGTCTGAACAGTTCCCATCTGAGCATAACCAAGACTGATTTGTATAAAGTTGGCTGCTGACCAGCCAAACTCAGTGAATAAAAACATGGAGCATAAACTTACCACAGTGGCCAGTGTATCGATTAATGCAAGCATTCATCAAATCTTTTTTGTTTTTATCAGCAGGATAAAAGCAGGGCAAATGTTCAAAACTCTCACCAGAACTTCTTGGGATATAACTATAAAGGACACAAGAATTCTTGATTTACAGACAAAACTAAATCACTCAAATTGGTCTGATTATCAGAATATAAATACAATGGTGTAGAGACTATGATATAAATAAAACAATATAATATGCCAACATAACTTCCACCTATCTATAAATTTAAAATCAGAGAAGCAAAGAAAAGCTGTTTCTCTGTTCATATCCCCTGAGCTTGAAACTTATTCCATATTGCAATGAAAGTAGAATCTCTTTCAGCTATCTCAGCTACCTTACATCTATCCAAACTACCATATAATAATTTTGCTCAATTCTTCTTCAAAAAAATCAAATTAATTCTTGAAAAGACCAAGGAAGAAAAACACCCATACCTGATAACTTTTCTATAGCAGCTCAGAACATCCAAACTTTGATTACTTTAAACTGTTTCACATTGATCTTTATGCCACAGTTACAAACTTTCTTCTAACTAAACTCAGGTAAAATCATGAAACTTCTTTTCCCTTTTCTCAAAATTCAACTTCTAGACTTGTTTAACTATCTTTTACAAGGATTGCAACACTTTTCTGTCAATTTCCCTTCTACCATTCTATGGTAAACTTTTTTTGTAAAGCACCAGCTATTTGTCAAAGACAATAATCTTTTGGATATTCTCCAAGCTGGATTATGCACAAGATTAAGTATAGAATTGGTGATACTATTGGTGTTGGGGGATGGCCTTCATCATATTACTTAGGGGCTTACTATGATGACAATCTGTCAGACCGCCGACCACCATTGTTTTGACCAGGAACTGTCCGAGAATGAGTCGGTAGTCCTGCCCACTCTAATAGGATACGACTGCAGTGCAGGTGGTAGGAAAATGCTTTGTTCTACTGTGGCCTGTGCTGCAGCCCAGGAAAAGGGCCGCAGCACAAGCTGCATTACAAAAGGCTCTTTGTAAACCTCCATGCACTGTGTGCCATGCACTATGGTGCCTGTCACGTGGTGCATGGATGTATGGGGGAGGCACTACATGTGCCCCCCCAGGCCTTTTGGCAGTGGCCCACAGTGGAAGGGGACCATGCTTGAGGCCCCCAAAGTCCATTTCTGCCTGCCTTTTCATGGCGGTGAGACTCCCTTGGAAAGGCAATCAGAAAGGGATATCTAATCCCTATGGTGGTGCCTGTTCAGGCAGCACCTCATTTGTAGGGTATAGAGTCCGACCACTACCCTTACAGAATCTAGGTTCCTGTTGGAGGCAGCTGTGTTTCTTCCAACATTATCGCTCCGACCTCCTGCATTTTAATGCAGCGTTCAAACCAATGCCCTCTATGTCAGGCAGACCGCCACCGATGGCCTGTCAGTGGCGGTCTCCCTCAAATCATAATGAGGGCCTAAGTTATTGCCTAATCATTTTACAACTAAGCAACTGAACTGTGATGTCACACTTGAGTCAATTGCATCCCCACTGTGTTTTAATTCACTCAACTAAAAAAACCTGGGTGTCAGTTTCTTTGTTTGTGGAGAACACTCATGTCATAGCTAGCCTATCTAATCTAAGTGCAACCTTGCATACAAACTAAGGGCTCAGCCCCCTTGCCTTTACTAACGTGCCTAACAACCCAGAGATGCTGCAACTGTCAAGTCATGTCTTTCCTGGCTCTCGGCCTTACTGCCTGAAATATGCAATCTCTTCCATCCTCACCTAAGGACATACACAATCTGAGTATCCTTCTCAATACCAATCTATCACTTGAAAAACAAGTGACAAAAGTGTCCAGTCTGTGATGTGGTAAACTCAAGATATTGAAGAAACTTTTACTTATATTCACAGCAACGGACACATAACAGTAGTCAACTTCTTGAGTCAATTTAGGTTTGAGTACATTAAGGTCATTCATTTATCGAAAATGAAAGACTCCTCTAACAACTTCAATTCATGCAAATTGAAGCAGCATGCATCCTATTTGGCATCTCAATAATCCTTCTGATCATACATAACATTTTACATTCCTGCCTTTCTAACCTCAAAATTTAAAACATTTCAGTCAAATAAAACCTCAGGCACCATCTATCAGTTCTTACTAACCATGTTATGAACTTCAGAGTTGCATTAGGAGAGACAGGGCCCGGTAGAATTTTTTCCCAGCTGCCATTCACTCAGAAACAATTTTATTTAGAAAAAAAGGAAAGCAATCAAAACCTGCCTTTTTAGCCAATCACTTCTCTTCCTCTCTTATTAGGCTAGTTGTGTTACCTACTTTAGTGCAAATGACCTTAGCATAACTGTTCGCCACAAATAAATATAGCACAATTTACCATCTACTTTATCTGCAGACCTGTCTGCACCAAAAGTGAGAAAGAATGGGTAAAACTGAAGAAAATATAAGATAAGTATATCAGGGAAGTGGTAAACTGAAAGAGTGGTCATTTTATTGCGCAATATACTACGGCAGCCTAGGTCATATGCCCAGTCGAAAAGTAACTTACTGTACAAGTTCAAAGTAATTTTTGGTGAAAGAATGTGGATTGACTTTTAGCACAACATAAAAGATTTGTTAATTCTTCAAACAAATAAAGCAGAATGGACATGACTTTGAGCAACCCAAAAACCACAGTGCAACAAACTGTGAAAGAGGTTTTACGCAAGAGTGCAGTGAGATCTAGGGACACCAATGCGAGTTTACAGACTGGAAAGTAACTGAAAAAACTGTTTGACCATCAGAAGCAACCAAAGGGAAACCCAGGGCACCCTTCTCCAGGCCTCACAGTGCTAAATCAAGGCTCTGATATCCAAGGGAGGAAGTGCCTTCCCCTGGGCCTAGCACTGATAGTCCGGTGCTATGTTCCAGGTTCTAGCCTTGTAGCACTTGACCATGGTATGAGCCCAAAGGGAGGGAGGGCCTTTCCCTGGGGCTGACACCCATAGCCAAGCACTGCAAGGCCCAGGGGGGTGGCCTTTCTTCCCCTTGGCGTTACCGCATGGGTCCATGTTGGGGAATCCTTGATGTAAAGATTTACTACCTAACTTCTACAAGTGAAGAATTGATTCCAACTGCACCCACCCAATCCAGAGGGTCCCCACTATAGTACAGCAGTCGGCTTCCATTGTCACTGCACAGGACAGTTAGTATGCATGTGGTTTCACCAAGAGGAAGTTGAAATGAGGGTTACCAAGAATCTTTGAGATCATTTTGGGGTATTCATCCTTTTAAACCTTGTCTTAAAGTAGGCCTCTGATCTCCACAAAAGGTAAAGTATGTAGAAAAGTGGCAAAGTTATGTGTTGTGAAAAGCAATCCTGTGATGCAATCTTGGTTGCACTACTTGACCAGATTGTTTAATCTTGGGGAAACTGTGTTCTCCCTTGTCTTTTTATCTTTATCTGCTATGTTTTCATAGACTTACTGTCCATTATCTTAAAGTAAAGATTTTAGGGTGGGTGCCAGCATGTTTTGGACAGTTTCATTCTCAGTTTTTATATTCCTCCTTTTTAGTACTTCTAAAAGGTAAACATTTTGTTATCTTGCCCTGTGCACATCATCCCACCTGCTACAAGTTTTCACCTCTAGTTACTATGCTAACAATACTGGTCATTGTACCTCTGCACATTGTTCGTTCCCAAATTCATTGTTGGGACATCCTGCCAGGCTGGACTGCTCAAGGTTTCACAGCTTGCTTCTTTGTTTTACATGCCCTATTGGTTAATCTGCTTGCATGCCTCAGTTCCTTGGAGAACAAACGAAAACATTTGGACATTCGGTGTCGTACAAGATCTCACTGCAAGATGCAGGACAAACATCTAAAATGAGGAACAGTCCTGAACTCTGCCACCCTACTTGACTTAGCTTTGCATCACTGGACCTTGGCTGTGAGGGCAAGGGTAGGGTGGTCTTTCAGTCCTGAATCATGGCTATGAGGCCCATGATAGAGTGGCCAGTGGTGTAGCAATAGTGCTAAGGACCCCCTAAAATAAACATAAATGGACCACTCTCTCTCTCACTGTCCACGTGGTAGAGAATAAAATACAACCAAAATTAGTTGGATAAATTGGGCTCAAAAGAAACCTGGTCACCTGTGCCACTGCACCTACTGCATTATTGATAGCTATGCTCCTGTGAGGAGCATCATGCCCTGGGCCTCGATACAGTAATAGGCTGATAAAAAAACAAAAGTTGAAGGGACATTAGTGTTAGGTGGAAATGGCAGTTAAAACATACCATTTTGAATGATCAAATCCACTGAAATTCACCAGTCATAGTAATCTGAAGTAATGATAACCTGTGCCCTATAGTAATTAAAAGTGAAGCCCCCACCATGCACAGGGTTTTTATCGATGATGTAATTTCAGATGTTGCTGTAATGTTATCAAACAACTGCTCTCATAATAGGAAATGGTACCATTATAAGCCTCACAATAAATGTTGAATTGCTACCATTTCTATAATTATCTCTGCTTGCTAGCTCCTCTTTCTTTCCTTTGGGTTAATAGACCTGACATTTCTAAAAGAGAGGTAGGTCCTCTCTACATATCGTCCGATAAATGCCTTAGACTGTTTGGCTAAAAGCTATAGGCAGAAACATGCTGGTATAGTAATGTTACAATTTCAGTGATACATATAGGTCATTATAACTGCATATGTCTCCTGATAATACCCTTTGGTATTTCTTAAACAAGCCTAGGATGCCACCTGAATAAAGGATACTTTGTGGTTTAACCTAGGTTTTTTTCAACTTTGAAACTGTATCCAAGTTGTTTAAGCCAGAAAAAATAAAAAATTTCTAAGAACTCCCTCAGGCCAGCCCCCTCCTGAGGTTAAGTCCACCCTGGTAGTACAATCTTAAAAGGGTGGGGGAAACGCACCGAGCATTGCAAAACGGCACCTCAATGGAAATTGTACATGAGCATGATAAAACATCAGAAGATATCTTATCTATTAGTCTGGAAGCTAGTGAAGATGAAGCTAACACTGGCACCATTCAGGATGGGGGATTCAAGTACACTCTCTGCCCACCGCCTTTCAAAAAATCTAAGGCTTGTGGGAAAGCTAAGAAAGATACACTGCGATTAGTGACACAAAAGAAAACCATGGTTCCACCACTCAAGCCAACAACACAAGCAGCAGGTGCTGTTAAGGACCCCACCAATATTGAGCAAATGGGGATAACGTGTTAATTAAACATTACATGAGTTCGGTGGAGGCTATTATAAAATCGATTTTAGATCCCCTGGTAGGGGTATTAAACATCATTGATGTCTTGCTAATAACATTAATTGGCTCTAGTCTCTCGAAGGTCACTGCAGGCACAGAGACTCTGATGAAGTCAGCTATGACAGCAAATCTGGACGTCCCCATGCTCCCCTAGCTCCTCAGACACCAATTCTGGTGGTTGGCGCTGTTAGCAATACTGAGAATGCAACGCACTTATTAAACCAACAGGATAAAGCACGGCCGGGGTCTTCAATAGCAAATGTGGCAATAAGTGACATTAACCTCTCTGGCAGAAATCATAACACCGTTTTAGCTGGCACCAATAAAAGACTGAGAACACTCCATCTACCCCCGGAAGTCACCCCCTATGTTGTCCTCAAAAATGTTCCACCACTGCCTAATAGCAAGACAGAAGATTGGAAACAGCTTAAAAACAAAACGGTGCATTGGCTGGCGCAAACTTTGGAATGGTCAGGATGTGATGTTTCAAACAACAAAATTAATAATGTAGAACGTGTTTCATGGGTGGGTTCTCAGACAAAAACTGAAATAGGTGACTGCATTGTCGTACATTTTAGGGATAGAGATTTTGTACATTGGCTCATGGACAGACTCCCTTGGAGTAGCAACCTGGGCGGCACTATTGAAGCGGTACCACTTGGATATTTTTATAGGTTGCTGTTAAATGAGGGCACCAGTCATGCCCGCTCACAATTTAAAATGTGTTTGCCATTTATAGTCCCGACTTTTAACCCCTTTACTCCCCTAAACCAAGTGGACTGACTGAATGATCAGCTGCTGAGCAAGCCTGGTGTTGTAAATCTAAACTTGACTACCACGCTGGCCTTATTTGACATAGAAATAGGTAGCCCTAACAGCAATCACACCGCCACTTCTTAACACTAAAACTTTAAATGAATTTTGTCAACCCATCCAGGACCGTCCATTAGACCCAACCTACCCAATAGGACATAACCCTGTTAATTTAATTAATGAAGGAATTTTGGATTCCTTGCCTTCTCGCCCTGTTGTTCTACCAACTGGAGCTTTGAACTCTAATTCACCGACAAATATGACAACAGTAGATGGTGGTGTAAGAGATACTGGCTGCAAAGAGAGCAAAGACACCCCCTACACCAGTGTAAATACACACAGCAGTTTTTTATGGAACGTAGCGGGTTTATCAAGTAAATTAGGCATTACAGTCTGGGCTGAGTTTGTTAGTAAATTTAGTATAGTTTGCCTACAGGAAACTTGGATGCATGAAACAGTTTATATACATGGTTTTTATTATGTTCACGCACCGGCTAGACCATCTGTGGGTGGTCATGAAAAAGGAGGTCTATGAACTCTGATCCCTACAAAATTAAGTAGCAGAGTTAGGAAAATGCAGTTGGAGTCTCTGCATTTCCGGGTCATTATTATTTTGTTAAAGAGAAGTCTGACCCTTGTGGATATTAATTTCTATCATAATATTTTTAACAGTGCAAATACCACTATTTCCCAGGAATTGGAAACTGCACTTACGAAGCACATTGTGGAGATAAAAATGGATTATGTGATAATATGGGGGGGGTGATTTTTATTGTAAATTGTGCTCACTGTCTAAATATGAGGTATGCTACTATTTAACAGGGGATACAGTGGGTAGTTACCTCTTAGGGCACAATCCTTGTGGGGACAATATGAATTTTTCATTGTCAACATTTTCACTCTTTTTAACCTTAGATTTTATTAAACTCACAAAATCTGACGTGGTAACATACTTGATTGATTTCATCATTCTGTCTGATTATTTTAAATCGCAATCTGTGGTTTTTAACATACCTAAAATATATTTCAGTGATCATTAACCGCTAACATTAACATTAGCAATTTTATCTGACTTTTTTTATTACACCAGCTAAAGTAATCCCCTTAACTTATACCAAAAATAAGGGGCTAATCCGGAAGTGTTCTACTGTCAATCCAGATGTTGTGTTGGAGGAGATTATAAAGAGCAACCTTGGGCAAGTACTGGATTGTTTGGAAGAAAACTTAAGTGTCTCATCTATGATTAAATCATGCAAGCCAATAACTGAGACAATAAAGGTACTTCTAACTAAGAACCAGCCGAGCAAAACACAGAAAATTAAAAGGTGGTTCAACAGGTAATGTTCTCAACTACACAATAATTTAGTCAAGATTTTAAAAACCAAACCACGAGACAAAGTAGGAGTGAGACAGATGAGCATAGATTATAAGTGCGTGCTGGTGAAACGCAAAATGGAGATCAGACAAGAAGCATGGGACAAAATACACTTGGCATCCCAGAGTAAAGACCCCAAACTCTTTTGGAAAACTGTTAATTATGAGTACTTTGGTGACACAAAAAATTTCAACATTGATGCAACAATCCTGCCTGAAATCTGGGTAAAACACTTTGCTGGCCTCTACAGCAATAGCACTGAGACACAATGTGGTGCTCATTTTCGATATGTGGCATCTCCCCTGGAACCCCCGACTCCAGACGAGGTAAATAGGGCACTTTCCCAGACTGTAAAGAACAAGGCCCCGTGGGCGGATGGCATACCTGCGGACTTGTTTTTAACAAATATCCCACTGTGGCAACCACTACTAACAAACATATTAAGATGCTACGCGGTGCAGGGCCCTCCTGATTCATGGAGCTCAGTCATAATAGTTCCCATTTTTAAAAAGGGAGATAGGTTGGATCCCAAATGTTATCGACCGATCTCTCTAATTGACAGTACTTATAAAACTATGGGACGAGTAATACTGGAGAGATTGGAGACCAGGATGAAAGACAACGGGAAGTTCTTGGCTGTCCAATATGGATTTAGGAAAGGCCTGGGCACTGTAGAACAGTGCCTAAATCTGCACCTGGTCATTGGCAAATACACCATGGCCAAGCCAGGGTCCTTATGCCTTGGGTTTATGGACCTAACATCCGCCTTTGACTGGGTGCAGAGGGGGAAATTGTGGGAGAAAATCTTGTTCATGGGCATCGATTCATCCATCGTAAATGAGAGTCACCGGCAGAGTACGATATGATGTTACTGGCAAGCTTACCCCACTTATAAAGATGGATTGCGGGGTGCGACAAGAATTTGTACTCACCCCTTTCCTATTCTGTTTATACATAAATGATTTAGAAGACCACATCAGAATTGGAAATGTAGATGCACCCACAATAAGCTGCAGGGCATTATCAGCCTTGCTATAGGCAGACGATTGCGTCCTAATGTCGAGAACCGGAGTGGGACTACAAAGGCTTTTAACCAGTTTTAATGATTTTATGAGCGATCTCGGGTTAAAAACAAATGTTGCAAAATCACACGTCATGGTAGCAGGAAAAGCCTCATCCAAAATGAAAACCTTTTATATAAAGAATGAAATATTACGTCAGGTGTCAACTTTTTTATATTTAGGCATTTTTTTTTATGAAAAAAATTCTTGGTCCCACCTAGTCAATGCGAGGATTGTGGGCTTTAATAAAAATATGGAGGCCATTTTTAGATTCACAAAAAAAATTAGGATCTCGCCCCATACAAGCAATAATTGACATTCACAAAGCACGAACTTGCGCAGTTACCCTATATGGTACTGGAGTCTGGGGCTGCACCAACACATTGGGCCTCCAGAGAGTAGAGAATATAATGTTAAAACACATGTTGACACTACCTAAAAGTACCCCTGCCACCATGTTTCACAACGAATTAGGCATAACACCAGTATCTTCGCTTATTCAATTAGCACCTTTGATGCTTTCGAGCAGCAACTGGTTAAAGAGGAACCAGCACTGAACTGCAATATAATCTCAGATTGTTTGAAACTGGACCGCGTGAAAAAAATTCCCTGGCTCTCTTATTCGCAAGATCAAATGGAAAAACTGGGATAGCAGGGTTATTTTAGTAGTCCTGGAAATATATCTGCAATTTCTAAAGCCAAGCTCAAAAGTGACTTCTTTTTACTTTTGAATCATGTAAGAGATAGCCAAGAGAAGCCCAAAAAAAGGGTTGTAGAGCACTCATTGTTAATTAGCTCCCCACTAATTGAATCATATCTCTCTTTTTATTTGAATCAAGCAAATATGTTTTGTTTGATTGGGTTTAGGATAGGTAGTGCTCATCTGCTGGTTTCGTACCCACGTGATGTATTTTGTGATGCCAAATTAGACTTGTGTCCATGTAACTGAACTTCTGCACAGAGCACTTTGCATTTCATGTTTTTTTGTAAACTGTATCTTAATCCGAGATGCCCCTTTTTAAAACCATTACTAAGATTTTTAAACATTGGAAACTGTCAACCTGCATTATGCCATCTACTTCTTTTAAGTGATGAATTCACTTGTCTTATGGTTTATAAGTATATCTCCTCTGCAGTCCGACTCCGTAATATTGTTGGAAATTGAATTCCTTGATATTAATTATGTTGGTTGAAATGTTATCATATCTATCATTTCTAAATAATGCTTTTTATTTGTTCTTTTATGGCTGTCATTAAGCCGAATAAAGATCTTTTGACTTGACTTGACTAAAAGAGTGGAACGGGGTGCTAAATGATTAAATATGTCACATTACGTGAGTGAGCCTACCTTGTCCAGTTCTTGTAATTGCTCTGGGAGTTAGAGTAGTATTAGGTAGCTAGAAAAACATGAATACATGTATGCTTGCAGCAACTGTTTTTACGCAAAATCGGGGTGTCAGGCACATTTTTGTGTTGTGATTCAATGAGGAAGGGCAAGCATGAGCACATCTGTGCCATTTTTCTCTCTTTTTGTGTGTTATGTTAGCGATGATGTAATAGAGCATGTCACGAATAATGTAACGTGAGGTAATTAGGTGTGCATAGCAATGGTACAAGTTGTACTTTCTTTAGGGCACAATTTGAACCATGATTTTTTTTAAACTACAAATCGCAAAAAGCATGCTTTACGGACCACTATTTAACCTTATGTAAAATTTGGTGTAATTCTGTAGCTGTGTTTAGTTTTCCAATGGAAAATTTAAGAGGAAAACGTGTTTTGGGATACTTTCCCGCCCCCTTTTTCTCTGACCCAGCTTGACTGTTCACCCAGAAACTTTCCAGGAAGGAGCTGCAGTGGATGAGATTTTTTTGGGAAAGTTTCTTGAAGATTCGTCAAATAGTTATTAGCAAAACTGCTATGGAAGTCATTCTAATTATATCTATCCAGTGATGACCTCCAGTGGGAAATATATACCCATTGGATAACATTTATACATGTATATAAATATATATTCACTGAGAAAATCAAAGGTTAAATTAACGTTATATTTTGGTGAACATGGCAGTGACAACATTAACATTTTGGAGAAAAAAACACAGATATTCATTATAGTTAGCAAAGTGAAGTATAACTTGGTCCCTGCCATGTACTGCTTATGACATCACATGTTACATCACTCATGACATGTACTCTGACTTAATTCATAATATTCCTGATGACATCTCAAATGACATCATTGATGACATCCCATCAAGAGTGCACACTTTGCAAAATGGCTCTACAAAATTATGTGTGAGTATAAAACAGAGCAAGACAATAATATTTATGTTGAGAATGTATATCTCATCGCATACAGATTTATTTTCCAAGCAAGCCCATTATTATCGTAATAGCATACTTTCACAGCCTTTGTATGTGTTTTTACGTTAAAGTCATAATTACAATTCAGAAAGAGAGTTATCAGCCTTTTGAATATTGTAAATTTTTGAAGTTTCATTATATAAATCTATTTTAGGTGTGTGATTATTCACTATAGTTCTATATTTTGTTTTAATCTACTGTTTAGAGTTCTTTTTCATGTGTTCAGTTATTATTTAATGTTAATCTGGAAAAAGAGAACCATTAAAATATGATTGTAGTTTTAAAGTTTTATTTATTCATGATTCAGGACTCCGAAGAAGTCCACATAAACCAATGATACATATCAATGTTAATATCCCCAGACCAAAATTTTCAATAAGATTAGTATGAAATTAGGAAACATTTTTAAAAAGTTAGAAATTCGACAACAAAACAATTGATATGGGAATCCCATTACACTGTAGAACTTTCGAAGATGAATGTACTGAAAGTGTCAAAAAGAGTGGTCTCAACCATTTACAGCAATAGTGTGTGAGAGTGGGACAAACAAAACATGATTCCAATTTTAGACACTATTCTCACAAAAATAGCAATCTTCAGAAGTTCCATACTATTTAGATGTAATACAATTTAAAGACATATCAAAACGTAACAATAACCAGAAGAGTCTAACCCCATGGAGCATTTTCCATGTTACGTATGATTACAATTTTTTCATTGAAATAGTATCTTTTACGAGCCAAGATGGCGGCAGAGTGAGACCTCAGCACTCACCTCCGCAGCGCTCGGCTCCTCCAAGGAATGCATACCCGTTGATAATGCGCCCCAGCAATCGATTTTGGCCCCGCTGGACTGTCGGTGCAGGGATTATCCAGGCTGATGGCCGCGGAAGCAAGGATCGCGTCCTACCTTGGGAGATGCTGGCTCGGCTGCTTCTCACCGCGCTTGCCGGCAGAAGCGAGGTTGACACAAAGGGAGCCAGCAGCGGGTCGCCTAGCAACCACGACACCAAGGCGACAGGGGAAGCTCACACGAGGCAGGCAATGGCAGCGCGCGGCGGAGCAAGGAGCAAAGCTCACCCCACTGTGCCTCTACCCTTGGTGACTGCGCTGCAATCCGGGACCAAGCCTGATGAGAAAACGGGGAAAGCAGAGGAAAAAAAGGAGATTGTGAAATCAAAACCCGGCTGGAATTCCGGTAAGGCAGGCAGGAATTTGCATGCCAATATTGCTAAATCCCCCCCCACTAGTGGTCATTCCGTAGGTGATGGGAAGAAACAGACTGTCCTCACTAGCGTTTTCCAAAAAAAAGCAGATGATTCTGTTTCAGTCTCTGCTGCTGCTAGTGGCAATAAGGATTCAGGGGGAGATGAGGATAAACAACAGCAGCATTCGCCTCCCGTGCACCTACCTGATACAGAGGAGACGCACACCTCATGGGGGTCAATTAGCGAGATCACAGTGCTGGTGCAAGATTTTCCCATGATGGATGCCGGCAAAGGAGTGAGTGAAAAGGAGAGCCAACCTGCGGAACCACAACATATGCTTAAACCCCCTCCAGACAACACTGAACAGGGGTATCTGTCCCCCGATCCTACCTAAAACTTCTTCTCTCTAAATGAGGATTCCGATGGCTCCCAGTTCTCAGAATCTCTGAGTGAAAGCTGCAGGGAGGAGGGAGTGGATTCCTCACCGAGTGATGGTAGCCAGTATGAGAGCAAAACTCGGAGGAGATTAAAAAGAACCTCAGAAGGGAGGAAACGTGATCAGTTGACAGATACAGAGGAGGAGCAGGACCTTGGATGGGATTACTCAGACACTCAACCACTCTCCAGTTGGGGGGTCACGGCCCGACCAGTTTGATCAGGAGATCCCAGGAAGGTGTGCCTGCACAGAGGGGATCCGTACAACCAGTTGAAGCTGAACCCTCATTACCACAATTCTACACTCTCTAAATGCCTTCCAGAGCGAGGTGAAATCCGAGAACAGATTTGCTCGCATGGCTGGTAAAAAACTACAGGGCTCTGTAAGGAAAATCGGTAAAACATGCACCGAGATCGCTGAGAGAATGAGCATGGTGGAGACCCGAACGGAGGTACTGGAAACCACAGTTGATGCCCTTAAAGCTCAGGTAACTGCACATGGCCACACAGTGACAGGCATCATGTGGAAACTGGAAGAGGCGGAAAATCGTCAGCGGAATAACCTCCAAATTCTCGGGATCCCCGAAAATAGCGAAGGGAATGACATACGGGCATTCACCATCAAGCTCTTCAAGAACGCATTCCCCGAGGTGGAGCAATGGGCCTGGGACAGAGAAATCCAGCGTGTACATAGATTTCCGCTCTCACCACCTAAAAAAATCACACTCGGAGCAGAATTTTCCTAGAGCCATCCTGATATTTTTCGGGAACTTCCTACTCAGACAAGCAATATATGACCTAGCTCGTCCGAACAAAAAAAGGTCCTGGGAAGCTTACACATTTTTTGCAAAACCGGATTTCGCACATGCTACAGTCGAAAGGCGATGGAGGCTTCGTCAGCTGATTACACCTTTTCAGAAAGCAGGGGCCCTTGCTTTTCTTCAGAACCCAGCCAAATTGAAAGTGGTATCACAGGGCTGAACCTGGTTTTTTACCTCCGAAATTCAGGCGGAGCAGGCACTGATAGATATTATTGCGGGCCCAACTAGGGGTGCTGGGAGCGGTACTGGGAACAATGGCTGATGGGAGGAGGAAAAAGGAAAGAGAGAGAGGAAAGGGAAAAAAAAATAATGATGTATGCTTCTTCTATGATATTTTTCACTTTTTTGGGGGGGACACTTTGTGGGGTGCTCCTTTATATGGCCTAAATGTAATAAGTTAATATGATGACATTAGCAAAGACATTGATAATGATGCATGGTTATTCTGCGATATTTTTCCTTTTTCTTTGCTTTCTTTGGGACACTTTCACTAAGTCTGCCTCTTTTTTTTCTGTTCTTGCTTTTTCGTGGTCCTTTATCCATCTGGGGTGCATGAATATTGTTAGTCAAAAATGGAGGTAAAAGGGCTGCGGAGAATGGGTGAGGTCGGTTAGACGACATCGCACAGGCTCAGGATTGAGCCTGGCGGCTTATATTTTGGAGGGGGTGGGCGGGGGGGAGGGCTCAAGACCAAGAGATTTCGAATACAGGAGGGGTGGAAAAGACATTTTTGTGGGGCACATAGACAAATATGTAATGATCAGGAGAATAGGGCAGGGACATGGCACTAGGCAACCGGTAATAGTTCTAATGATAACATGGCCAAGCTAAAAAATGTTTCACTTAATATCTGTGGCCTCAATGATATCAAAAAAAGGCAGAAGGTTGCAGTGGGGCTGCAATTAATGGAAGCTAACATCCTTTGTATGCAAGAGACGCATATTGAAGGCTCTCAGCAATATTTGCTCAAAACGCTGGGGTATAAACTTATCATTGCTTCAACACAGGGTGTCCGAAATAAGGGGGTGGAGATTTTAGCAAAAGGTGGGGGACTCCAATTCAGCAGAGTTTTGGCTGATAAATTCGGTGGATGGGCAATCGCTGAGTGCCAGTATAATAATGAGCTAAATAAGATGACACTCTGCACCATCTATGGTAGTGTCTGCGATGAGCCAGAGATGCTGACTGATATCTCCAATGAACTAACACACTGACCCCTACCCATGATCGTATGTGGGGATCTCAACCTACATCTTCCTGGAGACTGGGCAATTGGTCCTGAATTCAGATATCATGGTAGAAAACCAAGAGTCTTCCAGGCGCTAAAAGATATGTGTATAGTACATGGCCTAATAAATGGGTGGCAATATAATCATATAGCAGATCCTGGATTCACGTTTTATTCATATCCACACTCCCGACATACACGGTTAGACTATATGCTCATGTCGAACTCATTGAAATCTTTGTGCACGATAGAAAAACTCCTGCGTGTATTGTCGGACGATAGTCCACTAATATTAAACTTACTATGCACTCAGAATAGTCGTCCGATTACGACCTGGACATTTGAGAGGGTTTTATTGAAGAGTGAAAACTACTGTCAACATATGAGGGGGTGGATTCCGGGGTTTATAGGGGACAATCTGGGTAGTGTGCCTATTGCGATAATGTGGGACGCCCTGAAGGCAGGCATAAGGGGTGAGACACTGCAATTTTCACTTAGGTCAAACAGGGAAGGAAAACTCTGTCTGGCAGCATTACAACACAATCTGGGTAAAGCCGTGGAGGACCTGATTAAAGCAGCACAACAGGGCAAGGTGCTAGATAACGTTTTGGCTCAGGTAGCCGTCGTCAGAAATCTTATCTCAGAAATATTAGTTGAAAAAGCTATCATCAAAGCATCGATATATAAAGAGAAAGTATACGAGCTAAGTGAACAGGTTGGGTATCAGCTGGCAGTGCGTACAAGAGAAGAGATATCAGCTAGTACTATAAAAGAAATTCAGGATCCCAGATTAGGTTTAAGATCCGAACCATCTGAAGTAAGGGCCTCGTTTCAGAAATGTTATCAAGACCTATACACAGAACCTGCAGTGGGGCTGGGGGACCCTGATTCATATCTAGATGTAATCCCAGGGACTAGATTTGAGAAGGAAAATCAAGACATGCTGGATGATTTGCCTCACTGGGAGGAGATCCTCCTCTATTTAAATCCGTTATCCAGCGGAAAGGCAGCAGGGCTGGACGGGATCCTGACAGAGTTCTATACGAAATTTGTTGACTAACTAAAAACGATAATGGTAGAACTCTTTATTCATATATTTCAGGGGGGGACCCCACAGGGGGGACCCCACCCGCCTCATGGTCAGAAGCTAAGATTGTGGTTTTCTTGAAAAAGAATAAAACCCCTCTCGATTTAGGATCATACTATCCTATTACTCTGATCAACGGGGATTCTAAAATGTATTCGAAACTCTTAGCAGCTAGACTTGCACCAAATATAAACAAAGTAGTATCAAATTACCAGCATGGGTTTATACCAGGAAGGTCAGCAATTGACCATGTACAAAGGGTAATCTCTCTATTCGATTATACGGAGTCAATAGGAGACCCTATGGCGCTTATCCTGCTCGACGCGGAGAAAGCGTTTGATAGGGTCTCCTGGAGATTTTTATGGGCTGCAATGTCTCATTGTGGAATTACTAATAGATTCATCATGGCTACCCAAAGGTTATACGATAAGCCTAGCGCCAGAGTTTTGGTCAATGGGCTCTTATCAGAGAATTTTGCGATTTCGAGAGGGACCAGGCAGGGGTGCACTTGCTCCTTTTTGCGGTATATATATTGACCCATTCATCCAGTGGCTGGATAAGCTTGTATCAATACCACTGATTCAAATACGTAATTACAACACCAAAATCTTAGCATACGCCGATGATATCACGCTTGTCACCAGAGACCCCAACAGAGCTATGCCTGTGATAGAAGAAGAGGCGCATCGGTTTGGGTTAGTGTCTGGCTACAAACTGAACTCCAGCAAAACCGGGATTGTTCTCAACAAACAAAATTGTGATGAGAGACTCAAGAGTGACTGAGGAGGCCGTATATTTAGGTGTTAACATAAGTGCCAAAATAGAAAATATCGTTATTAATAATTTGAACCCACTGATATCACGTACTAAGAAAGAGCTGGTCCGACTGAATAATTTACATCTGACTATCAGTGGTCGATCTAATGTGATTAAGATGCTTTTTTTGCCCCGTTTTTAATATTTTTCCGGACTATATGTCTCGAGTTTTCTCGAGAACTATAGATTTCATGTTTTCAAGTT
This sequence comes from Lissotriton helveticus, assembly GCF_964261635.1. Classification (NCBI taxonomy): domain Eukaryota; kingdom Metazoa; phylum Chordata; class Amphibia; order Caudata; family Salamandridae; genus Lissotriton; species Lissotriton helveticus. The sequence continues at coordinate 367,921,300 of NC_136068.1, read as the reverse complement.
TTATTTGGGGATACAAGAAACCCCGATGTGCCTTTAAATGGATTGTGCTACCAAAGGAAAGAGGAGGGTTATCTCTGCCTAATTTTAAACTTTACTATTGGGCCACCGTTTTAAAATATTGTGCTGAACTGATTTCTCACGATCCTATCAGTCAAACGATCCCGACCCCTCAAGAAATCATACTAGGAGAAGAATGTGCTGGTTGCTTTTGGCGGCACGTCAACGATAGCTACTTTAAGAAAGTTACATTTAAAACTATCGCGGGGGTGTACAAAGTGTGGTGTAATGTGCGTAAGCTCTTGGGGTTCGGGTGATACTCATATTATACTCCAGTGAGCCTTAATAATGATCTACCCGAAATTTTCCAGGATAGCTGCATAAATAGATGGGTCTCGGCCGGAGTGGTGCAGCTGGGCTGTTTTTATGCACCAGGTGGCTTTAAGATGTTTGAAGATCTACATGTTGAATATAATATTAGCCACAGGGATTTTTTTAAGTTTTTGCAGGTTAGAGATTTTTTAGCAAAGAAATGTGGCGGGCGGTGCATTTTTCAGAATAATCAACTGATTGATAATCTTTGTAAAACAAACACACCCAAGATTGGGGAAATATATGAAACCCTGAACTCAGCTTTTTCAGATGATATGGATAAACAGTCTTCTGTTTGGCAGGTCAAGCTGGGAGTTCAACCTACAATCCCCCGCCGTGCCTATAATTTAGCCCAAACATCGTTAATGTCCATAAAGCTACAAGCACAATGCTATAAAACATTCTTTTCCCTATATTATACATCAAATAAAATCACCAAATGGGGCACAGGAAGGGAGCTACATGCCCACGGTGTGCATTGTTTGGGGCTGATATTATACATATGGTTGCCACATGTAACACGCTTAATATCCTGATCAAAGATATATCTGAATTTTTATCAGAAGTGTGCCAAATAAGAGTGGATGTTTCAACGGAGGAAATTGTCTTGGGTGTAGCAAACTGTGGGCGGCCGACAAACATACGGGGGTTGATTTTTGTGGCTATGGCAATCTAGCGACTCGGTATTGCCTCAGCCTGGCTCGATCCTAATCCACCTGCCTTCCAACAATGGAGGGCTAGGCTACTTGCGACATGCAGCCTTGAGGTGGCAATCTATAAAAATAAATGTTCTAACAAAAGAAGAAGGGGTATGCTGATCTGGGCACCACTGCTGCAGTGGATTCAGAGACATACATAGGTTGCCATTCATTATTATGATTTCGTATTTTATTTTTTTTTTGTCGTTTTTGTTGTGTCCTTCTATCTGTTTCTAAACACGTATAACTAATGCAATGTATATTTGGGGCACACCTCAGATTTTTTTTTTGTTGCCTCCTTATGTGTTTAGCGAACTATAATGGATTAACTTCAGATTTATGAATGTAATAAGTCTTTCTGGTTTATGGTATGATCTTGGTCTTGGGGGTGGGGGGGAGGGGTTGTGTATATTATGAAAAATTGTGAATAAAAAGATTTAAACAAAAAAAGAAATAGTATCTTTTACTTTTATAAAGCTTCTTTTCTTCTCACCGACCACTGTGTCTTAACAAATTCCTGTGGCCTGAGAGGCTTGTTTTAAATAAGCTTTTAGTTGGAGGGCGGGAAGTGAAAGAACTAGGCTTTGATCCAGGCCGAGTTAGGCTATGGCATATTTGAAATTCCTCTGAAATATGGCCTTATCCTTTTTATCCACCAGGATTTCCTTTCTCATGAAGTGCCTTAAGGTGTTCCCTTCACTCTTCTCAAGGCAAGCAGCCCATAGAAAACCCCCCACCAGGAAAAGGTACTTTTAATTCCCATTCCAAATATTAATGCTGGCGTGGCTATGGGGTTATTTCAAGAAGTAAGCCTTCTCAAGACCTGTCTCTCAGTTTTATTCAAAACACCCCATCTATCAACATCTAGACACTCTACTGAGTATAATAGCATTGTGGGAATTTTTGCCCGATATACACCTAAGAGGTGGGGTGTTATTCAGAATGTTGTTATTGTCACTCAGGTTGTTACACAAGATCTTCACCAGAAAGGTAAATGACTTCACCACTTCCAGTTTTGGAAAGTCCAAGTGCCAAGTAAAATGTGCACATTTGGGCTTTTTCTTATCATGGAAGAAGATCATTTTGCTTTGGATGTGTTGGTTTTTAAATAATGTGCATCAGCATATTGTTGTAGTGCCTCTACTTGATTATTTGGACCATTAGGGGTAAGATCAAGAAACCTATGCTGTCGGCATAAAGGAGACATGAGATGGACTGTTCTCCAATATTCGGTGGTAAACCCATAACTAGAAAGAAATGGGAAGACAAGTCTGAGATATATATAGTGAATAGCAACGGGACAAGAAGACAACCTTGTTTTTGGGCATTGGTAGCTGTAATTACCTTGGAAAGATCCCGCTCGCCCCCTAGAAGTACCTTGCACTGGTGAAAGAATAAAAGGCTGTAATTACATGGAATAGGGTATCCACCATGCAGAGGTCTGACAGCTTTTTTCACAGCACAGGGCGATCTACTTTATCAGTAACCGTGGAACAATCTATAAAAGTAGCATATGTCGAGGGTTGGGTGGAGCACTCCGCTCCGCCAGTGGAGTTTGTGGAGTTTTGCCAACTCTGCTCTCCGCTAGGAGCAAAGAGTTAGGGAAAAAACTCAGATTCCGCGACATGGCGGAGTTTGCCCCCGCTGCCCACCCCTACTGAGTACCAAGACAGTAAACCCTGACTGTCACTACCGGTGATGCTGAGATTGATGTCTGCAAAAACTGCACGTTGCCTGCTGTGGCCGTCCCTCAGGATGTTTAGTTCCAGGTCAGAACAGAAGCGGAAGTGATTTCCTCTGGTGAGTCAAGTTGTTGTCTTTTCCGGGGCGGGTCGTAAGGTGTATGAAATGCGGAGATGTTAAGTGGGCCGGGTCTCATCGGGTCTGAGCACCGGCAGTTTTTTTAAGGGTGCCTCGAAATGGGTCTCTATCGAGCTCTGCTTTGTGGTGTGTCGCAGACGGTCCGTTTTTTTCCCCGTACTGCAGTGACAGCAGGCACATTGGTGTGCCCGAGGTGAGCGTTGGTGAGAAAGGGAAATCCTTTAAAGAGAGTACTTTTCTCTCTGGATTTCACTTCTCTTTTTGAAACTCGGGGGCAGCAACATTGTCGTGGTGTCACCAGGGCTTTAAGTGGAAGTTTTTTCAATATTATATACAAGCCATAGTTGCTGCTTATTTATCTTATGCAACTAACAACCATTGACAAAGCCAATAGGCCTGACTTGTAAATATGTGACTTGTATCATATAGCTGGAGGGACGCAATGACAGGAACAGCAAAATACATGTTGGGCGGCACACTGTGCTAAACACAGATTTTTAGCTTACTTGTATTTAAGCCACGCCCTTAATTACATTGACCACGCCCCTTTGAGAGACCACCCAGTTTTTTCATCCCACTTAAAGCCCTGGTTTCGACCACTTGCAGACTAACAGTACAAGCTCCCCCTGAGTACTCTGGAGTGGATCAGCTTAAATTGATTTACAAATGTGACAAATTGGAAAGGGACAATTTATGTACAGTGAGGTCAGGGGCTTGCCCCATTCATTTCAATTACTGTAACTGCATCTTTAAAATGTAATGTAACTATTTGTAAAAGGAACGTGCCTTATTGCCCGATGCAGATTCCATAAAGGCTCCTTACTGATGCAAACAAAGTTGAGATGGGTTGCTATCTTCTCTGCTAATGTTTAAATTCAATTTATATAGCGCTTACTACCTTTGAGGAGGCGTTGTCTCCCTGAAAATCTGCTAATATTTGATTATTATGGGGGACCTGTTCAACAATGATGGTAAGAGGCTATCTCAAGGAGATACGTCATTAACAGCAACCAAATGGAGGAACCCTCTGTAGAAATAACACTTTGCTGTTATAAATCAAAAGAGGTTTGATAGGGGTGCACATTTCCGCGTGTGCTGAGGATCATTTAATCTTCGTGGAGCACTACTTAAAACATGCATTACTAGTCCTTTACAATGGATAGTATGTCAACTATGACATGGACTCAAGCTATTAAATGCAGGGGGTGCTGTAAACCATTCCTCATTACTTTGAGTTTTCGAATCCTGCAAACCAACAGACCAGGGACATTAACAGGCTGGTTTTTATGGGATGCTACTCTGTTTTATTGCTTCTAGCTGTAATACCTAGGGTGGAGCCGAACTCCATGGAATTCCACAGCGTTTTTATGCACCTCTGAAGAATTCCACGAAGTACAACTCTGCGAACTCCACCCACCCATATATATATCGCACACCCTATGGTAACCAGTAACAGTGGATGCTATATTATGTAGGGTACCATGTTCGTTCCTGAAACTGGCTCACTCTGGTGTTAAAGCCTTATTGTCCTCCACCCATGCATTTAATTGAGGCTCAGAGCGGTGCCTGGTGAGACTGTCAGCAGAGTGTAGGACACTAAACCACATCCACCGGAGACAAGAGATTCCTAGCAGCTGCAGCATCTGAATGAGACTCTCAGCAGGAAGCAATATAGATGAGGCTGTCATCACCATCTGCAGCAGGCTGCTAGCAGAAGACTGTCAGCACCATCTGCATGTCACTCTCAGCAACATCTGGCAGCATCTGCATGAGACTTGAAGCAGGAGACAGGGAACTGAGCGACATTGCTGAAGAATATGTGTTTCTCTGCTCATGTGTTGTATCCCCTCTCCAAGATTAGTACGCAAAGCAGATCTTCATTGGATGTTATTTTGTTTCATGTTCGGGCAATTTACAACAACCCTTTGCAGTGTGCCACACACTGCGGTTTAAAATCTTACCTATCTGCACAGATAAATCCCTGAGGTCCCTTTCCAGCAGTACATTTAATAAGAGCTCATCAGCTATTCCATCCATAGCTGCCAAGTTTTCAATTCGCTTTTGTGTAACATTTCCATATTTTCAGTATGTTTACGCGTGGCATGTCAATTTGAATGGCTACACTTGCCTGGTATACTAACTGCCAGTCGTTCTCGGATCCGAGCATGTTGCTTGCTTTTAGGAGGGGCACATCATGGACAGCCAGCCTTTTGTTCACCAAGGACCTTTTTCCAGCTCTTCCCAGGATGGGGTGGGCCATGGAGGCTTGCTCCCACTCCATGTTGTGACGAGATAGGAAATGGGTGGGGTACAGTGATAGACAATGCACCCTCGCTGATTGACAAGCATACTTGGAAACCCAGGGCTTCTGCTTAAAGCGCCCAGGCTGTTTCCGATCAGCGAGGCAGCAGTGAGTCATGAGGCTGTTCCTTACAATGTGGTAAGCCACTTGTGGTCAGGGCTGAAATCAGGTAAGCCCTGTAAATCCTGTGATGACCAGTACATGCAGGTCATAGGTGTAATGAATTAAACATACGTAAAAAAAAAACAGATAGCAACTGAGGCAGAAATTAAAGCAGGTGGAGTCCTGCCACCCTAATCAATAAACTGCACTGCAAAAACAATAATGTTGCCCAAAGAGTCACTTCCTGTTTTACTACAGAGATTGGTACTTCGTCTGGGCCATAAGTGGCAAAGGATCGCATTCCTAGAATGTCAGATTCAACTTCCTTTACAGTAGGCGGGTTTTGGGTGGATATACAAAATTTGGCACAGGGAGCCTCTCTATTGCACCATTTGCTGCATATAGGGCCAGATGTAGGTAAAATTATTTTACAGATTCTAAAATACCGACTCATACCGAATCGGTATTTCAGAATCGGAAAATGAGATGTAGGTAAAAAATCGGTCAAAAATACCGATTCGGAATCACTCGGTATCTGAAATCAGTTTTTTTCCGAATCGGTATTCTCCGACTCGGTAAATTCCGAATTGGTAAAACCCATACATTCCAATGGGCCCATGGCCCGTAGGAATGAATGGCTTTTACCGATTCGGTAAATACCGAATCGGTAAATTCCGAATCGGTAATTACCGAATCAGAAATTTGAAACTGACAAACATGTGAGCCTGTGAACCAATCAGGAACACCAACCACACCCAAAAACAAAGGTACAGTGGAATCAACCAATCGGAAACAAGCACCCCTCCCCAGTACCTGGGAGTGGCCACACCCATGCAGGTGCAGAAACCAACAGTCAGGAGAGCAGGAGGACAGACTGAGGAGTAGGCTTCCCTGAGCTTACCTGTACAGCACCATGGAGAGTCAGGATGGACAAAGGGATGCTGCTGAGCGCAGAAGAAAATTTAAATTCAGCCCTGAAGAACTGCAGGTGCTTGTAGCAGAGGTTGTCAGACATTACAGCAAGATTTTTGGAAAACAATCACTGCATGTTGCTGAGTGCATCAAGCGCACTACCTGGATTGACATACAAGCTAAGGTAAATGCCATTGGTGTCACCCACCGTGAAATAGACGATTTAAAGAAAAGGTGGTATGACCTTCGCATCATAACGAAAAAGAAACTAGCTGCCCACCGAAAAGAAGCTGGAGCAACAGGGGGAGGAAGAAACCGAGCACCCCGACTCACCGACATTGAGGAGCTGGTGGAATCCATCCTTGAGCCTGAATCCATCCATGGCATTGGGGACAATGATAGCTCCGTAAGTGCTGCAAAGATACAAGGTAAGATGCATGTACATTGTCATTAACCCATTTACCTATCCCCCTTCCACACTCTGTGTGCCTACATCACACTCCAGAACAGGTTTTACTAATGCCCTGCAGTGCATAATGGGAGTTGTAGTCATAGGTAGATACCTCTATGCATTCAGCATACCATACAGCAAGGGATGCAACACCGTACTAGCATAAGCAAATGAGGTACAGGCAAATGTGTGATAGTAGTGTGTTTAATCAAGTGACACAGGTGAACTACTCCACTGACACAATGTCCATGTCTGTCCACAGGAGAGTCTTCGCACAGCACAGCAAAGGATAGGGAGAAGAGGAGAGAAGGAGCTGGTCCCAGCACAGTACACGGAGGGAAGGACACAGAGCAGGCAGCCAAGTCACCTGAGGATACAACACCACCACAGCCTCAGTCCCCTCTTTTGTTTGGGAGTCAGGAGTAAGGAGCGGCTGCACAGTCCCCCACCCCTACAACTCCGTCCCATGTGCTGGAAAGGGCAAGAAGTCTTGATGTGCCCCTCCCCGCATACTGGAAACTTCTGAGGAGGAAGGAGATGAGGGTGACATGGCCATTAATCCACCAGAGTCAGCCAACGCTGAACAGAAGCCCACTCCTAGAGCTGTGCGGGCCAGTGTCCGAGGACGCAGGTCACGGGAGGCAGATGTAGAGCATCACAGTCAGGGGGTCTTCAGCGGTCTGGAGGCCACCATGGTCAAAGTTCAGCGCCTGCAGGTGAAAGCAATGAAGGGTGTTCAGAGGCAAGCACTCACCACCAACAACAAGCTGAATGACATAGGCAAGGGAAAAGGAGAAATGTCTGAGAGCATGCAAACGCTGGCATCTGGCATTACAGACATGATCCAGGTCATGACTGTCCTGTGCGATAAGTTGGACAGGGACCATTTGGAGAGGCGCAAGGCCGTATGGATGTGCGGCAGCAGATAAAAGCCCTAAACAGATTTGCAGCTACAACCTCCCTGCTGTGCAGACGGTCAGTGGCAATGCAGGATGCTATTGTCCAGTGCTGCACCAATTTATCTGTGGGGATGGGCAGAGTGACCTCTGCCTTCGAGCTCATGCTCGCACACCAGACTGCCACTCGAGGCGAAACATGTGTGGCTGATAGTGAGGAGTCCACCAGCAGGAGTGGCGCAAGCACTCCTGTCCCTGAAATACGCAGGAGTGGCAGGCGTCATTCGACAGAGACAGGCCACACAGAAAGCCAAGACACACAGCCACATCAGTCCCACCCTGTAATCCGTGGACGTAAACATTGACTATGCCCTCCACCCAAAGGACAGGTCACGGTGGTGTCAATTGTGACCTCCCAGACATGGACAATGATATTTTGTGTAACCATTGTGTGTTATAATTGCACTTGCGTAGTGAAAATTAAACTACGTACGTCATGATTTTAGCCTTTCTGTGTCTCATTACTCACTCAGAAATATTGCTGTGTGACCTCTTCCCGTCTCAGTCTCCCATCTGTAGCTGGTACTGCTGCTTTACCAAGGGGCTCTGCCAGTTCAGTGTCATCATCAATGTCCTCATGATGTGTGATCTCCACCTCTGTGCCTTCCTTGGTGGCGAGATTGTGTAACATTGCACAGGTCGCAATGATTTTGCAGCACAGGATTGGAGTGTACTGGCGGGCCCCTCCACTCTTGTGGAGGCAGCGAAACCTGCTCTTGAGTAGTCCAAATGTGCGCTCTACAACGTTGCGTGTGGATCGGTGAGCCACATTGTACCGCCTTTCACTCCTGGTGGATGGGTTGAGGTAGGGGGTGAGCACAAAGGACCGCTGGGCATATGCACTGTCGCCTGGGGGGAGAAAGATTGACATTAGTTGCATGTACATGATACATTAATCTGCTGTGAGTGTCAGGGTGTGTCAATATCATTTACCTAGCAGGTATCCGTTTCCAGATTCTCCAGCAACTAGGCGTGTATATATTCCGCTATTCTGGAATATGTATGAATCATGGGTACTACCAGTGAATTTCGCAACAATGTCTGTGATGATGTTGCCAGCGTTGCATATGACCTGTACATTGATGGAGTGCGTTGACTTGCGGTTCCTGTAAATGTGTTCTGTGGCTGCAGGTGGACAGAGTGGTACGTGGGTGCCATCTATGCAGCCAATCACGTGAGGGAAGAGTGCCAGTTGATAGAAATCAGTCTTTGTTTTTGCAAGTTCCGCAGGTGTGTCAGGGAATGAAATATAATGCTCCATCCTCTGCATCATGGCGTCAAGGAACCTCCTGAAGAAGCGGGACAGGCAGCTCTGGAACACACCACCCACTGCAGCTATCACACTCTGGTAGCTCCCGGAGGCAAGCAGGTGTAAGCTACACAGCACCCGCACATGGGGTGGGATGGTTTGGGCCCTGGGTGTTGGGTGCTCCAGGAGTGGGTGTAGGTCCTGATCAAGTCCTGGATGGTATGGGGATGTAGCCTGTACCTCTGGAGTATTTCAGGCACTGTCAGTTGGAACAGTGTTATCCTCTGCCTGTACCCTTGTTCCTCCCTTTGCCATTCCCTCTCTTCTGCTGCCTGTAGTCTTTGCCGCCTTGCAATGACGTAGAACACCGCCTTTCTCGTTCCACTGTTGCATTTTGGGACTATTTTTATAGCCTTCACCTGGTTACCACCTGCATTCAATCCATGGTAAATACCGACTCTTAAATACAGAATTTGCGTGAATTCGGTACATTTCGGGTTTCCTACATCTCCATGCCCATTTTTTTACCGTTTCTTATTTACCGATTCAGTAAATAAGAATTCGGTAAATATGAATTCGGAAAATTCCGCTTCGGTAAAAAAACAACTCATATTTACCAAGTCGGAATTTTACCAACTCTTGATTACCGAGTCGGTTTTATACCGACTCATGTTTTCCGATTCGGTAAATAATAGGCTCCTACATCTCATTTCATGGATACCGGTCGGTAACGGCCGAAATTACCGATTTTTGGCCGTTACCGACCGGTATTGGGCGACCTACATCTGGCCCCAAATGCGAAAATTAAATTAACCCAACTGTCTTCTCCAAATGATTATGTGGATGATCCAACCCTTGTTCCATATTTTTCTGGAATTACATCACAAACATTTCTCATGCGTTTCTTAACAATGGCCTCTCTCATATTTATACATATCTGATCACAAATTGCTTTCTTAAGCTTGCCTTCAAGTGGCTTCGGCATTTTTTTCAGTACAGAGGAGCGATTATTTCTCTTCTTTGAATACACAATACATTTTTTCCGATCCAAACTTTTTATTTCTTTATTGAAATGGAGAATTGGGAGAGGAGTTCATTTTCTCCGCGCCATCTGGGGTCTTCGAATGGAATCAGATACAATCTGCTTCATAAATTGATCAAAACGTGTTGCACATTGACCTCTCACCGATCAAAGGCATTAGCTACATTTTCTAATGATGCCTTGAGGACACTTATCATTCTAGGGTCTCACTGTGTTCTGCCAGATTTTGAAGGGGTCCCCTTGAATTTACAAGAGCAAACAGGAGTTGTGTTTGCCTCTAGTGTGAAAACCAATAGTCCATGGTCACTATGAATGGAATCAATTATTTTAAAGTCACCTAGCAAATGAAAAGAAATATAATCAAAAGTAAGGTAGTCCAAAATAACCTCCTCTATTGGGGATTTATAAGTATAGTGTGCAGGAGAGTCAGAGGGAAATCTCCCACTAGCTATTGAACAGTCATTGCTTCTTAGTTGATGTAGTAGAATCTTCCCTCTCTTATCTATTCTGTCTTTAACTGAGAAAGATATGGGGTGAATAAGTGAAGCTTTTTCTTTTTATACTTTCCAGAATAGATTAATAGCATGATTGGATACTTTAAAATGTAGGTCTCCATCCACGATTACATGAGGGACATGCTCCTTATCTAGGGTGTTTTTAATAAAAGTGAAGACCTTATACACAAGGTTATTATACAGGGGATAATGTGGAATATAGGCATTCAACACCAAGGGGCCGATTAGGATGGCGGTGAATTATAACCAGTATGCCGCAGATGAAGGGACGTGGAAGTCCCGAAACGCGTCCGGCTTTTAACTTTGATGGGGTGCTGACGTTTTACCCTGTGCTGGCAGTGTGACCATTAAATCCTGAATTAACTTTTCCACGCGTGGTCTCCCTCTCATTGAGCGCCTGCAAGGATTTGGATGTTAGCGGCTGGCCAAGGTCGCAAGGTGAGGCCCCAGCTACAAGCAGTCCTTCCTGACATCCGTGATGCCGGGAATTTAAGGAGCGTGGAAGTGAACTGGCAAACCGAGGCAGGACGGTGCCTATTCACCAGGCTGGAACACACACAAAGCGGGGCATGGAATGACGGCGGCTCCCAGATCATCCCACATGGGCAAAACTTTGGGTATTTATCATTGCAAGCGCACCCACTGGGGATGACGAGCAGCGGACCACAACTCCCAGGAGGCTTTGCATTCAGCCACGCCCGTGGCAGGCAATGAATGCAGGTGCGCTTCAGCTCCACAGCGCTTGCAAGAATTAACCAGTATGCCGCAGATGAAGGGACGTGGAAGTCCCGAAACGCGTCCGGCTTTTAACTTTGATGGGGTGCTGACGTTTTACCCTGTGCTGGCAGTGTGACCATTAAATCCTGAATTAACTTTTCCACGCGTGGTCTCCCTCTCATTGAGCGCCTGCAAGGATTTGGATGTTAGCGGCTGGCCAAGGTCGCGAGGTGAGGCCCCAGCTACAAGCAGTCTTTCCTGACATCCGTGATGCCGGGAATTTAAGGAGCGTGGAAGTGAACTGGCAAACCGAGGCAGGACGGTGCCTATTCACCAGGCTGGAACACACACAAAGCGGGGCATGGAATGACGGCGGCTCCCAGATCATCCCACATGGGCAAAACTTTTGGTATTTATCATTGCAAGCGCACCCACTGGGGATGACGAGCAGCGGACCACAACTCCCAGGAGGCTTTGCATTCAGCCACGCCCGTGGCAGGCAATGAATGCAGGTGCGCTTCAGCTCCACAGCGCTTGCAAGAATTAACCAGTATGCCGCAGATGAAGGGACGTGGAAGTCCCGAAATGCGTCCGGCTTTTAACTTTGATGGGGTGCTGACGTTTTACCCTGTGCTGGCAGTGTGACCATTAAATCCTGAATTGACTTTTCCACGCGTGGTCTCCCTCTCATTGAGCGCCTGCAAGGATTTGGATATATATATATATATATATATATATATATTCCTTTATGTTGGAAACATTCACTGTTTTGCAGAACCAAATTCACAACAATTTTAGAATGGAAAATTACCCTTGTTTTTATCCCATGTCCTTTATTGGATGGGGAGATCAATTAAATGTCACTGCTTTATATTTGGTTTAAGCTTTTAATGTCTGCAAAGCAAACAAGTATGGATGTGCAATTCAGGGTCAAATCAAAGTAAAAAAGGGAGGCAAAATCTAAGCATAAAGGTATTGACATCTTGGGGTGGGGAGAGATGAGCGGTCTTGACAGATGATATTCTAGCTGTTTTCACTCTCCCTAATTCCGCAAACAACACAGTCATCAGATTCAGTGAAGAAGGGTGATCAGTCATCAAGGGGGAGGATGGCATAGTCGATGTAGCCAGATCGTTCCTCGCTGCAAGGGGTATATTAATTGGGGTCAATACGATCATATTTAGCTGCTCCTGCTGTGTACCTTGATCAAGTGCCTCAGTCCTTTGGGAAGCATTTTCCTCTTCACTGAAGCTGAAGATTTTTGTGGAACTTTTTAGTAATTAGCCAGTTTGATTTTTTCCTTCCCCCTACAGTTTTTTTATTTACCGTTGCACTTGGAATGCATGTTCTCTGTTGGAACTGCCTCATTTGACTTCGGCAAAGGTTTAGACTTATAGATGGGGAGGACTTCCGGATTTGAAGACTTCACAACGGAGGCAGAAGACACAAAGTCGATAGAGCCAGGGTCAAGGAGATGTCTTATCGCAAATTTGAGACTTTCTGCCCTAGATCTTTTTTGGCAGCATCCCCAAAAGCCTGCTTGTGAGCAGAAGTCAAGACTTGGGACATGAAGAGGCAAAGCATTAATCTCATCTTCTGTCATCACCTCAGAAGATACCAATTGACTGGGAACTTTCCATACCTTGATTTAGTTTTTCCTTGTCTTCTATAGGACTCGTTAGTAGGGCCACTGTATCTTGAATAGAATAAGTTCATGCTACAAATTTATTTAAAAGGGCTCAAATGGAAGAGAAGATTTTCTCAAAACAAGGAATCAGAGACCTGTGCCTCCAGACCTGGAAGATTACATAACAGATTAACATTTAGTTCCAGATCAGGTATCACCGATATTTGCGATATTACTGGGGACAGTTCTGAGGGCGTACAACTAAAGAGTTGAAGGCCAGTTGTTAATGAGGATGTAAAGGGAGTTTGTAGGTTCTTATCATTCTCTTGCGCCTTCCGCTCCAACCACTCTCCATATCTATGTCTGGAAGGGTAATGTCCTCTTTCTAAAGGCTAGTGAATAAAAAAAGGCTGCCTCTTGGGTTATTACCCCATTCTCCCCCGCAGACATACTTAGAGGTTGAGATTGCACAAAGAGATAATCAGCGTATTGTCTAGGACTGGTGTCCGGTTGCGGTTTGTAGCATCCTTGGTCATTTTCTCTTTACCCCAAGAAGAGAAAATCTGATTCTTGCTTTTCACCACATTAATGGATACCAATATCTTCCTCAGGGGGTTACATTTAGTTTAACACAAGCCCTAGACAAAACCAGGGACCTGGTCATAGTTTCCTTGTGGGAATTGTAATCCTCTTATTTCATTTGCCTGTTGGAATAAAGCAGTTTGAAGGAGCATTCTCTTCTAAAAACTGAATATTTATGAACTCCTTGGAAATGGAGGAGAGGATAGTCCTAGTCTTCTTGCCTTGCTTATTAATCAAGCACTTTGCAGTTGCCTAGAGGAGCTGGGAGGAGGAATACAGTAGCTGGGGGTGAGCAGGTGCCGCAAGCTGCAATGATACCAGGCTCGGCTGCCTCTGCTGCCAATCACTCAACCCCCTTACACTGAGTCCAACAATCTCTTTACTGCCTTATTTTTCAACTTTTTTCCACCACCTGCCAGGAATCTAAAACAGGCAGTTAGTTAAAAGTATACTGCAGTACAGGGAGAGCACTCCTACAAGTGCTCCAACAGCAGTCTGTACTTGTATACTCTATGATGACCTCCGTAGCGGCTTCTGAATGGTAGTAAAATAAGAGGCCGAGGTCATAGGATGATTTTCAGGGCAGAAGGCAGCAAAACAAAAGGCTGGACTAATTAATGAATATCTGGTCATAAGGAGAGGGGAAAATGTATTAAAAGCGGGCTGCGGGGGATGACAAGATGTGCAAGGTGCAATCTCCTTCCTCAAACAATGCCTCAAAGTTACTGGACTCTGAAATGGGCTCAATTACGAGGGTCCACACCCCCTCGGCACAAGCATCGCCACTCCACACCTCTCCCTCACAGCTTTTGCCTAGGTTTCTAATGCCTCAGGACTGGTGCTATGCTCTAGGCTCTTTTGTAGTGATGCAACTTCAGCACAAGAAGCTCTGGTGGTCTCACAATCCTCGACCTGCTCTCCTCTCCTTTCCAAGTCCTCTGCCACAAACTCCTTATTCCCTTTATCTGTGAACCTTTGCACCTTACAGAAGCAAGCCCTCCCGCACCATGAATCAAATACGTTTGCAATATTTCATTAATATTATTATTTATTAAAGGTAGTGGCTCTTGCAAGACACTCATAAGGGTCGAGCACACACTCCCTTGCGTGGACGCCAAGGGGGATCTACTTTCTGGTAGGCTCTCACATCACTCTCCCAAAATCTACATTTGGAATTGAGTTAAAGACAGTGTTTGCCTGTAAATCTGAACAAAGTAACAGATTACAGATGTGATTATATTAGTAACATTTATTATGATTTGTACGATTGACTACATAAAGCAATAATATTGTTTAAGATCTCACAAGAAGCTTACGGGAGTCGAACACACAAGGCCCTGCATAGACTCCAAGTGGGCTGCACTTACTGAATGGCTCTTGCAATCTACCTGCGAGATTGTGCATTTGGGATTAAGTTAATAATAGGGGTTTCTTGTAATTCTGGACAAAATAAGCCATTAGAGATGTTGATTAGCTAGGAAAAATAGATTATGAATTTTTCAATGAAATATATAAACCAATAATATTTTATCTTTTGAGATGTCTTGTGAGAGGTTTGGCAGTGGAACCATACCCTAAGAAAGGATTGTGATTGGTTCCTAAGCTTGTCTTTATTTAGAAGAAGATTCCATTATTTTTGCTTTATTTCACGATTGCACTTTGATGAGAGTTGACATATTTGGCTTCCTCTCCTGTCCTGTTTCCCATTGGGCAGAAAGATGTCTTAATCGGATTCAGACTAAAAAAAACATGGGACTCTCCACCATCTCAGTCACCATCGACACCAAAGGAATCCTTGGTGTGGCAATTCTTTGAAACAATGCCAGGTGCCAAGAAGTTATCTGCAAAGTACATGACTTGTAAACTTTGCGGCAGAGAGTTATTCCAGGTGAACAGAAATACGCAATATAGTATGAGTACCACAGGGGTATGGAGACACCTTAGATCCATGCATCCACAAAGAGTTTGCATGGGCAGAGTTTGTTCATGCAGGGGAGCTAGACAACTCTTCAGGGGATTCAACATAATTTGCTCCAGGAGATACAGTGCCTGCGCAGGTTCTAAATGCACTAGTGGACAAAAACCCTGAGTTTTTCTTTTCTTAGAATAAAGCATTATTTTGCTGCTTGTACAAGAAGATTATTTTTTTAGTCAGAGACAAGCAGGTCTGCCCAGGACAAGTCCCACCCCCCTAGACAGTAGTTTTTTAATCATTTGTTTGTACATTTTGTGATATTAAGGGGATGCTGTTGGTGTTTGTTTAACACCTCAAGATGAATGTTTTTGTCACACCCAATTAAAAAAAATGTAAATATACAAAAAAGTTACAAATGTTTAAAAAGACAAACACATTTTTAGAGTTGTTCAAACCTGTTAACAAAAATTCCTTTTTTCAAAGCTGGTCTCTACTTTCATGATCTATGTTGTTTGAACTATGTTTCCCTTTTTTCGCCTTTTCCAAACCTCTCGCAAGACTCTTGCGAGAGCCAGTGTGGCAACCTCTCCTGTGCAGTCCGAGGGGGAAGTGGTTTGTGGTTTGCTCCCATAAGACCCTCTCAAGATCATTCTTTTCATAATAGACTTTGCATTTACACTGAATATATCCTGATGTAGTATGTAGAATTTATATACACCAAAATAGATCAGTGTGTTCGGTTTAATGAAATGATTTCCATTACATAATGGCGGGGAAACATAAATCACTTAGCTTTATGAAAACAAACCACTTGTTTTAATTGTATGAGACAAACAATCGTACATACGTCATTGAATCTCATATATTTACTTTAAGTCTATTTATTATTATTAGAAACAGTTCAATCACTACTTTTTTATGAATCCACAACAGTCTTTCGGAGATTGTAACCTTTTTTAGAGGAAGAATTGACACATTCCTTTATAACAAAACTAATGCAAAATAATGCTAATTATTAGGGTGTGGGGAGAAAGTAGCCTCTCAAATGAAACCTTTTCACATTATAGCAACAGTGCACAGTAGGGTGTAAGGAGGCACTTGCATCTCAATGACACCTCTTCACAGCCGAACAACTGTGCCCAGTAGACTATGGGGAGAGACTGGCCTCTTCAGTGAGACCTTGCATGAAGGTAACCAGTGTGTAGAATAGAATGAAATGAGACACTAACTCTCCAACCATACCTTTCCCCAGGCTCTGCAGTATGCATAGTAGGGTTGGGAAGGTCCATACTTGTAAGACCTTACTATTCTATAATAAGTATAACAAGTACTGGCCTCTCCACTGAGACCTTTCCTGTGGAAAAAACCCATATATATTAGGACATGGGATGGGTTACACTGTCCAGTCGCAGCTCTTCCCAGGATGACAGACATATGCAGCAGCATGAAGGAAAATATTATCCTCTCCACTAACACTTATCTCCAAGATAACATGAATGTGCAGTACAGTGTTGGCTATGCTTACACCTCTCCCTAGACCAACGGGGATATGCGGTAGACCAACAGAGATATGCAGTGGTGTCTGGGACAAAAGTGACCTGTTCTCTAACACATCTTACCTGGGTGAGAAGGTTTGCAGATAAATGCATCTCTCCACTCATACCTCATACCTCTTCCTATGCTGTCAGGTATGCATAGTAGGGTGCTTAGATGAACTGCCCTGTTTGCTGACACTTCTCTCTCATGATAAGTCTACAGAGTGCATTGTGGAAAGAGACTATATTATGAAAACACACTGCCATGTCAGCTGATACATCTACCAGAGTAACATATGTGCAAAGTAGAATATGGGTAGAGACTGTTCTTTCTTAGCATACCTCTCTTCATAGTGATGAATGTCCATAGTAGAGTGTAACATTGAGTATACTCTGTGGTGAAAACTGTGTCTTGCACAACTGGTATTCATACTTGATTGTAAACACATACTCACCTCTCTTTCTGACATCTCCCAATGATGACAATCATAGATAATACTTTGTGCACAGCAGGTGACAAGAGAATGTATTAGAGGATGAAGATGTACTTCTCTCTGTGCCAATACCTTTCTCTTCTATCAGAGGTCCATATACTACAGGTTGGACAAGGACTGATCTCTCTACTAACACCCCACTGGTGCATGACAAGAAACCTTAGGTGCATAACAAATTAAGTATCTTCTCCCTTATCAGGTGTCTCTAGAATAAAAGATGTACATACTACCATAGAGATACATATACATGCAGCAGCATATTTACATTCCCTGAAAATATTGCAATACTATAATGACACTGACATTTATAACAAGTATTAAGCTAAATAATCTAAAGTAACTTTACACTTTTTTATTGCAACAAACAAATGTAACAACAATATCAAACCACAACAACTAAATTGACAAACGATAGGAACAACTATTAAACAAACAAAACATAACAATACAACTTATGACTTTTTTAACACTCATCAGCAGGCACCAATATCTCCCCCCTTTTTGCTTTATTTTCCTACCGAATTACAATTCATATAGTTCTTCTTTTCCAGTCTTTTTGCCACCTTGGCCCGTTAAAGAGTATTTAGTCTCAGGTATATATTTGCAGGTTAGGTGGCAAGAAGGTTTGGCAAAGCATCACATCTATAAATTATAGTTCACAAATCTTAGCTTGTGCAGAGATAGCTTGTGCTGCTGAACTGTACTACTGTTCAGTCACTTCCACACCCCTCCAATCTGAAAACATTGTGCTTCAAGACATAGTTATTGCTCAACAGCACAGGCATGTGTCAACAAGGCTCTTTTTTACTGCTTATGCAAACAGATAAATATTTCGTCAGGGACAAGTTTTTGTTTTCCTCCTAAAAAAGGCAAAACAACAAAAAAGATAAATGTTACTTTCTAATGAATAATTGAAAACAGAGATATATCACTATGGGGGTGATTATGATGTTGGTGTGTCCGACTCACTGATATCTGCTCCTGTGGTCCACCCGTCTCATTACTATGTGGCGGGTGGAGGCATCGGGCGGAGGGACCGTCTGTGGTACTACTGACGGGCTCAAACATGCCATCGGTGCGTCAGAACTCAACATAATCCCCTAATTATGACAGAGCCAGGCTTGGCTTTACAGTCAGGATTATGATGCAACCTTCTGACAGCCTTTCCATTTTGGCCTTTCTGACATGGAAAGGCTGTCAGAAAGTGTTGTTGGGGGCCCCTCGCAGAACCCCCTCCCCCACTGGCACTCTGCTATACGGCCTGGGGGCACCTAGGGTGCCCCCCTAAATATTCCTGAACTGTGTGGCAGGCATTGCATGGTGACTAATGCAAGTGTAAACATGCACTTACCCCTGCCCCCACTGCTGTGGTTGCAAAAAAGCTTTTTGCTCAAATGTAACAATTTTTAACTGTCAACAATATATACATTTTTGAATACAATATACACACACTGTCTCAAAACATTGATCATTTTATTACAGTTCGCTCTCTGTAATCATTTTCATCTCAATTCTTGATCAAGATGTACAAAACATAACAGTTGATCTCTGCATACATCATGTACAAATTATTAACAAAAAACAATGATTTATTTGGTCGTTTCCCAATGCATTTCCAGAAAACTTTATCCCTTTGTCAGGGGAACTGAAATAAAACATGAATGCCAATATTAGACACACGGGAAGGAACTGTTGCTCATTAGATAGAGATCTGTGACCATGATGACGGGAAGTTTGCAAACATCCATTCTACATTGGAAGCTTGTGCTGCAGGCCTATTCCACCTGCCACATAACGTTCTATTGTAGAATGGATATTTGTGACCGCCCCAAAGGCAATCACATCCTAATACTGTGGTCGTAACCACCGACCTAAGGTCGAGCAGTTTTAATCTGCAACACTGCTGCCCAACATCTCAATAAACCCCTTAATTGTCTAACCTTTTCTACATTTTTCACCCACAATCAAACATTCATATCTAGTGCACCAGTAGTTGGTTATTCCTTTCTCCTGAAAAAATCACACCCTACCGCAGAGTTTAACTCTAGAAATAGCATTATCACCACTTAAACATCTCAAAGGGCTAAAATATATGTACCATAGGAGTAGTAGAGCTTATATTATTGCAGTCTTAATTTTATAATCTAAGAATCACAGCTTCCTTTACTTAAAGTATATTCAGTTGAAACGCTTTACTTTTAACACAAGCTGTGAACCCTGCTTACATCTCTCTATATTGTACTGTGTACCTTTAAAAGCTTTATTAGCACATCTACACCTCCCCAAAAATCTTTTAACTCTGTAAACAGAATGTAGAATAATTTTACCAACATAGGTACACTGATTGACACTTCGCAACAATGTTTATCAAATGTATTATCAAATACCTGAACATTGAGTTCTTTCTTAAGAGCAGATGAAGAAACCAGTCTCTTTCATCTACAAATTAAGTCACATCTGCTGAGCATAACTCAAAGAGACTTCCTGCTGACCAAAGCATCAAGGACAAAGTGAGCTATTTCTGATTCTGCAGTCGATCACAGTATACCATTTCTGTAAATCATGTCATAACAATGAAAATTATTGGTTGAGCCTTGGCCCTTTTTTTTACTTTTTCTATGCGATCTTGCAAGGCCCTTGTGAAATCTTAAAAATCTCATGGGAGGCGTAGTATTTTTCTATTTGGGTCCTGCGAGTATCGCGCAGACCATACGTGTCCCATGTGGCAAACCTCACTCCCTGAAGCTACCACTCCACTCTCACGAGACTCACGTGGGATTGCAACACCATTGTAGGAAACAAGTATTTGGGAAGAACTGTCCTCTCCACTGAGAACCCTCTGTTGGATAATGGGTGTGCATACTGGAGTATGAGAGGGAGTACCCGCTGCATTCAAACCTCTCATATGATAACTATGCATTAGGGTGTATCAGGGGCTGGCCTCTCCACTGAGCCCCACTTTTGCATACCAGGTTTACATAGTAGGGTGTGTGGTGGGACCGGCATCTCCTTTTAGATTTTTCTCCCAGATGACATATGTGCATATTATTGAGTGGAAACGGACTGGCCTCTCCCTTCAGACCTCTCTCTCAGATGATAAGTGTGCATAGTAGGGTGTGTGGATGGAGTGAACTCTCCTATGAGACTTCTGTTTCAGATGACGGGTGTGCATAGTAGTGAGTGGATAGGTATGCCCTTTCCTCTCAGACTTCTCTGTGAAATGACGGGTTAGAATATTAGTGAGTGGACAGGGACTGACCTTTCCTCTCAGAACTCTCACTGAGTTAACCGGTGTGCATATTAGGGTGAGCAGATGAATTGGTCCCTCCTTTCGGACCTGTCTCTCAGATGAGGGGTGTTTGCAGTAGGGTGTGTGGGGAGATACTGCTCTGTCTCAGATGGTGGGTGTGTGTAGTTGGGAGTGTGGCGGGGAAGGCCTCCTCTTTCACTCCTGTCTGACCTCTCTCTCAGATGACATGTGTGCCTGGTTGAGTGCATGTAGAGAGACCGGCTTCTCTGCTGAAACCTCTCTCAGATGAATGGTGTGCATAGTAGTGTGCAGGGAGAGAATATCTTCTCTTTTCAGACCTCTCTTTCAGATGACAGTGCGTATAGTAATGTCTGGGGAGGGACTGGTCTCTCTTTTAAGACGTCTCTCAGGTGACGGGTGTGCGTAATAGGGTTTGTGGATGGACTGGCCTTTCCTTTCAGAGCTCTGTCTCAGACTACTGTTGTGCATATCACTGAGCAGAGAATTACAGGCCTGTCCTTTCTAATTATAACTACTTAGTGGCCACTGCCACTAGGTAATTTATCCACTTATTAATTTGAAAAGCCAGTAGGTAGTTATAGTTCAGATCTAGTTTTCATAGGAAAGTGTTTTTTTACTTGATAATAACGTTTGAGGAATCTTCAAGACATTTTCCAACAAAAGAGTGCTGCTGTGTCTTGATGTGCATGAAAGGTTTTGGGTTGATACATCAAGCAGGGGCTGAGAAAAAGGGGGTCATAAAAAGTGTGTTTCCCATGTTACTTGTCATTGAGAGTTTAGACACAACTACAACCCGAACCGCTGGACATAATTACACCAAATCTGGCAGAAAGGTAGCTCCTGGTCCAGGAAAGAACTCTTTCTGTTATTTGGTGTAAATACATTCAGGGGTGTTAACCCGTTTACTGCTTCGATCATTCAGCGCAAGTGCTGAACGTTCGAAGAAACGGGTGCGGCCGCGTCGGCCTTTGGAAGTGCGCAGCACCAGGGAGGTAGCTCGCACAACGTCCAACGGCCGACGGCAGCAGCGAACGGGTTAAAGAGCATTTTAATTTATTTTTTAAGCCTCCACGAATATTGATGATCTCGTGCAGAGATCTGATTGGCTGCCAACACTTCAAAGAGGAAGTGTTGTTAGCCATTTTATGACTCAGCCTCAGCCGAGTCCCAACAAATAAGTTAAAAATAAGTGCAGGGCCTTGTTTGTATGGGGGACCTCACCGTTAGTATTATTGTTCACTTCATGTAGGGATGCCCTAATTTGTTAATTGGACAAATGAGGGACCATCTGAGTGTAATTTTCCCTTTTCCCTGATGGTTCTGGGTGTGTTTGTGATCCATTATTTGTTGATGTTTTGTTTGTTTCTTCCCTCGCCCTAGCACATTCTTATTGTGACCCTTCTTCAGATATACAGGCAGTATGGATGTGCAAGTGGGCCCATGAGTGGCTGTTTGTGTATGTGAGTGGGGGCTTGAGTGGCAATGTGGGTCTCTGAGAGGGTATGTGAGTGACTGTATGGGTGTGTGAGTGAGTGTCTGAGTGGCTGTGTTGGTCAGTGAGTGTATGCGAGAGGGGTAGAATGGGTCTGTCAGTACATGCATGAGTGCCGGTGTGGGTGTGTCAGTAGCTCTATGAGTGATTGGCCCAGAACAGAACCTCATCTGCCCCTTTATCGAACAAGAGTCCATAGTTTTACAGAAAAAGTATACCTAACAGTAGTGCTTTCTATAGATTATTTAGTAACTGCTACTTCGTTGGGTAAAAAGTAGTGCATATTCTACTCTGCAGCTGCCTAATGGAGCAGGAGGAAATGTCTCCTGTGACCTTGTGTGAGTTTCGGCAATTTGATTGTTCCTTGTGCCTCTTCATTCTGAAATCTGTGATAAAATTAATCTTCCTACAGGGACGACAACAAAGACTACAAAGAGGTGAATCTCCACCAAACAAGGGTACCACCTTTAAACTATATGAAGCAAGTGCTTCATTGTTTGGTGGAGGCTTCGTCAGAAAATGCGCTGGGGGGCCTTTTGATAAGCTACCCATCATACTGGCAAAAGGTGGGAAGACCATTGCATACTGCTACATTGAACAGGGTGGAGCAGGGCTACACAGGCATGCTTCAGGGTGATGTGCCACATTTGCATACTCATAGTCATTTAAAGGAAGAACCATGGACTCTGCTCTCACCACAAGAGGCAAATAAAGCACCCAGTTGTCACAGTCAGTACTGATTTTGCCACGATAGATCCACTATGCATTCACCTTCATTAAGGTTTTCAGATTGTTTTTCAATGTAAAATTGGTGAGAAAATATACTTGCATGCCTTTGCCAAGCCCCAGAAGTTAGGATCATTTGTCATGGACCTTCAACTGGGACTTGCGCTATGTTTATATTTGTAAATGCTTCCAGTTGTGGTTGAATTTTTGTGAAATAAGCATCAGGGCCACTGTGCCTGGCCAAATCCTAATGTGGGAAGGAGCTATGTGCCTTCCTTCCCTGGGTTGATATCGGCTCCGGGGCCACCATCGCCCGGCCAAAACTTAATGGGGAGGGGGCATTGCAGCCCCCTTCCTGTGCTGAATTTGGCCCCGGGACCACCCCACCATCCAGGGCCCAGCCTCCTTATGTTGGGTGCCCTGGAGCTTACCCAGGGCACCCAGTGTGTAATTTTGGGGACTGTGGGTGGACCCTCAATTCCTCCTGCTCCTGCCAGCTGTCAGCAAACGTACAGTTTGCTCTCCTTTGGCGGAAGCGGTCAAAGCTCCCCTAAGCAAGAGCAGACTGCTATATCCCTGGGGTGTATGTCCTGTGGGTCGTCATTCTGGGACATTAGGAGATGGCCTTGGGGGGTGGCGTACCCTTAATGGCTCCAGAAGGGCAGTGTCTCCTTCCTATTATGAATATGAGCGAGTCCAGGGGAGGTGGCGGTCCTCAGGGCTAAAAGGTCCCTTGAGGAGGAAGGGTGCATGGGCCCCTCCCCTTTTCTCTAATTCACATTTGCACCCAGGACCTGACCCACTCGGCGACTGAACTGCATGTTTTTTTTTTAATTGCCATGAATTTGTGACTCCTCAAAATGTTATGACTCTTTTTTTAACAAAAACTTTTTTGCCACTGAGGGGTTCCTGGGGGGCCCCAGCACCAAGGCTTTGAGGTCAGGGTATTCCTACACATGAGAAAGTCTTACCATGCAACAAGCAATATAGCATGAGAGCGGAACATGTACAAGAACAACAACATTGGAAACACTCCAGGAAAACAATCCAGATTGGGTAGAAGAGCTGAACCAGGGAGGGAAAATTCCATCACTTGGGCTGCAATTTGAAATAGGGCATACAGAAAGATCAAACAGACAATTCATGGTGGTAGAGAATGTGCAAGATCCAGCTGATAAAAGCACCCAGCACAAATATATTGTATGTTGCTCTGCAGCAAATGAATATGGGCATAGATCTGATATACCACATACCAACAGAAATGACAGCCAGATTTATCAGCCCAACACGATCCAAGATAAGGAAGTAAATGAGGAACACCGACTGACCCTGGCATTGCCAGCTCTTATTCTCACCCCTGAGTTTAACATGAATGGGGCATGGAACACCTTAAACAGGTCTAATATACTACACCTATTACATCACATACCCCCTCAATCCTATCTTCCCATGGCACATCTAACTTCAGTGAAATTTGAGTGATAGCCATCAATCAGCCGAAGAAAATCCACATTAACCGAGTGGACGGATGACATTGACATTCAGAACATTCTTTTAGAAAGTAAGCAATTCAAAGAGTTCGGAATATCAATCAACAAACCAACCACAGAAAAAGATCCATATGTGCTATGAGGGAGGAGGAAAACAATTAAGCACCACAAAGAAGCAAGGACAATCTTAAGAGAAACCCAAATAATACCCCCCTCAATTGTCTGACAGCAGGAGAGAACATTTTCAGACAGAGAAGCAAGCGAAACATTCATGCCCAGAACAATTGGATTCGACTTGGCTCTCATGACTATAGGGCAGGCAAAAAAAAACAGCAAAAAGTGCACTAAAGATAATTAATTGAAATGTGAGAGGCCTACATTTCCTCATGACAAATGAGAAGACATTGAGGGGCATATTATCAAGGGGGTTTATCTCCGCTTTTTTGGCTTTAAAAGCCAAGAAAGCGGAGATAAAATTATCTCCCTATTACCTAGCTGTCGCTAACACCAGTTAGCGACAGCTAGTAGGAGATAGCGACCATCTTGGGCCCCGCTTTTCATGTCAGTGAAATTTATCACTAATGACATGCAAAGTGGGCGTGCCAAGATGTTAGCGATTGGAAACAGTCGCTAACATCGCTATCTCCTATTACCAACTTTTGGAGATATTCGCGCTAAGCGGGAATATCTCCAAAAGCTAACACCTGCCCCTGAGCAGTTCTTAGCCATGTTATCCAATGGTAGGTGGATAACATGGCTAAGAGCATTAGCTCGGTAATGCATGAATATCGCTGACTTTTCAGCGATATTCATGCATTTCGGCCGATTTTTATCGCTTAGGAGATAAACCTTGATAATAGCAAGGTTCCTAAGCGATAAAAATCGCCGCAGCACGGCGATAAAAATATTGCCGCTAAGCCAACATAGCGATAATTATCGCTAGTTGTTGGTAATATGCCCCTGGATTTTTTAATTACAGGGAAAATTCTAGGCCTGCAAGAAAAATTGTCACCTATCACCATTCTGAGTTCAGGGTTTCAAACTATGTATATACCTGCACACATGAAAATTCTGTTTGGAAGATCAATGGGCGGCCTCACAATATACGTAAAATTAGACCTGCAAGTGAAAGTCAGAGAATTGATAAACAACTCCTGGGACATAAAGGCAGTTAGAATAATCGGACTCACACTGGATAGAAGCCCTAACTCAATTTCGCTCATAAACCTGTATGTTAATCCCCATAGAGATGCAAAATTTACTAAAGTGAAAAACATCAATGACAAAATAAAGGCATTTCTATACGAGTATCCAAGGAATCAGTGCATAATAGCTGGCGATTTCAATATCAGAAAACTGTTCAAAATAACACAGGGAGGCCAACAAAGAACGATCATACAAGCCTGTTTTAGTGAATTCAATCTTGGGTCTGCTGCTCCAGATGGGTCCAAGGGGGGCACCTTGATCCACCCCTATAAAGATATATCAACCTTGTATTACATCTTCTTAAGCAAGGAGCTACTAAAAAGGTGCACAAACTACCAAGTACAATGAAGGAGTGAAGGCGACCATTATTCCATCATCATAGAAGTCAACATAGGTGCAAAGGTACATAATAATCATAACCCAGCTGGTCCTGTGCTTGAAACAAATGTGGGTCTGCTGACAAAAAAAGTGAAATAGGGTCCAACCAACATGAATAACTATGAAGGCAGGAAACAAAAACTTATAACCCAGGCGTGGGTTAATGAAGCAGAAACGGCAAAGAATTGGTCCACACTGCTAAATAAGCTCCATGCGGCACCAATGTTTCAAAAATACAAAAAACAGCAAGTAGTGCCCAAAAAAGGTTGTTTGCTTCGACTCCCCAAGACCCGGAAGCTTCTAGAGAGTAAACAAATGTGTTGTCCTTCAGAACAATGACATAGAAAAGAAAGGACTACCGCCACAGAAAGAAAAATGAAAGAGTTAAAAACAATATTAAAAAATTGCATGGAGCCTAAAAAAACGACAAATTCAGAAACAATGGAAATATGTCTGCACTTTCCTATCACCAAGTAAGTTCAGGGAATTTTGGGGACATGTATATGGCCTACCAAATACAATGTACAGCAAGGTGAATATTGTACTGGACTCTGTATGGAGACACACAAAAAGAAATGATATGTAGACACAGGCAAAACACATTCTATCCATACGATCACGCTGAACAACTCCTTAGAAGGCTGGATATCACTTACCAAGGTGGAGATACTGAAGATCTTGGGAAGCACCCACAGAGACGCGCCCCAGGATCTAATGGCGTACCCAGGATCATCTTTAAAGAAGGCTAAACCTTTTAGGGTCAGTTGATGCTTAATCTCTTTAATGAATGTCTTGCTGGTAAGCAGCTTTTACATTGCATGTGGTACAACGCATGCGATTACAACGCGGTATTTACAACAACCTTGTTGTTACAACGCTAACCATTACAACACAAGTAGTTTCTACTACTTGCTGTAGGAGGTGCTCTAAACTAAGGAATAGTATAATTTACTATTCTAACACCTTCCCTACTGGTGCGCACACTGGAGATGGAATAGTAAATTATACTATTCCTAAGTTCAGTCACCCCCTACAGCAAGTCATAGAAATGACTTGAAATGTAATTGTAGGCGTTGTAACAACGTGGTCGTTGTAACAACCATGCTGTAATCGCATGCATTGTACTGCATACAATGTAACATCGTATATTCTCTCTTGCTACATCCATCATACAGGAAGCTTGGAAGTGCTTGATCCTCCATCCTGTACATAATAAGGGGTATCCCACTTGACCTGAAAATTTTAGGCTAATCGCCCTACTGGATGTGGATTGCAAAGCTTTTCCTAAAGTGCTTCTACGTGAGCTAGAACAATGGATCAATGATAGAATCATTCCGACCTACCAGATAGGGTTGAGACTTAACTACTGCACGATGGACAATGTTGTTTCCCTCACTTACCTGAGTCCAGCAAAACAAATACTCCTCCTTTGTATGCTTGCTTTATAGACTAGTGAGGCATTTGATGGTATTGACCGTAATATCCTATGGAAAAAACTGCGGCATACCATGGCAACTGCTTGTGGCAATAAAAGCGTTATACACGGACACCTGTGTGAAGATAATACAATCATGCGGTACGGCGCGGATCCTCACCAACAGAGTGTTCAAGCAGGGATTCCTACTCACCCCCATATTCTTAAATCAGTACACAGCAGATCTTGGGGAAGAACTACTGAAAAGGAAATGTCCCCGCCCAAACTGGGCTGAATGAAATGACCATTAATACAATAAGCAGATGACTGTGCCCTGATGAATCAGACTTGTATTGGGATGAGGAGGGTCCTGGTTATATTACATTTATACAACACACGTAGCGCTCTCTAGGCAAATGCCAGAATAACCGAATTTCTGTCAAAGAAGTAAAAAATTATCAGCTTGAATGGCAACTTGGCCCACTAAAATTAGACACAGCTAGCGAGTACAATTACCTTGGAGTCTTCCTGTTGGACTCAGGAAAACATACATTGCAGGTGAAGGCACTAGAAGGAAAAACTGAAAAAACAACATACACCCTATTCAAATTATACTGCAAATTAACTAGTTACTCGGCCAAGGCACTTCAAAGAGTCATTGGGGCCAAGTCAGTATCTACAATAAATTATGGCCACCTTGCTTACCCAGGAAGGCTCACTGAGACTTTGGAGTGCTGCCCCATAGACTCATACAGGAAAATATTCAACATGGCAAAAAACAGTGGGTGCATCCTAATCCGGTTAGAGTAAGCATGGAAGTAGAGTGTAAAAAAGGCATCATTAAATTCTACCTCCAGACTTAAGACAGACTTAAGACAGGCTTTAGACAAACTTAGGACAGACTTAAGACATACTTAAGACAAACTTGAGACAAACTTAAGACAGACTTAAGACATAATCTTAACTTTACTACTACTAAATGCCTTCTTTGAATACCAAAAGTAGTAAGTTTAGGATTTTGTCTTAAGTTAGTTCTGTGAATCGGGCCCTGGGTTTTATCAATAGAAACGCAATAAAATACATTAAAAAGTTCAAATCATATGCATAGGTAGAATATATAATGCACATTATTTTCATCTTGTCAGTGTTAAAAAAGATCATAAAAATTGACATCAATTTCCACAGTTTGTGTTAAATAACAAGAATTGTATACATATTTATCACGAAAATACAAATTGTACCAATAACATATAAAAGGATTTGAACACAGCATTTCGGTGAACAAGAGATTAATTCATCACCTTCTTCAGAACTTACAATAACAAAAAGGATTTTTTCCTATTTTTGTTAAATAGATTGCTCGTCTAAAAAGATTATTCAGGATACCGTCATCACATGTAGAGATCACATGAACCTTTTTTTTTAAAACCTGCCCTGTAATTCTTTCAGCATGTGTCTCTTGCTTGAATCCACAAACTTCGAATATATTAAGGGTAAGTCAATCAATATACTCTTTCAATTACTTGTTTTTAGAATGACCCCCTTGAGTAGAAATCAATAAATTCCTCTACCTCTTTTAATGTATATGAGGTTATAGGGCATACAACAGTCGCTGAAGCCTAATAGTCACTTCTCCTGTTCATTTATGTATTCCTATGTAATGGATATTTTGAGGTCTGAATCCTGATTCTTAAATATTATAGTGTGCTGCTTGTTGTCTAGAATCCAAATGAAAGATGTATATTATAAATGATGGCATAGAAGACGTCATGAGTGATGTAATATGTGGGGTAATTAGCAGTGCATGGTGAGGGAGCGAGGTATAGTATCTTATGGCACGAGCTATAGGTTTTTGGGCGTATGTATCATTGTGGGAGTTTCCACTGTGTAGTAATGAAAAACAACAAAATCATATATAATCCACTTCAGCTTCTTCCCAGAAAGTTTTGCGTTGATCCTTCAATTGGGGACCAAGAAAAGGGTGTGTTCCCAAACATTGATTTCCCATGTTAATTCCCCATGGAACCTTTTGTGGTATCTACAGAAGGACAGCTGAATGAAATCACACCACATTTGGCAACAAGTTCGAAATTTGCTCAGAAACTGTGCTTTTTATGATTTGGTGTAAATACATTGAACATTTCTTCAGAAATGTACATTTTAAAATGTGCTTGGGAGGTTTTAAAGAGGCTAAAAAGTAAAGTATATTTTGGTGGTTGAAAATGAGGTTGAAGCACAGTTCTATAATTTAGTGTGGTGCAGTTTCCAAAAGGTAACGCCCACAGTCAAAAAACTATTGTACCGGGTAGGAGTACTGTGGTACAAGCTCCTGGTACCAATGGTGGACAGCGAACCCATTCTTGATTGATTTCTTTAGTACTGCTGTACAAATTAAATCATTAAAACAAAAAAAACTAAAATGGGCAGCAAGATGCGGGGAAGCACATGGATAATGCAGGATAGGCAGGAGAGGCAGGGATAGCACAACAGACCAGAAACAGCAGCAGGGGCACAGGCAGTAAACTGGCCATGGAGGGTATGAGAGAGGGACGGGGGAAGCACAACAGAACATGGAGGGTGGTACATGGGCAGAAATCTCACCACAGAGGGTAGACAGGAGAGCCAGGGGGAGGGCAGCATACTAAAGGAGCCTCTCTGGAGGGGCAAGGGCAGCAAGATGGCGATGGAGTGCTCGCAGTAAGGGCAGGGACAGCACAATGGACCACGGAGGAATGGTGGATAATGTGGGGACGGCAAGTTGACAACAGAGGTCAAGCAAAAGAGTTGGGACATCACAATGCATCATGGAGGGAAGAAAGGAGAGGAAGGGGCAGCAAATTGATGTCTGTGGGCATAAGGGAGTAGCGTAGTACAACAGCTTAATATATAGGGAGAAGAGAGAAGCAAGGCAGAACACAGAGAGTAGACAGGAGGAATAGCACAACAAATAAGGGAGGGAAGTAAGAAGGGGCAAAGGCAGCACGTTGAACACAAGAAGGCAGCCGGGAGAGACAGGGATAGCACAATGGACCTGGGAGGGCAGTAGAGATGGGTGTGATAAACATACTGACCACAGAGGGCAGGCGGTAGGGACAGAGGCAGCACAATGGACCACAGAGGACAGAAGGGAGGGACAGGTGAAGCACAACGGACCACAGAGCGTGTGTGGGAGGAGCAGCAATGGGACTATGGAGGGCAGGAAGAAGCGGCATTGGCAGCACATTGACCGTGGAGGGCAGAAAAGAGAGTCAGGGCACCACAATGAATCGCAGAGTGCAGGCAGGGATGCTGGGGTACCAAGCTGGGCATGAGGGCAGGGGTACCATAATGGACCACAGAGGACAGGAGGAACAGGTGGGGCAGAAAGCTGCCCACAGAAGGCAGG
The DNA here is from genome assembly GCF_964261635.1 of Lissotriton helveticus. Lineage (NCBI taxonomy): Eukaryota > Metazoa > Chordata > Amphibia > Caudata > Salamandridae > Lissotriton > Lissotriton helveticus. Next base: position 367,890,651 of record NC_136068.1, on the reverse strand, counting down.
AGGAAGAGGCAGGGTCAGCGCAATGGATCAAGGAGGGCAAATTGACCATGGAGGTCCGGATGTAAAGACGGGGGCAGCGAGTGCACATGTAGGGCAGGCAAGAGGGGCAGGGGCAGCAAGCTAACCACATAGGTCAAGAGTGAGGGGCAGCACAATGGATCACAGAGGACAGGTGAGAGAGGGTAGAAGCAGCACATGAACTGCAATCGGCAGATTAGAGAGGCAGGAGCAGCCAGCTGACCACAAACTGTAGGAGGGAGGGTCATTAGCAGCAAGCTGACCAAAGAGGTCTGGCAAGAGGGGCAGAGACAGCAGGCTGATGACTGATGGCAGGGAGAGGGACAGGAGCAGCACAATTGACCGCAGAATGCAGGGTGGGGTAGAAGAGACAACAATCTGGCCATGGAGGGAATGAGGAGCAGGTAGGAACAAAACAATAGAACACAGAGGGGTCATGCTAACCATGGAAAGCACACAGGAGGGGCAGGGACTGCACAACAGACCATAGATGGCAGGCAGGAGCAGGGGAAGCAAGCTGATTATGGAGGGATGAGAGAGGGGCGGGCAGACAGGGACAGTAGAGGGCAGATGAGAGCGAACTGGGGCAGCAAAATGTGGCAGAGGATGGGCTAGGGGCCGTAAGCTGATGACGCAGAGCATGAGAGAGGGCAGGCGGAAGGTGGAAGGAGCAGCACATGAAGAAGAGAGGGCAGGCTGAAGGTGGGCAGGGTAAGCAAGAGGGCAAGGGCAGCACAACATTACCATGGAGGATAGAAGGGAGTGGCAGACAGGTGAGCATCGAGGGCAAGAAAAAGGGTCAAGGCCAGCATGCTGACCACAGAAGACATGAAAGAGGAGCAGGGGCACTACAATGGACCAGAGGGATGGGCAGGGGCAGCAAGCTGACCGTGAAGGTAAGGCAGGGTGATCAGAGGCATTACAATGAAGGCAGGAAGGAGTGGGAGGGTAGAAAGCTGACTATAGAGGGCATTACGGTGGGGGTAGGAGGTAGCAACATAACCACTGAGGGGATGAAGGAGGGGCATAGGCATCACAACAGAACACAGAGGGCAGGATGGAAGGGGCAGGGCAGGACACAGAGAATTGAGGGCTGCAGGAAATTTCAGGAACAGCAAGCAGACCACAGAGGGTAATAGGGATGGTCAGCACATGGACAAAAGAGAGCAGGAGAAAGGGGCAGAAACAGCAAGCTTCCGATGAAGAGCTGGTATGAGGTGCAGTGGATGAAAGCTGGCCACAGAGGGCAGGCAGGAGAAGCACGGGTAGCACTTTGGACCACAAAGGGAGGGCAGGAGGTAGGTGCAGGGCTAACAATCTGATCACAGAGAGTAGGAGGGAGATACAGGAGAAGATAGTAGAGCGTGGAGGCCAGGAAGGAGGGGCAGAGGCTGCAAGCAGACCACAGATGCCAGGAGCAGCAAGCTGACCAATGATAATATTAGGGAGAGGCAGAACAACAAATAACAGAGGGCAGATGAGAGGGGCAGGACAGCAAAAAGAGAACAGGGGTCACATGGAGCAACACACATAAAACAAAGAGCAGGCAGGTAAGGGCAGTAAACTGACAATGGAGGGTGAAAAGGTGGGGCAGTGGCACCAAGCCGTACATGGAGGGCTGGTGGGAGGGGCAGAGGCAGCATGTTGACCATGGAGGGCATAAGGGATGGGCAAGGGCATTACAATGGACCACAGAAGGCATATGGAAGGACACAGCGACAGCATACATTGAACAGAAAGCAGGCAGGAGGGGGCCAGATCAGTAAGCTGAACATGAGGGGCACCACAAAACATGGGGAAATCAGCAGAGGCGTCAAGCAGATCAGGGAGGGTAGGGGGAGGATTAGGCAGGAGAGGGGCAGGGCCTGTAGGAGAGGGAAGGGTAGCATGAGGGCCAGGTAGGACAGGATGGAGGGGCAACAAGTATACCTTGAAGAACATGCACGAGGGGCAGGAGCCAGCAATCTGACCACAGAGTCAAGAGGGACTGGGCAGTGGTGGCACATAGATCATGGATGACAGGCAGGAGGGGGCAGGGACAGCAAGCTGACCACATGGAACACATGAGAGGGTCAGAGGCAGTAAACTGACCAAGGGGGGCTGGAGGGATGGGGCACGGGCAGCACAATGGACCACAAAGGGCAAGAGGGAGTGGCAGGGCCACCAAGCTGAACAGGGGAGAGATACAGGGGGAGCTGGTTGACCACATAGGGCTGGCAGGAGAAGCAGGGACAGCAAAATACACTGCAGAGGTCAGGAGGGAGGGGCAGAGATCACAATCTGACCAAAGAGGGCAGGAGGGAGGAGCAGGAAGTGAGATTTGACCACAAAGGGTATGAGGGAAAGACAGCACAATGGATCACAGAGGGTAGTCAAGAGGGTGCAGGGATGGTGCACAGAGAACAGAGGGCAGGCTGGAGGTGAAAGCTGACCATGCAGGGCAGAAGCGAGGGACACTGCCGGCAAGCTAATCACGGAGGGCAGATAGAAGTAGAAAAGGCAGCAATCTAACTGTAGAAGGCATGTGTAAAGGCCAGGGGCCGCATGCTGACAAAAGACAACAGCTGGGAAGAGCAGGTGCAGAAAGTTGACTGCAAAGGGCAGGTATGGACAAAAATATCACAATTGACGCTGGAGAGCAGGAGTGAGGACAGGTGCAGCAAGCTGGCCACAGATGGCAGACAGGTAAGAAATAGAAAGCAAAACAGACCACAAAGGTCATTAGGGAGGGTCAGTGGCAAAAGCTGACCATGGAGAGTAGACGGGAAAGACAGGGGAAGCCCAACAAACGGAGAAGGGCAGAAAGGAGGGAAAGGGGCAGTAAGCTTACCACAGAGGTAATGAAGGATGGGCAGGAGCACCATAAGAATAACAGAGGACACGCAGGATGGGGAATGAAGTAGGATGACTGTGGAGGACAGGAGAGAGAGGCAGGGGCATCAAGGTGACTATGAAGGGCACAACCGAGGGGCAGCAAATTGACTACGGAGGGCATAGGGATAGGCAAAGGATTTACAATGGACTATGGTAGGCAGATGGGAGGGGGCAGCACACAGAGAACAGAGGGCAGGTAGGGGCAGCAAGGTGACAACAGAAGGCAAGAGGTTAGAGCAGGGGCAGAAACCACAAAGGGCATGAGGGAGGGGTAGCACAACACATCACGAAGGGCAGGAGGGATGGGCATGAGTTGCACAACAGAGGATGGTGAGAAAGAGGGAGGGACAGGAGCAGAATTCTAACTACGAAGATCATGTGAGAGGAGCAGAGGCAGAACGTTCAGCAAACAAGGCATGAAGGGTGGGCAAGAGCAGCGTAATTAAAACAACGGTAAGGTTGAAGGGGGCAGCGGCCGCAAAAAGAGAAAGGAGAGAAGGCAAGAGGGGGGCACGTGCTGTGAGCTGATTATGGAGGGCAGAAGGGAGGGTGAGGGGAGCAAGCAGCCCATAAAGGGGATGAGGGAGGGACAAGGGCAGCACAACAGACCATGGAGCATAGGCAAGGGCAGCAGGGGTGGCACATGGAGAAGGGAGGGCAGGCAAAAGGGCCAGGCTATGCAAACTGACTGATGAATTCAGTGTGAGGGGCGGTAGCAGCATAATGTCTCACAATTGGCTAGAGGGAGGGCAAGGGGCAGCAAACTCATCATGAGGCTTAGTTCGCCTCATGGTAGGTGCAGAGGAGTTAAGCTGACCATTGTAAATGTAAATGTAAATGTATTTGTATTTATATAGCGCACTTCTACCCAGAGGTCTCGTAGCGCTGTATTCATACCGCTGTGGAACACATCCTGGCTTTCCTGTGAAATGTCCACTCCTGAGCACCCCCAAGGTGAAGCCAGGCATCCAAGCGCTGCTGGGGCCGTTGTGGAGATTAAGCAAGCTATTGCCCAGAGTCACAGAGTGGGACCCATGATTAGACTAGGCTCCGAGGCGAGAATTATCAGGTCCGGGGAAATTGAGTCCAAGAGCCGCCGAGGCAGGAATTGAACCCTGGTCCCGGGCCAGACCTCTGCATCAGGGTCTGCCGCTCTAACCATTGAGCCACGCTTCTCCACATGAGGACCATTGAGGACAAGTGGAGGGGCACAGGCTGAGCAATAAAACACAGAGAACAGGAAGGGCAGTGGCAGCACAAAAGCCCACAAATGAGAAGAAGGCGAGGCAAGAGCAGCAAGATACCCACACAGGTGTTGAAGGCGGGTCATAAAGTAGTAACTTGCCCATCGAGAGCATGATAGAGGCACAAGGACAAGACAACACAATGGACCACAAAGGGGCAGTGGGAGGGGGTAATGGCAGCACACAGAGAACAGAGGGCATCCAGGAAGGTGCAAGGGAAGCAAGATAACCATATAGAGCAGGATATAGTGTCATGAGGCAGCATGCTGCCCACAGGGGGCATGTGATCCGTGCAGAAGAACTAAGCTGACCATGTGGTAAGAGCACAGGCAGCACAGTGGACCACAGAGGGCAGGGTCATCAAGCAGACCACGGAGCAAGAGGTAGGGACAAGGGGAGCAAGCTGACCATTGAAGGCATAAGGGACAGGCAAGGACATTACAATGGATTAAAAAGAGTAGATGGCAAGGGGAAGCACATGGAGATTTGAAGGTAGGCTAGAGAGGGCAGGGTTAGCAAACTGACTGAAGATGGCAGGAGGGAGGTACAGAAGCTTTAAGTTGACCATGGAGGGCCAGAGGGAGGGGCAAGGGCAGCAAGCTGACTATGGGGGTCAGGTGGGAGGTGCAGAGCACAAGGAAGTTACAGGAGGAGCAAATTGAGCATGGGGGCAGGAGGGAGGGGCAGTAAGTTAGTCATAGAGGGCATGTGGGAAATGCAGAGCAGGTGGAAGGTACAGGAGCACAAGGTGACATTGGAGGGCAGGATCAGCAAACTGACCACAGTGAACATTAGGGAGGGGCAGCACAATGGCTCACAGACGGCAGATCAAAGGGGCAGGGGCAGCACATGGAGAACAGAGGGCAGATGAGAGGGGCCAGAGGCAGCAAGCTGAACACAGATGGCAGGTGGGAGGGCATGGAAAGCACAAAAGACCATAAAGGGCAAGAAGGAGGGAATGGGGCAGCAAGTTGACCATGGAGAGCACAGTTCAAAATTTGCCTGAACCCACTGTGGGACATATTAGCCTGCAGTGCACTAACATTCTATTGCTACTCAAAAAAGAGACAAAATTGGGTTGCAATTATAAGGTACTTACAACATTAGCAAAAGATACTTATATGTTCACCTCTTCTCCAAGCCACAACTGAAACTGATTTCCCTATTCTTTGCCAGGAAACAATGAATAACATTAAACTGAGTGGTGATTATGAGATCATTTAGGCTCAACTCTATGTATACAGTCACTGCCATAAGCATCTAAACTGCATACAGCAATTCCCTGAAGACAATCACCTGCCTACAATCACACATCCTATTGCAAGTTCCCATGGTGGAATAGCCAACAATCATGTCCTTTCATGCCTCAAGATGCGCACATCAACTTTAAATCCTTACCAGGCATGATGTCATTTAGAGAAATACATCATAACAAATCAGCATCTCAGAACGCAGATTGTAATGTAAAGTCCTCCTTCAAAGCATTCCCTTCCTCAAATCTTCTAGCGCATAACCTATGTGACATAGACTAAACCTTGGTGAGCACTAATCAAACAATCCAACCTACTAACTTTAGAAAGCAACTAAATAGTATCCACATATATAAACTGAAGTATCACAAAGTTCTTTCTTGCCCTAGTAGGTTTGCAGAGTTTTGCATTTCTTGCACTCATGGGTTTGCAAAGTTATTTAAATGCATAGCACAAATAATTTGACACAGTCATATTCGCTGTACAGTTGGAACATACCTGTGGTATCCTCCGGAGGCCTAGAATTCTTGCCACTTGAACTGATGAAGATGAGCGGGTATCACCAAGTACAGCTGCCATTTTTAAGGGGTGCTGACAACTGTAGTTTGGGACAGTATCCCCCATTCCTGACAACAGCCACAGGGACCCTTGGGCTGGCAGACAGTCTGAGTCACAGGTGTCAAGAATTCTGAATCCCAGGGTCACATTAGGCAGCAAGTTGGGATTTTGGTTGACCTCGTCTGTAGCAAATACCATGGCAAGGGCACACTGGTACATTTCAACGTAAATTCTGCAAATATTTAAACAGCTGTAAATGGCAACATGCTTGCATTTTCTTCACCTATCCCCTTAAATAAAAACATGTCACTGAATAAACTTCCTAGCAAAGCCATTAGTATGAGAACATCTTAATATATTGATCAAACTGTTGATTGGTTTCAACCATGCAACTGTTATCTAATGTGCGTATGTAGGTTTACAGCTGAGAGCTATGCAAATATAATACAATAGTTCAACTGTTTGCACAAATGTCAAGATCGATGTACTGTAAGCATTTCTGGGGAATTATTTTCTGTTTAATTTGGTGTTTGATGTAGAGCAAGGATATATTAACTGAAAGTGGTGACAGTCAATGGAAATTGAAAGAAATATGATAGTTTATTGCCCCGGTACCTTGCATTACCGGAATTTATTGGATTACACCCAACTAATGAACCCTGACCAAGGCAAATCAGCGCAAGGGCAGTATGGAATAATGCTATTAACTGGCTCAAAGGGTAGTAATACTATGAATTTTTAAATTTCCCATATTAACGCACATCGTATGGACTCAGGAGAAAGCCCATGCCAACTTAATTCTGAGGATTCTATGTGGCCCTCCAGCTCTCAACTTCATAAAGAAGATTGATATTAAATAATATATAATACGTCAATATCTGGGCGAGGTTTGACAAGAAATATTTCTCCTTTCCACCTTCAGCAGCAAACATTTTGGTGGATAAAAGCCTTCTTAAAATAAAGCACTTGTTGGAAATTTTTCATCCCAGCCTCTGCCCTGTGACCTGAGGATAATATTGATTAATCTCTGATTCCTAATCATGCATTTCAGATAGTGACCTGGCTTAACCACTGACTCAGAAAGAACTTAAAAACAAGTTCTAAAAATGCAATAAATTCTTTAGGTTCAACACAAATTCATCTTTCTCTTGAACGTTGGCTTACCAGATGTGAGTTGTAGACCTCATCTCCTAATTCTTTTAATCAAAATAATTTCTGGTGGCACCTCAAAGTTGGTACTATGTTCATCCTCCTTGTGGTTTATCAGGATTCCTAGAGTAACTAATACAGCTCCATTACTTATCACTGTTTGAGCCTTTGCATTTTAAAAGATATTAACTAGGTTCATGTAATGGAAGGAGGACACCCATCTCTCTAAAAAACAGTGCAGACAGTCACCAGCAGCACAGAAGCATGTTGGACAATTGTAAAGTAGAAAGCTGCAACACACGAAAAAGATGCATTTCAATTGGCTATTAATTGGTGAATATCCAGCAGGGAGAATCAAAAATCAGAACTTGAGTGTTGGACTTGGCCCTCTCTGTAGGTGTATCCCACACCTTTTTGCCTTCGCCCCTCCTGTTTTCTGAACACATTTTTGTTGGCCTTTAGGATTCTGCATACTTCACCACGTCTCACCAGTGCTAAATCTCCTTTAAATACAGTGAAGTTGACTTACACCCAATTGGCACATTCAGCTTACTTATACAAATACAATGGTACCACAGGTACCCAGAGATGGCAATTTAAATGATACTAGAGGGCCTGCATTTCGACATGGCAAAATAAACCTTTTTTAAAGAGGATTCAACCCGCACTCCATGTGTGTGAACAATGTCAAATAATGAAACCTACGATTTATCAACATAATCAATGTGTGCTGGTTTGAATGAGGACCTGTCCGTGTCCGAATACATAAATTGCAAAGCCTGGTGTGCAAAGGCATGCACACTATTCGTAAAGCGCACTACTTCTACACCCAGAACAGTTAATCAAATGCTCAAACAATTGGAATACACCATGCAGCAGAAAATTAATCAAACTTCTTCAGAGGAAAGTGGTGGATATTTATTCGTCTTTACCTTGTGTGTCTGGAGGGGAGCCTTCCATTGCACATTGCGCTAGCCTGTCTCAAAGGAAATGCCAGATATCCGCCTTTGAGCCCCTAGATATTGCCCAGCTTTAGATACTGTTGACATCTGTGAAATTGGGCTCTCTGAGGGATCCAGCACCTCCTTTGATCCTGAAAACGTCGGCCCCTGTGTTACCACCTACGCTCTCTGAGCTGCTTGGTTTATCTATTACACCCTCCACTGTTCCCCAAGTATGGACACATGCCACTGTTACTCCATTGCTCATTAAATCAAATCTGTGCTTCTAAGTTATAAGACAATCACAGCTTTTCTGTTTTACCTTTTGCGGCTAGAGTCTTAGAAAAAGCCCATCGACAGACAGTTATCTGCCTATCTGGAATCTCACAATTTTTTGCATGTGTCTCTGTTTGGTTACAATCTTGCCACAGCATGAATTCTGAGCTCCTTTGGATTACAGAAGATCACAAATAAACATTGGACAGGGGTGGGGAAGTCTCCCTCAACTTATTGTCTGGAAACTGTAGTCCATTGGATGGGACTGAACTGCTTCAAAATCAATGGCAGTAAAACGGAAATTTTGCTAATTGGACTTGTGGGGCTTGCTCTGGTGGTCGGAGGTGGAAGGCCCTATACTAGAGGTCAGAAAGGTAGTAATGAGCCTGGGAATGTGACTGGATAAGGTACTGAGATTCAATCATCAGATCAACACAGTAATTGGGTTCTGTTTTGGTATGCAAAGGGCCTCATGAAAGTTCTTCTGTTCTTGCAGGCGTCCACTCAAGGCACTATCAGCCACGCACTGATCATATAGTGTCTGGACAATGGCAATATTTTGTTTTGAGGAGTTTCAAAGGCCTCGATTAAAAGAATTCAAACTAACTAGAATGCAGCACCATGTCTCCTTGGACACATTCCCTAATTCTCAACTGTTTCGACTCATTTCAGGGACTTTCATTTCCTACCTGTGGCTAAACAAATCCTAAATAAAGCATTGTGCTTTGTTTACTGAGCACCTGCTTAATCTGGGTGATAGTATTTGAAGAATCTGGTAACACCTTTTTGTCCTTTGAGATCCTTGCACTCTACTAACCTCAGACTGGCTCAAGTACCGCAAACTTGTTGTGTCAGACAGGTAGGTCGCTCCTTTAAATATCTGGCACCTAAATTATGGAACTCCCTCCTCTTGAGTCAGACATAGGCTGTATTCCACAAACATCTGAAGACTTGGCTATTCTAAGTTGGCAAGGAGTCCTGCTGGGACTTTCGCACTGGAGAACACTATTTGGGTAGCTATGCGCTAAATAAACTCTTGAAATAGAAATTAGATTTAGAACTCTCATTCAAAGGGTACCACCTGACCTTTTAAGGCCAGCCCTGCATGCTTAAGCCAGGTTTAAGATATTTGGCATATTTAGAAGTAGGTATTTGTCCTAGAAAAGTAAGTTATTATCTGTGTAAAAATGTTTATGCTACAGTGGCATTATTTTGTTAGTGTTAAGATGGACAGTTGAAGAAATAAATGTGAATGCCTACTACTCTGACTACGTGCAGTTCAGATACCTTCCACCTACACTCCCACCTAAAACGATAACAGTAAAAACATAACATCTTACACAGCACCTAGGGTGATGACCTCATTCCAAGTCATTACTGTTGCTGTCTCTGGTCTGGAACATTTCATCTCAAAATTATGTTTTTTACATGTATTATTCGAATGTGTAAAATAATAGCAGGACAAGAATACAAAACCCAGAATGCAATATGGTACCCTGACTGGAAACAGCACCTGTAATGGCTTGGGGGAAAGTGGTCACCCCAATACCACCCTTATTCCATATTGTGAATAACACCCGAAATCGCAAGGGGCTGATTTGCAGCAGCAATATTATGGAAACGAGAGGGCACTTCCAGCATTGATAAAGGGTTAAAGTAAGGGCCAACCCCAAAAAGTTTTTTTATCTATTGCCATGGCAGGTGTTTTAGCAAAGTGTTACCCATTAATATAGCACTTGCTATAGCAGACGTGCCACAACTCAGTATAAATATTTTCATGTATCTCAGAAAAATAGAAGGCGGATTTAGCCTGCTGAATTTCTAGGGTGTGATTTTGAGCTTACGTGGTGAAGTCTGAAACCTTTATATTAAATAATCGAAAATCCTTAATTGATTACGAAAGTAATCTTGAAACAAATGCGTTTAAGCTCATATATGGTGGTCAGCCGACTTCTTTGCAGCCCAATCTGGCTAAGGTGTTTGCATATCCAGGATTAAATTCATGAACATTTTTTCAACAGACGTGTAAGACAATAGTTTAGGTAGATAGATTTTAGGCCCGACTGGAAGTAAAACTATTAGAATAGTCTGGGTCTAATGTGTGCCAGTGGTTGCACGTGTTGGGCACCAGTACTCATTTTTGGGGACCTGAACGTAATTTTTATCAGCAGACTTTGACCCAGAGAAATGAAAAAATCTGAAAAAGAAGAAAGAAGAAAAATACAGGAGAACTGAGACAAATGAAAGCAGGAATGGAAAAAGAACACGAAAAAGTAATGTAAAGAGACAGGTAGAGTAGATTGTAGAAGAAACAGAGGTGGAATCAAGCCTAGGCAGTCATGGTATTCAGCAACCGCAACATTTAGGCGAGCCTCGAGGGCGCCTAACAAAAAATGTGTGTTCCCGCACTTAAATCTTTTACAAGTTAAGCACTACGCGCCATATTTACTAACATTTTGCATCATGGTTGTGCAGCCATGATGTAAAATGCTAGTAGATATTTACAAAGTCACGTAAGGGTGGATTTTCCCCCACCTTGGGTGGCTTTGTTAAGAAATGTAGTACAACGCAGCTGTTACATTTCATTCTGGGAGGTGTTCCATGAGTGGAGCATGGAGGTTCCCATGGATCCAACCAGGGACATTATGCAATCTTGCATTTACAAACTTTTGTAAATCTGGGACTGGGTGAAATCACAACCGGTCCCAGGATGCTTGTTTCCGGTCCAGGGAAGACATGGCTTGGCAGTTCGGGCTGGACTGTTCCCACAAGGCACAGGGTCAGACTGATTTGCATATAGCCATGTCTGAACTGGGGTGGCTGAGTGAACTAAAGAATGGTGATGGATTAAACCCAGATCAGTTGACTGGGGGTGAGTGTTTGTATTGTCAACGCTCCGTCCATCATCCCCTTTGGTTTTTCTTTGTTCGCCCTAAGTGTGGCAGGGTATGCTCAGACGTGAGTCCCTTGTTCACTTGGCCACTGGATTCAAGATAGCCTGGCTGATGAGGATTATGAATCCGAAACCGGTCCCAGGATGCTTGTTTCCGGTCCAGGGAAGACATGGCTTGGCAGTTCGGGCTGGACTGTTCCCACAAGGCACAGGGTCAGACTGATTTGCATATAGCCATGTCTGAACTGGGGTGGCTGAGTGAACTAAAGAATGGTGATGGATTAAACCCAGATCAGTTGACTGGGGGTGAGTGTTTGTATTGTCAACGCTCCGTCCATCATCCCCTTTGGTTTTTCTTTGTTCGCCCTAAGTGTGGCAGGGTATGCTCAGACGTGGCAGGGTATGCTCAGACGTGAGTCCCTTGTTCACTTGGCCACTGGATTCAAGATAGCCTGGCTGATGAGGATTATGAATCCGAAACCGGTCCCAGGATGCTTGTTTCCGGTCCAGGGAAGACATGGCTTGGCAGTTCGGGCTGGACTGTTCCCACAAGGCACAGGGTCAGACTGATTTGCATATAGCCATGTCTGAACTGGGGTGGCTGAGTGAACCAAAGAATGGTGATGGATTAAACCCAGATCAGTTGACTGGGGGTGAGTGTTTGTATTGTCAACGCTCCGTCCATCATCCCCTTTGGTTTTTCTTTGTTCGCCCTAAGTGTGGCAGGGTATGCTCAGACGTGAGTCCCTTGTTCACTTGGCCACTGGATTCAAGATAGCCTGGCTGATGAGGATTATGAATCCGAAACAGGTCCCAGGATGCTTGTTTCCGGTCCAGGGAAGACATGGCTTGGCAGTTCGGGCTGGACTGTTCCCACAAGGCACAGGGTCAGACTGATTTGCATATAGCCATGTCTGAACTGGGGTGGCTGAGTGAACTAAAGAATGGTGATGGATTAAACCCAGATCAGTTGACTGGGGGTGAGTGTTTGTATTGTCAACGCTCCGTCCATCATCCCCTTTGGTTTTTCTTTGTTCGCCCTAAGTGTGGCAGGGCATGCTCAGACGTGAGTCCCTTGTTCACTTGGCCACTGGATTCAAGATAGCCTGGCTGATGAGGATTATGAATCCGAAACCGGTCCCAGGATGCTTGTTTCCGGTCCAGGGAAGACATGGCTTGGCAGTTTGGGCTGGACTGTTCCCACAAGGCACAGGGTCAGACTGATTTGCATATAGCCATGTCTGAACTGGGGTGGCTGAGTGAACTAAAGAATGGTGATGGATTAAACCCAGATCAGTTGACTGGGGGTGAGTGTTTGTATTGTCAACGCTCCGTCCATCATCCCCTTTGGTTTCTCTTTGTTCGCCCTAAGTGTGGCAGGGTATGCTCAGACGTGAGTCCCTTGTTCACTTGGCCACTGGATTCAAGATAGCCTGGCTGATGAGGATTATGAATCCGAAACCGGTCCCAGGATGCTTGTTTCCGGTCCAGGGAAGACATGGCTTGGCAGTTCGGGCTGGACTGTTCCCACAAGGCACAGGGTCAGACTGATTTGCATATAGCCATGTCTGAACTGGGGTGGCTGAGTGAACTAAAGAATGGTGATGGATTAAACCCAGATCAGTTGACTGGGGGTGAGTGTTTGTATTGTCAACGCTCCGTCCATCATCCCCTTTGGTTTTTCTTTGTTCGCCCTAAGTGTGGCAGGGTATGCTCAGACGTGAGTCCCTTGTTCACTTGGCCACTGGATTCAAGATAGCCTGGCTGATGAGGATTATGAATCCGAAACCGGTCCCAGGATGCTTGTTTCCGGTCCAGGCAAGACATGGCTTGGCAGTTCGGGCTGGACTGTTCCCACAAGGCACAGGGTCAGACTGATTTGCATATAGCCATGTCTGAACTGGGGTGGCTGAGTGAACTAAAGAATGGTGATGGATTAAACCCAGATCAGTTGACTGGGGGTGAGTGTTTGTATTGTCAACGCTCCGTCCATCATCCCCTTTGGTTTTTCTTTGCACGTGTTGGGCACCAGTACTCATTTTTGGGGACCTGAACGTAATTTTTATCAGCAGACTTTGACCCAGAGAAATGAAAAAATCTGAAAAAGAAGAAAGAAGAAAAATACAGGAGAACTGAGACAAATGAAAGCAGGAATGGAAAAAGAACACGAAAAAGTAATGTAAAGAGACAGGTAGAGTAGATTGTGGAAGAAACAGAGGTGGAATCAAGCCTAGGCAGTCATGGTATTCAGCAACCGCAACATTTAGGCGAGCCTCGAGGGCGCCTAACAAAAAATGTGTGTTCCCGCACTTAAATCTTTTACAAGTTAAGCACTACGCGCCATATTTACTAACATTTTGCATCATGGTTGTGCAGCCATGATGTAAAATGCTAGTAGATATTTACAAAGTCACGTAAGGGTGGATTTTCCCCCACCTTGGGTGGCTTTGTTAAGAAATGTAGTACAACGCAGCTGTTACATTTCATTCTGGGAGGTGTTCCATGAGTGGAGCATGGAGGTTCCCATGGATCCAACCAGGGACATTATGCAATCTTGCATTTACAAACTTTTGTAAATCTGGGACTGGGTGAAATCACAACACCTCCCAGAGGGTGGCGTAATGAGAAGAAAAATCTTTTTTTCTCGTTATTATTTTCCTCTTTTTATGTGCACTGCATTCTGCTGCACACATAGAAAGAGGAAAATGGCTCAAGGGGTTCTGCTTATAACACAGGCACCTTTGCACAGTGGTGCAAGGGTTCCTGCATTGGTGCTAGCCTACCGAAAGTGCGCTAGCGCAATGAGAGAGCAAAATTGCACCATATCTTAGTAGATATGGGGAGAGGAGTTGGCCTTACGGCTAGGGCGGTCGACCTTGAATCTGGGGAACCGGGATCGAGTCTCGGCAATAATGCTGAACATCCTGTGATTCTGGGAAAATCACTTAATCTCCCCGTGCCTAACAAAAATGGATGTGTCCTCATGTAACGCAAATGGTGCTCTGGAAAGCGCGCTGATACCCGGTACCGGGTCATGTTCGCGCTTTATAAAACTCTAAAAAAAAAAAGATATGGAGCATTTCTGCTCTCTCCTTCATGCAACATAGCACAGCCAGTTGCCTAGCTCCACTCCATTGCATTTAAGAGATAAAAAATCAGTCCCTGAAAATCCTTTTCTTTCAACAGACCTGAATCTTAGAGAAGTAACGTGGAGGTAGCCAGTTCGTTTCCTCACATTTTCTATAACTTTGCTTAGTTTCCTGTACCTACAACTGCATTTAGTGGAGTGGTGTGGCTCACTGGTTAGAGGCGGCAGACCCGTAAGCAGAGGACGGCCCGGGACCAGGGTTCGATTCCCGACGCGGCAGGGTCGTGGACCAGGGTCAGCGGGCTCGATAATTCTCGCCTCGGTGCCTACTCCAGTCAGGGACCACACTCGGCAACTCTGGGCATTAGCTTGCCTCATCTTCACAACGGCCCCCCAGACCGCCGGGGATGCTTGGTCGCACCTTAGAGATACCCATTAGGGACCATCTCTCAGGGTGAGCCAGGACGGGTTCCCCAGCGGTCGAAGCGCGGAGATACTCCTCCGGGAGTTGATTCTAGCGCTATATAAACCCTAAATTAAATTAAATTAAATTAAATTAAATTTTCACCTACATTATTTTAGTTTTATTTTCTTTTAAAGTCGTTTGGTAGACAGTCTTGGCTATTCTATTTTTCTTTTGCTCTTTCTTCATGCATTTCTCTTTACCCTCCCTTCTTGATAATCTTGCACAATGTGTGATATTATCAGGGGTCGAAAAGGATGATAGTACAGGAAACGACGTTGATCTACTTTGTTAACGATAAACTTTCTTTCTACAGTGAATCATTCCAGAATGCCTCTGTTAGCAGGAAAGTTAAGACAGTCAGTAGTTAGTGGGAAAGACATGGTAGACGAATATCACAAGTTCGTTCATGGCCTCCAGTGCTGCTCCTAGACTTAGAACCTGTAGGATAATCAATTGCATCCTCTCAATGACAAATCAGTGCACACAGGAGAGTTTATTTGAGTCCTAGGGTCTTTTAGGATTATGTTCTGTGCACCCTCACAGCTGCATAAGGGAGATGCACACTTGGGCTCTGAGTTACTCACATTTTGTGTTTTGGTGGCAACGATTTTTGGGGCAGCCATGAAACAAAATACTAGTTGCGATTTACAAACTCACGCAAGGGCAAATTTGCGTCATGCATTGGTTTGTAAAAAGAAAGTAACTAAAAGCAGTACCTTTGAGTAGGCATTGCATGAGTGGAGCATGGGCGTTCCCATTCTTCTAGTCATGTATTTTGATGCAAATCCAGATTTACTAAAGGAAGTAAACCTGGATTTCCACTAAAATGGTGTGTTAGCCAAGAGAGACATAATGAGGAGAAATAGCTTCATTTCTCTGAACTAATTCTGCTCTCCACGTGTGCTGCATTCTCCAGCTCACATGGAAAAAGGAACATGGTTTTAAGGATTGTTTTTGCAAAGGATGATGGCCCTTCCTGCACAAAACAATCCTACCCATGATGCAGGCACCCTTGCACCATGGGGCAAGGGTGCCTGCATTGGCGTGAGGCTATCTGAAGTGTGCCAGCACTATGAAAGAACGGTGATGGATTAAACCCAGATCTTTTGACTGGGTGTGAGTGTTTGATTGATTCAGATGCTCCGTCCATCACCACCCCCTTTTGCACCGCTTTTGGCCGCCATAAGTGTGGCAGGGTATGCTCAGACGTGAGTCCCTTGCTCACTTTGCCACTGGATTCAAGCAAGCCAGGCTGAAGACGGCTGGAATGCCAGAAACCGGTCCTCGGAAGCTTGTTTCCGGTCCAGCGAAGACATGGCTTGGCAGTTCGGGCTGGACTGTTCCCATGAGGCACAGGGTCAGACTGATTTGCTTATAGCCATGTCTGAACTGGGGTGGCAGAGTGGGCTAAAGAACGGTGATGAATTAAACCCAGATCTTTTGACTGGGTGTGAGTGTTTGATTGATTCAGATGCTCCGTCCATCACCACCCCCTTTTGCACCGCTTTTGGCCACCATAAGTGTGGCAGGGTATGCTCAGACGAGAGTCCCTTGCTCACTTTGCCACTGGATTCAAGCAAGCCGGGCTGAAGACGGCTGGAATGCCAGAAACCAGTCCTCGGAAGCTTGTTTCCGGTCCAGGGAAGACATGGCTTGGCAGTTCGGGCTGGACTGTTCCCATGAGGCACAGGGTCAGACTGATTTGCATATAGCCATGTCTGAACTGGGGTGGCAGAGTGGGCTAAAGAACGGTGATGGATTAAACCCAGATCTTTTGACTGGGTGTGAGTGTTTGATTGATTCAGATGTTCCGTCCATCACCACCCCCTTTTTGCACCGATTTTGGCTGCCATAAGTGTGGCAGGGTATGCTCAGATGTGAGTCCCTTGCTCACTTTGCCACTGGATTCAAGCAAGCCGGGCTGAAGACGACTGGAATGCCAGAAACCGGTCCTCGGAAGCTTGTTTCCGGTCCAGGGAAGACATGGCTTGGCAGTTCGGGCTGGACTGTTCCCATGAGGCACAGGGTCAGACTGATTTGCATATAGCCATGTCTGAACTGGGGTGGCAGAGTGGGCTAAAGAATGGTGATGGATTAAACCCAGATCTTTTGACTGGGTGTGAGTGTTTGATTGATTCAGATGCTCCGTCCATCACCACCCCCTTTTGCACCGCTTTTGGCCGCCATAAGTGTGGCAGGGTATGCTCAGGCGTGAGTCCCTTGCTCACTCTGCCACTGGATTCAAGCAAGCCGGCCTGAAGACGGCTGGAATGCCAGAAACCGGTCCTCGGAAGCTTGTTTCCGGTCCAGGGAAGACATGGCTTGGCAGTTCGGGCTGGACTGTTCCCATGAGGCACAGGGTCAGACTGGTTTGCATATAGACATGTCTGAACTGGGGTGGCAGAGTGGGCTAAAGAACGGTGATGGATTAAATCCAGATCTTTTGACTGGGTGTGAGTGTTTGATTGATTCAGATGCTCCGTCCATCACCACCCCCTTTAGCACTATGAGAGAGCAGAATTGCGCCATATTTTAGTAAATATGGTGCAACTCTTCTCTCTCTCATTCACACAACACAGCACAGCCTGTTGCCTTGCTGACTTGTGTCGTATGAAAGGTTAGTAAATCTGCCCCTAGAGTTTGAAGAACATGTGCTATCTAAGTGACAGGCACTGCAACCTGCATAGTTCAGAAAGACAGAGGGCTCTTTGCTGTTCTGCATTTAAATGCTTAATGCCTGAAGCTCATGTACTCCTTCACAGAATTATAAAGAGGTTGGGAGACGTTTGGAAAATCTTCTCAAGCTGTACATGCTTATTGGTATAAGAAATACAATTGTATGCATGGTGTACAAAGGTGGACATATGAAAAACAGGACAGTTGGTGGGCTTTCTATCAAACGATCCCCCTTTTCACCATATGTTTGTGAGTATAAATGATCTCATGCAGCTTTCACTTGTGATTGTTCCCTGCCCAGTTAATCCCTAGGCAACCATTTGTGTGGGACGCACTTGTGTACAAAAGGAATCTGAGATACCAGTGTCAAAGCATGTTTGTGCCCATCCAGTTTCTATAAGTTGCATAGTGAACATTACAATCACGGTGCATGCTTCCCAGATCTGGTTTCATATTTCCCACAAATCATTTCTGTTCTGTGAGAAAGCTGTACAGTTGACACTTGCATAAAGAAACCAGGAATATAAGCCATCAGTGGGATCTAAGCTAGATTTTGATTGTATACTTGAAATGACAGCGGACCAATTGATTTTTAAAACACTAGTACAGCTCAGCAAGCATCTGCAAAAGTGAAAGAAGTCAACTTTTTTAAAGAAGTTTGCCTCAAAGTAATTAAGGCTGCCATAGTAATTACAACAAAAAGACCATTTCGGTCTCATTTCCGTATTATTGTCCTAACTTCTGATTTTAATTACCTTCAGGTACACTGCATTATGAGCAGGCTAGCAAGATCAAGACTTTCTAAATGTACTTCTTGCACGCCTAGATAACATCCTTGTTTGCTAAGTAAAGTGTTCTTATCTATCCAACCAGACATGTAGCTGGCACATACTGAGGTCTATTCACGAAGGTAAATTTGCATGAGTAAATTTACTCAGCAGTAAACCTACTTCTGCACACAGGTGTAAATCTAGACTTTTGAGCTTTTCACCAGTAAAGAATTCTCCATCCCGTCAGTTCAGCGGGTACAAACATGTAAGAGCGAATTTACAAGTGTAAAGTAACTACTATTAACTTTTGCCACATAGGTTGTGCTCTTCCCCACTATGGCAAAGATCTCCATATAGGAAAATAAAGGGAAAATGAAACAGTGTATTCATTGAAAAAATACCAATATTTTAATGTAAAGTGTAATTGTAAAATTATTTAAGATAATTCTTTTTAACCTGGAAATAATAAACTAAAATATTGCCGTACATTAACTCTTCAAACTAAATGTTTTTCAAAAATGGTATCAAATACATATATTTGTTATTTTATAAATATTACTATTTAAACACAATTTTAAAAAAACAAAACCTCACTAGCATTTTTATTATTTGTGTTTTACGTGTGCCACTTACTTGTCACAATATTTGTCAGTGGGCGAGTCTGTGAAGCTCATTGTTGGAAAGATCATTTCAGCATGCACCGGCACCAGGGCACCAAACATTACATCTCCTTCCTTGGAGTAAGCTTGCAGGGCCTGGCTGGAGAGCTTGCAGCCTGCCCGGCCGGTGACGTAGACAGCAGCTTGCACCAAGAGGAGCAGTACGGTCATCAGGAAAGTCATTCTTCGTCCAACTATGGCTTCTCTCAAGCTTGCTTGTTCCCAAGGACCATGTTCTGTTTAGGACCGGACTTAACGTACCAGAATCATTTACGCAAAGGGAATTGGGGAAAAAAGGACAGCTATTTCAATTAGATGCACCTTATAACTTTTGCAATACTTTAAACGAATCAAAAGCGAGGTACTGGTGCTTACACTGCTAAAAAAAAAATTGACTGTTCCAAAAGCAAAACAAGAAAGTCCCGGCAAAATTAGTAAAAAGATTAGACTTTTCTGGAGAACTTCATTTCAGTATGCCAAATACATACTGGGCTAGGAGTTACTCACGCAGTGCAGTGCAGAAAGAAAGAAAGCCGCGCGCACTGCGTGACAGGAAAGGGGCAGGTATGCGCCATATTTAATAGCATATGATGCACTCCTGTGAATATGCAGAACGGTACATAAATGTTCCAGATGACATGATACTGGGAAACATCGTATTAGTTTACACTGTTCTCATCTTTTTTTGGGTAAGTAGCTGTTTCGTATCAAGCAAAAACGATATACTCAGGTTTAGAATGTTTATTAGCTCGTGCCTGTGCTTACCTTTATTTGGGCCCATATATTTGTTTGGCGTCTGAGGGACGGATTCCATGGGTTTCACTAGTGCTGGTTTAATTTTGTAACGATCAGTCAGTTTTTACACTTCAGAGACTGTGCAAATGTTGCACTAAAACCAGCCCAACCTAGTTAATCCATACATGCATGACTGCTCTCCTTGTAAATTACCCCTTAAAATAACCCAAAACGTCGCACTGCAATACAGCACTGTCTAACCGGGCCATATGGATGTTTATTTTTTACTGCACAGATGATTAAAATATCAAAACGTTTATTAATAATTTACCCGTGTTAGTGTATTTATCTTTAAAAAAACTTCACATATATTACCTGTTCTTTCAACTCGCTCTCAAATGTGTGAAATGTAATCCTTTGATTGTGTTTTTCTCCAAAGATGGCGCTCCGACGGCCCTTATTCTAGACTCTCCTTTCAGACAGAGCTGTTCATTTGTATATACTGGAATACACGTCACCTCTGGGGAATCTGCATCAATATGAAATCGCAGAAGGCAAATAAAACGTATATTTAAGTTCCTATATGTACTTCCCCCATATACCCATATTTAAAATAATTGGCCCATTCCCTAATAATGCAGGTGATTAATTATGCATATTATGTTTACCGGTACTGTCTCATTACAAGATATTCTTGGCCTTGAAGTCTTTTGAGAATTGATGCCATGCTGATGCTCATTACCTTATACAATCCTTGACAAGTGGGGAATCTGCTCATTCCAAACACAACACTACTTTCCTTTAATACATAAACACCCAGGTATTTCGCATTCAGGTATTGAGTTTGTCATGAAAAATAGCAATATAGAGTATATAGTTAAAAAAGAGACTGGTCCCTAGTAGATTTACTGGCCGATGAATTCCATGAGCTTTCCTGTCCAAAGTACCTCAAAGTCCTACGACTGGCTGATGAGTTCCGGAACACACCTGGAGGTCTCGCCCCAGGACCCTCAGCCTGATATGCTGATACATAGTTCCTTAGCAGATGCCCACACCGGAGGGGGAGGGTCAGGGGGTTTGGGGACGGGGGAGGTGGGAGGGGGGGTGTTTAGGAGGGGAGGGGGGTTGCGCGGTTGGGGTTGTTTGGGACATGACCGGTCCTCGCCCAGTTCTCACCCGCCCACATGGACACACTGCCTCATCAGGCCACCATGGCTCCCTATGGGGGTGGGGGGGGGGTACGAGACTGAAAAGGGGCATGACCCCAGTACGCACATTGTTCTACCGGCGATATGTCTTTTCTGTTTGAAATACAATAAAAATGATTTAATCAAAAAAAGAGACTGGTTATGATTTGTAAGATTCTTTAGCTCGCCTTCAAATGTTAAGTTGCCAGGAACATTGCACAGACAAATAAATAGGTATGTCAACTATAATGCATACGAAAACAAAACTTTGAAAGATCACGTGTGGGCCAAATGGAGTCTAACAGCTAGATTCATGAAAGGGCTGTTTTGCGAGTCTTTAATAGCGATTCATAAGGAATCGCTATTAAGGACTTGCAAAACGGGATTCATGTAGGAATTGCTAAATAAATTGAGATTCCTACACATTCCTTATTTGCGATTAGCAAATTGCTAATCGCAAATAAGGAATAACTCCCCATTCATTCCTATAGGAATGAATGGGGAGTTATTCCTTATTTGCGATTAGCAATTTGCTAATCGCAAATAAGGATGCGATTTCAAGGGTGCAGGGGTGTCCAAAGGACACCCTGTAGCACCCCTGAAATGTGAATTTACACTGATGTTGTGCACACACATGTCCAAAGGACATGTGTGTGTGTAACATGCAACTTTGAAAAATGCATTTAAATGCATTTTTCCAAGTTTTAGCTATTTACCACGAGGTTTGAATTTGTGGTAAATAGCGGTACTAAATTGCGATTTCGCAATTTCAAAATGGTTCATGAATTGCATTTAAGGAATCTCAAATAAAGATTCCTTAAATGCAATTCCTCGCAAATGTGCAAATTCTTTATTAGCGAATTTTGCATTTGCGATGATGAATCCCAAATGCAAAAATTGGACTCGCAAAGGGCCAGATTCTCAGAATCTGGCCCTTTGCGAGCGCAATTAAGCTTGATGAATCTAGCTGTAAATGTTAATATTAGCAACTGCCTTACATCAAAAAAGTAAAATATTTAAAACATTGGGCATTAATTGCTGAACACACCAAAGAAATAGAAAAGCGAAAATAAGAAATAAGGTAAAGTGTTGACCTGTGGAGTCTTGTGGACTCCACATGTCAACACTTTACCTTATTTCTTTAGGTGTTCTATCACTTATTGACTGCAGTGTGCTCCTCAACTTTGGCATATTAACAAGACATCCCTTCACCTTATTTATGGTGGGTGTTCATTTTCGCTTTTCTATTTCTTTGGTGTGTTCAGCAATTAATGCCCATGATTCCAGAATTTCTGTTATTGCAACAACATTCTGTCCCATTTTTTAATCAACCCTTTTTTGCATTTAAAGTATATATCTGTTTTGTCTTATCATGCTTCTGTACAAAGTTTTCTTTTCTTTCAGGATCATATACTGTACTGAACTGTGTTTATATATGAAATGGGATCTGATTGTCGCTCTGGATTTGTTTATATTTTTCTAAAATGTCGATATTGATTATCATTATGTATTGTGATGATGCATATCATTTCTTTTTAATATGTAAATATTTTATATTTGTGTAATTAAATATTTGTATTACTTAATATTTCCAGCCTTGATGAAGTCTCTGTGTGAGACGAAACACGTGTTGGCGATTTACGTGCTGGGAGAACTTATTTTGTGAAATTTGAATAAAGAAAATATTGAGGAGAACTAACTTGGACTCTAATTGAATTCATCTTGGAAGTTTTGGACCCCCTTTTACTTATTGTGACTCTTGTTCCATCCTTTCAGTCTATTGTATAAGAACAGCGTCAACATTTTTTTGTGCTGAGGGCTTCATACTAGAGCCTAAAACTGATATATATACATGTATTTGGAGTGCTGTAATTAGAATTTCTTTCAAAAGTTGATGTGCATATACATAAAACTGTGAAGTTAAAATCAAAACACATGACAACTACAAGATTTCTTAGTGAAAACACCATAGTTGGGGGAAAGTAAAGGCTGACTAAGTTAATTAACACCTTGGGTGCTCGTGACGGCCTGGAGCAGTCCTCAGCCACGGTGGGTGTGTGGTTTGGATGACTCCAGGCCCTCTGACACCCATCCATGTTGAAAGGGTTGGCGCTCCCCCCACAGACCCATCACATCATGGATCCATTGGAGGTGGAAGCGGAAGCACTTCTGCTGCCCCAACGTCACACTTGCCGATCTAATGATGTCAGCGCACGCACGGTGCACCAAGATCATCAGATGCATGATGCGGAATCCGTCTCCATGATCGCGGGATGGATGACGATTGTGAAGCAGGAATCGAGTACACTAGACCACCAGGGTTTTTTTTGTTTTGTTAGGGAAGTGTCCCCCGAGGCAAAGGTTGCCTCTCTCCAGGGCATCTATCATCCCTGTTAGTCAGTTCAGTTGTTCTTTTTAGGTAATCTGCCCCCCTGAGTGGTCCAAACCCACTAGATGCCTGGGATTCTATTTTGAAATTGAGAGGATCGACCCCATGGGCAATGATCACTTCCCTTAGGGGCAAACCATTATGGTAATGTTTCAGCCCCCCCCTCCCCCGGAACTACTTTGGCTGTTTGTTTGTTTTTTGGACAATCACCCCTTGGAAATCGACACCCACTAGACACCAGGGATTTTATTTGATTAAATTGTGGGAAGCGACTCCTTGGGCATGGATACTTTTTTTTGTATTCTGCCACTTTTAGGCCCATCTACCTTGGGGGGGGGGAATGAAACCCTCTAGACACCAGGGAATATTTTTTTGAAGGGGAGCAACCCCTTAGGGAAGGGTCACTTCCCTTGGGAGGGAGGCTATATTTTTTTTATTCCACCCCCCACGAAGCACGGCGATTATGGGTCAAATTTCTCAATCAGTTGTGTTGCCCTTGTGCTACGCAAAGGGGCCCAAGGGTGACCTCATAACTAAGGGGACAATTATAATGCCGGTCAGATGAGCGTCTGACCGGCCTCGTAGCGGAAGAGGAACCGCCCAACAAGGAGTCTGAGATCCAGCTTCCCAAATTATGATCTGACCGCAGTGCTGGCGATCGGAGCCCGTACTTTTTCCAGTATAAACTTCCCCGCAACTTGTGGCAGGCACAATGCACTTCTGCAACATGGTGCAGGGATGTTAATTAGGGCAGCCCAGGTGCCCCCCAGACCCTATAGTGGAAGACCAGGGGACCCTGCAGGGGGGCCCCCTAAAGTTACTCTCCTCCTTCCTTTTCATGGCAGGTGGACCGCCATGAAAGGGCAGGCGGAAAGTGAAATTTTAACCCTGTCGGCGGAGCCAAGGCTGGCTTTGCTGCTATTTGAGGATTACATTTCTGATTTCTGCATGACAGAGTGGAGTAGAATTTCTGTATGGGTTTCCTTCCAATTGTGAGTATCGTAATACGGTTGCCAGACAGAAACCTCTGATGTCGGGCGAAAAACCACAGAGGCGCTGTCAGATGGCTTTCCGTCCAACATCATAACCGGGCCCTTAGTGAGATTTATTAAGCCTCGCAAGGCCACCTTGTGTGGCACTGCATACTTGATAAATCTAGAGTAACACAATGCATCTCAAACTACTGCATGTTTCAGCCCCCCCCCCCCGGAACTACTTTGGCTGTTTTGTTTTTTTTTGGACAATCACCCCTTGGAATTCGACACCCACTAGACACCAGGGATTTTATTTGATTAAATTGTGGGAAGCGACTCCTTGGGCAAGGGTCACCCCCCTTGAGGGCTGTTAGAAGCGGCTGTCTCTAGTTGGCAGAGGTATACACTTCTGACAAATAGGGACACACCTTTTCTAGTCAGGGCAAGGAGATCACACACTTAGATAACCCCTGCTCACCCCCTTGGTAGCTTGGCAAAGCAGACAGGCTTATCTCAGAGGCAGTGCGTTAAGCATTTATGACCACATACAGTAATAAAGTGAATACACTACAAATGGACACGACACAGTAGTATTATAAAAATAAGTATTTTTATATAAGGTTTAGCACAAGACCAAATAACGACAAAAATATACCACAATCTTAATAAATACTGTTGGAAGGAAAAATAATAGTTCAAGCACGGTTTCTTCTTAGCACAAAAGTCTTTAGTATCAAAAGCAACTCTTCTTCTCTAAATCAAAGTTCTTGGCAACAATGTAACCCACACGGGAGTCACACGACGTCGAGGCAAAGTTAATCCAAAGGTTCGGCGTCGACCGCGAGGAGCGCTACGTCGAGCCCGGAGTCGCACAGACCCCAACAACACAGTACCTTGGAAAAGTGAAGCACTCGATGATCAGCGGCGTCGAGATGTCCGGCGTCGCGTCTTCGGCGTCGATCGGGCCTCGGAGTCGGGGCGATCTGCAGCGGCGTCGACCGAGGTCAGGCGGGAGCAGCGCTCACGGGATGAAGCAGGATACGACGTCGTCGATGTCGATGTTGCAAGAGTGAGCAGCGCTCACGGCGTCGAGAGGGCTCGAAGTCGATGCGATCAGCGGCGGTGCAGACACGAGGTCACTTGGAGCTGGAGCCGAACTCACTACTCACTGGCGTTGCTGCTGGCGTCGATCGGGCCCGGCGGCCGGCGTCGAGGAAGCGGGACACTGGAGCCGTTACTCACGATGTCGAGCTGGATTCGGCGGCGTCCGTCGGCGTCGAGATTGCTGGATTCTTTCAGAGGTGCTGGATTCACAAACTCCAGCAAATAGCACTTTAAGCAGATGAAGTCCTTTAGCCCTGTGACTTCAACAGGAGACTGGCACTCTTCCAGCCCTTGGAGATTTTCTCAGCAAAGAGTGAGAGTACACACAAAGTTCCTCTCTCCTGGTTCCTTGGCAAAAATAAAGAAGCAATGCAGGATTCCCCCAACAAACAGCACTCTGGCAGAAGGGGTAGGCAGTCCTTAGATCAGCAGGCTTCTTGTCCTTGGTTCAGGTTTCCTTGTCAGAAGTGATCTGATTTCTTGGTTCAGGGGTCCTTCTCTTATACCCCTTTTTGGCTTTGATCCCTTTGTCCATGCAGGGGAAATTCCCCCCCTCCTGGGTTTGTTGTGGGTGTTGCCAGGCCAGAGCACCTGGCCTATTCACTGGGCAGGGCAGAGTCCTCAGCCGCTCAGCAGGAGCGGAGCCAGCATTGTTACTGGCAGGGGCAGGGCCATCAGCTGCCCGGCAGGAGGCGGGCCAGGAAAGTCCCAGGCAAGCACAGAGTCATCAGTCGCCTGGCAGGGGGGCGGAGCCAACATTGTATCAGGCAGGGCAGGCTATCAAGAGCTACTCTTCCCCTACTCTCAATGCAAATGCCCCACTCATCCCACACTGACTCATTCAGACTCTCTGGAGCCACCCAGCTCCTGTCACACACACACCAGAACCAGCAGAGACCGGTAGACAGTTAGACAAGAAAATAGCTACTTTCTAAAAGTGCTATTTTCAAACACAGAGTCCAAAAACCATCCACACAAACGGATGCGTTATTAAACCCTGAGTTCAGGGATACCAAACACGACATTGCACCATGCTCCCCGAGCCCGCTAGGATTATAACATTAATAATCCTGGCAGCCCATTCTAACTGATGGAGAGCAGGCTACCTTACAATAGTGAAAAACGACTATGGCTGTAATTCACTATTAGGACATGCCAACCTTGTCAGGCTTGTCCTACCTTATGCTTACAATGCACCCTGCCCGTGGGCCTACCATAGGGGTGACTAACATGAAGTTAAGGGAAGGTTTAGGGACTGGCAAGTAGGTGTACTTGCGCAGTCCTCGTGACAGTCAGACTGCACGGGGTCTGGCAATGGCAGACCTTCAGACATACTTTTACTAGGCCGCTCTTGTGGGTGGCACAACATGTGCTGCAGGCCCACTAGCAGCATTTGTATTTACAAGCCCTGGCACTCCTGGTGCACTCTACTAGGGACTGATAGTAAACCAAATAAGCCAAACATGGAAGTCAATCAATACAGCAATTTCACATAGGGAGCACTTGCACTGTGGCACTGATCAGCAGTGGCACAGTGCCCAAAGCATATACCAGCAAAAACATCGTAAACAGAGGAGGCAAACAGAAAAAATGGAGGAGAGACTCATGCCAATGATGCCAGGTCTAACACGTGTCCCCTCCAGCTGAAATGTGGGGAGAACTACCCTTACCCTAGGGAGTCCTCATCACTAAGGCGGAAAAATCTGGACAGACCATCAGCATTGGCGTGATCTGTGCCAGGGCGGTGTTCCACCGTGAAGTCCATCCCCTGTAGGGAAATGGACCACCTCAACAGCTTTGGATTCTCACCCCTCATCTGCATCAACCATCTGAGGGGCCTGTGGTCTGTCTGCACCCGGAAGTGAGTCCCAAACAGGTAGGGTCTCAGCTTCTTTAGCGCCCAGACCACAGCAAATGCTTCTCTCTCTATCGCACTCCACCTCTGTTCCCTGGGAAGTAACCTCCTGCTGATGAAGGCTACAGGTAAGTCTCGGCCCTCTTCATTCACCTGAGCTAGAACAGCCCCCACGCCATGCTCTGAAGCGTCCGTCTGGACAACAAATTCTTTCGAAAAGTCGGGTGCCTGGAGTATGGGTGCTGTGCACATTGCAGTTTTCAGGGTGTCAAAGGCCGTCTGACAGGCGTCAGTCCAGTTCACAAGTCGTGGCTGCTTCCTGGAAGTCAGCGAAGTCAAGGGGTGCACAATGTTACCATAATCCTTGACAAACCTCCTGTAGTAACCCGTGAGACCCAGGAAGGCTCTCACCTGAGTCTGGGTTTTGGGCGGTGCCCATGCCAGGATGGTATCAATCTTGGGTTGTAGGGGGGCCACCTTGCCGCTCCCTACTTGGTGCCCCAAGTACACCACTGAACCCTGCCCAATCTGGCACTTACTGGCTTTGATTGTGAGGCCTGCTCTGCGCAGGGCCAACAACACTTCCTGGAGGTGGCACAAGTGTTCTTCCCAGCTGGCGCTGAACACTGCGATGTCGTCCAGGTAGGCGGCACTGAAATCCTCCAGCCCAGCCAAGACCTGGTTGACCAACCTCTGGAAGGTGGCAGGGGCATTCTTCATCCCAAAGGGCATAACCCGGAACTGGTAGTGCCCATCTGGTGTGGAGAATGCTGACCTCTCATTTGCCCCATCGGTCAAGGCGATCTGCCAGTACCCAGACGTTAGATCAAACGTACTAAGGTACTGGGCAGCCCCTAACCGATCGATGAGCTCATCAGCTCTGGGGATGGGGTGCGCGTCAGTCTTGGTGACTGAATTGAGTCCTCGGTAATCCACACAGAACCGAAGTTCCGGTGAAGCACCAGGCGCTGCAGCCTTTGGAACCAAGACCACGGGGCTGGCCCAAGGACTGCTAGAGGACTCAACCACCCCTAGGGCAAACATCTTGGAGACCTCCTCCTTGATGTATGCTCTGACCTTGTCAGTCACTCTGTAAGCCTTGTGCTTGACAGGAGTGCTGTCCCCGGTGTCTACATCATGGACACACCACTGAGTAACACCAGGAATCAAGGAAAACAGATCAGGGAATTGCCCCAACAAATGGCGACAATCCTGCTGCTGTTCAGGGGTCAGTGTGTCAGAGAGGACAACACCATCCACTGACCCATCTTGCTCTTTTGCATACAGGAGGTCAGGAAGAGGCTCACTCTCCTCCTCCATTCCAGCATCTGTAGCTAGGAGCATGCCCACTTCGGACCTTTCTAAGTGGGGCTTCAAACGGTTGACATGCAGGACCCGCAAGGGGTTCCTGGGAGACTTTAAATCCACCAGGTAGGTGACATCGCTCTTCTTCTCCACAACCTCAAATGGTCCAGTCCACCTGTCCTTGAGCGCACAAGGTTCCACAGGGGACATGACCCAAACTTTCTGTCCAGGCTGAAGCTCTACCAGAGTGGCCCTCTGGTCGTACCACCGCTTCATCTCCTCCTGGCTGGCCTCCAGATTTGCCTGAGCAAGATCCCTGAAGCGCCTAGTCTGGTTCCTAAAGGCCAGCATGTAACTGTATACATCCTGGGGAGGTTTCCTGGGAGATTGCTCCCAGCCTTCTTTGACCAGACTTAAAGGTCCTCTTACCGGGTGACCATACAAAAGCTCAAAGGGGCTGAACCCTAGAGACTTCTGTGGCACCTCACGGTAAGCAAACAACAGGCATGGCAAGAGGACGTCCCATTTACGCCTCATTGGTTCTTCAAGACCCATGATCATGCCTTTAAGGGTACGGTTGAATCTTTCAACCAACCCATTACCTTGAGGGTGGTAAGGAGTGGTGAACTTATAAGTTACCCCACACTCCTTCCACAGAGACTTCATATAGTTGGAAATGAAGTTGGTGCCCCGGTCTGACACCACCTCTCTGGGGAACCCCATTCGGGAGAAAACACCCATCAGTGCCCGTCCCACCACGGGGGCGGTCACTGTTCTGAGAGGGATGGCTTCCGGGTACCGTGTGGCATGGTCCACCAAGACCAGGATGAACCTGTTGCCCAGGGCTGTCTTGGGGTCCAGTGGCCCAACAATGTCAATCCCCACCCGGTCAAAGGGGGTACTGACCACGGGAAAAGGTTGGAGGGGAGCCTTCTGCTTCCGCCCGCTTTTCCCACTTGCCTGGCAAGTCTGACAGGTCTTGCAATGGACATCTGTGTCCCTTCGCATCTGAGGCCAATAGAAATGGGTGACAAGCCTGTCATAGGTCTTGTCCTGCCCCAGATGTCCAGCTAAAGGAACGTCATGAGCCAAACCCAGTAGGAAGGCTCTGAAGCGCTGGGGCACCACCAGCATACGGGCTGACCCAGGCTCAGCAGCCTTAGGCTCGCTATACAGGAGGTCGTTCTCCCAGTACACAAAATGTGACCCTGACTGATCACCTGAGGTTTGGGCTGAGGCCTGCTGCCTCATACCCACAAGAGAAGGGCACACTTTCTGTTCTGCACAGAATTCCTCCCTGGAGGGACCACCATCCTGCTGCCAATGGGTCAGCTCGGGCAGGTCTCCCAGTTCGGCAACTTGTTCACCTGTGGGTTCCAGGGCATCCCCCTCGAGGTCTGCCTCCTCCTGGACCACGGGAACTACGGGGGACGGTTTCCC
This sequence comes from Lissotriton helveticus, assembly GCF_964261635.1. Lineage (NCBI taxonomy): Eukaryota > Metazoa > Chordata > Amphibia > Caudata > Salamandridae > Lissotriton > Lissotriton helveticus. The sequence goes on along the minus strand of NC_136068.1, from coordinate 367,860,800 downwards.
GCGCCCCCTGCCTCTTCTCTTCACAGCTGGGTCCTGGGCCATACTTTCAGGCTCCAGAACCCCATCAACACCCTTACTTGCTGTCATGGATCGAGTGGTGGCACACACCCACTCTGGCACACCCAACATTTTCAAATGTGTCTCCCTCTCCACCTTAGCCCAAGGGGAGTCTTCTAAATCGTTACCCAGGAGACAATCAACAGGCATGGCGGGCCTCACAGCAACCTGAAGAGTACCCGAAACTCCCCCCCATTCAAAGGAAACTTGAGCTACCTCACACTCTCTCTGGGAGTTGTCAGCAGCTATCACAGGGTAGAATGCGTGGGGAACAACCTGCTCTCTGGACACCAAGTGACACTTGACAGCTGTCACACTCGCTCCGGTGTCTCTGAGAGCTTCCACTCTATGGCCATTAATGGTCACCCACTGCCTATATTTTTTAGTGTTACTAGGCAGAGGGGGTGGAGGGACCAATTCCATGTCTCCTAGAGAGACCAGGGACATCTCTGCGGGACCCTCCCCACCATGGGCAACCATCTCCTCCCCTCCCAGAGCTACACTAGCCAACTGACGGGGTGGTGCACTGGGTAGTGCACCAGACTTCTTCAAGGGACACTGAGGGTCATAAAAACGGTGTCCTACCTGCTTACAAACGAAGCAGGTCAGTGGGCCCCTATGACCAGGTTTACCTGGCGGGGCCTCTGATTTCTTCACAGGGGGAGGCTGGGAACCTTTCCCTTGGTTCCCTTGGGGATTACTTTGGGGCCCTTTCTGGGACTCCTTCTGTTTACCCTTGTCCCCTCCACTCTTCTGCTGGGGACCCTGCCCACCTTTGGCTGAGTCTCCCACTGGACCCTTGTGGACCCTGGTACTGACCCAGCGGTCCGCCTCTTCAGCAAGTTTTCTAGGGTTAGATATCTTGCTATCAATAAGGTGCTGGCGCAGCTCTGGAAAACAGTTATTAGACAAGTGCTCCCAAGCAAACAAATCATAAAGAGCATCATAACTTTCCACTTTGCTGCCCTTTACCCAACCATCCATGGCTCTGCAAAAATATGACACATACTCCACCCACGTGGTACCAGGCAACTTCTTACATTCTCTAAAGGCCTGTCTGTACTTTTCTGGGGTTAGGCCATACCTTAACATTAAAGCATCTTTCATATGCGCATAAGACGTCCTATTCTCAACAGGCATGTCTAACAGGGTATCTCTTCCCTCATTCACAAAGCGACCCCACAACCCCGCTCCCCAATCCTTCTCAGGGACCCGGTGGGCCAACAATGCTAACTCATATGCTTTAAACCACTGACCAATATCCTCATTCTTCTGAAAATCTTTGATCACATCTTTGGGAAAATAAAACCTACTTTCTGCAGGCACAGATGGGACGCTGCCACCAGAGGGATTCAATTCTAACTCCTTAGCTTTGAGCTCCATGTCCCTCACCATTTTCTCACGCTCAAAAGCTAACTTCTCTCTTTCAAACTCTAATCTTTTGATCTCCAAATCAGCTTCTCTCCTGCCTCTTGCATTCTCTATCTCCAACTGCCCATTTATCTTAAGTTTTGCCATTTCCACGTTGTAGGCTCGCTCCTTCGCCCTTTCTTCTCTTTCTTCAGGGGAAAGACCTTTGGAGGAAACACTGCTGCCAGGAGGGGATACAGGCCCAGTCACGGGCACTTCCTCCTCCCCTTCCTCTGTCGGTACCACCACCGGGGCAGAGGGGTCTCTGGCCTCTAACCAGGCTTCCAATGCTTTGAAATATTCTGCTTTCTTGGAGAGGCCTGGAGTAGGGACTTTCAATTGCTTGCAAAAGTGTTTCAGCTCCTTTAAGGAATAATCATTTATCTTACTTCTATCAAATTCCTCCACAACAGCAACAACAGGGGCAGTGACTCCGGCGTCACTCATGGTCAAAACTGGCAGTTTCAAAAATCAAGCTTCAGGAAATTGGAGAACAAAAATAGAATATCCAACCAAAACAGATTGTGGCTGCGCTATGGTCTGCTTTCACTATGTAGCGCACACTAATCACTGCACATGGGTAATAAATGCAAAGTTCAAAATCCCACCGCTGACCCACCAATGTTAGAAGCGGCTGTCTCTAGTTGGCAGAGGTATACACTTCTGACAAATAGGGACACACCTTTTCTAGTCAGGGCAAGGAGATCACACACTTAGATAACCCCTGCTCACCCCCTTGGTAGCTTGGCAAAGCAGACAGGCTTATCTCAGAGGCAGTGCGTTAAGCATTTATGACCACATACAGTAATAAAGTGAATACACTACAAATGGACACGACACAGTAGTATTATAAAAATAAGTATTTTTATATAAGGTTTAGCACAAGACCAAATAACGACAAAAATATACCACAATCTTAATAAATACTGTTGGAAGGAAAAATAATAGTTCAAGCACGGTTTCTTCTTAGCACAAAAGTCTTTAGTATCAAAAGCAACTCTTCTTCTCTAAATCAAAGTTCTTGGCAACAATGTAACCCACACGGGAGTCACACGACGTCGAGGCAAAGTTAATCCAAAGGTTCGGCGTCGACCGCGAGGAGCGCTACGTCGAGCCCGGAGTCGCACAGACCCCAACAACACAGTACCTTGGAAAAGTGAAGCACTCGATGATCAGCGGCGTCGAGATGTCCGGCGTCGCGTCTTCGGCGTCGATCGGGCCTCGGAGTCGGGGCGATCTGCAGCGGCGTCGACCGAGGTCAGGCGGGAGCAGCGCTCACGGGATGAAGCAGGATACGACGTCGTCGATGTCGATGTTGCAAGAGTGAGCAGCGCTCACGGCGTCGAGAGGGCTCGAAGTCGATGCGATCAGCGGCGGTGCAGACACGAGGTCACTTGGAGCTGGAGCCGAACTCACTACTCACTGGCGTTGCTGCTGGCGTCGATCGGGCCCGGCGGCCGGCGTCGAGGAAGCGGGACACTGGAGCCGTTACTCACGATGTCGAGCTGGATTCGGCGGCGTCCGTCGGCGTCGAGATTGCTGGATTCTTTCAGAGGTGCTGGATTCACAAACTCCAGCAAATAGCACTTTAAGCAGATGAAGTCCTTTAGCCCTGTGACTTCAACAGGAGACTGGCACTCTTCCAGCCCTTGGAGATTTTCTCAGCAAAGAGTGAGAGTACACACAAAGTTCCTCTCTCCTGGTTCCTTGGCAAAAATAAAGAAGCAATGCAGGATTCCCCCAACAAACAGCACTCTGGCAGAAGGGGTAGGCAGTCCTTAGATCAGCAGGCTTCTTGTCCTTGGTTCAGGTTTCCTTGTCAGAAGTGATCTGATTTCTTGGTTCAGGGGTCCTTCTCTTATACCCCTTTTTGGCTTTGATCCCTTTGTCCATGCAGGGGAAATTCCCCCCCTCCTGGGTTTGTTGTGGGTGTTGCCAGGCCAGAGCACCTGGCCTATTCACTGGGCAGGGCAGAGTCCTCAGCCGCTCAGCAGGAGCGGAGCCAGCATTGTTACTGGCAGGGGCAGGGCCATCAGCTGCCCGGCAGGAGGCGGGCCAGGAAAGTCCCAGGCAAGCACAGAGTCATCAGTCGCCTGGCAGGGGGGCGGAGCCAACATTGTATCAGGCAGGGCAGGCTATCAAGAGCTACTCTTCCCCTACTCTCAATGCAAATGCCCCACTCATCCCACACTGACTCATTCAGACTCTCTGGAGCCACCCAGCTCCTGTCACACACACACCAGAACCAGCAGAGACCGGTAGACAGTTAGACAAGAAAATAGCTACTTTCTAAAAGTGCTATTTTCAAACACAGAGTCCAAAAACCATCCACACAAACGGATGCGTTATTAAACCCTGAGTTCAGGGATACCAAACTCGACATTGCACCATGCTCCCCGAGCCCGCTAGGATTATAACATTAATAATCCTGGCAGCCCATTCTAACTGATGGAGAGCAGGCTACCTTACAATAGTGAAAAACGACTATGGCTGTAATTCACTATTAGGACATGCCAACCTTGTCAGGCTTGTCCTACCTTATGCTTACAATGCACCCTGCCCGTGGGCCTACCATAGGGGTGACTAACATGAAGTTAAGGGAAGGTTTAGGGACTGGCAAGTAGGTGTACTTGCGCAGTCCTTGTGACAGTCAGACTGCACGGGGTCTGGCAATGGCAGACCTTCAGACATACTTTTACTAGGCCGCTCTTGTGGGTGGCACAACATGTGCTGCAGGCCCACTAGCAGCATTTGTATTTACAAGCCCTGGCACTCCTGGTGCACTCTACTAGGGACTGATAGTAAACCAAATAAGCCAAACATGGAAGTCAATCAATACAGCAATTTCACATAGGGAGCACTTGCACTGTGGCACTGATCAGCAGTGGCACAGTGCCCAAAGCATATACCAGCAAAAACATCGTAAACAGAGGAGGCAAACAGAAAAAATGGAGGAGAGACTCATGCCAATGATGCCAGGTCTAACAAGGGCAATGTCTTGTATCCATGTTTCAGCCCCACTTGGGGACTAGTTCAGCCATTTTGTTTTAGCTGATCAGGCCCTCAGTGGGGGGGAGTTGAAGCCAGCTAGATACCAGGGAATATATTTTTATTAAATTGCGGGGAGCGACCTCTTGGGCAAGGGTTGCTACCCTTGGAGGATAATTTCTTTTGTATTCTGCCACTTTTAGGCCCATCTACCTTGGGGGGGGGGGGAATGAAACCCTATAGACACCAGGGAATATTTTTTGAAGGGGAGCAACCCCTTATGGAAGAGTCACCTCCCTTGGGAGGGAGGCTGTATTTTTTTTATTACACCCCCCCCGAAGCCCATTCCACCCCCCACGAAGCCCGGCGATTATGGGTCAAATTTCTCAAACAGTTGTGTCGCCCTTGTGCGACGCAAAGGGGCCCAAGGGTGACCTCATAACTAAGGGGACAATTATAATGCCGGTCAGATGAGCGTCTGACCGGCCTCGTAGCGGAAGAGGAACCGCCCAACAAGGAGTCTGAGATCCAACTTCCCAAATTATGATCTGACCGCAGTGCTGGCGATCAGAGCCCGTACTTTTTCCAGTATAAACATCCCCGCACCTTGTGGCAGGCACAATGCGCTCCTGCAACATGGTGCAGGGATGTTAATTAGGGCAGCCCAGGTGCCCCCCAGACCCTATAGTGGACGACCAGGGGACCCTGCAGGGGCCCCCCCCAAAGTTACTCTCCCCCTTCCTTTTCATGGCAGGTGGACCGCCATGAAAGGGCAAGTGGAAAGTGAAATTTTAACCCTGTCGGCGGAGCCAAGGCTGGCTTTGCTGCTATTTGAGGATTACATTTCTGATTTCCACATGATAGAGTGGAGTAGAATTTCTGTATGGGTTTCCCTCCAATTGTGAGTATCCTAATACGGTTGCCAGACGGAAACCTCTGATGTCGGGTAAAAAAAACCACAGAGGCGCTGTCATATGTCTTTCCGCCCAACTTCATAATGAGGCCCTTAGTGAGATTTATTAAGCCTCGCAAGGCCACCTTGTGTGGCACTGCATACTTGATAAATCTAGAGTAACACAATGCATCGCAAACTGTGTTACTCTGCCCCAGGGAGGCACTCCACAGGTGGAGCATAGGTATTCCCATGCACAACCCATGGATTTTGGTGTATTCCTAGATTTACCTTCACTAGTAGATCTGGGAATGCGTCTCCAGGGGGACGTATTGAGGCGAAATATCTTCATTTTTCCTCGTTTTCACATGCAAAGAGAGAAATGCCTCAGAGGATTGTTTTTGTGCAGGAAGTTATCCTTTACAATGCAGGCACCCTTGCACCATGGTGCACTATGGAGCTTGGGTGCCTGCATTGGTGTTACGCTGCACATTGTGTGCCAGCGCACTATCTTGCAGTGCAGCTCAGCAAGGTGTTTTGCTGCACCGAGCTGCGTGATAATTTGAGCTCATTGGGCAGGGGTCGCTTCCCTTGGGGGATAATTTTATTTTGTTATTCCACCTACCCCAGAGGGAAAATCGCCTGTTTTTAGGCCAGTCTGCCATTTAGGGGAAGAGGGCGGAAGCCAACTAGCCATCTGGAAATCGTGTTAAGAATGGGAGTGTCCCCTTGGGCACAGATCACTCCCTTGGGGGCCAAATTATTCAGGTTGTTGGTCTTTTTTGAGTGGGTTATACTTCAGGATGTGTGGGATCACTTGTGTGACCAGAGATTAAGGTTATATATATGGTGGGGGATCTGCTTCTGGGGTAAGGTTTTCTTCTATTTGGTGGTGTCACTGGTACTGGTACAAGATTTTATTGTGTAGTTAATTAAAATCATAACAATGTAAAACATTTAAAAGTCCTTGCGATGCCCTCTAACATGACTAACAGATAGTGCCTAAGAGTGGAACTCGCAGTCTACAATCAACTTTTGTAGCTTTTTAACAATTTAACTGTTTAAAACCAAAATAAAAAAATATATAAAAAAACAATATATCATGAAAGGGCTACCTAACACAAACGTGCTTGTACTATCAAAAAATAAAATCTGCTACAATTATGTTGGATAAGTACCAGTTGTTAAAACTCAATTACAAAAAAGTCAGAGTATAAAGTACCTAAAGTCTGTGGTATGGAAAGTAGAAGTTATCAAACAGCAGTCATCTCCAGAATTTGTGGTGTTTTTTTAAGGAGGTCCTGCACAGCTTTAAAGAATTTACCAATTCTTTCCAGTTCAACGGGGACAATGGTGCTAAACATCCAATTCATTGCATTGTTACATGTTATTATGCTATGGATTTAAAAAAGTGGCTTTAATAGTGTTCGCTGAAAGTGTAGCAGCGACTGACAGCATCAAAGTAGATGTGTAATTGTTTCAAATTTATAGCCGCATAGTCTGCACTTAACAATATTAGAGAGCAGTGGCCAGTTTGAGTTAAAGTATTTAATTTGTAATGCCAACTTTCTTACCACCATAATTTGGGTTAAACAGGCTATTCTAATTGTACAATAAAAGATGAGATTGTGCCTAGAGGCCAACATGGCCGTCGTTGTTATATGAGGCTGCCAGGGCCCGTAGCAGCAGTGTGGGCTCAATATTTTACATGTAATAATAGTCACATTTATAGAGCGCATGGTTACACTCTGCCAGTGTGTCCCCGCGCTACGGTGCAACTGCTCAGATAGCCACAGCCTAATCTAACCAGTCCTAACTAACCCAGGGGGAAGACATGTGTTTTCAATTTTTTCCAGAAGATGCTCTCCTGGGCCTCCACCCGGAGACTCAAGGGGAGTCTGTTCCATTGCTGAGCAGCCAGAAAGTGGAATGAGCGCCTACCCATCCTTGCTCTCTTAATCGCTGGAACGCACAACAAACCTGTCCCCTTGATATTAGTTGCCGTGTTGGAAGATAAGGAGTGAGTAGCTCAGATAAATAGGAAGGAGCCATGCCCTGAATAATACGGTGGCAAACGCACAGTGCTTTCAACAAGACCCTTTCTCTTATCGGCAGCCAATGGAGGAGATCAAGCGCTGCCTTCGAAGAGGCCCTCCTCGGGCGCATGAGAACCAGACGAGCTGCTGCGTTCTGCACACCCTGTAGTCTATGCATACATTTTGTTGTTGCACCTAGATATAAAATATTGTCATAATTCAGGCGCAATGTCACCAGGGCATGAACCATGGTCTTCCTGGCTGCAGTAGGCAACATATTGAGGGTTTTACGCAGGCTCCTCTGGACTCCAAAACATGCACCTGCCACCCGCCTGGTTAGGTATTCAAAGGAGAGTTTTGTGTTTAGCCATACCCCCAAGTTCTTCGCCTGAGCGCAGGGCATAAGGGTGGGCCCCAAACTCTGGGGCCACCAGACCGAAGACCACACCGACGGGGCTCTCCTTACCACAAGCACCTCGGTCTTATTGCCATTCAATTTCAGGCAGTTGCTGGCCATCCATGCTGCCAGCTCTTGCAAGCATGCCATGAAATTGGAGGATGCCGTATCCTGCGCCTGTGTCAGGGAGACCACCAATTGACTGTCATCGGCATAGGACACAATCCTAATCCCAAATCCATCAGCAATCTCCGCTAAAGGAGCCACATAAAGGTTGAACAGGGTCGGGCTCAGGGTCGATCCCTGTGGCACCCCTTGTCTCAATTTGATGACTTTTGAATATTAGGAGCCCTGCCTCTATCCCATCCAGCTCAGTGCGCTGCCAGACACCCTTCTATGCGGTTTCTTAGGTAGCGGGAGGACCACTAACTCCTACCAGCATCCAAGCACTGTTCTTGTCCTAAATGAGACCTCCACAAGGTGTCTGATGTATGGCTCCAAGACTTCCAAACTCCCTCTAAGCACTTTAGGGGAGGCCCGATCTCTAGGAGAACCCAACTTAACAGTTAGCAGCTCTGGAGGGGGAACGGTGAAGCTATCCAGCCCATCACCCTCCCAGACATGCTCTGCCTCCTCCCAGGTCTCGTGTCCTACTTGGGCGGAGTCAGGAAAGGTGGAGTACATTTTCTCCACCTTGTCAGAGAAGGAATCTGCCATGTGATTGCATAGCTCTTCTGAGCCCACAGCAAGAGCAGCCATTGTAGCTAGGGAGGAAATCTCCTTGTAAACCCTAAACAGTTCCCTTGTCAAATTTCCCGCTGACCCAATTCTCTCGAGGTAGTAGGCTGCCTTCGCCTTCCTAATGAGCCCATGATATCTCTTCAGCATATCTTTATATTCCCTCTTCCCCTGGTCCGAGAAGTTTTTCCTCCATTGCCTTTCCAGGCGTTTACAGTCGGCTTTCGCCGATCTCAGGGTGGCGGTATACCACGGAGACGATTTTTGTGCTCTTCCCGGTATTCTATGTACCCAGGGGGCGGTGCTACCCAGAGCCTCCGCAATACGTCTGTCCAAGTTTCCCGATGCACTCTCGGCATCTATACCCCCTGGTAAACTCCCCTGAGAAAGGGCACTATTCAACTTTTCCTGTGAAAAGCCAGCCCACTTCGGGCATACTATTCCCCTCTTAGCTTTCTCCAATACCTTAGGCCCAGGCAGCCTCATGACAAAAGGGACAAGGAAATGATCTTTCCATACAACAGCGAGAGGAGAATTAACAACTATATCCTCCCAATTTGCAAAAATGGGGTCTAGCAGATGGCCCTTCAGATGGATATGAGAGTCAGATGTTAACCTGAGTTGTAAAATGGCCAATTCCTGACATAGCTCACCCGCCGCCGCACTCCTAGCACCATCAGGTCTGCATGTCTGCAGTCTTCGAGAGGAATTGTATCTGTTTTTTCAGTATGCTTTTTACTGCAGTGTGAGTAGGTGATAAGGTATTTAGAACAGTCAGATTTATTTGAAGAGAGGCTGCTGCTGCCATTAAATAGGTGGACCAAGGGCTGTTTTTAATTTTAAATACATTTTGCTAAATAAATTTCAGGTGCAGTGTGTAGCCATGATTCATCTATAATAGTATTTTAGAAAGGACCCCATGCTAGACAATACAATACGCATTCAATACCCTCCAGTCCAAATTCAAGTCTCACCAGAGATTCCCTGGACTACTAAGGCAGCCTAAACACTCTTTCATAGGCTTTTAGATGTAGTTTGTCCATGGTTTTAATAAGTTGGCCCAGAAAGGCCTCGCAGCCGCAGGTGATTGCAGATGGTAATATGGCCCTGAGCAATTTTCGAATTGGGGCTGAGGTGGGGCTTTCAAGGGTTGTGTGCAATTGGCAGAGTCTGGTGGGAATGAATGCAGCCGAATCCTTTAAGTGGCGCAGGTGTGTGTTAGGTGCACAATTTTCCGAAAACCATGTGCTCAGATAGTTATAAGATTTTGCTCCTGTGATTTCAGAGGGCCCAGAGACCAAGTGCAAGTTGTTTGCTTTTGCGTCCTTCCGAATAATATCATCTTTGTATTGGAAGCGTTCACTATCATCTTATTTGCTATGTTGTGTATGTTTAGAGCGTTTAGGGCCCTCTGGATTCCTATTTATGCGTTGTCGAGCAGAACAATGTCGTCCGCATACCCCAATATCATGATCTTAGTTTTGCCTATTTTGGGGGGAATTAGGTTGGCGTTGTTGAGTGCCCGAGACATGTCCAATGTATATAGATTAAACAGCATTGGAGCCAAAATGCACCCTTGATTTAGCCCTAGGTTAGTGTTGATCTTCCCGGTTAACACAGTGTCTGAGAGCTTAACCCTTCCAAGTTGATGAGTATAAAGATATAATCGCATTAAGCAGGTCACTTGGTATGCCCCACCCCTGGAGTTTGCTCCATAAAATACCCCTGTCCACCAGGTCGAATGCTAACGAATAGTCCACAAAGCATGCATATAGAGCTGAAGATTTTTGGCTATTCGCCTGGTGGACGAGGTATGATAGAGTAATTATATTATCCAGTGTGGAACAGTTGGGTCTAAAGCCTGTTTGACAAAATGGCATTATTGCGTTTGTTGTTGCCCACGTCTCAAGGTCTTTTAAAATTGTAGAGGCAGAGACCTTGGTCTCTATGTCCAATAAGGCGATCATGAGATAGTTAATGGGGTTCTGCCTGTCGCCCTTTTTAAAAAATTGGGTGCAGTATTGATCCTCTCCAGCTGTCAGGAACCTGATGGAACTTAAATTGCAGGCCATAGTGCTGGATCTTCTTTGAACAGTCCATTTGGGCCAGGTGCTCCTCAAGCTCATGTGTTGTGTAATAATTGTTGAGTATAAATGGTCATATACTTGGGGTCACAGCAATTTGACTGGCCAACAGGGTCTAAGATTTCGAGTGAAAAGACTCTAGGTTGCTCAACTACATATAGCATTTTTACATGCGTGGTCCACATGGCATTATTAATGGAGTTACTCCTTATGACATCCTAGCGCATTTTGTTTTTGACACACCTCCATAAATTGGCTGTTTGTGCTTGCTCATAATCAAGTAGACATAGTACCAATCCTTGTCTCTCTGCTGATTTTTGTCCTGCCACACCAATTGCTTATGTTGTTTTCTTGCGCCTTGAAGTTCCAGTTGTAATGCAGCTTTGTCTTGTTGGTTCTGAGTTTAGTTGCATGGCTTCGTCAGCTTGTGCATATGCCGTGAGCAAGATGTTATAGATTGATTTTCGTTAAAGGATTTTGACTGAAATCACCCGCGACCTGGGCAAGAATCCAGTGATTCATAAATTCCCCTGGTTATGAGTACTCAGTGAGTTAATAGGTATTCACCACTTGGTCCTGAAGGGACTGTCCGGTAGAATCTTTCCATGAATTTAATTTCTGGAGATTGAACGGGCCCCATTTTCTTCTCTGGATTAAGTGTGCTGATTCATCATTGTGAGAGATACCCACTACCTTGCACCCTTCGCAATTGGATAGGTGAAGGTTAAAAATTGTATGGAAGGGAAGGTGATCACTCTCATTTGAGGAGTGTACTTTGAAGCTCTCGAGGCGGTTCATACATTTTTCAGAGGCAAAAACATAGTCAATAGTGCTTATCCCCCTGAAGGTTTTAAAACGCTGTGTTGATGGCTCAAGGTTATTAGCAATGGTCTGTGTGTACTGAAGTTCATGTTGTATAACATTTTTATTTAGTTGTATGCTTAAGGGATTTAGAGGTAAACAGTTGACGCTGGGAGACCCAAGGTATCGCAGGATGAAGTCACCACAGATTATTATTTCATGATTTACAAGATCGCAAAGAATATGATCCAGATTGTCACTCAGATGGCTCAGTCAAAGCTATTAAAGTAAACATTAATCAGGAGGATCTTAATTCAGGAGGCAGATGTCTTTAGTCTCTTCAGTACGAGCTCTTGAAGCATCTCATCTTGTGTTGGAATTGGAGTTATTGTTAATTTCAAATTCAAGTTAAGGTACATTAACAAGCCTCCCTATGGCCTCCCAAAGAAGTTTTTTTCTTTGCTACTTGATAAACCCCTCGAAAGCTAGCAATTGTTATTGATGCTAATGACCAGGTTTCTTGTAAGCAGAGTACATCAGATGCCATTAGTAGTGATCTTACAGTGTTTAAGCATAATAGTCTTCATAGCTCAGCTACGTTCCATGACAGAAGAGTTAGGAGTTGTTTAGACTTTGATGGGCACTTCTCACTGCTAGAAATAAGCTGTTGTTTCTCTGGAGAAACAGGGCCAGACTGACTACCAGGCCTTTTGGAATTCTGCCGAGCTGGGGGCTTATTTCACTGCGGTGGGGGCTGATTTCGTTCATGGAGACCTGCGTGTACTTTGAAATAATTAAGGCAAAATGAATTTCGTACATGCAGGTCCCCATCAACGAAATCAGCCCCCAGCTCAGCAGCATTCCAAAATGCCCAGTAGCCAGTCCAGTCCTGTGGACAAGGTATGTGGCAACAAATCCCCGTCCAGTTGGTGTTTGTGTTCTCCCCCAATTTGTCCTGATGCAATTTCCATGATGGGGCCCTTTGTGGATGAATAGGTTCAAGCTATATGTATGTTTTCTGACAGCGGATGACATAGCAAGTGGCCACTCCCCCTTGGTATACTTAGGGGTGAGCTTTTGGGGTGGAAAGATTGAGTAGCCTTTTTAATGGCAATGCAAATTTGGGGGGAGAGATTTTAGAGATTCCTATGCCCCAGTCCTCAAGAATAAGCTTGCAGTCTAGTATGGCTTCTGCCCATGGGTATGTTTTTAATGCTAAGACTATGGCTTCGCTCTCATTACTGCACTCTGGGGTGGATTTAAACTCTAGACTCAAAATGTCCTCAGACATTATTTTTGACTGGGTGGGAATGGCCCAAAACAGCCGTAATAAATTAGAGCCATTCAGTATTTCGTGACTCCCTTCCAAGGGATAGTATAGGATGAGGGCCAGTTTAGTGGGTCGGTCCTTACCTAATCATTTTTTTGTTTGACATTCGTTATGGGTGTGAACGAGGGGGAGATAACGGTTGGTAGTTGGTCTAATCCTGTTGAGCACGGACAATTCTCTGTGTATCAGCACTATCTTTTAAGAGTGAGATCACTTCCTGCGGAACTTGTATTGACGCCTGACCTAATGGTTTCTGCACGGTCTGTGTTTGGGTGATGGAGACTCAAGGTCAAGATGGAGGGCTTCTATCAGTGATGAAACTTAAGTTTTGCTTGAGTTGAGAGAAAGTTAATGTCACAGTGCCATGGGATGGGGGTAGTGTTGATTGCCCTGATTCAAGGTCTTTTATCATCTGTCCTCTATTTCTGGGCAATGTTTCCTTCTGCTCTTGCATGATTGATAATTGCATCATCTGTGAATATGTTCCTTGCATAGTGGGTTGTATTGCTGGAGTTTGTGCCATGATAAGGTCTGTGCCTGGCTTAAGCAGGGTGGGTGGTAAAGCCAGGATTGTGTGGAGGGGGGAGCAGACGATTGAAGGGATTTTAATATGTTCCTCGTTTTTCAATTGCCTTTGAACAGTGGGTACACACTAGGCAAGTAGTTTGCTAATCTTATTTGCTTGGGTGGAAGCTGATTTGAGAAACATTATTTCTCTGCTTTGCTTCTGGCCACCTCTAGTCTTTTTTTTCCTCTTTTTGATAAGGCAACGGACTATTGGTTTTCTACAGGTATTGTTTTGCCATTGAGATTGGCAAGCAAAATGTTGGTCTTCACTTCATGGACCAGTTCCTGCGCTTATAGGGCATAGGGAGACTACCTGGTCACGGTTTACTGCTAGGCTATGTGGAGAAGGTTTGTGAGAACTTTCATTTGTGACGTCATACCCAACTGGGAGGTTTCCTGTGAAGTTTCCTTGTCCGCTGCATTCAGTATGCAGGTCATGTTTTGCTCGGTTTGGCCAGATTCTGTATCTGTTGGTTTTTGGCCGGGCCTGCTAAGGCTGCATCTTAAGACCAATTTTATGTTCATTATCATTAACTTCAGCGCATCTGGTAAGGTGCACAGCTTCTCCACAATCTGATGGCAAGAACATGATAAGAAAGGGATTTCTTTGCCTCTACCGTTTTGTAACCTCTCTCCCCGGAAACTGACTTTTTTTGCTCTATTTTTAAGATTGAACTTTTCAAGGCTTGAATAGAAGTCAAGTTGCAATTAGAGTTTTTCAGACTGCCATGTCAGAGCATTAACAGTAGTAACTAAAGTGGCATTTACGGAAGCCAATAGAGTGTCTTGTTCAATGGTATTTTTGGTCTTTTGATGGCAGATGAAATAATGTTTTCCATTAAACTCATGCTCCTCTTGAAGCTATGGTCTGCAAATAGTTGGAACTTATGCTGCTCAAAGGCTCCCTCAGACTCAATAGTATTAATTGTGTTTTTATCCTTACTGTAAGGCAGAGCCCTGAACAGGCCCTATCCAGCGTCTGTTACCCATTTGCCCCTTTGAAAAATTTCAGGATTGGCTGGTTCAGTTAACCTGAGGCTACTGCCACCTGTGCTGTTATGTCCTATTCAGCCTTTTCTTCCCCGTGGCTGTGGATCTGAGCAGCCATAGTTAAATTGTGTGTTTTAAGCGGGGGTTGAGTCTTCAGTAAGCAATCCATGGAAGTTGAAAGGCAAGTTGTAATATATGTAAAAATTTTGCCTCTTTGATCTTTTCTCATTGTGTTAGTTGATAAGTCAATTTCTGTCAGCATACTATCCGGAGGACTTCCAGGTGATATGTCTATGGCGGTACTATTTATTAGTTGTTGGTATGCCTGGTATGTCTACTATTTGTTCTGGGGGAAGGGGTTATGAGCGATATTATATCTACAGCGGGGGCAGAGGTAGCTGCTAGGACTTAGTTGGGTTCCCTTCTCCTGATTGAGTCTGGAGAGTCTGGGTGGGCTTGCTGTCAAAGTTTCTTATGAAAATAATCAGCTATTGATGCTTTTTTCACCGTTCTGGATTGCCAAAATTACTGATGATGCTGGCCTTTTTCCTGTCCTGGCTGTCCCTTGCTATGGGTGTGAGCGTAGATGTTGATATTAATGGAGTATAAGCAATTGTGGGGGGCTACATCTTTGATGGGCTTGCTAGTTTCCAAAGTCCCTGAAGTTGGTAAGCTTGTTGGTAAGCTTGTCTTGTCAAGTTTGGGACTGGGTATTATACTAAAAGAGAGAGGTGTGCGTAATCCATCGTAAGTTGTCATCAATGCTTCTGTTACTTCAGGTAGTTTTCGGTCTGAGCTGTGTATCTTGGGTTTCTGATCCTTCCTTTTTGCAGTGGTGATAGCAATACGTTGATGGAATATTCTGTGTGGTATTTTGAATCCTTGGTGGAAAGGATATGCCCTTCTAGTTACTTCCAGATTGGAGGGCATAGCAGCCCTATGGTGGTGTTAAGTCCTCAGAATGGACTGAGCCTCAGTCTGGGCCTCAGGTGAAGACTTTTGGGCAGCCGTGGGAAATTTAGCTGTAGTCAAACTATATTATGTTGGCTATGACTAGCAGGTATAGTTGTGCTGTGCTGAGCCCAGGCAGTGGTAGTTAATCAGGGCAGGTGCCACTGATCACGCTTCAGAGCTCAGTGCCACTGTGTCATGCCACTGCTTGCCAAGCTGCTGACCAGCCGCTTATTAGAAACTGATGATTTGCGTGGAGTCAGTGTCCAACCTCCTGAAGTGTATTCTTGCCGGTCCCATGCTCTTTACCCGGCTCTGCTCCTCCTCCGTTCCTTTCTTAGCACAGCCTCCTACACCTCAGCCAGGCCCAGTATCTCCTTTCACACAGAAATTGTGCTAACAGGGGAATACCTGTGTCTTTAAATTAATATTTTAGCATTTTTATTTGTGTTTTAATTTTCATTTCTTTTTATTGTAGAGCCAATCGTTATCTGTCTTGGTGCTCAATCCTGTTTGTGGGTAAGCTTTGGCACATCCATAGTTTTTGCAGCTGTGGTTGGTAAGCAACTCATTTTGTCATGTTTTCATCTAATGTGTTTTCTTGGCCCCTTTGTATAATTTGTTTTGACTGCTTTACTAATATTTGAATCTTTAGCTTTTTGTGTGATTGTCTTTCACAGTAACATATTGATGTGTGAATGTTCTGTACTGCCTTGTGATATGTGTAATGTGCTTTTGTTTCTTTTCCATTGGGACTTCTGCTGTATTTGATGCAAATGTGCAGAATAGGTGCAGTTGATCCTTGCTGCCTCAGGCTAGCAAGTGGTATTGTTTTTGAGTATATCTTTGTGTACTTTGGAATGATTGCCGTTTTATTCCAAATTACTATATGCCAGTAGTTTTAATTTCTGTTTGACAGAGTCACAGTTTGTTTATTACTTATTTTACACAGTGTTGGGTATTTTTGACTTTTTTGTTGTGTTCTATTTGTAAGGATAATGGCTAATCACAGGTTAACCGCTCAGCAGGTTGTAGGTTTGTTGTTTGAATCCTCCTCTGACCATGGTACTGTGATTGACTCTGCACATGAGCCAGAGGACAAAGTCCAAGATTCTGGCAGTGAATTGTCTGTCCAAGAGGACTCACCTGATAATGAAGACTTTATCAGTACAGAGGAAGGGCCTCTTTTAGAGGAGAACACTGATATGTCGATAGTGTGGCAAGAGAAATCAGCATGGCAGCCTGGGGCTTTGAGGCTTCCCATTGGAACTGCTGAACTCTGAGTTGCCCTAAACATGGTGCACCCTATGTTGCCTGCCTTTAGTAGTGGTGTAGGGTTTAGAGCCAATGCTGAAAATGTCTTGTATATAAAAATCTTCAGAGGGGACAGTGCAGTGCCTTGCATAGTGATGAACGTCAAGCTGTGAAATGTTCAGACAGGAGAGATATCCACATGCTGACAACCATTAATGATGAAATACGTCAGCTGTTTGGGGTCAGGTTGCTGAAGTGTGAAAACATGTGTGTATTTAGACTACAACAAGGACATAGATCAGAGATTGGAGCCTTACAGTTCTGTTCGTAAGTCATGCATTTGGTATAGGAAGTTGGCTGTCCATTTGTTTCATTTGGCAATCTTCAATGCTTTTGCTGTACTAAAGGATTGTTGTTCAGATTCGAAGATGACTTGTGTTCAGTTTTAGCAGACTGTAATAGGTAGCCTTTTTTTAGTTGTGCAAGCAAGTGTTCTTAGAGTTGGAGTGGTGGAAGATGTGACTAGATTGAAAGATCACCACTTTCCTGATTACATTCCTGCCACAGCCCAAATAAACTTTCCCTATAGGAGATGTAGAGTCTGTGCCCGTGGAGGTGTGCTAAAAGATACTTGTATGTCCTGCGCCTATTGTCCTTCTTATCCTGGCATATGTGTGCCCGCATGTTTCAAATTGCAACTCAAGTATTGGGAGCAACCGTGATAGTAAAAGTGAAATGACTGGTCTGTGTCATTTTATATTTTTTGTTCCTTCTCACAGTTGTTTGACGTGTTTAGTTATACCTGTAGTGTTTGTAGTTGTAGTTAGTTTTTCATCTTGTTGGTCTGTGTTTTCTTGTTTGTTAAAAAAAATGTGACGTGGTTTGTGTGGACTGGTGCCTGTCTGGGGGTCTGTGTTAACTAGCGTTTGGCTGGTGCTATGCGTGGACTGGAACTCGATTGGCAGTGTGCCTTGGATTGGCTTTTGGCTGGCGGTGTGTGTAGACTGGCCTTTGGCTGCCAGTGTATGTGTATTGTGACCAGCAGCAAGTCACTACACACTCACATCCACTGAAACGCTAGTCCACACATTCCACCAGCTTACAGCTGTAGTCATTGACTTGCTTGAAGTGTGTTTGTAAGCTGTCTGATGTTTGGGTGTTTGGTGAAGGGACTGGTGTGTTAGTCCTGTTGGTATATGAGAGTGATTGAATGGTGTTGCTCGTAAATGTAAGTGTTGTATTATTTTGGGCCCACAGCTGGCAGTGTGAATAGTTTTCTGTGTCTGAAGCGCTGAAAGGCATTTAAATGAACTGTAAAGTGGGTGGTGCATTGACGTGGCTTTACAGCTCACAAGCTGCAATCAGTGGTTCTCTATTCTGGTGTCAAAATTATTAACAAAGATTTTTGCGGGTTTTATTTTGGATTTAGATTTTTTTATAAAGCATTTACTTACCCTCATGCCAAATCCAACTAGTATGCCTGTGATTGACTGGTGGATGGGAGTTTAGCTGCTTTCATTGCATACTCTCTCTGTAGTGAACACTTTTCCCTCACATCTTTTTGGAAACTGACCGCTGAATATTATGTGGTATGTTTTATATGGATCACACCAGGGTCAGCAGTAGTCCCCATGCAAGGACTACCGTTTGACCCCTATGTGATTCATTCCTGTCATGGGCTCTGGGCCCAGGTGCACAAGTGGCTAGTTTTTTTTATTCGAACAAGTGAGGAAACACTGGGTGCTAGGTATTGTATGGATCCCTGTACACTTCTGGCATTTACGTCACAGAAATGCAAAGAAAATTAGTGTTTTTATTCAATGTTTCACCTTTGCAGGTTATTCTGGGTACAAAAACTTTGGGTAATCCACACAAATGACACCCACCTGACTCCTCTGGATTTCTACTTTACCGAAATGTCTAGGTTTGATAGGTGTCCCTATATGGTTGCCGACCTCAGGACTAATTAGTACACCTGCAAAAGTTATAATTAACACCACACTATGCTTTGGACCGTTCCCTGTCATGGGCACTTGCCCACCCACACAAGTGAGGAACCATTTTTAGCAGGAGACCTGGAGAAATGCTGGGTGGTAGGAAATGTGTGCTGGCCCAGTGATCCTACAATTTCCACGCAGAAATGTGAGGAAAATCTTACTTTTTAGCTAAATTTGAGGTTTGCAGAGGATTCTGGGTATGAAAATGTTGGGGAAGCCATGCAAGCCACACCTTCCTGGATTCCCCTGGTTGTCTAATTTTCAGAAAGGCCTATGTTTGGTAGGTATCTCTAGATGGCTGCCTTGCCTGGGACCAAAAACACAGATGACTCCCTTGCAAAAACAGGTTGTTGTGTAATAGATAATTTTGATGTCCCCATAAAATGTTTTGAGACATTTCATGTTGCAGGCACTTTGATTTCACACAGAAGTGCAGCACCATTTTTCTCATGAAACTTTGAGGAATTCAGGGTGCTGTGGAAAATAGACTTTTTATCTTGACACTCGTTCAGCCATTTTGTACTCTGTATAAAAGTATATCTGTTACTTTGCCATTCACTCCGCCATTTTGTGCTACACCCTTCATGACTGACCTCTCTGGAACACTCTGGAGCTCCACTTTTGACCAGCCACATTCCTGCATGGACACTCACACCTTGTTCTTGTTTTGGCCTGCCACAAACTGACCAGCCCATGCTCAACCAGTCGGGCAGGGAGTTTCCCAGATGTTTATCGTCCTCACCCTGCACACTACTAAGCCTAGCGGATCTCGCGTACGCGAATTTGCGGATTTACGGATTCGCAATCCGCGAAGATACGCGAACTCTCGCGGATTTGCGGATTTTCCCGTTTTTTGTGTTGGCGAGCGTTCGCGCCGATTTTGGGACAATTTCGCAATTGCGAACTTACTTTTCGGCTCGCAACGGCCGCGACTATGTTGTTTCTACGTCTGGTTTATCATCACAGGTTCACAGCACCCTCTGTTTCACCACTGCCACCCTCTGGGACACCCATGCCACCCTCTGGTACATCCTCACTGCCACCCATTAGGTTTGTTTATCACTGTAGTTTATGGGGGGTGAAAAAAGCAAGCACACCTCCCCTACTTCAACTGCCATGAATTAATTTGGGGTTGATTAATGTGTCAGTTATTTTGAAAGTTCCAGTCTGGCTGGCACCTGCTTCCTTCCTTATCTGTAATTTGCTTTCTGTTGCAGTGAATTTTTTTTTCACAGGACCTTTATGGTCTACTTGTAGCTATTCTATGAGCCTGCTGTTTGGGTCATAGCAGGGTCATAGAATAGTTGCAAACTCTGGAGGGGCCCCTCAGGAAGCACTACAGTGAATGTTACTAATGTTAAGTTTGAACTTTTGCACCTGCTCATTGCTTTCAGTTTAGCAAAAATCTTTTTTTCTGCAATTTCGCGCGTTTTTTGGGGCGCGAATCCGTGCGAGATCGATTTCGGAAGCCGCTAATGCTTGCGAATACACTAATTTTTTTTTTGAGACGTGTATGTTCGCGTGATTTTGTGCGTGTTCGCGAGGCGCTTGTAGCTATACGTTTGCCAAGTTACCCTAGCGGTCGTACACGGGCGCGGCCATCTTGTTTGCGTGATGTAATTCCGTTTCCGGCCGCTATGTGTAATCTCGCAAAGTGTGCTGCTCGCTAGTACAATTTCGTGCGTGCTCGCGAGGAAAATCTCGCGCGAACTTACCCACGCGGTCGTGAACGGGCGCGGCCATCTTGTTTCTCATTCATTGCTATGGTTCTGGGCATGCTTTCTGTATCCTCTCTGAATCTCTGCCATCCTTTGCTTGTTTGAAGTTTATTTAATCTATTTTACTTATTATCTATCCCTCTATTTTTCTAGCTGTATATTTTTGTGTTTTCTGCTACTTTTAGTTACTTTTAAACTACTTTTTTAAACTCTTTTCTTTTCTTCTTCACTATTCTATTTCTTCTTTATCATTTAACTTTATTTCTGCCCAGACCATGGTAAAGGGAGCCGGGAAGCACCCTGAGAAGGGGAATGGTCCCGCACCCCGTTCCCGGCTCCCGTGCGGGCGTTTGAGGGGGGAGCAAGTGGTGCCACGGGAGATCTTTAGCGCGGAGGAGGTGGCCGCACTCATCTTCCACGTCCAGCGCCGCCTCCCCAAGACGATCCTGGGAGGCGGCAAGATCGCAACCGGCTATGGCATCCGGGAGCGCCGGAAGAGGTGGGAGAAGGTGTGCCGGGCCATGTATAAGCTCTCTGGGGTCCGGCGCACATATAACCAGGCCACCCACCGCTGGACAGATGTCATGGACCGGGAACGGGACTTGCTGGACGCGCTCGGAGTAGAGGTCCCCGGGCTTGGTGAGTAGTAGTAGCTATTCATCACTACTCTGTTTTATCCGGCTCTGTTATTTGCAAATCTTTGTTCTTTACCAAGAGCAATAATGCTGCCGATTACATTGTAGGTAAATTATATTTCAAAATCTTCTATGCATTTCAGGTGCACTGCTCTCCTTCTCAGTAGCCTTGCTTGCTACTATGCTTATTTGTTTTGTAAATTGTGTTCATTTCATTGGCCTGAGAAAATATGTATGAGTGTAGTGTAAAGATAAGAACTGCGTAATGCTAGACACTAAGGGTCATATTTTCAATTACCGGCGCATCCCTGCAAAGTAGCAGGGATGTGGCAGTAATTGTGTGCCATGCCACCACCACCCATTGGCCCAAAACGTCACAGAAGCCTTACGCATCTGTGCCGTAAAGGTGGCGCATTGCTGGAGTTGCGTGCCAACGATGGCGCAGCTCCAGCAATGCTCTGGGGTACCCTATCTCCCCAATGCTGCATCAAGCCGTACGTCGGCTTCAAGCGCGCAGGGTTTGAGTCATGCATCATTGTCTTAAAAGTGACTGATTGACATCTTGTAGATTTCCCTCAGCCACTTTCAGGATTCGTTCCTGCGCAGGTACGCCCTCCCTTGCGCCGGAACGCCCCCTGATGGCGCAGGGCTTTACAACGTGATGCATCGCCCATAATTTTTTTTTTGTAATATATACGCCGCACCAACACCATGGCGAGTCTTTTGTTCTGCCGCTGCGTCACAAAAGTCACGCAACAATGGAGGAGAATGAGCCGCAAGGGACTTCTAAATCAGCCCTAACAGACTGAAGTCCAGTCCTTCCTTTAGACACATGGCTATAAGAAGAAATAGTGGTGGTGGTGGGTGGATTGATAGTTTGAGTATTCACTGATCTGCAAGCAGGATGGACTTTGTCTGTCACTTCGCGTGCTGCGGACTGCTGCCTGCCAGGCCTAGGCAAACCTCTTTAGTAGTCTGTTTATTGAGTTACATAGGAACTTTGTAAGTCAACGGTCCGCAAATCAGGAATACGAATAACGTAGTATACCACATGAGATAGATCCCGTGGAATAGTTGTCTATCTATTTGCTATTTCTCCAAAATATTTTGTTATTGTTCTTTTGAAATGGTTGATTTGGTTGACAAATCTCATCCATGTTTTCTGGTCTTTCTTTCTTTCATGTTGTACATCAGCTCCCCCCAAGGGCAAGAGGACACAGGAGGAGGAGGGTGCTGTTCAGGAGGATGCAGGCCAGGATCGGGCAGGCGAGGGCTCCTTTGCTGGCCCCAGTAAGTTTTAATTGTAATAAAGAGTACCTATTTTTTCCTAGCGTTCCTCATTCGATTTTTTCTAAATCGTCTTTGATCTTCTTGTAGACTGGATATAAATTCTTATCCTGCCTCGAATATGACTCCCTGTGGTATTACTAGATTATTCTTATTAGTCTGTCTGTGTAGCTAACTAAGATTGGACATTTGGCAATTCCATTGGACTCCCATTCTATTCAGCAATAGCTCTATGCACTGTCTCCTTACTGACTAGATAGTGTGGCAGAGTCATTTAGCTCCCGAAGTCACCGATGATTGATCCCCAATGATCTCTAGAGTATCGTACGCAGGACAAGAGTACGGAGTCACAGTCAAGAAGTGTCAGAGGCACTCATGCTTGCAAAAATTCCAAAACCTTTAGCTCATCCACTCTAGTCTGGAGGACCAAAAACCACAGAGTCTATTTAAGTTTAAAAGCTTTATTAAAAGTAAACACATTTATTAAAATCTACTTTGTCATAAAACTATTGAACTGAAAACGGAAAAGTGCTTAGTGCTGACGATTAATTGGACACATTTCTTGTGTTCGAGCCGAGCTCTCACCTGGTTTGAACTTGATCCTGGTCGTGTTCTTAGGAGTCAAGCTTCTGTCTGTTAGGAGAAAAAGTGGTGCGTGTTAAAAATAAAAAGCAAGCATTCATCAGTTGTGCATAAAAGTGCAGCAAGACAACAGCCTTCCCTGGAAAAGGGGACATTTTTACTTTAGAGTAGACAGTCACAAATTATTACATTGTATTCTGTTTTTTTAACATTTCTTTATTACTCCTAGACCAAATATTATATAGTAGTGAGTGGTGTATTCTAACATTCTTAAATGTACTTTGTAGGTGGAACATCTGGTGACGGGGCCAGCGCGGAGGTGGCGGTGTTGGGCGAGGACTCGGAGGACTCTGGGGAGGAGGCGGTGCAAGAGCCAGCGGACGGTCCTGTGGGGGTTCGCACGGTGGTGGCGGGAACAGGTAAGCTATATATTCCTTACTTATTGAGATTGAAGACTGCATAGTGTGCTTTCTGCACGGGTGTATTACAAATCAACCAGGTAGTAGCCTCCTCGAAATGTACTTCGACTTAGCTGTGAAGTTTTTGGTGAGAAGAATCCCAATAAGTTCTTAGATGAACGTGATGGATGGGATGAACGAAAAGCGAAAGAAGGGTGTAAGTAAGTGGGACGCGAAATTGTATGATGGCTGGCAAAGAAGAACGATATGTGTTTGCTTGGCCCCCGAGGTGGCTGGCAAGGAAAGAATATGGTATGGTGCATGGCTGGGTCAATGATGAAGCAAGGATGGGTGGAAGGACAGCAGCCTGGGTGGGTGAAACAGAAACTGTATGTGTGCGTATACTTTGAATGAATGGATGCCTGGAGCATGGTATTCTCTGACTCTTAGATAGCACATGTGTATCTAGAGAGAGTAGATGGTCGCTGGATGAACTAAGTGTTACCTTGAAGAGCATGTACCACCGCACCCGCACGTCCGTTCCAGTGTAGGGAAGGCAAGGAAAAGAAATTGTAAATGTGTCCAATACTACCATGAATAGTAGCAGTACTTTGTATTGCAACTGCAAGCACAGCATATATCTGGTTATTACGGTGGACACTCCGTACCTCTCTTAATAACTTTAGTTTAGTTGTAGTACGTCATTCATGTGTGGGTGTATCACTGTTCACTCAATATTAAGCAAAGCACCTAAAGTCATCCCATATGTCATCAAATACGTCCCATGTGAAGTGATAGATAATCAAATTATTTAGCTTCTTCATTTTCCTTTTCTAGTACTCATTTGCACTGTAGGGTGAAAGGTAAATTAATTAAGCAGTAGCCCTTGTAACAGAGTATTCTCAGTGCCACCCGTAATAGAAAAGTAATAGCTTCACCACCTACAGTAACGCAAGTCTGTCTCACTCATCATGGTGTGCAACTGTTTTTCTCGGGTGCAAGTTCACTGTGCTGCCATTCTGCCGGCTTGCATAAGATAACGTACCAATTTTCCTAAACAAGAGAGAAGAAGAAGAATAAGACTGGTGTACTGTCATAGTCGACTGTAATGGAAGTCCATAGTGGTCGTAGAATTTGTTCATTAAACTACCACTAATGTTAGAGCAAGGATGCAGAAGTGGGAGGTTACATAGATACTGTCCTCAATAGTTATGTACTGTGCTTTCAATTTGCTGCTTGTACTGTGACCCAACTTTCGGCTCAATCACTTTGTGTTATTAATGCTAAGGAGCATTGGTTACAGACTATGTCTTTCTTTCTTCATATAGTTGCTCCTTCCAAATCGACATCACGGAGGGAGCAGGCTCGAATGGCCCGGCAACGGAGGCTGGATGCCACTGTCGCCGAATATCGGCGGCTGGTGGCCCTGGAGGAGGAGGAGGACACGCAGTCGACCGGTGCAACAACAACATCCTCGACTGGGACAGCTGCATCCTCCTCCGTGACCCCACGGGACGCCAGCATGCGCAGTGCTCCAGCGGGACCGAGCCGGGCTAACAAAGCCAACCGCCACCGCCAAGCAACAGAAAGACCAGCTGCCCCCCACAGGAGCTGCAAGGCACGCCAACGCCGCCTAGGAGTCCGAATGTCCTACCTGGAGCAGGAGGTCCATAACTATAAGAACTTGGTGGAGGGCCTCCGCTTCGAGCTTGCCACCCTCCGCAAGGAGTATGATGCCCATGCCGCAAAATGCACCAGCACCCTCCAGTAGTGGAGTGTCCCTTGCCCTTTTTTTAGAGACTTTTGGGGGGTGGGATTTGGGAGTTGGGTTCTTTTTGGGACTTTTCAAAGACAATCGTTGGGGTTAGGGTGGGTCTTGAGGGAGATTATTTTGTTAGGGCTACATAAATATACATTTTTAAACTTTATCTGACCATACCTGTTTTTTACTGCTTTTCAGTCTGGTGGGTGGGGGACGGGGTGTAACAGTAAGTTTGTTTTCCTGAACAGTCGTAGGACTTTAGTAGTACTACCGTCAATCTCTCGTCTAGTCCTAAATAATACTCCATTATACTACCTCCCACCAAACGCTTATCTTACCTGTAATTTGTGTTAGAAATTAGGGCTAGGCCCAGGGCTGGCTCCACGTGAAATGGGGATTAACGTTGGCAATCCTGGGCGGGTGAAATTTCCTAATTGCGGTGGTACTAGTGGTGTGACACAGTGGCAGTTGCATGCCTATGGAAAAAAAGAAAACGAAACCTGGTTTGTCCTTACTGTAGCATTACAACGGTTACGGTACGATCGAGAATATAGCAGGTGACAGTACACTAGAACAGTGCCATAATGTAGCCTAACAAATGGTAAAGTATTTGCTTGCAAGTATAACTAGTACTTGCGTTGAATTTATTTGACATTGGCTCCTACTACTAGAAGATATAGTACTGAAGCTGAGTAAGTCTAGAAGATATCCTCGTATTCCTTCACCAGCCTGTTGCTATGACCTTATCCTCCCCAGCAAGTGTGTGGAATTATTGATGTCATTTTAGTCAGACATCAAGCAAAACAACACAGCCCGGGGGAAGAGGGTTAGGGTTTGGAAAATGGATGGGAATGGGGGTTTCTTTTTGGGTAGGTTTTGTTGAGAGAAGAAAAAAAAAGCACAGCCTGGACAAACAATAATTGAAGATAAAGAAATCTTTGGGTACAAACTAAAGCTAAGCACATGCAGTCACACTCATAGAAGAAAACAATGGATACTGTATCTGTATTCTGTATGTTGTTGGAGTTGTCCTGTTGAATTTGGTAAGTAAGTTGCATGCAGCAAACAATTCCTCTTATTAGCGGCACTCCTCCATTCCAGCTGACGCTTCGTCCATCAATGTTGGTGACCACTGACAGAAGACACCCTGTCCACTGCCTGCCTGGCGGATGTTGACTGAAACCCGGCCTGTAATTATTGAACGGAAAACAGGAAGTGCTATTAGAATACCACTGATAAATAAATAAAAGGTATGCACGCTGTGTGGGGCAAAAAGTCACACTTTGATTTCCCTAATAGACAGTAGAATATTTTTGAAATTGCGTGCTCTGTCTGAGTCACCTTTTTAAGGATAAATAAGTATGGCCAAAATATTATAGCGGATCTTTCCCCTCAAGGTAGGTGTACTGTAAACTGAGTTTTAGAACAAAATTTGACCTTCCCAGCAATGCTCCCACCAAGACCCTTACTAAAGCCAGTCACAAAAATGTAGAAGACCCCCAATCAGATCCCCAAAAACGATGCCTAGCAGAAAAATGGAGACAAAACGTACTTTGAAAGTAACAGTAGGCCCAAATACAGACCGTGGATTGTATTCAAACCACTTGCAAGCAAGCAAAAGTATCCATAGCCAGCATCGCTCCAACAGTGCTCTAAAACCCCAGAACTGCGTTGCAATAGAACACCCCGAAACACATGCAATCCTGCTGCTAGGGCTAACCCTAACGAACCCTAACTTACAAAAAGTGCCAAAACTGGTGTTTGCTTATGGATTTTGTCCAAAACACTTCTATCCGGTATTAGACCTTCCCAGGAATGCCCCAGCCAAGACCCGCCAACCCACCCGCAAAAAACCACGCGACAACACCCCCAAACAGCGAAAAAGCTAAATCTCATACTTACAATATCTCTCGGCCTTTGGTCCAAACGCGCTGTGCAGCTAGGTCTCCCATCATCAATCATCATAACTCCTGTTTTCCACCACGGATTTCCTGAAAAGCAAATGCAATCAAGATTAGACTGTCGCAGCAGTGCTTCGACAGAGACCCCGGCCGCAACCCACCCACGAACAGCAGGAAGCCCCCCAAAACGCTACATTGAGCAAGATGTCAGAAGAAATAGCAAAAAAAAGGCTTTTCCTTAAGGATTTTGTCCAAAACACTTCTATCCGGCATTAGACCTTCCCAGGAATGCCCCAGGAATGCCCCAGCCAAGACCCGCCAACCCACCCGCAAAAAACCACGCGACAACACCCCCAAACAGCGAAAAAGCTAAATCTCATACATACAATATCTCTCGGCCTTCGGTCCAAACGCGCTGTGCAGCTAGGTCTCTCATCATCAATCATCATAACTCCTGTTTTCCACCACGGATTTCCTGAAAAGCAAATGCAATCAAGATTAGACTGTCGCAGCAGTGCTTCGACAGAGACCCCGGCCGCAACCCACCCACGAACAGCAGGAAGCCCCCCAAAACGCTACATTGAGCAAGATGTCAGAAGAAATAGCAAAAAAAAGGTTTTTCCTTAAGGATTTTGTCCAAAACACTTCTATCCGGCATTAGACCTTCCCAGGAATGCCCCAGGAATGCCCCAGCCAAGACCCGCCAACCCACCCGCAAAAAACCACGCGACAACACCCCCAAACAGCGAAAAAGCTAAATCTCATACTTACAATTTCTCTCGGCCTTCGGTCCAAACGCGCTGTGCAGCTAGGTCATCATCAATCATCATAACTCCTGTTTTCCACCACGGATTTCCTGAAAAGCAAATGCAATCAAGATTAGACTGTCGCAGCAGTGCTCCCAGACCCCAAAACTCACCCACAAACACCCGGAACCCCGCCAAAGAGCACCTCAAAGGCAAGCAAGTCAGCAAAAACGGCAAGAAATTTCCACCTCATATTTGGTCCAAAACACTTTTATCCATTATTAGAGCTTCACAGCAATGGGCCCAAATCCGTCAACTCACCCGCAAAGAAGTAGAACACCCCCACAAGTGCTGAGTCTTTCTTCATTGGGCGTAATCCAGCACTCTGCTTTGAGGGAAATCGCAGTCTGGAGGAGGAGGATAGAGGAGCATGTTCTTCAGAACTTGTGAACCTGAGGAATGTAGACTGCGGCACCTTCAAATCAATAAGCAAACAAGTGAAGACAGTTCTGCTGATGGTCTTGTTTTTGGGATTAGGTGATTAAAGTTTGAATTAAATTAACTGTGCAAAACAAAGAAAGAGAGACACACAGGAATAAAAGTGAATAAGGACGAAAAAGAAAGTTCTTGATTGATTGTCTCATTTTCAGGGCTCGGTGTCAGGGAATAGGAAGAAGATTTCGTCATCATACTCTGCGAATTCAGGCAGGATGAGGTCAGTGCCACCGAACAGAGAACAAATCCCCTCATCTACGTTGCCGTCCTCCTCGTCTTCATGCGGCGTGCTTTCTCGTACTTTGTAATCTGGTGGTATGAGGTGCTGATTCATCTTGATCATTGTCAGCCGCTCCACATTTTGGGCCGAGAGGCGGCTCCGTTTGGGAGTTACAATGCCACCAGCAGCACTGAAAACACGTTCAGAAGACACACTTGCGAGTGGGCAAGACAAATAGTTTATAGCCAGGTTGGAGAGCTCTGGCCACAATTGTTTTTTCCCATGCCAATACTGCAATGGCTCATCATTAAGAAAGACCTCTGTTGAGTCATTCAGATAGTCCTGCACCATCGACTCAAGGTCCTCAACGGTTCCTCCACTTTGCTTACTTTTTGCTGTGCCTGTGACCTTTTTTCGAGTACCATACCCAAGCAAACTTAGCCAATCCTCTTCAGCAGCCACTGTTACTCTTGTGTGTGGTGCAGATGATCCGGTTGCCGGTGTCTTTAACGGCTGAGAGGTCACTTGTGCCCCAGCCACAGGTGCAGAAGTGGATTCTTGTGACTGGGGATGGCCTGCTGATGCTGATGCTGATGTACTGTCTTCTCCTTCAATAACCTGCCGTTCTTTTTCAAACCTCTTGGCTGACCAGGCTAACCAATGTTTGTACTTTTGAACATCTGCATCAGCAAAAGGAAAGAATGCTTCGCCTGCCAGCGCCTTTTTGTAGCGTGGATCCAGAATAGTAGCACAAATGTAATGCTGTTCTGACTTGATCTTTTGAAGACGTTCATCACCACGTAGGCGCTCTAATAATTTCTCAGACAAAATAAAATGGTCTTTTTTTTTTCCATCTTTTTCAAACTCAGAAGACACCGCCATCAGTTGGTGCTCCAGCATGCACAACAATGGGATAGCTTTTCCCAAATTACAGTCCTCCTGGCTGACTGCACGCGTGAAGAACTCAAAAGGATGAAGCATGTCTGTCAGGCTTTTAACTATGTCCCATTGCGCCGCACCCATCCGCATGTCCTCCTTCTGAGATGTACTCTCTGTGAAGAAATAGTGATCGAGTACCGTATACTGCTCATACAGACGCTCAAGCATGTAGAAGGTTGAGTTCCAACGTGTTGCCACCTCCTGGATGAGTGCTTTCACTGGTATTCGACTTTGAAGTAGCAGCCTCCTCAGATGCTTCCGGGCCTTAAAAGAATGGCTGAAATGGTTGCACATTTTGCGGCAGGTGGCCATTACCGCGAACGCTGCACTGTCTCTATCACTCAAGAATTTTTGAACTACCAGGTTGATACAGTGCGCCAAACACGGCACTCTAAAATAGCCACCCAGCGCCATGGCCTTAACTACATTGGCGCCATTATCCGTGGAAACATAACCAATCTGGCGTTTTTTTGGGGATAGCATTTTCAAGAAATTTTTGTCAAACTCGTCCAAAATGTTTTGGGATGTGTGACTTTTCTCCAAGCCAAACATGGCTAGTGTTGCATGTTTCCGAGCAGCTTTGAAAACTTTGTCCGGGTCAACACCTGCGTTTAGCTTTGCTTTAACACCTGAAAAAGAGACCCAGTGTGCAGTGATGCACATGTAATCAGCGCCTGCGCCACTGGTCCACATGTCTGTTGTCAGATGTATTGTGTGAACAGCACTCTTCTGCAAAGCTGCCCCAATCGCCTCCAGCACATCTTCATGTAGTGCTGGAACCGCAACTCTGGCAAAATAGAACCGGCTAGGAACCTTCCATTTAGGGCAGAGCGTTGCCACTAATTCTAGAAAACCTACCGCTTCTACAAAAGAAAAGGGGAGAAGGTCCACAGCTACCATTTTAGCCAGCTTAGTGTTATACAGACGCGTCAGTGGGTGGTTGCGTTCATATGGCACGTCTGAAGTAAGCATTGTTCTAATGTTGCCCTGGACCAAGCATTTACGGGCTGATAATGACTTCGTTGACCCAATTTTGCTCGCTGGTGAACTTTTGTGCGTTGGTGTCTCACTCGCTCCAACACTCTTAGTGTGCCTCACATTGGGTGTGCTGCTGACAGGGGTACTGGGTGTAAGGGAAGTGTTTGACACGTCTTCTTCCTCCTCGTCATCATCAGATGCAACATCAACGTTTCCTTGAATTCGGCCTTCCTTGATCGCATCTAGGTGCGCAAACCATTGGACAGTGTGCTGTCTCCTAAGATGACCTCTCTGGCCTCCGGTACCATAGTTGGTACCTGGCTTACCACGACTAACTGCAAGCTTACAAAGGGTACAAATGGCAAACTTTGGATTTTTTTGACAAACAGTAAAGAAGTCCCAAACTGGGGACTTGAAGTGTCTGTGGGACCTGGAGGAGGCGGCGATACTGGTGGTGGTGGTCATGAAGCTAATGCCAGATGAAGTGGAGGATCTGGATTGCCCAACTTTTGTACGTTGTGCACTTTCACCGCCACTAATTAAGGTCGAGGTGGATGGAGGTCTCTTCTTGCCAGAAAGAAATATGGAAGCGGGACGTGTTGGTGTACTACTTAACTCCAATGATTGTGGTGTTTCCACTGCCTCCTCATCGACAACATCATCATCATCACGCTCAGCAGCTCTTCGGGCTAGGGTCAAAATGTCTGTTTGCTGCATGCCCGCTGGGGCTGCAGTGACCTTTATGATGACTGGGTCGTCGTTGGCAGAGTCTTCATCAGCAGCAGTATCCGCCACTTCTTGTTGAGCCTCATCACACTCCATAACTCTGAGACTTTGGACGAGCTTCCTTTTACGCTTAACTACCTTTGTCGGATCATGGTGTGCCTCACTCTCAGACGGCAGTGGTGCTGGTTCCCAAGTTTGATCCGTATCATCAGAAGGAGGTGTGCTTGAAGAAGATGTAGACACCACCCTTGATCTCTTCCTTGCTAGGGGTGTGGAAGACAATGAAGGATCATCAAGAGGAGTGGCTTCCTCAAATGATACCTCGCCTTGATTGTCGATTTCCTGATGTGCCCCTACTTCGGGAGAAACAACTATTGTGGGCACTTGTGACCCTCCATGCACCTCTGCTTGCGCATCTCCTTGCGCTGCCTCTCCTTCCACATGTACTTGGGCTTGTACTTGCACATGTGATTGTTGTTGCGGCTGTGGTTGTTCAACACTCGTCAGATGAGCTACAACAACCTGTGTTGATTGAGGGACATTGCTGCTGCTTTCTTGCGATGAGCCAACATCACTGGTCGATGGTGATTGAAGAACTATACAGGCTGCCTCTGCAGCACTCAAGGGCTTGGACTTAAGTTGGCGTGGTGGTGGTGGTGGCACTGAGCCCAATGGAGCGGGGGTGCTGCTGCCAGCTTGGTCCCCAGCAGATCCCGCTGCTGCTGCAGGCATACTTTTTTTTTTACTCCCAAAAAAAGGGGCGGGTGGCACACCAGTCTCCTTGGTAACTTGCTTCTTCTGCTCCTTACTGACACCTTTCTTGCTAGAGGAGCTACGGGTTACTTTTTTTGGGGCCATCTTCTTCAGAGCAGGTCAGAACAGCAGGCAGCAGTTGCACGAGTTGCAGAGTTGTCTGTGTCCAGACGTGACGTCGCGTGACGTTATGCTGCACACACACACCGCTGCAGGACTTCTTCCTGGCACTGGTGGTTCTCTTGAGTCTTGTGCACCTAAAAGCAATGGAAGACAGAGGAACATCAGTTCAGTTATACACCCCAAAAAATCGACAAAACACAGAAAAATGAGCACAATCCCATGCCATCCATGATGTTTATATTGAAGACACCCCACAGAAAGACTAGGGCCATGCAAGTATGCAACACTCACTACCCCTGGGCATAATGGATGAAAAGTAGGCAAAATAAGTGCAGGCCTCAGACACTGCCTCTCTTCAAAATGGCCCCTTACACCCCAAGCACATGTTGCCTGTACCAGCCAGGAGTCAAGATGGCCACCACCACCACCCACATGGCCAGTCCACATCAACAGTACACCCCCAAAAAACAGAAAACCAGCCAGAAATCACCACAATCCAATGCCATCCATGATGTTTACATTAAAGAGAGTGAGACCACACTACAGGCACACTCAGTCCATGCACCACTACCCCTTGGCAAAAGGCCCCACCAGCAGCCCCAAAAAAACGACAAAAAACAATAAAATCAGCACAATCCCAGCCCATCCATGGCCTCAATGGTGTTTAAATTCAAGAAGACACCCCTCAGAAACACTAGGCCCATGCAACACTCACTACCCCTGGGCATAATGGATGAAAAGTAGGCAAAATAAGTGCAGGCCTCAGACACTGCCTCTCTTCAAAATGGCCCCTTACACCCCAAGCACATGTTGCCTGTACCAGCCAGGAGTCAAGATGGCCACCACCACCACCCACATGGCCACAGTCCACATCAACAGTACACCCCCAAAAAACAGAAAACCAGCCAGAAATCACCACAATCCAATGCCATCCATGATGTTTACATTAAAGAGAGTGAGACCACACTACAGGCACACTCAGTCCATGCACCACTACCCCTTGGCAAAAGGCCCCACCAGCAGCCCCAAAAAAACGACAAAAAACAATAAAATCAGCACAATCCCAGCCCATCCATGGCCTCAATGGTGTTTAAATTCAAGAAGACACCCCTCAGAAACACTAGGCCCATGCAACACTCACTACCCCTGGGCATAATGGATGAAAAGTAGGCAAAATAAGTGCAGGCCTCAGACACTGCCTCTCTTCAAAATGGCCCCTTACACCCCAAGCACATGTTGCCTGTACCAGCCAGGACTCAAGATGGCCACCACCACCACCCACATGGCCACAGTCCACATCAACAGTACACCCCCAAAAAACAGAAAACCAGCCAGAAATCACCACAATCCAATGCCATCCATGATGTTTACATTAAAGAGAGTGAGACCACACTACAGGCACACTCAGTCCATGCACCACTACCCCTTGGCAAAAGGCCCCACCAGCAGCCCCAAAAAAACGACAAAAAACAATAAAATCAGCACAATCCCAGCCCATCCATGGCCTCAATGGTGTTTAAATTCAAGAAGACACCCCTCAGAAACACTAGGCCCATGCAACACTCACTACCCCTGGGCATAATGGATGAAAAGTAGGCAAAATAAGTGCAGGCCTCAGACACTGCCTCTCTTCAAAATGGCCCCTTACACCCCAAGCACATGTTGCCTGTACCAGCCAGGACTCAAGATGGCCACCACCACCACCCACATGGCCACAGTCCACATCAACAGTACACCCCCAAAAAACAGAAAACCAGCCAGAAATCACCACAATCCAATGCCATCCATGATGTTTACATTAAAGAGAGTGAGACCACACTACAGGCACACTCAGTCCATGCACCACTACCCCTTGGCAAAAGGCCCCACCAGCAGCCCCAAAAAAACGACAAAAAACAATAAAATCAGCACAATCCCAGCCCATCCATGGCCTCAATGGTGTTTAAATTCAAGAAGACACCCCTCAGAAACACTAGGCCCATGCAACACTCACTACCCCTGGGCATAATGGATGAAAAGTAGGCAAAATAAGTGCAGGCCTCAGACACTGCCTCTCTTCAAAATGGCCCCTTACACCCCAAGCACATGTTGCCTGTACCAGCCAGGACTCAAGATGGCCACCACCACCACCCACATGGCCACAGTCCACATCAACAGTACACCCCCAAAAAACAGAAAACCAGCCAGAAATCACCACAATCCAATGCCATCCATGATGTTTACATTAAAGAGAGTGAGACCACACTACAGGCACACTCAGTCCATGCACCACTACCCCTTGGCAAAAGGCCCCACCAGCAGCCCCAAGAAAACGACAAAAAACAATAAAATCAGCACAATCCCAGCCCATCCATGGCCTCAATGGTGTTTAAATTCAACAAAACAGTTGTATCATGCACCCCTAACCAACCCTGGTCCTACTGGATACTGTGGCTACCAACAATATAATTTATTTAATGTTCTGAAAAAGTTCCAAAATTGTACTTGCAGCAACTGTAATGCCCCAAACAAACTTACTTGTGAAAGTTGATTTCTAATCCAAAAGTGATCCAAAGACAGTCAAAAAGGCCTCAAATCCAAATATCCAGCAGCACCCACAAAAAGTAATCCTTCCAGCTCCAGATCCAAATGAAAGTGACCAGGAGATGGACAAAGCACTGGGAGGAGCCTGCTGGACAGGAACAGGAAGTTGGAGACTGTGGGGCACTTCCTTCCTCCCCCCCCCCAAAAATGGACTCCTTGCAAAAAAAAAGGCCATGCAAATGTCAACCTGAGGAGTGATTGTGATAAAAATCATAATTTTCTGAAGGTTTATCCTGTTTGCTGGTGATTTTCTTGTGCAGAGTTGCAAAATCTCTATTTCGCGAGTGCGAGATTGTTCCTTTCCGCCGCAACTACGTGTTCGCAATTGCGAACTCTCGTGAGGTATGCTGTGCAAGGTGGCAAGCGCGATTACGTATTCGTGGGCGCCAAACTCCCGCGGGATCACGCAGCAAGATCCAAAATGGCGCGGCACTCGCTAAATATGATCGAGAAAAACAACTCGGCAAACGCTTAATGACGGAAAGTGAACGCCGTGCACCACGCCGCGCGCCGCAACCAAGCAAAAAATCCGCCGCGAGCGGATTCACGGATTTTCGACAAATTCGCGAGAGTTCGCGGATTGCGAATTTGCCGAAAATCCAAAAAATCCGCGATCGGAGCGGATTTTACGCCCATGCTTACACACTATGCCCTGCAGGCGTCCATCAACAGGCCTATCCCTGCTTGCTGTGTAATCATACCTCTCGCCTGTGCCCTGCAGGGTTCCAAACAACTAATATTTGTGGACTTATTTGTATGAACATGATTTTCGCCTACACTCTGCAGGGGACTCACCGTTACCTGTGCTTATCAGATTAACCTTTGTTTGACATGTAATCATGCTACGCCCTGCAGAGGCCCACAGCTATAATTTACCAACTAATCAGGTTGACCTCTGTGTACTATGTAATAAGAATGTTTTGCCCATGTCCTGTGAAAACCCCCAAAGGCTACTCACCAGATTGATCATTATTTAGGAATGTAATAAAGTATTATTGGTACAAGTACCATACATGCCTGGGGCAGGATAGAGGGTATTTAAGATGTAAAGTAGGACCATTCTGCAGACTGCCTCCTCAGACAGCTATGGGTGTCTGTTGTTGATGCCCTCTCCATCTCATTAAATTATAATAAATATCCTTCACTCCGTGCTCCAGAGTTGGTCTCAGTTTGTATTACGGACCGTGGGCTCTAGGGTGACCCCTGACACCTTTTGGGTGGTCCCCAAAAGACCCCCAAAATCCACAGTGCTAGGCAATTTGGGGTTCCATGCAGATTCCAGGAGTTTTCTACACAGAAAGGCAAAGAAAATGTGTTTTTCTAGACAAAGTTTGAGCTTTACACAGGAGTCTGGGTAGAAAAACGCGGTGAGAGGCACGAAAGTCACCTCACTCTGAACTCCCCTGGGTGTCTAGTTTTCAAAAATGTACTGATTTTGTAGGTTTCTCTAGGTGCTGGATGAGCTGTGTCCCTAAATCCACAGCTACCCACATAGTTTTCAAAACATTTGCTGGTTTTCTATGTTTCCCTGTGTGCCCGCTGAGCTGTGGTCCAAAATTCACAGCTAACAGCTACCCACATTGCAAAAAAGTATCTATTACTGTGGAAAAAACGTGATATGTCTATGTTGCGTTTTGCACCCTTTCCTGTTCTGGGTACTCCGCCCACCCACAAAATTGAGGTACTGTTTTCTTGGGAGACTGGGGGAATGCTGGGTGGTAAGGCATTTGTAGCTCCCTGCAGATTTCAGGACATTTCCTCACATAAATGCAAGGAAAATTCGTTTTTTTTTCAGGCAAAGTTTAAGCTTTGCATCGGATTCTGGGTACAAAACCTGGTATGAGTCATGTCAATCACCCACCCCTTGACTTCCTTAGGTATCTAGTTTTAAAAAATTAGCTGGTTTGGTAGGTTTCATTACATGCCGGATGAGCTGTAGCCCAAAATCAACAACTACCCACACTGGAAAAAATAAGCTGTTTTTCAGTTGATATATGTGATATGTCTAAGTTGCATTTGGTACCCTTTCCTGCTGTGGTTATTTGTCCTACCCACATAAGTGAGTCATATTTATTCTGAGAAATGCTGGGTGCTAGGTAATTTGTGGCTCCCTGCAGATTCCAGGAGTTTTCCACACACAAATGTAAGGAAAATGTGTTTTTATAGGCAAAAATTGAGCTTTGCAAAGGATTCTACAATAAAAATCATGGTGAGTCATGCAAGTCACCCCACCCTTAACTCCCCCATGTGTCTATTTTTCAATTTGTGCTGGTTTAGTAGGTTCCCCAAGGTGTTGGCTAAGCTGTGAGCCTAACCACGCAAGTAAGGCCCCACTTTTCTTAAGCATATTGTGGAAATGCTGCGGAGCAGGAACTGTATGGATCCCTGCAGATACCAAGAGTTTTCCTCACATAAATGCAAGGAAAATGTGTTCTTTTAGGTAACGTTTGAGGGGTTCTGGTTAAAAAAACTGTTGAGTGCCTTGGGCTCCTGCAGGTGTCTATTTTTCAAAGACGTGCTAGTTTTATAGGTTTCCCTATGTGCCTTCTGAGCTGGGGCCAAAAATCCACAGTAAAAAAACATGGATTCTGCTGTGTGAAATATGATGTCTTGGGGTATTTTTTGTCACAAGCGATAGGCCCAGTCACAAAAGAGGGGTGCCATTTTTATGGATTTTGACTTTGTCTCTCACACTTTGAGTCAGGTGCTTCTTGTACAGAGCCAAATGAAGAGGAGACATATGCCAACACTGTTGCTTCTCTCTCGTATCAGAAACAGGCACAAGAGGACCCTGTTCACCCTAATTCTGTCCGTGGTGGAAGATTAGCTGCCTTGGCGCCACTGCAGGAACCTACTCTCAAAGCCAAAGTGTTTAAGTGTCTTCATTGAATGGGACCAAGTTAATCTACTGTAAAATTTCTCAGCGTTGATAGCAAAAAGTAAGGCTTTTTTATGTTCTATGCACTTTTCTAAGATGTGTAGAAATATTTTTGAGTTATTTGCACATCTTCTGTCCTGCTACCTGATCCAGGTCAACCAGGACTGGTATGTAAGAACTAAGCCTGGCTGCAAGGATGCCCAAGAAAAGCTTTGCATCTTTTTTAATACGGGAACTAGTCCTACGCAAGCCACAATGTATTTAATTTGTGCCCAGTTTGGGTACGACCGCTAAGGAGGCTTCTGAAATTGATAGGGTAGGAGAACCTCCCTCAGCAAATGACTTAAATAATCCAATTACAAATGATGCTAGTGTCTGTCACAATGTCCTGACCTAAGGAACCAATTACCCTCTATGCTTCTAAGTTGGGTAAAAACGTTGACGCCTACTCCCTAGTAGGCCTATACCAAGCGTCCCCATTACCCAGTCTGATCTACAGATGATATCTCTTTCTGTGTTGTTTGTAAATTAATTGAATTCATTATTTGAAAATTAATTGATGTTGGAGAGGCTTAATTTAACTGGTTTTGTTATCAGTTACATCTAGAACAACTTTAGTGATGTTTCTTTTAACCTTTTATGACTTTGAATTTCCTTTCATTTACTTTTACTCTCTTCACACTTGAGCAAATTTTCCCTGCACTCCTCCTTTGTAGCAACCTCTCTCCCTTAACAATGAGCATGGTAGAGTGTCTACCATGTGCTGAAAGGAATTTGCGAACAATAAATATATTTTTTATAAAAACTAACAGATGCCAAGTATGTTTTTAGGCCTGGTGCAAATCAAAGAATTTTTTTTATTCGGATGTAATAACCTTTTTCTGACTGTGTGCATGCATGAAGTTATTTCTAAACTATACATTTCCCCAGAAATTGCTTGGTTTGTAAAAAGAAAGTTCCGGGACCAATTGTTTTTCTGTACTGATTTAGATCTTGATGGATGAGTTACTCTGTCACAAAAGTGACGGATATCCTCTTCCCTGAAGTATAAATCTGATACGACATAATGGGATTTATATTTCGACGGACAGGATATTCGTTACTATTATGACGAAGTAACCTGTATGCAAAAACAACAATTGATGGACAAAATACAGAAAAATGTCATGCATTCACCCCAGTACTGAGATCTGGGTCTAAATCCATGGTTTTTTTGCTCACCACGCTATTCCAGTTTGGAACCGGCCATATGCATATCAGTCTTGACCCTGCGCCCAATGAGAACAGTCCAGCCCGAACTGCCAAGCTAGGTCCTACCTGGACTGGAAACAAGCCTCCTAGGACTTGTTTTGGGCTTTCAGCCCTCATCAGCCAGGATAGCTTGACTCCAGTGGCATGGAGAGCACAGGACCCACGTCTGGGCATACCCGTCCCACTCTGGGTGACAAATGCAAAAAGAACAATTGATGGACAGAATGCAGAAGGATGTCATACATTCACCCCAGTACAGAGATCTGGGCCTAAATCCATCGTTTTTTTGCTCACCATGCCATTTCAGTTTGGACCCAGCCATATGCAAATCAGTCTTGACCCTGTGCCCAATGGGAACAGTCCAACCCGAACTGACAGGCCAGGTCCTCCCTGGCCTGGAAACAAGCATCCTAGGACTGGTTTCGGGCTTTCAGCCCCCATCAAATGATGGACTGAATGCAGAACAATATCATGCCAAGATCTAAATTTGGCCCTTAATAATTCATATAATGACACTATTTTCAGACTTAATGGCACAAATAAAAAAAAGCATGAGTTATACCCATCCTATCCCTTGAGGACCCTAGGATATGCGAATTCCTGAACACTTAGGGCCCGATTCCATGTTTGGCGGTCTTTCTGCTGGACAGCCCATGTAGTTGTCTGAGGAAGACTGGCAAGTTCTTCTCTGTGCTGGCAGGGCCATGGTGGCGGTCCCATTGTGACGGCATGCTTTGGCTAAGATTTACTGCCAGCAGTCATGCCACCATAGTGGGACTCCTGCCACGCCAGGTGCACTATGTGGCATGCACCATGTCATGCATGCCACACAGTGCACGCACAATGGTGCAATTCCAGGGGCGGGCAAAACATTGTGGCGGTGAGCCTCAGCAAGGCCTACCAGTGCTAGGGGTTCTCTCTTCTCTGCACAGAGTCCTCAGACCAATAGAAAGAAGTTGGCACAGAAGCTGGAATAGAAAATACTGAGTTTATTAAACCTCATGAGGTGAAACTACATTCACACAGCACCCTTCGGTAAAGTATGAAGTAGCACACTGAATGGAAGGAGCTTGGTCCTTTTATACCCACACAGGGGCTCAAATGAAGGCGGTATAAGTAAAGAATGCTGGTTCCAAGTACAAATAAGGACATACTGAAAGTGTACTGGCATCAAGTGGGAGGGGCTAACAGTTAGATAATTCAGGTGGACACATCCTGACAGTTACAGACTATAACAGCTGCAAGCTCAACTGAGCATGTGCGAAGGTGGGAGATGCTAAATATATCTCGTCTCTAGGCAGATTTCAAGAGAAGTTAACAGAAAGGTAGGACAGAGCACATGGCAAGTACATGGCAAACAAAATGGCTGGCAGAAATACAAAATGGATTCCACAAAACGGATAAGATAGTCTCTAAATATAAGATGTCTTCTGCTAATGCTTAACCTAATCGCTGCTAAATTACAATAGACAACCCCTTCAGCATTAGCTGAAGGCATTCGTTTAACTGGGGAATCTAGATATGCATCCTGTACATTGATGTTCATCATCTCAGCTACTTCTTTATTTAACATTTGTTGTGCTTTCATATTTGCAATATTTCTTTTGGCAGGTGTACAAGCAGTGATGCACATGGAGCAAAGCATAGGACCACATTGTATACAAGTACAGCATGTAAATAGTATCACCAGTATTATATATAGAATAGTCAATAGCTTCCAGCCCCAAGTAATAAAGAGTGTCCATATCCAGTTCGAAAATGTCCATGTACCAGTCTCTGGGTGAATTTCTGCAGCAATCTTATGCAGTTTTGAGATTGCATCCTATACTGAAGGTGAGTGATCCGGTATAAACACACAACAACTGCTACAGATGATGCGACATGCACCACCTCGATCAGCCAAAATCACATCTAATACCATTCTTATTTTGGAGTGCTACAATCCTCGCAATTTGTAGTTCCTCTGTAATGTTCCTAAGTGCCATAGATGTTTGATTGGTGACAGCTTCCACAACACGAGTCAATCGCCTGATTTTTCTGCTATTCAATGCAGCACCCACAAAAAAGAATAAACCCAAATTGAAATCGACATATTGTTGCAAAGTGGTATCTGTCTGGTCAACTTCATCTGTACTTATTGTTCGTTTGTATCTATTCTTGGCAATGTCATTATACAACTTTAAATTCAGGTGATATGATGGAGTGGCCAAGAACACAGGTGGTAACAAAAATGATATGTACCATACCCCGGACCACCCAACAGGTAATTGATAGTATCCTTTATTACCACATACAAAATAATTATTATCTGAAGACGTAAAACTACTGTTAGTAGCACCTTCAATAGCCAATGTCAAAATACATTCACTCTGTCCTACTGGAATTCTCCCAACACTACTAATACACAGTTCTGCTTTAGCTCTGGTCACAGAAATTACAAAAGGTCCATTGTCTTTAATGTTCCTCATATTCGTGAAAACATATGGTGTCGAAATATTGTCCGGGTAGTACTCTTCCCATTCCCATTTAGTCCCTTTAGCTTGAGGATAGCCATCTTTATCTTGATAGCATACTTTATTCAGACGAAAGATAATTCCTCCTACTGAAGGCTTTCCAAAAGCAAACAAAAGAACATACCAAGCTTGACATGAACCATTATGGGAAAACGGTAGAGAAATAAAAGGTGTTCCTCCTTTCTTTTGGTGTGCAGGTATCATTCCACACACCCAACAGTTGGTAGCATTCGTGGCATTGTGTGCATGATGCAACATCTGGATGAATGTGTTATTTAAGTAGGATGGTTGATGCTTCTGCTCATGATAGGGAAGTGTAAAATAATGATGTTCCACTGAAGCTGGAGTAGTGGCAACAAGAAGCTGTTGAGCAGGAGCCACTTTCTCAACATTCCAGGTGATTATTGACATAACCACCAGAGCAACAACAAACCCTACAGCACAAATGATTATTTTGTTATTAATTTTGGCAACAGTGATAATTGATCTTTCTAAAAATTCGTTGAAAACAATCGTTGGAGCTCTTATCCCTTGGGCAGCCGTGGATTTCTTCACCACGGGCCAAGATGGGTGTCACTACACTAACGCAGGGCTGATCCCCCCCCACCCCCCTTGCCACATCGGCTCTCTGTTTCACTGATCCAGGGCAGTAGCTCAACCAGTCTTCTTCAACACTGCAGATTCTTTCCTCGGTCCCAAGTGGTATCGCGATGCTCCAGGAATCGTGTGGTCCGGGGAGACTTCTGCAGATTCGTCAGGTGAGATAGCTTGATGCTGTCCTTGTCGCAAGGAGCACTTGCTCCGTACCTCGCCACCTTGGTTCCAGGCTGTTCGATCTGTCGAAGACCTTGACCATCACATAGTCGCCAGGACGGAGTTCGTGGGCCTCACCTGTAGATCTGTCAGGAAGCGCTTCTCAAACCTGTTGATGAATAGAAATCATACTGTCGGTTAACTGTGCCAAATAATCATTCATCAGAACACAAGGAACATCATGTATGGGGCGTGGCTTAGGATCTCCCCAAATATTCATCGGTCTCCCAAAGACCACTTCATACGGGGTGAGGCCAGATTGTGAGTGTGGCACCAATCTTATGGATAACAATGCCAAGGGTAATGCATCTGGCCACTTCAAAGACATGGAAGCCAGTATTTTCGCCAACTTCAATTTTAAAGTAGCATTGTATCTTTCCACTAATCCTGCTGATTGCCGGTGGAAGACTGCATGGAACTTCGGTTTGATCCCTAATCCTTTCAGGACATACTCAACAACTTGCCCAATAAAATGAGGTCCGTTGTCACTCCACGCAAGCTTACAAACACCATATCTAGGGAAAAACTCCTTTAGAAGCACCTTTGCCTTGGTGAGAGCAGTATTATCCTTTGTGGGGTATGCCTCTATCCATTTGCTGAAGGCACATACCAACCCTAGGACATATTTCAAATTATTGCAGCGTTCAAGTTGGATGTAATCCATCTGCAAAACTTCAAAAGGTGCGGTTGGTGTAGCAAACCCTCCTGTAGGAGTCCGTGTCCCTTTTCCACGATTATACTGCCAGCAGATCAAACTGTACTACTCTTTTAGCTGTGCTGGCAATTTCAGGGTGTTCCCAAACTTGCGTAAGCAATTTAGTTATTGCTAGAGCTCCAACATGTGCCAGCCCATGTGCCATTTGAAGCATAGGTTGTAAATAGGCTGCAGGCAATTTCTAAGTATGGGCGCATAATCCGCTCCGCTCACAAAATTTGTGAATTTTCTGCAATTTCGCGATCTGCGAATCTCGCAAAATTGCCAAAAAATTCGCGAGCGGGTGGATTTTTTTTTTGGACCAACAGGAAGCACAGTTAAGGCAGGTGCTCGAGTTGAAGCTAACTTTGTAACCATTTTAGAATGGCACCGGCAAGCTGCCAGAGTGTTGCTGGCGCCATTCTAAAATGGTTACAAAGTTAACTTCAACTCGGGCACCTGCCTTAACTCTGTAAGTGCTTCCTGTGGGCCAAAAATTAAACCTCAAACAGGAAGCACTTACAGATATAAATAAAGCAGGTGCCTGAGTTGAAGCTCAAATTCAGTAATGTTTTAATCAGCCCAAAACATTAGTGAGCACGGTCGAGGCTGGGCAAGTGTGCTTTAACCCCATATCTGCTGTCGAAAATTATCTGTAATACCCGAGGGAGGTCTTTGCATCCCTGAGTTTCTCGAGGGCAATCCCCGTTCCTGTGACCAGGAGGCTGCTTTCTCCCCACCTGCTGCCCTGCTCGCTCTCTGACCCTTTATACACGAGGCATGTTGACACGCATAGAAGACCCGCACCACACACTAGTGGTATCAAACGTCTTCCCGCCCTTTCCCAACTATGATGGACAGCTCACTCAAGGGACCTCGGCGCCTTTTTTGCGCTGTGGCAAAGTTACAGGCACACATGGTCAGTGGAGACAAATCTTCTGGCCCTACACAGCTGCAGAGTATGAAAAGCACTATCATTTACCCAACGAGGTAGCACTTACTGGATTAGCCAGTAGAAAGTACTCCAGTTGAGTAGAGGTATTGCACAAAACGGTGGCCTTCTTCGTGGATAACTATGCAGGGCAGGATTCATTCTGGCAGGAGGCTTCTGTCAGAAAAATTAAACCTCAACAGGAAGCACTTACAGATATAAATAAAGCAGGTGCCCGAGTTGAAGCTCAAATTCAGTAACGTTTTAATCAGCCCAAAAGCATTAGTTAGCATGGTCGAGGCTGGGCAAGTGTGCTTTAACCCCATATCTGCAGTCGAAAATTATCTGTAATACCTGAGAGAGGTCTTTGCATCCCAGAGTTTCTCAAGCGCAATCCCCATGTAGTTCCTGTGACCAGGAGGCTGCTTTCTCCTCACCTGCTGCCCTGCTCGCTCTCTGACCCTTTATACACAAGAGGCATGTTGACACGCATAGAAGCCCTGCACCACACACTAGTGGTATCAAACGTCTTCCTGCCCTTTCCCAACTATGATGGACAGCTCACTCAAGGGACCTCAGCGCCTTTTGGCACTGTGGCAAAGTTACAGGCACACATGGTCAGTGGAGACAAATCTTCTGGCCCTACGCAGCTGCAGTGTAGGAAAAGCACTATCATTTACCCAACGAGGTAGCACTTACTGGATTAGCCAGTAGAAAGTACTCCAGTTGAGTAGAGGTATTGCACAAAACGATGGCATCTTCGTGGATAACTATGCAGGGCAGGATTCATTCTGGCACGAGGCTCCTGTCAGAAAAATTAAACCTCAACAGGAAGCACTTACAGATACAACTAAAGCAGGTGCCCGAGTTGAAGCTCAAATTCAGTAACGTTTTAATCAGCCCAAAAGCATTAGTGAGCACTGTCGAAGCCTGGCAAGTGTGCTTTAAACCCATATCTGCAGTTGAAAATTAGCTGTAATACCCGAGGGAGGTCTTTGCATCCCTGGGTTTCTCGAGCGCAATCCCCGCTCCGGTGACCAGGAGGCTGCTTTCTCCTCACCTGCTGCCCTGCTCGCTCTCTGACCCTTTATACACAAGAGGCATGTGAACATGGATTGAAGCCCCGCACCTAAGCATGGGCTGAAAATTTGTTCCGCTCGCGAAATTTGCGGATTTTTGGCAATTTCACGATCCGCGAATTGCGTGAAATTGCCAAACAATCCGCAAATCGCAAGTTCGCGATTTTGTTTTGCTTGTTCGCACTTCTAAAATACAATCTCGCATGCGCTGCGTTGACTTACCTTGATTCTGAGTTTGCCGAGTTGTTTTCCTCCCGCAAACAAGATGGCCGCGCCCAAAAACGACCGCATGGGTAAGTTTGCGGTAGCCGCGCTGAAAAAAAAGACCCACGAACATGCCACAATAAAAAAATTCACAAGTTTGCACATATTTGTGGATTTT
This sequence comes from Lissotriton helveticus, assembly GCF_964261635.1. NCBI lineage: Eukaryota > Metazoa > Chordata > Amphibia > Caudata > Salamandridae > Lissotriton > Lissotriton helveticus. The sequence goes on along the minus strand of NC_136068.1, from coordinate 367,815,921 downwards.
GCGAACCCCGAATTCGCTTTCGCGTGAATTCAAGGACCGCAAAATTGCAAATTTCGCCCATACCAACGGCCGCACCACACACTAGCGGTATCAAACGTCTTCCCATCCTTTCCCAATCCCAACTACGATGGACAGCTCACTCAAGGGACCTCAGGAAATTTTGGCGTGGTGGCAAGTTACAGGCACACATGGTCAGTGGAGACAAATCTTCTGGCCCTACGCAGCTGCAGTGTAGGAAAAGCACTATCATTTACCCAACGAGGTAGCACTTACTGGATTAGCCAGTAGAAAGTACTCCGGTTGAGTAGAGGTATTGCACAAAACAATGGCATCTTCGTGGATAACTATGCAGGGCAGGATTCATTCTGGCACGAGGCTCCTGTCAGAAAAATTAAACCTCAACAGGAATCACTTACAAATATAAATAAAGCAGGTGCCCGAGTTGAAGCTCAAATTCAGTAATGTTTTAATCAGCCCAAAAGCATTAGTGAGCACAGTCGGGGCTGGGCAAGTGTGCTTTAACCCCATATCTGCCGTTGAAAATTAGCTGTAATACCCGAGGGAGGTCTTTGCATCCCTGAGTTTCTCGAGCGCAATCCCCGTTCCGGTGACCAGGAGGCTGCTTTCTCCTCACCTGCTGCCCTTCTCCCTCTCGGACCCTTTATACACAAGAGGCATGTGAACATGGATTGCAGCCCCGCACCTAAGCATGGGCTGAAAATGTGTTCCGCTCGCGAAATTTGCGGATTTTTGGGATTTTCGCGATCCGTGAATTGCGTGAAATTGCCAAACAATCCGCAAATCGCAAGTTCGCGATTTGTTTTGCTTGTTCACGCTTCTAAAATACAATCTCGCGTGCGCTGCGTTGACTTACCTTGATTCCGAGTTTGCCTAGTTGTTTTCCTCCCGCAAACAAGATGTGCGCGCCCAAAAACGACCGCATGGGTAAGTTCGCGATAGAAGCGCTAAAAAAAAAAAACACGCGAACACGCCAAAATAAAAAAATTCACAAGTTTGCACATATTTGCGGCTTTCGCGGACCCCGAATTCGCTTTCGCGTGAATTCACGGACCGCGAATTTGCAAATTTCGCCCATACTTACGGCTGAACCACACACTAGCAGTATCAAACGTCTTCCCACCCTTTCCCAATCCCAACTATGATGAACAGCTCACTCAAGGGACCTCAGCGCATTTTGGCGTGGTGGCAAGTTACAGCCACACATGGTCAGTGGAGACAAATCTTCTGGCCCTTTACGCAGCTGCAGTGTAGGAAAAGCACTATCATTTACCCAACGAGGTAGCACTTACTTATTTGCCAGTAGAAAGTACTCCAGTTGAGTACAGGTATTGCACAAAATGGTGGCATCTTCGTGGATTACTATGCAGAGCAGGATTCATTCTGGCACGAGGCTCCTGTCAGAAAAATTCAACCTCAACAGGAAGCAATTACAGATATAAATAAAGCAGCTGCCCGAGTTGAAGCTCAAATTCAGTAACGTTTTAATCAGCCCAAAACATTAGTGAGCATGGTCGAGGCTGGGCAAGTGTGCTTTAACCCCATATCTGCTGTCGAAAATGAGCTGTAATACTCGAGGGAGGTCTTTGAATCCATGAGTTTCTTGAGCGTAATCCCCGTGTAGTTCCTGTGACCAGGAGGCTGCTTTCTCCTCACTTGCTGCCCTGCTCGCTCTATGACCCTTTATACACAAGAGGCATGTTGACACGCATAGCAGCCCCGCACCGCACACTAGCGGTATCAAACGTCTTCCCACCCTTTCCCAACTATGATGGACAGCTCACTCAAGGGACCTTGGCGCCTTTTGGCGCGGTGGCAAAGTTACAGGCACACATGGTCAGTGGAGACAAATCTTCTGGCCCTTTATGCAGCTGCAGTGTAGGAAAAGCACTATACATTTACCCAACGAGGTAGCACTTACTGATTAGCCAGTAAAAATTACTCCAGTTGAGTAGATGGAAATCGCAAAAAAATCTGCGATTTCGCTGGAAAATCCGCGAATTTGCAGACTTTTTTGCAATTTCGCGCAAATTCGCGGACCGCAGATCCGCAAAATTCCCCAATACTTAGCAATTTCCACGTATTCATTTCTTTGTTACGCCAAAAACCCTCATTGTCCTATATTTCTTCTTTAGCCCCTTGCTCAAGTTCTGCTACAGAAGCAGATCTCTGTATATCCAATACTTCTTCTCTAGCGTCATGCCAAAGCTCGTGATTTTAATGCGTACATGGATGTAGTGCATCGCTGCATCGCAGTCTCACGAGCTACGCGATCTGCAAAGGCATTGCCTTGTCCTATTTTGTCAATGATTTTCTTGTGTGCGCTACACTTAATAATAGCAACTTTCTTTGGGTATGTAAGTGCAGTCAAGAGGTTATGCACTAATTGTCCGTGCATTATCTGCATCCAGTGGGATGTAAGAAAGCCTCTTTCCTTCCAGAGTAGGCCAAAATCATGAACCACTCCAAAAGCATAGCGGCTATCCGTGTAAATGTTCACACACAAGTCAGTGCTAAGTTCACACGCTCGTGTCAAAGCTATTAGTTCAGCTGCTTGAGCCGACTTCTGAGGTATGCGAGCTGTTTCCACTACTGACTCAAGCGTGGTAATTGCATAAGCAACTGAAGTCGTGCCATCTGGTAACTTCAAAAAGGACCCATCACCCACAGTTCCTCATCTACATCTGGAAGGGGCGTATCTTGCAAATCGATGCGACTCTTTGTCTGTTCCTCAGTAAGGAATATACAATTGTGAGGATCCTTTGACTGAGGCTGAGTCGCAGGATATGGCAAAAAAGTGGCTGGGTTCAGTGTCGCACACCTCTTCAAGGTAATATGAAGTGCTAACAATGTCAATTCGTATCCTGTCAGATGAGCACTAGTTAAGTGCTGTGTCTTATTCTGATTCAAATGGTCATCTACTGCATGGGGTACTAGCACCAACAGTTTGTGTGACAAAACTATTCCTTCACTCTGACGTATGGACACAGCTGTCGCTGCAACTGAACGAAAACACCCAGGCAATGCACGAGCAACAGGATCAAGAACTGCAGAAAAATATGCACAAGGGCGCTGCTTATCACCGTGTGTCTGTACTAAAACTGACAATGCACACCCATCTTTCACGTGTACATAGAGTGTAAAAACGTTCGTATAATCTGGTGCCTAACACTGGTGCAGAACAAAGAGCTTGTCTTAACTGACGAAAAGCATTTTGGCATTCATCTTTCCATGGAAGGGGGATCGGAGTGTTTTTAGTCAGAAGCGCTAGCAGGGGTTTAGCAATGTGTGAAAAGCCCAATATCCATTGCCTACAAAACAAAGTCAAACCAATAAATGCACGGACATCTTTCTGTGTGGAAGGTACTGGGGTGTCTAATATTGCTTGAATGCGATCTGGTGTCAGTGCACGGCACTCCTTAGACATAAGGTGACCTAGGTAGGTTACCTTCGGTCTACAATATTGCAATTTTTTTGTTACACTTTATGATGGTGTGTAGCAAGAAAAGAAAGCAAAGACAAAGTACACTCTTCACATAGTTCAGGCGTATCGGCTGCCAACAAGATGTCATCGACATATTGTATGAGAGTCACCCCTTCAGGCAAAGTAAAGGAATCAAGCTGTCTCTTCAATGCTTGACTGTAAATACTAGGACTCTCAGTATAGCCTTGAGGAACTCTACAAAATCTAACGATCAATTATTCAAAGTGAAACCGAACAAATATCGGCTTTCAGGATGAATAGGGATCAAAAAGAAAACGTTCTTGAAGTCTATAACAGAGAATGTAGTTGCTGGCGGAGGAATCAAAGTAAGTAGTGTTGTTATGTCAGAAACCACAGGGTACTGTGGTACTACAATCTTGTTTACTTCTCTCAAGTCAATGATAAATCTGTAAATCTTAGTGTCAGTATCTTTTTTCAAAATGGGAAGGATCTGACTATTGCAAACATTGTAAGGAACTTCTTCCACGACCCCTACATTAATCAAATCATGTACAGTGCTTCTTCTCCTTCTCGAGAAATCTTATACTGAGGCTGTCTTGGCAATGAAGCACCCTCCTTGACACTAATATGCACTGGCGGAATAACCATTTACCCGACATCAGTGTCTGAAGTAGCTCACAAAGTACTAGGGAGTGAAGCTAATGCAATGTCCTCTTTAACAATACCGGATCTCTCAATCACAGGATAGTTGTCATTCAAAATAACCTGTACTCCTTCCGGAAAACATCGTATCGTAGCCCTGAAATATTTGAGCATATCAAGACCCACAATATTATCTGGTGTGTTTGGAGAGAGCAAAAACGGACATGGAGCAATAAACTTATCAACATGGAATGCAAGTGGTTGTGACAATGGGCTAAGGGAAGGTGTTCCATCGAAACCTATCGATGTAATTGTTAAGCCAGACAGGGGAGCCCTTGGAACCAGTTGCTTAGATAAGGCGCTACGAGTAGCTCCTGTATAAACCAGAAACGGATCAGTAGAACCCAAAACATGTGCTGTAACATAGGGACCCCTCTGATCTACTGGAACTTCAACTGATTCTTACCCCATCCTAGGCAATCCTATGCAAAAGCAGAATCTTGAAAATTAGAGGGCACATAGTCGGACATTTGATATTGGTTCCTTCTATCAAAAGTGTTAAACCCATCCTGCTCACACGTATTTGCATCAAACCTAGCGTGATAATTCGTGCTTCCTCTAGGCCCTGAAAATCCTGAGCGATTTCTCATATGTCCCCGACCACGTGGACACTGCTGAGCACGCAGTACTGGATAATCGGAAAGCCAGTGTCCACATTTCTTGCAGTACGCACACTGGTCAACAGACAAATTTTAACAAGTATAAGAAGGAAAAGACGAACCATATGATCCACGTCCGCCTCTCTCATTACCTCTAGAAGGTGGTCCATAAGCTTGAGCTAACATAACCTTTGTTTTCAACTCTTTAGACTTTTTATCCTCATTACCTTTAGCTTCTAATTCTTTTTGCTCATAAAACTGATCCATGGTTAGGAGAGAAACCGGAGAAGCGGTACTCCATGAACTCTCACTGTCCTTTAGGCGACTAGCTATTCCTGGCAAAAGGTTTGTGACATATTTATCGACAAACAGATGCCTACCCATGTCATCTGTCAATGACTGGCCACTAAAATCGTGGAATGCCTCTTCGAAGCGGGTAAAGAAATCTGAAACCGATTCATCTGCCTTTTGCTTACATGACGCTCATATAGTCCAATCTATCTTTTTAGGGGGAATAATCGTCTTTAACTTAACTAATATAGCTGCCGGAACATTTAAAATTAACTGACACGTTTCTGTGCAGGTTCTCTATCTTCATCTAACTGCTCTAAATCTTTCCATAATGCTCCAAATGTTGCACGATCATCCACTTTACGCACAGTTCTCCACATATCAGGTGGTAATATTAATCCAAAAAACAAATCAATATCAGGCAAAGTCATAGTACAAGAACTAATTGCACCCTCAACTTCCTCATAAAAGGCTGCTGGATTCTTTCGCGGATCAGGCAATGCATTTTTAAGGGCCATAACATCTGCTCTATTCCAAGCAATGTAAACCCAATTATCAATAAAATAACCTTTAGCATATGTAGAAGTCTTATCATCATTTGTACCCGTTCCTTTAGGAGGAACATATAAAGGCGTGGCTTCCCGCATGGGTTTCACATTAATTACAACATTCTTATCTGTTTCAGGAGTAGAAGTTCGTGCCATGCTGATCTGGGATGTTTGAGCAGCTGCGTCTGCTGCCTTTTTCTCCTCTCACAAATGGGCTGCTTCAACACGCACTTTAACCAAGCGTCTGATTGTGTCTGCCACCTGGGAGAAGACAAAAAGACCTTCACGTAATTGTTTACAATCAGCTGCTACATCATCGGGCTCCATTTCTACTGAATGTTTCCTAAATTGTTCAATAACCTCAGCGGCGAATGTATCGGTTAAATATATTTGCTCCCTTTCCTGCCAACCTTTTATACTATCTAAAAGTTCAAAAGCAGTGGCAGTACTACGAACGGCTTTACGCACAGCAGATCTAATCTGAGACGCACGTTCAGCAGATAACATTGAGCGAGTTTCTCTAGCTTTATCCTGGACTGTAGAAGAGTCCTCATCTGACTCATAAGGAGCAGACGGAAGAGTATACAGAGGTGGACAACAACCTAATAAGAGAGAATCATCTTGGGGTTTATTAAGAATAGGATAAAGAGGTATACAAACAGCGTATTGGCCATTTACCTGTAAATGACGTCCCTATCTTTGCTCTCTTTAGTTTCTTTCATTTCCCTATTTTTCATTTCCAATGCTTTCGCATGAATGGTCTTACTTTGTTCTTTTGTAATCAAGGCTTACTCACACTTCATTTGCTCACGCACTTCTTTCTCCCACTTTCACACGCAGTCAAACATATCTTGCCTAGCCTTTCGCTTAAACATCCTTTGCTCCACATACTGAATCTTTCACAAATCAAATGACCCATGCATGGGCCAACGCAACTCAGAAAATTTACAAGTATATTTATTCCATAACGTGCTGTACATTATGGAAGAAATACCATACTTAATATACATATCCTTATTAGGCGTCCCCCCGGGGGGGGCCGGTTGTGCTTCGTCGAGTTTCAAATTGGTACCACTACAAAAGCAACACATCCTACGAAGTGTGCTGGAAACAGGCATGCCAAAAATAGTGCAGAATATGCAGTATTATGATCAAAGTAGCGCTTAAAGTACTCTTCGTACGTTGCGACTTTCAAAAAAATTCAAATAGACAACAAATCTCCTCATTACCTGCCTATATGTATTGCAACACATATATACATATTCATAGGACGAGTTCAATATTTGGCCAATTCATATACAAATGCCACAGTAAGCGTTTCTAAACTACCTTACCACTCCAAGGCGTCAAACTTACAGCAAGTGCCGCAAAACGGCTCTTTACCAATCAAATGGTGTCCAGGTTCCTACTGCCAAGTTCTCAAATCGACCAAATGGTCACTACACAACGAATCAAAAGAAGAGATCTTAGTCGAGGACCAGCGCCACCTTGATAGTCAGATCAGAAAGAAAGGAAAAATGCCTTGGTTGCCAAGACTTGGGTCTCCAAGACACGGGTCTCCTCAAGCAGCGTTCGCGTCCAAAGCGGGATTACAATCCTTCATCTCGACCACTCCTTCGGGCATCCGAGTCGCCGATGAGCCCACGTTGGGCGCCAATTTGTGGTGGTGAGCCTCAGCAAGGCCTACCAGTGCTAGGGGTTCTCCCTTCTCTGCACAGAGTCCTCAGACCAATAGAAAGAAGTTGGCACAGAGGCTGGAATAGAAAATACAGAGTTTATTAAACCTCATGAGGTGGAACTACATTCACACAGCACCCTTCGGTAATGTATGAAGTAGCACATTGAATAGAAGGAGCTTGGTCCTTTTATACCAACACAGGGGCTCAAATGAAGGCGGTACAAGTAAAGAATGCTGGTTCCAGGTACATATAAGGTCATACAGAAAGTGTACTGGCAACAAGTGGGAGGGGCTAACAGTTAGCTAATTCTGGTGGACACATCCTGACAGTTACAGACTATAACAGCTGCAAGCTCAACTGAGCATGTGCAAAGGTGGAAGATGCTAAATATATCTCGTCTCTAGGCAGATTTCAAGAGCAGTTAACAGAAAGGTAGGACAGAGCACAAGGCAAGTACATGGCAAACAAAATAGCTTCCAGAAATACAGATTGGATTCCACAAAACGGACAAGATAGTCTCTAAATACAAGATGTCTTCTGCTAATGCTTAACCTAATCGCTGCTAAATTACAACAACATGTGCCTCCTCACATGCACCCCCATGGGCAGTTTAACAAGGGTCCCAGTTTGGGACCCCTTTCCTGCCTTTCCGACACCCTTTTCATGGTTGGGTCTTTGCCATGACAAGGGTGGTAGAGAAGCAGGTCCTAATCCACTCGGCAGGTTCTGACATTGGCACTACCACCATTTACCTTCCCTCTCACCACCGCCATTGGTACAGGTTCCTGGACCCTAGGAGTGTTGGTGGTCTTGTGTGGTGGTCCCACCACCACCATGGTAATAAGGCAGAGGAACCACCTGGGTGGTGGTGGTCAGAGCGCCACCGCATGTACAGTGTTCCTAGGACTGCTGTTCTCATAATATGGTAGACTGGGCAAAACTCATTGTCAGCCCTTTCTGTCTTCCGCCTGAGTGTATTGATCCCACTTGAACATCACATTTCCACCTGCTGTCGGTGGCAGGCTTTTAATGCCCAATGTGCGAGGTGAGGCATCCGTTATTTTAGCCGTTGGAAGTACAGCATTGGTGACTACCACTACAAGTACGTTGTAACATGTTTACATATGTTCTACTCCATTGCCCTGTAATTTCCTTCCCACAAACATCTGTACAGTTTGTTACTGTGCATAAACGCTGTATTACTGTGGTGTGCTGTACTCCACCAATTACTGTATTTTGACGGAAATTTAAAAATATATAAGATATTAAGGCGCTCATGATACATTTTTGGATGTAAAATGTGCACATTTATGTTACTGACACATGTGAAGATCACAATGGGAATTATAGGTGGATGTTTAACAGTAGACAATTATTATGTGAACAATGTGTAATACTGTATAAACTAGCTATGTTGTGTCATCTGACTTTTGGCTTCCTCTTCATGTATGTCACTCTGGACACTGTGACCTATATTCAAATTGTTGTCACGCCATGCATAGGTACCCTGAGAGAGGAAGGAGATGACAGCCTCCAGTACACCACACGATTCCAGACCTTCAGACCATGGAAGAAAGGGTTGTCATAATGAAGTTTTGTTCTAATAGGAAAACAATAAAGGATTTGTGTCATCAATTGGAGCCTGATCTCCTTCCTCAAAACACTAATCCCTCATGCATTCCACCAACTGTGAAACTTATATCAGTATTGCATTATCTGGCCACAGGTTCCTTTCAATACACTGTGGCTATATCAGGTGGTATGTCATAACCAATATTCAGTGGTGTACTACAAGACGTGCTTTCAGCAATAATGAAACAACAATTGCAGCTACACTGTGCTACAAACCCAATTGCACAGCTTCTACAAAATACGTTGCAAACGTTTCTGGTTCAAGTTCATTCTATGCCATGATTTTTCATGTTTCATCCAGCTTGACTTGTTTGTACACTATAAAACTGTGCGATTGGGTTTGTAGCACAGTGTAGCTGCAATTGTTGCTTCAATTATTGGACGTGTTCTGAGATGAGACACGGTCCCAGTCAGCACGCAAAAAGGATTAAATCAAAAACGTGAGAAAATTTACAAGCAAGGTGTGCAACCGCTTTCTCTATGTACATTGTTCAATGAAATTCTTGCCTCACAAGCAGTGTTGCAACCGACATGGAAAATGCCAAACATGAGGAACGGAACTATCACTGTAACATCTTCACGATCAAAGCTGTTCCAATTCATGGAAACATAAAAGGGACTCATGTACCTTCTTTCATGCACAAAGTTCACAAATTGAAATGCGGTGCACTAAGTACACGGATATTTTGCAGGTTTCCTGTTTAAATGAAAATGCATTAGTCGTTATTAGTTTTCAATACATGATTGGTGTTGACATATAATGATGAATAGGTGATTATTGTTTATAGTTAGGACACAATTTTATTAGATAGGGTACATGATTAAGTTTTGTTCAGCACTCCGTTGAAGTTGCAAGGGGTTATGGGACATGTAGGATGGGAAGGAGAAGTAGGGATTAGAACACAAGGGTAAACGGATTGATAGTCTTTAATATGATGCAGTTGAGGTCGAGTAAACTGATATAATCGGAAGAACTGGCGCGAAAGGAACAGTTTAAATTGCGCACACAGCAACACAAGGGTTGTTTGAGCATTCGGTTGAAACTGCAGTTTAGAAGGGATATGAATAGAGTCTGAAAAGAAACAGGTAAATTGAAGATAACAAAATCGTGGAAGGTTATTCATTTAAACTTCAAGGGCACATGGTATGGGTTCTCCACTCACGTTGGACTGTAGAGAGTATAGTTTTGTTTAGTATTTCTCATTTCTCATTTTCAAAACCTTTATTTCGGGGGTGTGCCATAAAAGGGAACAGTGATGTAAAAAAAAAAAAACAGTACAAATGGATGACAGTATAGTTTAATTATAGCAAAAATAATTTCAGCAGGTTTTACCACATACACATTTGGTCAAAATTCATGAGTATAAAACACAGTCGATATATGTTAAAAATAGTGATAATAAATACATTTCATATGACGATTTAAAAACATGTAAAAAAAAACAATAAATGGCCGTGGGCTGCTATCCTGGCTCAAGTTCAGGCGATTAGGAACCTGCGCTTATGCCACATGGCAGCCAAGAACTTTGAAACAGCAAAAACAATCGGACCAGTTGTGTCTGCTTTTAAGATTCTAAATGCCAGCATGCATTGGCGAAAACCTAAGTTTTTACATAAGGGAACAAGCCAGTAGTTCCTAGCCTTGTGATACCCTGGACAAGAAAACAACACGTGAAGCTCCGTTTCAGTATCACAATTGCATGCTGGACAGTTTTTCGGGGCAGCTGGTGACCACCTGCTGGTGTAAGCTCGCAGTGGTAGGTCCCCATGCCTCCACTGAACATATAATTTTTTTGCTAAAAGTGGGTAAATGTCATCTAGAAATTGCTCGAATAAATAAAAATCTTTGACCTGCAAGAACGAGGCTGTTACAGAGCCAATTTGTAAGTTTCATAGTGCTACAGTAAGTCAATCGGCACGGAATATGTTCGAAATCTGGCTACGCGACAGCTTTCTGCAACCCCGCTCTGGGTCAGACCACAGCTCAGAGATTTCTAACCTTATATATTCTTTTCTTATGTACGCAAGCCAGGGAATATTCCCTGTGCCTGTAGAGGTCAGTATTTCCTTGAGTTCTTCTCTGTAATGTATCAGCTCCGGGGTTGCCCAGAGCCTGCGCCAAAATCTCGGATTTTAGCGATAGCTCTTCATCGATCGGTCTGATTCCCAGATCAAACCTTAGAGGGAGGAGTGGGGTGCTAGACGGTAGTGCTAACAGCCCTCTTAGAAATTTGTTTTCGGTCCTGGTCATTTCCGACCTGTTGCAGTAGCCCCAAAGTTCGCCCCATACATAATGGCACCCCTGGCTTGTGCCTTGTAGACCTCCAATGGTGGTCCCGCAGGTTTGATTGTGGACTTATTGGATAGTCTAAGAATTCCGCCAGAGAGTTGAGCCAGTTTTAATTGTGACTTAATCTGCTGGGGCCCCACGTCAGATTTTCATTAATTGTGACCCCCAGATAGTCAAAAGTGGTTACCCTTTCTAGTAGTGTTGCCCCTAAACTTGGGTTTGGCCGTGTAGATCTCGGGGGATTGAAGATCATGAATTTTGTTTTCAAAGAATTGATCTCCAAGCCACGTATGATGCAGAATTCCTGAAAACCGTCCAATATCGCTGGACACCCATTGTGGACTTAGAAAGCAGAAGGGTGTCATTGGCCAACATGATTGGGGGGACCCTGTTGCCTGCCAGCTTTGGCGCATCGTTGTGCAAGACTCCATTAAGATGCGAGATTACTCCGTTGACATAGAGGCAAAACAGGGTCGGCGCAAGCACGCAGCCCTGCCTTAACCCCCTGCCCACAGGGAATCTAGATGAAAGTCTGCCATTTTTCCCACATCTAACTTGGCCAAAGTTGGCCTCATGTAGCCTCATTAGAACAGACAGAAGGTGCATGGGAATGCCAAGCTCAAAGAGAACTGCCCATAGTTTCCCCTGGGGAAAAAGATCAAAGGCGGAGCGGAGGTCAATGAATACCATATAGAGGCTGCCACCCTCTATTCTCACTGTTTTCCAATACAAAAGTTGTAAACGAAAAATTTGGTCCACAGTGGAGGTATTCTTCCGAAACCCCGCCTGGTATGGGCTAAGGATTGCGGACTCCTCTATCCAGTCCTGCAACCGGTCGAGGATAAGTCTTGCAAAGATCTTCTGGGGGACATCAATGCGACTGATGGGTCTGTAGTTGGATGGGAGCAGCGGTGAGCCCTTTTTAAATATAAGCACTACCTCTGCTCCCAGCAACGTACAGGGAACCCTCATGCCTTCCAGAATTGATTGCATTAAAGAAAATCTTAAAGTATGGGCCCCAGATCTTTGGTTCCTGCTTGAAGAGATCCCCCGGGAGTTAATCCAAACCTGGGGCTTTGCCTGAGGCAAGTTTAGAGATGGCATTACACACTTCTGGCACCGTAAACTCAGTCACCTCAGGGTGCAGAGTTAGTGCAGACATGGCAACTAGGTCCTTAGTGTCATCAGTGAGTCCCTCAGTGGCATATAAGCCCCGATAATGACCTTCGCAGAATTCTGGCACTATGTTCGGTTCTATTGCTGCTTTCGGCTCGCTGTTCTCATTGTTAATTATAGACCAACATTTGCGGGAGTCTTTAGTTGCAAGCGCCAGAGATAGGCTGGACCACTTTTCATAATCCCACTCTTCCTTGGCACAATTGGTCAGCCATTTATAATGTGCCATCTTGGTTTTAGCTGCTGTTATATCATTATCTTTTATATCCTGCAATAGCTCTGTTTTGGCCCTCCTGCAAGCCGGGTTATACCATGAGTAGCGGGACACCCTTTTTGCCCTCCCAGGCACCCGAGGGTTGAGTAACTCTGCCAGATTTAACGATAAGCCCTCATGAATAGCCTCCAACTTAGTTAAGTATTCGTGAGATGCTGGTTCGTTAATTAGCGCTGTAACCTCGCTAAATGAGGGAATTATTAAACTGTAGAGTTTCCCTAGTTGTTCCGGTTGGGCCGCTAATTTATACCAACTGACTCTCTGCCTGCAATTGGAGACAGTAAGATTACCATCATTTGGCGTCAGGAGATAGAGCACCATTCCCACTGCTATAGGGTAAACCCAGTTCTAAAATAAGGGCATTGTGGTGACTGTCTGCTCTTATGACAACATTACAATCAATGACCAGTGACCATAGCCTTGTCTCAGCCAAAATATAATCAAGTAGGGACATTTGTCCTGGTTTATTGTAAGTACATTTGGCTGGAATGTCTGAGGGAGTTCGGCCATTACAGGCACATAAGGAATGATTTAAAGTGAGAGCCGTAGTTTGTGTAGTTAATGGCGACCATGCCTTGGGAGGGGGAGCCTGGGTCACAGGTATAGTCCAATGATCATCCTCTGCGGTTTGGGCTTCATCATTTAGCCCCTTGAAAGGTTCAAAATGGCAATTCAAATCGCCACCCACCAGCAAGCGAGTACCGCTCGAAATTGTTGGAATAAAGGGGGATAAATCCTCAATAGTGCTAGACTCGCTAGCTGGACTTACAGGGCGGGAATAAACATTAATCAATGCGAGTTTGAATGCATTAGGCCAAGTAAGAACTACGCATTGGATATCTTTCGAGTGAGTGTTTAAAAATTTAGTAGTGTAGCCAAGGTGGGTACCAACCCATATAGTAAGGCCCCTGGACAGGCGTCCCTTCCCTCCCCAAACAGCTGGGGCATAGAACGTAGCAAAACCTAACCGGTGTTGCTCAGTTCGCACCCACGTCTCCTGAAAGAGGCACACATCGCTTTCGTCCACAAAGGAGCCCCATTCAGGACAAGTCAATTTGTTGGACAACCCTGCCAGATTCCACGATAGTATTTTAATTGAATCAGGCCCAGGACTCCCGTCCTTGCCTTTAGGTGAGGCCACACTTCCTATCTTGGTCTGGATCACTGTATGCACTGGAGGCATCGGCGAGTTGTCAACCATAGCTACAGAGATTATGGGCTCACTGCTTTTACCAGTGGAGAGTAGGCTATTGCTATGGATGGGTAGTGTTGGTATATTTGCCATGCTTCTTCCCCCCAACCTGGCCCCACTAGAACTATCTATTTTCCTTTCTTTCCCCACGCACTGTCAATCCACTCCTTCGAGACCCTCATAGCCGTATAGGACGTCAAATTGGTTAGAAGTGGGAAAATTGAAGTGACTTTTATATATTTCCCTGCTGCCCCCTCCCTGCACGCCCAGGGAGTAGGTATTTGGTGGGGCAAATGGCGACGGAGGATGGAAATACCTCAGGTCTACAGTTTGAATCCCACTCCCAGCTCTTTGCTGTTTCCATCCACAAATGTGTCTAGCCACCCGTCCATCCCTGAAATTGACTATAACACAATCTCCCTGTTGGTCCTTCATTTTCCTGTTTCCTTTTCGCATTTAATCCCGCAACTTGTATCACCTTTACGGTTGTATTTTTTAGATTGGAAACAGTTTTAGTCTTAGATCTAGTCAAGGAATGTGAAATGGTTTAGGTAGATACATTAACTGAACCCAGGTGGCTAGATTCACTTAACACCTCGCTGGGACTACTGATGTGTGTGATAGGTGAATTTGTCTTTTGTGATGGGTGGCAATCAATGCTATGTCTCGTGTTATCCTCACCAGAGGTTGTCCTTGCTTGCTCTGGTGTGGTTGCTGTCGCTATTGCCCCCATTGACAATCGTCTGAGATAGAGTGGTTCTAGTGAGAGACGTCTCTCTGTTAGTGCAATTTCATGCTCTAAAACAGTAGTGGCTCTGGTTATAAAGTTGTCTATTGTACTCATGACGCTCCCTCCTACCCCCGCCTTTCTCCCTTTCCCAATCCGCGTTGTAATTTGTTCTATAGGTGCACACTTTTATCTACACAGACAGATGTATGAGTATATGCCAACTTTACGCCAATGAGTCCTAGATATATATATGCTTACAGTTATTTAAGCGTTCGAGGGGTGGCCCGGCCCAGCCTCCTTCGGCCTCGGATGGCCGCAGACGGCCCCGCCTTTGTCCCGGGCTTCTCCCGGCGCATCTTTTAAGCGCCTCCTGGCGCTTTCCGCCCGCCCGCGCTGATGACAGCAAGTGCTGCCGGACAGTGTAGTCCGAGCCCAGGCAGCAGCGGCACTGGCGGCGGTCAGGCAGTAACGATAGTCCGCCGCGTGGGCAGAAGACAGAGGGACCCAGGCACTCCCAGCAACAACTGGCGCAAGTTTCAAGGCAAGGTCAGTTTCTGTTGGCAGTATTTAGTTTTTGTTAAAAACAGCAGGGATGTTCATTGTTTACTGTAACGCTGGCATATTGGCAGGTTTAACATCGAGGACGGAGTGGGGGAGGTTAGCGCGTTCAGTAGACTCTAAACAATGGTAGAATTTGATTTAGTATATGTGGTTTGGTAAACTGTTAAAACTGAACGGGCAGGATTGTCACATTATCACTGTAAAATTTGAAAGGGTTGGACTGTCACAATATCATTGTAAAATTATTGCCTAAATGTGTAGCTGTGTAAAAATACTACAGTGTTTTATTTTGGAGGATTAACATGCGTTTTCTTTTAATTTTTTTACAAATTGTAACAGCTTCCCCTGACGAAAGGCAAGAAGTATGACCGAAATGCATTAGGATTAAGATTATTAGCTGTAACACATGAATTAATGTCCTGTCATGACGTAGTAAGAGGCCTGGATTGGAAAAACTACCTTATGTGAATTAAAAGGGGTTTTTGGACAGTTTTATCGTGTACAAGCAAGTCAAGCTGGATGCAAAATGAAAAATCATGGAATAAAATGAACTTGAACCAGAAACGTTTGCAACGTATTTTGTAGAAGCTGTGCGATTGGGTTTGTAGCACATTATAGCTGCAATTGTTGCTTCAATTAGTGGATGTGTTCTGAGTCAAGACACGGTCCCAGTCAGCACGCAAAAAGGATTAAATCAAAAACTTGAGAAAATTTACAAGTAAGGTGTGCAACTGCGACACATTGACAGCTAAATCCAGGTCCCCAGACATGATTAGCTAATATGAAGGTTGACTTCTGTGGATTCGCTTGCCTCCCACAAGTGGTTAGAGCCATTAATGGCACCAATATTTCCTTAGTTCCACTACAAGCCAGGGAACAAGTTTACCATAACAGGAAGCTCTTCCATTCTATCAGTGTGCAAGATGTCTGCTTAGTGGGTTTGTATATATCTCAAACGTCGGTGTACAGTTCCCATGATCAGCCCATGATTCCTTCAAACTGCAGAACAGCACCATACCCCAGCTGATGTCACAAATTCTACCGGAAAGGGCATGGCTTGTTGGCAAGTATGATTTGTCAGAACTATATGTGGGCAATCTCAGGTAGCAGAATCAGAAACTGTGTAACTTATTGTTGCACTTATATCTGTCTACCATCTCTGAGACTCAGCGTATCCCAACCGTCCATGGTTGCTGGCACAGCTGTGTAATCCAACTATGTTAGGGGAAGTCAGCTTCAATAGGTCCCATTGGAAAAAGGCCAGTGGAGCTGGCTTTTTGGCTCCTGAAGGCCAAATTCAGATGTCTGGACAAGAGTGGAAGAGCCCTCCTCGACTCACCCATGAGGGTGTGTCAAATCACCTTGATTACTGCATGCTTCGCAACATCACCCTGTGATGGAACATTGCTTATATTGCACAGGATGAAGACCATGAAGTGCCACAGGGTGAGGTTCCTGAAATGCCAAATGTTCATGAAAGTGGTGAATAGAAAGAAGCTGACTTGCGTTAAAATCTCAATGACAACTTTTTTTCATGAGTGTAAGTATGTTGTGAAATGTCACAACTTTTACTGCCTCAGCAACTCTAGATGTGATGATGTGAGGAGTATCTTAGGGGGAAAGTAACATGAAGGTAAACTCAGGAAAATCCTAGTGAAAGTGTTTGTGGAGAAGATTTTGACACATGGTCATTTTGTTAGGTTTGGTTTGTATAGCTTTGATTTTTGTCATGGATCATTTTCACCAGAAGTTGACTATGTGAATTGTGTTATAGGTATGGCTTAACACCTTTGGTGCTCATGACGGCTCCCGGCCGTCATGAGTCACGGTAGGCGTGTGCTCATGTCGGCTGGGAGCCATCACAACGTTGCTGCTCCTCCCACGCGCTATTAATTCCCCGTCTGTGCGGGTGATTTAATCAGTGGGCGGAGTTCTGATGGCTCCCGGCCATCATGAGCACACGCCTACCGTGATTTATGATGGCCGGGAGCCATCATGAGCACTGCAGCGCCACGCCCCCCTGCCCCCCCGCACCTCGGCAAAATTTGCACCGCGGCGAAGGGGTTAATAGCTAATCTATAGGTTTTGGTCTGTTTTAGGTACAGTCACGATTACATCTTTATTTGGACATATTTTAGAGTTGTGGCATTAGCAGCTAAATTATGCTGTTTAGAAGTGGGACATGGGTTGTTCCTGGGAATGTCTGTCACAGACTTTGGGTGTACAACACCTGTATCAAGAAAGCTTGCACAGTGATTGGATGGAAGTCATGAGGAATCCATTGGACTTGTTCCTTGTCATGTGGTGAGCCTACTGCAATATGTTTGCCATCATTTGCTCCAACAAAATGTTGTTGTGGAGCCAAATCAGGCTAGTCTCCCTTTATATTTTCTAAATCCTCATTGAGTATTAACTATATGTAGCTATTGACGTGTCTCCTCATTTCAGGCTAAAGTGCTTGTGGCATTCCACTGACAGTTGTTTGTGATAGTCCACCAGATGCGGCAACACTGGATTTGAATGATTCAGTAATCACAAGATGTTGTACTGCCATGTGTCTGTATATTGGTGTTTGTGATGTGGGATTCCATTTGTGATCTAGGCAATAAGGCTCCAGCTGAAGACATAGACCAATTTTATATTATCTATTCAATAGGAAATTGTCTGATGTATCCCTTCCTTCCATGTTGTTAAGGTCTGCATCGGAAAATGTGATCACTGGCACAGAATATTGAAGTTGTGTATGATTAGCTAAGTTTCTGACATAATGCCTGCCTATGTTTGTTATAATACAAGGCACTTGACATGTTTGTGTTCCTGAGCTAAACATTGGGAACATGCAACATACTCATGCATACCCATTTTTCCCATTTAAAGTTCAGATGGAAGTACATATATACAGTGCCAGATGTGAGATATACTACAGCAGACAATATATTTCTGACTTGTGTATTTATTGAAGTAGTAAAGGTGAAGGGATATATTGTGCAAAAATAGACAAAAAAAATGGAAGTAGTCAGTCATGGTGAATGAAACTATAGTTGTAGATTCAAATTGTTTGGATTCCAAAGTCCCAAAATACTCCCCCATTAGAAAGGTAAATATGCCCAGAAAGAGTCCATATAATAAATGTTTACACATACTGGAGGAAATTAGGATTGAGGTTTCTTGCTGTTAGTGGTGGGTGTTTTGCCATCCGCACCTCAAGGATTTTTGCATGGACGTCCCTGCTTGGGAATGCGGGGGATCCACTGCTGCATGGACATGGCGGAACCTTGCTTCCTGTGGTTGCCGCAAATGTAGATGGGCCGTATGTAGTCAGACCACAAAAAGAGGTAGATTATGTCCTGGAGCACCCCAATGATGGAGCCCATGTTGGTGATGTGGGTGGCCAGCTCCTGATGTATGTCCCTCTGCAACTGCTTCATCTCCCAGATTTCCATCCATACCTTGCCCATCAAATCTTGGGACTTACGATATACTCTAAAGACTAGGTCGGTGGTGGCCTGAGTGTGAGTGGCTCCAGTGGCCTAACTTCGTGGGCCCACAGAACCCCTTCCACAACCCCACCCCCAAAAGCCTGTGCCCCTGCCCCATGATGCCCTTTCACTCTGGGTCCTGGACCCTCTCTATCTGAGCTGGTGAGTGTAACCTCAGGATCCAGGACTGTGGTGCACACGATGGTAGTAACTGTGCTAGGTATACCAATTGCAGGGACAGGGATTGACTCAGGTGTTTCAGCTGGGGTGGGAGATGTTGGTGTGGGCACAGTGAAACTCACTGTTGTTTCCTGCCCAGGCTGACCAGGTGGACCAGCAAAGTCATCCACGTCCAAATATCCAGGAGTATTGTCATCACTGAGGGCTTCATCCAGGGGTGACTTTCGCTAGCCAAGCTCTGACCAGGAGCTGTGCCAGGTCGACCTTGGGTGAAATAGAGAACATTGCTATTGTTGAAAGTGTGGTATCTACATCCAAATGTTTTGTGACACATTAATTAAAGACTTAGGAAAAACAAAATAGGTTGAGATGAGTACTGTGATATATTTCTGTGGTATTGAACTTTATTAACAAGACATTTGATGACATTCAATAAATGTACTTGAATTAAGCAGCTCGTTAGATGTCCTGAAATATTTCATTTTGGAATAAGGAATGCACATGACATCACATAAACATTTAAGACCCTTCCAGGGCCTAGTTGTGTACAAAACAGGCGATCACACAGCTTGGTTTTATATTTAGTATTGGTGATCATGTAAGCAGTGCAGAGTCAACAGGTTACCTGCCACTTCTAATCTGCTGAGTTACCTTCATGCATTACAAAAATGTGAGCTACACACTTGGTATGTTGACACTCATGCCATCCATTGTTTTGGTTGAGGAGACCAGTACAAAAAAAAACTAAGCAGGCAGAAAGTAGAACATTATGTGTAGGTTGCTCAGTCCATGAGAAATGAACATCCGTTGTAATATGTCAGACAAGTGAGAATGGGCAAAATCACAATTGTATCTTACTTTTGTGTTAAAGAAACAGAACCTCATGGTAGTTATAGTAATTTCAATCACTACTTCACCACACTTGCAAATTGGATAGTCTTACATGCCTATTGCCAAAATGCGTGGGGCTGGACTATACATATACATATTGACACATAACATGGGTCCTGGAATTATATTTTTTTAGTAATGCACTTACAGACGCCTTTCCAACATGTGGTATGCATTTGAGATTGATACATGAGATCTTATATGCAACAATACCCATTAACACCGACAAACCTACATTTCTGATACTTTAAAGATTGCACGTTAGGAAACTAAGTACACAACAAAATCACAAAAGGTGAGTTGAGAGCCAACAGGACATAGAGGTACTGTGACAGTTGGTGAGGTGTAACTTACCAGACTCCACTCTCCCAGACATTCATGTCAAGCCCTCAGAATGTAGAATGGCCAAGTCCTTCTCCTCCCAGGGAAACAGATGTAGTGGGGCACTGGGACGCTGGGAGGACCAGCACCAATCTTCTGGGCCTCCAGGTGCTGCTTGGAGGCCAAAGAACAAACTTTCTCCCTCAGGTCATTCCACTTCTTCCTAAGTTCCTCTTATGTGTAAATGGTGATATCTACAGCATTCACTCTGTCGACTATCCTGGATCACATTTTCCTTCTCCTACTGAGAGCAGTATGAGAGGAGTATGTTGGACTTGTGCTTCAAACAATTGTGGCTCCACTCTTATGATTTCATTCACCATGACTGACAACTCAAACATGGATTTTGTGGGTGTGACATAACTATAAATGAAAGCGAGTGAAAGTATAAATAAATAAAACCAAGGGATGTGAGAAAAATGTTCAAGAAAAGTGATAGCAGGGTGCTAAAAGGGATGGGGAAAAATAGGGCTACTTTATCTCACCAAAAACGTTTGGGTTCTGAATTGCTATGCTACAGTGGAAAGGCAAAGGATTGCGGTTTAGAATGAGGTGTGCTTTATAGTGTGATTTGCATATGTGTAAACTTGGCGAGTGAAGATCAGCTGAGTTGTTTTTGTATCTAATCTATCCAATGGCCACTGTCCTGGTGCTTTGCTAAGAGTGTGCCGTGACTGACTTCCGCCATAGGGGAACCACCACTAGGGGACCACAAGAACAACTGTGTTTTTATTATAGGTTTGCAGGAGTATGCATTGCCAACATTGCAGACCACCGCGCCGCAGGTGGGAAATTCTCCATCAACGAGGTTTACGGTTCAGGCTGCATGGATCATAATATGGCAGCCGAGAGACCACCAACCCAGCTGTCTTCTCGGAACTACATCAGCCCACTGTCATTGCACTAGTCAACTCCCGGTTGGACTACTGCAACGCTTTGTACATTCAACTCAGCACAGGATCCCTGAACAAGCATCAGTTGGTACAGAATGTAGTGGAGAGGCTGATTCTTAACATCCTTAAGTATCAGTCAGCCAGGGAAGGTCTTCAAACCATGCACTGGCTCCCCATCAGGGAGCACATTTCCTTCAAAGGCCTGAATATGGTGCGCAAGGCCATTCACGGCAATAGTTCATCCCACCTTAAAAGCATGTTTCAGTGGTACACTCCACGGAGGTCGTTGAGATCCTCCCCACAAAAAAATGGTGTCACCCAGATTTCCTATGTCCAGATGGGGCGGTCGCTCCTTCTCTGTAGCAGCAACCAAACTCGGGAACTCCTTGCCCCCGCCAAGAAACAGCCCTGGCACGCCTTTAGGTACCTCCTGGCATGGTCTCAAGTTGTTGCCGGCCCTCAGCCGCAAGGAGCACTGGAAATTATAATCCTGCTCCCCCACCGGTACAGACAAACAGGTAACTGGGTAAGTCACTCAGCTCTTGCATCATTGACTATCCATTATCATGGAGCCACTTGACAAGCCCCCTATCTTTTTCCCTGCCCCGGTGGTAATTCACAGTTGATGACAATGCAAACTCAATGGTCTGGTGCCCTTTGGTACCATGGCCTGGGGAGTTGGAATGCTGTTTCTTCATTGTCTTTATTTTTTCTCTGTTCTTGGTTTGCACTTCCCGTATCAATGGTGATAATTCATAGCTTACATTCATCGGAGATGTTTACTGGGGATGTGGGTGATGGGGGCACCATTCAACTCCTTCGAACTTCTATTTCTATGCCATTTGATAGTAGCTGGGTTTCCCATAAATATCAAATACTAATGTCGAAATGTTCATGGCATGGTAGGGTATAGTACGTACTACAGAGTCTACCAACGTTCATATCACATGACTTCAGGAGACACACCTCTCCTCTAGTGAGCTGCTGATATTCTGAAGGGGATGGAGAGGCACAGTATTTGGCACCACCAATTCAAGATACACTAGGGGAGTACTAATATGGGTGGCCCCCAGTGTGCCTCTTTCAATTAAGCATTCATGGGTGAACCTTGAGGGCAGATGTGGTGCTAGAAGGGGTCATAGATGATACAGTATTGTCTATAGGGATGTCTTTATTTGCTGAACACAAATCAAGCGGCTTTTTTCAACACCATCACACATGCCCTACTAACCAATACAATTGCAGCCTGTGTCGGGGTGGTTACTACAATTGCGTGCCTGATACAACTCTGGACAAAGCATTACAGCTGGTGTCAGAGGAACAATCCCTCATGCTTGCTAAATACTTACAGCAATGGAGATCCCACACAAAGTAGAGGACATGGTTACATGCAAACTCAAAGCAACTTATTCAATTGCAATACTGGGGCAGCAATGCTATTGCAAAAGTCTAAATATTTAGGTTACACGACCTCAGGCCATAATCCTCTACCACTCACTCAAAGTTGAAGGAGCAAGAGCCCACCAATATCTTCGTGGCATCTACCAGTTAAAGCTCTTCTTAACATTTAGCGCCACCGTGGTGGAACGCCTGGAGCATTGTTCTTGTGACATCACAGGAACGGTTGCTGACAAACATATTGAATGGCATACCTTTAAAATAGTTCTAAGGGGACATGTCATTAATCAGTGTACAGCTTCACACTCAAGCTCTGTAAGGACTTGCATAAGCTGGAGCAGAAAATATGCACCTTAGAATTATTCATCCCATTGGACACAAGTGGTGCAAGTACTGCTTGCATATAGATCTACTCTCACAAAGTTGGGCTCCCTGGATTACAGAGAATATATGGCCCACCAACATGCAGAGGGAGATAAGGTGGGGTTGCTCCTCGCCTGGCTACTCTTTTCGAAGACTCACAGAAGTCCAATTTCGGCATTATGAGCACCACAAGGGGATATAGTGAACATACAAAAGGCAATCAATCAGGCATTTCGTTCTTGCTATGATACATTAGTGCAGCAAACATAGAATTGTACACCATACAGTGGATCTTAAGCAACTTAAATCTTCCAAAAATGCAGGCGACCCAACAGGTGGCTGAGAAGGCTCTGCTTTTCCTGAAGGAGATAGAACAGTTGACCTGACAAATGCAAGAGGCTAGATCCCGAGAAACAGATGGATGGCTGATGGGATTCTATGCCATGTTAGAACAACACTTAACCACCAGACTCTTACACATCTATGAAACTGCTAGAGTCAAAGATTTACTTCCACAGTTGATGAGGAACGTGTGTTGGTGGTTTTCACTAAACCCACTATGGACCCGCTCTTAGTGGGCTCTCACTGCCCACTATTACTTCTGAATATGGACTACAAGATCCTGGAAAAAGTGTTAGCTAACCGTCTGATCCCAATAGCTCAATTGCTGATTAACCCTGATAAAAATAACATCATCTCCGTAAGGAACACTTTCCCAAATTTACATCATCTGTTCATGTTAATGGACTGCAAAATAAACAATTGATGGATGAAATGCTGGACAATGCAAACATTCATCCCAGTCACAAGGATCTGGGTATAATCCATCATTTTTAGCTCACCACACCATCCCAGTTTCGACTCAGCCATATGCAAATCAGTCTTGACCCTGTTCCTTGTGGGAACAGTCCAGCCCAAACTATCAAGCCAGGCCCTCCCTGGACTGGAAACAAGCATCCTGGTGTTGTGTAGTTCCTAAATATTCCTATACAGAATTTGTGTGTTCGGATAACATAAACTGTAGGATTAGTGGCAGACTAACTCTGAACACCTCCACCGTGTATGTTAGCCTGTGTGCATTAACTAGCTCACAGTGCCACTAGTATCTCCTCTTATAGTTGAACCACTACAAGCCTTTAGAAGGACATGCATTTCTTGCAAAAGTGTCAATTTTAGGAAATTATGAAAAAGGATAGGAAAATCCAAAGACTTTCCCAGCACACAATGACCCAATTATAGATTAAATGTCCTGGCTGGGAGACGCAACATCGTCATTGCTTGCTGCTGCAAGGAAGGTCATTGTAACACCTTGCAGAGGACATCAATGGAGCTCAGATGATATTCAGCACTGCCAATAGCTGGTGTAGAGGCAGCCAGTGCTGTAATCGATACCAGGGTGCTAGTGGTGGAGCTGATGCCCAACTCAGTTGCAAAAGGCACCTGTGGGTTCTCGAGGAATGCAGCCATCAGTATAGGAATATGCTGGACACATTAGCGAGCTTGAGACCTCAAGGGTTCCAGCCTCGTATTCAAGTCCGCAGGCATGTCCGTTGCAAGTTTCAGACACTTAAGTCAAGTTAAGTTGATGTCTTTTGCATAGTTATTCAAACCATTGAAGTGTTTGCTTTTAAAAAGATGCAATAAAATAGTTGTTATACAATAATGAAAAACCGTCAAACAGAAGCAAAAATTATTGTGCATTAAAAAAGTGGTAACTGTAGAGATGAATGCTTTTTTTTAACAAAGTGCTGTGCTCTGTCCTTATTGAATGAATAAAAACCATAATGAGTAGATAACATTATTATACATTTAAAACAAAGAACCGTTGCTATACAAATGATTATTAAGAAAGAGCAAGTGCTCCGTCCTTTGGAGAAAGCCAGTCCCAAATTGTAAGTTAGTTGCGCCATAGAGGGTTCTCAATTGTCTGTCTGTTGCTCCGCTATGACAATTTTAGGTGTGTTTTTTCGGCCAGCTTTAAGTATTTTACTAATCTGCAATTCAGCTGTGTGTTTCCTGGGTTAGAGCAAGCCAACACCGCTTGTCTTCTAGTGCAGGTTCCTAATTGCTTGAGGGAAGCTTTTAATACCAGTCTCTGTTCTTTCTGTAAATCCTTACAGGTACAGATTAGGTGTAAAATGTCTCCTTTCTTGTTGTTACACAGCCTGCACGCGCTAGGAGTTGTAGCCCTTAGCCATGGTGGAAGATGCTGAGTACATGGGAGGATGCCTAGTCTGTACCTTAGGAATTTCATTTTTAACTCTTTGGAATAGCCTGATTAAAGTACTTCTGCGGTACAAGTGATTTGTTTTAGATCAAGGTCCTCCAGGCATGGGACCTGTCTGCAAAGGTTACCTTGTCCTTTACAACTGCAATTTGTTTTACACTTTTCCATGCCAATTTTTTAAAAGTTGAATGTGCAAGTTGAGTGTTCCAGAGATCCATGAGCTTGGTGCTTTCCAGAGATGTCTGAAGATACCTTCTTGCTTGGCAAGAGTCCCTGTACTGGATTTCATTCCACGCTCGTTTCAGACAGAGATCCAACACGCATTCTTCTCCCCAAAACAGGCATTGAAGAACAAGTAAGATGCAGTCCATACAGACTGGTCTAAAGGATAGAACCAATAGGCGCTCAGTTCCCGTAGGCGAGGTGTGCCCAGATGTTGTACCATGCGCTGACGGTATTTCCGCTCAAAGAGCGATTTTGCCATTTCATTGGTAATTGGGCCGTCCATTGCATAACAGATAAATGACAATCAGGATTCCCACTATAGATAGCAGGATCAGAGGTAGACCTCCAAAAATGCTTCAGGATACGGAGTGTATAAAATTTGGAATAACTCAGAGGAATGTCTGAATTGTGCTTAGAAATCCTGATCCTATGGCCTTAAATAGGTTTACAATACCACTCGTATCAGACATATTAAAGATACAACCCACCATTTCTGCTAAATGAAAGGGGAAGTTTGTACATAAAAGTGCCTGTAACTCAGTCGAGGTCCTTGCAATTTGAAGATCAAAGGTCTTTCGAGCGAAGGTTAAGGGTACGGTTTGCTGTATGGCTTTCACTCTGCTCAAAGTATCAAACTTTATAAAGAAAGCATTCAACAAAGGCCATAACGGCACCTCTGTTACTGTGTTCATAGGGGGAAACAATACTTGCATACAGCAAGTAACCTTGGAGTTCACAATGACCAGCTAGGCAATGCCTGGAAGCATCGCATAACAACCTTGATCGTTCAGCTTCAAGTAACTCCCACTCTAGAGCAGCTTGAATAGTGGTGTAAGCACGGCAGCTTGAGTCCCTTTCATGTGGCATTACAAATTTGCTACTGAACCATTACATGCTCCGTGCAGTGAAATGTCCTGGCACATGAGAGAACCGCCTAAAGCGTTCTTGCAGTTTGTACCACTTAGAAACACTTCTTGAGCCCTACTCCGGCATCAAAATCTATATGGTAATTCCCAGTATTCCTTACCCATCTTTTCATATTTGTCTGCCTGCCTTTGCTCAAGGCAATAATGAAACTGAAAAGTAGTGACTGGTAGAGTTATGTGGCCATGCATTAGCCAGTCTGTTGATGGTGATTCCGCCTGTGTAAATGATTGTCAATCCAGTTTTTCAATACACAGCATTGTATATTTAGCTCCCCTTTGTGCCATTTCAACCTGTTTATCTGTTAGATTATATTCAGAAAACAGAGACGTACTGTTGATAAAACGCCAAGGCACATAGCCTGCGCGCAAAGATTGCAGAATCCAGCTTAATAACATAAAAGAATGCAACTTAGATTGCCCATGTTGTAATATGGCTAAATCTTGTTCCAGTATGTCTATTGCAGCAGATACAATGTTGTCTAAAGAATATATCCTGTAGGCCAAAGTTGTTAACTTATTGTCTACCACAGCTAATCATTTTTCTAAGTGAATACCGTCTATTTCCCGTATTCTCTCTGCGGCCTCTTGTTAGGATATTTTCCAAATTTCATTGTAGGCAGCATAAATGCTGGCATATATGAAACGCTTCTGACGATTTTTCCTGGGACCGAGTAAAAAATCCCTAGAATCCATGTCTTGTGTGAGCAAGGATAAGTGTTGTTTCACTTCTGTGCGTGTTGAGGTTTCTAGCCAATCAAGGCACAACTTCCCAACACTGTAGGATATCACTACCCCTGGGTGTTCACTTTGTACATAATGTAGGTCTGGCCCATGAATACGGTACCCTTCAAAAATACCCAAGAATCTTTTCGGACATCTTTTTGTTTCTAAGGGCCAAATTAACCATTTTTTTCCAATTTTGGGGTTGATCTATTTTACTGTAACATGTCATCTATTGTTGCCCCTTCCTGTGAAGTTAAATTTTGCCACTATCCATCTGTGATGATGTTGGAAAACCGAGGTGTGTTCAGATCATTGTTCTTAGCTAATCCAAGATAGGATGTCTGTTGCACAATGTCATTTAGAAATATCATCTGCTGTGGAAAGAGGCATGCTCTAAATAGCGCTTCTGTTCTAACCCTGGGTGTAGGACTACACTACACTTGCTTAGTTTGCATAGTTTGCGCAACTATGCGGTACGCAAATTGCACATAGCACAGTGCCCATCGTGACCATGGAAAATAAACCTCCTCTCGAGATTCTCAATACGGGGAGGTCAGGTTTCTCATTGCGAGTGATCGTGTATGCTCTCGACCGCTCACGATCAGAAACTACCAGTCCGCGTTGAGAAAGCTGCCGCTCGAGTACAAATCTACTCAAGCGACAGAAAATGACCGCTTGCACTGTGCAAGATGCAGTTTCCAATGATTGCACAGTGCAGACATGCATCCAGCACTGTGCAATCAGTGCAAACAGCAATTTGCACAGTGCACTATGCAGTTCGCGTAGCTACGCGTATCTTGCGTAGTGCTAAGTGCACTTCGCGGAGCTACGCTTAGCGCTACTATGTGAACTACGTCCAGGGTTATTCTGTTCCCTGGACTTGCCAGTCCCTATATCCCCAGAGTGATTTTAAATCAATTGTGTCGTTCCATAGGTCAAAACCCTGTTCAGACAATTGAGCGATAAAGGTATCAGAGTAAATCGGTTTGGTGTAGTCAACATAATTTTCAGTGCCTATGTCGGTGTAACCATATAATAATATGATGTCGGATAAGTGGTGTTAAACCCTGAAAAATATGAACATTTCTGTACAAATGTTTGCAAACTACTTTTTGGTGGTGTAGGGTAATGTTACCATTGGTGGTACTCAAAAACATTTCTCTGTGGTATAGATTTGCGCAGGAAATGATGACCATAATGTTGGTAGCAGTACAAAGTGTCATAGTCGGAAGTACCTTCTAATATTTCAGTGTACAAAAATGCGGCAGTTTTCTCAAAATCAGACAACATGTTATTAACAGTTTCAGTGTCCCAATCACCAGAAAATGAACTAGAGGAAATTATATCACTTAATGAAATTTTAAATGCATGAGACATTTTTAAAAGTTCAGTCGGACCGAATATATCGAAATCAACATTGTCCCAAACTATACCGTCCGGTATAGGAACAGCTGTAATGTTCACAGATGACAAGTCTCTTTGTTCACGATGTGAAGACTGATGGGGCTTCAGAATCAAATTTACTTTTTGGGCTGTAGAGCTTTGTTGAAGGTATAGTCCATTAAGAAGCATGCTAAAAGTTATAACCAAGCCTAGCCAGAAAAGAAAGAACAATATCCCAGTAATTTCCCAGAGTTCTACCCAAGGTGATACCAGGTAAGTCTTTTTAAAAAGGTGCAGAAAGTTCTCGATTTGTTGCTTGTATGTTTGTTGGGCTAGTGTTGTTTCCAGTTCACTTGGATCCAAGGAAAATGTATCAAAGTTCATGAAGTAGCCAGAGGCAGTTCAATCAATTGTTGGACTTGCATCAGGATTTGTTGAAATAGCATTTTGCTCTCTTCGAGGCATGTTGACATAAACATCTGTATTAGGTCTAATTGCAACTTGGTTGTTATTATGAGTTTGATTTTGAAGTTGAACCTTTAGTTCAAAAGGAATGAGTTCCATAGCATTGTCGCATAGTCCTTCATTCCGTACAGAAGGCTCTTCAAACGTGATGAATCTTTCTGTTTGAACTTCTTGGATTGTAGCTAGAGGAGGGTGTCTGCTACTGTGGAGTCCACGAGGCCTACTGTTCAGTATCGGCCACATAGTGTGGCTTTATTATTGTCGATTGAGACAAATATTCTCTCCTTTTCCCAGCAAGAGGCAGCAAAAGTACATTTCTTGTATAAAGAATCGCAAATCTTTGATAACAGTTTGAGCCTCAGCCGAGCGCTGAGGCCATACCCATAGGAATCTTGAGCATGAATCCAGTGTCACCAAGATATACTTGTAAGCCCAATCAGATTGTAAGGGGCCACAGTGGTCCAAATACACACAAGCAAGAGGTTTACCTGATTTTAATAATAGTGTCTGTGCCGGGTGTGTTATGGTGGAGCCTTTCATCTGTTGGCAGAGGTCACATTTCAAGACTATCACCCAGATTCATCATTGTCATGTTCTGCGAGTCCTTAATAGCGATTTTTAAGGAATCGCTATTAAAGACTCGCAAAACGGATTCACGTAGAAATCGCAATATTTTTTGCGATTTCTACTGCTTCCTTATTTGCGATTCGCTAATTGCTAATTGCCCACTTACAGCGAGTCCTCCTGAGGCGGAAGCCGGGAGTTGAACTCTAGTTATTTTAAAATTGTTACAGCAACTGCTTGCAAATATTGTGCTCTCTGCTTTTAAAATTGTGCTTTTAAAATCGAGCGCCGAGGCCACGCCCCCTCACCGAGGCCACGCCCCCTCACCGAGGCCACGCCCCCTTCCGGCACGCATTTGTAGACGCTGATTGCGAGCGTCTGCCCACTTACAGCGAGTCCTCCTGAGGCGGAAGCCGGGAGTTGAACTCTAGTTATTTTAAAATTGTTACAGCAACTGCTTGCAAATATTGTGCTCTCTGCTTTTAAAATTGTGCTTTTAAAATCGAGCGCCGAGGCCACGCCCCCTCACCGAGGCCACGCCCCCTCACCGAGGCCACGCCCCCTTCCGGCACGCATTTGTAGACGCTGATTGCGAGCGTCTGCCCACTTACAGCGAGTCCTCCTGAGGCGGAAGCCGGGAGTTGAACTCTAGTTATTTTAAAATTGTTACAGCAACTGCTTGCAAATATTGTGCTCTCTGCTTTTAAAATTGTGCTTTTAAAATCGAGCGCCGAGGCCACGCCCCCTCACCGAGGCCACGCCCCCTTCCGGCACGCATTTGTAGACGCTGATTGCGAGCGTCTGCCCACTTACAGCGAGTCCTCCTGAGGCGGAAGCCGGGAGTTGAACTCTAGTTATTTTAAAATTGTTACAGCAACTGCTTGCAAATATTGTGCGCTCTGCTTTTTTATATGTGAATTGATTTTACTGTTGTGTTATACTTGGGGGGCTCATCAGAGTTAAGGGGAAAAACTTACTAGGCACTCTGACACCGCTGACACACTCTACAAGCCTTTTTTCGGCACTGCCGCCTCGCCGATTCTAGACGACGGCGGGCGCCATCTTGAGGGAAGCAGGGAGAGCGCTCTAGTCGCGCCATACTCCCGCCCCCTTCTCTCCCCATATTATGTGCAGACTAGCCAGACGGCGCAGCGGGCTGGCGCAGCGGGCGCGCCGGTTGCGCGCCGAAGCCGCGCCTAAGCCAAGCCCGTCTGCGCCCGTCTGCGCCCGTCCGCGCTAGGATCGCGCCGAGCGCGGGCCATGCTGCTCTTGCACTCCCTGTCCTCAGGTACGACTCGCCTGTATTGCTTTCCATGCGTTCTACTTCATTTAGTCCTTCCTGTCATGTTTTCGCCTTCTCAGACGACCTTAGGGGCCCCTTCTTCTGTCAATCATGTGGTTGGTCATCCTCTTGTTCCGCCAGCCCTAATGTTTCCCTTCCTTCCCAAACTTGCCTTAAGACTACCTTTTTCAATAGTGGCCTCATTAACGCCAGATCCTTAGCATGTCACGCACAAGATATCCACGACCTTATCGTATCAGCCGATCTTGATGCCCTATTCATTACCGAATCCTGGCTGCATGATGCCTCCAACCCTGATCTTGTAACCGCCCTTCCTCCTGATTTCACCATCATCAGGCAGGACAGACCCATTGGTCGGGGAGGCGGGCTGGCCATCATTATAAAGAAAACATTCAAGTGCCATACACTTGATCTGGCCGCCTTCAAGGATTGCGAGTCCCTGGGATTTGTTATCCAAATTAGTTCCTCCTCTGCCTTCTCTGGAGGACTTGTCTATCGCCCCCCCGGAAATGCCACTTCATTTTTGGACTCCCTTGATGAAACTTTGGCAGCCCTCCTTACCCACTATCCCTCCTTCACCCTCTTAGGGGATTTCAATCTTCATTTGGAGTCTTGTTCTGATTCACACTCTCTTAATTTCCACCATTCCCTCGAGATTTTTGGTCTCTCCCAATTAGTTTCCCTTCCCACTCATTGTGCCGGGCACACCCTGGACGGCATTTGCACAAACTTAGCCTTTTTAGAAGTCTCCCCCCCCTAACACAAATATGGACAGATCACTGTCTCATCCCTTTCTCCATCCAATCCAAAACTCTGCCTCCTCCCCCCACTAAACACTCCCATACCCCCTTTCCAGTTAATTGGAAAAAGGTAGCTGAGTGCATTAAACTCAACCCCCTACCGACTGTCCCTCCCCCGCCCATAATGGGTGATGCAACAGTAGACTCCATAAATTTTCATCAGTGGATTGACAGAATGGTCTCTGCTAATTCAATATCTGCCACTCAAAAACCAGCTCGTGGTAAGAAGAAGCCTAGCGCTCCCTGGTATACTCCGGCCCTCACTGACTGCCATCTCAAGTGTAGGCTTATGGAGAGAAAATGGAGAAAGACCTATGACCCTACTGCCAGAATCCTATACATCCTTCAGAGAAAACAATACCTTTCCGATATAAAAAGGGCAAAAACTGTATTTTTTACTCAAGAAATAGATTCAGCCAATCAGAAACAGCAAACGATTTTCAACATCGTAAAATCCTTCACTCATCCCAAGGCTTTGGCACGTGAAATTCCCCCCTCACAAATTCTCTGCGACCAAATCGCCGACTTCTTCGAGGAGAAAATTCAGAATATCCATAAGGACTTCCCCTCCCCTCCCACTCCAACCCAAGAACCCGACTCAACCACGCCCCTACTTAGTCAATTCACACCAGTCTCCCTACAGCGAATGCAAAAAGCCATTTTGGCTTGTAAATCAGGTGCCCCCACGGACTCTTGCCCCCCAGTCATCCTTCACCACCTCATCGAGGCTGTTAATCCTCTAATTAATGCCATTGTGAATCAATCTCTCCACTCCGGTGTTGTTCCCTCTGACTGGAAGAAGGCCATAGTCAAGCCCCTTATGAAAAAGCAAAATAAACCCCCCACCGATCTGACTAATATGCGCCCAATTTCCCTTCTCCCAGTACTAGGCAAAATTACCGAGCAATTAGTCCATGAGGAACTAAAACACTTTGTGGAAAATTTACATATCTTGCACCCACAGCAATCCGGCTTCCGCCCCGGCCATTCCACAGAAACCGCTCTGATTGAGTTGTCTGACACCATCAAGTTCCTGCAAGATGAGGGCAGGCAGGCTGTCCTCATCTTGCTCGACCTAACCGCGGCCTTCGACACCATCTCTCATGCTATTCTTATCAATAGGATGCGTGAGATTGGTGTCTCGGGCTCCGCGCTTGCTTGGATAATTTCATTTCTGTCCAACCGCTCTCAAACGGTTTCCTTAGGCCCTTATCTTTCCGGCGAACGCCCTATTACCTCAGGTGTGCCTCAGGGTTCCGTCTTGAGCCCTCTCTTTTTTAATGTATACATGGCCCCCCTCCTTACGTTGATTGAGTCACATGGGATTCTAGTGACATCCTATGCTGACGACACTCAACTCGTCGTCACTATTGACAAAAGAATCCCTGACGCTGCCATCAGATTCCAAAACTGCCTGTCAGAAGTCTTCTCCTGGCTCAACCTGAATCATCTGAAATGTAACAGCGCCAAAACCGAAATAATACCCCTCGGTAAAGGTACACTCTTTTCCCCTAAAGAGTGGTGGCCTCATAACTCCGAAGCACCACCTAGCGCGGTTGTGTCAGCCCACAATCTGGGAGTTCAATTCGATGCTTCCCTCAGCTTCGATGAACATGTGCGTATCACCGCAGGGCGCTGCTTCAGCTTAATCAGGCAACTAAAGAAATTCTTTAATTTTTTGCCCATTTCAGCCAGGAAATCAGTCGCGGTTGCGCTCATCCTTTCCCGGCTGGATTATTGTAATGGCCTCCTAGCAGGCATTAAGAAGTCCTCACTAAAAAAATTACAAACTGTTCAACACGCAGCGGCCAGGCTCGTCCTGAAACTCCCCCGTAGGTCTTCGGCCACTGCAGCCCTTAACGCACTCCATTGGCTGCCCCTCCACAAGAGAATCTTGTTTAAGCTTTTAGTCACCGTCTTCAAAGCTAACAAGTGTACGGGTCCAGCTTACCTAATCAAGCGCTTTCAGCGTTATACTCCAACTCGCTGCTTGAGGTCATCAGGCGCTAATTTCATCTCTGAACCCCGAATCAAATTAAAAACAAAGGGTGGAAAGACCTTTTCATTCCTTGCTGTTAGGGCATG
Organism: Lissotriton helveticus; assembly: GCF_964261635.1. Taxonomy (NCBI): domain Eukaryota; kingdom Metazoa; phylum Chordata; class Amphibia; order Caudata; family Salamandridae; genus Lissotriton; species Lissotriton helveticus. The sequence goes on along the minus strand of NC_136068.1, from coordinate 367,782,498 downwards.
GAATCGCCTCCCCCCTAATCTTAGGCATGCCCCCTCAGAAAGCCTTTTCAGGAAATACCTGAAGACATGGATTTACTCTCAATCTGACTCCTCAGTTCTCGCAGCTATCTGATCCATGCTATCCAAGTAGATCTGCTGTGGGCCTAGCGCCAAGATGCTCCCTCCGGAGCGAAAGAAGCGCTTTACAAAAAACCAATAAATATCAAATATCAAATAAGGAATGGCTTTCCCATTCATTCCTATGGGCCTAAAGGCCCATAGGGATGAATGGGGAGTCATTCCTTATTTGCGATTAGCAATTAGCGAATCGCAAATAAGGAAGCGATTTCAAGGGTGCCAGGGTGTCCAAAGGATACCCTGTAGCACCCCTAAAATGGTAATGTACACTGGTGTTGCGCACACACATGTCCAAAGGACATGTGTGTGTGTAACATACAACTTAGAAAAATGCACTAAAGTGCATTTTTCTAAGTTTTCGCTATTCACCACGTAGTCAGACTTCGCGGTAAATAGCTGCCCCAGATTGCGAATTCGCAAATTTAAAATGGTTCATGAATTGCATTTAAGGAATCTCAAATTGAGATTCCTTAAATGCAATTATTCGCAATTTAGCGATTTCTAAAAATGTGATTTTTGCATTTGGGATGATGAATCCCAAATGCAAAAATAGCGCTCGCAAAGGGCCAGATTCTCAGAATCTGGCCCTATGCGAGCCGTTTTGGGCTTCATGAATCTGGCTGATAGTCTTTAGTTTGTTTTGTTAGTCCTGGCCACCAATATCACTGCTTCAATAAAGAAAGAGTCACTGTAATACCTGTATGCGGAGAGCCCAAACCCTGGCGTGCTGTAACAATCAAACCTTGTCTACGATCCATATTTGGTATTATCTATCCCCCACTGCAGGAATCTGAGCATATGGAATGTTGTTTGCATCTAACTTGTATGGGTACTTGAGTGGAAATTTCTTTGGTTCTGCTGGGCTGCCTTTGCATGAAGCAATGACAGCAACCATAATCTCATCATCTATCTTTGTTTTTGAATGAGTTATTGCAGCTACAGAAGCTGTGTGTACAGCTTCCTTTGTGGCTTCATCAGCCAATGAATTCCATTTATCGTGTACGCCATCACGCTGATGACTCAGTGCATGAATCACGCGAGCCCTTGGTAGATCGTTTTTCAACTCAACTACCTTCCCATAGCATTTTATGCTTTATTGTGCCACCTTCTGCGTCTTTGAACCCGTTTTGTTCCCAATGAGGAAAAGGAATCACACACAATTATTGTGGGGAATTCGTGATCCGTATTTACTAGTGCCAGTATTAATGCTTTTAACTCTGCTACCTGCGCCGTGCAGTCTCCTAGAGATTGTGTTTTAGTGCAACTTGAATGGAACTTCCCATTCCGCATGCGACGTTTAACTATTGCACATGCTGGGCTGCATTGCTGCTTCCTCCCTATGGCCGGTTGAGCAGATCCGTCAGTGTAAATTATGTATTCATACTGATCTAGAGGCAATATTTCATTTAGTAGAGGATATTCTTGTTCGTATTGCAGGAATGCTTGTGTTTTTAGATTCGGATCAAATCTGTATTTAACGTCCATTGCAGTAAGAGAATTAGCCCATTGTATCTATTTCGAATGTAAGGCTTGTGCATTCGGAATGCTAGCATTTGTAACAGCTTATAAAGCCAGTACAGGGGCTACAACAATTATGCGTTTACCCTGAGCCAGTGCCCTTTCTCTTGCTACAGCGGTGTGAACTGCTGTCAGGATTTTCTCTGTTGAAGTGAAACGCATTTCTGCGTTTGTGTACAGGTGTGATTTGTATGTGATTGGTATTGTTTCGCCTTCAATAAAGGTTAAGTAGGTGTACCCACATTGACCCGCCATTACATGGATCACCAAGTGGTGTACATTTACGCATGTTTGTAGTGTTTTAAAGCTATCATGTCTTCTTGTTGTGAACGTAGGATGTTTGTGTACTCCTGTGCCCTATGTCTACCTGAGAAGTCAGGTATTATTAAGTCGCAGAAAGGTTTTACTCTTTATGCATAATCCAAAATGTATGTTCTACAAAAATTAAGGAATCCCAGTATTAATTGTAGATTTCTTTTAGATAATAATGGTAATCACCCTGGTCAAGTGCCTTTTTAAGTTATCGTCCATCAGATAAATATCCTCCTCATAGGACAATGCTTCCTCATCAAAATTTTGAAGTAACTCAGTTACCCTTGCTGAAAATACCCCAGACTATTCTTATACCCCTGGGGGAGGCAACACAATTGTAGCTGGGACCCCAACCCTGAGAATGCAGTCAAATACCTGCTTTCAGGTGCCATATTTTGGCAGAAAAATCCATTTGAGATATCAAGTGCAGTTTTGTATTTTTTCCGCACAATGTTATTCAATAATGCGGCACAGTGTGCTTTTTGGACAGCGAATGTCTTTGTACATGTATTTAAATGTCTGTAATCTAAAACTAGTGAATATGAGTTGTCTGATTTTGATATGGGATACAAAGAATTGTTCATTGGTGAGATACATGTCTTAATGACCCCTTGATATTCAAGTTCATCTAAGATCTCCCTGCCCTGTTTTTTAGCTTTTGCTTTATTGGATATCGACTTTGTGCATTTGGTGCATTTGGTGAAACTTTTAACGGGATCATGTGGTGGGTTGAATCTTCATCCCACCCAGCATGATTTTTGTACAATGCTGGAGCTAGGGCAACTGCCCATTCCCCTGCATACGATACAGAAAAGGGGGTGGTGATGAACAGAGTGTCTGAATTAAGCAGACCACTCTTACCCAGTCCAAAGATCAGGGCTTGATCCATCACCGTTATTTATCTCACTGCCCCATCCCAGCTCAGAACCTGGCTATATGCAAATTAGTCTGTACATGGCCCAGTGCATCATGGGAACAGGGCAGACCAAACTACCATTCCCCTGCATATGCATGTTTCAGATGTAAGGGAACGACGTCGGAGAATGCTGGAAAAAGGTAATTTTCTCCCCTAGGGCACTCCATGATGAATGCCGGCGGCCAGTCTTGTTCGGCTAGTAGGATGTCATAACCAGATGACAGGTTCTCCCAAAAGAGACCCTTCACGTTTGTGGGCATGTCCCCCTCCATATGGAGTGGTATTTCATGTAACTTATGTGAGATGCTCACCTTAGTATCTGGTGTTTTCATCGTGATGTAATCATTCAAGTCTACTGTCACCAGAAATTCCATTTGGTTCTTTCAAGCTATTGTTACTTCTGCCGCACTGTCTAGCATTGTCAGAGCCCATTCCCTATTCAGAAGCTGTATCCTCAGAATTATGGGCATATCTGGTCTTCAGGCCGGCAACTTTCATTTTCTTAAACTGAGGTTTTGATTTTGGCTTTTCTTCTTTTTTGGAAGTATAGTCTTGAGCGTGCTGCTCTGGACATTGTACGCTTTTGTTTATGTTCTGACCGTCCTTCTCTCTCTGAGTTTTTTGTTGCGCCCTGAAAGGAACAAGAGAAACATGTATCAGTATCCTGATACCTGTCAGGTTTCCTAATATTATCCCTATTCCTGAGATTATACCTCTTTTGAAAGGGCTCCTATGGAGGAAATCTACCTTGGGATTGCGATCTATTTTCTGTAAAGTTTTGCTGTTTTTATTATCAGTTGAGGTTTTAAAGATTTCCCACCCAAACTGTCTCTGCCTAATTCTGCATACGCCATTTCAATTATTTTGGGAAGTTTGTGTTGTTAATCTAATGGACTGAACTTCCTTAGGAGTCGGTGGGTTGCCACTGACGCTGCTTCCCCTTTAATATTAGCTAGTATTATGGCTGATACCTGGTCATAGTTATTTAATAACTTCATCCCTAAGTTCAGAGCAGGTTCTGCTTTGAACTCATTCTGTATTTGTCTTAATACATCCGGTATCACCGCTAATGAAGGAATACCATGAGTCCTGGTATATGTGGCAGCAAAGAATGTAACCCAAGTGGTAAAATCCTCTGCTTGTGGTGTTACCCCATGGGCAAGCCGATCGTTAGCATTCTGTGTTTTTCAAACAGGGTAGTATTTGGGAATACTGCCTCGAGCTGAGGTATTTTCTGACCTACCCAGAATGGCATTTGTTCGCGTTTTGTGGGCATGTTGCCCATTACTGCATGCAATGTTTGTGGAGTTATTTTAGTTGCTGTGGTCTGAGATTGAATTCCATTTGCAACTGCTGCTGGTTCGACTGTGAAAATCCTCATGACGAATTCTGTCAAGTTTCAGTATATTTCTATTAAATCTTTGTGTTGTATGAGTAAGTCAAACTGTGGCATTGTTTCAATGTCAGGATGAGGTGTGTAGGCTGCTAATATCGGCAATGTTGCCCCGTCTTCTCCCAGCAGGCCTAATCTTACTTTGTTTCTTATATGGGGTAGGGCACCTTTAAAAGAGTATAAGTGTTTCTGGTACATGAGTGGAATCTCTATATCCTCGCAAGGACCATGTTCCACTGGTGCATCTCCATCTGTGTAAGAGTGAAATGTGTGTGTTCTTGCATCTGCTGCTGAGAATGTAACCCACAAATAAAATACCTCTGTTTTGTTTGATTTTTGTGCCTCAATCACGAAAGCCACTACGCCACCCCTAGATGATAAACCATTGTCTAATATTTTCAGGGTGATTGTATGTCTGAATGTTTCTGCAATTGGAATCAAGTTTGTATCTTCTTCTGCTGTGAGGGGCAGATCCACTACTGGGTTATTGTCGCCCTCATTCATTTTTGTACATAAGAATTTTGTTCAGGGGGACTAAGATAAGGTGTTATGCCCAATTTTAAGAACACTATGTCCTTCAAGCTTGATTAACTAGCAGCCAATAAATAGAATATTTTGCCTACTAAGTTGTGGCAGAGTTCGTGCCCACCCACTCCAGATGTCTTTGGCGAGTTGTGAGTAGGGGTCTCTGAGAATTAGCACGACTGAGCTACTGAGATTCTACTGTTAAATAAGTACCCAACCAATGTTGGTGGTGCCATGTTGTGTAGTTCCTATATATCCCTATACAGAATCTGCACGTTTGGATAACATAAATTGTAGGATTGGTGGCAGACTAATTCTGAGCACCGACATTGCGTATGTTAGCCTGTTTGCATTAGCTAGCTCACAGTGCCACTAGTATCTCCTCTTATCGGGGAGAGAATAGTTTCTGGCAATCTTAGAACATGATAACCCTGATCCCCCAGGATGTTGGAAACAATGTACTACCTTTCGCTCTGTCACTGATGCTTACTTATTCTCTCTCAGAGAGTTACACAGAAGAAATAGTTGGGCATGTTACAATAAGTATTTATTGTACAGTTGTTCTTATAGTGTAAATAGATGCGCTGCAGCAAAGGTTAGGCAGTAGCATATATGTATCATCATCAGCACAGTGAAAACAAATGGATTGTACAGTTCTACCATTTTGCAATAATCATAAATGCAGACGTGAATATAAAATGCATGATAAACGAAAACTTACATACTCCTACGATGCCTATCTAGATGTACCTAAGTGTGCCTAGCATGTGAGTGGATGTAAAGCCAAGAATCCCTCTAGGTTTTAGTCAAACCCCATTACCTGAAGTGTGAGAATTTAGGAACCCTTCTTGGTCTCGAGTTGGACACCCCGCAAGGGGTGTTCAGACCACTGTCAGCTGGAGCGTCTGCATACAAGAGCCTCAGTGTCTCTGGTCAGTGTGTCAGCCTGGAAGTTTCGGTTTCCTCTGGCTAACACTAGCAAGAGGTGTTGTATCTATATAGAAAGTGTCTAGGGTTCCTTTGTCCCTTGTTTCTTGTATTAGCCATTGATGGATTTGAGGATGACGTATGAGATGAACCATGTATATAGATATGGGGAGGAAGGTAGTGTAGCCACAGCCTGTTTTCCAAGAACCCTTATGAATATTCATTAATACTGTGTGAGTCTATTGATGGAGTTGTAGGACTCTATTGTTTAGGAGAAACCCTCCTTCTGCACCCAGGACTAGAACTAGGCAAAGGTTCAATCCTAAAAGGCTTGTTACAGTGTAGTGTAGAGGAGGTAATGTAGGTGGAGATATATGATGTTACCAGGGCCGATATTAGGGTAACTATATGGAACATATTACTGGGACCGGATTCAGAGCAACACCCTTCATCAGCCAGGCTAGCTTGAATCCAGTGGTGTGGTGAGCACGGGACCAATGTCTGGGTATACCCTTCTCACTTAGGGCAACATATGCAAAAGAACCAATCGATGTTTCGAATGCTGGACAATGCTAACATTCACCTCCAGTCACAAGGATCTGGGTTTACTCCATCATTCATTTGCTCACCACACCACCCTAGTTTGGACCCAGCCGGCCAGACGTGGACCCTGTGCTCTCCATGCCACTGGAGTCAAGCTATCCTGGCTGATGAGGGGTGAAACCCCGAAACCGGTTCTAGGATGCTTGGTTCCAGTCCGGGGATGACCTGGCCTGGCAGTTCGGGCTGGACTGTTTCCATTGGACACAGGGTCAAGACTGATTTGCATATGGTTGGGTTCAAACTGGAATGGCATGGTGAGCAAAAAAACAATGGATTTAGGCCCAGATCTAGGTACTGGGGTGAATGTATGACATTGTTCTGCATTCTGTCCATCAATTGTTGGTTGTGCATTTGTCACCCAGAGTGGGACGGGTATGCCCAGACGTGGGTCCCGTGCTCTCCATGCCACTGGAGTCAAGCTATCCTGGCTGATGAGGGGTGAAACCTCAAAACCGGTCCTAGGATGCTTGTTTCCAGACTGGGGAGGATCTGGCCTGGCAGTTTGGGATGGACTGTTCCCATTGGGCACAGGGTCAAGACTGATTTGCATATGGCTGGGTTCAAACTGGAATGGCATGGTGAGCCAAACAAATGATAGATTTAGCCCAGATTTCTGTAATGGAGTAAATGTATGACATTGTTCTGCATTCTGTCCATGAATTGTTGTTTTTGCATTTGTCACCCGAGTGGGACGGGTATGCCCAGATGTTGGTCTCGTGCTCTCCATGCCACTGGAGGCAAGCTATCTTGGCTGATGAGGGGTGAAACTCCGAAACCGTTCCTAGGATGCTTGGTTCCAGTCCAGTGAGGACCTGGCCTGGCAGTTAAGGCTGGACTGTTACCAATGGCCACAGGGTCAAGACTGATTTGCAGATGGCTGGATTTAAATTGGAATGACATGGTGAGCAAAAGAAACAATGGATTTAGGTCCAGATCTCAGTACGGGGTGAATGTATGACATTGTTCTGCATTATGTCCATCAATTGTTGTTTTTGCATTTATGAATGGATTGGACACACACCTCTGGCACTTACCTTTGCGTAGCCTCGCTATGCATTGAGGAGGCCTTCAATACTTTAGGGTGGTCCAAACTTATAGGTGCTCTGCACAATGGGGCTAGGGCCCACGTTTCTCTTGTGGATATCAAACAAAACACGCAGAAAGGGCACACCATATATTCAATATTAAATGAAGGAAATCTTAAAGTCCAGCATTATTGTTCCAAAGTGTCACAAGTATGTCAGTGTTTTTCTGAAAATATCATTTATATCATATATGTATAACACGACATAAAATGCATCAAATGCATTTCATCGCAAAGAACCACAGGGACTTCTTCAGGGCTAAATAGAACACTCTAGATCCCATCAGAACCCTTATCCCCCGAAAGCGCTTAATGGCATTCTCCAATTGTTACGTTACCTGTCTATGTTTTAAATAAGCAGTGCTCAGATTCCATGAAGAACTAGTACACCAGTTCCATTTAACGAAGCTCTCCAATAACGAGTCCCTTTGCAAAAGATTATTATGAGAAGTGTTTACACACTGTTTTCAGGGGTTGACATATCACACCAAGAACCAGAAGCGTTCAAATAAGGTTATCGACCTAGCACTAGTGCTGGCTAAACACTGTATAGATCTGTCCTGGAAATCGCCCAATGCCTTCCACTGGAGCTCTGGCTCAAAGACTTAAAGATGGGCATCTTGGCTGAGTTGGATGCACTATGCATCTTTAGACCAAATGTCAGGACTTCTACATCACCAGTCAACTGGGAGGGCCACTTCACTGCAGTTGAAGCCAATTCAAATGAATGCTGCCTTGAACACTTGGAGTTCCCTCTAGACATCTAGAACACCCCTGTAGCCTTGCACATGCGCCTATCCTTCATTTAGATTATCTCCCCCTCTCTCCCCATATGACATGTGTAAGTGTACAAACTCATTAATTCTTCACAGAGCACTTCCAACCGCAACAGATGTCCCCTGTTTCCAACGTAGCATCACAGCAGCACCCAAGCCATCATAGATTGTTAGTTTGCTCATCAGTTCCTTTGCATGGTTGGCAAATGTTTTATAGATGATCTTTTTTTGTGCTAGGTTCCTGACCCCCTTGGGTGTAATGACGAAGAATACTGCAATTTGTTATCTCAACTGTTGAATGGTTTGGTTTTACTGTTCACTTTGATGATTTCACACCTCACAGCCTCTTTTAGCAAGTTTTAAATTGATGTGATGAAACCCAATAGAGATATATTCAAAATAAATAAATAAAGTGCTACATAAGTGTCTGGCACAATAGGTGCTGCAGGCCCACTGGTAGCATTTAATTTAGAGGCCTGGGTATATGGCATACAACTCTTCAAGGGACTTATGAGTAAATTAAATATGACAATTTGGTATGATCCAATCTAACCATGTTTTAGGGGCGTGAGCACGACTACTTTAGCACTGGTTAGCAGTGGTAAAGTGCACATAGTCCGATGGCCAAAAAATGTGTGCAGCGAAAATGGAGGGGTTGATGCAAAAAGGGGGAAGACCACTCTAGGTGTGGCAGATCCAACATCTGCCTAAAGATAGATTGCTCCTCCCACTCTTAATTAATCTGATACTGTTCATTTAGAAATAGAATGGGGTACAAATAGACTCCAGTTTAAATACTTCAAACAAAATGGCTCCTCTTAAAGAGTGCATTCTAGCCCTGTAGTATTTAATAAACCTCCTTTGTTGCTTGCATAAGCTAAAATAAGCGCAAATTAAGATCCAGCAACCAAAACCTTCTAGCCCCATGTAAGATTAACAAAGCCAGAATGGGAGGGCGGGCTTTTTCATATCTGGCCCCCTTCCATTGGAACATCCTACCGTAAGAAATGTGGGCTGTACATTTTTTTTTTTTTTTTTTAAACCTTTATTTGTATAGAAAGGATATACAAAGCTGGGCCTACAACCAAACTGGCCGGCCACGATACGAGAAAGCAGTCAAGAAATCCAGAATGAAAGGTACAGAATCAATCATAAAGGAGCGCGTTCAATACAATCTTAAAAAGGGGGAGGAAAGAGGACCTAGACGGCCAGCAAACAGGAGCAAAGAAGGTTAATTTTATAACGTAGCAATAAGGAGTACGACAGGCTCAGCGACAACATAGAGGAATCCGGATTCCCAAAACAAATCATTGGCAACAATAAGGCTAAAGGGCAGCAATGCAGGAGTATCAGCACTGTATACATCAGTATAAAAACAGGTGCGGTGAACACAAATCAATATGCAATTACTAACAACTTTGCACACCCACCACCCAGTAGCACATTGGAAATAGAACAAAGGGGCCGGAATAGCGACATCACCAAGACAGACCCGTCATACTAACCTTAGGAGAGAAGGAAAAAAGGGGGGGGAGGGGAGAAGAAAGAAGAGAGGGAAAGGAAAACACAGACTGAAAGAGAAGAATGCCTCGCCGAAACAAGCGCCCCGTAGCGAGGAACACATAAAAGAACAGAAATATTAGCAACGAGGAGGGCATGGGAGTCGCAATGGAAAGCAGCAGAACTATGAAAAGAAGAACAGCGACGTTACAGACCCCACCCCAACAATACCACGGAAGGCAAGGACAGACGCGGCACTCCAATAAAGAGACACAAAAGGGCCATAGAACTGAAGAAAATAAAACATCAAAGAAGACCCAACCCACCCATCCCACCCAGCACCCCTGCAGAAGGCTACGGCCTACCCTCCAAACAGCGCGCCTGTCGCCCTAAACCAGAACCCGAAATGTAGTAGAGACAAGAGAGAAGAGGAATAAAGAGACAAAAAGAAGAACATGAAAACAAAAGTAATAAATGGGAGGGAGGAGCAAGAGAGCAGAAACAAATACGGTCGGCCACAGCCCTCCGCCCAACCATACAATCATATTACGTGTGAACCAGAACGACACGACTTCGAGCGCCATAGAATTTACAGGGGGGTCTCTCACGGCACTATGAATATGAGCAACTGCGCCACGAATCCGTACACCAATAATCCACCGGGAGTCGTGCATCTCATCCCAGTCCTTTCCTAACCACAATTACCACCCATCACATGACAGTGTGAAGTGAGCAACACGATGCGAGGCAAGCACACAAATGAAAATAATTACGATAAAGACATAGGCCAGGGAGGTCAATCGGCAGGCAAGTGAACAAAAGATCAAAGAGGCAGTTCAAATGTCTCAGTAATAGCAACAAGGGCAGTAAAAGACAGGAGTTCAGTCTCGCCATTCGAAGAAGCGGGGGTTTCCCAGCAAAATAGAAACACGACCTCACCAAGGCAAAAACACGCTGCAGTTCGCCATTTTTCTCAGGCACCTGGGGAGGATCGGGCCCCCGCACGACATCCAAGTCCCCAAACTCCAAACATCGAAGAGCAGGAGGTTCCAAAGCCACCGGCCTGCAGACCCGTCGATGAACAGCGGCAGCACCCCTCGTAGCGACCGAGGGGGGCGAGGCAGTGGCATCACTGAGACAAGAGGGGACCATGAAGAAGCGTCTACCCAAGATGGCGGCGGACCGCAACGAGTCTCCAGGAGCACCGGGGGCCAAGGCCGCGTGCCAGGATCACAGGGCATCAAGAACGTCTCCAATCGCAGGCTCGTTCACACATGGCCATGTCCCCGTGCAGTCCAGTAACCCAAGACCGCCATCACGAGGAAATCCACAGCCCAAGACGTCGGCAGCCATTTTGTAAGTTCAGCCTCTTCACCCCCCACCGCGACTCCCGGGACAGTTCACAAATGCGGGCCTTTACAGATATCCAGGGGGTCCCAGCAATGGCTGCCTTGGTGCAGAAAGGAGAGCCGCCCAAGGCGGGGGGTCGCCCGTATTATCGCTGGCGCTCCTTACAGACAGAGCGCGAGGGTCCAGGGTCGATGGACGGAGCAGCGGCGGGGGGATCCCTTCACACGATCAATCCACGGAGCACCGCGCCCCGCACCAGCCTCACGGCCGCCAAGGCAGGCCCGGATCAGGGTCACCGGGATGTTCACACAACGGCTCTCGCCAGTGGCTCAGTCTCTCTCGGCCGGGGCCGACGGTCACCACAATGCCAGGCCGGATCCAATAGGCGAGGCCCCGGTTTCAGCACCACGAAGGCCCGGGTCCCCTCGGGGGGCACAACTTCGGAACCGCAGCAGGCCGGAGCCCCCAGTTCAAATGGTGAGTAAGAACGAAATGTTGCGTATCTATTTCTTCCAAAGTATGTCGTCTCTGGGCAGGATATGCAGCAGGATATGCGAGTCAGGCCAGAGGGCTGACGGAGCCGAGCTACAAGGCGACCATTACGCTCGCGAGCTTGGCTCCTCCCCCATCGGGCTGTACATTTTTGGTTCATTTCAAAAAGAGTCTAAAGACATGGGTGTTTTAGGGGCCTGTTTTTTTCCCAACTGCTGGGCGCCGAGAGATCCCCCTGGGGATGATTTGCTGTGCCATACAAATGTTAAATAATAACAATAATAAGAATAATAAAACAACTACTGTAGAGACAGCAATTCAACTGTTTTGTATTCTTAGCAAATTGTGTGCAGTACCAAAATAGGTAAAGTCGTTTTTTTTATAGTTTACATAACGCTCCGTCAAGTTTGTTCTAAACAGATCTACAGAATGCTGGTGCATCATTCAGCTTCATGGTATTAACATTTACATAAAAAACTGGAGTAAGTGTAAAATATTTATTGGGGCTGGACCAAGTGTACAACCTCCATAAATGATAAATTGTCTGTACACCACATATAACTGAGACTTCGTTGACTATTCCTTCCATGTGTAATTTGCAACATAGATTTAAATCCCAAATTAACATACTTTGAGTTCTTTTCAGTCTTAGGGCCTGTTTAGGATGTCAGTGGGACCACCACTGACAGGCTGTCAGTGGTGGTCCCATTGAAAGACAGCCATTCAGTATTACTGCTGCATGAGGGATCCATGAAAGACCTAAGATGACTAATAAAAACACCTTCACAGACATACTTTACCTTGGAATGGCAAACACTGTTATGTTTAGTTCATCATATTCATACCTTATCTTATACTCTTTTATGGTCTGCAGCCAAGGCTGTAGACTGCTTCCATTGCATTGGTGACCTAGACCACGACAGGTGATCCACTGATAAATATGAATTGGCGCATGCCTTACCTTCTCCCACCATGGTATTAGGTCAAACTATTGAGTTGTAAATATCGGCAAAAATATATATCAGGAAAAAAAATCATGGTACCAAAATATTGTGATTGCGAACTATCGTTGTCAAGAATATAGGGGCATATTATCAACACAGGCGATAAAATTATCGCTGCTTTTATCGGCAGAAAACTGCCGCTAAAGCTGCTTTTGCGGCAGAAAACTGCCGCTAAAGCTGCTTTTGCGGCAGTTTTCTGCCGATAAAAGCAGCGATAATTTTATCGCCTGTGTTGATAATATGCCCCATAGTTTTTTCAAGTAAGTAATATAGTTACAATTATTGTTGGTGTAAATATTGTTTTCAATATTATAGTTGGAAAGAGTATTGTTTAATTAATTTAATGTGTTCTAGTGTATATATTACTTTTATGTGATAATATTGTTTGTATAATTGTTATTAACTTATTTTTTAAATATGGTTTCTAATTTTAAGTAATTTAGAACTTTTAACGTGATTGTAATAGTAATTTATAATGTCATAGAAAGGTTGTTGGGTTTGTAGGGGAATAGGTCAGGAAGTTAATAAAGAAATAATTGATTATCAATTAATATTTTTTAAGTATGTGATTGATGTTTATTAGGTACATTATGTATTATTGGCTCATCTACAATATGAAACATTCATGGACAGAATCATTCCTCTCACAGCCAAAACATTGTACTTTTGTCTGAGGATTGGTGCTCTTCCTTTAAATACGTTGACTCCTAAATGGTCAATGAAAGAAGGTGTGGCAGGGGAATGTCCTTTCTGCCCGGCGAGTCAGGAAACTGTGATCCACTTCATATTTTTCGGCACCACGCCAAAAGTTGATTATTCTAATCTGCTGATACATAGGTGTAGCCCACTGTTTATGAGCACTGCGCATCCTTAGCAATGGGGCACACGAACCAATAGTTTTTGCAACCTCGAGATTTTTAAATTTAGCTTGATCTCTAAGAATGTGTAGCATTAAATTGACAACCCATCTTTATACCATATCCTTTCAGGGGGCAAACTATGAAATGATCATACAACAAACATATGAGTATTTGCGCTTGTACCACCTGTATAATTGCAGGATGACTACCTCTCTTTTTCTATGACACTTTAGGGTAGGGTATTACAAAATAGAAGTTGGCGATTGGTATATAATTTTCTAAATTACTGCACTAGACGGCTAAAAATATGGTTTGGCTTAGGACAAGTCATGGAGTCTGGTAATGTGACCTTGTGTGGGTAGACAAGTTATAATGATGTGGTATGGGAGCACCTGTCCATCTAAACACCTGAGCATCCTAAGGTAATTACATGCTGACAAGATGTGACTGATTTTTTCTCTCATTTAATAAACACATCTGTTTAAGAAAGTTTATATATACTTCATCACACAGGTTAGTAGCTGGGATGGTTTGCACAAACGAACTTATTTTTTAATCATATTCATTATGGAACAGGGTATTTTATGGGGTCCCTCATATTACTTGCAATGTATATTAACTGTTTACGTCTGATGTATAATAGTTTCTTGGCATTGTATTTATATCATGTTTCTATTCACTATTATTTTATTGTACTCTTATGTGTACTTCTATGGTTAATAGGCTTAACCGAATAAAGCTATCTATCTATCTATCTATCTATCTATCTATCTATCTATCTATCTATCTATCTATCTATCTATCTATCTATCAATCTATCTATCTATCATTGAGCTAATATACTTATATTTTAGGTGCGCATTGCTACGTTTGTAGGGGTATAGGGTGGGAATTATTTGAGTAATAATTAATTAACAATTAATTAATAATTCATGAATACTTATTTAATTGATTATTAATCATGTACATTATGTATTACTGATTTACTTTACTTATATTTTAGTTGTAGGTTGCTAGATTTGTAGGAGTACGTGGTGGGAAGTTAATTACGTATATGTTAGACGGCCATTATTTGCCAAATTAATTAATTATGACATTGTTTAATACATTTTGTAAATTAGATAATTGTTGTTTATTTATTTTTCGTTTTTATATAGTCAGTAAAACAACTTTATTCGGTTTACAGCTGTAAAACCATAAAAGGTCATATCCATACTAATATTATAAAGAGAGAGCTCAAACCTTTGAGGCGGGTAATCTCAGTAACCACAGCACCAATCACAACACCCAATACAGCGTTGGAAAGGGTAGTTGCAGCAGAAGGACATAGGCTATGCAGACGGCCACCATATATATATTTTTTTGCAGAGTTTTATATAGCGCGAACTTGACCTGAACTGAATCAGGTATCAGAGCGCTTTACATAGCACCAGTTACGTTACATGAGGACACACATTCATTTTTGTAGGCACGGGGAGATTAAGTGATTTGCCCAGACTCACAGGATGTTTGGCGCCGTTACCAAGACTCAAACCCAGATCCCCAGGTCCGAGGCCGAGCGCCTTAGCCGTTAGGCCAACTCCTCTATACATTTAAAAGGTAAAAGAACCGTGCCAGCAAAGTAGTCCCTTGTGGGCGTGTCTGCATTGTGTTGTGGGCGTGGGCTGGGGGCGTGACTAACGCTGGGGGCGTGTGGTACGGCTATCACATCGTGGGCTGTGGACATGTGCTGGGGGCTTGACAAACGCTGGGGGCGTAACAAACTCTGGGGGCGCGTGTCCGCCCTTCATGCCATGTGAGTCGTACATACAAGCGCCAATTACATTGCTGCGCAGCATCAAGGGGCACGCTGGGGGCGCAAGAAACGCTGGGGGCGTGTGTTCGGCCTTCATGCCATGTGAACGCAATTGCGCCGCATCAAGGGGCACGCTGGGGGCATGTGCTACGTTCCGCCCTTCAAGCCATGTGGGTCGTACAATAATCAGAAGATCGTCTGCTGTGGCCGTGTGCTGAGGGCGTGACAAACGCGTTCACCTGGAGGCCTGGTAAGTAACGTTACTGCAGCCTCTCCTGCGCGCTGTTACTGAACTCTCTCATTCAACGAAATTACACGCGCCTGCTACCATCAGCCAGGGCTCTAGCCGGGCTCAGGCGGCGGATGAGTACACTAATTACACGCGCCTGATAACATCAACCAGGGCTGCAGCTGGGCCTCAAGCGGGGGAACACGCGCCTGCTAATATCAAAGAGGCCTGCATCTGGGCCTCAAGCGGGGGAACACGCAAATGAGCGTGTCTGCGGGGACAATTACTGCAGCCTCTCCTACTCGCTCTCACTCAACTCTCTCATTAAACAGATTTACCCGCAGCTGATAACTCTCTCAATCAACGACATTACACGCGCTTGCTAACATCAACCAGGGCTGCAGCTGGGCCTTCTCCGTCCCTCTTCTAATGAAACAACATTTTTTGTCTACCGCGAGATTTTAAAATAAATTGCCCTTGCCAAATACACACATTACACACATTTTATTTCATACACAGACAACGTCGGGACGGGCTGCTAGTGAACATATAAAAACAACAATGATAAAATTCATGAAACCATTTGTCCAATTTATTACATGCAGAAGGTTAGATCATAAAAAAATATCCATTTAAATCCGAACAATAATAAAATCAGTGGTAAAAATGGACCTAACGATAAATAAATAAAGCCCATTTATTATGTCACCGGCTGGGGCCTAGGTTGATAAAAGCACTTCACAATACTGCCCTATAGTCAAATGATACCCAGTGTTTTACTACTAATTTAAGAAAATTAAGAACAAAGAAGACAAAGTCTTAAGTTAGCAGTTGTAAGTAAATCAGGGCTGGGCGAGCCAGCCTAAAATTTAATCTCCTTAAAACAGGGACTATTAGTTTCCTCCGGGAAATTGCATAGAAATGGCAGAAGAATATAAAATGAAGCAAGTCCTGCAGAGATTCACCGTCGCAGCAGCAGGATGTTAAAATCTCTCCTCTATGGCAACCCCCGGGGAAAGCTAATAAGAGATGGAAGAAACTCAGGCAAAACCTAGTCAACAGAAAAAGGTTGTATGTGCTGAAAGAACCTAATAGATAGCGCTCTGTAGTTGATGATGTTTTCAGGGTTATAAAGTTTTGCATGCTAGGTTTCTTAAATTCATGCTCTTCCCTCTCTAATTTCAATAGGCTTCTGTAGGAATCCCTGACCAAAACCAGATCCTTTTTAAATGCTATTTCTGGATTACTGTATAGATCTGGTCTGCCCAGTCTGTCAAAACTGGACCTTATTTATCTTAACCATGATATATGATGTAAGTGATCCAGCAACATGCACTCTTTCAATATCCTCTGGGTCAGCGACAGATCCTCATTATGCCACGTTTTCAACCAGAAGATTAGCGGGCATAAGGCCAAAGTGTCACTCAAGTAGGGGACACCCAGTTCTTCCTGCACAATCATGTTTGAGGTCATAATTGAGACACCTAATAAATGCTTCAATAACCTGTTCTCGGCCACTTGCAGATCATCCATAGCCACGTGCCCCCATATTTTGCTTCCATAAGCAGCCAACATGACACATTTGGCCTGATATATTTGTAGCAATGCCGCTATAGGTCTTTTACCTAATTTTAGAGCAAAATCAAAAACTGTGGTATTAGCTTGTATGAACTCACCCCTCTTTCACTGCTTTAATGGACCCCAGTTCTGATGATCATCAAGTATTACTCCCAGGTATGAAAAAAACCGGGGACCATCACTGTACCTACCCTAAACTGAGGGTGCTTTTTTATGCGGGTGCCTATCTGCATCACAAAGGATTTTGAATCATTAATGGATAGGTCGGTGTCAGTCATGTAAGGGGAAAAGGAGTCAAGTAGGGTTTGCAACCCCCTGGTGGTCCTTCTTATAAGGACCGCTTCATCTGCGTATAATAAAACTGGGAGTCCCGGCGACCAACTTGTGGAAAAATAAACCATGGTGTCTTGTGGAAGAGGTGTGGCGCAGTGGCTAGGGTGCCTGACTCCGGACTACGGTGTTCACGGTTTGATCCCCAGCGCTGGCAGCAGGTTAGCCCAGCACCATGTGACTCTGGGTAATAGCACGCTTAATCTTCCCGAGGGCCCTCAGCGCCGGGACACCACTTCGGAGGCAGCTGTGCGCTTTACAAATACTGGTATTTCATTTTTATTTCATATTTGTAATGCGGTGTCTAGATCTTTAATAAATAAATGAAAACAAAAAAGGGGCCAGAATGAAACCCTGCCTTGCACCTCGCTTTATATCCGCAGGGCAGATCCTGGGAAAATCTGACCTGTGACCTTGCTGCTTGAGAAAGACTTTCTAGGAAAGAAAAGATGTTGTCATCTACCTCGATAGCAAGCATGGATTGCCAGAGTTTACACCTATTCATGCGGTCAAACGCGGAAGACAAATCCATAAATGCTAGATAGCTAGTACCAGAGCGTGCAACAGTATCCTTGTTTACAATCATGGACAGGTTAAGGCATCGGGCCACAGTTGATCTTCCATGACAAAACACGTACTAGATATCTGATAAGATGCCGTGCTCTTCTGTCCAGGTTGGCAACTTTTCCAGAAGCACGCGACCCAACACCTTGACCACCGAATCCAAAAAGGAGGTGGGCCTGCAGCAATGGGTGCCATCACGGTTGCCCTTTTTAAACAATGGCACTATTGTTGAGGTTGCCCAAGACTCTGGGCAACGGAATCTTGCCGCTGCATTCAAAACTGCAGCAAGGACGGGAGCCCAAACTGTTGGGTTTGATTTATAAAGGTCTGCTGGAATACCATCTGGTCCCGGGGCTTTGTTACTGGATAATCCCATAATACCTTCTTTGACCTCAAGGCAGCTAAAAAACAAACAAAACCAAGTTCGCCACCACCCTGGGTAGTGAGGAGGTTAACTCAGGGGGCCACTCAACTATAGCTTCGTAATGGCGTACCAACTCTTCCTCTGTTATATTATCAGCTACCACTCTCCCGTCCTCAGAATTTAAGAAATTACTATTAATTCTATTCCAAAATCTCAAACTATCCTTTACAGTGCTTGCGTCGATGAGGTCACTCCATATTTCTTTCTGTTAACGTTGTTTTTCGTCTTACAAGTTCTAACATGTATTCCCTACGGCAAGATTTAACCTGTGTAGGGTCCCTGGGGTATTTGCTAAGTGCCTCCCGCAGCTTCCTAGCCGCCATTGAGCAGAGGGAGTCAAACCATCTAGGGGGTTGGCTGACAGGTGACCTCGCTGGGGCGATTAAGAACGTACTTATTTTATCTGAGATGGTGTTAAAGGCGCCTATGACTTCCTTCAGCGCCAAGGCTGCGAAGCAGCACTTGGCCAACTCATTGGCTCATGAAGACGTCAAATATTCATAGAATATATCTGGAACTACCTGAGACCATTTTAGCTGCCTCCCACCATCCATTGGTCTCACTGACCGCCTTGTGCGGCCCCCCTCCTAAGTAACATATAGGGTTCCTGAAATGGTACACTTAAAAATGCTTGCTTGTATCGCAAATCCCACAAATAGCTCAAATATGGGCGAGGATACCAGGATAAAATCTATAAATGACCCAGCACCCCTGCCTTTAAACGAAGGGATGACCACTTTACTGCGTGGGTCAGATAAACTCATGGGGGACACCAAGTTGAACTCATTGAGGAGTTCATTCAGTGTCTTCCCCTGAGTAGAGTGTTCAAAGTGAATACCCTGAACACAGGGACACCCTACCTCAAATACCGAAGCTAACCTAGGGTCACCACATGTGTGAATATTAAAGTCCCCGTAAATCACAAGGTCTCCAAAGGTCATGTACACATGTTCCCTTATGAAACAGCCTAATAGAGTTATATTACCTACTTCAATATTACATGATAGTTATAAAAATGTATGAGGCCCAACTTATTAGATCCCCTGTAAAATACCAATGCCTGTTTGCAAGGATTCTTCTTGGGTCACAACCTTTAAACCACATTCGATTGCTAAGGAGATGTAAAGTGTCAAGCCACCCATTGGTCTTCCCCCTTGTGATGAAATAGCCGAGACTGAAAATGATTTTTTTAGCCCTCCAGTGGTGTGATGCTTCCTGTTAGCCAGGTCTCTTGTAAACAAATTACACTAAATTGTTTAACATAACCAATTCATAACGGGTCAGTAAACTTGCTAGCAAGTCCGGCAATGTTCCAGGATATAACATTTCTTTTAATAGCGTCTGTTGTCCCGATACTTGAACGTTGGATTCCCCACAAATTAGCTGGATTAAATCGCTAAGGGAATCGTGGCCATTCATTTTTATATATATTTTATTGGTAATTATGAATGTATATTTAAAGTATAATTGATCAATAAATGTGTACATTTTGTACAAATTTTATATTTTAGCTATAATTTAGGTGTGAGCTGCTGGGCATGTAGGGTTGTAAGGTGGGAATTTAATTAACAAATAATTAGTTATTAATGAATTGTAATTATCCAGATGTGGGTACCTTGCTTAGCACACAACCACTCTTAGGATGCTTGTTTTCTGGTCCAGGGAGGACCTGGCTTGGCAATTTGGGCTTGATTGATCTTATGGGGAGCAGGGTCAAGTCTGCTTTGCATGTGTCCAAACTGGAGTGGCGTGGCAAACAAAATAAGGATGGATTAAACCCAGATCTGTGATTGGGGGTTGTTAGAGCTGGGATCCCTGGTTGGCTGAGGTAGGTACCTTAGGCCAAGTAGAGACTCGCGTTCCAATGTCAAGGAAAAGAAGGCCAGCTTCTGAGATAGCCCTGCTTACCCCCCTCGGTAGCTTGGCACTAGCAGCCAGGCTTATCTTCAAGGCAAATGTTTAAAGTATTTGCAACCACGCTCAGAACAACCCAATGATGACACCACAAATAGACTCCACACGAGTTTTATAAAAACAAGTATAAACTTTATATAAAAAGATATACGATAAGACAACACAATATAAATCCAACATATGTGTCTGTGCACTATTTTTCCTGCTGCCCTGAGCAAATACTTTTATCTTACTACAGCAGCACAAGAGAAAACAATGAAGGCAGTCCTAAAAAACATCTTTTTGGAATCAGAGAACCCGACCCTCGCCGCGGCCACTGATCTCCTTAATTTAGCCCCAGAGAACTGGGACCCTGAGCTAATCAATTACTCATTCATCAAAAGCACAATCAAAAAACAAGTCCGTATTTGCTCTCGTGCCTCGGACTTGAAATCGCTGGCCAAAAGAGGCTTCCACGAGTCCCAAAGTCTCCCACAAACAGTGCATAACTCTAAACACCACCTCACGCAGGCTGTGGGCCGTGCAGCCTTACATAGGATTTTAGCATTCAGATTACACCCCCTGCCACTCAAAGAAATATACACCACCGAGCCTAGAGGAAAAGCGATCAAGGAATGCCGGCTCTGTGAATACAAACGCGAGTCCTTGGCTCACCTCCTATTTTCCTGCCCGGCTCTGCGCGCAGCTCGCAGCCTTTATCTCAGGCCCATCCTTCTACTATCGGGCACGCGCACTGCAAAGGAGGCAGTCCATCTACTCTACACACTGAACACAGTAAAACAGATGGCCAAGTTTGGTAAATTCATCCAACAGACCCGTACGAAGTTGACGGCCATCTCGGGCTAAATGACCAGAGAACTAGATAACGCACGTTGGGCCGAAAGGCTACAGACATTACTCTTCTCAGAACCCAAGTATCCTGATCTTAATTATACAGACTTTCTTTTAATATGATGATTCTTTTAACTTTTGTATTCTGTTTTTAATGTAATGGTTTTGAGTAACCAAGCAATAAATTATTCATTCATTCATTCATTCACTATTTTTCCTGGCCGGTTGTGAGGCCAGCCAGCCCTTGTAAGTTCTGGCAGTATTATTGATCACTTTTAAACATTGTCCTGTAATCCTAATGTCATGTTATACGGTCCGTAAAGCTAGAATCAGGCACTTTTGCAATGTAAAAATAATGTAAGGCGTAACGCAGCAATCAGATACTCAGCAATGTAAAAAGAATGCAATGCGTAACGCAACAATCAGGCACTGTGCAAGGTAAGAATAATGCAATGCGTAATACAACCAGCAGGTACGTTGTTATACAAAAATAAGGCATTGCGTAACACACTAATCAGGTGATTCCTTATGCAGGAATAATGCATGGCGCAATACGTTTAATCAGGTAGTTTGTTATGCAAAAACAATGCAATGCGCCATATGACAATCAGGTAGTTTAATATGCAGAAACAATGCCATGCGTCATACACTAATCAGGTAATTCATTATGCAGAAATATTGCAAGGAGTAATACTCTAATCAGGTACTCCGTTATGCAGAAATGATGCAATGTGTAATATGACAGTCAGGTACTCTGTTATGCAGAAATGGAATAATGTGTAATACACTCAGGGACCAATCACCGTGCCTTAGGCGGTCTCTCCACCTCTCCTTCTGACTTGCAGTCAGCCTCTCAACAGTTGCCCCCAACACAGGTAAAATGTAGTCAAAAGTGCAACTCCACTCTCCGGCCCTTGTACTGCCACTCCCTTGGCAATACGGGCCGTGATACGAGCCGAAGCAGAGGCTCACGCTGCCCCAGGAGTCGACACATGTTACCTGGGTGGCACAAACTCACTCTCCTCTCCTCGTACAGCAGCTGGGCCTCCAATGCAATCTTTGTGAATTGGCAATGGCGGGCTCAGCTCCTCCGAGGCTGCCAGTCCGGGCCACTACAGTCATGAAGATCTCAGGCTGCCACAAGGCATACGCACACAGGGTCACTGAGACTTGTCGGGTGCACGATAACTGGGCACTCCACATGAAAGTCTCAGACTGCATGAAGATCATGCGCACAGTGTCGCTGAGACTCACTTTACCTCCGGTACACACGATAACAAAGCAAATCCTCACAAAGGTCTCAAGGTGCACAACGCACCCGCACACAGCGTTGGTGAGACTCACTTGGATTCTGGTGCACACGATAAGAAGGCAAATCCTCACAAATTTCTCCCGATGCACAACACACATGCACACAGCGTCGATGAGGCTCACTTGGATTCTGGTGCACACAATCACTGGCCAATCCTTACAAAGGGGTTCGGGCTGCACAAAGCGCACGCACACAGCATCGCTGATCCTTGCTTGGATTCCAGGTGCCCACGATCACAGGGCATGCCTTACAAGGGTCTCAGGATGCAACAAGCACACACACACAGTGCCCCTGAGACTCTCATGGAAACCTTTGTATTCCTGTGTTTCCACAATAGGGAGCCAGCTCGCCTCTGGCCCTTGGGGATAAGTTACTTGAGGACACAGCACACAGTAAAGTCCTTTCAAGTACGGGGATACAACGCACAGCAAAGTCCCTTTAGCCTTTCCTTGGTTAAAACAGCAAACTGCAGGCCAGCCCCAGAACACACAGCAAGGGTCAGTCCTATCCTTCAGTCTCTTCCGTTGTTTCTTTTTTGGCAAAGGCCCTCTCGACCACGAAGTAGCTCCAGTCTTGTTAACACTTGATCAAGCCATTCTCAAATGTTCAGGGGCCTCAGCTCTCATAGTTATATCCCTCAATGGCTTTGAAGTATTTGTGTTTCAGGGAGCTCTGGCCCCTGTTCAAACTAATTCTGGGTCTCTCTCTGCCAGTGACACATTTCTTCCTTTGATTAGTGGGGGTCTGGATTCTTAATCACTCATCAGGAGATGGGACAATTGTTTTATAGCAGCAACCCAGACCTATTCACCTCTAGGTGCTTCTCCTCTCCCTACACTCCAGATGCAGGTCAGCCTGTTGCCGTCTTGCCTGGGTTAAGACATTCCCCAGATCCTATCATTTCCAAATCCAGACAGTCAATCCACAGCCAGGCAGAGACACACAGAAATGTTAGGGTACTAAAACGCAGCCACTTCTAAAAGAGTGGCTTTTAAACACACAATGCAAAAAACACTTTCATGAAAAGATGTTATTACACCGTGAGTTCAGGCATACTAAACTTCACCTGCCATCTTAAGCTTTTAGGAAGATAGGCTGGGAAACGTATTAAACAACCTTCCCATTCTGTCCCATGGGCAAGATGGTCTTTCCACAGTGACAAAGAAAATGGAGATTATTTCACTGTCAGGACATGGTACACACCTTAGTAAATGTCTACCTTTCACATGCACTGTACCCTGCCCATGGGGTACCCTAGACCTACCATAGGGGTGTCTGATGTGCATAAAAAGGGAAGGGTAAGGTCTGGCAAGTGGGTGCACTTGTCAGAACAACATGGCAGTTTAAAAAACTGTGCGCAGGCACTGCAATGGCAGGCCTGAGTTCACTTTTTAAGGCTACTTGAGTGGGTGGCACAATTAGTGCTGCAGGCCCACTAGTAGCATTTGCATTACCAGCCCTGGCACACATTACTTTGCTAGGGACTTTAATAGTAAGGCAAACATATCAATCATGGACAACCAATTACCATTACACTGTTTACAGGGAGCACTGTCACTTTTACGCTGTTTAGCAGTGGCATAGTGTCTAAAGCATTCAAGTTGGCAACAACATGTCGGAAAAAATGTCTAGGAGGATAGCAAAATGTTTTGGGAATTAGCAAAAAAAGGCCAAGTCCTACAGGGGTGAATGTTTGACAATGTTCAACATTCCGTCCATCATCTTTTTGTGTTGCATGTTTGCCCTAAGTGAGAAGAGTATGCCCAGACGTGGGTCGTTTGCTTGCTACGCCACTGGTTTCAAGCAAGCTTGGCTGATGAGGGGTGATACCCCGAAACTGGTCCTAGGATGTTTCTGTTCCGGTCCAGAGAGGACCTTGCCATGCAGTTCGGGCTGGACAGTGCCCATGGGGCTCAGAGTCAAGTCTGGTTTGCACATGTATGTGTCCAAACTTGAATGGTATGGTGAGCAAAATAACTATGGATTAAATCTATATTTGTGACTGGGGGTGAATGTTTGACAATGTGCAACATTCTGACCATCATCTTTTTATGTTGCATACCAAAACCTATTCTCATCATACAACAAACAACAGACGACAAAAACCACACCACAATATATAACACAAATTATATACATTCACTTAGATACAAATACAGCAAGAGCCTTTTAGACAGTGCCTTTGAGCCAATAGCTCTTGTGGTACAGCTTTAGGTATTGCCTAAGAGGGCTGTCCGTCAGCATTGGTTTTAGCCCTTGGCATTTTATGGATGGGAAAAAAGTGATTCTTGAGATTCTGACACACTCATACAGTGGTGGCCCGACATTCCCCTCCATCCAGATTATCTATCAATTGCTCCCCGTATGTCTTGATCCAGTGCTCTTCTAATCATCCACAGTCCACTGCATGCTTTTTTGTTAGTTATTATTTGTTTAAAGCACTGCAATTGCAAAATGCCACTCAGCCACTTGCTTGTGTTTTCACACTCACGCTGTTTATTTTTCAATCTTACATTACTGTTCTTCATCAACCATCAGCCATATTTGAACAGGCAACATGTCTGCGAGTGTATCATGATGCATGTGTGCACATTCTTTATGATGAATACATGCTGGTTCCACACAATGCGTGCTCACATGTGCATCCTGTCTTGGAATGATGACCCATGGAGGAAGTACAGCCACAGACTAGTCTTCCCCCAGGGTACTTCATACAGAAACAAGAGCTGAGTAGGATATGTTGCTTTAGGGGAAGGGTGGGCTATTGTTAGGGATATATAAAGAGTCAGGAAGGGCGTGTCCAGCCTCCTCCTGACCCTGAGCACTAACAGGAGGATAGTGAGTTTAAAAGAAGCTTTTTGTGCACCCAGCTGATTAGGTGTCATTTCTCTCTAGGGAGGCAGGGTGATAGCATCAAAAGCGCAGGCTACATGGCAGTACCCAACATGGGCAAGGTAAGGGCTGCATTGCACACTTTAGGTGCAGCTGGATGGGCAGACTTGCTTAGGCCATATGTTTGGAACTGGCTGGGTGGGGCTTAGGTGCCCGACATGCTCTGCATTGGGTAGGGTACCTGCGACATTTGTCGCCTGCATGTCTCTGTGGGGGGGGGGGGATTTATACGAAAAAGGCCTGGTTACAAGAGAGTGTCTTAAATATAACTCTTGAAGACTGCTTCTAGAGTGGGAATATCATTTTCAGCCCATTATTTGGCACCCTGTCCATTTATTCGCAGTCCCAGAACTCTCAATCTAATATAGTCTTAAAAAACACCACACGAACTGTTGTTAATGAAAGTGTCCAACCACACATATCCTTCTCCACAACATGTGAGTAAAGAATACCTCACAGAAAATAATGCTTCACAAAAATAAGTGAGAGGACACCTCACATAAGCAACACTAGGGAGGCTACCAGCCGGTTCTCACCAGTATGCCCACCATTATCATCATTGGTTGCCCACTCACAGAAAAAAAGAAAATAGTGTCCAGTGCAGAGAGAAGAAGAAACAAAGAAAATAAATTACCTGCCCCAAACCGTAACCCCGTGATATGCAAAGAACAACGTGTTCAAAGCACTTAAAATTGAGTTAAGACTCACTATCAAAGTACCCTCTCTATTCTGAAATCTGAGCTTACTCTAATTAAAAGCATAGCATGTTGCTAACCTTTTTCAGGAAGGCCAAAATGTTTCATTGCCAATTACATATGTTGTGGCAAATTCATCAGGGCGAGGGGCTCAGTCACTCTCCTCTCTCGACACAACTTTGTATAATGCGGTTTGGCTGGTAAAACACAAAAAACAACAAGAACAGCGGTTCTTTCTTACTCGCACATGATCAACCAGATAAAACTTGGTAAAAATAACCGTATGTTCATCAAGCATAGTTTTTCAATTATTGATAATTAGCCGGTGTCAGCAGAGGGCTCCCATACCAGCCTACACCAGACCAAACGGGGTGTGTTCATCACTCTTACACCCTTGTTCAAAAGCACTCTCATTGCTTATTGTATCACTTGTAGAAATAGTAGCAAAGACTGCACATTAATACTACACTCAGTGTGTTCCTCTTGGTCTCATTTGCTTCCTTTCAGACTGTCTTGTTATTGTCTTATCCCAGATGTCACTCTCATGTAGCAACCACACAACTCAGTCACTCCCAACTTTTCATTTGAGATGTCATCAGTGATGTCACTGACCATGCCATGAGTGATGTAATATGTGACTTCATCAGCAGTGTATTGTGGGTGCGTGCGTTATAGTTAGCTCAAATAACTAGGACGGATGAATTTCTCTGGTTTTGTATGAGTGAAATGTCCAACTAACTACAACGTCCCTGAAACCTGTGTTTTTTTCAGTGAATAAGTGAATTTCTATGGCTTTTCAAATGCTAATTTCTAACTATAACGTCCCTCAATCCTATGGTTTTTTCAGTGAATTTCCAAGGTTTTTTAAATGCTAATTAGTAACTATAACATCCCTGAAACCTATGTTTTTTCAGTGAATTTCAAAGGTTTTTCAAATGAAAATTTCTAACTCTAACTTACTTTAACCTATGGTTTTAATACGTGAATATATACATATACATATATAGTTAACTAGGACAGTTAAACTAGAAGGGAGAGAGCCTCCAGTGCTTTGAAGCTGAGGATGTGGCAGACAACTAAACAAGAAACAAGCCTTCCTGCTGAGGTGCCTGCTGCATGGAATATAGAAGGGAGAGAGCCTCCAGTGCTTTGAAGCTGAGGATGTGGCAGACAACTAAACAAGAAACAAGCCTTCCTGCTGAGGTGCCTGCTGCATGGAATAAATGTAAATGTGTGCAAGTGGTTAATCTGCTTGGAAGTCGGTATTGGCTTTAATTGGAGTCCCTTGATGCTCCTTGATGACAAAGATTTATTTTGCCATATATTGTAAGGATGTCAACATCTGAGATGTGGAGTGCATACTTTTAATGGAGAGATATAAAAAATGCTTCTACTAGGTACATTTCATCTATTACAAAAATCTATATTTTGGAAGCACTTTTTTAATCTTAAACCTAAATGTCTTTGCAGATTTTGTGGCAGACTATATTAAACTGTGTGTAATGCTAATTTAAAATAATAATATATTTTCTAAGTGCTTTCAGTCTACGCCTGGGTCCTCGTAGCACTAAAAATACTCAATTCATCATTTTCTACTGCACCAAATGGGATTTAATTATGTGGCTTTCTGGTTACATGCACAGATATCTGCAGTGATCGCATTAACCAACAGAAGTTTAATCAAGTGAAATAGCGCACTTCCCAATGATTAACTTTCATTTACTTTTTGTTTAAGGTGCATGCTAGTGGATAAGCAGTTACCTAAAGTCTCAAGACCAACAAAATATTTATAGATTATTTTGTTCTTTTTAGCCACTCCTTTCACCGTGTCCCCATGTTCACTGACACCAACACTTGGCACTTAGGATCACACTTCCCATACTTTTTGTAATGCACTTCGAGCACTTGGTGGAGGGACGCGAGTCAGACTGAGACAAATATATTGCTACTCTTATTCTGTAGAAAGAAAGAATAGTTTGAATCCTACACCATATTCCTTGTTATGCTGTGACTGTGACATCATCCCTTTCAGGCACATATTGCACCCTAGTCTCTGTTTTGTTGCCTTAAATGAGTGTTCCTATTGGAGCTATATGACAGCATGCCATTGTATGAAAAATGCAAACTTCAGCCAAAAGTATTCTATTTCATGTCTGTCAAAATGCTATTGTGGATAAAGAGCTTGAAGATCATAGAGTGTATAAAGTTATTAGGACTTATTTAACAAAAGACATGAAATGCTGTATCTATAGCTATCTATATAGTTACCTCAAGAAAGTGTGTATGCCATTGAGGTATATATCTGTCTATTTTTTTTACCTCTAGAATGGGCATATGCCATTGAGGTATATCGCTATATATATATATATATATTTACTTCCAGAAAGGGTGTACGTTATTGAAGTATATATCTATATATTTACCTCCAGAATGGGTGTACACAAATGATTTCTATCTATTTATTTAATTCAAGAATGGGCATACACCATTGAGGTATATATCCATCTATTTATTCGCATGCAGAATGGGCGTACGACATTAAGATATATATCTATTTATTTACGTCCAGAATGGGCGTACACCATTAAGGTATATATCTATCTATTTATTGTTACACCCTGTGCTTCACGCGCCTTGGGGTACACACTACATTACCCAGAATGCACTCTAACGTGATAGGTTAGTCAGGAGAATGAGGGGCCTTCTTTGTGTTTGCTCATTGGCTTGAGGAGAACAGCTGATGTGCATGGAGAAAATAAAAAAGACAAGAAGAGTGGAGCGCTGCTTGGCGTACTTCCATACTGGAGTGGGACCATGCCTCCTTGATCGCCTTTCCTGCATTGTCAATTTCCTGGATGATTTGAGTTTCCTGTGCTGTGCCACGGTAATGCTCTTTGGTTAGCAGAACTTTTTTCAGTCTTGTCGATCTTCCTTCGCTGACAATCTCCTTTGGATGTGAGGTTCGTTGTAGCAGAGAGACAGGTAGGATTTTGGAGGCGGGTGTGTTTAAAGTGTTTCTTTTTTTTGACCCCCTATTGCCTGTTTCTCTTTGTGCCTCGTGAGCGTATTCCACCCTTATTTCCCATTTTGTGATGAGTCCATGAGGACTTTACAGCCCGTTATTTTTGGTGAATAAGAACGGAGGCTTGTTTTTATTTTACCTTCTTTTGGCAAAATACTTGTGACCTGCCCTTTCCAAGGTCAGTGCACTGACGAAGGCATCTTTTTCTACAAATGTTTTGTTGTTGTTGTTGTTACCTTCTTGAAGAGACATTTTCCTACATGGCTAATTTGTAGCGGACCATATGCAAATTCATTGGATTTGTTTTGTTTGGTGCCCATGTAAAGACCGATTCAAGGTGAGCATTTGGGAATACACAAAGAACAGTCAAGTGACATTAAAGCAAAGCTTGTCTTTAGAGTTTTGGGGGTAGCTATGTAAGTAACAGCTATTTCATTTTGTGTGTCTACAGGCTCAGACTTTAAGGGCCTCTCAGAAGTCAGACTAGGTATCCTGTACTGTTGCTACTTCAAGACCAGAGTGGTCCTTCTCTTCTTTTTGTCTCTTCTCTCCCATTAGAGAGTTATAAGCCTTGAGGTAAATTCATCCTCGGATTGGTACTGTCTTTTGGGAACATGGAGATCCTTCTTCGCTCCTGCGGAACTAAGATCACTGGCTGTCCAGCGTTGGAACCGCGACATTTATTTACCTCCAGAATGGGTGTACGCCATTGAGGCATATACCTATCTATGTATTTGCCTGCAGAATGGGGTATGCAATTGAGGCATATATCATTCTATTTATTTACCTGCAGAATGGGTGTAGGCCATTGAGGTATATATCTATTTATTTACCTCCGGAAAGGAGGTATGCCAATGAGGTATATATCCATGTATTGATTTGCCTGCAGAATAGGCGCATGCTGTTAAGGTATTTATCTATTTACTTATGTCAAGAATGGGCGTACGGCATTAAGGTACATATCTACCTATTTATTTACCTCCAGAATGGGCATACGCCATTGAGGTATATATCTCTATATTTACTTCCAGTATAGGCATATGCCATTGAGGTATATATCTATTTATTTACCTCCAGAATAGGCGTACGCCATGAAGGTATATATGTCTATATTTACTTCCAGAATAGGTGTGTGGTATTTGAGGTATATATCAAGTCATTTGCCTCTAGAATGGGAATATGTTATTGAGGTATATATCTCTATATGTACTTCCAGGATGGGCTTACGCCATTGAGGTATTTTTCTATCTTTACAATTACTTCCAGAATGGTCATACGCCATTGAGGTATATAGCTATCTTTACAATTAACTCCACAATGGGGGTGCGCCGTTGAGGTATATTTCTATCTTTACAATTACCTTCAGAATGGGTGTACACCATTGAGGTATTCAGCTGGCATAATATGCACCTAGATTGAGTGGGTTTGTGATTGTCTACAGAGCTCATCGTGTATTTTCTTTAAGGGAATTGCTTGCATATATCTGGCAGCTGTTTAAAAAACGTGTTTCCTTTTTCAGACAAAAATGTATATTGAAAACATGAGTGAAACACTGGACTATGCTGTGTGGTTGGCAATAATAAAAATGCCAGAAGCTTAATTTCTCAGTTAAGAGTGTAGAATGTTGGAAACTATAGCATGTGCATTGGTACAAAAACACCCAGCGTGCCCATAGAAAGGATACATTGGTAAAGCTATTCTCCTATAGGTTCAGCTGAGAGTGGGCACGGATTGTAATTAGGATATTCAGATTGTGTTTACCTTTGGATAGAATGTTGATGAACTAAGAGAAGCTGACCCGACTGTCATTCATGATTAAACCAATGGTTCACATGGACTAAGAAGTATTGTTCATATTTTACGGATCCCAATGAACTACACATTTATGTCACTGCATTTAGCTAAATAAAAACACTGAATGCATATGTATGTGGAGATACATGTAGAAATATATATACTGAAATAACCATAGGTTTCACACATGTTATAGTTAGCTGGACATTTCACTCATACAAAACCATTGAAATTCCCCCGTTATAGTTAGTTCAGGTAACTATAACTCGCGGGCCCGCAATGCACTGCTGATGACGTCACATATTACATTACTCATGACATGGTCAGTGACATCACTCATGATATCACTCATGACATCACTGATGACATCTCAAATGACATCACTGATGACATCACTGATGACATGATCCAGTGAATGTGTGTCTTTCTGAAAAATAAATATTTTTATATATGTATATCTAAAGATCAATGGAAGAATAAATGGGTAAATAAGTGTCTAAATGGATTTTTTTTGTAAAATTGATTGTATAACTGATTATTAAGTGTATCTTAGTGAATATATGTATTAGCGAGTAATGTTTAAATATGTAAATATCTGTATCAGTGTCTCACTTTGTGTATAAGTGGCTGCATGGGTTGGTGAGTAGCTACATGAGTGTCTATATGGGTTATTAGTTGGTTTTTTGAGTATCAGAATGAGTGTCTGTATGGTTTGGTGGGGGTATTACTTAGCGCACAGATGCATGAATGACTGACTCACTGTTTGTATGTTTTTTTAAGACAGCATGTGTGTAGGACTGTATGAATGGATGAGTGTGTGTATGGGTGTGAATGACTGTCTCGATAGTATCTTTATGAGTAACTACATATGTTTTAAACTAGTATTTGTGGGTAATGATGTATATAAGTGAGTATATGTGAGAGTGAGAGATTGGAAGAGTTCCTGTATACATAAGTATGTGTTTCTATAGGAGATTATTTAAGAGAGTAAGTATGTGTACGTTTCTTTAGAGGTAAGTGTAGTGGTGTGAGTATAGCTGTATATGCAAGTAAATGGATGTTTGATAGTTTATTTGTATGTGTGAGTATGTGTGTGAGTGACTCTGTGGATGAGTATCGGTGTGTAACAGGATGTATAGGTGTATGAGTACATATGATGAGTGTGTACATGTATGAGTGCCTATATAGAACTGTTGGTGAATGAGTGGATTTGTATGTAGATGTTGGAATTACTGAATAGGTTGTTGTAACTGGTATTGGTATCTCCATTTTTTTGAAAATGTTAGTTTCTATTTTTGAATGCTTGTATCAAAGGTTATATTAGGGTGAGAGGAGGTCTGCCACTCTTTCACAAGGATGATGTCATCAGTGATGTAATCAGTGATGTCATTTGAGATGTCATCAGTGATGTCATGAGTGATGTCACTAACCATGTCATAAGTGATGTAATATGTGACGTCCTCAGCAGTGCATTGCGGGCGCGGGCGTTATAGTTAGCTGAACTAACTATAACGGGGGAATTTCAATGGTTTTGTATGAGTGAAATGTCCAGCTAACTATAACGTGTGAAACCTATGTTTTTTTCTGTGAATTTCTAAGGTTTTTTAAATGCTAATTCCTAACTATAACGTGGCTGAAACCTATGGTTTTTTCAGTAAATTTCTAAAGTTTTTTAAATGCTAGTGTAAGTAAGCTTTATTTCGATACAGTACATATCCTAAAAGCAATACAAAGCATCAAATAAAACAATACAATTTACATAATATAAAATACCTTCAGGTTTGATAATAAAAGCAATAAAAGCAATAAGAGCGAGATGCGCAAATAAGGGTAGCATTAACATTTGAACACCCATACGGAATATAGTTCATCAAGGGGCACTTTACTGAAGCAGCAGCTTCCTTGAGGTTCTTATACGCCAGGCCCAACCTAAAAATTTTGCCATACAACATGCAAAAAATGGGCGGGCATCTGAGCATAGTATGCGTAGGGCTTCTGAGTGTGATCTTGTTCCTAGGCTCCTACACAATGGTTTTAGCCATTTCGATCTAGGTGCTGCATAAGCCTTACACTCAAACAGTAAGTGGGCGATGGACTCAACCCTTGAAGCACAGAACGGGCAATGTGGAAGCGTTTGAAGTGGAGGTTTCCAGGTAGAGGTAAACGAGCCTAGGGGGAGCACACCCACTCTAAATTTAAAATACAGTGATCTGTCTCCAGAATTATGAATCAGGTCCAGATAGGGTTCCCTATAGGGGATCTCTTTGACCAACAAGAACTTGGCAACAGATTTGCAATGGTTGGAATTGTGTATTCTCTTATTGTGTACCCATAGCCAATACACCCTCTTCAGGAACTGCTTGGGGGGTGCGGTTTTGTTGACCCAGGCGTCACCCAAATCCAGCTTCTAAAGCAGGCGTTTGACTTCCCTAAACCAGGGTATCTTACTGCAACCTGGAAGCGACAGAAGGTCTTTTAGGGCGTCAGCGTAGCTACACAATTCGGGGACGTTCCAGATCCGGGACCAGAGAAGCAAAGGTCGTAAATTAGCTTGCTCACAGATTGGGCGAGTGCCTGTATCTAACAGTAGTGGGATTGTAGGAGTACTATGGGGCAACCTCATCAAATCCTTGTGGAAATTATTTTCAAGGTGGGCCAGGGTATCAACTTTCTGTAAGCCCCACAGTTCAGCCCCATACAGGGCGGCACTCACAACCCGCGCTCTGTAGATATCTATCAATGCCCCGATTGGTTTTAAGGATGAGGCTCGCTGTTCCTTAAGCAAGGCTCCTGTGGCCCTTTTGTGAGTCAGGAATACCTTTTGGTGGTGTGCCTTCCAGCTCATGGTATCACAGAGCCGTATTCCGAGGTAATCAAATTCCCTGACTCTTTCAAGGGGGATAGAGTCTAAGGCAGGAGGGGTAACGGATTTCTTAGGAGGGTTAAGGACAAGGAATTTAGTCTTGCCTATATTTATTGCCAATCCCCTAGAGTCACAAAAAGATTTAAAACTTGTGAGCAATTTCTGAATGCCCGCAGGTGTTTTGGATATCAGAAGGGTGTCGTCCGCAAACAGGAGAGTTGGAACTTTTCTGCCCGCCAGGGTGGGTGCATCTGCTGGATGTTCCAAGAGATGCTCCACCACTCCGTTTACATAAAGAGAAAACAGAGTGGGGGCAAGCACACACCCCTGGCGGACACCCCTGTCTACTGGGATACGAGATGTTTTTTCTCCCTGGACACCCCATCTGATCTGGGCGAAATTGTCTTCGTGGAATTTTCTGAGCAAAAGCAGCAAGTAGGGTGGTAGGCCTAGTCCATCGAGGACATTCCAAAGTAGTGCCCGTGGGACCAGGTCGAAGGCAGTACGCAAGTCTATAAAGACTAGGTACAAACTGCCCCCTCCCAGTACCACCACCTTCCAATATATCATTAGGAGACGGAATGTCTGCTCGATGGTGCCTGTCCCTGATCTGAATCCTGCCTGAAAATCAGACAGAATTTTTCCCTCGTCAACCCACTGCAGAATCCTACCCAGAACCACCTTGCCTGCCACCTTTTGGGTTGAATCCAGCAAACTGATGGGACGGTAGTTGGCTGGATCGTCCCTGCTGCCTTTCTTAAATATTGGCACAACTTCAGCGCCCCTCCAAGAGTCAGGAAAGGAGCCTCCCATCAAGACCTCGTTTAGCAGTGAAACAATTAATCTGCTCCATACTGCTGGATGGGACTTCAAAAGGTCGCCTGGGATTCCATCGGGGCCCGGTGCCTTGTTAGAAGCAATACCACCAATTGCCCTTTCAACTTCCTGGTTAGTGAAGGGGTCAACGATGACAGGGGAGAAGACTGTTGGGCTGTTCAAGAGGCCCGGGCCCGGGCATGCAAGGGATATCCCCTGAGTCTCAGAGTATAGTTTGGAAAAGTGAGCAAACCAAACGTCACCGGGAATGTTGCAGGTTATCTGCTGGTCAATGGGCTTGTCCCTTGCTCTTAAAAGATCCCAAAAACCCTTCGAGTCCTTCCTTTTACTTGCCTCAGTTAACTCACACCAAAAATAATATTCATAATTCTCCTTGGCCTCAGTCACCGTTTTTTTATAGAAGTTCCTTGCGGATTTGATAATGACTGGATCCCTATTCTTTACTGCAGTGATGAGATCCCCCCTAGCAGCTCTACATTTGGCGGAATACCATTTAGCTCTAGCTTTGTTGGCACCATTAGCTACAGACCTGGCCTTGGGTTGAGGAATAACAAACAAATCACTCAAGGATACTACGGTCTCTATGAATAATGGTAGCACTTTAGTGTTCGGTGGGCATAAAGTGTCAAGCCGGGATACCACCACAGACAAGATGGTCCCAGCTTGCATCAGTCTAGCCTCGTCTTCTTTAACTTTAGCCCACTTCAATCGTCTGCCACAGTTCGTTGGTACAATGTTATGGGATGATTTCCAGATGTGGGAAGGCTTGACCTGGTTCTTCATCTGCCACGGGGAAGACAAGGTTAGGGAGAGGGGGTTGTGGTCGCTGTCGGAAGACGTGATGACCTCCATGTCATGGTGAAGAGGCCAGAGATTATAGTTCAACATGATAAAATCTATTCTGGAGGTATGGCCCGTCCTATTATATGTGTGGGCACCCCCAGGATCCGATTTGGATCGACCATTCGTTGAGCGCAAGTTGTGTTCCATGCAAAGTGCAGTGATGTCTATCGCACTTTGCGTCCATTTTGGAATTGGGTCGAGAGTCAAAATCGGTATTCCTCTTTTAGTGTCCTCATCGAAAGAATCCAAAATGTCCTCCCTTGCCAGTGGTTCAAAGCAACAGTTAAAGTCGCCTGCAAGGAGGACGTAGGAGTTAATATTGCAAGCAGCCAGATCTTTACTTAGGCCTGTTGATGGCAAGCTGGATGACCCATTTCTAGCACCTCTCAAGTACAGATTAAAAACCTCTAGCATCCTTCCCCCATCACAATGAATTGAAATCCTCTGTAGGTCAGGAGATTGGGTGGGCCTATGACTCACCTTTAGGCCCAGAGCAATACTGACCCATATCAAGAGGCCGCCAGATGGGCGACC
Organism: Lissotriton helveticus; assembly: GCF_964261635.1. Taxonomy (NCBI): domain Eukaryota; kingdom Metazoa; phylum Chordata; class Amphibia; order Caudata; family Salamandridae; genus Lissotriton; species Lissotriton helveticus. Next base: position 367,746,664 of record NC_136068.1, on the reverse strand, counting down.
CTTAGATCCGCTTTGCTGGTGAGCTGGGACAAAGTAGGTTGTGAACCCTACCCTATGTTTAGGTTCCTGAGACCAGGTTTCTTGCAGAATGCAGATGTTAAAAGGCTCTAAGAACGCATTCCATTCCGGGTTATCGAGGTTGCGAGCAAGCCCTGCCACATTCCAGCTTACAATCTTTAACAGTGATACCTCTAAGGAGGAATGGTTGATGGAATGGGTAAGTGCAAATGGAGAGGACACAGCCAATGACGGTGGCCTATCTAAGGGCTCATTTTTAGAGTTGTTAGGAGCCATAGTATCCTCCAGTGGGTAAGCCGGTGCTGGAGTGAGCCGGGGTAATGAAGACAGTGGAATATAGGAGGGGACCAACTGGGACTCCCTACCATAATGACAAGGCTCACCTAGGATGGTCGAATCAGCCAATGCAACCTTGCTCATGTCTGTCATCCCACCCTCTAGCAGTGGAATGTTAGGTGTTCCTATTAAGTCAGAAGGGCGTTCGATGGCTAAGGATTCCTTAGAGACAGAGGGGTGTGGTGATCAGGGTGCTTAAGGAGTCAATCTACTTCCTCTAGGCCTCCAAATCTATTAGAGGTAGGGAAGCCGTTCCAGTGTGAGTAGGGATCCACATTCTTAAAATGGCCTTTCCTTGGTTGGTGGTGGACTAGTGACCAATTATTAATTTGGTTGTGAGTGGGGCGTGGAGGATAAAAAAAGGACAATGGCCTGGGGATAACAGAGGAACCCTCACTACAGGGCCATGAACATATATACTGCGCCGTGTGGGGGTCATCGAATGTTACGACTATACAGTCCCCAGGAATGGATTTCCTAGTTGGGCCCACCCATGACGTTCTGCGCACCATCAAGACTCTACTTCTATGGCCATTAGGGATGGGTCTATTGACATTAAGCCAATGCATTATTTTGTTGTTCAGGGACCAGTGGTTCTCATGTTGGTCGATACCTATCTGGGGAACTCCTGTCAGGACAACCACAAAATCATTGGCCTCCGGTGGAAGGTCAATGTAACCCCCTCTAAAGTTGTTCTTAACTGAGAAGTCCTGGGTGTGCTGGCTGGCCGGTTTACTAAGTTGTGGTTTGGTGGTGGCTCCAGGTTTGTGGTTAACCGGAGGGTGTGTAGGGGCACGTTTGGGGGCCCTAGGGTTTGAAATGGTTGAAATTTTATCCACAGCCACAGTCCTTGGTTTAGGGACCGGGCGTGTAGTACGTGGAATAGTAGGAGGAGGTTGGGGGACTTGCGGTGTGGGAGCTGAAGGTGTTAAATCAGCGTCAGGGACGCCCTTATTCTCAAGACTTCTCAGACCGAGAGTGGCAAGAGCAATAATGCTCTTTTCCATCTCAAGTAGGTTATTTTCGATCCGCGAGAGTCTGAGATCTAGGGGAGAGAGGAGATGTTTTAGGGTTTCCCACACCAGCTCTATGAATTCTCTGTCATTCTTACCCAACCCATCCGCCTGCAAGCCCTCAGCCTCTACAGTCACATTGGCTGATACAGCGGTAGACCCGACCCCCCCTTCCATCATTTTAGGCTGTACCTCCGGAGCCTGACCACCTTGGATTAGAGTGGTCCGGCCTTCGGGCAATACCAGATCGTGTGAAGCAACGATCTTCGCCTTCTTCCGGGAGTAAGCGGAACGGGAACGATGTTTTGGTTTGGTTTGGGATACACTGGGGGCGTTGAATATCACTGGGGGTGGAAGGTTAGAAATAGGATTCTCGGGACAGGCAATGGCAGGTACACTCGTATCGCTAGGTTTGGGTGATAGTGTAGGTTGCGAAGTAAGGGTGTGTGGGAGCAGGGTTGGATGAACTTCGGCCTGAGTAATTACACAACGGGGTATGGTTGTTCGCTCTGCAGTGACCGCGGCAGCTATGGGGCCTAGGGAGGATCTTTTAGAGGTAGCAATAACCTCCGACAGTCTTCTAGCCGCTACCAACTCTAAGGATACACGAGCTTGAAGTTTCGATATTTCCTGATCTATGGCGAAGTTGGTACGGGAAATAAAATCATCCATGGGGCCACTGATTGGATGACCACCTTTAGATGTTTTACTCCTAGTTAGCCTAGAACACATGTCGTAACAAAAGTGAGGAAAACAATGAGATTATGAATAGGCAGGTAGAAGTAAAACACAGACCTAAGTGGGTACTTGGTGAAGTAGGAAGGGCGAAAGAGAGAGGGCCAGGCCAGTCCTCCTAGGCCTCAAACGGTCCCGCCTTTGTCCCGGGCTTCTCCCGGCGCCCCCGCTATACTTCCTCTATATAGCGATTATCTTCGGTTCAAAGCAATTGGCCACCGAGAGGGCGGGGCCGGCAGGGAGAGCAGCCCAGCTGTACACGGGCGGGCGGGGACTCCTGGTCCTTGGAGTCCGCCGCTGTTGCTCGCAGCCCTGCCGGTCACAACAGAAGAGGCCCCTTGCTAGAATTCACAAGCCGCTACAAACCGCGAAGCGGGACCCGCGGAGCGGGTCCGGCGAGGCGTGGCGGCAGTAGCAGTAGTAGCAGGCTGTCAGCAGGTGTAAGAGTTGCGTGGATGATCCGTTGGAGGGCACAGCGTTTTTGGAGACAGTCCGAATTATATCTGTGCACAGAAGGCTCAGGAGGTATGGGGCAGCGCGTTCCGCGTTCCGAACGCCAAGACTTGAAACGCTGGTGCAATATGCCTCACCTCGTCACACCACCACAGCGCCGTATCCCGCTGCTGTCCGGTTATCCTGCGATGTCCCCGTGATGTCCAGCGACCCCCCCGGCTCACACCAGCAGTTACCGACTATCCGCGGCGATCAGTTTAGGCAGTTTGGGCGGCTTAGGCAGCTTGGCAGGGCCGGTGAAATGGCGATGGCGTTTTTGCTTGCTGCCGCTGTCGTTCTTTCCGTTACTGCTCTCTCTCTGCTCACTCACTTTTTAAATGCTAATTCCTAACTATAATGTGGCTGAAACCTATGGGTTTTTCAGTGAATTTCAAAGGTTTTGTAAATGATAATTTTTAAATGTATTAATTGTTATATTTTTTATACTGATTTACTACATTGTTTTAAAGTATTTGTTTTTAGATATTTTATTGTTTAAATTACATTACATATTTTTAATATAAATTGAAAAAAAATGTTTTTAAAAATATTGAAATTGTAATATTTTTATTTTATTTTATAGTTTTTTAATTTATATATATTTTATATAGTAGACAATGATATCCTATGGAAGGAAATTCAAGTTACTGGTAAGTACGGTTAAAATTACTTTTCAGGGACAGTAGTGAGCTGAAAGATACATCACTGAGGTCTCTCCTGATAACAGGTGAGTAAATCGGAATTTGTAGTTCGACTTATTTTAAATGAATTTTTTAAAGTTCCAAAACTCCACACTTAGAAGAATTTCCAAGTGAAACCAGTCAATTTTAGCCAAGGGTAGGAAATTCAAGTTACTGTAAGTATGGTTAGAATTACTTTTCAGGATCACTAGTGGGCTGAAAGATGCAGCACTGAGGTCTCTCTGATAACAGATGAGTAAATCTGAATTCGTAGTTCGGCTGATTTTAGAGGAATTTTTTAAAGTTCCAAAACTCCACACACACAAGAATTTCCAAGTGAAACCAGTCAATGTTGGCCTATGGAAGGAAATTCAAGTTACTGTAACTACGATTAGAATTACTTTTCAGGATCAGTAGTGGGTTGAAAGATGCAGCACTGAGGTCTCTCCTGATAACAGGTGAGTAAATCGGAATTCGTAGTTCGACTGATTTTAGAGGAATTTTTTAAAGTTCCAAAACTCCACACTTAGAAGAATTTCCAAGTGAAACCAGTCAATGTTAGCCTATAGAAGGAAATTCAAGTTACTGTAAGTATGGTTAGAATTACTTTTCAGGATCAGTAGTGGGCTGAACGATGCAGCACTGAGGTCTCTCCTGATAACAGGTGAGTAAATCGGACTTCGTAGTTCGGCTGATTTTAGAGAAATATTTGGAAATTCAAAAATAGACAGAAACTTTTCTGGTGAAAACCACACAATAGATTCCTATGGAAGGAAATACAAGTTACTGGTAAGTAGGCTTAGATTTTCTTTTCAGGGTCCGTACTGGGCTCAAAGATGCAGTACTGACCGTGATAACAGGTGAGTAAATTGGAATTCGTAGTTCCGCTGATTTTCAAGGAATATTGTGTTCAATAGTGAGGGAAGGGGGCGGGGCCTGAGGTGACATGTGTGCAAACATGCCCGGGGATCCCCAGTATTCAAGGCAAATTACTCCCCCCTCTGCAAATGCGCCAAGGGACGTATTTGCAGAGTGGTGCAGGGAGGGGGCGGGGCTTGAGGTGAAGGATTCCACCACTCTGCAAACACGCCCCCTGGCGCGTTTGCAGAGGGAGAACTAATTTCCCTTGAATACTGGGGATCCCCGGTGGCCAACTAGCCCACCGGAAACCTCCAGTATGTGCCGGGGGGCTGCGTTGCAGAGAGGTGTAAAAAGGAGCGTGGCCTCTTTACATGTCTCTGCAAGGCAGCCCCCTGGCGCGTTTGCAGAGGGGGAACTAATTCCCCTTGAATACAGGGGGTCCCTTGGGGCCAACTAGCCCACCAGGAATCTCCAGTATGCGCCAGGGGGCTGCGTTGCAGTGAGGTGTAAAAAGGGACGTGGCCTCTTTACACGTCTCTGCAAGACAGCCCCCTGGCGCACACTTGAGGTTCCTGGTGCGCTACTTGGCCCCCAGGGACCCCCAGTATTCAAGGGGAATTATTTTCCCCTCTGCTAACACGCCAGGGGGCGCGTGTGTAGAGTGGTGCCTTAATTCTTTTGGGGGATCGGCAGGGTTCGCGTACCCTACGTGTATCCCGGGATTCTTTCAAAAACAAACACAATTGGGGGGCCTCGGGGGTGCTTGTGGGACCCCCTGAATAGGCCTAGGGGGTCAGGAACCTCCAGTATGCGCCAGGGGGCTGCGCTGCAGAGAGGTGTAATAAGGGGCTTGGCCTCTTTACACGTCTCTGCAAGGCAGCCCCATGTCGCATACTGGAGGTTCCTGGTGGGCTCCTTGGCCCCAGGGACCCCCAGTATTTAAGGGGAATTATTTCCCCCTCTGCAAACGTGCCAGGGGGCGCGTTTGCAGAGTGGTGCCTTAATTTTTTGGGGGGGATAGGCAGGATACGCATACCATACACGTATCCCGCGATTTTAAAAAGAAAGCAGGCCTAGGGGTCAGGGTGTTTCTACTAAGTATGGGCGTAAAATCGGTTCCGCTCGCGGAATTTGCGGATTTTTGGCAATTCCGCGGTCCGCGAATCCCACGAATCTGCCCAAAAATCCGCAATTTGCAAGCTGGCGGATTTTTTTGCTTGGTCGAGCTTGAAAAATACAATATCGCGCGCGCGGCGTGATTAGGAGTTCGCCGAGTTGTTTTTCTCCCAGTTTGCGTGAGCTGCGCCATTTTGGATCTTGCTGCGTGATCGCACGAGATTTTTTCGACCGCGGGTACGTCATCACGGCCTGCCATCTTGCACAGCGAGAGTTTGACAATGCGAGTACGTCATAAGGGCCGCCGATCACGCATCGCGGGAGTAAACAATTGCGAACACGTAGATGCAGGGCGCAGCTGACTACCGGCGGTAGATTTGAACAGCTGGCTTTCCCGAACTTGCAAAATTTGCAGTTCTGCACAAGAAATCCACCGCAGGCAGCATAAACCTTCTGAAAATGATGATTATAATCAGAATAACTCCTCAGATTGACATTTGGCTGCACTTCTTTGTGCAAGGAGTCCATTTTTTTGGGGGGGTGGGAGGAAGGAAGTGCCCCAGAGTCTCCAACTTCCTGTACCTGTCCAGCAGGCTCCTCCCAGTGCATTGTCCATGTCCTGGTCACTATTCATTTGGATCTGGAGCTGGAAGGATTACTTTTTGTGTCTGCTGCTAGATATTTGAATTTGAGGACTTTTTGGACTTTGGAGTTTGGATCACTTTTGGATTTGAGATTTTACAAGTAAGTTGGTGTTGTTTGTTTAGGGCATTGCAGTTGCTGCAACTACAATTTTAAAACTTTTTCACAACTTTGAAAAAAATATATTGTGTGTAGCCACATTATCCAGTAGGCCCAGCGTTAGTCATGGGTGCATGATACAACTGTTTCTCTGAGTTTTGTTGAACTTAAATCTCATTTATGTCATGGAATTTTAGCTCACTGTTATATGTGGAATTTTTTTTTAAATTTTGGGGTGCCTGTAAAGCCACACTAGCCAGTAGGCCCAGGGGTAGTGAGTGGTGCATGGACCAAGTCTTTCTGTGGGGTGTCTTGAATGTAAACATCATTGAGGGCATGGATGGCATTGGATTGGGGTGATTTTTATGTGTTTATCGACTTTTTGGGGTGTTGTTGGGGCCTGGCCATGTGGGTGGGGGCCATTTTGAGGCCTGGTACAGGTAGGGCCTGGCCATGTGGTGTGGTTCAAGGCTCAAGGGGCAATTTTGAAGCCAGGCAGTGTGCTCAGGCTTGCACCCAGTTTGCCTTGCTTTCATCCATTATGCCCAGGGGTACTCAGTGGTGCATGGGCCAAGTCATTCTGTGGGGTCTCTTGAATTTAAACATCATTGAGAGCATGGATGGCATTGGATAGGGGTGATTTTTATGTGTTTTTTTACTTTTTTGGGGTCTTGTTGGGGCCTGGCCATGTGGGTGGGGTCCAGTTTGAGGCCTGGTACAGTAAGGACCTGGCCATGTGGTGGGGGTCAAGGCTCAAGGGGCCATTTTGAAGCCAGTCAGTGTGCTCAGGCCTGCACCCAGTTTGCCTTGCTTTCATCCATTATGCCCAGGGGTACTAAGTCGTGCATGGACCAAGTCTTTCTGTGGGGTGTCTTGAATTTAAACATCATTGAGGGCATGGATGGCATTGGATTGGGGTGATTTTGGTGTGTTTTTCGACTTTCTGGGGTGTTGTTGGGGCCTGGCCATGTGGGTGGGGGCCATTTTGAGGCCTGGTCCAGGCAGGGCCTGGCCATGTGGTGGGGTTCAAGGCTCAAGGAGCCATTTTGAAGCCAGGCATTTTTCTCAGGCCTGCACCCAGTTTGCCTTGTTTCATCCAATATGCCCTGGGGTGCTCAGTGGCGCATGGGCCAAGTCTTTCTGTGGGGTCTCTTGAATTTAAACACCATTGAGGGCATGGATGGCATTGGATTGGGGTGATTTTTATGTGTTTTTCAACTTTTTGGGGCGTTGTTGGGGCCTGGTCACGTGGGTTGGGGACATTTTGAGGCCTGGTACAGGCAGGGCCTGGCCATGTGGTGGGGGTCAAGGCTCAAGGGGCCATTTTGAAGCCAGGCAGTGTGCTCAGGCCTGCACCCAGTTTGCCTTGCTTTCATCCATTATGCCTAGGGGTACTCAGTGGTGCATGGGCCAAGTCTTTCTGTGGGGTCTCCTGAATTTAAACATCATTGAGGGCATGGATGGCATTGTATTGGGGTGGATTTATATGTATTTTTCAACTTTTTGGGGTGTTATTGGGGCCTGGACATGTGGGTGGGGGCCATTTTGAGGCCTGTTACAGGCAGGGCCTTGCCATGTGGTGGGGGTCAAGGCTCAAGGGGGCATTTTGAAGCCAGGCATTTTTCTCAGGCCTGCACCCAGTTTGCTGTGCTTTATCCATTATGCCCAGGGGTACTCAGGGGTCCATGGACCAAGTCTTTCTGTGGGGTGTCTTGAATTTAAACATCATTGAGGGCATGGATGGCATTGGATTGGGGTGATTTTTGTGTGTTTTTTGACTTTTTGGGGTGTTGTTGGGGCCTGGTCATGTGGATGGGGGCCATTTTGAGGCCTGGTCCAGGTAGGGCCTGGCCATGTGGTGGGGGTCAAGGGGCCATTTTGAAGCCAGGCAGTGTGCTCAGGCCTGCACCCAGTTTGCCTTGCTTTCATCCATTATGCCCAGGGGTACTCAGTGGTGCATGGACCAAGTCTTTCTGTGTGGTCTCTCTTCTATTAATTTAAACATCCATTTTGGATTAGAATTGCAATTTTTATTTTGTGACTTTCCGTTTTTGGATGTGTTGTTGTAATAATATTAAATGGAATGCCTAGTTGCAAGTATTAATTGAAGCACAACATATGCAACATTAATTTAACTGATGTTCCTCTGGCTTCCTTTCCTTTTAGGTGCACAAGAGAATCACATCAGTCATCGTTCATCATCCATGCCAGGAAGAAGTCCTGCAGCGGTGTGTGCAGCACAACGTCACGTGATGTCACGTGTGGCCACAGACAACTCTGCAACTCGTGCAACTGCGGCCTGCTGTTCTGATATCTGAAGAAGATGGGCCCAAAGAAAGGTGGCCGTAGCTCCTCTAGCAAAATGTTGCCAGTGCCACTGCCAGTAAGAAGGAGCAGAAGAAGCAAGTGGTGCCACTTACCAAGGAGACTGGTGTGCCCATAGACACTTGTTTTGGGGAAAAATAACTGCGCCTGCAGCAGCAGCGGTGTTCCCTGGGGACCAAGCTGGGAGCAGCACCTCCGCTTCATTGGGCTCAGTGCCACCACGCCGAGTTAGGTCCAAGAAAAACAAAACAGGGTTGAGGCTCCTAAACAGTTAGGCTAAGCCTAAAATACAAAGCAACAAAACAAGGGCCAATACTGTACCTTATGTCAAAATGTGAAAATAGCCGTCTACGAATAAAACATAGCAGTCCAAGTCTTATTCAAGTCACTAGTTGTCTTTTTGTTTAACACTAGTTCAATTCAATATTTTGTTATTTTTTGAAAATTATTTTGCATGTACAAACATTTAAAGTGAACAAAAAACACTAGGAATTTACATATTTACACATATATATACACAACATCCATCCTCCCTAAATCATTCATACATCTCTCAAACTTATCTACAAAATCTCACAACAATACGGACCTCTGTCAGCAAATATTTGCAATTTCCTAAACAAAATAGAAAGAAATTTTCAGGAACAAATTTTGCAACTGTTTAAATTAAGTGCACAACAAAATTCTTTTTGTCTCTCATTGGATATTAATGGAAATGAATAAAGTTTGACAAAGAGTCCAGTCCAAACTAGGTCAGAATCAGGTCGACGCGTTTCGAACCCATTTGTTTACTGGGTTCTCATCAGGACCAACACGTTTTCTTTTGATGAGTATCTCACCTGGGAAGTCTTTTTATTACGGAATGAACCGTGTGCTAAACGCATCAGTCGTTCAGAACAGGCGTTCTGAACGACTGATGCGTTTAGCACACGGTTCATTCCGTAATAAAAAGACTTCCCAGGTGATTCATGAAGCCACTTTATGCTGGACACATGATTTTCCAGCAACAGAGTGTGGCCACGTGATTTGAGTTAACTAACAGTGAAGTTCCTTGGTCTACATGGTGAGATACTCATCAAAAGAAAACGTGTTGGTCCTGATGAGAACCCAGTAAACAAATGGGTTCGAAACGCGTCGACCTGATTCTGACCTAGTTTGGACTGGACTCTTTGTCAAACTTTATTCATTTCCATTAATATCCAATGAGAGACAAAAAGAATTTTGTTGTGCACTTAATTTAAACAGTTGCAAAATTTGTTCATGAAAATTTCTTTCTATTTTGTTTAAGAAATTGCAAATATTTGCTGACAGAGGTCCGTATTGTTGTGAGATTTTGTAGATAAGTTTGAGAGATGTATGAATGATTTAGGGAGGATGGATGTTGTGTATATATATGTGTAAATATGTAAATTCCTAGTGTTTTTTGTTTCACTTTAAATGTTTGTACATGCAAAATAATTTTCAAAAAATAACAAAATATTGAATTGAACTAGTCTTAAACAAAAAGACAACTAGTGACTTGAATAAGACTTGGACTGCTATGTTTTATTCGTAGACGGCTATTTTCACATTTTGACATAAGGTACAGTATTGGCCCTTGTTTTGTTGCTTTGAGTTAGGTCCAAGGCAATGAGTGCTGCAGAAGCAGCCACTTTAATTGCTCAATCACCATCGACCAGTGATGTTGGCTCATCGAAAGAAAGTAGCATCCAATCAACGCAGGGTGTAACTCATCTGACGAGTGTTCAACAACCACAGCCGCAACGACAACCACAGGTGCAACTAGTACAAGCACAAGTACATGCACAAGGAGAGGCGCAAGGAGAGGTGCAAGGAGAGGCGCATCGAGAGGCGCATCGAGAGGCGCAACTAGAGGCGCATGGAGCGGCACAACTGCCCACAATGCTTGTTCCTCCAGAAGTAGGGGCAGACAGGAAATCGAGATTCCAGCGGAGGTATCATCCAAGGAAGCCACTCCTCCTGATAATGATCCATTGTCTTCCAGATCCCCGGCAAGAAAAAGGTCAAGGAGGGCTACTACTACAAGATCTTCTTCAAGCCCCCTTTCTTCTGGCGATCTTGATGTTGATTGGAACCCACCAATGCAGTCTGAGAGTGAGGCACGCCATGAGCCGACAAAGGTAGCTAAGCCTAAAAGGAAGGTTCCCACAAGGCTTTCACTTATGGCTGATGATGACGACGAAAAAGAAGTGGTGTATTCTGCTGCTGATGAACAGTCTGACGACGACCCAGTCATCACAGTTGTCACTCCAGCCCCAGCAGGCATGCAGCAGACAGACATTTTCACCCTATCCCGAATTGCTGCTGAGCGTGATGTGGGTGGCGTGGCACTGGTACCACCACCAATGCAGTTAACTACTACACCAACATGACCTACAGCTTCCATATTTTCTCATCAGAAGGGCCGGCAGGGACCTTCATCCAGCTCGACCTCCATTACCTCAAGTAGTGGTGATGTAAGTGCACAACAGAGTCAAATTGAGCCACGCCCATCCCCCACTTTATCTGGCATTGAAAGTAGCACCTCCACCACCAGCAGACATCTCCAGTCCCCAGTTTGGGACTTCTTTAGTGTTAGCAAAAAGGTGGAAAACATGGTCGTTTGTTCGATTTGTAAACCTGTAGTTAGTCGGGGTAAGCTTGGTACCAACTATGGTACTGGAGGCCAGAGAGGTCATCTCCAAAAACACCACAATCATTTGAGAGGCGCACATAAGGAAAATCCGGGAAGCCAAAAATACATCAAATCCAAATGTATCGATTCATATTGCATCTGATGACGACGAGGGGCTGATCGTGCAGGGGGAAGTGAAGAAGCGGCAGACATTTTTTCTGGTACACCCAGTACCCCTGGCAGCAGCACTGCAGTGGTCACGCCCACACCCTCTACCCCAGCAACATGTATGAGGCACACTAAGAGTCTGGGAGAGACACCAATGTGAAAAAGTACATCAATGAGCCTAACTGGGTTGAAGAAGTCTGGATCATCATCATCACATAAGAAAACGGTCCAGACCACCATTAAAAGCATGTTTTGGTCCGAGGCGCCATTTGAACGCAACCACCCAACGGCACATCTGTATAACGCAAAGTTGGCTAAAATGATAGCGCTGGACCTTCTCCCTTTTTTTCGTGGAAGGGGTGGGTTTTCTACAATTTGTGGCAACAGTCTGCCCTAAATGGAAGGTTCATAGTCTGTCCTATTTTGCCAGTGTTGCGGTTCCAGCACTACATGAAGATGTGCTGGAAGTGATTGGGTCAGCTTTGCAGAAGAGTGCTGTTCACACTATCCACCTGACAACAGACATGTGGACCAGTTGCCAAGCCGTGGATTACATGTGCATCACTGCACACTGGGTCTCTTTTGCAGGGGTTAGAGAAAAGATGTCTAGATGTGATGACCCTGCCACAATTTTTCAAGCTAGTCGGAAACATGCCACAGTAGCCATATTTGCCATGGAGAAATCTCATACTGCAGTAAACATTTTGGATGAGTTTAAGAGTAAGGTCTCTAAATGGCTGGTGCCAAGAAGTCATATGATTGGTTATGTTTCCACGGATAATGGCAGTAATATAGTTAAGGCCATGCATGATGGTGGCTCCTTCAGAGTGCCGTGTTTGGCGCACTGCATTAACATTATTGTTCAAGATTTCATGAAAAGAGAAAACATAGTCAGCAAGTTACTTACCACCTGCCGAAGAATCTGCACACATTTCAGCCATTCTATTAAGGCCCGGAAGGAGATGAGGATCATTCAATGTGGCCTTGGAATGCCAGTCAAAGGACTCATCCAGGAGGTGGCAACATGTTGGAACTCAACCTTCTACATGCTTGAACGTCTGTTTGACCAGTACTTGGTAATCAATGAGTATGTCAATAGCATTAACATACGGTCTGCTGCTAGGAAAGACATGAGGCTAGAGCCAGAGGAATGGGACCTAGTTAAAAGCCTGACAGACATGCTTCGTCCTTTGAGGTCTTCAGCCGTGAAGTCAGCAGAGAGGACTGTAGTTTGGGCAAAGCTATCCCATTGTTTTTCATGCTAGAGCAACAACTGAAGGTGGTGTCTTCAACGTTCCGAGATGATGTTCACAAACAAGACACATATCGGTTGGCGGAGAGCTTATTAAGCCGCCTACTTGTCAGTGAAAGGCTTAAAAAAATACGTTCAGAACAACATTACATTTGTGCCACTATTCCGGATCCACTGTACAAAAAGGTACTGACCAGCAAAGTATTCATTCCTTTTGATGAAGAAGATGTTTCAAAGTACAAACATTGGCTAGCTCTGTCAGCCACTCGGTTCGAAAAAGAGCGGCAGGAAATTGAAGGAAACACCACAAGTACTACTGAAGCAGCAGGCTATCCGGCGTCAAGATCCACTTCTGTGGCCGAAGGCAGTCACTTTTCCTCACAGCCGTTACTGACCTCAGCAACAGTATCCTCGTCATCATCACCTGCACCAGGCCCAGCCATAATATTGTCGAAAGCGGATTGGATAACTCAGCAAGGGTTTGCTCGCTCCAGTGTTGATGCAAAGGCAACACATGGTACGCAAAGTGGAGCACCACCCAGGGAGGCCCTTGAGTGGATGGTGCAGGCCTATCTGGATGACCCAACAGAGGTCTACATTGATCGTGACCCATTGGTGTATTGGTATGAGAAAAGGCCTCACTGGCCACTGCTCAGCAGGCTGGTTATAAATTATTTATCTTGCCCACTCGCAAGTGTGTCTTCGGAACGAGTTTTCAGTGCTGCTGGTGCCATTGTCACTTCAAAAAGGTCCCACCTCTCGCCCAAAAATGTGGAGAGGTTAACAATGACCAAGATAAATCAGCACTTCATACCACCAGATTACAAAATACGTGAATCCACGCATGAAAAAGAGGACACCGACTTAGGTGACGGAAGCTCTTCTCTGTTACCTGACCTGCTCCATGTTCAATTCACAGAGTTTGAGGACAAGCTCTACTTCCCTGACAACAAGGCTTGAAAAACGTACTTTTTGTTTTCTTCCGTCCTTTTTGACTTTTATTTCTGTGTGTCTTTCTTTGATTTGCAACTTTCAGCACAACAAAACTTTAATCACAACAAATCCATCAGCAGCACTGTCTTCGTCTTATTTTCCATATTGAAGGTGCCGCTGTCCGCATTCCTGAAGTTCACAACTCAGTCATGCTCCTCTATCCTCCTCCAGACTCCCCCTATCCATTTCCCTCAAGGCAGATGACCGGATTACGCAGAATCTAGAAACTGTCGCTTCAGTCCGTACACGAGTCGCCTCAAAAGAAGTGGGACTGGAATGACTCACTATGCTGACTGCACCTTCTGAAATTGACACGAGAGGCTGCCCTGTGGCCCTTCACTTAAGAATAAGATGATGACAAGTGGAACAGGTAATGAATGATGAGATGGCATGCAGTGGTGGACAACACTGGCTGTCTGGCTCTGATGAAAGCAATTGTTGTTTGTTTGTTGTTCATAAAGTGAATCCTATCTATGTGTTCTGTTATTATTATTTAATCTTTTATACACTAAATGTAACTCAAGTGTACTCTGTTACCTTGTTTAATCCAAATTGTACTTCTACTGCAGGGGCCAGCCGCTACGTTGCATTTTTTAATATGGAAAATGTCCTTGGACTCAGTGTGTAGACAACATTGAGTTTGCCTATAACATACCATGATGATGATGAGTCTTGATGATTAAAGTTACATATTATCTTTATACTTTACACAGTCACTCACTGGGATGGATGGATCATCATCATTGTCGGTTTACGGAAGAAATATGGCAGTTTCGTGAGTGGCAAACAACAGGTAAACAAGTAAACAACAACCACAGCAGCCCTACATGTCTGTCTAGTCGTGGTATGGGAGTGGTCGAGCCAGTGTAGTGTATGCCAGAGACCAGACAGCAGTTCATGTAAAATTGTGGCTATGTGGCTGGCTGCATAAAATTAGATATGCTTTGTCTGTCTGTGTCAAAGAGGTATGCTACATCATCAGGTTGGTTCACTCAGTGGTGCCTGCCTTGACCGTCTGCATGGCCCTGGCCTGCTATGTGCAATTACTATCCTTGAAAAGGAGACTCAGAGTACGCACTTTAGAAATTATGCCTGTATGTAATACTGTCGCCTCTGAAAGTGTTATTTTTGCACTACACGCCGTACCTTATATTTTTTCTCACTGCTGTTTTAATATCCCTTCCTGTTTTTCCATCAACAATTGCAGGCCGGCTTTTACCTTGTGCCATGGGAACAACATTAATCCGCAATTCTGCATCCGCCAGGCAGGCAGTGGACAGTGTGTCTGGTCACCAAGATTAATCGACGGAGCGTCAGATGGAATGGAGGAGTACCGCGAATAAGAGGAATGGCTGGATGCATGCAACTTCCCAAATTGAACAGGACAACAACATACAGTTAAAGTATCCTCTTCACTTCTCCTTATCTTTTAAATAACTTATTGTTGTGAACTTCTATGAGTGCGACTCTCTGCTTCAAATTCATCCTTCAGCTATTTCATAACTTTCTTTGTTATTTTTAAAACTAATGTAATGTACTACTTAGTCATTCTCTCTCTGAGTGAAATTGCGTAAATACAGCAGCCCTGTAATGTCTAATAGTTTAGTAATACTTAGTAAGTTGTAGTTAGCACTACTTTTCAGTAACCAAACCATCCATTTAGCAAACAACTTCATGCATGCACTTCCTTTATGTTCCTTAAAAGATTTATGGATATCTTCGTATCCAAAGATTTGTTTTTCTTCATTTGTTGTTTGTCCATGCTGTGTTTTTTTTCCTCTCTCCACAAAACTTTCCCAAAAAACCCCATTCCCATCCAATTTTCAAACCCTAACCCTCTTCCCCCGGGCTATGTGGTTTTAATTGAGGTGTGACTAAATGACAGCAATAATTCCACACACTTGCTGGGGAGGATAAGGTGCAAGCAACCTCCTCAAATCAATTTTAAAGCAGCTAGATGAATACTAGGATATTGTAATTCTGCTTAAAAAACACCAATGAGTATTTTCAAATCAATTCTGAATTTCATGCCCACCATCGATTGGATCCATCGTCAACATCATCCTCCTACATGTTAAGACTTGTTACTCTGCTGTGTCACTGTTCTTGTTGTAGCCATAATCATCCATGCACATTTTTTTCCCATACTATCTTCAGCATTGCTTAGGCAACAAATATACTGTTCCTTCTAATACTCCTCTCAGGCCACTCAATGTCAAATTTGTTTCCTTTGTTTTTCATATGCTCCTACTGCTAGTGTGGTACCACTCCTACTACAACCACAACAATGGAATTTCTGTCCTGGATGGATTTCATGGGTAATCGCCATTTGCCATGCAGCCAGCTCTGTGCCTAGTTCTATTCTCAAACACGAATCACAGGTAAGATAATCATTTTGGGGAGGTAGAATAATTGGCTAGGACTCGGAGGAGAGGAGAGACTGACAGTAGTACTAGTAAAGTACTAGTAGGCCAATTGAATTCACTAACTCTGTTAGTGGCACTTTTGAACATTTTTGGACGTTTTAGATAATTCATGCTGGTAAGTTTGAGGAAACCAAATGTGCAGTAGCCCCCGCCCACCACCCCACAAAGTAATATGAACGCGTACACTATGTTGAAGTATGTAAAATAAATAATTATATATTTACCCTAACAAAAATAAACTAGTTCAAAGACCCAAACCACCCCCCTCCCTAACCCCAACAAATGTCCATTTCAATGTCCCGCACAAAGTCCCTCGGAATCCCCAACTCCCAATTCCCCCCCCCCCCAATAGTCTCTAAAAAAGGGGCAATGGACACACTCACTTCCGGCGGAGTCCTGTGGACAGGTGGTCCCGCAGCTCTTTGCGGAGGTCCTGGAGCTGGTGCTTCTGCTTCTCCACCGTGCTCTCCAGGTAGTCCACTCGGCGGCATAGCCGGCTCAGGCGTGCCATCCAGGCTCTGGGGGGGGGGGCAGCTGCTGGTTTTGTTGCAGCTGAGCGGCGGTGGTGGGAGGCTGTCGGACCACGGTGTTGTACTGGAGGCTGCTGGCTGGTAAACCTGGGGGCACTGGAGGAGGATGCAGCTGTTGCCGCCTCCTCCTCCTGTTCCCGAGCCCACAGCCGGCGATATTCTGCACAAATGGCCTCCAGCTTCCGGGCCCTGGCCCGGACAGCCATCTCCTTTCTGGTGAGCTTTTGTGGAGCATCTATATGAAGAAAGAAAGAAAGAAAAATACTGTAACCAATACTCTTTAACAATAACACAAAATAATTCAACAGAAAGTTGTCTCACAGTAACACTAGCAGCTTACAAGCATAGTATATAACATTTTGGCATGTAACTTTCCGCCGTCTTTGTAGGCCTTTAACATTAGTGAGAGTTTCAGGAATTCTACTAGCAGCACTATGGACTCACTACATAGTCAGAGAGTCAGAGAGTACACCAGTCTTCTTTTTTTCTCTAGTTTTGCGAAAGAAATTACTTGTACGTGAACTTGTGGCAGCCAGCATAATGCCAGCTCAGTCAGCTTGCACCCAAGAAAAACAGACACAAGCCATGATGACGCAGACTCGCATTACTTTAAGCAGTACATGCAGGTGGGGATAGGGAAGCTCTAACTTTTCTATGGGGGTGGCAATGGCCATACTCGGTTACATCAAGGGCTACCACTCAATGTAATTTATATTTTGCACCCCTCCCCGGGCCTTCAGTACTACAAAAGGAAAATGAAGATTATTCATTTCTGATCATGTATCCAGCCGATCACATGATCTTTGCTTATATGATGGATGACTTTAGGTGCTTTGTTGTGATAGATTGAGTGAACAACAGCGATAGTACACCCATGATTGACACACCTGAAAGAAAATTATGAACATAGGGAGTGAGTGTGGTATCCATAATTGCCGGAGGAAGGGGCTTGACTTGATATAATGTCAACTAAACAATACATACACAATATATGCTGTGCTTGCAAAGTAAACTACTGTACTGTTAGTCAAGGGAGAATTTCTGAACAATCACATCTTCTAGTATTTGGATTTCCTCTGCTTTGCTACTCTGGCACGGACATACTGTTCAAACAAAGTATAACAACAATGGGCCTGACTCTAATCAGTAAGGCTGAGTCAACTAAACCAAAAAACAACCGAGATGCCAGTACTGTTGAAAATTTAAACAACTAAATAAATGGTGCAAAGATATCAAAACCAAGCAGCTATAAGCTCATTAGTAGCCTTTTATTTTCAAATATTCAAAACTTTCTTCAATAAAGAGACACACATACGGGGAACATATTTATACATAAAATACAAACGCCATATAATAAATACTTTCTACAAACTTGCTCTTCGGGAAAAACATATATTAGCAATATAACACAGAGCAGAAGAAAACAAAGTAGTTATTAAATAGCTACTCACCAAGGCCAGGGATCTCCACGCCTAGCAGGTGGAGCAGGTCCTGGTCCCGGTCAAGGAGGTCAGCCAACCGGTGCGTCGCCTGATGGTTGGTGCGCCGGACCCCCGACTCCCTACGCATGGCCCGGCACACCTTATCTCAGAGCTGGCGGCGCTCCTGGAGGCCATACCCTGAACCGGGTCTGCCCCTGCTACCACGGTCGTCGGGAGGTGGCGCTGAACATAAAAGATAAGTGCGGCCACCTCCACAGCGCTGAAAATCTCCCGGGCCAATACATCCTCCCCCCTTATTTGCCCGCAAGTGAGGCGGGTAAGGGGTGCGGGACCCTTCACCTTGTTCTTCCCGGCTCCCTTTGCCATGGTCCTGGACAGGAATGGAAATAATAGAAAGAGAATAGGGAAAAAGTAAAGAAAAGAAAAGAGTTAAAAAAGTAGTTTTAAAGTAATCAAAAGTATAAAAAAAACACAAAATATAGATGTAGAAAAAGAGAGGGATAGATAATGAGTAAAAAAGATTAAAAAAAGTTCAAAGAAACAACGGATTGCAAAGATTAGGGGACGATTGAAAAAGCATGCCCAGAACCATAGCAATGAATGAAAAACAAGATGGCTGCGCCCATTGAGGACCGTGTGGGTAAGTTTGCGTGATATTTCCGCTGCGAGCACGCAAAAACTCACGCGACCACGTAATCGCGCCCCGCGCACAACGCGAGAATGCAACTAGCGCCCAGAAACGGAAATACGCAACACAAACAAGATGGCCGCACCCATGTACGACCGCATGGGTAACTTCAAGGTCGGCGCGCGGAAAGCGGCCTGCGAACACGCAAAGCGCCCCGCGAACACGCAAAAAAATATCCTCAAATTCGCACAAATTTGCGGATTATGCAGACCGCGAATTCGCTTTCGCACAAATTCGCGTACCGTGCATTCGCAAATTTCGCCCATACTTAGTGGTGGTCCCTAGGGCATAATGAGCCCCGGGGGCCCATACGCCCCCCTCTTTATTTACATAATACCCCTGGGAACTGGTCTGGCCTGATCCACTTATCCTGCGGAAAATGAAAATAAAAGCTTTTTTTGTCTCTGTGGCATCCCACAAGGTCTAAGGGGTCAAGATGTGTCTACACTGTCCCCTTTTTTTTCTTTCTTTTTTTCTGTAACTTGGTTCAACGAGATTGGGAGGGGATGCACACCTTTCACGTCCCCAGTTGTATATCTGAAAAATCTTTAAATAACTCCACAACTACTAAATGGATATACAAAAATAGTGCTTCATGAACAGCTACCCCTCTTCCAAATTTTGTGTCATTCCATTCAGCAGTTCGGGCTGGAGCCATATCTAAAGTTTCCTATGGAAATTAACATGGGGAAAATATATTTTGGACCACCTTTTCTGGCACAAGCTTTACGGATCAGCCCGAAATTTTCAAGACAGCAGCTTAAATGAGTGGCAAACATGTTTTTAAAATTTTGCAATGATTCGTCAAACAATGGCAAAGTTGTTGTAAACGAAAACACTCTCTTTCAATGGAAACTACATCTTAATTATAAATAATAACTGGTGACAGCCAGTAGGTTTCATATATATATATATTCACTGAAAAAACCATAGGTTATAGACCATATATAGTTAGGAATTAGCATTTAAAAAACCTTATTTTACTCACACAAAACCATTGAAATTCCATATATAGTTAGTTGTACTAACTATATATCGCGCACCCGCAATCCACTGCTGATCATGTCACATATTACATCATTCATGACATGGTCAGTGACATCACTGATGACATCACTGATGACATCTCAAATGACATCACTGATGACATCACTGATGACATCACTGATGACATCTCAAATGACATCACTGATGACATCACATCACAACTGAATGAGTGGATGTATAAGTGTCTGAATGAAGGTTTTAGTAGGTGCGTGACTGACTGTATGAGTGAGTGATTAAATGTGTCTCACTGAATGCATAGGTTAGTGACTAAACTGTCTTAATTTGTGCATCATTATGTCTGGTATTCTGTAAACTGCTGCATGTGTTGATCAGTAGCTATATGAGTAACTATATGGGTTATTGATTGATTGTCCAAGTATTTGTATGGGAGACTGAGTGTGTGTGTGGCTGGCTGGGAGATGTGTGACTCTGTGCAGATCAATGTGTTCTTGTATCAATTATTTATAAGAGAGTAAGTATGTGTTAGAATATGTTTGAAAATGTAAGGTACTCTATGTTTAACTGTATAGATTAGAAAATGGAAGTGTGATTGATTCTTTACAGGACTGACTAGGTGTGTGAGTAACTCCAAGGATGAGTGGCAGAGTGTGAGTGTCTGTATAGGGTGTATGAGTGCATATGATAGTGTTGTAAAGATGAGTGATTGTATGTATGAATGATTGTATGGGTGAATGAGTGAATGTGTGTGTAGACGTAGGAATCAGTGAGTGCGTATGTAGTAACTAGTATTGGTGTGTCAATTGTTTAAAAAATATATTCTGTATTTAACACTGGGTGTAACAGAGGTTATATTAAAGTGTGAGGAGATGCATTGTATTGTCACATGAATGATATCATCAGTGATGTGACCATTGATGTCAAATGAGATAATAATAATAATAATAATAATAAAGAGTTTATAAAGCGCCTGGTGACGCCTTCCCGGCGTGTCCCCGCGCTGTGGAGAGAGTAGCTGGACGCAGAGGCAGAGGTTATAGGGTGTACAGGTAGGTTTTTAAGACTTTTCTAAAAATAGTTTCTGTTTCAGCTAGTCTGATGTTCGTGGGAAGGGCATTCCAGTTTTTAGCCGCCAGCACGCGGAAGGAGCGTCCTCCCATCCTGGCCTTCTTTATGCGAGGAATTTTAAGGAGACCCGTTCCCATAGAGCGAAGTGCTCTATTTGGCTCATAGGGTATGGCTAAGTCTTTGAGATATTCAGGGGCTTTCATGGAATTGATCCTGTAGCATATGAGCAATGCTTTGAAGAGGATCCTTTTTTTTATGGGAAGCCAATGAAGAGCATCCAAAGCGGATTTAGAGGGAGCTCTTTTGGGTAACTTAAGGACTAGCCGTGCTGCCGTATTTTGTAGGACTTGAAGCTTTTTCTTGTTCTTTTCAGTTGTCCCTAAAAGAAGCACATTTCCGTAATCAATACGGGAGGTGACTAGTGCTTGGGTCAGGGTGCGTCTGGCCTCTAGCGGAAGAAGGTCTAGAGTGCGATTTAAGATTTTTAGCACCCCGAAGCACTTCCCTACCACTTTGTGGACGTGACTGTCAAAGGAGAGTTTGGGATCAACCCAAACCCCCAAGTTCTTGGCTTCCTTGGCAGGGGTAGGTAAAGGTCCTAAACAGGAGGGCCACCAATCCTGAGTCCAGCTGGTATCGCTACCACCTATCACAAGAACCTCTGTTTTTGAGCCGTTAAGTTTTAGGCAGTGTTGGTTCATCCAACCTGCCAGCTCCTGCATACAGTTTTTGAAGTTGGTTGCAGCTAAAGTAGGGGCTTGGGATAGCGAGATGAGCAGTTGGGTATCGTCGGCGTAGGATACTAATTTTATGCCATACGATTGTACCACATCTGCCAGAGGGGCCATATACAGATTGAACAGGGTCGGGCTCAGGGCAGAGCCCTGAGGCACCCCCTGCTCAAGAGCAATGCTGTCTGAGAGGAAAGAGCCTCTTTGGACCTGAAAGCTGCGGCCCAAAAGGAAAGCTTTAAGCCAGCCTAGTGCTATCTTGGTGACCCCCGCTTTGTTTAGACACTGTAGCAAGATGGAATGTGCTACAGTGTCAAACGCAGCGCTGAGGTCCAGCATGATGAGTGCCATTGTATGACCCTCATCTGCTCCTGCCCGAAGAGTTTCAGTCGCTCTTAGAAGAGCTGTCTCCGTGGAGTAGTTCGTTCTGAAACCAGATTGGGATCCATGTAGGGAGTGGTTGGATTCTAGGTGGACCATCAGTTGTTTGTTTGCAATTTTCTCTGCCACTTTCGCGAGATAGGGGAGAAGGGAGATAGGTCGAAGATTTTCTAAGGTATCCTGACTGATGTTAGGTTTCTTTTTAATGGGCAATACTATCGCTTTTTTCCAATCTTCCGGAAGACAGGCCAAGGAGAAGGATACTTGAATAACATGCCTGAAGTAGGGTTCCAGTACTTGTAGGCTAGTGGCTAGAACTTTTGGTGGAGCTGGGTCCCGAGGGGAACCTGATTTAACGCTTTTACATATATTTATAAGCGTTTCCGTGGGCGGTACAGAGAAGTGTAGAAGACTTTGTGCCGTAGGATCAGTTTCTAAGTTTTCCTTAAAATCGTGACCAGAGGTCATCTGTTCAGAAAAGTTGGCATAAATGTTGGTGATTTTTCCGGAGAAGTACTGGGCTATTTTATTGCAGGTTTCAACCGAGTCATTACAAGATTGATTGTCGTTGGTAAGCACCGATATTTCTTTGAAAATTTTGTAAAGCTCTTGAGAGGAGTTCTCCGCCTCCCCTATGCGAGTTTTATAGTGGAGAGCTTTAGAGGAGCGTATTTTTTTATAGTATTGTTTTTGTGCATTTTTGTACTGTGTTTTAATTGTAGGACAAAAGTTGGTGCGCCACTCACGCTCCAATTTCTTACAAGCCGATTTAATAGCCTGAAGTTCAGGCGTGTACCAAGGACTAGATTTCCTCGCATATTTAGGGTTTTTCATTTCCCGAATGGGAGCGGTGGTATCTAGGGCTTTTAGAATGTGATTCTGCAGGAGACTGTAGGCTGTTTCGCAGTCTGTGCCTCCCAGGGAACCTCCTGTATCAAGTATCTCATTAAAAGTCTCATGAGAAAAGTTTTTCCAGTTCCGCCGTAAGTAGCGATGATTGCAGACTGGTTTAGGATCAGAGTCGGATAGTTGAATGATGAATGGAATAATAAAGTGATCAGTCCAAGGGACCGGAATAGGGCAGTTGGCATGTACTCCGGAACCATTCATAAAGATTGGGTCTAAAAGATGGCCCAGTCTGTGAGTGGGATCACTGTTGATAAGGTCGAGCTGTAGAGATTGAAGTTCAGACCTGATGTCCTTAGCTTCGGTATCGAGGGGATCGTCAAAGTGGACGTTCATATCACCAAGCACAATCAGTCTACTTTTCCTAATTGCTAAGTGTGCTGTGGCTTCTGTCAGGCTAGTTATAAAATCATACAGTCTGCCAGGAGGCCTGTATACAAGAATGCCTGACAGAGAAAGTTGAGGGCCAAAGACTATAGTATCAGTGATGTCATTTGAGATGTTATCAGTGATGTCATTTGAGATGTTATCAGTGATGTCATCAGTGATGTCATTTGAGATGTCATCAGTGATGTCATCAGTGATGTCATTTGAGATGTCATCAGTGATGTCATCAGTGATGTCATTTGAGATGTCATCAGTGATGTCATCAGTGATGTCACTGACCATGTCATGAATGATGTAATATGTGACATGATCAGCAGTGGATTGCGGGTGCGCGACATATAGTTAGTACAACTAACTATATATGGAATTTCAATGGTTTTGTGTGAGTAAAATAAGGTTTTTTAAATGCTAATTCCTAACTATATATGGTCTATAACCTATGGTTTTTTCAGTGAATTTTCAAGGTTTTGTAAATGCTAATTCCTAACTATATATGGTCTATAACCTATGGTTTTTTCAGTGAATTTCATTGGTTTTTTAAAAGCTAATATCTATAGCTGTAAAATGTATTCTTCTTTAAATCCAAAAATATATTTTATATGTTTATTAATAATTTTTTTTAAATATTTTTTTTGTTTCGCTCCCGGTCCGCGAACTGGGAAGCTTCCCGTTAGCTCAATTTGATTCCGCGACCCGGTCCGCGAACCGGTAAGAAATCAACATAGTGACGGTATCGCGTTGCCGCGTAATGCGTCTTATGACGTACTGCGTTAGCGCACCCGGAAGTGCCCCGGGGCGCGGACCGAGGCGCGAAACGCAGCTCCCCGGAAGCGATCCGCGGTGCGAAAGCGCGACGTATCGCGTTGCCGTGAAATGCGTCTTGTGACGTATCGCGTTAGCGCACCCGGAAGTGTCCCGGGGCGCGGACCGAGGCGCGAAGCGGAGCGACCCGGAAGCTAACCGGGGAGCGTTCCGCAGCGCGTAACATGAGCGTGAGAGGTCATGTGACTTGTTAATAAAACTTTTCATTGGTTCATTTCACTTTTGGTTTCATAATGATGGAAGGCTAGGTCAGGTGACTTAAAAATAACACTTTTCATTGGTTGAGAAGTATTGTTTTTTCCCAAATGATGAAAACCCCTCCTTCTTTCCTCACTCTGACTTTCATCATTGTGAGAGGAAGACCTATTTTGCTTGTTGGAAAATGGCTTCATTGGTAGCTTCAGCTGGTGGACCCCCACCACCACCACCACCTCCTCATGGGAAGAGAGGACCACCTCCCCAGGTCCTTACCAACACTGAGGAGGAAGAGGAAGAAATGGATGAGGAGGGAGAAGAACCACAATTTTTAGAAGAGTTGCCCCGGGTTTCCAGAAAGAAAGCCAGTTTCATCTGGCAGTTTTTTTCAATACCTCGTGGCCAAAAAAAAGTCAACGCGAGGTATGTCACCTGCCTGATATGCAAGGAACAATTGTCCAGAGGGACGGACAAAAAATATAGCTTTGGAAATCACACAATGCACAGGCACATGACGAGGAAACATCCCCTAAATTACAGCCGGGCGGAATTAAGGGATATGCACGACAATCCAAGACCAACTCCTGTGGCCAGACCAACAATACCGGTTTCTCTAACACCAGAAGAGGCACGGGAAACTGTGCCAAATATTCAAGAACATTTTGGGCACATGATTCACTTATGTATGCACTGTCGTGCATTATTAGCTTGTGGCAACATGAGCATCAATGCACTGAACCTGGCGTATGAACACCATGATTGCCCTAACCGCCCCCAGTAATTTTTTTTTGCTCCTGTTGAGCCCTTTTCGACGCCTGTTTTTTGTTGTTTCCCCCCCCCCAAAAAAAACCAAAAAAAATATAAAATCGTTCAAAAAATACAAAAAAAACAAAAAATGTTCAAAAAAAAAAATAAATATATAAAACAACAAAAATATTAAAAAAAAGTTCTTTTCAGAACTACCTTCCCTTTCCAAAAAAATTGCTAGAATGTTTAGCACTCTGGCAAGCTCTATTTCTTTTGGTTCGCTTCCGGGTTAGCTTCCCGGTACGCGGACCGGGAGCTAACCAAAAAAAAAAAAAAAGTGTAAGTATAAGGAAAGGAAACAGAGAGTGATGTTAAAAGAAAGACAGCTATAGGGAGTAAAGAAGAGATACTGTTTAATAGATCTATTTACCGAAGAAAAGACAGAAGAGGGTATAATTGTGAAAAACAAAATAGATAACGAAGTGAAAGAAAAAAAAAGAGAGTATAACATTAACAAAGAAGAGTTTCTTGGAGAATGTGAGTGAATGTTCAAAATAAGATTAAAACATGAGGAATAACAGAGAGAAAAAATAGAAAACAGAAAACAAAAAATAACAGAAAAAGATTAATTGAAACAGCAAAGAAATGTAATTAACATAGAGCCATATCATCAACATAGGCAATAAAAGTTTTGCAGCTTTTATTGGCAGAAATGTGTCGCTAAAGCTGCTTTTGTGGCAGAAAACTGCCACTAAAACCACTTTTGCACCAGTTTTCTGCCAATAAAAAGAGCAATAATTTTATTGGCTGTGTTCATAATATTCCCCTTAGTGTGCTTCAACTACACAGAGAAAGCATTATGAACAAGTAGTGATAGAATGATCAGTCAAAGACACTAAGAGTAATAGAGACGCAGTGAGTGAACAAGAGTGAGGAACTATGAGAAGAGAGGGACTGAGAAAAAGAGTGGAAGGAGTTGAGTAAGTAGGTAATAGAGAAAGGAATGAGGGAAGTAGCAAAGGCAGGAAACTGAGGGTTAAAGAAATGAAGCAGTGGAACTAATAGTAGTTAAATGTGATAGAAATGTAACGAAAACAGTACAAAATATTTACCTTATAATTGTCGTTAAATTACTCACTTTTTGTTTTTATACTTTCAATCTGTGAAAGAGAGAACAAACATTTGAAAAATATTAAAAAATGTATTTAAAAATTAGAAAAGACAAGGGAAAAGATTGAAGGACAAACAGTTTTTCAACAACTTTGACACTTACAGAAGCTTCTGCTTCTCCAGGCCCCCTACACAGTCCTAAAGATATACATTTTAAACTAACAGTATCTTGATGCAGATGAAGTGAGGCCTATCTTAAAACATGGTGCATCTTTTGCATTGCTGTTGTTTCAGAAAAGTGTCGCAAGACACTAAAATTTTAAATAATTGCTTCAGGATGCCAATAAGATGTCTACTATCCAGAGGTTTGTTTCAGGTGAGGCCTACTCAGGGTTGCAGATGAGATTTACACTTGTTGAAGAGTACAGAGGAGATAATACATGTGAAGGTCTACCAATGAAGTGAGTCATGTCCACTGCACTCTTCAACAAAGTCCAAATCTCCTATGTTTCCCTGGACAGACCTAAACTTGATCTGCACAATGTGATTCGTAATGATAGGAAACACAGGTGATGTAATTGAAATACGTGCAATTTATTTTGCTCATTTCACAATCACATCACTTGTGTTTCCTTTGCTTAGGTATCTCATTGTGCAGATGTAGTCTAGCATATGAAAGAATACGCAGAAGTGCAGCACTGCATGCAACAACTTTGACACTTACAGAAGCCTCACCTTCTCCATGCCTCCTACACAGTTCTACATATACATCATAAATGCAAACAGTACAGAATTAATTATACAAGTTAAATGGTTTATTTTTGCTGTTCTCAGAATGTATCAAATTTCACTAAAAACAGTGACTTGAAGGTATTCATCATGTAACAGCGGGGAAAAAAAAACACAATCAAAATGATTGTGTTTAAAAACCCATACAACATCAGAAATCAAAATTCAGAACTCCTTAAAGTTAACTTACTTTCCATGACGTCCAAGGATGTCCTATGAACAGCTTACACTCTTTTGTGCTGTTATTACTTTCAGCCCGCCACTTTCTGAAAGAAAATCTCCATCGTTTTTAAAAACACATTACATGCAATAAATGACTTCTTGCTCTCTACCACAATTTTCCACAAGGCCAAATCTGGTCAGAGCCATTTATAACTCTTGGATTTCTTGTAAGCCAATCCCGTCATTTGGCATTTCCGCAACTTTCAGAATTAAAATGTTGAAGATCATTTTCACAATCCTGGAATAGTAATATCTTCCCCTTCTTGCTCAGTCATGTTCTACATTTCCTATGACACTGATACTGCTTACTATGAAGCAGACTTACACTACCTCTATGACTACTACAATTATTTAATTCTCTACATCACTTTTAATCACAAAGCAATGTAAAACAGTAGACAGCATTGCAGACTTACATTCCCTCTACTCCATGTTTTGATTGGCTGCTTCAATTAGCTTATAAAAAGAAACATTTTTTCTGAACTCATTCAAAGTGCACGTATTTCTCCATGACGTCCAGTCCTATGGTTAGAAGTTATGTCTCTGAACTACACTTATCCTCAAGGCCAAATTGTGTAGGAGCCATTAGAACTTCTTGAAATTCCACAGAGCACATCCCGAGATTATTTCCCTAAAATTTTGGTTTTAAAAACACCAGGTAAGAGTTTTTAAGGTCATACGGCAATTTTTTTTTGAAAATTAAAACAGAATCATTGCAGAATGACCAGCCATTTCTAGACTTTAAATAAGCTGTGTAATGTCCTGATGTTATTGAAGGGCCGTCATGATATATAATTGCTGCAGTTACAAAAGTCCTTCCTGATATTGACAACTGCGAAGCTACAAAATTTTTAATTAAAGTTGTCAATTTTGTTCCATCAGGCCTACATCGTTGGAACATTAAAATGACATACTGGCCATATGTTCGTATAAATAATGTGGACATCATTTCAGATTTACATTGGCTACACTCCATGTTGTGATCAGCTGCTTTTACTAGCTTATTAAAGGAGACTGATTTACTGTCTGGCAAAGTTAAATATATAAATCTTTCTGAGTCTACACTAGTAGTACTTGATACCATACAGTTCTCGCAGTCATGCTGCCATTGATAAGAAAGCCCAAACAGCTGATCTACATCTACACCTTCAGCATGTAATACATCAAGCATATACATTAAAAACTCCTGACAATCTTGCTGAATATTTTGAGAGAATTGTGTTTGGCCTGAACATCTGTCTAACAGATTTCGAATTTCAGACACACTTTCTATGTTTCTTCTATCAGTGCTACATTTCTCTAACACAGAATTTAACAAACTGCAAAATCTTTGATCAGAATTGACCACAATCTCTTCTTTTACATTTTCTAGAGAAAACAAAACATTAACCACTACATTAGCATAGCAGTTGACACCAGAACTGTTTCAAACTGAAAACCAACAACATCTTCAACAGAATCCTTTTTGTTTCTGCTTGTAATTTTAGGTTCATTGACTTTTTGTCTTTTTGCTACAACCTCCCCGGTATTGTTCTCATTTCTTCGTTTCCGGCCTACCACACGTTTCTCAAACAAAGGATACTGAGGCAAATGTGGCGCATACTCTCTTCTTAACCTATTGTATTCCTTAACACAATCTAGATCCGCACAAATGTTTGTGACATCACACTCAATCAAGTACAATCCCGATAAAGTTCTAACTCGTGACAATGCCACATATGCCATACCCTCCTTGAACACAGAACTGCCAATATTCACCAATGCACTGTCTACAATTAAACCTTGCGATTTATGAATTGTCACCGCATATGCCAAGCAAACAGGAAACTGCTTACGGCGAACATATAAGTCTTTTACAAGCAAAAATCTAGCAGAACAACGACCAATTAGCTGTACTTCCTCAATGCCATCAAATTTAATTTTTAAAAATTCAATTCCATCTCTATTTCTGTATTTCACAAAATCAACAACATTACCCATTGATCCATTTACCAGACCTCTTTCAACATGTAAATTCCTTCTTAGAATTATACGGCAGTTCAAGCACACATTCAGAGTCTTTTCAAAACCTGCAGTTTTAGATATACTCTTCTCTAATCAATCCAATTTTGTTTTCAGATTCTCAGACAAAATAATTGTTGATCCCATATGCTCTACTCTATCAATAGCTTCCAGTTTCACAATCTCTTGCTTTTCTAAATGCAACATTTTGTTGTTAAATTTGGCACATTCTGCAAGAGTTGGCATCAAACATATTCCAGATTTCTTCTCAGTAATTTTCTGAAAAATATTCTCAGGCACAACATCTTGTTCTGGATATAAATTTGACAGTAATCGTGCATGTAAAGCTTCTTTCCCATGCTCGGTCACTTTTCCAATTCTAACATCTTGTAGAATAGTCTTGTAAACTTCATCCTTTGCCTGACGCATATTTTCATGCAGTTCAGCATAATTGAAGTTTAACCATATATTGACGTTGCCAATGCTGCCTAGGCACTTCCTGGTATCTTCATGCGTGAGCATTTTGAACACAGGTTGCCCTTTCACTGGTGTCAGCTGCAGAAGATCTCCGAAAACAATGATGTGTTTGCCACCAAATAACACATCATACTCTGTTTTGAGAACTTCTTGCATCCTCAAATGCACAAAGGCAAGCATGACATTGGAAACCATGCTTACTTCGTCAATGATAAGAAGTTTCATTTTCCTCAAGATTCTTGAAACTTCAAAACAAGGATCTCCAGATAGCTTGTGATATTGTAATTTGTTGTCATGCTCCACTGGCAGCATCAGTAAACGATGTAAAGTAATCCCTTTAATATTATGTGCTGCCAGTCCAGTTGGAGCAGTGACAACACAAGACAGCGATGACTCTGTCCTTTCCTGCAAATAGCATGAAATTGCTTTAATGAGGAAACTTTTTCCAGTTCCCGCTTCTCCACTCACGTACAGTCGGACAGGCTTCAACGACGTACATGAGCACTCTTTCTTGTCATGACTTAATCCATGATCAATTTGCATGGTAACTTCGTCATATATTTTCCTCTGCTCAACGTTGAGTTGTCTTTCCAACTCTTCTAAGTTAACCGCATCCTCTTGAGCATGTGCCATGGCTCTTTCCACTTCATTCATAGCAGTGGCAGCTTCATTTTCAATAACAGGTCCTCCTAGTGGATCCTGACTCAATGAAGCAGAACTCTGACTGTCCTGAGAACTGTCTCTGGCAATCTCGGCTGCAATCGTTGCTTCCTGCTCAATTTCCGCATTCAACATTTCTACATATTTGGGAAAAGCAGGACATTCTATGGTCTCCTTGGCGGCATTGAAAGAGTCTTCGTAACAGAGGAAATCTCCAAGCAGTTCCTCTTCTGCACGCCAAGGCTTGAAAAGTTGCAAAAGTGCTAAATAGAAAAACTCCTTTTTTTCAGGAGATTCGCCACTCAATTTTCGATGGTTTACCAAGTGGCATTTTCTTTGCTTGACCAGACATCCCTCACTTCCTATTACAGCATACACTCCTTTCTCAGTATCTTCTTTGATGTTCCTCTTGAATATGTAATTTTGAAGAACCTCATACAGACAAACATTGTCGAGGTGAATGCTTCGATTTGGATAATATGTATCCAACATGTTGGTCTTCAAAATGTTGGTACTGTTTGGCTCCTTTTCCGCCAAATACTCAATTTCCCGCACAGGTTTGAGAACTCGATTACGCGTTGCAGCAAGACCAAGACTCGCCCAAACGATACTCCTGGACTTGGCATAGAGACTTGCTGAAGACAACCGGTCAGAACATTCGTACGCTCCGATTTCTCGATGCGACAACATCTTCGGACTGAAACTGTACAACTTCTTGCTGAGGCTCTTTTCATGGGAAATGTCCTCCCACATATCCTTCAATTCTGTCTTCTCTTTTTTGGTGATGTAAGACGTCACATACCGAGCCACAGCCATACAGTTATCAGCCACAAACTGTATATCCATGTTAGCATTCCACATGGACAAAATCACCGGGTTGTAGTCGTTGATGTACTTGGACTCTTCGTTCCTCTTCAAATTGTAAGTGTTTTTAGGTGATTTCTTCATGACATTGTGTCGCAGCGAAGACATCAAACTGTTTACTCTTCCTTTAGAAATCACCGGTCGTGGAAAGCCGAAACGACATTTAGTGTAGAACTTGTCCTTGTTTCGGAATTTACGACGGCAGTACTTTCCACATCGATGGCTTTGGAAACGCAGAACTTTTTCTCTTAGGCTTTTCTTCTCCTTTGCGTTTGGAACAGCACACGTAGAATACTGTTGGATGAAACTCATCACTGAGTCTTCTGGATCCGTTCCAAATTTAGGTGCATCCTTGATCCACAGCAACATATGTATATGAGGAGCACCTCTTGCTTGGTACTCCTTTCTCCAGAAGAAATCCAACACCTCTCCAAGAGGTGGATTCTTCTTATTCATGATGAAAGACATCATAGCTTCAAATCTATGATTGAAGTACCTACATACATTGACTGGATCCAAAGAGCACAGTTCTCCGGGTGTCTTGAATTCGATGTTATCTACGTTAGCATTTGCCTCTCGTAGAAATTCAAGTAAGTCTTCCCAGCCATACTCGGCACAGCTCAGAGTGAGGAACCATGTGGGAGTTCCTAAGTTCCTCAGCATACATTTTAAATCACCATGACGACGGTACCAGTACTCATTAGTACCACGCTGACACGCCATGAGATTAATCAGGTGAGAATCCAAAATACTGTCTTGGACATTGACTTTATCCATAAAGTCACTTGCCGAGATGTTTTGCATGTGTATACCACTTTTCAAGATGTGGTTCACTGCATATGACAGTCCAGACAGATCGCTTTCAAACAGGAGATGAAACAAATAAGGAATGCATTGTCGAAACCTAGCATCTCCTGCATACAATCGCAAAGTCCGGTATTCAGAAGCAGGAATTTGATGAGGTCGCTCATCATATCTTCCTCCCTGACCTGTTGGAAAAAGCTGTGGGAAACACCGAGCTTCCAAACTTTCCTCCCAAACACTAATGGGACTCCCTTTGGCTTGTTTCATTTGAAACAACTCAATAGCATTCCCCATGACTTCCTTGGAATGCAAAGGATGAACACTATAATGTTCATATATTTCTTCACTAGTAGAGGGTTCTACTTTCTCAATTTGACCAGCACACAAATCGCTATCCTCTTCCTCACTTACTTCCTCTTCTGCAACATATACATTCTTATAGTATTTATTATTTTTTTTCAAATACAATGTTGCCTTTTTAACTTTCCTAACATCTACTAAATCTTGCCATATTTTCTTATTCTTTGTCGGAACCCCATTAACTAAGATAACCAGAGGTTCCTCTTCCACTTTTTCTACTCCAATTGTGTTAATGTTTTTCTTCAAATCTAGAGGCAAATAAACAACTCTTCCCTTTAATCCTCTCTGTAAATCTGATGGAGGCAATTTCCCTGTCTTTGGCTCCATTCTTACAATAGCCTGAAAGGGATGGATACTTTGAATCAAAATAGATTCATAAGTATTTAAATCCTTCAATTCAGAAGGAATCTCAACCAATTCCAGATTATTATGAACTGCTCTAGCAGGCATCTGGTTTTGATTTAATTTGCAACAACAATAACTACACACACGTTGATCCAATCCCAAATCAAAACAATTTTCTACCATCAAGTATGTTGCGAAATCCTTCCATTCACTATTATTTTCCCTTTCACTTTTTGCATATAAATCCACTAACTTAGTCTGATTCTTATAATAAGTGCGTCGACAACACACACAAGTGAAATTAGGCCTCTCACTTGATTTCACCTCAAACGTCGCAATTTCCCTCTGGAAATTATCTGTACTGGAAACCTGTACACTATCTTCCACATGACCCTCTTCTTCTTGCTCAATTTCAACATTCTCCTCTTTACTTCCAAAGTAACAAAACTCAATTTCTTCACATATATTCTTCACATCTATTTCAGAACCATGCAAAAGAGCAGCGCATAATTGTTTAAGCATAATTGCTGGACTCTTAGCATAATACAACATTCTAACTAATTTCCTCACTTTATTATGATGCACTGCTAGCATCCTGAAATGATGAAAAACACTCTGGCATACTCTCCAGGAAAGACAAGCCAGTGAATGACCATGCAAACCTGTCACTTCTCTTACTCTGCAAGGATCTAATTCTTGCAACAACCTTATTTTCTGCTTCAAACTTTTCTTATTAAATGACCGTACAAAATCACAAAGCAAATTGATGGAATCCTGTCGCACACTGCAAATACTACTACACTTCCAGGTGTACACAGGACCCTTAGCACGTCTTCCTAAAACCTCATTACCTAACACCTCTTCTGCCTCTGTTGTCACAAGTTTTTCTTTTTCAACTGGACAACCGTCTTTCACTTCATAAGCTCGACCACTGGTGTCAACTGCATGCACCAAATCATTATCCTGGAAATAACTCTCCTCATTAAAAAATGCCTCAGAGCTTGAACTATGCATCCATTCTCCAGAAAAAACTTCACAAAAATTACTACGATTAACTATTCTCTTCCATCTACTATTTCTTTTGAAATCATAAATTGCCTTGTTTAGCTTCCTAATTCTATTGATTATCAAAATAAATAACTTACGTTTAATTTCAAATGCCTGATCAATAACTTTCTCAACTTTTTTTTTTCTCTTATAAAAAACCAATTTCTGTTGACCTTTCTTAATATTTTTTAACAAATTGCCAATTATCCTGTTGCTGAACATTCGTTTACGAATCTCCCTAAACTGTTGTTTCCTTCTACTATCATGCACAGAGTTATCTCTTGCTCTAGCACTAACATTTTTGATTGGCCTTTCCTTTCCATTTGAATTCCTTCTCGTTTTATGGACTGAAACATTTTCTGTAGTAATATTTTTTTTACTACAGATATTTCTTATGAATCTTTTTGTGCTCTTACCCGGTGCTTTCTTCGTGACTTGACAAATCTTTTTGTTAGAGGACTGCTGCTTATTTTCTTTCACCTGCTGTCTTTGACGTTTTGCAGCCTTTCTCTGTCTTTCTATTGTTGGCATGGTGAAATCTTGAAATGATCTGCAGTTGAATCTGTGGTAAAATATAATAAAAAATGTTATTAACCATTATTACCAAACAGTAAAACAATAACAGTGATCAAAAACTTAACACACTACTTGACATTTTAAATAGAAGATTTTTTAGTCCTTCCAAATTTACAATACAGAAATAGCAGAAAAGAAATGACATTTATATTTATGTTACCTATGCTATTTTATATGTGAATCTGATCTAATTTTATGAGCATATTTTAATATTTTATTGAAGACACTACACATAACCTGCTTTTGAAGGTGTCTTTATTTTTAAATTAAACGGTTTACCTTTTTACTTTTTATTAATTATAAATTTTAAAAATAAATGTTTATATTTCCATAGGCTCAAGCAGGTCAGCTTCCCATCCTATGTCATATAATTCGGACAAATCTGCATCCTCATCACGCTCTTCTTCATCCTCAGGATTTAAATCATCCAAGGGATCAACATCCACTGATGTTTCAATTACAAGTTCAATGATGAGGTCAAAATCAACTGATTGCAGATTGTTGCTCATGTTGAGGTTGTCTTTATCTTTAAAGAAAGATAACAACAATGAGATGTTGCAGAGTAAGAGACAAATCTCAGAGATTATAATAGTAAAATTGTTTAACAAGAGTAATATTTTGCAGCTATTATTTAGCCATGTCCAACAATGCTGAGCAGGTGAAGACTATGTCTAAATTTTCAGTGAACAGGACTCATCTCTTCTTAACCTTGGATAAGCCTCACCGACTCTGTGTGTCCTGCACATACTTAAATGTAAAGGGGCAGATTTATGTTAAATGGCACATCCCCAGGCATGCACCAGTTAACGTGCACCACTACTCTGCCACCCATGGTGTGCCGTATTTACAATCAGATAGGAGAAAGCTTCGTCAAAACCCTGCGCCTGTTTTAAGCAGGCATAGGTCTTGACGCAACATTGTGGAGATGGGGCACCCCTGAGCCTTGCTTGAGCTGCATCGCACTTGCGATACAACTCCAGCAATCACTACCTTTACAGCACAGATACGTCACGCATCTGTGTCATTTTTGCCCCATGATGCCCCGCATTCTAAATGCAGCACACCATGGGTGGCGGAACAGCGGCGCAGGATGACTGACACATCACTGGTGATGCACCAGTCATCATAAATCTATCCCTAAGCTTCTTATCTTGTTACAGATGAACCGCCATATGTAGCATGAAACTATTTTGCATTTCCTAAATAGTGAATTTTAAGGAATAAATAGCAATTCTTTACCATTCCTAATTTGCAATGAGCAAATTGCTAATTGCAAGTTACCCATTCATTTCCATGGGCTAGGAGGCTCATATGAATGAAGGTTTAATTTGCGATTAGCAATTTGCTCATCACAAATTAGGAATTTTTCCAAGGGTGCAGGGGTGTCTCAAGAACACCCTGCTGCACCCCTGAAAAAGAAATTTGGGGGCATATGGCACACATACATGCCCTAAGGGCATGTATTGGCGTCATATGGGACCTTTTGTTTTTTTGAAAAAAAGCTTTTTGAAAAGAATTCACAAATTACCACCAATTTACCACAATAGTTTCCAAATCCTTAATGTCATTTTTTACATATTTTTTGTTTGATACATTGCATTTAAGTAGTCACAAAATTTGCAAATCCTTCAGTGCAATTGCAAAATAAGGAATAGCAAATTTTGCTACTCCTTATTTTGCATCAAACTTGTTTGATACATACCATTTGTCTAATTAACATTCGCAAAGGCCGAAATTCGTAGAATTTTGATCTTTGCGAATGCTAATTAGCTTGATACATATGGCCCCAAGTGAGGCCTGTCTTGCGACATGGTGCATCTTTTGCATCACTGCTGCATCGGTTTCATGTGGTACGTTTTTTTTACACCATGACATATCTGCCTAAATGCATAAATTTGTAATGTTGTCGCCTCATAGCAAATCTTTTGCACCGCCGCTGCATCATAAAAGTGACGCACAGTGGCACAAAAGAGGCATACACCTATCATAAATCTGTCCCTAGCATTTTAAATGATTAATCCAGGATGACGATAAAGTGTGGCCTATCCAGAGGTTTGTTTAAGGTGAGGCCTACTCAGGATTGCAGATTAAAGTTACGCTTGATGAAGAATACAGAGGAGATAATACATGTAAAGGCCTACCAATGAAGTAAGTAATGTGCACTTTATTGCGCCAGTCATCATAAATGTATCCCTAAGCTTCTTATCTTGTTACAGATGAACCACCATATGTACCATCAAACTATTTTGCATTTCCTAAATAGCAAATTTTAAGGAATAAATAGCAATTCTTTACCATTCCTAATTTGCAATGAGCAAATTGCTAATTGCAAATTAGCACCGCCGCTGCATCATAAAAGTGACGCACAGTGGCACAAAAGAGGCATACACCTATCATAAATCTGTCCCTAGCATTTTAAATGATTAATCCAGGATGACAATAAGGTGTGCCCTATCCAAAGGTTTGTTTAAGGTGAGGCCTACTCAGGATTGCAGATTAAAGTTACGCTTGATGAAGAATACAGAGGAGATAATACATGTAAAGGCCTACCAATGAAGTAAGTAATGTCCACTTTATTGCGCCAGTCATCATAAATGTATCCCTAAGCTTCTTATCTTGTTACAGATGAACCACCATATGTACCATCAAACTATTTTGCATTTCCTAAATAGCAAATTTTAAGGAATAAATAGCAATTCTTTACCATTCCTAATTTGCAATGAGCAAATTGCTAATTGCAAATTACCCATTCATTTCCATGGGCTAGGAGGCTCATAGGAATGAAGGTTGCAATTTGTGATTAGCAATTAGCTCATCACAAAATAGGAATTTTTTCAAGCGTGCAGGGGTATCTCAAGAACACCCTGCTGCACCCCTGAAAAAGAAATTTGGGGGCATATGGCACACATACATGCCCTAAGGGCATGTATGGGCGTCATATGGGACCTTTTGTTTTTTGGAAAAAAATGCTTTTTGAAAAGAATTCGCAAATTACCACAAACTAGAAGTTGGTGGTAGTTTCCAAATCCTTAATATCATTTTTTACATATTTTTTGTTTGATACATTGCATTTAAGGAATCGCAAAATTTGCAAATCCTTCAGTGCAATCGCAAAATAATGAATAGCAAATTTTAAATTAAGGACATTTTAAGTCATTTCCACATGTGCAGTGTTTTCAAATTATGATTTGAAAATCGTTTTTGGGGAAAAATAATGGTTTGCAAATTTATGACAAGGACATAATGGTGTATGCTTCTCTATAAGGCATTTCAGTGTCTCTGACGTCATTTTTCCCATATTACATTATAAGACCTTTCCCCATGGAGCACATTCCTTGTAAATATGCTCCCACCTGTGCATGGCGAATTTAGATTTTGACTGTTTGAGTCACATAGCCATGTTAAAAGTGACCCAAAAAAATTGCAAACGTTTTAAAAAAACACATTCATGTGTCTTAAGGACATTTTAAGTCATTTCCCCATGGACAGTGTTTTCTAAGTGGCGCAAAAGAGGCATACACCTATCATAAATCTGTCCCTAGCATTTTAAATGATTAATTCAGGATGACAATAAGATGTGGCCTATCCAGAGGTTTGTTTAAGGTGAGGCCTACTCAGGATTGCAGATTAAAGTTACGCTTGATGAAGAATACAGAGGACATAATACATGTAAAGCTCTACCAATGAAGTAAGTGATGTCCACTTCATTGCGCCAGTCATGATAAATGTATCCCTAAGCTTCTTATCTTGTTAGACATCAACCGCCATATGTATCATATAACTATTTTGCATTTCCAAAATAGCGAATTTTAAGGAATAAATAGCGATTCTTTACCATTCCAAATTTGCGATGAGCAAATTGCTAATTGCAAATTACCCATTCATTTCCATGGGCTAGGAGGCTCATAGGAATGAAGGTGCAATTTGCGATTAACAATTAGCTCATCACAAAATAGGAATTTTTCCATAGGTGCAGGGGTGTCTCAATAACACCCTGCTGCACCGCTGAAAAAGAAATTTGGGGGCATATGGCGCACATAAATTTTAACAACATTCCTTTACCTCAAAAACGATTTTCAAATCATAATTTCAAAACACTGCACATGGGAAAATTACTTAAAATGTCCTTAAGACACATAAAAGCGTTTTTTGATTGCCTTTGCAGCATGTTTGTATCACTTTTAACATGGCTATGTAACACAAACATTCAAAATCTAAATTTGCCATGCACAGGTGGGAGCATATTTACAAGCAATTTGCGCCACAGAGAAAGGTCTTACATTAAAATGGGAATAATACCATCAGGGACAGTCAATTGCCTTATAAAGAAGCATACACCATTATGTCCTTGTCATGAATTTAAAAACAATTCCTTTTCCCCAAAAACGATTTTCAAATCATAATTTCAAAACACTGCACATGGGAAAATGACTTAAAATGTCCTTAAGACACATGAAAGCGTTTTTTGATTGCCTTTCCAGCATGGTTGGGTCACTTTTAACATGGCTATGTAACACAAACATTTAAAATCTAAATTTACCATGCACAGGTGGGAGCATATTTACAAGCAATTTGCGCCACAGAGAAAGGTCTTACATTAAAATGGGAAAAATAACATCAGGGACAGTCAATTGCCTTATAAAGAAGCATACACCATTATGTCCTTGTCATAAATTTAAAAACAATTCCTTTTCCCCAAAAACGATTTTCAAATCATAATTTCAAAACACTGCACATGGGAAAATGACTTAAAATGTCCTTAAGACACATGAAAGCGTTTTTTGATTGCCTTTCCAGCATGGTTGGGTCACTTTTAACATGGCTATGTAACACAAACATTCAAAATCTAAATTTTCCATGCACAGGTGGGAGCATATTTACAAGCAATTTGCGCCACATAATTAATAATTTTCTCCTTAAAGCACACTATTCTCTATCTAAATTAAAGAAATATTTTCTCACCTTAGCAAATACTTTGAGTTTGAAAACAGTCTCAGAAACACACCAATTTGTCTTCAGCAGAGCAAAAGGTATGCACTCCAGAGTCTGCAGCTATCAAAAGCACAGAAATGCTGTAATTCTTCACACATATCTCTCATGTCACCCAATCAAAAGTCTTCCCTCACTTTTTTTCAAATGAAAACCCATCCCCCCTCTGCCCTTTCTGCCTTATCTGCATGGCAACCACCTCTTGGAAGACCTCTGTTGTTTGCAAGTTCACACAACAATGTTGCAATTGAACTCTGAACTCTCAGTGCACCTGCATATCCAGTGCATTCTTTCATTTAATGATTTTTTATTGACCACTCAAAATACATCTTTCAAAGAACACATCCGTGCACCCTAACTTTCTGTTTTCAGCAATCAAATCCACCAATCACTGTTACTGCTTCATGAACACAGAAACTCCACAGTTTTTTTTCATTTTACACTCTCATTTTTTCAACTGCCATTTCATTGCCACACTTCATCTGACTGCAGGAGAACCTTCTCTCACCATGTTTTCTGTCTGGATTGTTGGACATAGTTATATTCACTGGGCTCAAAGGTACGTTGAAAACAGGAATTTACCTAACCTCAATTTACAAGATGTGGAAATTAAGTGGTTTGGCCACAGAGGATTAAAATGTCACCAATTGATACCATTGGTGAAAACCTTTATGCATTTGCCCAAACCTGACCTGTTAATTGTGCACTGTGGAGGTAATGACTTGGGCACTTTGACTGGTGTAGGTCTGGAAATGCTTTTAAAGGACACCTTTGAGCAATTAATGGCACTTTTTCCTCAGACTGCCTTGGTATATTCAAATATATGCCAAAGACAGAAATGGAGGTGGTCAAACCAATTTTGTCCACAAATTGAGAAGTCGAGGAAGCATGTAAACAAATCTGTTTCAGCTTACATGAGAGACCATGGAATGGGCTCCCTGTACAACAATAACTTGCGTTACTACATGCAAGATATCTACAGAGGAGATGGAGTTCACTTCTCAGATGAGGGCAACAGAATTTTCACTCTGAATTTAAGAATGTGCATTGGTACCTACTTATAAGTACCTAAATGTACCATAAACCCAAAAGCTCTTCTCAGAGCTACCCTACATCTAATCACTCACAATTATTATTTTACTCTAACATTTTTCACTAATTTTCAACAAAGTACGCTCCCTGGGGCGCTACCCGGTACGCGAACCGGGAGCTAACCTGGCGAAATTTTGTAATTTTTTTTTTTTTTTCGCACATATAAGCCTCCTCAGCCACCCTCACAAAACCTAGGGGGTCAAGATAACTCTACCGTGCCCCCTTCTACCCATTCTGAACATTATTTGCCCTCCATCTTGTATCTTAATTCGACCGAAACACAAAATGGTGGACTCCCGGAACGCTTAAGGTCCGCGAACCGAGGCGCTCAACGGTTCGCGTACCGGGTCGCTCCCTGGGAAGCGCACCATCAAAAAAGGTGGGAAAGTAGTTCACAGAAAAGCCACTGGAGACAATTTCACCAAATATAGATTAGCTCATACTACATACCAATCCCTACCATTTTCACAAATTTGATTGGAATTCCATTGAGCCATTTAGCCTGTAGACCTCTCTAAATACCCTGAGGTAAATTACTTCACAAAACACATCTGAAGTGTTGGAATTGACAACCAATGAAAATGTTACTTTCATTTTCTACTTTTTTTACCTGACATTTCATTTGTTATATACCTCAATATATATAAAGGAAGAGAAGAAAACACAGCCATTTTGACTACTACTTCTTGGTGTACATTTCAATAGTATTTTCACTAATTCCTTCAACTTCTTTCTAAAGGTAAGTTTTTATTTTTAAAACTGAAGTATATTGTGCACTATAAGTTAATATGGTAAACTTTTTCTGATAGTTATATACTATCCCTCTGTAGTAGTTATAGATTTAGATAGATTTCTCTGTTGTAGTTATGGATGGAGTTAGGCTTCTCTTGTATAATTATGAATTTACTTACGTTAAATCACATACACTTTTTTATATTCCTACTTCCACTCTGATACTATACACTGCCCAAAGATAAATTCACTGATAAAAACTGCCTATCTAAAATTAATCCCAACAGTGCCCTATCTCTACTAATATATATTTTTTTAATCTAAATTTCAGGCAAAATGGAAGGCGAACAGAAAGTTGAATTTCAAATTGTCCTGCAAGAGAGCAGCCAAGAAATCATTGATGAAAATGATATTGAATTTTTCGATGAAACTTGGGACAATGAACTACTGCAATGTGTACAAGCAGTAGATAACCTCCTTGCAAATGAGGACATTTTACACCCTCAGAGACTACAATGTATATTCCATGATAATTATGAAATTTCTGACAATGAAATGTTAGAAAGTTTAATAAATTATGAAACACAATCACAATAAAAAAAAAAAATGCTTAAAAAATAAAGAAAATAAAAAATAATCAACAAAACCAACAATCAATTAACATACAGCATTTGAAAAGTCTATCATTCATTTTTCATTTTAGTACGCTGCCCAGAACGCTTCCCGGTTCGCGGACTGGGCGCTACCCACGCAAAAAAACAAAAAAATTATTTATTTTTTTTTGCCCCGCGGGGCCCTTTTAAAGCCTCCACATTAAACCTAGGGGGTCAGGGAGGATCTACTATGCCCCCTTATGGTTATTTCCCCCTTTGTTTTGGCCTCCTCTTGTCTCTCGATCCTACCGAGAGACAAGATGGCGGCCGCTCCGGACTGTTTAGAATGTTGACAGACGCAGGAGAACCAATCAGCTTCGCTACGCGAAGTTCTGGTACGCGCCCCGGTCCGCGAACCGGGGAGCTGCCCGGTCCGCTGTTACAGATATATATCTTTTTTTAAACGTTAATTTCTCAAAATCCACTGGAGCACATATATTGAGACCTACAAAAGGCACATCGGGCTACCAGTCCCTACAATTTTGCCAAGTTTCATGCAAATCCATTCAGCCGTTCGGGCTAAAAGTGAGGCCAACCGCCCTATGGAAAACACACGTTTTGGGACCCCACTTTTTTCTCGGCCCCCCTTGGACGACCCCCCCCCAAATTTTCAGGGGCTGCTCAGAAACAAAATGTTCCATTTTCCAGAAAATTTCAGCCAATTCCGTCCACAAACGCCAAAGTTATTAGACATAGAATTTTCAAAAATCCCATAGGGAAAAAATCCTAACTATATATACCTACTGGCGACCGCCAGTAGGTAATATATTACCTACTGGTGGTCGCCAGTAGGTATATATAGTTATAGATATATAGTTATAGATTTTTTCCCTATGGGATTTTTGAAAATTCTATGTCTCACTTTTAGCCCGAACGGCTGAATGGATTTGCACGAAACTTGGCAAAATTGTAGGGACTGGTAGCCCGATGTGCCTTTGCTAGGTCTCAATATATGTGCTCCAGTGGATTTTGAGAAATTAACGTTAAAAAAAAGATATATATCTGTAACAGCGCACCGGGCAGCGCTCCGCTACGCGTACTTTTCGCGTTACGGAGCTTTGTGAAGCGAAGCTGATTGGTTCTCCGGCGTCTGTAAACATTCCAAACAGTCCGTAGCGCCCGCCATCTTGTCTCTCGGTAGGATCGAGAGACAAGAGGAGGGCAAAGCGAAGGGGGAAATGACCATAAGGGGGCATAGTAGATCCTCCCTGACCCCCTAGATTTGATGTGGAGGTTTTAAAAGGGCCCCGCGGGTCAAAAAAATAATAATAATAATAATCGAACGGCTGAATGGATTTGCACGAAACTTAGCAAAATTGTAGGGACTGGTAGCCCGATGTGCCTTTGCTAGGTCTCAATATATGTGCTCCAGTGGATTTTGAGAAATTAACGTTCAAAAAAAGATATATATCTGTAACAGCGCAGCGGGCAGCGCTCCACTTCGCGTACTTTTCGCGTTACGGAGCTTTGTGAAGCGAAGCTGATTGGTTCTCCGGCGTCTGTAAACATTCCAAACAGTCCGTAGCGGCCGCCATCTTGTCTCTCGGTAGGATCGAGAGACAAGAGGAGGCCAAAGCGAAGGGGCAAATGACAATAAGGGGGCACAGTAGATCCTCCCTGACCCCATATGTTTGATGTGGAGGCTTTAAAAGGGCTCCGCGGGGCAAAAAAAAAAAAATAGTTTTTTTGGTGGGGTGCGCCCGGTTAGCGTAACGGGAAGCGGACTGGGGAGAGTACTACAAGGAAAGAAGAATGATTGACTTTTAACTTATTGTATGTTTATAGACTTTTTTTAAACTTTTTTTTCTGCTGAGTGACGTCTCGGCCTATCTCCACGGGATGCAGTCCCTACCATCTCGGCGTTTAAGCCCAGGGGGACCGGTAGTGTGGGAGAGATAACGGGGCATATTATCAAGGGGGTTTATCTCCGCTTTTTTGGCTTTAAAAGCCAAGAAAGCGGAGATAAATGTATCTCTCTATTACCTAGCTGTCGCTAACACCAGTTAGCGACCGCTAGTAGGAGATAGCGACCATCTTGGGCCCCACTTTGCATGTCAGTGATATTTATCACTAATGACATGCAAAGTGGGCATGCCAAGATGTTAGCGACTGGAAACAGTTGCTAACATCGCTATCTCCTATTACCAACTTTTGGAGATATTCGCGCTAAGCGCGAATATCTCCAAAAAGTAACACCTGCCCTGAGCAGTTCTTAGCCATGTTATCCAATGGGAGGTGGATAACATGGCTAAGAGCATTAGCTCGGTAATGCATGAATATCGCGGACTTTTCAGCGATATTCATGCATTGCGGCCGTTTTTTATCGCATTTGCGATAAACCTTGATAATAGCAAGGTTTATCTGCGATAATTTCTGACGATGCTTAGCGGTAAAAAATTTGTTGCTAAGCATCGTTAGCGATAAATATCGCTTAACTTTGGTAATATGCCCCAACGTCTGTTAACGTTCGATTCAAAGGAAATCAGGAAGTGTTGAAAAACATTGTCTGCGCCATCTTGCTTTTTTTCAAATGCCACACTTTTGTCGTGCACGGCAGCCATTTTAGATGCCTTGACCAGACCCACTCTCTGCACGCTGTCGATCCGTAGCATGGCTCCCCACCCTCGCAAGCATCTCCCCCAGGCACTGGTCACCCCCGCTCTCTGTCTTATGCATGGGCAATAAACCTCCCCCCATCTGCGCTGCTCTTCCCTGAGAATCACACTCTGTGCCCGCCCGACACCTCCCTTTCGCCCTATTCACTACCGCACCCTCTGACACTCCTCTTCCTCTGTGTCCGATTGTCCTGGCCGGTCCCAGGCTATCAGCTAGCCCTGCAGATGTAGTTTATGGCCCCAGCTGTAAAGAATCACCC
Source organism: Lissotriton helveticus (assembly GCF_964261635.1). Lineage (NCBI taxonomy): Eukaryota > Metazoa > Chordata > Amphibia > Caudata > Salamandridae > Lissotriton > Lissotriton helveticus. Next base: position 367,702,375 of record NC_136068.1, on the reverse strand, counting down.
CTCTTCAAAGGAGTTATAGTAGATCAAGGCCCACACCCGATGAGATCCGTCACACCACACGCGTTCCTACTATCTGAAAACCATCCTGTATTGTGATTGGGGAGGGGACCGAGCCTGAAGCGGAAGATTCCAGGGATGACTCTTTGTACATCAAAGTTTTTACAATTATGTGTCACATTAAAAATATATAGCACTCCAACAAAGTAGTAGGAATATAAAACTTTAATAACTTATAAATATATACAACAAAACAAAAACAGTAAAAACATTTAAACATTTTTAGTGAAAAAGAAGGAACAATGGTCAGTAGCGGTCGGTTGTGCGAATAGTCCCAAGGCAGCACAACGTCCAGATTTCTGGACGGCACCCAGGTGATGTTGCCTGGGTGCCTCACTGATTTGGGTATCCGGCGTGGGGCGTCCCGGGGGGTGGGTCGTCAGTAGCGGTCTTTTGTGCGAATAGTTCCAAGGCAGCAGAACGTGCTGAAATGTGGATGGCACCAAGGTGATGTCCAGTAAGTTGCCGCCCTCCGAATAACGGCGTGGGGCGCCCCGGGGGGGGGGGCAGTCCAAAGTTCCGTTAAAAGGGCAAAGGAAAGGATCGGTGGTTTGAACCATCAGTCAAAAAGGGGAGGGGGTGCAACAATTTTTCCTACCGGGTCACACTGTGCTTTCACCGGAACTGATCCGAACTGTGGTCTGCAGGATTCTAGTCATTCAAACTGAGGCTGGCGCCAGCATGGGAGCGCCGACGTCCCACGGCTACAGTTTCGTCGCTCCACGGGCGATCATGGCAGTCATTCCCCATCGGGGGTGTCTGCGGGGGTCGGGGACTCCCGCGGCTCCTCTAGAATCTTCAAGGTCGTGGAGGACTACGGTGGTGGAGTCAACCAGTGACCGGGCCATTTCTTTATGCTGGGCCCGCTCTTGCCAGGTCGACCGCCATTTTGAGAGTTCGGTAGCTACCGGCGATCGCGGGGTCAAATGAGCGGACGGGCTCCACCCTGCCGGGCGAGACGTTGCAGCATCGCCACAGTGGAAGAACCCTTTTCCGGGCGCCTGGAGCGCTGAGGGTGCAGCTGGGAAGCCTCCACCTGGGGAGGCGGGAGAGGCCTGTTCGCACCGTCTCTCCCTCCCAGTGCACCCCACGGCGTCTCGCTTGACATTTGTTATGGCCGGACCAGGCGATGAGGACGAGGGGGGGGGGGGTCGGAGGCATGTGCAAGACATCCCCCCCAGTGTTGTCGCAGCCATTATAAAAGAAAGAAGAAATGTCCCGTCCGTCTTTGGGCCGGACCTCCGGTGGATGGCGGCCGGACGCCCTTTGCTCTGGCCCCATGAACGGGTTCCTTGGCTTATCCGGTGGGGCAGGCCTTGGCGTGTGGCACCTCTCCTGGGCCTTTCGTGCAGTGGCCTCTCCACTCCCAGGCCCTCCATGGATGCTGGCCCAGACTGGGAGAGAGAGGGTCGAACCTGCAATTCTCCAGGGTTCCCGCCACCGCGGCCGGATCCCGTCGGCCTCGGCCTCTGGTTGATGGTGGCCGGACTGGGAGAGAGAGGGGAGGGTCGAGGACACAGACATTCCCCCCCTTGCAACTCTCCAGGGTTGTCGTAGCAATCCCCCTGGCCGGGTCCCATTGGCCTCGGCCTTTCCTCCGGCTACACCCTACGTGATGATCTTCTGCCGAAGGTTGGCAGCAGGACCCGCCTTATATGTGTTGCTTCCGGCTGGGCGTAGCCGCAAACCTGTTGCACTTTGGAAGTTTCCAGAATGGGGCGGATGTCTGCTGACTTGTATCTTTCCCAGTTTGCCGTTATTTGGGCGTGGCAGGCGGTGGGACAGACACGTTTTGGGGCAGTGAGGGGCGATGAAGCCTCGTTGCCTTGTGGCCGTTGCAATGTCACACTTGGTTTCTCTTACTGTTTTCAGGTTTCTTATTACGGGCTTACTTCTAACGTTTCTTGTTTCTAGGACAATAATAGGTTTTATCATTACGTATTGTTATCGTTTCTTTGTTTGTTATTTATTAAAAAGTTCATCAGTGGCCTACTGATTTTCGTTTTCCTATTCCTTTCTTTCCAGGTTGTTTCATGCTAAAGTTTCTGTTAACAGGATACAGTGATCACTTCGTTATTATTGCATATGTCCTTTTCACTAGGGGTGCTCTCTGGTCGGGCCAGATGACCTATCTCTAGTAAATGGTCCGGGTGAAACAGGTGCATCAATCAGTGGGGAGTAGATAGGCATGACAGATTACAACGGGGGACAAAGGTCCGCATTACCTACCCTTTCACTACTTGCAAAGATTTTCCTACGTTTATTTGCAAACAGGGAATACCTCCAAAAAGAACCAATTCCCAAACAGTCAATGTTCGGGCAAACAATCAATCAATGAGGAACGAAATATGCACGACGTGTTAAAGGTTTGCGTTACCTACCATTCACTATCTGCAAAGGGAGAGAGAATATTCCTATTCTTCCCCGTTTGCAGGCAGAGAAGATCCTTAAGAGAACCAACTTCGAACAATTCAATGCTCGATTCAAACAATCAACAAGGGGTACTGTGAACACAAATGAACGCCGCTTATGGACATACACATTGCTATTTTCAACAGGTTGTTCCTAATGTTTCTATTTTAGCGAGGTCAAAAAGAGATCCCATTAGTGGCCTACTGATTTGGCTCGATTCCTTTTGTTTTTTTACACGATTTTTCGCTATCTGCAAAGACTAAACAGAGTATTGCGACTCTGTGCTTGTTTGTAAATAGAGAATGAACCAAAGAGAACCAATTCTAAAACAGTAAATGCTTGGATAACAATCAATCAAATGGAGAGAGAAGCAGGCACGACGGATTACAACGGGGGCAAATGCCTGCGTTAACTACCCTTCACTATCTGCAAAGAGAGAGTACTCCTAATAGAAATGAGGGGGGGGGCAGCATTGAAAGCAGACCAGTGTGCATAAACACGAAAAAAAAAATTCTTACCACGTACTTGACAATCGACAGCTTATGATATTTGCTATTAAAAAACCATTGAAATTCACTGAAAAAACCATAGGTTATAGACCATATATAGTTAGGAATTAGCATTTACAAAACCTTGAAAATTCACTGAAAAAACCATAGGTTATAGACCATATATAGTTAGGAATTAGCATTTAAAAAACCTTATTTTACTCACACAAAACCATTGAAATTCCATATATAGTTAGTTGTACAAACTATATATCGCGCACCCGCAATCCACTGCTGATCATGTCACATATTACATCATTCATGACACGGTCAGTGACATCACTGATGACATCACTGATGACATCTCAAATGACATCACTGATGACATCACTGATGACATCTCAAATGACATCACTGATGACATCACTGATGACATCTCAAATGACATCACTGATGACATCACTGATGACATCTCATTTGACATTACTGATCACATCACTGATGACATCATTCATGTGATAATACGATGAACCTCTTCAGACTCTAATATAACCTTAGATACACTCAGTGTAAACACAGACTCACAGATTGTCATTCATCCATGAAGTTACACACACACACCTAGTCAGTCATGCAAACAATCAATCACACCTCCATATTCCCAACAATACAGTTATACACAACTTACTTATTCAAACATATACTAAAACATATTTACTCTCTTATACAATCCTGGATACAAGTTCACAATGATGCATACAGCCACTCACACATTCACTGGCTCTTATGCACAGTTTTTTATATATGTCAAGTCTCACATGTACTGTGTTTTACATATGTACTTACTTTGACATGTAGCACTGAGATATCCATTCACTCACCAATACACTGATGCACACAGTCAACCGCCCATACAGCTGTTTCCACATGCACTTTTGAACCCATACATCTAGTGAATCAACTGCTCACACATCTATGCACAGAGTCATACACCTCCCAGCCACCCACACACACACTCAGTCTCCCATACAAATACTTGGGCAACCAATCAATAACCCATATAGTTACTCATATAGCTACTGAACAACACATGCAGCAGTTTTCAGAACAACAGACATAATGATGCACAAATTAAGACAGTTTAGTCACTAACCCATGCACTCAGTGAGACACATTTAATCACTCACTCATACAGTCAGTCATGCACCTACTAAATCCTTCATCCAGACACTTATACATCCACTCAAGACATATTTTAACTTTACAGAAAAATACAGTCACTGGATGTTGTCATCAGTGATGTCATCAGTGATGTCATTTGAGATGTCATCAGTGATGTCATCAGTGATGTCATTTGAGATGTCATCAGTGATGTCATCAGTGATGTCACTGACCATGTCATGAATGATGTAATATGTGACATGATCAGCAGTGGATTGCGGGTGCGCGATATATAGTTAGTACAACTAACTATATATGGAATTTCAATGGTTTTGTGTGAGTAAAATAAGGTTTTTTAAATGCTAATTCCTAACTATATATGGTCTATAACCTATGGTTTTTCAAGGTTTTGTAAATGCTAATTCCTAACTATATATGGTCTATAACCTATGGTTTTTTCAGTGAATATATATATATTTCTCACTCCTCCGCCAAGACGAAAGTAATGGGCGCACTCGCGCTGAATTTCCACAGTTTGATTTATTAATTATATCTTAGCATGAAAACAAACAAATGATCTACGCGTTTCAGTGCTCCTGGCACCTTGCTCACGATCACTTTTTTCACATTTTTTCATGTTATTTAAAGCAACCAATAGTGTCGGATGTTACCTCACATCCTCTTTTTCTATAGGCATTGTGGTATTTGTAGTTTTTATTAAAAAGAGTCCTTTTGGTGAAGTTAAACCATTCAATATTGCATGGTGAAAAACTTGGTAGCCCTTCATTAATTCATTAATTCATGAACATTTTTCGGGTTTTTCTGTTATATATGATTTTTGTCTATTTTCATCCCTCTAGTGGGATTAGTCACTTTTAAGTCAATTTCCTGGAGCCCAAATTGTTCATCTTTGTTGCTTCATGTTTATTTACTAATTCTTTCCCTCCAGTGGGACTTGTCTCTTTAGGGTACATTTGCCAAGTCATTTATTTCCTTGATGCTGATGTTTTTGGGTACAGTTCAAACTTCAGAAGCTCATTTTTTGCTACAAGAGATGAATATACAACTCCTCCGACTGATTCAGGCCGTGTGGATTTAGGGTTCTGAAGTTTAGGATGTGGCGAGATTCTTTTTTGCGCATGATTTTCTCGCGGTCTCCTCCACGTATGTTCTTGGGTATCGTTTCTATTCCAAAGAATTTCAGTTTCAGCCAATCTCCGTTGTGTTTCTGCTCCATATGTTTTGCCACCGCATTCGCTCTGTCTTTATGTGTTGTGGCTCTGACATGTTCCATTATTCGTTTTTTCAGTTCCCCTTTGGTGCTCCCCACATACATCAGAGGACAAGGACACACTATGCCATAGATTGTGAATTCAGTCGTGCATGAGATCAGTTGTCGTATTTGCCATGTTTTGTTGTTAGGTAATGGTATCTCCTTTATTGGTTTTGCAATTTGACACATTTTGCAGTTGTAACATTTTACAAAGCCTGTGGTTTTTAGCCAGTCTTTCTTTTTGCTTGTTTTACAGTGGCTGTGAATCAGCTGGTCTTTCAGATTTGGTGCTCTTCTATACGTTACAACTGGATGTGGGCCCACTATCTTTCCTACTGTGTCATCCAAATGTAGTATCTTCCAGTTTTTTCTCATAATTTTCACAAGATCTTTGCTGTTTTCCGAATAATCCATGATGAGTCGGATAGGCTCAGGTTCAGTTTTGTCATTACTTTCGATTGGCTTTTTCAAACATTCCTTTCTTGTTTTATCATTTGCCTTTCTCCAACACTTTTCAATGTTTCCTTGATTGTATTTGCGATTTTGGAATCTTTGTTTCGTTTTGATGCTATGTTCCTGCCATTCAGTGTCTTCACTGCATATCCTTCTAATCCGGAGGAATTCTCCATATGGGATACTTGATATAAGGGAGGCTTGATGGCAGCTGGTTGCTTCCAGTGTTGCATTGGTTGCCGTCTCTTTTCTGTGCAGTGTTGTGTGGATGTGGTTATCTTTGATATAGATGCGGGTGTCCAGGAAAGTTACCTCTTTGTTGTTGATTTCGTATGTAAATGTTAGTCCTGTCATACTGGCATTAATGATTTTATAGTAGTCCTGGAATTCGTCTTTGGTACCGTCCCAAATTATCAATAGGTCGTCTATGAACCTTATCCAGCACATGATCTTGCTTGTGAATTGGTCGTATTCAGAGGCCCATGCTATTTCCTTTTCCCAGTATCCCATTGTGAGACAGGCATAGTTAGGACTGAATGAAAAACCCATCGCGGTTCCATTGCATTGTCTGTATATTTCTTCACCGAATAGGAAGATGTTTTGTGATAAACATAGTTCCATCATATCTTGCAGCATTTGATTATGGCTTTTGTATTGGAGTTCTCTTTGTTGCAGGAAATAATTGCATGCCATTAGCCCAATGTTGTCTTGTATATTCGTATAAAGGGATACAACATCCATGGATATCAGTTGGTAATTTTCCTGCCACGGTGTATTTTACAGACGTCTCAAAAGATCGTTAGTGTCCTGAATGTAAGAACTTAACTGTGTTACGTGTGGTTTTAGGAAATGATCTATATAGTTTGAGATTGGTTCCAACAAGGGCTACCAAGGTTCATAGACGACCTATTGATAATTTGGGACGGTACCAAAGACGAATTCCAGGACTACTATAAAATCATTAATGCCAGTATGACAGGACTAACATTTACATACGAAATCAACAACAAAGAGGTAATTTTCCTGGACACCCGCATCTATATCAAAGATAACCACATCCACACAACACTGCACAGAAAAGAGACGGCAACCAATGCAACACTGGAAGCAACCAGCTGCCATCAAGCCTCCCTTATATCAAGTATCCCATATGGAGAATTCCTCCGGATTAGAAGGATATGCAGTGAAGACACTGAATGGCAGGAACATAGCATCAAAACGAAACAAAGATTCCAAAATCGCAAATACAATCAAGGAAACATTGAAAAGTGTTGGAGAAAGGCAAATGATAAAACAAGACAGGAATGTTTGAAAAAGCCAATCGAAAGTAATGACAAAACTGAACCTGAGCCTATCCGACTCATCATGGATTATTCGGAAAACAGCAAAGATCTTGTGAAAATTATGAGAAAAAACTGGAAGATACTACATTTGGATGACACAGTAGGAAAGATAGTGGGCCCACATCCAGTTGTAACGTATAGAAGAGCACCAAATCTGAAAGACCAGCTGATTCACAGCCACTGTAAAACAAGCAAAAAGAAAGACTGGCTAAAAACCACAGGCTTTGTAAAATGTTACAACTGCAAAATGTGTCAAATTGCAAAACCAATAAAGGAGATACCATTACCTAACAACAAAACATGGCAAATACGACAACTGATCTCATGCACGACTGAATTCACAATCTATGGCATAGTGTGTCCTTGTCCTCTGATGTATGTGGGGAGCACCAAAGGGGAACTGAAAAAACGAATAATGGAACATGTCAGAGCCACAACACATAAAGACAGAGCGAATGCGGTGGCAAAACATATGGAGCAGAAACACAACGGAGATTGGCTGAAACTGAAATTCTTTGGAATAGAAACGATACCCAAGAACATACGTGGAGGAGACCGCGAGAAAATCATGCGCAAAAAAGAATCTCGCCACATCCTAAACTTCAGAACCCTAAATCCACACGGCCTGAATCAGTCGGAGGAGTTGTATATTCATCTCTTGTAGCAAAAAATGAGCTTGTGAAGTTTGAACTGTACCCAAAAACATTAACATCAAGGAAATAAATGACTTGGCAAATGTACCCTAAAGAGACAAGTCCCACTGGAGGGAAAGAATTAGTAAATAAACATGAAGCAACAAAGATGAACAATTTGGGCTCCAGGAAATTGACTTAAAAGTGACTAATCCCACTAGAGGGATGAAAATAGACAAAAATCATATATAAGAGAAAAACCCGAAAAATGTTCATGAATTAATGAATTAATGAAGGGCTACCAAGTTTTTCACCATGCAATATTGAATGGTTTAACTTCACCAAAAGGACTCCTTTTAATAAAAACTACAAATACCACAATGCCTATAGAAAAACAGGATGTGAGGTAACATCCGACACTATTGGTTGCTTTAAATAACATGAAAAAATGTGAAAAAAGTGATCGTGAGCAAGGTGCCAGGAGCACTGAAACGCGTAGATCATTTGTTTGTTTTCATGCTAAGATATAATTAATAAATCAAACTGTGGAAATTCAGCGCGAGTGCGCCCATTACTTTCGTCTTGGCGGAGGAGTGAGAAATATTGAACGGCGAGGTTCCGCCGTAGGGCACGCACCCACACTGAGCGCTCGTAAGGCTGGGAAACCAGGAACCGGCGTGTGAAGATATATATATATATATATTGTTTTTGAATTATTAAAGAAAACATTTATGTATATCTAGGGTCACAAATTCTCCATGGATCCAACAGATTTCATGGTGAGATCAAGTTGGCTAGCAACACATACACTAAGACGCGTTGGCTATCATCTTGGGACTCAGCCAAGTTCCAATTAAAAACTGAAACAAAAAACATAAGGGGTCGGGTAGGAATGCCCTGACCCTTTAGGCCTTGTGGTGGGGTCCCACAAGGATCCTGCCTGGGGCCAAAAACATGTATTTTTATTTTATTATGGTAAATACTCAGAAGATCTACAAATCCGCTGTAAAGTTTTTTAAAAACGCTGTTTCCTGTGATTGTTTTGTATGTCCCCAAGGTGGGCTAGTTCCTGGGATGGGAACAATACTTAGATTTGGGGGGAAAGGGGCACGCGTGGGTCAATGCCCCATTGCCAAAACAAGGTATCCCATCCTCCAGTGCCCCGCCAATAATTAAAAGGGGAGCGGAGCTGGGCGGCGGCCCTCTTCCTGTAGACTCCAGTCCCCGGGCCGAGCTGTAGCTTAGAAGGTGGAGGGTAGCCGCAGCCCATGCAGGTAAGAGCAGTGGGGCCGAGTGGGGGGGATTTCGACAGATGATGACGAGGGAAAATTAATTCTTTATTTAATTTTCTCTCATCATCGTTCATCCAAATCCCCCCACCCGGCCACACTGCCCCACCGCTCTTACCTGCATGGGCCGTGGCTGGGGGAGGGGCGACCTCACCATGCAGTGCTAATTACCCTACATGTCAGTCATGACATCTTCTATGACATCATTGATAATATCACTGCAAAATTCGCAATAAAAATATTGATGAGAAAACTGTGCATAGTGGGGGCGTGAGTTATAGTTACCCTAGGGAAAAACATATAGTTTCTTGAGATAAGTATAACTATAAGTGCTGAATTTATAAGGTTGTGTAAGGGTGTAAAACCGGTACGTAACTAAAACGTCCCTGTAACCATTGTTTTTTTAATGAATTTCTAAGGTTTTTTAAAATCTATTTCGCAATTTCAACGTCACTGTAACTTTTTTTTTCCCAGCAAAAATGTATATATTGAGGGAGAGCGAGAGTGTGTTAATTAAAATTTATTTACATTACACAAAATACAATTGTAAATTAACGTAAAATAATTATTAAACTAAAACGATAAAATGTTACTCACATTAACTCATTAAATTAAATTCAAGGGCAGAGACATGTTAGTTTCCATCCAGTAATGAATAAACAGTTTCAAATATTAAATGGCAAAAAAGTGTAAAGTTACTGCTAGGGGCCAGCCTAAATTTGCACTTGAGTGCATCTAATGTGTCAATTTAAGTTTGTGAATAGGCCACTGAGAGATAATGAAGAGAGAGTAGGAAATGAAAATGAATTGAAAAATAGAGAGGAAGAGTAATGCGAGAACAAAATCACAGTTAAAAGTAGAGGATAGGAGATAATAGGAAGGGCAGAACAGTAGCGAGTAATGTAGGCAGAAAGCAGATACAGTATGAGAGAATTGAGCGGCTGAACACAGTGAGAATCTGAAGGTAGGAGAAGTAAGAATTTGTATAAACATAAATTGTTTTTACACTATGTGCCCAAGTCAGTATTGACCTCAACCTGCTTCCTGTGTATCTGATTGGCATAGCGTATTCAGTCCTGATGACTCAGAGTAGGAGGCAAATTTGGAGTCTCAAAGGGTCAAAATAGTGCTCTTGTGAGAATTTACCAATTAAGGATTGCACCCCTGAGAGAAACACAAAATGACACATCTTAAACCCTACATCATTCTATTGTCCCTAAATTCTTCCCATCATAATATCGCATTGCCCTTTTTATATGGGAACTTAGCATTAGAATATTAGGTATCTTGGGCATAACTACATCAGAAAACAGGAGTCCCCTCTTTGTCCTTTCTCACAAGGACTCATAGATAGGCTAACATTCTGTGTAAGCCTGAATAATTGGGAACTTTATTAAATAAGACTTCTTTACATTCAGACTCCATGTAAATTATTGTTACAGCCAAATGTTGATGTGCACATTTTCATACATTTTTGTAAGTCCAGAGGGTTTATGTTTTGCCTTGTAGATGCTTTTTCGTGTTTATTTCAGGCTTCAGTATAATAATGTAGCACTTTGGAAAAAATATGCAGAAGAGTAATCCAGAACTTGAGGCCAGTATGGCAAAAATCTCTACTGAGACCATAAACTTCCCCTTAGTGCTCAGGTACGCTGGGATGAAGGATGTCCAGACACTGAGGAAGACCATCATGCTGAAGGTGATCAATTTTGTCTCATTAAAGGTGTTGGGCAACTTTCTTGCCTGAAAGGCAACTAGGAAGCTCAGGCAGGCTAATACACCCAGGAAGCCCAACATGCTGTAGAAGGCAGCCTGTGAGTTCTCATTACATGCTACAACAATCTTTCCAATGGATGTTTTCAGGTTCATTTCCAGGAAAGGAGGGTACAAGCCCAACCATGTAACACAAATCATAACTTGAAGCACAGAGCTCACTAGGACAATAAATGTAGGAACTTGAACCCCAGCCACCTCCTGAATTTACTGTCTGGAATTGTGGCTTTAAAGGCAATCACAACAAGAAGTGTTTTAGCAAGGATGCACCCTACACAAAAAGAAAATGTCACTCCAAAGAACATTTGTCGAAAAAGGCAGCTCATCTTGACTGGTCGTCCAATAAATATCAAGGAGCACAGGAAGCAGAGCATGAGCGAGCAGAGGAGCATGTAGCTGAGAGACCGGTTATTAGCTCGGACTATTGGGGTGTCTTTGTGTTTAATGAATATTACCAGTACCGCAGCAGTGAGAAGAGACAACAGAATAGCAATGGCTGCTAGGCCTGCTCCAAGGGGCTCATCAAAGGAGAGAAATTCCAGAACCTTTTTGATGCATTCATTTCTCTCCGGGTTTGACCAGTGGTCTTCTGGACACTTATCACAATTGATGGCATCTATAGAAGAGATGAATTGAGAGAAGAAAATGTAAGACTTTTCCAACATTTCTCATAGGATATATTTCAGTCATGAAAATATTTCACACTCCATCTCTAACATTCCTATTAAACATTTTTTTAAATGTTGCAGTTCCATATTCAAATAATTTGCATCAAGACTTTATTAACTAGTATCATGCTTCATCTAAAACAATCATAGAGCTTGTACCCCCCTCCTCCTCTTTCTAGCTACTTATTTAGGCTCTAAAGATGAATTTTCATACCATGTAATTAGGACATTTAGTAAGGTGATAAAACTGATTTGATGTAACTTTCAAATGTAAAATCAGGTTGTGGGTTTTATGTTAGAACTTTGGCGCATTTGTATGGGGGGAGTGGTCTTTTGTTTACTTAATTGGCTAATATAGTAGGTAGTGAGACATCCGAAAGTGGAGTAGGATTAGTTGCAGTTTTAAGCAAAGATAGTGGCATGACTGATTAAGTAACTCTGAAGTGGGAGTGCTCATGTACATGAAGATCAGCCCTGCATTCCATTCCTTTCAAAAGGTCCTAATATCCACACTTTCAAAATCGAACTGGCAATCCCAAAACAATTCACATTTCTCCTCTACTCATGCAAGAAATGGTCGTCTCAGACACGTGAGAGGCAATATAAAGGAATGTAACACGTTTGCCAAATCATGTAGTGTCAATGACCATCACCACTACCATCAGCACCACCACATCAGTGAACTAGCACCATCTTACACTCTCTGTCACTCCTGAAACACCATAACCAACCTGTAACCTTGATTCTTTAGCCACCTTTAAAAAACATTTCAAAGAGGCATGCCAACTGTAAAACACTCAGCTCTCCTAGCTTTGGGTGTTTTATCTTCTACTTATTAACTGTTTTAGTACTGATAGATGCTTACACATTTCTCCTAAGTTAAGGCTGTCAGCTCTGTGTTACATCAATCAAGGGCTCAGCTCAGGTTTAAATTATTAAGATCTAACTGAACCTAGTAAGGAACAGAACCTCTATTATTTGAAGAGGACTACAACCCACTCCAATTAATAATCCACTTTCTCACAGTAGAGCATTTAGAAATGTTATCAAAGTTTGAATTAGTAGCTAATGTAATTACTCCCACTGTACGGCTATGCTTGATACATACATACTGTAATCTGCAGTAACACTATATTTTGAGGCTCAACATTTGTGTATGGAAATATTAGTCAATAATACCAGCCTGCACTTACATCAACTTCAGAGTATCAACTGCAAACATATTGCCACTGTAAACATATATAGGTAAGTATAGATTTACTATTCTTAACACTGCAAACTCCACTTACCTTGATGATACAATAATAGTCAATACAAGAGAGGAGATGTAACTGCAAGTTGGTATTAAAAAAGTGTTTAAAGCAAATATAAATTGAAAAATAAATAAAAATGTCTGGCTAATCTAAGATGATAACTTTTTGTGACCTGTGCTCCCTTAACATCCAGTTTGTCACGTTAGTACTGCTTTTCCAACAAAGGTCACTCCTGGTGCCACTGCTTAGAAAGGCTCAGAGAAAACTATACCCCAATAGAGGAAGCACATGCTTCTCTTTGGTTTTATGATTTAGGGGCCAGATATGCAAAGCATGTTTACGTTTGCACAATCCAATTCAGAAATTTGGATCACAAATGCATTTGAATGTACTAATCCTATTTTTGGAGTCAGTAAAGTTTTGCTGACTCCTTATTTTACTGACTCCTTAAATGGGACTACAACCCCATACCAATTTGGTGTTTTCAAGTGATGTATCACAAACCAGTATACCATTTATCAATGTTTTATTACCAAAATCCAGTCAGGTAGATTGAAAAAACTTTTGAATCTCGAGTTGGGGTGCTGAGCCATACGTAAAAGAAAAGGGGTCCTAACGAATTGCAGTAGGCATGCACTGTTGGCCTTTCTACCACTACGCAACACTTAGGCAAAGTTGAATTTAAGATGGCTCTCTTTAAATGCTTACAAGAATATTTAGGTGTGGGCCTTACTGTGAGAGTAATTTTTCATAAACAAATAATAATGCTTAGTTTAAATTATTTGACTTGATATCAGCCTTCAAATAACATGACTAGGCTAATGTCAGACTATAGTGACATTTGTTTTTCGGTGCCAGAACAAAATATGTGGCTTGCATGTTTCTCTTAAGAGTGTTTTCTTTTCAGAAAATACCCAAAATAGAATTATTTTCATTGTGGTGTTTTAATTGCTGAGGTGAAATATATGAATGTGTGTTCCTCTAGAAGAAAGCAACGTGCTGTATGTTCCTGTGGTTGCAACATAGTCAAGGCTCTTTGCTGGGATCTGCTCTAAACAGTTGCACTGTGTATTGTTTTCACTTTGTAGCATAAGAGTCGTGTCATTTTTCTCATTTCCTATGTATGCCTTATTACAATAATTCATGAAAGTACCTGTTCCTAAATGGTTATTATCTGATTCATCACATAAAAAGTAGGTGTTCCTAAATGGTTCATATCTGATTTATCAAATTTATCACATTAAATCCTTTGAAATGTATTCCTGACTTTTCTTGTCATACGAAATGCGTAGTCTCTATGTCATTTTGCTCACTGAATAGTATTTAGATTCTTCTCACCTTTTGAATTGTACCGACTCTGTACTAGTCTGTCTAATGATTTATACTCAGACTTTTTCTTACTTTCTTGAAGGCAGACTCCACATTGGTCTACATGCTGATTTATAATTAGACTATTTTTGGCTCTTGGACAGAGCACATTTATGAACTATATTTTGGTTCTGTCTATTTACTTATTCTGCAGGTCAGCCTTATGTTGATACCTCTCACAATTTGTATTATTGTATGCAATATTGATACTGATTTTATTTTGCCTAACTAGCTACCTTTTGCCCCTCTGTAATGATTCTTAATTTGAATAAACCTTTGCGGTTGTGTGTTTGAGTTTTATCCTGTGAAAGGTTTTAATTGACATAAGGCTGCCATCTTTTGAGACTCACGTGGCCCAATCGTGTGTCTCAACCCTTTTAATTTTTTTGTGAAAAACATTGAAACTAGAAATTTAGCTGTATAGCAGTTTCTATAACTACTTAGGATTTTCCTCTCAATGAATTGTTCTTAGTATTGGAATGACAACCTTTCCCTTCAATGTCACTCTAAAAAGTTCTCCCTGGAACATACCGTTCAATAATGGAATACAGCAATAGTGATGCTTGGCTCCAAAAAGCCTTATGACTTATGAGACCAAAGTCAATTGAATTATTCATTCTCTCTGTAGCCAAAACAAAACCCCTGCAAAATGGGGATTATGGACCACATGTAGCCACCGATTTTGCATTTACAAATGGTGTGAATCGCAAAATTGACCATTTGCAAATGCAAAATAGCCTTTCAAGATGTATGAAAGTCTCTGGCAGTGCATTTAAGTAATCACATTTTTTTGCAATTACCCAAAATTGTGACTTTAAATAGGGAATTGCTATTTGTGATTCCCTAAACACATGTACCAAACATTTCCTAAATACAAAATGGGCATTTCAGAAATGCTATTACCATGGACTCCAAGTCAATGGTAACCATGTAAAAGTTTTTGAAAATGCACACAACCACGTAGAGCACACATGCCCCTAGGGCATGTGTGCTCTTCACATGCGCACATTGTGCTTTATGGGGTGCTTCAGGGGCACCCTTGGTTTTGCATTTCCTAATTTGTGATTACCAATTAGGTAATCCCAAATTAGGTAATTCAAAACCATTAGCACCAATTGGCCTTTTTTACTCCCATTGTAGTGTAGTTCCTATATTCCCAATAGGCTCTGCGCATTGGAATAATATATCCTATAGATGTGACGTAGGACTTAGGTCGACTAGGTCTCTATCGAACATATTAGACTTATTGTGAGTGCCAGCTAGCTCAGAGACCACTAGAAACTTTCTTGAATTCACAGGAAGGGATTAGTTTCTGACAACCGCATAAACCTGACAACTTTGTTTCCCAAGAATAAGAAATATATCTCTAGAGTCGCGGAAACAATAGATAGATATTTCACTTGTGCATGCTTCGTTCACTAGAGTTGTAGAGAAATAGAAAGACGGGCGTTTTCAATAAAAAGTATTTATTGAACAGTCTTCTTTCTCATACAGAAGAAATGAACTGCTACAATCGTAATACTGGTTGCAAAGTACAATGCGTACAGTATGAAGAGTATTATAAAATAATACTGTAAAAGCATGATATGGTTTCGAAGCCATAGAATACATACATTTATAAATAAAGACTAAAAGTACTCAACTGGTGCTTCTAAAATACGCCTAATCCGATGTCCCTAACCTAAGTCTAGTGTGAGAAGTTGGCCTGGTATATGATGTCCACAGTTCTGTGGGCACCTTGTATCAGTCCAAACAATCCCTTATGGTGGTGGTTGTAAGTCAACCTTATAGACAAGCTATCCTAGGGGTAGCGTGGACTAAGCAGCCTTAAAGGCTTAACTCCAAAGGACATGTGAAGCCAGCTGTTTTACCATATACAATCCTGTAATATCAAATGAAAGGACACCACACAAGTTATATATTATCAAAATATATGTATTTATTCTTAGAATAATCCCCACTACTCTTTATGAGCAATGAAGCACAAGCGTTTAAATAAAAGCACAGTATAACATAAACAAGTAGCACGGTTAGGATGAGGCCGGTGGCCACTCAAACCATATATCAAAAAAGTGGTATAACAATCACTAATCGATGGGGGGTAAGGCCTAGGGCCTTGTGAATCGTTGGGACTACACTGGACTAACAGCAGTTAGGACGGGAGTAGCCCGAGGTATTCGGGTGCAGTGCAGGAAGCACGGCTTGCACCAAT
The DNA here is from genome assembly GCF_964261635.1 of Lissotriton helveticus. Taxonomy (NCBI): domain Eukaryota; kingdom Metazoa; phylum Chordata; class Amphibia; order Caudata; family Salamandridae; genus Lissotriton; species Lissotriton helveticus. The sequence continues at coordinate 367,685,993 of NC_136068.1, read as the reverse complement.
GTAAAGTCAAGGGTGCGTAAAAGTTACAATGTTATTGCAAAAGGAGTCTTCCGACTGGACTAGGACTACCAAACTTTAGACTTAGGCACTAGAGGTGTGTACCAGTGTGGGGACACCGGCGCCAGTAAGTTACCTCACCCACAGGAAGCGGATGCACAGGTGCCAATCTGTGTCGGGTTTCGTCACGCAGTTCGATGGTGCCTGAGGATGAAGATGCTGCAGGCGTCCAGAAGAGAAGTGTCCGGTGCAATCCAAGGGTGGATCGAAGTTGAAGGGTACCTGAAAGCAGAGGGGACAGAGTCTGGGTCACTAGCCAGTGACCAGGAAGGAACCAGGAAGGAACCAGGCGATGTCGGGCGCAATCAGGTTGATGATGGGTGCCTTGTCTCCGCTGCCACATGGACTCTGGGGCACCGAGGATGTCCTGGAGTGAATCGCGAGCTGTACATCAAAGGTTCTCGCTGTCGGCGGTGTCGACTTCCGTATCGGAGTCAACAAGCCTTGGCAAAGGCAACCCACGCAGGATTCAAAGAAGGCTTAACACTCGGACCAGCAAGGTCAAAGCGGGTGCTCCTTTTCAGGGGAGCGAGGGCCAATCTGGGGCAACCAGACCAGCTGTGTAAATTCAAGGTTTCGTTGGTACTGGGGCCACTAACCAACGGGCAAGCGACTAGACCAACGCGTCAAGCAGGAAAATGCAAAAGGGCCCCACACAGCACTCGTCAAGTGTGGAGGGGTGAGATTTGGGGCTCAAGTTGCTTGGGGCTGGAGCTTCTCACACTCCAATGCACAGCTTCGATGGAGCCTTGGTTGCTGCACGGTCAGCGCTTTATGGTTTATCCAAGATGGCCGCTCGCACGCTTCAGGTCACCTCCACGGGTCTCAGCTCTGCATCGACTGTGGATCGGGCTGTTGGAAGGCAGGAAAGCCACAAGGGAGATTCTTCAGTCTTCTACGTCGAGTAGGATGTCGAAGGGTCCAGAGTTTCGTTTCATAAGTTTCAGTCAGGATAATCTGATGTGCATTGGCACTGCTCCCACCTATATTCCAAATCTGGGGGCTGGATTACCTGCTAGGTCCCTCCTATGGGTAGGACCCAGGAAGGGGGTGGGTACACCCCTTTCCTTTGTCCAGTTTGCCGCCAAGACTGGGGCTGGAGTGCCCCAGAACCGGTTTGACTGGAATCTGCCCAGTGACACCTTGTGTGCCCCAGGCAGTGTCTAGTTTCTTTCAACCCTCCCTGCTACAATCCACTATCTCCTGTCTGGGGTGGTGTGACACCTCCCTGTGACAGGAGATCCTTTGATCAAGCCTCCTCTGTCGAGTTTCGGTCAGCAGCAGGAGGCCAGACTCGTGTCTGTGGCAGCAGCATCCATTTTGTGATGCTGGGGCTCTGGTTAGGATTAACCACATTTGCAGTAAGTAACATGTCTTCTCCCTCTAGAAGGGTGGAATGCTACCCCCGTCGCCAGAATTGGCGAGGGGGTAGTATTCCAAAATGTATGACACCAAACACGACATGTTTTCATAAAGCCAAACCAAAGTTAGCATTAACCGCGAGGATTATAATGCACTTAAGAGTATATGGTATGGCAGTATCACTAGAACAGCTATAGGGAAATGGTTCCGAAAGCTGCAGACAGGCTCAGCTCATTCTCGAGCACCATCTCACATACAACCAAGCACTCTGCCTCCAGGATTGTTAAGGCCTGCCATAGGAGTGACTTATAGGTATATATGTGTCCAGATATAGGTTTAGACATAGGTATACTATATCTAAGCAAGGGGTGATTACACCACCTTGCCCCAGCTGTGTGAACAGCCAGTTGTGTCGATTTAAGTACCAGCCAGGGGTGGCAAAAGATATGCAGCAGCCCCTGGTAGGCCTTGGATGCACCTATGCCCTGGGCACCTATAGTGCACTGTACAGGGGCTGATTAGGTGTCCAGTACCAAATTGGTTATGTACCTATAGTACATGGAGTCCATTTAAAGAGAGAGCAGATAGCCTGGGCCCTGATTAGCAGGATCCCAGGCCAACTAAGTTGAAAACCAGCTAAACACAAGGCAAAAAATCTAGGGTAACCATAGTCAGGTATCCACCTTCCTACATAGCCCCCCCCCCCCCAAACGAAAGGAGATAAGGCTATCCTTGACCAGGTAAGCCTATATTGCCTAAGTGGCCATATAAGGAAGTACCTGCACTAGCATGGTTACCCCCTGTCTCATGGTCCACTAAGCAATCCCTCACCCTAGGGGTATCAGAGGGTCGCCACCATAGGGAATCACTACCTTTGGTGTGTTTTGGCAAAGTAAAAGGCTGGTGTTGAGATGGAGTACTGAAGTGAGGCTCCACTAATGTAGGGCTCAGCTTCCTCCAATCATTCTTCACCATGTGTGCCTTTCTTTCCTTGACTGAGTTGCACTGTGCTCTCAGGGTCAACCTCTGGCTGCCTACAGCTGGAGGCTGGGTCCCTTCTGTTGGCTTACTGGAGGGACAGGTCAGGTTTGGGGCCCTTAGGTCCCAGGTTTGGCTGTGCCTAACAGTTTCCATCTGTGGGAGGTCCCTAACTAGTGGTAAGGGGGATCCCTCAGGAGTTTTTAACTTTTTCACCTTGCTAGGGCTGCTAGCTTTGGTGCCCCTAATCTGCTGATGGGGGTGCCTTATTTGACAGGGGGCCCTTTGGGGCTCCCTGACCTCCTTGACCTCTGTAGCCCTGGGCTGACTGAGGCAGGGTAGAGAGGGGCAGGTTACCTGCTCCAGACTGGGTCCCACCTTGGACGGGTCCACTGACATCAGGGGCTCTGCCAGGCTAGGCCTGACTACCTCTGGGGCAGTTCCTTCACAAGGGGTAAGATCAGTTCCCTGAGGAGGCGGATCCTTTCCTAATGTCTGGTAGGAGGGAGATTTCTCTTCCTCCTCAATGCTCTCTGTTTGTGTGGAGTGATCCATAGTTTCAGGATTCACAACACATGAATCAGTTTGAGTTTAGGCTGTGGCCATCACAGCCCACCAACCTTTTCAGGAAGGGACTCAGTTTGGGTATAGGCTGTTATCATTACAGCTTTGCTAACCTTTTCAGGAAGGGATTTAGCTGAAGATGGGGCTGAGTCTTGCACAGCCCTACCAACCTTTTCAGGAAGGACATCTTGGATTGGGGCTGTAGCCATTACAGCCCCAATAACCTTTCCATGGAGATTTACCATTTTGGAATGGGTTTCTTGTTCCACCTCAGCCCAGGCTGGAATTTCTAAATCATTCCCAAGTAGACAATCTACAGGCAAGTTTGATGACACTGCCACTCTCTTTGGGCCAGTGACACCTCCCCAGCTGAGATTTACTACTGCCATGGGGTGATTTCTCTGCACTCCATCAATGTTTGTCACCTGGTATGTGGCACCAGGTAAAAGGTGCCTTGAGGGGACTAGATTCTCAGTCACCATGGTGATACTAGCCCCTGTGTCTCTGTAGGCCTCAACTTTTTGACCATTGATGATGGGCTCCTGTCTATACTTGCTCAAAGTATTTGGGCAATCAGTGAAGTTGACAAACCCCATGCCATTTTCATATACAAGAGTATCTGGACTAGGGGACCTGGTTAGGCCAGAATCCACCTGCGCTCCAAAAGTAAACCCACCCAAATTCTTGGGGGTGCTCCCACCACCTGGGGGATTACTGCTGACAGTAACAGGAGGTGTTGGAGCTTTACTTGGAGGTATATTTTCTTTATTGCTATTCCTTGGACAACAGCTGTCTGTTTTCCAGTGGCCAGGCTGTTTACAGTCATGGCAGTAAGGTTTCCTCTGGGTAGAGGAGTTGTTTTGGGACCCACCCCCATCCTTGGAGTTTGGGGGCCCTGTGGGAGACTTGTCTTTAGATTCATCCCCACCCTTCTCTTGAGCCTTGGAAGTATCCTTATTTTGCTCATTACCCTGATTCTTAGGCCTAATCCTGGTTCTGACCCATTTGTCTACCCTCTTACCGAATTCTTGTGGAGAAGTCAGATCTGAGTCCAGCAGGTGCTGGTGTAAAAGCTAGTTCTGACAATTACTTAGGATCTGCTCCCTCATAATCAAATTATACAATCCTGTATAGTCATGTACTTTGCTGCCATGTAGCCAACCTTCCAGAGCCTTAGTAGCACAATCTACAAAATCAGTCCAGTCCTGAGTCTGAGCTTTTTGGGTGTCTCTGAACAACAACCTGTATTGTTCAGTGGTTAATCCAAACCCATCAATAAGAGCACTCTTCAGGACATTGTAATTTTTAGCATCCCCAGCTCTAACAGTGAGGAGCTTATCTCTCCCTTTCTCAGAAAAGGAGAGCAACAAGATTGCTGCCCACTGATCTTGGGGGACCTGATGTACCATGCAGGCCCTCTCCGTGACAGTTATCCATTTGTGGATATCATCCCCATCTCTGTAGGGGGGCACAATCTTACTCAGGTTTCTAGTATCATAGGACCTGTCTTTATCCTTTGGGATATTGCTGCCACCAGTGGGAGTCTCCCCACTCAATCTCTGCACTCTTGCAAGAGCAAGTGCAGCTTTGGCCAGGGCTAATTCCTCTCTTTCTATTTGGAGATTAACTGCTCTCATCCTGGCCTTATGCTCTCTTCTTTGAGGAGAAGTCATTCCTCTCTGTGATTCTCTTGAGGCACTAGAAATGGGAGAATCCCTGGAAGGGCTTCTCTCTCTCCTATTGCCTGGGAGAATCCGGGTATGTACTCTGGGGAGGTGCTGGCCCTCTCCATTTCCATGTAGGTCCAAGTTGGCTTGGCTAAGCCTTACCACTGGTACCTGGTTATCACCTTGACCATGATCTGACTCTTCACCTTCTGATTCAGGGTCTACCTCCTCATTTTCTACTTCTGGGGAGGTGTTCTCAGTGTCTGGGGGACTCACTCCTTCTCCTGATCCTGAGGGAGCTACTCTAGCTTTCTCAAGGTCATCCTTTTCTAGGATGGCTATCATGATATGAATGGTAGGGTTGTGACCCTTTCTCAGCTTCCTTGCAGTGCACAAGGCACTCAAGTCTTTGTAGCTGAATTTGTCATAGCTGGAGGTTGCCTGTGGAGGGTCAACCCTCACAGGTAGAGACCCTGTAGGTTCACCTGTGCCAGACATGACTCTAGTGTGGTGTAAGTGATGCACCTACCTACACTAAGTGTTTTCCTACTGTCCCTTACTAGTGAGTTGTAGTCAGGGTGTGCTAAGCCCTTCTACCTACAACCACTAAGTTCAGTAGAACTCAAATATGCTAAGCTTTTATTTATATGTACCTATGGTACTTAATGTGATCTTTCAATTTGATAAAAAAGATTGCAAAGGTAAAACAACAGCAAGCTCAAATTCGTACCGCTGCTTACCAATGTGAGAAGTTGGCCTGGTATATGATGTCCACAGTTCTGTGGGCACCTTGTATCAGTCCAAACAATCCCTTATGGTGGTGGTTGTAAGTCAACCTTATAGACAAGCTATCCTAGGGGTAGCATGGACTAAGCAGCCTTAAAGGCTTAACTCCAAAGGACATGTGAAGCCAGCTGTTTTACCATATACAATCCTGTAATATCAAATGAAAGGACACCACACAAGTTATATATTATCAAAATATATGTATTTATTCTTAGAATAATCCCCACTACTCTTTATGAGCAATGAAGCACACGCGTTTAAATAAAAGCACAGTATAACATAAACAAGTTGCACGTTTTGGATGAGGCCAGTGGCCACTCATACCATATATCAAAAAAAGTGGTATAACAATCACTAATCGATGGGGGGTAAGGCCTAGGGCCTTGTGAATCGCTGGGACTACACTGGACTAACAGCAGTTAGGACGGGAGTAGCCCGCGGTATTCGGGTGCAGTGCGGGAAGCACGGCTTGCACCACTGTAAAGTCAATGGTGCGTAAAAGTTACAATGTTATTGCAAAAGGAGTCTTCCGACTGGACTAGGACTACCAAACTTTAGACTTAGGCACTAGAGGTGTGTACCAGTGTGGGAACACTGGCGCTCGTAAGTTACCTCACCCACAGGAAGCGGGTGCACAGGTGCCAATCTGTGTCGGGTTTCGTCACGCAGTTCGATGGTGCCTGAGGATGAAGATGCTGCAGGCATCCAGAAGAGAAGTGTCCAGTGCGATCCAAGGGTGGATCGAAGTTGAAGGGTACCTGAAAGCAGAGGGGACAGAGTCTGGGTCACTAGCCAGTGACCAGGAAGGAACCAGGAAGGAACCAGGCGATGTCGGGCGCAATCAGGTTGATGACGGGTGCCTTGTCTCCACTGCCACGTGGACTCTGGGGCACCGAGGATGTCCTGGAGTGAATCACAAGCTGTCCCACAAAGGCTCTCGCTGGCGGCAGTGTGGACTTCCTGATCAGAGTCAACAAGCCTTGGCAAAGGCAACCCACGCAGGATTCGAAGAAGGCTTAACACTCGGACCAGCAAGGTCAGAGCGGGTGCTCCTTTTCAGGGGAGCGAGGGCCAGTTTGGAGCAACCAGACCAGCCATGTGAATTCAAGGTTTTGTCGGTACTGGGGCCACTAGCCAACGGGCAAGTGACCGGACCAACGCGTCAAGCAGGAAAATGCAAAAGGGCCCCACGCAGCACTCGTCAAGTGTGGAGGGGTGAGCTTCGGTGCACAAGCTGCTTCTCACACACCAATGCACAGCTTCGAGGGAGCCTCGGTTGCTGCACGGTCAGCGCTTTGTGGTTTATCCAAGATGGCCGCTCCCACGCTTCAGGTCACCTCCACAGGTCTCAGCTCTGCATAGACTGTGGATCGGGCTGTTGGTAGGCAGGAAAGCTGGCTCTTGTTGATCTCTGTTGCTCGAGTTCTGGCGGGAACTGCAACAAAGCAAACGTTGAGGTGCTGGATGGTGCCTGTTTGCACAGGGTGGTCACTCCTTGACCACAAGGGAGATTCTTCAGTCTTCTACGTCGAGTAGGATGTCGAAGGGTCCAGAGTTTTGTTTCATAAGTTTCAGTCAGGATAATCTGATGTGCATTGGCACTGCTCCCACCTATATTCCAAATCGGGGGCTGGATTACCTGCTAGGTCCCTCCTATGGGTGGGACCCAGGAAGGGGGTGGTTACACCCCTTTCCTTTGTCCAGTTTGCCGCCAAGACTGGGGCTGGAGTGCCCCAGAACCGGTTTGACTGGAATCTGCCCAGTGACACCTTGTGTGCCTCAGGCAGTGTCTAGTTTCTTTCAACCCTCCCTGCTACAATCCACTATCTCCTGTCTGGGGTGGTGTGACACCTCCCTGTGACAGGAGATCCTTTGATCAAGCCTCCTCTGTCGAGTTTCGGTCAGCAGCAGGAGGCCAGACTCGTGTCTGTGGCAGCAGCATCCATTTTGTGATGCTGGGGCTCTGGTTAGGATTAACCACATTTGCAGTAAGTAACATGTCTTCTCCCTCTAGAAGGGTGGAATGCACCCCCGTCGCCAGAATTAGCGAGGGGGTAGTATTCCAAAATGTATGACACCAAACACGACATGTTTTGATAAAGCCAAACCAAAGTTAGCATTAACCGCGAGGATTATAATGCACTTAAAGAGTATATGGTATGGCAGTATCACTAGAACAGCTATAAGGAAATGGTTCCGAAAGCTGCAGACAGGCTCAGCTCATGCTCGAGCACCATCTCACATAAAACTAAGCACTCTGCCTCCAGGATTGTTAAGGCCTGCCATAGGATTGACTTATAGGTATATATGTGTCCAGATATAGGTTTAGACATAGGTATACTATATCTAAGCAAGGGGTGATTACACCACCTTGCCCCAGCTGTGTGAACAGCCAGTTGTGTCGATTTAAGTACCAGCCAGGGGTGGCAAAAGATATGCTGCAGCCCTTGGTAGGCCTTGGATGCACCTATGCCCTGGGCACCTATAGTGCACTGTACAGGGGCTGATAAGGTGTCCAGTACCAAATTGGTTATGTACCTATAGTACATGGAGTCCATTTAAAGAGAGAGCAGATAGCCTGGGGCCCTGATTAGTAGGATCCCAGGCCAACTAAGTCGAAAACCAGCTAAACACAAGGCAAAAAATCTAGGGTAACCATAGTCAGGTATCCACCTTCCTACATCTAGTGTGAGGGAAGAAGTAAGTGAGGTGTAGCTTAAGTTTAGTATTCTTTGCCAAGAATCTATCCAAGATTTCTCTTAGGGTCTAATCAGCTCCGTACCTTGGTTTAGCATGAAGGAGGTCTGGTATCTCTCTGTCTCAGGACTCGATTTCCCAACAACCCGCAAGGGTAGCTTGGACACACTGGAGCTGGATTTCTCAGCAGGAGAAAAGACAGCATCTCTCTCAGTGCGTCTTGCTGGAGGGTCAGCTTCCTTCAGCACTTGCTGCAGCGAGTAGCGTCGGGCAAGTAGATAGTCGAACTGCTCCAAACCACTGTGTGTTTGCTTGGGCAAGTGTAGGCATATTTATACCTTGAAGGTGCTGAGTTTGACGTAAGGTTGGACATAAGAACGTCATCAAAGGGTCCCAGTTCTTTGAAAACTCCATGAGTTCTTGGATGAATCAATATTCAAGCAGGGGGAAGTCCCTGACTGCTGAAGGCGGGTTTTTCCAAGAAATCGTTGTAGATTTTTGAAACTAGTGGAAGTAGCCATTGCGTATTGGGACTGCATGATCTATGTCTTAATATGGTTATGATTTCTATGCCTATATAAGGATATGGTACTTTATACCTATATAAGCGCATGAATTGGGAAAATTACACTAGGGTCCTAAAATGCTATACAACACCCACTCCACGTATTTTATCCGATATTACTAAATCTGTAAGCATCTGAAACATAACTAAAGAATGGTCTCCTGGCAGGTGCAAGTGAGGAAGTTCTGGATCGTTTACAGGTGGTGCAAAATACTGCAGCCAGGTTGGTGCTAAATGCACCCCCCAGATCCTCCTCCAAACCGTTACTTCATAAACTTCACTGGTTACCAATACGCCAACGAGTGAAGTTTAAGACCTGCTGTATTATCCACAAAGGCCTCAATCAATTAGGACCAGAGTATTTGGCGAACAAATTTGTTCCTTATGTTCCCACCCGTGCTCTTAGATCCAGTGACCAGTTGTTATTAAATGTCCCTAAGATAACTAAAGCCAGGTTAGGTGGCAGGGCTTTGTCTGTTGTAGGTCCCAACTTGTGGAATTCACTCCCGCTTTCACTGAGGCAATGCAATGACCACCTTCAATTCAGAAAATACCTCAAAACTTTTCTGTTTGATTCACTCTAATTAGCATTTCTGTGGGCTTACAGTGTTTTTCTAATTCTTTGCTCTTTTATCAGTTTCTGTACCGGTTGTTTGCAGCGCGGAGATACTCCTTCGGGTGTTTATTCATAGCGCTATATAAACCTGTAAATAAATAAATAAAATAAAAGAATGTGTTCACGATCCCACCCAAATATACATCAAATGCATTTAAAAAATGGTTGTACACAAAAATCAGTATTTGTACTGTACAAATTTTAAAAACATTTGTTGTCATTCAAAGCATATTTAACGACATTGAAAATGCTATCTGAAAGAATCATGAAAGACATTTATGAAATGGCTCTAAGTTTACAGAAGAAAAAGTCGAGACCACTCCATAGCAGAATATATAAACTGTTATTATTTTGGAGGACAAGGCCAAATATTGTCTCTAGGAAGTGTTCCAAAGGTATTTCTTGTTCTCTAAGAATAGTTCTACTTTAAGCACATTACTTAGTGCCAAAAAAAAAGTTCAATTTTGGAAAAAGTCAAATCAAAATAGTAGAAAAATAGAGTTCCAAAGTTAGATGTTTTGTTTTGAAAAGCGAAGGACGAATTCAGAGTTCATGGAACGCTGTGTGCTAATTTTCAAAAGTTATTCCCGGTGTCAGGAGAAAACATCAAATCGTCTAAGCTGGCAAAGAAATCGTCTACCACAGTAGGTGAAAGTTGAACCACTTCATTAAGTAGATCAATTGTACACAGATGAGAATCATCGCCGTCAGCGTCAACCGCATTAGCAACGTTCACAGTAGATGGTACCTGTGTGCCTGTTGGTCCATGAATCTCACTAGCAGGAACTTGCGTCTGTGAGACTTCAATGAATGCCGTCATCAGAAATTGGTAGCCGTTGGGGACAACACAATGTGTGAGCCGTTACCGGACCTAGCAAAGCGTCAACATTCGTTGGCTGTGCTGATGGAAGTGTCAAACAAACGTCTAACACGTATTCCTCTCCACAAAGTAGGCATCGTAGAACAGGTAATATGCAATCTTGCCAGATTGGTCTGAACGAAAGGAACCATGTGGTCTTCAGATCTCTTAAACGAGCCAAGCCAAGAATCTGTGTCATTCGGTCACGAAACTGCATCGCCAGAAGAGCACTTTCCATGATAATCTGGGTATCGCTTGTGACTGTACTTGCCATATCGGAGCAGAAGAAATAAAAATAGTATCCCTGCTACGAGTCCCAAAATGAGAGGCAGACCGCCGAACACAGAGTGCATGAAATTTGGAAAAATGCCTAGGACTGCTTCAAAGGGTGTTAATAGTCCCGAAAAAATCATCTTAAATACATGTGCCATACCACTGGTATCAGACATGTTTAAGATACGACCTAACATTTCTGCGAAATGTATTGGGCAGTTTGTTGGTAATAGGGCATGTATCTCCGCAGAGGACCTTGCCACTTGCAGATCATACATCTCTTTGGACAAGGTCACTGGCACAGTTTTTTGTAAAAGAATGGCTTTCATTCTGCTTAAAGTATCAATTCGAATAGAAGAGATGTTCAGTGAAGGCCAGAGGGGCAACTCCCCATCTGTCTTCGTTTTAGGAAACAATAATTGCATACAACAAGTGACCCTGGATGACGCACTAACGAGATAGGCTATACCTGGCATCATTCCACAACAGCTGTGATCATTCAACATTATGTAGCTACCATTGGATAGCTGCCTAAAAACTGGATTTATCACTGCTGCCGGGGAACCGTGCATGTGGCAAGAAAGGTTGTTTGAAGAACCCTCACAGACTCCATGTAAATTAATACCTTGACACAAAAGTGTACCGCTTAGTGAATGTTTGCAATTGTTCCCACTAAGAAATTTTTCCTTTCCCCCACTCCAACATGTGTGAGTGTATAGTAAATCCCAGGTTGACTTAATGTATTCTTTACCCAACCTTTCATTCAGGCCTGCTGGTATGTGTTTCAAGCAATACCAAAACTGGAAAATTGTCACTGGTATCGTGATGGTGCCATGTATTATCCATTCTATGGCTGGTTTCTCAGAAACTGTTAATGCTAATCTTTCCAGTTTTTCAATGCTCAGCACTGTATAGTCTGCTCCCCTCTGTGTCAAAGAGATTTGTTTATCTGTAAGGTTAAATGCAGAAAACAATGACGTGGTGTTGATTAGATGCCATGGCACGTAGCCCGAACTGAGATTTTGTAACGTCCAGCCTAGCAGCATTAAAGAACGTATTTGGGACTGACCATGTTGTAACATTAGCAAGTCTTGTTCCATGATGTCAATGGCAGAGGATAATATGCTGTCCAAAGAAAAAATTCTGAAGGACAGAGTCTTAAACCCATTGTCCACTACAGAGAGAGCTTTCTCCAAATATAATGCAATCAATTTCTCGTATCCGTTCTGCAGTTTCTATTTGTGAGATTTTTCAAGCTTCATTATAAGCAGCGTATATACCGGCGTGTGTGAAATGTTTATGACGTGGTTTACGAGGTCCCAATAGGAATTCTCTTAAATCAACGCCATCTTTAGGTGAAGATAAGTGTTGTTTAATATCTGGAAGTGTTCATTTCTGTAGCCATTCTATGCACAGTTTTCCTACACTGTATGTTGTTACTATCCCTGGATATTGTCTCTGGATATACCTTGGGTCTGGCCTGGTTACTGTAAATCCTTGTGTTTTGTTCAGGAATCTATCTTGACAGTTATTCGTGTCTGTTGGCCAGATTAACCATTTTTTCCAAACAGGATTAGTTCTGTTCTATCGTATAATGTAGTTTACGTCTACCTCCTCATCTGTAGTTCTATTACTATCAGTTGTGGGTTTAGGTATGGACGGTTTGTTTAAGTCTTTTATCTTAGCTATGCCAAGACAAGATGTCTGTTGAATAGTGTCAATTAAAAACATTATTTGTTCTGGGATGAGGCAGGCTCTGAATAAGGCTTCTAAACCTTGCACCTGCCAGTCTTTTGTGCCCCAGACAGTTTTTGTCTCAATGTTGTCTTTCGAAAAGTCAAAGCCTAATGTAGACAGCTGAGCATAAAAGGCTGCAGAATAAACTTGCTTAGTATTGGTCAACATACTTTTCATTCCTGTTTGATTTACATTTTTAAAGTAAAAAGTTTCTAGATTTGTGACATTGAAGCCTGAAAAGTATGGACATTTTGCATAAAATGTTTTCGAACTGCCTTTTGGAGGCGTTGGACAATGTTCCCATTGATTATAGGTAAAAATGATGAAGCAAAGCTTCGCATATTTTGCGGCTTGCCGAAGTCAAGAACCTCGTTTATGTGTAATAAGGTAACAAAAGCGTATGTTTTACTAACATTTATTTTGTTTAGGCAAAGTTCCCGAAGCTTGCCTATGTGTATTTCTAATGAATTTAATCCGTGTCCTCTAATATGGCCGCCGCTTGTATTTTAGTTACTGCGCATGCGTCAGCCACACTCACGTGTCCTGACGCGTCTGCAGAAGTGGAGGGAAAGTTATGCGCATGCGTAATTCATAGCTGTGCTTATCATGTGGTACTGCTCGTGCCACTGCTCTTGTGCCCGTGTCAATGTAGCTAACATTTAATGCAATAATTTTATTTCTTGATGATGAGTTAAAAGTACAAACCCTATGATGTATTTTCATAATGACATTATTATGTATTAACTTGTTTTCGCTTACTTTTCATGTACCGCGGGGAATGGGGGTCCAAACTGATTGGGAGCCATATTGACGGTCTCTTCTGCGCATGACCAGGGAGCATTGAAAAGTGGCCACTTTGGACAGTGGAACTCAGCCAGCTGGCAGCCACAGTCAAGATGCGCCTGGGAAAGCCACCTCTGCGCTACGAGAACGGCGAATGTTGCTCCTCATGTGTTACAATGTTAATTTCCTGCACAGTTCTCATGAGAACCCCAAACCTGCTAGGCGGTACCCAAATATGTTAATGAAGGCTTCAAATCGTGTATTGTGATTGGTGTGTTACCCAAATCCTACCTTAGGACCAATCGAAATTGAGGGATTCTGACACTTTGCAACATTGGGGGGTGGTACACTGTCCCCAAACTGTATATCTACCCTGGGTTCATCTAGTGAACCGTCCGACTTGTCTGGTTTAGCTGACCTGTCACTGACCCAACGCACTCAATAGGTGACTGAAGATACAGAGCGCTGCGGAGCACTCTGTCCGAATTTGACCATAGACTAAGGTTCTACTGAACCTTAAAGTGCTGGCAAAGCACTTAGCTGGGAGTTCGCTGACCCAATCGGGGTCTTGATCGATAGCTGCAGAGCGGGTGGAGCGCAGGCGTTGCTTCCGAACTGTGGGTTCCGGTCCTGTCCTGAAGAGGGTCCTGTCCTGAGGGTTTGCTGTCCTGTCCTGAGGGTCCTGTCCTGATTCCTATTCCGAGGGTATCCTGTCCTATCCTGGGTGTCCATTCTGCACCTGCTGTCCTTTGAGGGGTATCCTTCCTTGAGGGTTTCCTGTCCTTAACTGACCCGTGGCCAGGGTTTGGTTTCCACACCTTTCTAGGTAAATATTGCTCTGAACCTCTTGAAATTCTTGCACCTTCTGAATTTCTAACTTTTGCTTTAATAAAGTTCAACATTGCATATGTTATATTTTCCATGCCTTTCTGCAACTATTGAAAGTCATTTATATTTTTCCATAAGTTTATTCCTATGTCTTCTCATTTGTTAGAAATTATATTTTGCATAGCAGTGTGTCATTTCCTGATATGGTCTAGAACTTCATTGCCTAGATTGTTCAAAGGCCCATTCACCTTAAGGGAAGCGTGTTATTCATTATAAACTCTCCTATAGTCACCCACACTTAGGCTATCCCTGTTTAGATAATACTGACTTGCATAGTATCTTTTCTCGTTACATTTTATTAGTACCTTGATGATTACTCTGTCATTATTTCTTTATGCATATATAATTTACGTTATCTTGGTTATTGATTGCCTTGTTTTATTGTACCTCATGCAAGAAAATAATGAACTTTAGATAAACATTTTAAAACTTCCAGTTGTCCGTGGTCATTTAAACAGTATTTGAATGTTATTGGTTGGGTTTGTATTTTGCTGCCTTTCTTTTACAGCTAGCTCCCTGATTCATTGTGGACATTAGGCACCCGCATCGGTGGATGGTAAGTCGGGTGCACCGAAAATTGGTAGCAGGGAACACACACACACCAACTTGGTAGAGCTCGTGAAGTCACCTGATCGATGTATATGGTGATTTGAAAAGTATATGGGCCCTGAAGCCGGAAACGGCGAAAACTATTGGTCGGGTGGCCTCGCGCGCTCTATCAGTTTTCTGGTAGCTAGAGGATGGTTAGGGACTAGTTGAGAGTAAGGCAGGGATTAGTTGGACTAGTTAAGTCGGAAGCTGCTATTATATTAATGCTGCTATAAGAGCGGCTGTTCTGAGGGAACTGATCACTCTCTTGTGAATACGCATGCAGAAATTCATGAATTACTGTATTGCCATTATTCTTGTTCTTATATTGTTATATGTACTAATCCATGCAATTGTCAATCGTTTTGTTGTATGTTGTCCGAACTCCCCGGGGAATTGAAAGGGCAAGTGGTGAATAGAATCCATTGTCCTGAGGTCACAGGTTCGAGGAAAGTTAGGTGCAGGTTAGGATAACCGGGAAGCACTAACTAGGGTTTTCTGAATACATGTGTGAATAAATGACAGTAACGGGGTTCATTGGCAAAATTCCCATAGTGGCGTAACCTAGTAAGGGTCACATCGGAAGAGTAGCAGGTTCCTCGGAGCTAGCGTGAAAGCAGAGGGGTCCGCTGAGAAACCTTAAACTCGGAATATATCCCGGAAAGAAGTGGATGAGTTTAGGGGAATAACAGGTTCACCGATGCTAGAGTGAAGGGTAGGCGGAAGAGATCTGCCCGCAGCGAGTGAAAAGTAAATGGAAGTAGTTTACTTGCAGTAAAACAATTCTTTCTCTGTCTAGACACTTGAGCACTGTGGCGAATGTGTATTTGTTGTAAAATAACCAAGCACTGAGCACTTTAAAAGAAAGAAAGTTTCCGTTACCTTGTGAAGGGAGGGAGTCAGTCGCGAAGCGCCTCTGACGTCACTCTGTGCCGCGCTAGGATTGGTAGAAGCAGCGGGCGGGTAGCGGAGCTGGAATTGTAAAGGAGGGGTGAGCGCCGGAGCGTGGGAACTGTCTCACGAAGGGGCCGCGCACCCATTGGCGGAGCTTATTTAGTGTCGCGCACCCATTGGTTGCACGAATTTCTGAAGCGCGTTCTGATTGGAGGTAGTTTGTAAACAAAGTTTAGCGCAGAAGTCGTATGTGGCACTCGCAGACTACAGGAACTCGACCTGATCCAAGGCACCTAGGGTTTGAAAGGGATCAGTGGAAGACTAATAGATACGATATTATGTACGGAACCAAGAGAAAAATGTCCCTTGTAAGTAAGGTGAAAAATTATTTTAAAACGGACAAACCGATTAAATCTAGGGAAGGTGTTCTTGTCCCAGCACCCAATACTCCCGCCTCATTCATGATGTTTGACCGAGGGTACAATACCTGTGTGTGGCTGGAGAATTGGGTGAAGTACACAAAAGATGACGGAGTATTGGCTTTCCCGTTAGATGGTACTTTCAATGGTAGGATCTTATTTAATTTAAGAACCCGAATGAATGAACTGCATCCCAGACCGAGACTAACGCAGTATGAGGCATTAGAGGAATGGGAGATTGAGGCTTTTGAAAGAGAAAGACCCCGAATGGACAAGGGTTTGACCAAGTGGTACCCCAGGCAGAAACAGGAATCCAGGGATAAAAGGATGAAACAGTGGAGGCAGAGCATGATTGTTGAGGGTCTGTTTCCCATGATGCCGGCATGTCATAACATTGGAGCGGGTGAGAAAAGTGCTGAAAAATGTAAGCATTGGGGGGCCCTGGGGGATTCAGATGATGAACTAATAGATGACATCTGTACCAGAAGTCCGCCACCCTACAATGAGGGAACCCGACCTTCCAGTGTAGGAGATGTTCCCCGACGCCACTTCCTAAAGGAAGAAGACAGGTCCCTGGGACTGGGAGGGGGTGGTCAAGTATTGCCCTATCCTGAAAAACCCGAACCGACGGAAACAAGGGATATATATCCCAAAGTGCCCGCGAGCCAGGAAGAAAAATATTCACGTACGAAAATCTTTTTTCCCAGACCCTTGTATGAAAGCGAAGAGAAACCATCGAATTCAGGACTGCCTTTTGTTCAACCTCCATATGGGGAAGAGCGCAGGTCCTTTAATACTGGAACTTTATTCCCGAAACCTAATTATGGGGGAGGACCAAGTGAAACGCATCCTACTGCCCCGAGTTTTACTCCTCCGTTGACCCCACAGATATTACATGACACAACTTTAAGAAGGGTACTAGTGGAAAAGGAGCAAGAGGCTCTAGCTAGACAAAGGACAGAAATAATTCAGAAAATCTCCCAGTTAAATACCAGTCCTGAGGCATTGACTATTCCAGTAACTATAGGACCGGTGGTTCCGTTATACGGAAATGGTCAGGGAAATCCGATTACTCCAGTTATGACCCCAGGCATGGCAACCCCGAGACAGGAACCGATCATCATAGATGATCAGTCCAGTGAGTGCGAGTCTGAAGTTGCGTTTTTGGAATTGCCAAACAAACAGACTGGAAAGGGAATACAGCAGAGGCATAACCCTTTTAATACAAAAGAAATTAAATTAGAGACAGCAACAGGTACTAGGAATGTCTCTCTGGTAACTCCGGATGAAATTGAGAGTTGGAGTCGTGAATTAGAGAAGCAGACTCCGCAAACAAAGCCTTTAGACCTCTACAAGCTGAGGGTCGAAATAGAAGAATTAATGGCAGGAAATGTGGGGTTGGATCGATTGAATACCTACTCTGAAGAAGAATTGTCGTTCATATGTAAAAGCTTTACAAGGAACACCAGAGTGCTCCACGAAAAACTGACCAAAACAGCAGTTAGTATGGGGGTAGATATCTCAAAATCCAAGCCCTTACAGAAACCGTACAGAGCAGACTTCTCAGACAAAGATATAGAACACCTGAATGTGGCAGGGAAGAAGTTGCAGATTAAAGAATTAATGGGGGTACTGCAGAAATGGGGAGATGTGGAAAGATGGAGAAGCAGGTGGGCGAAAAAGAGGGAAGAGGTTCGCTCCCGACAAGTGACTCCTGAGTTTGCTTTAAGAGAGGTAGAAAAACCTGAGCAGTTATGCCCCATGCGCGAAGTTCCAGGAGGGAAATATGTGCATGTGCCCTGGTCTAGGCAGGATATTGTGTCCTTCACGAACGATTTTCCAAAATTACGAGAGAAACCAGTTGACTGGTACAGGCAGGTGGAAAGGTTCGTGAAGGTACAGAAATGTCTGTGGAAAGACCTGGATGGGTTTTTCGACATTGTGGTTCCAGTAGATTTATGGACCCAGTGTAAAATAAACATAGACTGGCCGAGTGAGGAGTACCCAAGAAATAAAGAAACAGGGGAGCCATCAAAGGATGTCATGCGAAAATATGAGCAGGTAATTCAGCACTTGAAAGAAAAGGTGCCCGCAAAGGAAACTGATTGGACAAAAATAGATAGAACAACACAGGAAAGGGACGAGACAGTGCACTCCTTCTATGAGAGGTTATTGCAGGTATTTAAAACATACAGTGGTATTGATAACATCGACCTGAAGGATATGACGCACTTTATTTACAGGTTTGTAAATGGTTTAAGACCTGAAATTTGTCAGTGGATAAAAGATAATAAAATCTGTTGGCATACTAAGAAAATGGATGAGGTCCTGCGGTACGCTAAGTACTGCGAGGATGAGATGGCAGAAAAGAAAAAGGCCCTCAAGGAAAAGGTGATGTGGGCTCAGGTGAAGCTCGCAGAACAGCAGGAAAAACAATTGAGTAACATGGTTAAAAATGCTGAGAACAAAGGTCCTGGGGGAGGGGGTGGAGGAAAGCCCCGGCCCAAATTTAGCAGGGAAGAGGCTATGAAAAAATTTCCCTGCCATCAGTGCGGCGAAATTGGACACTGGCGAAACGAGTGTCCCCAATTAGTAGATATTAATGAAAAAACTCCTGATTTAACTCCACAGACGCAGAAAGAAAGACCAAGAAAGACTCAACCCCAGGTAAAAACAGTTCAGGTGCCTCGAGCACCCAAGCAGGTATACAGGGGAAGACAGGCAGAAGATGAAGAGATAGAGGTTTGGGAAAGCGGGGAGAACAGAAATACAGCAACTTCGCAGTATCTGCTGAATGATACCTTCCTTTGTAATGATCAGGACTGACGGGGCCTGAGAGGGGAGGACGAGGAGTGCGTACTTGGCGCTTCCTTGCCGGTAGACCAGTCTGGACCATATATTGAAGGAAAGGTTGACGGAAATGATGTCACCTTTCTGTTGGACACTGGCGCTACCCGTTCTACTGTAAGAACAGTGGACGTTCCAAACCTACCCCTCTCGGGAGAAAATATCCAAGTAGTGGGTGTATCTAATCAATTGATTAGTACTCCTGTTACCGAACCAATGGAGATTTCAATTGGAAATTTTAAACAGATGCATAGATTTGTCGTCTGTGACACCAGTCCAGTGAATCTACTGGGTCGTGATTTGCTGTGCAAAATGAACTGTACCATCTTTTGCACACCAAAAGGTGTTGAAATACAGACCCCAGATGAAGATGGCATTTATAAATTATTGTTGCTTAGACCTGACTCAGAAATTAAAAGATTGACCCTGCAGGACTTGCCCCAAGAACTCCAGGAAGCCGTAAAGCCAGAGGTGTGGGATTTCACTGGAAAAGATGTGGGGTTGATGAAAGATGTGGACCCCATACAGATAGCCATCAAGGACAATGCAGTATATCCTAACACTAGGCCCTACCGAATGAATGCTGAAGTGAAAGCAGGTGTCACTCTGGAAATACAAAAATTATTAGAAGGAGACATCATACAGGAAGTGATGAGCAGCCCATGTAACTCACCGATTATGGGCATCAAAAAGCCTAGTGGCAAGTATAGGGTAGTGCAGGACCTGAGAAAGGTTAACAAAATTGTAGTTCCTTGCTGCCCTATTGTCCCGAACCCTGCAGTGATATTGTACCAGATTCCTTGGGATGCTGAATGGTTCACTGTGATTGATTTATGTCATGCATTTTTTTCGATACCCCTGCACCCCGACAGCAAATTTCTTTTCTCATTTGCCTTCGAGGGTCACGTGTATTGTTGGAACCGGGTCCCTCAAGGGTATACAGAGAGCCCCTCTATCTTTAATCAGATCTTGAAAAAATGTCTAGAGACTTTGATCTTACCTGGGAACTCTGTGTTAGTGCAGTACATAGACGACCTTCTACTGGCGTCTAAAAGTCACAGGGACTGTGTAGTTGATACCATTGCCCTCCTAAATCATCTGTGTGAGAAAGGGCATAAAGTGGCCCCTGACAAACTACAGTTCTGTGCGAAATCAGTGAAATATCTAGGACACCAGATAGAAAAGGGTGTCAGAAAAGTCACATCAGAAAGAGTGAGAATAATTCAAAAGATGCAGTTGCCCCGTACTCAAAAAGATGTCAGAATGTTCCTGGGAGTATTAGGGTACTGCAGACAGTGGATTCTGGGATTTGCAGCCTTAGCCAGGCCCTTGATAAAAATGACCACGAGAGGAATGCCAGATGTTGTAGAGTGGGACGATGAAAGTCTAATGGCTTTCACAAGACTGAAAAACTGTCTGTGTACAGCCCCTGCGTTGGGAATGCCAGATTATTCCAAAGAGTTTGCCCTTTTCTGTGACACTCGCGATAATTGCGCATTGTCAGTCCTGACTCAAGAACATGGCACGACCAGAAGGCCTGTGGCTTATTTCTCTGCCACATTGGACCCAGTAGCTGCTGGGTTACCAGGCTGTCTGAAAGCAGTAGCTGCTACCTGTGCAAGTTTGGAACAGAGTAAGTCCATTGTCATGGGACATCCTGTGACCGTGTATGTTTCACATGGAGTGGTAATTCTATTGACCAGAACTAAAACACAGTATCTCACCCCTAGTCGGCTGACTAAATACGAGAGGATTCTTGTGGGTGCAGCAAATGTAAGCATTGTTAGGTGCGGTATTCTGAACCCTGCCACCTTACTCCCCGACCCCTTGGAAATAGAAGGTGGGGATGATGATGAACATGATTGTATTGACCTGACAGAGTTCAGTACTAAGCCACGCCCAGACATAAAAGAAGTACCATTGCCTGAGCATGATAAAGAACTATTTGTGGATGGTTCCTGTCTAAGACATGAACTAGGAGGCTTGAGTGCTGCTTATGCAGTAGTGTCTTTCACCAAAATTGAAGAAGCAGGTTACCTATATAACATCAAGTCTGCACAAGTAGCCGAATTGATAGCCATGATAAAGGCTTGCAAAATTGGGAAGGACTTACGCATAACAGTGTATACTGACAGTCAGTACTGTTATGGAGTTGTGCATGACTTTGGCCAATTATGGCTACAGAGGGAATTCATGACTTCCTCAGGTACTCCCATTCGGAATGCGAAGGTTGTTCATGACCTTTTAGAGGCCATCCAGTTGCCCAAAGAACTGGCAGTGGTAAAATGTGCTGCTCATCAAAGGAGCATGGACAAAGTATCACTGGGAAACGATTATGCTGATCGAGTGGCCCAATGGTGTGCCAAAGATCGGTATATTGTAAATCCAAAACGAGGGGGGCCAGGAACCAGCTGCCAGCTTCAGGTGTTTGAAGAAGTGCCTACGTGGGATGAAGTGAGAGAGTGGCAGGAATCGGCTCCCTGGCAAGAAAGAGAGAAATGGAAGGAGGATGGGTGTAGACCGAGACGTGTGGATGGTGTGATTTTGGGCCCAACTGGTATGCCTGTGTTACCCCGACACTTGCTTGGCACAATGGCAAGATTAATACATGAAGGATCACACATTGGTAGGGATGCCATGATTCTGGTATTTCAACAGACTTGGTACAGTAAAAAGTTCAGGAAGGTAGCAGAGTCCCTCTGCCAGAGGTGCCTGTCATGTCAACAGATGAACCCAGGCAAGAGGACAATGGTTGAACTGAGCAGGATTGGGAGATCAGGGGGTCCCTTTATAAGGATACAGATTGATTTCATCACCATGCCCCGTTGTGAAGGGAAACGATATGTCCTTGTCATTGTTTGCGTATTTTCAAAATGGGTAGAAGCTTACCCTACTCCTCAAAGTGACGCACTGACAGTAGCGAAGTGTTTACTAAAAGAACTGATACCTAGATTCGGAATACCATACATTATTGAATCAGATAAGGGTGGACATTTCCAGAATGAAATACTGGCTGAACTGTGTAAGGCCTTTGGAATAAGGCAGAAACTCCATTGTGCATACCACCCAGAGGCTTCTGGAATAGTGGAACAAGTAAATGGAACTATCAAAAACAGACTAGCAAAGCTAACAGATGCTACTGGCATGACCTGGGTGAAGGCCCTGCCCCTGGTCCTGATGGGACTGAGAAGTGTTCCTGACCGCAAGACAGGCCTAAGTCCCCATGAAATCATTATGGGAAGAGTGATGAGACAAGCATGGGTGCCAGGAAGCAAACTGTTGAGTATTACTGATGATTTGGTGCTTGAATACTGCAGAAGATTGGGTGACCAAGTGCGTTCTATCTCTCGCCAGATTGGAGACGACGGCATCCTCAATCCAACGACTCCTCTCCACAGCTTGGTTCCAGAAGATTGGGTCAAAATAAAGAAGCACACTTGATCGAGCTGTCTGGCACCAAGGTGGGGAAAGAAACGCCAAGTAATCCTGGTGACAACCACTGCAGTGAAGGTCGCAGGTGTTCCCCAGTGGATCCACGCTGGACACACCCAGAAGGTATTACCAGACAGAGGATTTGAAGAAGAAGGGCAACCAGCAGAGGACCCTGAAGGAGCCAGATCAGAAGCAACTGACAACGAGCAGCCCAGCACCAGTCAGGTTGCAGGAACAGCAGACGTTGGCCCAGGAGTAGTTGACTACGAACTGCCAAGAAACCAGCCTGTGGAAGAGGTCCGGGAAACTGAGCCAGGAGTAGCTGAAGACGAGCTGCCAAGCATATGGCCAGAAGAATGGATACCGATGATTGATCTGACCGAAGATCCTATCAGAACAAGAGAACGACTTAGTGAAGGTAGAGAGTGGACTAGTCAGGAAAAGCAAGGCACAGGCGAAGAACCTCAGCCGCTTGAGATTCACATCAAAACTGAGGAAGGAGAAGGTCAGACAGGGACAGAGCAGGTATTCGATACACCACCGCTAACACCTGATGCAGATAAGGGAGAGACTAGAAATAGAGTGATAGTTCGAGCAGAAGAAAATCAAGAGATCGAAGTGCTTGAACAGGATCAGAGAGGGTTAAAAGAACGGGTTCAGGAAACAGAAACAGAAACAGAGACAATCGAAAGCCAAAAACAAAATATTCCTGAACAAGGCCAGATTAGCAACCAGGCAGAAGAATTTGATGCTAGCCCTGGAACTAGCCAGATAAGGGAAGTAGGAGAAGAAAGTGGAGAAGAATTACCACAAGATAAAGAGAACAAGAGAATAAGAAAAGAAAGTGAAGTCCAAGTACCGACTAAGAGACTAAAGAAAAGAAACAACCTTGAGCCCAGGTTCGTAAAGAGACTAAGGCTAAGGATAAAGACGGTGGAAGAAAAACGTGCAGAAGCAAGAAGAAGTGCTCGAATAGCAGAGCAAGAAGAAGACTCTTCCAAAAGAAGGAGTGAGCGAATAAAAAGACAAAACAAAAAGTACAAATCTCCTGAATGGACACTGGTTTTGGAGGAACTTGAAGATCTTGATATAACTGACGTGAGCGACGGAGAGCCCGTCCCTGAGTACTCAGCTGAAGAAGAAGACGAACCACCGTGAATTTGCACAAAGTAAGCTAGTTGTGTAAAAGGCCAAAAAGAGGGGTGAGAACACTCCTTCTGAGCCAAAATGTCTGATTCAACGGTGAATGGTAGACCTAGTTGCAGCCGTTTTAAGACGTGTTGCAAGGTGTGTATATGTAGTGTAGTAGTACTGATAGTTATCTGGATAGGATTAACAATTTTCATTCCCTTTGCTGTAAGTAAAGATACTAACATTGTCCCTACTGAAGTTGTAAATACTGACAATGAGGAGCTAACAACACAGAGTGTAGCACGACATGAAAGAGCTTTGAGACAAACAAAACAGAACTTAGAAGCATCAGATGAGGGAGGACTACATTATCATGGAGTTAAGAACAAGACACACTTAAATGTTTTCGCAAACTTGTTAATACACTATGTAGAGACTATGGAAATTGAAGATTGCTATGTCTGCATGAAGCTACCTACTTCGGTGGCTGAGGGCGTGACATACCATCATCTGCCATTGACATATGGAATCTCCTGTAGCATTTTAGCTAGTTTATTCTACAAAAGGGGACCGTTACAGTACTATTACTCTAACAATGACGTGATCTTTTCTGAACTTCCTATACGTGGGAACTTGAATCCTGTACATACCAAAACTGACACCATAAGATATATGGGAGACTACTTTCTGACTATAGGTAACATTGACATAGCAGACGCACACAGAGATAACTTGACTTGTTCTTTGCGTGAGCAGGAAAAGATGTTCCTGAACATGGCAGAGAAAAGGAGAATTAAAATTCAAAAGAAGGCTAATGACGAAAGTCAGAAAAAGCCAAAGTGGGCAGAGAACATGGAAGGCACCTCATCTGGTGGAGCGGGTCCTGCTCTGTTGCTGGATTTTGAAAAGAAAGGCAAGCTATGTCTTCATCGCGAGAAGACTAGCTATTATAATAATGTTTTCATTGGTTCCAGTGAATGCGAACATAATTACAAGGTAATTGGAGGTTGGGGTTTCAAAAATGGGTCAGAGCCTGTGTTTCCTGGAATTTATTATATTTGTGGGGACAAGGCTTATTTCAAATTGCCGGATCACTGGTATGGAAGCTGCTACTTTGGCATTGTCTTCCCGAAAATATACCATGTGAATGGAAAAGCTGGAAGCAATGAAGATACTAATGGCTTAGTGCGTAGTAAAAGAGAAAGTATAGGTGAAATTATGGGTAGTATTTTCAGTGCACTGATACCTGGAGTGGGAGTGGTTCTGGACACTCACAGAATTTGCAAATTGTCTACTATAGTAGATGTGCTGTCTACTGAAACAGCTCATGGATTTCTGCTGGTCAATACCGAAATGGTTGCGATCAGATCAATGGTTTTACAGAATCGACTTGCTCTTGACACCTTATTAGCGAAAGAGGGCGGAGTCTGCCGGATGTTGAAGGCGCAACATTGTTGCACTTATATTCCGGATAAAAGTGTACAGATCAAAAGATATGTGAAAAACATTACTAATTTGGCAAAGGAACTCAAACCACTCGAGGTTGATAGTGCCTGGAAGAGACTGGTAGATGGTCTCTCAAATGTAGGTCACTGGCTTGCTAGCATAGGTAAAAGCTTATTATTCAAAATTCTGATGCCAATTGGTATTATAGGTCTTATTATACTTTCCATTTTCTTATGCTGTAAATGCCGCAAGCGCACCAAAAAGCACGAGGTAAATGCAAGAGGAGTGAAACGGAGTGTGGATGAGATTGAATTAGAAGAAGTGAATGATCAGATATACAAAAAGGTGAAGACTTCTCACCCTGCTAAAACTGAGAGAGAAAAGTTAGAACGGTTGCTGGAAGAAATAGAACTTTATAAAGTATGAAAGAAAGTTGGCATCTGGTTCCATTATAATTTGTGATGATAGTAAATATCATCAAAGAGGGGATTGATGAAGCAAAGCTTCGCATATTTTGCGGCTTGCCGAAGTCAAGAACCTCGTTTATGTGTAATAAGGTAACAAAAGCGTATGTTTTACTAACATTTATTTTGTTTAGGCAAAGTTCCCGAAGCTTGCCTATGTGTATTTCTAATGAATTTAATCCGTGTCCTCTAATATGGCCGCCGCTTGTATTTTAGTTACTGCGCATGCGTCAGCCACACTCACGTGTCCTGACGCGTCTGCAGAAGTGGAGGGAAAGTTATGCGCATGCGTAATTCATAGCTGTGCTTATCATGTGGTACTGCTCGTGCCACTGCTCTTGTGCCCGTGTCAATGTAGCTAACATTTAATGCAATAATTTTATTTCTTGATGATGAGTTAAAAGTACAAACCCTATGATGTATTTTCATAATGACATTATTATGTATTAACTTGTTTTCGCTTACTTTTCATGTACCGCGGGGAATGGGGGTCCAAACTGATTGGGAGCCATATTGACGGTCTCTTCTGCGCATGACCAGGGAGCATTGAAAAGTGGCCACTTTGGACAGTGGAACTCAGCCAGCTGGCAGCCACAGTCAAGATGCGCCTGGGAAAGCCACCTCTGCGCTACGAGAACGGCGAATGTTGCTCCTCATGTGTTACAATGTTAATTTCCTGCACAGTTCTCATGAGAACCCCAAACCTGCTAGGCGGTACCCAAATATGTTAATGAAGGCTTCAAATCGTGTATTGTGATTGGTGTGTTACCCAAATCCTACCTTAGGACCAATCGAAATTGAGGGATTCTGACACTTTGCAACATTGGGGGGTGGTACACTGTCCCCAAACTGTATATCTACCCTGGGTTCACCTAGTGAACCGTCCGACTTGTCTGGTTTAGCTGACCTGTCACTGACCCAACGCACTCAATAGGTGACTGAAGATACAGAGCGCTGCGGAGCACTCTGTCCGAATTTGACCATAGACTAAGGTTCTACTGAACCTTAAAGTGCTGGCAAAGCACTTAGCTGGGAGTTCGCTGACCCAATCGGGGTCTTGATCGATAGCTGCAGAGCAGGTGGAGCGCAGGCGTTGCTTCCGAACTGTGGGTTCCGGTCCTGTCCTGAAGAGGGTCCTGTCCTGAGGGTTTGCTGTCCTGTCCTGAGGGTCCTGTCCTGATTCCTATTCCGAGGGTATCCTGTCCTATCCTGGGTGTCCATTCTGCACCTGCTGTCCTTTGAGGGGTATCCTTCCTTGAGGGTTTCCTGTCCTTAACTGACCCGTGGCCAGGGTTTGGTTTCCACACCTTTCTAGGTAAATATTGCTCTGAACCTCTTGAAATTCTTGCACCTTCTGAATTTCTAACTTTTGCTTTAATAAAGTTCAACATTGCATATGTTATATTTTCCATGCCTTTCTGCAACTATTGAAAGTCATTTATATTTTTCCATAAGTTTATTCCTATGTCTTCTCATTTGTTAGAAATTATATTTTGCATAGCAGTGTGTCATTTCCTGATATGGTCTAGAACTTCATTGCCTAGATTGTTCAAAGGCCCATTCACCTTAAGGGAAGCGTGTTATTCATTATAAACTCTCCTATAGTCACCCACACTTAGGCTATCCCTGTTTAGATAATACTGACTTGCATAGTATCTTTTCTCGTTACATTTTATTAGTACCTTGATGATTACTCTGTCATTATTTCTTTATGCATATATAATTTACGTTATCTTGGTTATTGATTGCCTTGTTTTATTGTACCTCATGCAAGAAAATAATGAACTTTAGATAAACATTTTAAAACTTCCAGTTGTCCGTGGTCATTTAAACAGTATTTGAATGTTATTGGTTGGGTTTGTATTTTGCTGCCTTTCTTTTACAGCTAGCTCCCTGATTCATTGTGGACATTAGGCACCCGCATCGGTGGATGGTAAGTCGGGTGCACCGAAAATTGGTAGCAGGGAACACACACACACCAACTTGGTAGAGCTCGTGAAGTCACCTGATCGATGTATATGGTGATTTGAAAAGTATATGGGCCCTGAAGCCGGAAACGGCGAAAACTATTGGTCGGGTGGCCTCGCGCGCTCTATCAAAAACATTTCTAGGATTTGCATATCTATGCAAATAATGATGACCATAATGATTAAAACCATACATTTGTTCATAAATTGATGAGCCTTCGAAGTATTCATGGTTTGTGAATTATGCTGACATTTCTAAGTCTGCCATCATGTTATTAACAGTCTCAAAGTCCCAATCATCAGAAAAAGTGCTGGGTGAAACAAAGTCACTTAAAGAAACCTTAAATTGATGTGGAATCTTCAACAGTTCTATAGGGCCTTGGATGTCATAATCAGTTCTGTCCCATGCTATACCACCTAGTATAGGAACAGCTGTGATGTTCACTGATGACAAGACACGATGAGATGATTTGTGTGGCTTCAGGAGCAAGTTGATATTCTTACTTGCTGTGTCCATTGTACTGTATTTTCCATCAATCAACTGCCCCAAACTTAAAACGAGAATGAGCCACAGTAGGAAAAAAAGTACACCTAACAATCCAAAATTCAACCCATGGTGAAACCAGGTATGTTTTGTCAAGTTGAAGAAAGAGTTCTGTTATTTTTTCTTTGTAAGTTTTACTCGCTGGCCTTGTTTCTGGTTCACTGGGATCCTCAGAAAATGTATCAAAGTTGATGAATAGCCAGAGGCAGTTCTGTCGATTGTTGGGATTGCATCCGGATTATTTGAAATCGCTGGGGCTGCTTCATTCCTTGTCATATTTGTATAGTCAGAGGTTATATCATTGTAGACAGGTGTTTCTTGACGAACTGATATTTGGGTATCAAGAGGCACAAGTTCCATGACTTTGTTCCATAGTCCTTCTTTTCTCACTGCAGGTTTATCTAAGGTGATAAGTCAGTTTGAACCTCTTGGATTGTAGCAAGATTTGGTCATCTGCTACATCTTGGGAGTCCTCTGGGCCTACTACTTATTATCGGCCACTTGATGTGGTTTGACCAGGTCGATGGATACGACTCTGTTCTCCTTTCTTCCTGCAAGGGGCAGCAGTAACACTGATCGTGTTCCTTGGATTGCTAAGACAGGTACTGGTTTTCTGTATGAAGGCCCAAATTCCTTCTTGTCCGCGATCTTTTCTCTGACTATATCCCCAATCTTTGGAATCCAGACAGGCCTTGCTGGGACGGGTGGTTCTCCTTCAGTGGTCGTTGGCTTCTGTATTGTTTTGCTTTGACTTCTCCTTGTTTCATTGAAGTCCTGCAAAACAGCCAAAAGTCTTTGATCTCAAAGGGTTTTTGTTCCACCACTGAAGTGTGATGATCAAGATCCTGGACAAGCATTCTAGTACCAAAAAGGATTTCATATGTAGTGATACCACCCAGACAATTTCTTGGCAGAATATTTAAACTAAGTTGGACACTTATTAGATTTTTGACCCCCCCTCACCCGAGCCTAATACCCTAGCTGTTATAGATTGCTTTATGTCCCGTTTTTTTCTTTCCACTACAGAATTTCCTTCAGGATGGAATGGACTCGAATACCGCAATGCAACGCCCAGATTGGCCAGGTCCTCCTTGTAAGCTTTGGAGCTAATCGCAGGACCCTGGTCAGAATGTAGCGTGCCGACTGCGTATGTGCCGATAAAGACTCACAAATCTTTTATAACAGTTCAGGGGTCAGCTGAGCGCTGAGGCCACATCCAAATGAATCTTGAGCATGAATCCACAGCGACCATGATATATTTGTAGTTACCATCCCTCTGTAAGGGACCACTGTGGTCCAGGTAAACGCATGCTAATGGTTTATTTGAAATTAAAAGGGGCATCTGCGCCGGGCGTTTCACAGTTGAAACCTTCATTTTCTGGCAGATTTCACATTCTAAAATATAGTTTCTGGTCTGTTTCCTCATACGTAGCCACCAGTATCTTTGTTTTAATAACGACACTGTGGCGGAAACACCGGCATGTGCAGAGGCGTGCCCTTCATGTACTGCTAAAATTAATCCTAATCTATGTTCCATGTTTGGAATTACTCTATCCCCCACTCCAGGGAATCGAGCAAAAGGAACATTATTTACATCAGTTATATATGAGTACTTGAGTGGAAAGCCTTTTGGTAACGTTTTACCACTGTCTATGTTGGAAGCGGTGACAGCCTGCATTATTTCACTGTCTATTTTTGTGTTGGAACAAGTGATTGCAGCTATGGAAGCCGTTTGCATAGCTGCTTTCACGGCTTCATCAGCCAATGAATTCCCTGCAACGTGAACGCCATCACGCTGATGACTCAGTGTATGGATCATGTGATTCTTTTGTAGTTCTTTCAGTAATTGAACTACTTGTTCCCAAAGCAACTTATGCTTGACTGTGCCACCTTTAGCATCTTTGAAACAGTGTTGAATCCAATTTTGCAAGTATTCATTGTAAGATGCAGTAATACGAATCGCACAATATGAGTGTGGGAAATTCACGATCAGTATTTTCAAGCGCCATCTAGAAAGCCTGTAGTTCAGCTCGCTGAGCTGTACAGTCTCCAAGAGATTGAGTTTTTGTGACCATAGGTCGGAATTTACCATCGCGCCAGCGACCTTTAACAATCGCACACGCAGCACTATAAGCTTGTTTACCCCCAATTGCGGGCTGTGCTGATCCGTCTGTATAAATTATACATTTGTACTGTTCCAGAGGCAGAATCTCAGTGGACAGAGAACATTCTGGTTCGTACTGTAGAAATTCTTGAGTTTTCAAATAGGGGTCAAAAACGTATTCAACGTCTGTTGCAGCAAGAGAATTAACCCATTGTATCCATCGTGGATGTAAAGCCTTTACATTTGGAATGCTTGCTTTTGTCACTGCCTCTAAGGCAGGTACTGGAGTAACGACCATTATGCGTTTACCCTGCACGAGAGATCTCTCTTTTGCTACTGCGGTTTGAACCGCTGTCAGAATTTTTTCTGCTGAAGTGAATTTCATTTCAGCTTGTGTGTACAAGTGTGATTTTTGAGCAATTGGTACATTTTCCCCTTCATTGAAGGTTAAGTACGTGAATCCGCATCTTCCTGGGATGATTCGGATTACAAGGTTGTGTACGTTTAAGCGTGTCTGTAAATGTGTTGTTCCTAACATGTCTGTTTGCACTGAACGCAAAATTTCCGGCTTGTTTTTGAGTCCAATTAGTTGTTTTGAAATCAGATTTGATTAATTCGTAGAAAGGTTTAACCCTTTCTGCGTAGTTTAGAATGTACGTTCTTCCGAAATTTAGGAAACCTAGAATTGACTGTAAGTTTTTCAGCATTTTTGGAGGTTGGAGCAGCCCACACTTCTCTAAAAAGTTGGCTGCCAGGCTTTTGCCTTCACTTGATAACTCGTATCCTAGAAAAAGGATGGTGAGGTGGGCAATTCTTAATTTTTTTAAGTTGAATTTGTACCCTTCAGAGGTGAATACAAGTATGATGGTAATCACTCTGTTCAAGTGCCTGTCCAAGTCATCGTCTGTTAGGTAGATGTCATCGACAGAAGATAATGCCTCATCATCATACGTTTGTAGTAACTCTGTTACTCTGGCTGAAAATAACCCCAGACTATTCTTGAATCCCTGGGGGAGATGACAGAAGTGACGCTGTGTCCCCATAATTGAGAAAGCGGTCAAGTACCTGCTTTCTGGTGAAATGTTTTGACAGAAGAAACCGTTAGAAATATCTAATGTGGTTTTATATTTTTTACTCACAATGTTATTCATTCGTGCTGCACTGTGTGCATTTTGTACTGCAAAGGTTTTGCAACAAGAGTTTAAATGTCTGTAGTCCAAAACTAGACGATATGTATTGTCTGGTTTGGAGACAGGAAACAAAGGATTGTTCATTGACGAGGTGCATGTTTCAATCACCCTTTGGTATTCAAGTTGATCTAATATCTCCCTGACCTGCGTCTTAGCTTCTTGCATAACTGGATACTGCCTCTGTGCAGTTGGTTGTGTTTTTAACTGGATTTTATGGTGAGAATCCCCATCCCATCCTACATGATTTTTATATAATGCTGGAGCCTGGGCTACAGCCCATTTTCTGGCATAGGTGTATTTTAAGTGAATTGGAATATGATTCGAGAAGGCTGGCATAATGATGTCTTCGCCATGTGAGCACTCCCTGACAAATTTTGGTGGCCAGTCTTTTTCAGCTAGAAGAATGTCATAACCCTTAGAGAGCTTCTCCCAAAAGAGTGCTCTTATTTTCCTAGTTATGTCCCCCGTCCATCCGGAGTGTTACTTCATATAACTTATGGGGTACACTAACCCTGGTGTCAGCTGTTTCAACTTGAATGTACACATTCAAGTCTACGGTTTCCAGATGATCCTTCAAGATCTTGCGAGCTATGGTGACTTCTGCTGCGCTGTCCAGCATTGTCTGGGCCCACTCCCAGTTCTTGAGTTGTGTTCTCAAGATCCTCGGCATGTCTGATTTTTAAACCTGCTACCTTCTTCTTGGTGAATTGGGTTTTCTTATTTTTTGGAACATGTTGATCATCTTTGGACTTCACACGTTCTTCCTTGTGTTCTGACCGTCCTCTTCTTTCCAATTTCTGTGAGGAAGTCTGAAAGGTACGAGAGGAATGTGTATCAATATCTTGATATCTATCCGTTTTTCTCAAATTATCCCTGTTCCTGGGATTATACCTCTTTTCAGAGGGCTCCTTTTGAGGAGACCTTCCTTTGGACTGAGAACGCTTCTCATTAGAAGTTTGTTTAGTATTTTCCAACTTCTTTTTAGGAGTAGTGAGAGTGTTTTTAATAAATAACTTTTCAGGACTTTCTGTTAGTTGGGGCTTTACTGGTTTCCCACCCAAACTATCTCTACCTAGTTCTTCATAGGATTTTTCAATTATTCTGGCCAACTCATATGGTTGCTCAGTTATATCAATTCCTCTTATTTTTTGGTGGATCGCCACGGATGCTGCTTCACCTTTAATATTAGCTGATATTATAGCTGAGACCTGTTTGAAATCTTTCAGTAATTTCATACCCAAATTTAAAGCAGGCTCTGCCCTGTATTCATTTTGAATCTGCTTTAGGACATCTGTTATAACCGCCATAGATGGACCACCATGTGTTTTTGTGTAGATTGCAGCAAAGACTGTACCCCGAGTGTCACAGTCCTCCAGATGTGGTGTGATCTCCATTGGTAAACAGATTGTAAAATTCTGTGTTTCTCATGAGGTGTACTGTCAGGAAATACTGCCTCGATTTGAGTAATTTTTTGAGCTATGCAGAATGGAATTTGTTCCCTTTTTGCGGGCAATTTACCAATGACTGATTGTATATTCTGTGGTGTGATATTATTTGTGTTCCCCTGGTGAGGGGTCTGCTGTGGAATCCTTAGAGGAAGTTGGACTGTTAGAGTCCGCATGACATATTGAACCAATTTATGTATTTTGATTAGTTGTTTTAGTTGAACTAATAGTTCAGCACCCGTCATTTCTTCAGTGGCAGGGTGTGGTGTATAGCTGCCTAGTACCGGCCATGTTGATCCTGGTCTTCCTAGTGGACCGAGCCTGGTAATGTGATTTTGATGTTGTAGGGCGCCTTTAAACCACAGCGCATGCTCTTGGTAAGTTAGTGGAATTTCAACATCCTCGAAAGGAGTATATTCCGTTGGAGGTTCCTCTTCTTTGTAGAAGTGAAACACATGTGTTACTAAATTTGCTTCAGGGAAGAAAATCCATGAATAGAATACCTCTGTCTGTCAATATTCATGTGAGTCTATGACAAAAATTACCCTACCACCTCTTGGTGATAGGCCATTTGTTATAAGCTTTATAGTGATCATTTTCCTTAAGTTTTCCGGTATGATTATAGCATCCGGGTCCTCCTTTTGGAAACCTGTAATGTCTAAGCCCAGTTGGACTGCAGCTGCTGCAGCTCCACTTGTTGCGTTGTTGTCGCCGTTAAGCGACATTGTTTTATGAAAGTTTGCAGAACAAGTTTCAAGGAAACAAAGATAAGGTGCAAAATATTTTGGAACACTGTATCCTTCAACGTTGAATCAAACCAAAAACTAATACATAGGATTTTTGTCCTACTCAGTTATGGCGGATATTTTATCCTTTTACCCACTCCAGACGTCTATGGGAGTATTTTTACAGGAAAAAAGGGGTCTCTGTAAAAAGCACAACTGAGTTACTCTAGTATCTAGCGATAAATTAGTACCTTACCAAACATTGGGCGCCATGTAGTGTAGTTCCTATATTCCCAATAGGCTCTGAGCATTAGAATAATATATCCTATAGATTTGACGTAGGACTTGGGTTGACTAGGTCTCTATCGAATATATTAGACTTAATTGTGAGTGCCAGCTAGCTCAGAGGTCACTAGAAACTTTCTCAAATGAACAAGAAGGGATTAGTTTCTGACAAATGCATAAACATGACAACTTTGTTTCCCCAAGAATAAAGGTATCTTCAGAGTCATGGAAACAATAGATAGATATTTTACTCAGTCAATCGTGCATGCTTTGTTTCATCAGAGGTGCAGAGAAATAGAGAGACAGGCGTTTTTAATAAAAAGATTTATTGAACAGTCTTCTTTCTCATGCAAGTAAAGTGAACTGCTACAATTGTAATACTGGTTGCAAAGTATAATGCGTACAGTAAGAAGAGTATTATAAAATAATACTGTAAAAGCATTGTATGGTTTCTAAACCATAGATAAATACATACATAAATAACAAAGGCTAAAAATACTCAACTGGTGCTTCGAAAATACACCTACCCCAATGTACCTAACCTAAGTCTAGAACGGGGGAAGAAGTAAGTGTGTTGTAGTATAGGTTTAGTTTTTCTTTGCCAAGAATCTAACCAAGATTTCTCTTAGGGTCTAATCAGCTCTGTACCTTGGTTTTAGAATGAAGGAGGTCTGGTATCTCTGTCTCAGGACTCGATTTCCCAACACCTCGCGAGGGGAGCTTGGAAACACTGGAGCTGGATTCTCAGCGAGAGAAAGGACAGCTTCTCGATCAGTGCGTCATCTGGAGGGTCGGCTTCGTTCGGCATTTGCAGTAGTGAGCTGCGTCGGGCAAGTAGGTAGTCGAGCTGCTCCGAACCACTGTGTGTTTGCTAAAGCAAGTGTGGGCATATTTATACCTTGAAAGTGCCTAGTTTGACGTAAAGTTGGGCATAATAATGTCATCAAAAAACCTCAAGAGACGATTTTTCCAAGAAATCGTTGTGGCTTTTTGGAACGGTGGAAGTAGCCATGCCTGTATTTGAACTGCATGGGCTATGTCTAAATAAGGTTATGATTTCTATGCCTATATTAGGGCAATGTGAATTGTAGCTATATAAGGGCATGAATCGGGAAATTTCGTTCGGATCCTCAAAGGCCATACAACACCCTGTGACTCATCGGAACAGTCCAGACCGAACTGCCAAGCCAGGTCCTCGCTGGTCCGGAAACAAGCATACTGGGGCCGATTTTGGGGCATCACCCCTCATCAGCCAAGCTCGCTTGAATCCAGTGGCACAGTGAGCCAGGGACACACGTCGGGGCATACCCGGCGCATGTAAGACGAAAAAGTAAAAAACACACAGATGATGGACAAAATGCTGAGCAAATCAATCATTCACCCCCAGTCAGTAGATCTGGGTTAAATCCAAATTCTTTTTCTCACCATGCCACCCCAATTTAGACCCAGCCATATGCAAATCAGTTCTTTAGCCTGTGCCTCATGGGATCAGTCCAGACTGAACTGCCAAGCTCGGTCCTCTCTGGTCTGGAAACAAGCATCCTGGGACCGATTTTGGGGCATCACCCCTCATCTGTAAGGCTAGTTTGAATCCAGTGACGCAGTGAGCCCAGGACCCACGTCCAGGCATACCCGGCGCACTTAGGGTGAGAAAGCACAAAACCACACAGATGATGGACAAAATGCAGAGCAAATCAAACAATCACCCCCAGTCAATAGCTCTGAGTTAACCCCTCCCATGCTCATGATGAGCTGAGCTCGTCATGAGCCACGGCGCTCCGGTGCTGGGAGAATTTCTCTCCTGTGCTGAACGTTCCACTGAGCCAATGCACCTGTGACGAGCTGAGCTCGTCATGAGCACAGGAGCGCCGTGTCTCATGACGAGCTCAGCTCGTCATGAGCATGAGGGCGCTGTGCGCGCCCCCCAGCACAGTGGGGGAATAACCCCCGCAGCGAAGGGGTTAAGTCCAATGTTTTTTTGCTCACCATGCCACCCCAGAGTCCCAGCCATATGCAAATCAGTCTAGACCCTGTGCCTTATGGAACAGTCCAGACCGAACTGCCAAGCCAGGTCCTCCCTGAACTGGAAACAATCATCCTGGGACCCATTCCGGGGCATCAACCCATATCAGCCAGGCTGACTTAAATCCAGTGGCACACAGTAAACCTGGGACCCACATCTGGGCAGACCCAGCACAATTAGGGCAAGCAAGCAAGACACACAGATGATAGACGGAATGCAGAGCAAATAAAACATTCACCCCCAGTCAATATATCTGGGATAAATCCATTGTTCTTTTACTCACCATGCCACCCCAGTTTAGACCCAGCCATATGCAAATCAGTGTTGCCCAAGTGTGTCATGGAAACAGTCAAGTCTGACTACCAAGCCAGGTCCTCCCTGGACTAGAAAAAAGCATCCTGGGACCGGTTTTAGGGCATCACCCCTCATCAGCCAGTCTAGCTTCGATCCAGTGACACTGTCAGCCTGGGATCTCTTGACTGGGGGTGAATATGTGATTTCCTCTGCATTCTGTCCATCATCTGTGTGTCTTTTGCTTTCTCGCCCTAAGTGTGCTGAAAGGCCAACCTAAAGATCACTCTGCAATTGCCCAATGTAGATTAGATTACAAGTTTGCATTAAAAATGTGCAAGCATACTATTAGGGAAGAGGCATGGGACAATTTGATGAACGCCAGTGTTTTAAAAGACTCAAACATGTTCTGGTCAATATGCAATTTCCCATATTTTAGGGAGAAAATGTACCCATCTTTTGATCAAAGGGTTTCAGAAGATCAATGGCTAGACCGTTATAGAATTTTTTTTCTTCCGATAATATAGATAGGGGAGATGCTATAGTGGGTGAAATTACCCTGGCAGCTAATGAGTTTAACATTAATTGTAGTATGGATGAAATTCAATTAGCACTGAGCAGGAGTTATTTGGGTGAAGCAGTAGGACCAGATGGCGTTCCAGTTGATTTGTTTAAAGTTAATTGTGCACTTTGGGTCCCATTATTAACTAATGTATTACATTTCGTCAAATGGGGAAGATTCCTTCTACCTGGTCTAAAACAATGATTGTACCTGCTTTCAAAATGGCGGGATAGATGTGTCTCTCGGGCCTACCACCCAATGTCCCTGCTCAACTGTTTAGTAAAACATCTGGGTAGTGTGCTGTTGGAGAGGCTACACAATTGGAACATTCTATCAACTCCAATTTACAGCACAATTTTAGGAAGGGCATTGGTACATAGGAACAATGCCTACACTTTGAAGTTCCCATGAGTAAGTACACAAGGCTAAGAAAAGCTCTTTATTCCTAGCTTTATGGACCTTAGCAGTGCATTCAACTGTGTCAACCATACAAAGTTATGGAAGATGATGTACTCTATGGGTGCGGATGCGCAAATCATTCATTTGTTCAGTCACTCTTATCAGAATGTCACTACCAGGGTCCAGTTAGGTCTGGGACGGGAATGCATTAGGTCTTTTCAGGTAGAAAAAGGAGTCAGACAAAGGTGTACTCTGGCAAAATGGTCATGCAGGCCCGCATGCAATCTACCACTAATTTACCTATGTTTGGCCCCAGAATGATTCCTGCTTTACTGTATACAGACAATGCAGTTCTTCTGGTGCGCACTGCAGATGGTCTTCTGTCATTGTTAGATTCATATAAATTATATTTGGACGATCTGAATTTAAAAGTGAACTCAAAAAAGACCTATGTCATGATCCGTGGGAAGGGTATTCCTAAAACGAAACAATTCCTTGTTAGAAATAGTGTCATTTTGAAAGTCCCTACATTTTCATATTTCGGTGTTTTATTTGACAGCAAGGAGAATTGGACACCTCAAATGCGACTTAAGATCCATCAACTAATAAAGACACCCACCACTGTATTCCGATTTGCCTCAAAACTTGGGTCTAGGCCAATTAGAGAGATGCTAACAATTTATAACAATAAATGTATCTCGGCTGCTACTTATGGTTCTAGCATTTGGCGTTATATGGACTGTGCATCATTACAGTGCGCCGAGAACAACATTTTTAGAAGATACTCCTGCAATTATCCGCCATAAGGAACTGGAACTCCCATATATTTAAGACATTATTAGATTTTGCCTAATGCAACATTGGAATTCAAGTAGGCTGAAACTCGATGTCCGCTTTGAGTAGGGCCTTAATTGTTGACTGTTTGTATCATGACTTGACACATAAAATTGCTTGGTTGGAATCTATTAGATCAACACATGAATATCTAGGTTTTACTTTGGGAACTAATGAAAAAAGTATTCTTCCTATTGTTATGAAACGTTCAAAACTAGAACTTAAGCAGAATCTAAAAGCTTTGATGAGTGAGACTAGACAGCAATGTGAAAGAGTTAAGAGCTCAGTGGCAGCCTATACTCTAATCCCTTCAAAGCATGGCTTGCAGTTTTAGCTTCTGCATGTTTTCAATAGCCGTCAATGTTGTGTTTTAACCCGTTGCTGTCTTGGTACAATTCCTTTTATAGTAGCAGATCCCACATTAGGTCAGTGGTTTAAAAGCAATCGATTGTGCCCGTGTGATGGAGTATCTACACAAAGCACTTTATGTGGGTTTTATTCTGCAAGTTTTATAAACTACCTAGAGCCTGTTTTTTTAAAATCAATTCGAAATACATTTTAAACAATGTAGACCTGCTCTTTGCTATTTACAATCCCTGCAATCTATACCTAGCTGTTTTGCTCTGCTAAGTTTTGTAAATAGTGCTGGAGGATTTGGAAAAATCTATCTTATATGCATGCAGATTATATGTGATTTATATTTTTAATAAGGCTTTCTTATTTATTGTCTAATGTAATCTTTTATAGGTGTGAAATATTAATCAAATAAAGATTATTTACCTGAGTGACTGAAAGGTGATCATTTTTCTAAATAGCTAGACCTAGATCTAAGATCCATATGTATTGGCAGTGAAGGAGACTGTTGCACCAAGCACAAAGCTCATTGAGTTTATTATGGAACTTGCAGCCAGTAGATTGCACTTGTGCAAAGCATGATGGATTGGTGAGGTTTGTCCTTTCTACCTTATTGTCATAATTCCTAATTTTCATCATTGTAAGAGGAGAAGGGGGTAATGGTGACAGTGGCAGACCGCATTGTTAAGAGGGACAGAATAAACAGAGGTAGGAGATAGTCTGTTATGTTTTTACAGCGTTCCGTTTATTTCACAAAAGGAAACCAAGGCAATCAATAATAACACCAGTCACATGGGTTTCTTGACTACACCCGGGGCTCTTCCTCCTTGTCTTCATCGGGAAGTGGCGCTCCTCATACGTGGCAGCAAAGGAAGAGAAACAAAAAGCAAAAAACATATAACGAGTCATGGGCTTCCCATTGAAATGGAGATCTGTGTGCTACCGCCACCAAAAAGAAAAAGGTTTGTATGTTGGGTCAAAAAGGGAGGACTGTGCAAAGAGACACCATTTTCCCCTGAGTCTCTCCCAGGTCAAATGTCACCAGTGTGCCTCCTACATTGTAGGAGGCACCAACCCCACCAGAAGTACCGTTTAGGTGGAGGTACTTGCCTTGGACCACGACTCGCCTCCTGGGTCGTGATGGATGGGACTGTGGTGTTACTCTCACTCTGGGGTTTCCCAGTACTGCAGGCAATGATGTGGTTCAGCTCTTCCTTGGGAATTTCTGCTCTGGTCTTCCCCGCAAGCCGGGTCGTCTTTGTCCGCTGTTCGGTTCCACGCAGGCGGGCAAGTAGAGCCAAATTTC
Source organism: Lissotriton helveticus (assembly GCF_964261635.1). Lineage (NCBI taxonomy): Eukaryota > Metazoa > Chordata > Amphibia > Caudata > Salamandridae > Lissotriton > Lissotriton helveticus. Next base: position 367,646,911 of record NC_136068.1, on the reverse strand, counting down.
GGGGGGGGGGCTGAAAAAGATTTTGGGGGGTCTTTTTCTTCCAGCCGTAACCAGAGTGGCTGTAAGAAGGGGTGAAAACATAATAAAAGCCTCATTTACAAGTAAATGGCCTTTAACAGACGTGTGAAGTACTCGGTTGCGGCTGCAATTAGACGTCGCCAGCCCGAGAAGCTGTGTCAGCCCGGGCTGACACACACGACGGGGGGGCTGAAGCCCCGTGAGCCTAATGGGTGTTGCGCGCCTGGTTCCACGCATTCTGTGTTCGTTGTCCTCCCTTTTTCCCCGCTCCGGCTCGGGACTTCCTCTGCAGAAAAAGGGGCGTGGGCACCCACACGCCACGTCTCTTCGAAGAGCTAGAACGCTCTTTGTTTTTGTTTTCTCACTAGGGGTAGGGATGTCGGCCATATTGAGATTCTGCTAGTCCTCACAATCACGTATGATCTGGGTACTGTTCTACCTTCAGGCAACGTTAACTAGCCCCACTCCCAGAAAGTAGTAGTTTCAAGTGTGTTAGCTCTACCACTGCTGCTGAGATTCCTTTCATGATTTGTAAATTAAGTACTATTAAACCAAATAACAGTAACCTCTATTATGTATAATAACAATAATAAGCGTAGAGTCCGCTGGCCCAAAATTCTGGGAAATCCTAAGGATATCCAGAGGTTGTATGCTAAAGCTGCTCTAGTTTTGGAAAAGGTTGACAACCTTATACACAATCCCGTCACGCCTGAGGAGACTTATAGAGAACTCGGTGTATTCCATCTAGAGTTGTGTAGCACCTTAGCTGATGTTCTGAATCCTGAGCAGAGGCAAGGCAAAGGAAAAGGCAGGGGGACACGTCCCTCATGGTACAATGCCACCTGTAGAAAGGCCAAGGCTGATCTACTAGCGGCTATGAAGCAACAGCACAATATTTCCTTGGTCAGAATTAGGAGGAAGGAGTACAAAAATCTCATTTCTAAAGCCAAGACCGAATGGGATTATGATAATTGGGCAGATATGACTGATGCTCTCAAGTTCCGTGATGCCAGGAAATTCTGGCAGATTGTAAAAAATGGCTCGGCTGATCCCACTCCGGCAGTTGAGGCCAATATCGCACCAAGTGTGTGGGAGGATCATTTTAGTTCCCTGTACACTGCGGCTAACATAGATTTTATCCGGGTCCAAGATGATTCGACGGCAGGCATGACCCCCACGCCACCTCCGGATATGAACAAATTTACCCTGTCAGAAGTAGGGGCAGCTATTGTTAGACTTGCTTCAGACAAGGCTCCTGGGTTGGACAAACTCCCTGGTGACCTATTTAAAAACGAACCCATGATCTGGGCTCCATACTTACCAGTTTTATTTAACGAAATTCTGGGGGGGGATGCCGGTGCCTGCTACTTGGCTGGGGGCAGAGATTGTCCCTATCTTTAAGAAGGCCTATTAGTCTAATAGACGTCCCCCAAAAGATTTTTTGCCAGGTTGATTCTGGACCGTTTTTTGGATTGGATGCAAGACCATTCAGTCCTGACCCCATACCAAGCGGGTTTCAGGAATAAAGTGTCCACCATAGACCAAGTCTTTCCACTTGCTATTATATTTATATATTTTGGAAAACGGTACAGTTGGAGGGTGGCAGCCTCTACACTGTATTCGTTGACCTACGAGCAGCCTTCGACCTGGTACCTCGTAGGAAACTTTGGTCCGTCCTCTCTGGCTTAGGGGTCCCACAACATCTTTTAGCTATGATTGTCAGACTACACACTGGTAACTACGCCCAGGTCAGATGTGGTAGGGAGGGGATATTGTCCAACAAGTTCCCCGTTGACAGGGGGGTTAGGCAGGGTGTGTGCTTGCACCAACCCTGTTCTGTCTTTATGTCAATGGGGTAATTGCGCACCTGAATGGGGTCGAGAATACTGACGCTCCAAAACTTGGAGGCAGCAGGGTGCCCGCAATTATGTTTGCGGATGACACCCTGCTGCTCTCCAAGTCCCCAATGGGGATTCAGCGAGTTCTCAATGGTTTCGAGGCATTTTGTAAAGATCATGGCCTTGAGATCAACGCTTTGAAGACCAAATATATGGTCTTCAACCCCCCAGTTAGAACCCGCCCTAATCCGTACATTGGACCTAACGTACTAGAGAGGGTTCGAACCTTTGAGTATTTAGGAATTACCCTAAACGAAAAAATGTCATGGGCGCACCAAGGGGAGAAATCACAAATAAAGCTGACCCAAATAGCAGGCGGGATCATCAAATTAGTCTCTAAGAACAAGTCTTCTTTTAAGCCGGTGGGTCCCTCTCTAGAGATCTATAGAGCACAAGCCAGGGGAGCTATTATGTATGGAAGCGAACTCTGGGGCCACACGTGTAATCGTGATCTGGTAGTAACTGAGAATAAATTTATCAGACAGCTCCTATCACTTCCTCCAACCACTCCGCTGCTGCCCATTAGACTCGACCTGGCCTTGAGACCTCTTGATGAAGACATGGGCCTGCGGCCTCTATTATTCTGGCGCAGGATCTGGTCTGTACCAGAGCTAGCGAATTACAGGCTAGAATTGCAGGAAATTCTTACCCTCCCAAACATCGGGAACATTCCCTGGCTAAATTATATTAGGAAAGAATTAGGGAAGTTAGGGCTACCCACCTTATGGTCTGACCCGCTTTCATCATGTCCCGGGGTTACACGAAGGCAGCTCATTACCCAGTACCAGGAAAGTAAAATGGCTATTCACCTGCAATGAACCGGCCTCGGCACCCTAACGTCATCATTTTTAATAATAAAGGACAGCTATAGGTTTGAAACTGTTTTAGATACCATATCCCCAATACTAATCAGGAAACTGTATCTCCAATGGAGGTATGGCAGTTTACCATTACGGGCCTATACTAGTAAATGGGTAGATTTTTCCCCGTCTCATTGCCCAGGGTGCAAATCTGAACAGGAAACTGATTGCACATATTGTTCTTTTGTAGCGCTTATGTGCAGGCACGGAAGAAATGGATCGTCCCACTATGTAAAAACCTGGGTTTCTCCCACTGCCTGCAAGCATATAGGGTTCTTAAGACCGATTTATCAGGGCACATAGTCTTTGCCGTAGCCAAATATCTGGGGATAGTTTGGCATAAGAGGAGATATCTTTTAGATGGGGAATTATGATAAATTGTTAAAATAATAAACTGTGATGTAGACATTTTTAGCATACACAATGGCTAGTCCTTATAATTGTGTACTAATTTTATATGTTTTAATGGTTGTACATATTTTAAAATTTACTGTATTAGATCTAATGTTATTTGTACCTTTTATGGCACATGTTGCCGAAATAAAGATGACAAAAAAATAATAATAATAATAATAATAATAATAAAGATGTACTCATCCTCTATTCTACCATGGGAGGAGAGGGTGCATCAGATTTCAATGATGGCAGTATTGCTTTCTTTACCAGTAACAGTTTAAGTCCTGGGTTTCCACTGTCTGCTCTAAATAATGGGCCTGATACCTGTGCAGAACCCTATACCTGCAAATTATGGAAGCATGCAATTGAAGGCAAGGATCTTCGACAATCTTTTTAAATACCTTGACTTCAAGGGGAATCTCTGGATATCTGAAACTCTCTCATTAGACATGGCCTTGGAAACGGATGTCATCATAACATAGGCCTAGTGGACTTCACAGAGTTCTGCGTAGCGGAACTCCGCGAAGTGACCTAAAAACTCTGTTTTGCCAAAAAGAGTTCAGCAAGCAGCGGGTGCGTTAGGTCGTACCGTTCATGTTGATTCCAAGCTCCAGATGTTTGTCCTGTGCAGTAAAATCAGCACAAACGCGCAGCTCAAGAGGCGCTGCTCCTTTCTGCCGCTCTTATAGATGTTTTATCCGAGTGGCAGCCTACTCAACGCAAACTGAAGGTTTCTCAACACGAGCGGTAGCGACCATCTGCGACTACCCACATTGAGAAATCTCGCCGGTAGGTGGTCTGGAGTAAGATTTTCCTCGCTCGTGCTTGCCATCTTAACGTTGGATGCTCTTAGGTGATGCCAATTTAGTTCTGTGCCATAAGATTGTGTTTTGCACATTTTAATTAGGGGTGGGCATAGTGCGCGTAGCAGGGCTACGCGAAGCTCCACGAAGTGGGGGGCCCTCTACGCCCACCCACACACTTCGCGTAGCCACACTACGCGCCGCCTGCCTCCCTCCCACCCTCTTCTACAACCGTATTTTTAGGATTAAATACAGTAAAATAAAAGAAAAATAACTTACCTTGGATGTGGCATCCCGGCGGCTCCAGGAAGAGGGAGCCCCGGGACTCCGCATGCAAGGTAAGTTCCTTTTCTTTTATTTTACTGTATTTAATCCTAAAAATATGGTTGTAGAAAAGGGCGGGAGGGAGGCGGGTGGCGGGCAACTTTGCGCCGCCACGGAGTGGGCATGGTGTTGCCTACTACGCCTACTTTGTGAAGCGCGAAGTAGGCAACACTACGCCCACTCCGTGGGCGGAGCAAAGAGCTACACCCACCCTTAATTTTAATGTATTGTTATTGTGTTGGAATGTCTGAGTACGTATGAGTCTGTGTTTGCTTGCTTGCCCGAAAGAGTGTGTGTGTGCAACTTAGGATGTTGGTATCATTCTGTTTGTTATATCTTTTTTACAATGTTGATTAAATAAATTGAAGAAATATGATATCCCAAACACCCATGGTCTTCATGATATTAATGTGAAAGGCACCTCTCTCTGGGACTGTTTCTGTATGTATCAGTGACATATTGCACTAGATTAAGACATTTGTTGGCAGAGTGTCTGTTTTCAGTGTTCCTTGATTGTTCTCCTGCCTTCTCTGCCATTTATCCTACTCAGGGGCCCCCTCCTTGTGAGTGATTGAAAGGAAAAAAACTCTGCTCAGCAGAGTTTTTCAGAACTTCGCAAGCTGTGCAGAGTGAGAAATACTCAGCAAACACCATGAGCAGAGCAGATTTTCACACACATGCTATAACAATAAAAATTGTGTGTTGCTGGTTGTGGGATACTTTCTCTTGATCAGCTAATCGAGCTAATGTTATTGGTGATTGTGTTAGTGCCACTCAATTGTAAAACAATAAGTGACAAATGGGGGTGGGGTCGCACACTACTCACCTTAGGGGCGACACCGCCGGTGTGTGAGTAGTGTGCGACCCCACCCCCATTTGTAACTTTAAAGCTCCCTTGAGCAGCGGGCTGACGAGCCTGGGATCCCGCACCTACGCGCCTGAGTGGTACTATACCTGGCAGATATTGGCAGCCATCGGCAACCCCAGTACACGGCCTATCCCTGCTAATGAGGGGTAATACCCCGAAACACGTGTCCAGGGATGGCGAAGACAGCGAAGATAGCAGAAGATCGAAAGATGATGCATCGCGAACACTTTACTACATTGACCAGAGCCCTTAGGGGCGACACCGCCGGTGTGTGAGTAGTGTGCGACCCCACCCCCATTTGTAACTTTAAAGCTCCCTTGAGCAGCGGGCTGACGAGCCTGGGATCCCGCACCTATGCGCCTGAGTGGTACTATACCTGGCAGATATTGGCAGCCATCGGCAACCCCAGTACACGGCCTATCCCTGCTGATGAGGGGTAATACCCCGAAACACGTGTCCAGGGATGGCGAAGACAGCGAAGATAGCAGAAGATCGAAAGATGATGCATCGCGAACACTTTACTACATTGACCAGAGCCCTTAGGGGCGACACCGCCGGTGTGTGAGTAGTGTGCGACCCCACCCCCATTTGTAACTTTAAAGCTCCCTTGAGCAGCGGGCTGATGAGCCTGGGATCCCGCACCTACGCGCTTGAGTGGTACTATACCTGGCAGATATTGGCAGCCATCGGCAACCCCAGTACACGGCCTATCCCTGCTGATGAGGGGTAATACCCCGAAACACGTGTCCAGGGATGGCGAAGACAGCGAAGATAGCAGAAGATCGAAAGATGATGCATCGCGAACACTTTACTACATTGACCAGAGCCCTTAGGGGCGACACCGCCGGTGTGTGAGTAGTGTGCGACCTCACCCCCATTTGTAACTTTAAAGCTCCCTTGAGCAGCGGGCTGACGAGCCTGGGATCCCGCACCTACGCGCCTGAGTGGTACTATACCTGGCAGATATTGGCAGCCATCGGCAACCCCAGTACACGGCCTATCCCTGCTGATGAGGGGTAATACCCCGAAACACGTGTCCAGGGATGGCGAAGACAGCGAAGATAGCAGAAGATCGAAAGATGATGCATCGCGAACACTTTACTACATTGACCAGAGCCCTTAGGGGCGACACCGCCGGTGTGTGAGTAGTGTGCGAGTAGTGTGCGACCCCACCCCCATTTGTAACTTTAAAGCTCCCTTGAGCAGCGGGCTGACGAGCCTGGGATCCCGCACCTACGCTCCTGAGTGGTACTATACCTGGCAGATATTGGCAGCCATCGGCAACCCCAGTACACGGCCTATCCCTGCTGATGAGGGGTAATACCCCGAAACACGTGTCCAGGGATGGCGAAGACAGCGAAGATAGCAGAAGATCGAAAGATGATGCATCGTGAACACTTTACTACATTGACCAGAGCCCTTAGGGGCGACACCGCCGGTGTGTGAGTAGTGTGCGACCCCACCCCCATTTGTAACTTTAAAGCTCCCTTGAGCAGCGGGCTGACGAGCCTGGGATCCCGCACCTACGCGCCTGAGTGGTACTATACCTGGCAGATATTGGCAGCCATCGGCAACCCCAGTATATGGCCTATCCCTGCTGATGAGGGGTAATACCCCGAAACACGTGTCCAGGAATGGCGAAGACAGCGAAGATAGCAGAAGATCGAAAGACGATGCATCGCGAACACTTTACTACATTGACCAGAGCCCTTAGGGGCGACACCGCCGGTGTGTGAGTAGTGTGCGACCGAACCCCCATTTGTAACTTTAAAGCTCCCTTGAGCAGCGGGCTGACGAGCCTGGGATCCCGCACCTACGCGCCTGAGTGGTACTATACCTGGCAGATATTGGCAGCCATCGGCAACCCCAGTACACGGCCTATCCCTGCTGATGAGGGGTAATACCCCGAAACACGTGTCCAGGGATGGCGAAGACAGCGAAGATAGCAGAAGATCGAAAGATGATGCATCGCGAACACTTTACTACATTGACCAGAGCCCTTAGGGGCGACACCGCCGGTGTGTGAGTAGTGTGCGACCCCACCCCCATTTGTAACTTTAAAGCTCCCTTGAGCAGCGGGCTGACGAGCCTGGGATCCCGCACCTATGCGCCTGAGTGGTACTATACCTGGCAGATATTGGCAGCCATCGGCAACCCCAGTACACGGCCTATCCCTGCTGATGAGGGGTAATACCCCGAAACACGTGTCCAGGGATGGCGAAGACAGCGAAGATAGCAGAAGATCGAAAGATGATGCATCGCGAACACTTTACTACATTGACCAGAGCCCTTAGGGGCGACACCGCCGGTGTGTGAGTAGTGTGCGACCCCACCCCCATTTGTAACTTTAAAGCTCCCTTGAGCAGCGGGCTGACGAGCCTGGGATCCCGCACCTATGCGCCTGAGTGGTACTATACCTGGCAGATATTGGCAGCCATCGGCAACCCCAGTACACGGCCTATCCCTGCTGATGAGGGGTAATACCCCGAAACACGTGTCCAGGGATGGCGAAGACAGCGAAGATAGCCGAAGATCGAAAGATGATGCATCGCGAACACTTTACTACATTGACCAGAGCCCTTAGGGGCGACACCGCCGGTGTGTGAGTAGTGTGCGACCCCACCCCCATTTGTAACTTTAAAGATCCCTTGAGCAGCGGGCTGACGAGCCTGGGATCCCGCACCTACGTGCCTGAGTGGTACTATACCTGACAGATATTGGCAGCCATCGGCAACCCCAGTACACGGCCTATCCCTGCTGATGAGGGGTAATACCCCGAAACACGTGTCCAGGGATGGCGAAGACAGCGAAGATAGCAGAAGATCGAAAGATGATGCATCGCAAACACTTTACTACATTGACCAGAGCCCTTAGGGGCGACACCGCCGGTGTGTGAGTAGTGTGCGACCCCACCCCCATTTGTAACTGTAAAACAATAAGTGATTGGGCTCCAAGTTGTTTTGGAAGCCTTCCTCTGGCATTCCCAGATATTGGAATACCAAGGCTGCAAGCCGTGCTTCCACCTAATGCCTCTTTCATCCAACACCATACTCTCCCTGTACCTTTATCTCACTCTTGCAGGTTCTTTTTCATCCCTGCTTTCTCCATTTGACCCGTTTTTCTCTTTCTGTTTCCCCTTCTCTGCCTTTCTCTTTCTTGTTCCAGGTGAAAGCCTGATGATCAAAAAATAAGTCCGGGTCATCAAAAATTAGTGCTGGTGGGCCCCACCTGCAACCACTGGCTCAAATTAAGCACTGGTCCCACTGGATATGTGGTGATGGTAGTAGATGGCAGAGCGATGTTGGTGGCCATTGTACTGCTAATTGTACTCATACTATTGGTGGCAGTTCTGTAGTGGAAGAAGCCCCACCTGCATATGATGTTATTCCCTATAAAGAGTTTTAAGGACTGATACAGACCAGAAGCTCTTGATGGCAGTACTGCTGCTACACCTTCTCAGTATGTGTACAGGTATGCAGACATAGGCAGATCTGATGTTACTTTCTTCTCTAGTACAAGGAATTCCACCACACTGTGGGACTTCTTGGGCTTTAGCACCATTCTGGAAAACTGAGCGACTTTGCCGAGGGCTTCAAAGCATGATTTTACTGTGCTGTCCGTGATGGGATTCTGATCAAAAGTTAGATTACATTTATTGAGACCTATTGCTGTAGATGATGATAGGAAACTACACATTTTATTTTCACATTAAAAATGATATATATATAAACTGTTTTGCACTCTACTGCCATCTTGCAAAGATTTTCTCTTCTTACCTCTCTGAGTTGAAATCTCTCCTTCTTTGCATGGAATGCAGTCAAAGCAGCAATATGGCTGCCCTTGTCGTGGAACCTTCCTGTATCCAGGCGAGCAGCTCTCACTGCACACAGACTGAGGAACCTGAGGGTACAATGTTTAAAGAAAGGTTTTCCAAAATGTCATATGACATGTTCATAGACCAAGTTGTTTAATGAAATTACATTGGGTTAATTAAAAACGTGTCACTTGCCCCAGTGCTTTTGTGTGTAGGCATGCACGTGTTACTGATTGGGTATATGTGTGAGTCTGCTTCGCTGTGGGTGTCCGTGTGCCTACTGTTTTGTCCCAACATGCAGGTATGGGTCATTTTCAGTGTCTGGTCGTTAACAGCAGTTTTCAAGTCAGTTCAAAACAGCATAATACATTTATTGTATTCTATCATTGTTTTAAAATGTGTAAATTACAATTTGAACATCATTTACTTAGCCCATTTTTGAGTAGCCATTGCCTTTTAGTATTGCATCTGCTTTCTTGGCACTGTGTTTTTATGAAAAGTGCTTGTGCCACAAATAATCCTTAAATTCAATAATAAAAAAAAAAAACACTATTTTAGTGTGCAAATATATACCAATATCTATTGCACTGGAAACGTGTACTATTACAGGTTTGCACAGTCAGCATTTTATCATGGGCAGGTGTATACAACAGAAAAAGTTTATGGAGTATTTTAATACTGAGGTGGCATGGTGGGCAATAAAAGATGGATTGAGATATGGCCCACAACAATTGCCACTGGTTGAGATTAATTCAAGCATTCTATCCGTTCCCGGCAAAGGTAATCGAGAAAATCATCAACATACAACTGGCCCGCCACCTGGAAGACAACAACATCCTGGACTCGTCCCAGTTCGGATTCAGACGCAACCACAGCACCAAGACAGCCCTCATCGCCGCCACAGACGACCTCAGGAGCCAACTAGACAATGGCGAAACATCAGCCCTCATCCTCCTGGACCTGTTGGCTGCCTTTGACAATGTCTGACATCGCACTCTAAAGACACGCCTCCTAGAAGCCGGAATCCAAGAGAAGGCCCTTGACTGGACCACATCCTTCCTCTCCTGCAGAACCCAGAGCGTCCACCTCCCACCCTTCCGATCGGAAGCCACCGACATCATCTGCGGCGTCACCCAGGGCTCGTCCTTCAGCCCAACACTGTTTAACATCTACATGGCCCCCCTCACACAAGTGGCCCGCCACCACAACCTCAACATCATCTCCTACGCCGACGACACCCAGCTCATCCTTTCCCTCACCAAGGACCCACACACCGCCAAAACCAACCTCCACGAGGGAATGAAGGCCATCGCAGACTGGATGAGGAGCAGCCGTCTAAAGTTGAACTCGGACAAGACTGAGGTCCTTATCCTCGGACCCACCCCCTCAGCCTGGGACGACTCCTGGTGGCCGACCACACTGGGCACAGCACCAACACCCACCGACCATGTACGCAACCTAGGATTCCTCATCAACTCCTCCTTCTCCATGTCTAAGCAGGTCAATGCCGTCTCCTCTTCCTGCTACAACACCCTCCGCATGCGCCGCAGGATCTACAAGTGGATCAAGACCGAAACAAGAAAAACGATGACACAGGCCCTTGTCAGCAGCAGCCTGGACTACGGCAACGCACTCTATGCAGGAATCCCAGCCAAACACCTACGACGACTACAACGCATCCAAATTGCCTCCGCCCAACTGATTGTCAACGTCCCCCGCTGCAGCCACATCACCCCCCACCGGAGAGACCTACACTGGCTCCCGTCGACAAGAGGATCACCTTCAAGCTCCTCACCCAAGCACACAAAGCACTCCACAACGCCGGACCAGCATACTCAGTGTGCTCAGATTTCTCCCCTGAGGCAGAAAGCCGGGGGCTAGCTTGATTGTTTTAAAAATGGTATAATTGTATTTACTTATGTTCTTCACTTCAGGGAAGATTTAATTTCCCTTTTTACCGATATTCCTTTCTGCCCTCGCAGCAACTAGAACCCCTGGTCCACGCGCAGCGATTAACAGCTGACGCGAGTGGACACAGGGACGGCCGCCATCTTGGGGTGGTTGGAACAAAGTTAGCACTCCAGTGTTGCGAAGCCTCCCGCGCTCCCAGGTACAAAAACAGGTGTTTTCTCCTCGCGCACACATACTCAGTGTGCTCAGATTTTTCCCCTGAGGCGGAAAGCCGGGGGCTAGCTTGATTGTTTTAAAAATTGTATAATTGTATTTACTTATGTTCTTCACTTCAGGGAAGATTAAATTTCCCTTTTTACCGATATTCCTTTCTGCCCTCGCAGCAACTAAAACCCCTGGTCCACGCGCAGCGATTAACAGCTGACGCGAGTGGACACAGGGACGGCCGCCATCTTGGGGTGGTTGGACCAAAGTTAGCGCTCCAGTGTTGCGAAGCCTCCCGCGCTCCTCCACCAGTATATGAATAATAACAGGTCCTGTCCGCGCAGCGGGCGGGCGCAGCCGGCGCGACGATGGCGCGCCGAAGGCGCGCTAAAGGAAAACCCGTCTGCGCCCGTCCGCGCCAAGTCCACGACAGGCGCAGGAGGGGCTGGGCAATCGCATTCTGCCATTTCACGCCAGGTAAGCGAGCTTACTAACACCACTATGCCTATAGGATGTCCGTGTAGGATTGATATGGCGAGAATCAAAGGACCATTCTCATGTAGATTCTGTCAGTGGTCCTCGCCCTGGGCTCCTATTAAAACACAGTCCCCTCTAAATAACGCTTCACCAGTTACATCACATTTTAAAGGGGGCTAATCAATTCCCGTTCCATGGGCTGTCACAGTCAAAATCTAAATGATCTTATCGTACAATCAAATTTAGATTGTCTCTTTATAACAGAGACCTGGCTGACAGAGTCCAGCAATCCAGATGTAGTAACTGCCCTCCCGCCTGGTTACACTATCTTTCGACAGGATAGAATGAAAGGCAAAGGAGGAGGAGTAGCGATTGTGATTAAAAGCCATATAAAATGCCACACTTTTACTTTAGGTCCCCTACAAGGCATGGAAGGTTTGGGTTTTTCCATCAAGCTAAATGATTCATCTTCATTCTCTGGCGGACTGATTTATCGCCCTCCAGGTAGCCCCTCGGCATTTTTAGACTCACTAAGTGATTCCTTGGGACAATCTTTAGTCCGCTATCCACACTTTACACTTTTGGGTGATTTTAATTTACACTTAGAATCTACAGCTGACGCACAAGTTCTGAATTTCCTCCAAACTTTGGCGATTTTCGACCTTCTTCAAATAGTCACACTGCCCACTCATCAAGCAGGTCACACTTTGGATGGAATATGTACCAATTTTCCCCTCTTAGAAACGCAGCCCCCTGTTCCACAGATTTGGTCAGACCATTTTTTGGTCCCATTTCCTATTAAGCTCACACAACCCCAATCTCTAGCCAAACTAACTCACAATTTAGGGAACCATGTTAATTGGACGCGAGTTGAGGCTAACTTGAAGCTTAATCCCATTGTTACTTCAGCTATCCCAACCATGCTTGGCGATGCTACCCAGGGTTCCAAACATTTTCATACATGGATGCATCAGGAGATCAAAGATAGAGTTCCACAGAATCGCCCTCAAGGCAAAGGGAAAAAAGGGAAGATTAATGCCCCATGGTTTACAGCTGAACTAGCAAAAGCTCACCTATTGTGCAGGAAAAAGGAACGTAGCTGGCGAATAAACTATGATTCAACAGATAGAAGCTTGTATGTTCAGCAGAGAAAAATTTATCTCACGGCGATCAAATTAGCTAAAAAGACCTACTATACCAACGCTATTAATACAGCCAAGCAAAAGCAAAAAAAGCTATTCGCCATTGTCAAGTCTTTTACTCATCCTAGAGCGCTACAAGCAGAAATCCCTTCATCATTAGAATTCTGCAATCAGATAGCCGACTTCTTTGAAGAAAAAATCTTACTGATAAAAAAAGATTTCCAAGCTCCTTGTCATGCCTTGTCTGCCACTCCATTGGCCTGTGGTAAGAACCTGAAAGTCAATCTTAGATCTTTCACCCCGGTCACGCTCCCTCAGACCCAGGATGCAATTATGTCATGTAAATCGGGTGCTCCATCAGATTCATGTCCACCCAGGATCCTCCATCAATTAATTGAGGTCGTCAACCCGATCATAAACGAGATTGTTAATGCTTCCCTGAGAATAGGTGTTGTGCCGAGCGAATGGAAGCACGCTATCGTGAGACCCCTCATGAAAAAAGCAAACAAATCCCCTATTGACCTTGATAATTTACGCCCGATTTCACTCCTTCCAGTTCTGGGCAAGATCACGGAACACATGGTCCATAAAGAATTAAAAAATTATGTTGACGCACATCACATTCTTCATCCTCAGCAATCGGGCTTCCGTTCATACCATTCCACGGAATCTGCCCTGATTGAACTCACTGATTCAATAAAACTATTGCAAGATCAGGGAAAGAACGGCGTCCTAATCCTATTAGATCTTACGGCGGCGTTCGATACCATCTCCCACTCTATATTGATCAATAGACTTAGGGATATAGGAATCACGGATGTCGCATTGGATTGGATAATTTCCTTCCTGACAGACCGGTCCCAGACCATCTCCCTGGGCACCTTCCTCTCTAAAGAGAAGAAGGTAAATTCTGGAGTCCCCCAAGGTTCAATATTGAGCCCCTTATTGTTCAATATATATATGGTCCCTCTCATCTCTTTAATTGAGTCATACGGCATATTAGTAACATCATATGCCGATGACACTCAGTTGATTGTTCCCTTGGAGAACAATTCTACCAATGCTGAGCTGAATTTCAAGAAGTGTTTAAAAGATGTCTTCGGCTGGATGGAGCAAAACCACCTTAAATGTAATACCAGTAAGACGGAAATCCTACCCATGGGTAGTAACCCTCATTTCTGTCCCATTAAATGGTGGCCTGAGAACATCCCTGCGCCACCACAAGCAGTTACATCAGCGAGGAACCTTGGCGTTCTATTCGACGCCGAATTATCTTTTGACCAACATGTCAGGAATGTTGCAGGAAGCTGCTTTAATATCATTAAGTCACTGAAAAAGTTCTTCGAATTTCTTCCTATAGACTCAAGAAAGGCAGTGGCAGTGGCCTTAATTCTTGCACGTCTTGACTATTGTAATGGTCTGATGGCAGGGGTAAAAAAGAAAAACACACTCAGAAAACTCCAAGGCGTGCAACATGCAGCGGCCAGGCTGGTTCTCAAGCTACCCAGGAGATCATCTGCCTCAGCAGCTCTTAAAACCCTTCATTGGTTACCACTCCCTAAAATAATATTGTTTAAAATCTTAATAATAGCATTCCGTGCATTCAATGGCATTGGCCCGAATTATCTCATCAAACGATTTCCTCACTACATTCCTGGAAGGTCCTTAAGATCTTCAGGTCAGAACCTGATCAAGCCACTAAAATTCAAACTCAAGACCAAAGGAGGCAAGTCTTTGTCTTTTTTAGCAGGGAAAGCATGGAATTCTATTCCTGGTCACCTCAGATTTATAACCCATGAAAACCAATTTAGAAAACAACTTAAAACATGGATTTATTCCCTTTCTGACGATTGTGTGATGTCCTTCATTTAGGTTCCTTTCTGTTTCTGATCTTTTGCACACTCTGTAGTTAGCGCCAGGATGCTCCTCTCGGAGCGATGGTTTGCGCTTTATAAATACATAAAAATATACAAATAAATATAAATATACCTGAACAGCAGACTCAGCTTCCACACACCCTCCTTACCCACATACGGCAGATCCAAGACCTACTCGCCTTCAGAAGACTCCTCAAGACCTGGCTTTTCGAACAGTAGTAGCACCCTCCCTCCCCTCAGCTCCATGAGACTCCTCACGGGTAAGTAGCGCACTTTACAAGTACTCTGATTGATTGATTGATCCATCACTCTGTTTTTCATGCACTGGGTCTGTATGTGTATGTTGTAGAATGTTCTTTTTTTTTATTTTAGAAGAGAAAGCAGTTTCCTTCTTAAGGGAGATCTTTTGTTAAGAGATTGTGTAATGGGGCAACTCTTTGATAGCTGTTTGTTAATTGTATCCTGACATTTTTCATTTGAAAGGCCCATCAGTATAACTGAAAGTTTGGCAAGATCATGCCTCGATCTATTTTCTTTTTGCATAGTTTCTTTCAGGCAATTCTCATACTCTTGTTGGCTCATATAAAGCTAACCAGCTCCCCCTGTAGTTTTTTTAACCATGTGTAAAGGTAACATATTAAAATAAAAGTAAACTTCGGGAGGATCATCATTTTAATTAAATCAGTTCTGCTTAGTATTGAGAGGGTAATATAGGGCCATTAATGCAAACGTTTTTCAGTTTCTAACAAAAGTTTTATTAAGGTTTAGCCAGATCTTTCATCACTCAAACTCCTAGATGTCTGATTTCTTTCTTTTGCAAGGGATTGTGAAGAGGGCCTTTCTATGTCATAAGTTCCATTTGATCTATATTTACTAATTAACCGGAGACCTTCCCAAAGTCGTTTAAAGTGTTTAAAATTATGGGAAAGGAACTCTTGAGATCTTGCGTGTAAATCATTAACTCAGCCATGTAGAGTGCTTCCTTTTAATCCACTTGTGATTTTGATAGGGAATGATCTTCTGTTCTTTTCTTGCAAGTGGTTCAATATATAAGTTAAACAATAAAGGGGATAATGGACACCCTTGGCGAGGTACTCTTCCTATTTAAAATTCTAGGGTTAAAATTTCATTAACTGAAATCCTGGCTGTTGGAGAAAGTTATCTCTTATGCCACTTTGCTTGATAACTGTGTGCTCACTCAGTCAAAGGCCTTAGCACTGCCAACTGTCATAATAGTCATAGGAGAGTTTCTTCATATTGCTATGTCTATCTCACTCACCAAGTTGTGTGTCAGTTCATGCAGTTGACAGTTTTTCAAGAAACCTTTTTGATTTTTGTGGCCGAGCCTTACCATCATTTTATCCTGCCTATTTGCCATTATCTTTGCATAGATCTTGTAAGATATTGGTCTGTATGATTCACACATTTCCTGGTTTTTATTTGACTTTTATATTATGGTTATTGTTGCCTCATGCCATGAAGATGGAGAGGGGTAGGCTTCCCCATATGTTGCATTCAATAGTTTAGTTGAAACTGGAATAAGTTTGTGTTTTAGAGCCCTGTATAGCTCATTTGGTAGGCTGTCAGGGCCTGGTGCTTATCCCTTTTTGTAACCCTCTAAATGTTTTTTCTGCTTCTTTTTCTGCTTCTTCCATACTAATTACTTGATTTAGGTACTGCTGCAGTTCCTTTTCTAATGTGGGGAAGAGTATCCTCATTTGGAAGTTATCTATCTGTTCCTCTGTGGCTGTTGAATCATTTGTATATAGGTCTTGGAAGAAATTAACAAAGGCCCACCCAATGTCTGAGTATTCTAGACAACACTCTTTGGTTTCAATAATTTCTATATCTTTGATTAGATGTCTAGAGCTATCCACCTTCTTATTCCAGGCCAGTACCGTCCCGCACACCTCCCCATATTCATAGTAAACCAGGTTACTAGCATTCTACTTTTTCTGCACCACTCCTTACAAGTAGTTTACTAACTCCCCCTTGGCTTCGTTTATCTTATTGTTTAAGGATATTTGCCTTCGGGGGTCATTACAGTTAATCAACTCCTTATAGATCTCTCTGATTTTCAGTTCTAACTCCTTCAATTTGTCGTTATTTTTCCTTCCTTTTGTATGCCACATAGCTAATCATTCTCCTGCGAATAAAAGCTTTCTAAGCATTCCATATAAATTGTAAAGGGGCAGAGTCTATATTTAATTAAACCAATTCTGTAGTGTTCCTTTATAACGATTTATAGAGGGTCCATTTGGAGGAGGTTGGGCTTCAATCAAGAGAGAGTTTTAACCTCACCGCAGAGAGATCTGAGAGATGGTGTGTTATTCCCTTTTGTTTATTCCCCAACTTTGCATCTGTCAAGAAGAAGAATATTCAGGAGGCATGGCCATATTTCTTGTTGTGATAAGTAGAACTCTTGTTCTGTCGTGCTGTCTTCCTCCTTGCCCATACTAGGCCCAAATTCTTCATTAATCGACTAGTAAATTCCCTCATCTTTGGAGAGTTAACCATTGTTCTAGGGTTGGATTTAACGAATAAGGGACCCAACATTACATTAAAATCCCCACCTATCAATATATAGTTCCCTGTCTCAAGTAATTGATTATGGAACTTTCTGAGCCGCGTTGGCTCATCCGTGTTTGGGCCATAAGAATCCACTTGTGAATATCCTATACCATAAATTTTAATGTTAGCTATCAACCACCTTCCCCAGGGTTAGCAATGTAGTTTTTCCAGACGTACTTGGGCTACATTTTTCAGACGGATAGCCACCCCTTGCACATTACACCTGTGATTTGTGCAGGTAAACTGTTTAATCCATTTTTGACCATTTAGTATTTTCTCCCATTCCTCTTGAAGTAAATGTGTTTCTTGCAGAATTATGATAGAAAGAACAGGGAGAAAACTAAGACAAAGGTACCAGGAATATAATGACGGAATTAAACAAAAAACCCAGCTTGAAGGTTCTGACTTGGAACATAAATGGTCCGAATATAAAACATTCAGATAACAACATAATAATTCAGGGGGTTGTTGATTGTTTGGTGTTCTATTTGTTAGGCTGTGGAAGGGTGCCTTAGCCAAGCTTTCTGTAGTGTGTATGTCACCGATATGGCTACAATCAGGTAAATAGGGTTTGAACTATGTAGAAAGGTGGAATATTATGTGGTGATGCAGGTTAGGATTCTCCATGCAATGTTCTCAAAATATCCCAAAGAAAGTCCTGGGATTCACAATAATAAATCCTTAGCTCAGTCCTAGTAGAGTGGCACTTCACTAGCCATTCTATCGGGGGGTGATCTCCATTCCATCCAGGCCATTGTTTGCACAGCTTCTGCAGTCTGGAATTGCAGGCCCGCTGTCATTAGTTTAATTGAGTCATGCAGGGTGGCACAAATAGTGCTTTTGGCCCTGGTGACCCACTTTAACACCCATGCTCTGGGTGCCACTGGTCCCATATACTAGGGACTTATAAGGGGGTTAAAGTCCTTGCCAATTGGGGTTACCAATTCACACATATCAGTTTTAGGGAGAGAGCATTGGCCTGGGGCCTGGCAGCAGGCTCCAGTGCACGTCAGAGTCATAACCATCAGCATTGGAGCAAAATGTGAGGGTATGACCATACAAAAAGGCCACTTTCCTACAGACTATAATGCAGATGTACTGTGTGATGTTTGGCTCTATAGGTTACTCACCTCTCTGAACAGCACACTGTTCCTTTACCTTGATCCTTGCATTCATTCTAAAACTGGATTGGCATCAATTATGGATGTATCGTGCTATGAACCCATGAGGTAGTTTGACTTTATGACAAGGCACGGAGGGCAATAATATGCATATTTCTTTAATTGCCAACTCACAGCAGCAATAGCAAACAATGCAAGGAACTTAGAACATCGGTTAAACATTCCGAAGTCCATATTATCCTGTGAGACGCACCCATATTCCTTCTTTGTTGCTGCTCACAGCTGAGAAAAGGACTGCATTACATATCAAGTTGATGCTTAGAGTGGTGTATTGTTTGTATACAAAGCAGAATGGTTAAAGATTCCTGATTGCAATGGCTCTCATTTAGTTTGCAGGAACATGAACCCCACGGAAAATTGGCAGGGCTCCTGCTAAAACCACTGCCCTCCCTCCTTATTTAAAATCAGGGGAAGCTTTACGTTTTCCTCGGGGAAGCCTCAGGGGACTCCACTGACAGAGACCTTCCTCTTGACGGCCTATCCACCATAGAGCTATCAGGTAACAGGGATGGCCATCCTGACCTATTTTGGACAGAACAACCATAACTAGATTTCCCTTTGAAGATCACCATGTGAGGCATGGTGGTCCTTAGCTAGTAAATCAGTTAGTGGCTACTATGTGCAGGGAGAAAACTTCCTGCACATCAGTGCCTTTGATTTTTTGCTTATGAAGAACAAACATTGTTTATATTAACTTGACCTGGTAATCTCCATTGCTTAGTGACTACTTTTCCTTGGATTGAGAAACAGTTTGCTCTTGCCTTCTGCTCCTAGTGTCACAAGGTGAAAGTAGACCCTACTGCTTACCCACATGCCATCAAATGTTTACTGCACTGACAAGCTAGTTTGATACCCAAAGTAGAATCCCAAGCCTTGCAGATCTACTGTCTCAGCCCTGGACAGTTTGAGCTCACATTTGAGGTAGTTCACCACACAGGGCCTTCCAAGACCCAAACTGAGACTTGGTAGAGATGCCTGGCGTCTCTAAAGGTAAATTATACTATTGCTCATTTTGCGGTCTCTAGTTGTGGTTGGCAAATCACCCCAGGGCATTAAAATGGGAACAGATGAAATGAGCAAGACTGACACTAAGAAGCCCAAACTTCAAATTGAGCCTTTAAAGAGGCTCACGGTTGAGTGGGGCAAAAGCTGACTGTAGGGCTACACTCTGATTGGGAGGGAGAAGACTAGACCATCTTGCCACCAGAAAACGGGTGCAATTTAATGGGAGAGGCTGTGTAGGCCAGGTAGTGAGTCATGTGCTCATGTGGTGTGCAAAACAGAAAATATTCACTCTTCACATAGGCCCTGCAGGGGAGGTGCCCAAAGAACCCAGAATCACGGTAAGCCACAATAACAGGCACAGGCATCCATGGGTACTCTTCCTGGAATCACAACATACATGTAGAGCAGCCTAAAAGACAGGTCCTCATTGGTCTAAGATGATCCCAGTAATACCCACATCCCTAAGGCCTCTTGGGCATGTAAAACAGTGAGCTATCCTCAGACAAAGGATAAGACTTTAAGACATATCCCTACAACAGCCAGCTTAGTGTAATTGGATCCCTCGGAGGATGGGGTGCAAAGAGACAGTGGACATCCCCAGCTCTCGCTGCCCCGACAGGTGGCACCAGCACCCAGGCATCCAAATGGGAACACCTTCTATTCAGCAAACTCGTCAACCCTGCCACAGTGGCCCACAGGTGGAAAATTTGGATAGGCTGCCTAAACAACGTATTCAGAGCAACTAGGTAAACAGGCAACCACGTCAATAGATCGCAATTGCTATACTTTGCGGGGGATGAGATATACAAGTTGTTTGCGCACTTCCCAGCCACAAGTACAAAGATACACTTACGCCACTAGCTGAATCTGGACTTTCGAAGATTCAAGCTGAGGCAAGCCCGATTGTAATTAAATATTAATATATTTGATTAAAGAATATTTATGTATGTAATATTTTACATAGTTAATTGTGGGAATTAATTTATTATAACACATTTATTAATTGGTTGTAAATTATTATTTATTAATTGGTAATTATGCTAATTGCGATATTTTTTTTAGGGGTGGGTTGTGGGATAATAAGGGAGGAGGGTGGGAAGTAATTTAATGTTAATACCTTTATTAATATTTTTTAAACTATAGTTATTACATGGAATTTTATAGTGCTAATTGTGTGAATTAATGTATTAATACTTATTTATATTTTGCTTTTTAGTTGTATTAATTAATTAACAAATTGTTAATTAATTATGTCAATAGTGTTAAGTTTTAAGAAATTGGTGGTGGCATTTATAGGGGAATATGGTGGGAGGTAATTTATTTATAATTAATTATTTGTTAATTAATGCTAATTAATCAATTACAATTTAAATATGGCAATTGTGTCATTATTTTGATGTGTGAGTTGTGGGGTTTATGGTGGTAAATTGTGGGAAGTAAACATTTTTAAATTAATTAATGATTTGTTGTTAATTGATATACATTTATTTTTGTAAAATTAGTTATGGAAATTGTGTAAATATTGTTAGGTGTGTGTTTTGGTGTTTATTCAGGGAGAGGGTAAAAAGTAGTTTAGTTTAAATAAATTAATCATTATTTGATCATTAATATTCATTTATTCAAGTCAAGTCAAGATATACTTTATTTCGGCCTAACAAGGCCATAAAAGCACAGTTAAAAAGACAAAAAAACCAAATATGACATAATTCAAACATTCAGGTTCTCCATTGCTGAAAACCGTGAACATTGTAATGTAGTTAAAAAGTTCCTAGAAAGTTTAAAATACAATCAATATTTTAAAAGTACATATTTGTAACACATAAGATATAGTAAAATCAGATTTATAAGGCAATCAATCACAATGGAGGAGTAGGGTGAGTTGATTTTACAAGCCCCGTCTTTAAAATAGCTCGGGTGCACAACACATTGACATTAGATAGTGAGAAACTGAATTCGCAATAGGCATACTAGTGTCATATTTTAATATCCTAAACGCCTGTGCTCAATGAGATGTTCCGAGGTTTCTGCACAACTGCAGTAGCCATTGGTGTCTCGCTTTCTTGTATGCCAGACAAAAGAATAATACATGTTGGTCTGTCTACGGTGTATTATTACATATCGGGTAGTCCTTATTTAAAATGCCTCCCTATTTATTTGTAAAAGCTCATAGGGGAAGTGTACCGTGCCTAACCTGTAGATATAACGTTTTGGCAAGGACTGGCTGTATATCATCAATGGCAGATTCTAACCTATATTGGAGTTTTACCTCCAAGAAGGTTGCTGTCAATATGCCATTCACAGAACTCCCCTGAAATAAGGTGAGATTATATTCCTTGGGCAGCTATCTTCGGCACTAGCCCATAAATCACCCATTCCCATAGCAACTAAGGAGTTTTTAATATGGGCCAACCAAGGAATTTTGCTTGCTCCCTGTATGTTTACCACTTCCCTCACTTCCTCTCTATAAGTAGATAATTCTGGACTGCTCCATAAGCGACGCCAGTATAGCAAGGGTCTGAGGGCGACCTCTACTGCAATCGGACCAACTCCAAGATCCATTTGAAGCGGCGTGAGTGGTGTGCTTTTGGGGAGACCCAGGAGTTGTCTGGCAAAAGAATTCTTAATCTTAGAGGGACAGTCAACCGGCCGATGGGCCACAGATTTCCGCCCCATACAAAGCAGCCCCTCTGGCTTGAGCCTTATAAATTTCCAATACCGGCCCAATCGTTTTATGTGTACACTTCCTCTGCATCTTTGCTAGCCCCCCGTTGTCTGGGCCAATTTTAGGCTTGCCTGTTTTATTAGTACACCCCACTCCATTTTTTCAGTAAGTGACAACCCTAAATATTCACAAACAGAAACGTTCACCAAAATTTCCCCATCTAACTGGGGATTGGGACGTGTAGGGTACCCTGCATTAAAAGCCATATATTTAGGTTTCTGTGTATTTATCTCCAGACCCCTACCCTTGCAGAATAAGTGGAAAGTGTCCAAAGCCCTCTGTATTCCCATAGTGGACTTTGACAAAAGGAGGGTATCGTCGGCAAACATCAAGGCTGGTAACTTGCGGTTCGCCAACCTTGGGGCATCTATATCCCTTCCAGCTGTCAGAGCCTCCACTAGGCCATTGATAAATAGGCAAAATAGAGTTGGGGCCAATACGCACCTGTCTATGGGTATGCGATCAGTAAGCTTTTCATTTTTCCCATACCTAATTTGGGCAAAATGATGTTCATGAAGTCTTTTCAAATGATAGCAGTGATTCGGGGGCATCCAGTTCTAGTAAGATAGTCCAAAATTTCTCCCTTGGTACTAAATCGAATGCCGATTTTAAGTCCACAAAGATCATGCTGAGGCTGCCACCCTTCAAGATCATTGACTTCCAGTGCAATAATTGCAACCTGAAGATTTGGTCGATAGTGGACATTGTTGTTATAAAACAGGCCTGATATGGACAACGAATAGGATGTTCTTCCATCCAACTCTGTAATCGGTCCAGAAGCACTCGTGCATATATTTTCTGAGTAATATCAATGAGACTGATGGGCCGATAATTTGCTGGATGGAGGGGTGAGCCCTTTTTATAAATCTGGATAATTTCCGTCTGCAACCAAGGGCCTTATTCTGATGCAGTTAGGAAGGCCTCCTAACAGCATTTTCTCCTTCCAAATTGGATCAGGAACATGTCTTTCCGACCGGGGGCCCAATTATGATGTTGTTAGGAACATATGCTCCCATTGAAGTCAATGGGAGTTCAACCAAATCTTATCAGGAAGCATCCGGATGCATCCTACTTCGTCAGTCGGATTCTCTCGATCCGAGTGGGTCGGAAACCATTTCCAAACTGATTTGATCGGGAAGCTTTCCAACCCGCATCAGAATCAGCCCCCAAGTCGTGGGGATTGCCATTCCCTGAAGGATAGCATTAAAGAAGGGTCCATAAGTACGGGGCCCATATACTAGCTTCAGTGCGAAAAAGATCGCCAGGGATCTTGTCTAGACCTGGGGCCTTTGCAGGGATTACCCGGCTTAAAGCATCAGTTATCTCTTTTAGGGAAATTTCTCGGGTATCAAAGCAAGATAACTGTGAGTAGGGACATTCATTTATAACTTGCCCTACATCACCCTCTACCCTAGAATATAAGGACTGAAAATGCGCCTTCCAGACTTTTGCCCCTAGAAGTGGTTCTATTGCAGATTTACCCTCTGTGGAGCCAGTATTTATTAGATTCCAAAAAGTCCTCATGTCCCTAGTGCTTAGCACATTTCTCAGGCTCTCCCATTTCTCTTCTTCCCAATTTCTTTTTGCTAGTGTGACAATATTTTAGTAAACTAACCGCCTAGCCTTTATTTGCAACTTGTCATTAGATGTAATGGCTAAGACAAGAGTTTGCTTGGCCTTGCGACAATTACCATCATACCAGGTGTGCCTACCTACCCCCTTTTCCTTTAGTTGTATATTAGGGAAAAACATATTGGCCGGGGCAGTTACTAAACCTTGGTGGTTTTGCACAATTTCAGCAAATGAACTTATAAAATCAACATTCCCACTCAATTGTTTAGCAGCCTTCAAAAATGGAATAACAATTTGATAGAGGAAGGCTAGGTTTTCCTGGGATTGACAAAGTGTACCCCATCTTACTCTTCTCCTACAAATGGTTAAAGTTAGCCCGTAGGCAGTTGGAGAGTAGCCTTTAGAAGCTTACCTGACGTGAGGCGGAGCCTTTGCAAGAATCAGGGCATTATGATCACTGTCATGTCTGGGCTCAATCTTAAAATCTACTACCCGGTGCCATGATTTTGGGTCCACCGGAATATAATCTAGGATAGACGGGCAACTTGGTCTATTATAATTCAGATTTGCCGGGAAGTCAGGTTTAAAATGCCCATTGCATTCCCTGAGAGAGTGGTTCAATGAAAGGGTGTTCATTTGGATTACCAGTGGTGTCCAAGACCGAGTTATCGGGGATTCGGCTCTGGGATGGCCCAGTGCAAGTCCTCCTCACTGGGGTTACCCACATCCAAATCTTTCACAGGTTCATACTGACATTTATCAATTGATAAGTATTTTGGTAATTGTTTATTTTTATTTTGTTTGGGGATTTAGGTTCTATAGCTGTAAAATTTGGTTAGTACATACATTTTTACCTTTTTTAATTTGATTTTTAATTATTAATATTTGTTTTATTGATAGTTAATTGTGTTAATTATGGAGGTACTCTTATTTTCAATTTAGATGTGTGTTGTAAATTGTGTGGTGTTATAGGGTAGGAAAAAAATTACATTCATGTAATAATGATTTTTTTTATTAACATTACATTCTATTACAACATATTAATTTGATTGTTAATTTTTGTTAGATTACAAAAATTAAGATTTTTCTGTAAATTTTAGATTTTTTCTACATTATAATAAGTTTCTATGGTTTGTTGATTTTTATATATGTTATGTTTTCGGCTTTTTTATTATATTTTGTATTGTAGTTGATATTTTATTTCTTTTTAAATTTGAATTTTCTTTAGTGAAATAGTAATTTTTACCCCAAAGCTATTCAACACTTTCCCTACTGTCACATTCGCTGGAATGGGAATAGTCATTTTTACCCCTCTGCTATCCAACACTTTCCCTACTGTTGCACTCACAGGAGTGTGAATAGTAATTATATACCCTCCCCTATCCAACACTTTCCCTACTGTTGCACTCAATGAAGTTGGAATAGTAAATCATTCCCCCCCCGCTATCCAACACTTTCCCTACTGTTGCACTCGCTGGAGTGGGAATAGTAATTTGTATCCATCCACTATCCAACACTTGCCCCACTGTTGCACCTGCTGGAGTGGGAATAGTATTTTTTTCCCCTCTGCTATTCAACATTTTCCCTACTGCTACACTCATTGGAGTGGGAATAGTAATTTTTATCCCTCCGTTATCGGACACTTTCCCTACTGTTGCACTCGCTGGAGTGGGAATAGTATTTTTAAACCCTCCGCTATCCAACACTTTCCCCACTGTTGCACTTGCTGGAGTGGGAATAGTCATTTTTCCCCTCTGCTATCCAACATTTTCCCTACTGTTGCAGTTGCTGGAGTGGGAATAGTAGTTTGTTCCCCTATACTGTTGCACTCCTTCGAGTGGGAGTAGTAAAGTATTCCCCCCCCCAACTGTCCAACACTTTCCCTTACTGTTGCACTCACTGGAGTGGGAATAGTAATTTTTATCCCTCCGCTATCCAACACTTTCTCTACTGTTGCAGTTGCTGGAGTGGGAATAGTAGTGTGTTCCCCTCCACTATACAAAATTGTCCCTACTGTTTCACTCTTTGGAGTGGGAATAGTAAATTATTCCCCATCACTATCCAACACTTTCCCTACTGTTGCCCTCAATGTAGTGTAAAATGTAGGTTTAAAAATATTAAATATTTAACTATTTTAATTTATAATATAATTCTTTTATATATACTTTTTATTTTACAGGTGTATGCAAATATAGATTTATTTATAATGTTTAATATATTTCTAACATTCTATAATTAATTAAAACTATTATTTATTAATTATGTTTAAGTAAATATATATAAATTACATTTTATATATGTAAGTTTAATTCATTTTTAAGTTGCATTTATTACTTATAATTTAAAAATTTACAAAGAAATCTAAATGTTTATTTTTTAAGTTAAATGTATTATTTAATTTATTTTACATTTTTTTATACATAAAAATGACATTTTGTACTTTGATATTTTTTTAATCTTTTTTGTACTTACCATTAGGAAGACAGGAGGTAGATATTTTTGAAAACGATATTTATGTCCCGATATTTGTGTAACTCAATATTCTGGTATTCGATATTCTGTCAGTGATCCACACCACGTCCCTCGATTTGAGACCTTGAACATAGTGATTTAATTATTATATGTTAATGTGCTGGACCTTTGTTAAGACACATGACAAAGACCAGAAATAATCTTTAACATTTGAGCATGGGTTTCCCCCTGTTATATACCCCCCTCTTCAATACTTTACTACTGTGTGGCACCATGAAAAGGGGGGTTTTGTTGCTGTGTGTTGTCTGCAGACTGCAGACATTTTTGGCGGTGTTTATTGTATCTTTTTAGCCCTGAAACAAAGTCATGGGGAGAGAGTGATGCAAGCAGTATTTCATGAGACCCTCCTATGATGCCACTAGGCAAAAAATCTGTGCCTCGTATCTTTTGCCCATAGAATACATGATCTACAAGCAGACTACTTTCTGCACCAATCTCCCCAAATGTTTCAGGGCCTAGGGTGCTTTAAAGAAGCCCATGTGAGGTTACACATAGTAAAAACCATCTAGCCCTTGGCACTCCGCTATAGGAGAGTACTGTTTCATCTGCAACCACTGGTGAAGAAAGAACTAGAAAAACATGAGTTAAATGGATTGTAATGAACGAGTATCAGGGCCAACCCCATAGGATTCCCCAATGGTGATCAATGTGTATCAACATGTAACTGCCAAAGCGGGTGACCCAATGCGGAGGAAGTAATTGCTGACGAACCTAGAGCAGTGGTTCTCTGGATTTGACCTCAAAGCAGAGTACCATCAACTCATAATCCAACCTGACAGCAGATATATCATCACATTCGCTGCAAACATGGGTCTAGGCCACTGCAAAAGATTGAATTTCTTAACCATCTTCCAGAAATATCTTTCGGGGCTGAAAGGGGTTCTTAACATAAGGGATGATATCCTCAAATATTTGATACCCCTAGCTGACCCTCCTCCCTGCCAAGGGTGCTGCTGTGGTGCCTACGAGACCATGGACTCGTTCTTCGCAGAGAAAAATGCTTGTTCTTTGAATCACAATTCACATTTTGCAACTATGTCGTTTCCAAAGATGCCCTACAAGTAGACCCCCAAAATTTAGATGCATCAAAAATGAGATCTACAATTGGTACTTTCAATATTTGTCTGTCTTTGTAGGTCACCCAGATCATGTAATTTCTATCTGGAAAATCCACAAAAACCTTTTTAACAAGCTACAGGACCTTTTTACAAAAAGGTCACACATAAGCAGACCCCTTGTGTTAAAGTGAAACTGTGGTTTAATTTTAGTTGTAAACTAATCAGACGTTCATTATTGATCGCTGTTCAATGGTGCTCATGCCAGGAAATGATAAAGCATAGAAGCAATTATAAGATGGCACTTGTGAAGGCTAAGAATGATTGGGAAGACAAAAACTGGCAAGATTTACTATGTGCCGCTAAGACAAATAATAACAAAGCATTCTGGCATAGAATCTTGATTCTATTAGTCACCTTAAGTTAGAGAAGGCACCTCGCTGAGATAAGATACCAGGGGATCGCTACAAATCTGACCCTCAAATTTGGTCCAGTTAGATTAACCTCTTATTGTATGCTATTGTGACTGGTGCAGAAATCCCTGAATCCTGGAGGGAAGCTGAAATTATTCCAAATTGTAACAAAGGAGATGCTGGGAACCCCTCAAATTATCGACCCATCCGCCAACCTACAGAAGATCTTCACTAGGTAGGTCTTGATAAGCTGTTAATTTGGGCAGATGAACATCATAAGTTGTCTCTACTCCAAGCTTGTTTAAGTGAGAATACCAGTACCATTGACCAGGTGTTTAGATTTACTGTGTTTGTATTGGAAATAAGTCTTGCTTAACAGACAAAACTTGTATGTAGCCTTTGCTGAACTACATGCCACATTTGATCTTGTTCCACCGACAAATTATGGAGTGTCATTGGTGAAATAAGTGCCCCAGCTAAACTCATCAATCTCTATGCACACTTTCATGAAAATAGCTATGCACAGGTACATTTGGGAAATATGGGAAAACTCACCACATCCCAAAACAATGAGGTGTCCACCAGGGGTGTGTTCTTCCTCTCACTCTATTCTCTCTTTGCATAAATAAAGTGGCCATTGACTTACTGGAATGTTTGAATGATTCACCCATTCTAAATGGCATACAGATACCAATCTTACTCTTTGCCAACAATGTATTACTTATCTCCAAGACACCAATGGGTCTCCAAAAAGTAATTGATCTATTTACTAAGTTTTGTGAACTAAGAGGGTTTGAGCTGAATACAGCAAACATAAAGGTCATAGTATTTGCGGTTAGACCAACTAGAAATTGAGTTGTGAGTAGTGGTGGGCATCAAACCCAGCTCCGCTGTCAGAGTGTGTGGAGCTTTGCCCACTCCGTGCTCTGCTTGGAGCACAAAGTTCTGTAAAAAACTCTGTGATCTGCCACATGGCAGAGATGACTGCCCACCCTATTACTTATTCATGGTTATTCATGGTTTGATAAACATATTTAGACTACAAATGTATATATATATATATACATAAACTAACAGCAATCGTCCCGTGGACATGTTCTATTATGTATTATCCTCACTTCTTTGCATCAGAATGTTCCTTGCGGGTATCACTTGTTCCAAGAAAATATTTTTCTGAGAGTTGGCCCTTACTCCTTTCAGTAGCATGACAATTCCAAAATAGCAACAATATTCATGTTAGCTTAGCTCCTGGCAGCTGTCCCTGTGTGCTCTGAGCAGTGAGCTCTGCAGTGTGTGCCACCTACCCGGTGACATCAGACACACAGCATGTCCGACAACCTGTAGGACGAGGGCCAGTGTGGAGGTCCGTGCCCTCACTACCTGCTCTGCTCCACCGCCCCTGGCCTCCCCACGCAGGTCATGGGTGCTCCTAGTTGTTAAGATCACCTGCTGTGGGGAAACATCCTTTACAACGCAACTTTTACCACGCTGTGCCTTTACGATGCAACTTTTACAACGCAAACCATTACAACGCATTGCGCTGGGGGGCGCTCTAGGATAGGGAATACGTTTAATTTACTATCCAACACCTTCCCTAGTGTCCACGGGGACTGGAGTTGGAAAAATAAATTAAACTATTCACTATCCAGCACCCCAAAGCGCTATGCGTTGTAAAGGTTTGCGTTGTAAAAACCGTGTTGTAAAGGCATGCGTGGTAAAAGCATGCGTTGTAATGTCATACATCCCCTGCTGGGACCCGACTTTGCGCAATCATGTTGAGGGTGCTAGCAGACTGCCTCCAGCCCCGCCCATATTTATTTATATCCACGCTCCGCCATCCGGTGTGAGCGCGGGACCCATGCATTCTGGAACGTGCATTGGTGTCCAACATCTAGCACGCTGACTTATCACATCCCATCTCAACTCAGTCCTTGACTGCTTACTAAGTGTCTTTCAGTTGACTTACTTGGCATGCAAAGTCTTTGAGCCGGGTGCTCGGCTGTGGATTGTCTCTCACCCCATAACTTTGATTGCCAAGGCTGGGTCGTGGTATCCCCACTGGTTCATTGGACATGGGTGGCACCTCCGGAGTACCTTGGAATGCTTCTGGGGTCCTAGGTGGTGTTTCTTGCCCCGGATCACCGTCCTCTGCTTCCCCGGCCTCCATTTGGCAGGATTCTTGCTCTCCGGGATAACCAACTGGTTCCGCTATGATGTTGGGGATGTCCACCCTCTTGAACCATGAGACATTGTGGGTTACAGTCTCACCTTTCTTTTCAGCTGTTACCCTTTCACATCAGTCACAGTCCAGTATCCTTGTACGTAGCGAGTCCGAAACTTCCAGCCAGGCCTCCGGTCTTTCAGAATTACGGTGTCTCCTTCTTGGAGCCTGCGGAACACGGCCCTCCTTGTTTGACTGGCTGTTATGTTGTGCTTCTCCCTCCTCCTAAGGGCACCTTCCTAGGGCGGTAGGAAGGCCGTCGCAGCGGAATCCATTGAACATCGATGCCCAAGGTACTTGACGTGTGGAGCTCTGAGGGGTGCTCCGGTATTCCCGAAAGGAATTTCTGGAGGTGTTCAGGGTCGGCGTAATCAGCCACGGCGATGCGGAGAGCTTTGTTTATGGTCCTCATAAACCTTTCAATTTAGTCATTTGCTTCTAGCCATTGTGGGGTGAGCCACCTGGGCCCCCTTGGATGGCTGCCAGGACCTTGGTGTTGACTGAGTCTGCTTATGTGGCGACAGCTATATCTTCGAGTGTCAGTGCTCGAGGGCATGTGAGTGAGGAGGTCATGTCCAGATGTCCCTCTGTGGATTCCGAGTCAGGTTTGTCGCTATTGTCTTCGTGGGGTTCTGGGTGCCGGGAGAGGAAATCAGCGGGGATCTTGGCCCCGGGTCGATAAGCTACCTCCATCTCATATTGTTGGAGTCCAATGGTGCACCTTTCGATCCTTGGTGCGGGTGGAGCGCAGAGCCTCTGAACAGAGGTACCAGGGGTTGATGATCCGTGATGACCTTAAACGGGTGGCCGCAGATGTATATATGGCAGTGCCGACATGCCAGAGGATCGCTAGGGCTTCCCTATCGATCTGGGCATATCGCTTCTTGGTAGGGAAGAGCCCTTTGCTGGCATAGGCAAGGGCGGCCCATCAACCTGGTTCTTGCTCCTAGGTGAGGATGGCTCCCAGGCCACCGGGGCTGGCATCCACCAATATCTCTGTTCGCTTGGCTCGGTTGAAGTACACCAGGGTTGTGTGGACACGGAGGGCGTTCTTGACTGCTTGGAATGCTACTTCTTCAGCCGATCCCCACTGCCACATGGCGTCAGCACGAGTTAGATTCAGGAAGGGCTCGGAAATGGTGGCGGGGTCTGGAATGAAACAGACACAGTATGTCGCCTTCCTAAGGAAACTGCTCACTTCCGCTACTGTTAGTGGCACTGGGACATTCTTTTTTTTTTTTGTAAAACATTTTCATTGACATTTTTAATATTACAAAAGGGGGTGGTGATGGACGGAGCATCCGAACCAATCAAACACTCACACCCAGTCAAAAGATCTGGGTTGAATCCATCACCGTTCTTTAGCCCACTCTGCCACCCCAGTTCAGACATGGCTATATGCAAATCAGTCTGACCCTGTGCCTCATGGGAACAGTCCAGCCCGAACTGCCAAGCCATGCCTTCCCTGGACCGGAAACAAGCTTCCGAGGGTCGGTTTCTGGCATGACAGCCGTCTTCAGCCCGGCTTGCTTGAATCTAGTGGCAAAGTGAGCAAGGGACTCACGTCTGAGCATACCCTGCCACACTTATGGCGGCCAAAAGCGGTACAAAAGGGGGTGGTGAGGGACGGAGCATCCGAACTATTCAAACACTCACACCCAGTCAAAAGATCTAGGTTGAATCCATCACCGTTCTTTAGCCCACTCTGCCACCCCAGTTCAGACATGGCTATATGCAAATCAGTCTGACCCTGTGCCTCATGGGAACAGTCCAGCCCGAACTGCCAAGCCATGCCTTCCCTGGACCAGAAACAAGCTTCCGAGGACCGGTTTCTGGCATTACAGCCGTCTTCAGCCCGGCTTGCTTGAATCCAGTGGCAAAGTGAGCAAGGGACTAACGTCTGAGCATACCCTGCCACACTTATGGTGGCCAAAAGCGGTACAAAAGGGGGTGGTGATGGACGGAGCATTATGATCACTGTCATGTCTGGGCTCAATCTTAAAATCTACTACCCGGTGCGATGATTTTGGGTCCACCGGAATATAATCTAGGATAGACGGGCAACTTGGTCTATTATAATTCAGATTTGCCGGGAAGTCGGGTTTAAAATGCCCATTGCATTCCCTGAGAGAGTGGTTCAATGAAAGGGTGTTCATTTGGATTACCAGTGGTGTCCAAGACCGAGTTATCGGGCATTCGGCTCTGGGATGGCCCAGTGCAAGTCCTCCTCACTGGGGTTACCCACATCCAAATCTTTCACAGGTTCATACTGACATTTATCAATTGATAAGTATTTTGGTAATTGTTTATTTTTATTTTGTTTGGGGATTTAGGTTCTATAGCTGTAAAATTTGGTTAGTACATACATTTTTACCTTTTTTAATTTGATTTTTAATTATTAATATTTGTTTTATTGATAGTTAATTGTGTTAATTATGGAGGTACTCTTATTTTCAATTTAGATGTGTGTTGTAAATTGTGTGGTGTTATAGGGTAGGAAAAAAATTACATTCATGTAATAATGATTTTTTTTATTAACATTACATTCTATTACAACATATT
Organism: Lissotriton helveticus; assembly: GCF_964261635.1. Lineage (NCBI taxonomy): Eukaryota > Metazoa > Chordata > Amphibia > Caudata > Salamandridae > Lissotriton > Lissotriton helveticus. Next base: position 367,614,485 of record NC_136068.1, on the reverse strand, counting down.
AATTTGATTGTTAATTTTTGTTAGATTACAAAAATTAAGATTTTTCTGTAAATTTTAGATTTTTTCTACATTATAATAAGTTTCTATGGTTTGTTAATTTTTATATATGTTATGTTTTCGGCTTTTTTATTATATTTTGTATTGTAGTTGATATTTTATTTCTTTTTAAATTTGAATTTTCTTTAGTGAAATAGTAATTTTTACCCCAAAGCTATTCAACACTTTCCCTACTGTCACATTCGCTGGAATGGGAATAGTAATTTTTACCCCTCTGCTATCCAACACTTTCCCTACTGTTGCACTCACAGGAGTGTGAATAGTAATTATATACCCTCCCCTATCTAACACTTTCCCTACTGTTGCACTCAATGAAGTTGGAATAGTAAATCATTCCCCCCCCCCGCTATCCAACACTTTCCCTACTGTTGCACTCGCTGGAGTGGGAATAGTAATTTGTATCCATCCACTATCCAACACTTGCCCCACTGTTGCACCTGCTGGAGTGGGAATAGTATTTTTTTCCCCTCTGCTATTCAACATTTTCCCTAGTGCTACACTCATTGGAGTGGGAATAGTAATTTTTATCCCTCCGTTATCGGACACTTTCCCTACTGTTGCACTCGCTGGAGTGGGAATAGTATTTTTAAACCCTCCGCTATCCAACACTTTCCCCACTGTTGCACTTGCTGGAGTGGGAATAGTCATTTTTCCCCTCTGCTATCCAACATTTTCCCTACTGTTGCAGTTGCTGGAGTGGGAATAGTAGTTTGTTCCCCTATACTGTTGCACTCCTTCGAGTGGGAGTAGTAAAGTATTCCCCCCCCCAACTGTCCAACACTTTCCCTTACTGTTGCACTCGCTGGAGTGGGAATAGTAATTTTTATCCCTCCGCTATCCAACACTTTCTCTACTGTTGCAGTTGCTGGAGTGGGAATAGTAGTGTGTTCCCCTCCACTATACAAAATTGTCCCTACTGTTTCACTCTTTGGAGTGGGAATAGTAAATTATTCCCCATCACTATCCAACACTTTCCCTACTGTTGCCCTCAATGTAGTGTAAAATGTAGGTTTAAAAATATTAAATATTTAACTATTTTAATTTATAATATAATTCTTTTATATATACTTTTTATTTTACAGGTGTATGCAAATATAGATTTATTTATAATGTTTAATATATTTCTAACATTCTATAATTAATTAAAACTATTATTTATTAAATATGTTTAAGTAAATATATATAAATTACATTTTATATATGTAAGTTTAATTTATTTTTAAGTTGCATTTATTACTTATAAATTAAAAATTTACAAAGAAATCTAAATGTTTATTTTTTAAGTTAAATGTATTATTTAATTTATTTTACATTTTTTTTATACATAAAAATGACATTTTGTACTTTGATATTTTTTTAATCTTTTTTGTACTTACCATTAGGAAGGCAGGAGGTAGATATTTTTGAAAACGATATTTATGTCCCGATATTTGTGTAACTCAATATTCTGGTATTCGATATTCTGTCAGTGATCCACACCACGTCCCTCGATTTGAGACCTTGAACATAGTGATTTCATTATTATATGTTAATGTGCTGGACCTTTGTTAAGACACATGACAAAGACCAGAAATAATCTTTAACATTTGAGCATGGGTTTCCCCCTGTTATATACCCCCCTTTTCAATACTTTACTACTGTGTGGCACCATGAAAAGGGGGGTTTTGTTGCTGTGTGTTGTCTGCAGACTGCAGACATTTTTGGCGGTGTTTATTGTATCTTTTTAGCCCTGAAACAAAGTCATGGGGAGAGAGTGATGCAAGCAGTATTTCATGAGACCCTCCTATGATGCCACTAGGCAAAAAATCTGTGCCTCGTATCTTTTGCCCATAGAATACATGATCTACAAGCAGACTACTTTCTGCACCAATCTCCTCAAATTTTTCAGGGCCTAGGGTGCTTTAAAGAAGCCCATGTGAGGTTACACATAGTAAAAACCATCTAGCCCTTGGCACTCCGCTATAGGAGAGTACTGTTTCATCTGCAACTACTGGTGAAGAAAGAACTAGAAAAACATGAGTTAAATGGATTGTAATGAACGAGTATCAGGGCCAACCCCATAGGATTCCCCAATGGTGATCAATGTGTATCAACATGTAACTGCCAAAGCGGGTGACCCAATGCGGAGGAAGTAATTGCTGACGAACCTAGAGCAGTGGTTCTCTGGATTTGACCTCAAAGCAGAGTACCATCAACTCATACTCCAACCTGACAGCAGATATATCATCACATTCGCTGCAAACATGGGTCTAGGCCACTGCAAGAGATTGAATTTCTTAACCATCTTCCAGAAATATCTTTCGGGGCTGAAAGGGGTTCTTAACATAAGGGATGATATCCTCAAATATTTGATACCCCTAGCTGACCCTCCTCCCTGCCAAGGGTGCTGCTGTGGTGCCTACGAGACCATGGACTCGCTCTTCGCAGAGAAAAATGCTTGTTCTTTGAATCACAATTCACATTTTGCAACTATGTCTTTTCCAAAGATGCCCTACAAGTAGACCCCCAAAATTTAGATGCATCAAAAATGAGATCTACAATTGGTACTTTCAATATTTGTCTGTCTTTGTAGGTCACCCAGATGATGTAATTTCTATCTGGAAAATCCACAAAAACCTTTTTAACAAGCTACAGGACCTTTTTACAAAAAGGTCACACATAAGCAGACCCCTTGTGTTAAAGTGAAACTGTGGTTTAATTTTAGTTGTAAACTAATCAGACGTTCATTATTGATCGCTGTTCAATGGTGCTCATGCCATGAAATGATAAAGCATAGAAGCAATTATAAGATGGCACTTGTGAAGGCTAAGAATGATTGGGAAGACAAAAACTGGCAAGATTTACTATGTGCCGCTAAGACAAATAATAACAAAGCATTCTGGCATAGAATCTTGATTCTATTAGTCACCTTAAGTTAGAGAAGGCACCTCGCTGAGATAAGATACCAGGGGATCGCTACAAATCTGACCCTCAAATTCGGTCCAGTTAGATTAACCTCTTATTGTATGCTATTGTGACTGGTGCAGAAATCCCTGAATCCTGGAGGGAAGCTGAAATTATTCCAAATTGTAACAAAGGAGATGCTGGGAACCCCTCAAATTATCGACCCATCCGCCAACCTACAGAAGATCTTCACTAGGTAGGTTCTTGATAAGCTGTTAATTTGGGCAGATGAACCTCATAAGTTGTCTCTACTCCAAGCTTGTTTAAGTGAGAATACCAGTACCATTGACCAGGTGTTTAGATTTACTGTGTTTGTATTGGAAATAAGTCTTGCTTAACAGACAAAACTTGTATGTAGCCTTTGCTGAACTACATGCCACATTTGATCTTGTTCCACCGACAAATTATGGAGTGTCATTGGTGAAAGAAGTGCCCCAGCTAAACTCATCAATCTCAATGCACACTTTCATGAAAATAGCTATGCACAGGTACATTTGGGAAATATGGGAAAACTCACCACATCCCAAAACAATGAGGTGTCCACCAGGGGTGTGTTCTTCCTCTCACTCTATTCTCTCTTTGCATAAATAAAGTGGCCATTGACTTACTGGAATGTTTGAATGATTCACCCATTCTAAATGGCATACAGATACCAATCTTACTCTTTGCCAACAATGTATTACTTATCTCCAAGACACCAATGGGTCTCCAAAAAGTAATTGATCTATTTACTAAGTTTTGTGAACTAAGAGGGTTTGAGCTGAATACAGCAAACATAAAGGTCATAGTAGTATTTGTGGTTAGACCAACTAGAAATTGAGTTGTGAGTAGTGGTGGGCATCAAACCCAGCTCCGCTGTCAGAGTGTGTGGAGCTTTGCCCACTCCGTGCTCTGCTTGGAGCACAGAGTTCTGTAAAAAAACTCTGTGATCTGCCACATGGCAGAGATGACTGCCCACCCTATTACTTATTCATGGTTATTCATGGTTTGATAAACATATTTAGACTACAAATGTATATATATATACATAAACTAACAGCAATCGTCCTGTTGGACATGTTCTATTATGTATTATCCTCACTTCTTTGTATCAGAATGTTCCTTGCGGGTATCACTTGTTCCAAGAAAATATTTTTCTGAGAGTTGGCCCTTACTCCTTTCAGTAGCATGACAATTCCAAAATAGCAACAATATTCATGTTAGCTTAGCTCCTGGCAGTTGTCCCTGTGTGCTCTGGGCAGTGAGCTCTGCAGTGTGTGCCACCTACCCGGTGACATCAGACACACAGCATGTCCGACAACCTGTAGGACGAGGGCCAGTGTGGAGGTCCGTGCCCTCACTACCTGCTCTGCTCCACCGCCCCTGGCCTCCCCACGCAGGTCATGGGTGCTCCTAGTTGTTAAGATCACCTGCTGCGGGGAAACATCCTTTACAACGCATCTTTTACCACGCTGTGCCTTTACGATGCAACTTTTACAACGCAAAGCATTACAACGCATTGCGCTGGGGGGCGCTCTAGGATAGGGAATACGTTTAATTTACTTTCCAACACCTTCCCTAGTGTCCACGGGGACTGGAGTTGGAAAAATAAATTAAACTATTCACTATCCAGCACCCCAAAGCGCTATGCGTTGTAAAGGTTTGCGTTGTAAAAACCGTGTTGTAAAGGCATGCGTGGTAAAAGCATGCGTTGTAATGTCATACATCCCCTGCTGGGACCCGACTTTGCGCAATCATGTTGAGGGTGCTAGCAGACTGCCTCCAGCCCCGCCCATATTTATTTATATCCACGCTCCGCCATCCGGTGTGAGCGCGGGACCCATGCATTCTGGAACGTGCATTGGTGTCCAACATCTAGCACGCTGACTTATCACATCCCATCTCAACTCAGTCCTTGACTGCTTACTAAGTGTCTTTCAGTTGACTTACTTGGCATGCAAAGTCTCTGAGCCGGGTGCTCGGCTGTGGATTGTCTCTCACCCCATAACTTTGATTGCCAAGGCTGGGTCGTGGTATCCCCACTGGTTCATTGGACATGGGTGGCACCTCCGGAGTACCTTGGAATGCTTCTGGGGTCCTAGGTGGTGTTTCTTGCCCCGGATCACCGTCCTCTGCTTCCCCGGCCTCCAATTGGCAGGATTCTTGCTCTCCGGGATCACCAACTGGTTCCGCTATGATGTTGGGGATGTCCACCCTCTTGAACCATGAGACATTGTGGGTTACAGTCTCACCTTTCTTTTCAGCTGTTACCCTTTCACATCAGTCACAGTCCAGTATCCTTGTACGTAGCGAGTCCGAAACTTCCAGCCAGGCCTCCGGTCTTTCAGAATTACGGTGTCTCCTTCTTGGAGCCTGCGGAACACGGCCCTCCTTGTTTGACTGGCTGTTATGTTGTTCTTCTCCCTCCTCCTAAGGGCACCTTCCTAGGGCGGTAGGAAGGCCGTCGCAGCGGAATCCATTGAACATCGATGCCCAAGGTACTTGACGTGTGGAGCTCTGAGGGGTGCTCCGGTATTCCCGAAAGGAATTTCTGGAGGTGTTCAGGGTCGGTGTAATCAGCCACGGCGATGCGGAGAGCTTTTTTTATGGTCCTCATAAACCTTTCAATTTAGTCATTTGCTTCTAGCCATTGTGGGGTGAGCCACCTGGGCCCCCTTGGATGGCTGCCCGGACCTTGGTGTTGACTGAGTCTGCTTATGTGGCGACAGCTATATCTTCGAGTGTCAGTGCTCGAGGGCATGTGAGTGAGGAGATCATGTCCAGATGTCCCTCTGTGGATTCCGAGTCAGGTTTGTCGCTATTGTCTTCGTGGGGTTCTGGGTGCCTGGAGAGGAAATCAGCGGGGATCTTGGCCCCGGGTCGATAAGCTACCTCCATCTCATATTGTTGGAGTCCAATGGTGCACCTTTCGATCCTTGGTGCGGGTGGAGCGCAGAGCCTCTGAACAGAGGTACCAGGGGTTGATGATCCGTGATGACCTTAAACGGGTGGCCGCAGATGTATATATGGCAGTGCCGACATGCCAGAGGATCGCTAGGGCTTCCCTATTGATCTGGGCATATCGCTTCTTGGTAGGGAAGAGCCCTTTGCTGGCATAGGCAAGGGCGGCCCATCAACCTGGTTCTTGCTCCTAGGTGAGGATGGCTCCCAGGCCGACGGGGCTGGCATCCACCAATATCTCTGTTCGCTTGGCTGGGTTGAAGTACACCAGGGTTGTGTGGACACGGAGGGCGTTCTTGACGGCTTGGAATGCTACTTCTTCAGCCGATCACCACTGCCACATGGCGTCAGCACGAGTTAGATTCAGGAAGGGCTCGGAAATGGTGGCGGGGTCTGGAATGAAACAGCCACAGTATGTCGCCTTCCTAAGGAAACTGCTCACTTCCGCTACTGTTAGTGGCACTGGGACATTCTTTTTTTTTTGTAAAACATTTTCATTGACATTTTTAATATTACAAAAGGGGGTGGTGATGGACGGAGCATCCGAACCAATCAAACACTCACACCCAGTCAAAAGATCTGGGTTGAATCCATCACCGTTCTTTAGCCCACTCTGCCACCCCAGTTCAGACATGGCTATATGCAAATCAGTCTGACCCTGTGCCTCATGGGAACAGTCCAGTCCGAACTGCCAAGCCATGCCTTCCCTGGACCGGAAACAAGCTTCCGAGGGTCGGTTTCTGGCATGACAGCCGTCTTCAGCCCGGCTTGCTTGAATCTAATGGCAAAGTGAGCAAGGGACTCACGTCTGAGCATACCCTGCCACACTTATGGCGGCCAAAAGCGGTACAAAAGGGGGTGGTGAGGGACGGAGCATCCGAACTATTCAAACACTCACACCCAGTCAAAAGATCTGGGTTGAATCCATCACCGTTCTTTAGCCCACTCTACCACCCCAGTTCAGACATGGCTATATGCAAATCAGTCTGACCCTGTGCTTCATGGGAACAGTCCAGCCCGAACTGCCAAGCCATGCCTTCCCTGGACCAGAAACAAGCTTCCGAGGACCGGTTTCTGGCATTACAGCCGTCTTCAGCCCGGCTTGCTTGAATCCAGTGGCAAAGTGAGCAAGGACTGTTCCCATGAGGCACAGGGTCAGACTGATTTGCATATAGCCATGTCTGAACTGGGGTGGCAGAGTGGGCTAAAGAACGCTGATGATTCAACCCAGATCTTTTGACTGGGTGTGAGTGTTTGATTGGTTCGGATGCTCCGTCCATCCCCACCCCCTTTTGTACCACTTTTGGCCGCCATAAGTGTGGCACGGTATGCTCAGACGTGAGTCCCTTGCTCACTTTGCCACTGGATTCAAGCAAGCCGGGCTGAAGACGGCTGTAATGCCAGAAAATCGGTCCTTGGAAGCTTGTTTCCGGGCCAGGGAAGGCATGGCTTGGCAGTTCGGGCTGGACTGTTCCCATGAGGCACAGGGTCAGACTGATTTTCATATAGCCATGTCTGAACTGTTGGCAGAGTGGGATAAAAATCGGTGATGGATTCAACTCAGATCTTTTGACTGGGTGTGAGTGTTTGATTGGTTCGGTTGCTCCGTCCATCACCACCCCCTTTTGTACCGCTTTTGGCCGCCATAAGTGTGGCAGGGTATGCTCAGACGTGAGTCCCTTGCTCACTTTGCCACTGGATTCAAGCAAGCCGGCCCGAAGACGGCTGTAATGCCAGAAACCGGTCATCGGAAGCTTGTTTCCGGTCCAGGGAAGGCATGGCTTGGCAGTTCGGGCTGGACTGTTCCCATGAGGCACAGGGTCAGACTGTTTTGCATATAGCCATGTCTTAACTGGGGTGGCAGAGAGCGCTAAAGAATGGTGATGGATTCAACCCAGATCTTTTGACTGGGTGTGAGTGTTTGATTGGTTCGGATGCTCCGTCTATCACCACCCCCTTTTGTACCGCTTTTGGCCGCCATAAGTGTGGCAGGGTATGCTCAGACCTGAGTCTCTTGCTCACTTTGCCACTGGATTCAAGCAAGCCGGGCTGAAGACGGCTGTAATGCCAGAAACCGGTCCTCGGAAGCTTGTTTCCGGTCCAGGGAAGGCATGGCTTGGCAGTTCGGGCTGGACTGTTCCCATGAGGCACAGGGTCAGACTGATTTGCATATAGTCATGTCTGAACTGGGGTGGCAGAGTGGGCTAAAGAACGGTGATGGATTCAACCCAGATCTTTTGACTGGGTGTGAGTGTTTGATTGGTTCGGATGCTCCGTCCATCACCACCCCCTTTTGTACCGCTTTTGGCCGCCATAAGTGTGGCAGGGTATGCTCAGACGTGAGTCCCTTGCTCACTTTGCCACTGGATTCAAGCAAGCCGGGCTGAAGATGGCTGTAATGCCAGAAACCGGTCCTCGGAAGCTTGTTTCCGGTCCCGGGAAGGCATGGCTTGGTGGTTCGGGCTGGACTGTTCCCATGAGGCACAGGGTCAGACTGATTTGCATATAGCCATGTCTGAACTGGGGTGGCAGAGTGGGCTAAAGAACGGTGATGGATTCAACCCAGATCTTTTGACTGGGTGTGAGTGTTGGATTGGTTTGGATGCTCCGTCCATCACCACCCCCTTTTGTACCATTTTTAATAATACAAGCATTGATCACTGTGAGATTCAGTTATATGATATATACATAGTGAGATATTATGTTATACAATGGGCTACTGGCGGACTCTATCATCATGGGGTGTTTGATACTGACATTTGCATGTAGGCGATCTGAGCACATAATATCATACAGCCACAGGTTTACTCTGGACCAGTTATTCACTGCTGTCTGACAATGAACCCTCAGGTGGGAGTTCACAGATATTTCCACGGTATGTATTGCACCCTCCTCATATCTGTGTCTCTTTTTTGGGGCACCCTCTGTGAACATATACTGATTTTCCACTGTCATTGAGTTATCCATGTCTGCACCAGTTATGAAGGGTAGGAGTTTGTCGGGATCCCCAGTGCCTTGCTATATTATGCTTCGCCAGCTTCATGCCTAGCGTCACCCAGTCTTGCGCTGCGTGGTTGAGATCTGTTGGCTCCCATACATTAAGAAGACATCGATTTGGTTCTGGGAGAAGCAGAATCGCCGTAACTTGCGATAGTGTGCGCATAACTGCCTTCCAGTATCGTGCTATCTCTGGACAGAGAGTATGGATGATTGTGCCCTCTGTGCCACATTGCCAAAGGCAGAGCGGTGTATCTGTCTGGTTAATTTTGTGCAGCAGACTCCGCGTGTAATAAGTGCGATGTAGGATTTTTATTTGTACTAATTTCAATTTAGATGATATCACCACCTCCTTAGGGGATGCAAGCGCTGCATACCAGTCCAAGTGATCTAACTACCCCACTTCTGATTCTCATTTGATTTTAAGGGATTCAGTGGGGTTCTGTCTGAATATTAATTATTTTCCAGTTCGTGTGAGAGATATTTTTTTTATTGAGGTAGTCAGTGAGAAGCCTATCTTCCAGCGGGGAATATTCTGCAAGTATGTCCCTGGTGGAATCTGTGCTGTGAGTGCGTGCCTGATTTACATATACCAAAACTTTTCCGTGTTTGCCAGTCCATATGTGTCTTGTAATTGGGCAAATGTGACCATTTCTCCTTTCTTCCACTGATCTCCCACTCTTGATATTCCTATTAGGGCCCATTGTCGAAAACCTTTAGTGTTGCGCAGAGTACCTAATATTTTCATGTCCCACAATGGCATGCCCTGTGTCATCACTCCCTCCCACCCCAGTGCTTGTTGTGCCTCAAACCAGAGTTGAATAATATGTGCCATTGGGCCTGTGCGGTTCTCTCTCCTGACCTTATTATATAATGCACCCATAATCCCAGCTAGCTCTAGGAGATGTCTATCCATATGATACACTGGGTCATCTTGGGGTACCTGAAGCCATTGATTTATAACCTCGTGTTGTGAGGCCCAATAGTATAGTTTGATGTTGGGGAGAGCGATGCCTCCATCAAACCAACTTCTTGTCAGATTTTGCATCGCTATATGCTGTGCTTTCCTCTCCCATAACTGACTTGTTATTTCCGCATTTATCGCTGTAAAATATGTTGGGGTGACTGGGAACGGGGTATTCTGCAGTACATATAGGAACCTGGGGAGCACCATCATTTTAAAGAGGGCTGCTCGTCCAAGAAGTGGCAGTGTGCGCCAATGCTTGACGTAGCGACGGAAGCGCATCAGTGGCGGTGTAAGGTTTTCAGCTATGAATTGTGTTTTATTGTGTGTTATGTATAGCCCCAGGTATTTAAAGCCTTTATCTTCTATTTGTATTTCGCATCCCTGTGGAAGCCATGGCGGGGAGCACCGCAGCACATAAAGGAGCAATTTTGTCCAATTTATGGTATACACGGAGACCCGCCCATATGATGTACCGATGTCCAGTAGACAGTTAATCGAGCATGCCGGGGATGTCAGGTACAACAGTACATCATCCGCATATAACGAGATGTGGTCCTCCCATCCCGCGGCCCACTTTAAACCTCTGATAACAGGGTCTTGACACATCCAGGCGGCCAGAGGCTCCAACACCAGCGTGAAGAGGAGCGGTGACAGAGGGCAGCCGTGCTGTGTCCCCCTACCCAACAGGAAGTCGGACAATTTATGACCATTTACTATGACCAATGCCAATGGCTATGCATAGAGTATTTGGACCCATGGGCAGAACTTGGGACCGAATCCCAGATGTTGGAGGACCGCAAACAAGAAAGGCCATTAGACTAGGTCAAACGCCTTTCGCGCATCTAGTGACAGAATAACCACATCCTCCTTTTTTAGTACAGCAGCGTGCTATGACGCTATGCAGCCGCCGCAAATTCAGGGCAGTGTTCCGGTTTGGCATAAATCCGGACTGCTCTGGATGAATCACTGTGGTTAGGCTGTAGTCTCGTGGCCAGTGTTTTGCCAGTATTTTTGCCTCCGCATTAATTAAGGAGATTGGTCTGTAGGACGTACATTCATGCGGTGGTTTGCCAGGTTTGTGGATTGCCACTATAGTGGCCAGGCGCTGATCTCTGGGCAAGATTGTCTTTTCTAAACTGTCTGTGTACATAGCCAATAAATGTGGTACTCCACCGGAATTCCGTTTGGCCCTAAGGCCTTGCCTGTGTGCAGTGCGCCCATTGCCAGCTCTAGTTCTTCTGGCTTCAGGTCTTTTTTCAGAGCCTCAACCACAGCAGGGATTAGTGTGTGCATGGTTATATCTTTGAGGAATTCCATATTTTCGACTGACGTGGTTGTGGCCGTTGGGGTATATATCTTTTTGTAATGTGTTGCTAATGCGTCCGTTATGCCCCGGGGGTCTGCCGTCATTCTCCCATCCTCCAACTCATTCTGTGCCACCCAGTTGTTAGACCTTTCCTTCTTATCGAGCCATGCTAAAAGCTTACCCGCCTTCTCGCCTAGCTCATGGATAGTGTGGTGTGTTTTAGTGAGCATAGGTTTTGCCTCTTCCCAAACGTAGGCCTTGTACTCCTGTTGTGGCAAGTGCACCCTATGTGTCGTGTTCTCATCAGTGTGTCTAGCATGTTCTATCTCTTCCCCGGACACTCTTTGCTCCATACTTTCAATTTGCTGTTCTGTGTTTGTGACCAGCAATTAGGGAAATCGCCTGCCCTCGAAGTACGGTTTAATAAGCCTCCCACAGTGTCGTCAGGGATGTGACTGAGTGTTGGATTGCTGCGAAATAATTCTTCATCCTTTTAATGAGGGCTTTAGTAATCTTATGGTTTTGAAGGTATCCGGAGTGAAGCGGAAACATCCTGTGCCGCCTCAAAGTGGAGGCTGCGGATCTAATGAGCACTCGAGAGTGATCCGAAATACCCCTGGCTAATTGTGTAATCTCTGTGACCCCTGCCAGCCCCGTCACTAGTGTGAAGATGTAGTCTAATCTGGAGAGGTTATTATGTACTCCGGACTGGAATGTGAATTGACGTTCTGTCGGGTATCTGGTTCTCCATATGTCCATTAAACCAAGAGCTTCAGTGAACTCCATCAGTCTAAGATGCGTGCTGTTGTGGTCTCTAGTGGGGTTTCTGGCTCTAGAGGCATCTATGGTCATATTAAACCCCCCCCCCCCAATTACCAGCTCGCCTTGTGGGAGCATTAAAAGGAATTTTCCCAGGGCTGGGAGAGTCATCTGGTGTAGTGTCGGAGGGATGTAAACTGTCCCTAAGTTATATATTTTACCGTCCCATTGACATGTTATCGCCGCAAACCTTCCCTGGTCATCTTTCCAGGACCCAGATATTATTAATGAGAGAGAGCCAGAAGTAAAGTCTGAGTGCACTACCATTTTGATCTCCCATCTGTCAAGGGCTTTACAGGCATTTTGTTGTGAACCCTCCGTTGCTTCTGATCCTGTTCTGTGGTGTGCCGCTGTTATCATGGATTGTTGCTTCTGTCTGAGTCCCTGTCTTCTTATACCTCCCGCCAGCCGCCATCCCTCCAACCAGTCCGAGGCTTCCTCAGGTGTACCGAAGATCTAACTTTTGCCTTCCGCCTCCACTCTAAATTTTGCTGGATATAGCATTGAGTACTTAAGTTAGCAGTTGCGGAGTTCTCCTGTCACTTCCATGAAGCTACGGCGTTGTTTAGTCACTGCCGCAGTATAGTCCGGATGGAGGGTTACATTGCAATTGTCTACTTGTATCGGTGGGGCTATGCGCGCTGCCTGCATGATGTTGAATATGGGTGCCAGTATCGGTCTTGGGGGGGGCCCAGGCCGGGGCCTCCCCCTGGGCACCCGGTGCGCTCTCTCCACCGAGAAGAAGCTGAACAGTCCACGTGGTTGCAGCTGTTTTTTTATGAGATCCTCAACAAAGAGATCCAGGGTCGGCCCCTTTATGCTCTCCGGGACCCCCAATAAGAGCATGTTGTTTCTTCTTGAGCTCTCTTCCTGGTAGTCGAGCTTTTCCACTAGCTGCTTCTGTGTCAGCTCTAATGTTTGTATCTTCTTTTTCAGAGCCGCCGTATCTATGGATAGACCCGCCGTGGTGGTCTTGACCTCCGTCATTCACGTACTTATTTTGGAGACATAGGCGCAAAGCAATAGATATCCGTTGAAGATGTTCCTATGGATGCTTGCATCATGTTCAGTGCAGCCATCATGTCTTGTAGGGTGGCCAATTTCGGTTTGTCAGGCGGTGTGCCGTTGTCTCCTGTCGCAGGGGGAGACGGCATGTCCGTCAGCTCTTTTTAGTAAGCATATTTGTCCAGTTTAATCTTTGGCACCGAACGTTGTCCCCTGCCTCCCATGGTGCTGCAATAGGGCACTCTCTGCTGGATGAAGGGGGAGACCAGTGTTCACCGATGCCTGCCGCGGGAATAACGTCCACGCGCGGCCTTTCGGTTTTCCTGGTCCTGGCTGTGAGTCTCACACAATAGGCTGATCGCTCCGGGGTCTGGTATGTCCTCGGGGAGTCATATAGCTAGTTATTACACCCCCAAGTGATCCAACCGTTGGTGCCCTACAATTTGTGCTGCTGGATTCCACACCTTACTTGTATTTAGTTTTATAGTGCCTGGAACCACCACAAAGTAAGTCTCCCTGCGGAATCTTAATAACAGGTGCTGAATTTGGCGGCTGGATAGAGACGCCGGTCGGGAGCTCCCGCTCGCATGGGCAGAACAGCAGCAGAAATGAGTGTCAGGGCTAGTATAGCTAGTATAGTATAGCACAGTATAGCGTAGGTAAAAAAAAAAAAAGAGCGCAGTTAATCTACCTTTTGGGTCTGGGGAGGCTCGGTCTGCCTTGCCCCGCCCGCTCGTTAGGACGTCAGCGCAGGTGCGGAATTTGGGCCGCGAAGGCGCGGCGAGCGGGCCGTGACCGAACCGTTCCGTCACCAGCACAGCCCACCCGAGGCTCGTGACGGAACGGTTCCGTCACGAGCACACAAAGGGTTAACAATTGAATGAAAATATCATCTATCAAAATAAAGAAAGAAGAACATTTTGTGATAAAACGAAGTTTTCAGCAAATTTATTGGGCTTTGGCAGCGTTTTTATAGTAATTGTGACTGATATTAGATTGCACTCCAATAGATTGTATTACATTATCTTCTTGATACTCTAAATATAATGGTATGTGCTGAGCACTTTTGTTTGTGGCATTAATTTTGGTTTTCCAAAATATTAAGGGAGCCAGGGAGGTCAGGTTCCCAGCTCGCGCACTACCACCACTCTGTTCACATTACCTAGAACTTCTCAAAAAACCGGTGCAGGTCTAGGGTGCCTTGACCTTTTTCTTTTGTGCTTTTTACATTTACATTAGATTCTCGAATTAAGAAGAGGTGGGAAGCAAGTAAGTTGGCTCATTATCAATACGGGGAGGGGTGTGGCAAGCTCTTAGCTTGGAAAACAAAGACCGATCTAACTAAAAACAAAATTTCAAGCATTCAAGAGGCAAATAGTAGTCGACCACTGGTTGAAGAAGCAGATATTAAAAACGCTTTCTTTGAATTTTTCTCAGAACTATATAAGGACGATATAAAAAATAGCGAGGCCTTAACTCAAGAATATCTTCGGCAATGGGTTAAACAAACTTTGTCAGAAGATCAAAAAGAAAAACTAAATGCAGAATTTACGGAATCTGAAGTCGACGAGGTGATTAAAGGTCTAAAAAGCGCTAAGGCGCTGGGCCTGATGCCTTGCCTAATGAATTGTATAGAGTATTGAGAGGGGTGTTGGTTCCAGAACTTACCATACTGTTCAATGACATTTTTATAAGAGGACAAATACCTCCTAAATCATGGAGCGAGGCTACTATCTGTATAATATTGAAACCAGGGAAAAACCCTAAACGCTGTGAGTCCTACAGGCCGATCTCTATGTTGAACTGCGATTATAAGATCTTTAAGCAGCTGTTAGCAAAGAGATTAGGAACGTGCGTAGGACAATTAATTCATACAGGTCAGAAAGGGTTCAAAAGGGGTAGACAGATTCAGGAACTCACACATGAGTTAATAGGAGCTAAGATCTAGCGAATGAGGAAAATCTCCCCCTATCGGTCGTTACCTTTGATGCCGCTTAGGCTTTTGAAAGGGTTAAGTGGAGTTTTTTATATGACACATTGGAGGCCTATCATTTAGGCAATAACCTTTCAAAAGCGGTTAGAGCTATATACAGTTCAATTGTGCTGGTTAACAGGTCTCTGACTGAGAGGATACATATAGAAAGAGGTACTAGGCAGGGGTGCACGTTATCTCCAATATTGTTCAACCTCTACATTGAGCCCCTGGCCTGCGCCTTAAGATCCAACCTACACATATCTCCTTTTAGCTGTAGGAAATGGTCAAACAAAAGTCGCGCTTTATGCGGACGATTTAATGATAATTAATTCGGAATAGATTGGATTGTAATACAGATGGACCAATGGATTGATTTATCAGATTCCTATTCATTTGTAATTTTTGTATGATTAATTTTTAATGCTGAATAGTACCCTAAAACAATATTAAGAATCAATTTTCTATGAAATACATTTCCCGTGTAGGTTCTTTAAGTATCTAATCCAATTCATTTTTTGAGTCTTTAAAATTCAGACACTTAGGGCCCGATTCACAGAACTAACTTAAGACAAAATCCTAAACTTACTACCATTTTGGTATTCACAGAAGGCACTTACTCATTTTGGTATTCACAGAAGACACTTACTCATTTCGGTATTCACAGAAGTTAGGAGTCCTAACTTTAGGACTCCTAAATGCCTTCTGTGAATACCGAAAGTCTTAAAGTTAGGATTTTTCTCAATTTAGTAGTAGTAAAGTTAGGACTCCAAACTTTAGGACTCCTGAATGCCTTCTATGAATACCGAAAGTCTTAAAATTAGGATTTTTCTCAATTTAGTAGTAGTAAAGTTAGGACTCCTAACTTTCGGACTCCTAAATGCCTTCTGTGAATACCGAAAGTCTTAAAATTAGGATTTTTCTCGGTTTAGTAGTAGTAAAGTTAGGACTACTAACATTAGAACTCGTAAATGCCTTCTGTGAATACCGAAAGTCTTAAAATTAAGATTGTTCTAAATTTAGTAGTAGTAAAGTTAGGACTCCTAACTTTCCGACTCCTAAATGCCTTCTGTGAATACCGAAAGTCTTAAAATTAGGATTTTTCTCAACTTTACTACTCCGAAACTGAGAAAAATCCTAACTTTAGGACTTTCGGTATTCACAGAAGGCATTTACGAGTCCTAAAGTTAGGACTCCTAACTTCTGTGAATACCGAAATGAATAAGTGTCTTCTGTGAATACCAAAATGAGTAAGTGCCTTCTGTGAATACGAAAATGGTAGTAAGTTTAGGATATTGTCTTAAGTTAGTTCTGTGAATCGGGCCCTAAGAATTTTCAACAGATGCCAATTAAGTTGGATAGACCAAAGTGCATAAGAGGAAACCAGGTCTATGCTCTGTGTTTAACTTGTAATAAACAAATCCCCTTGCAGGCACATTTGTTATTAACACTTTTAGTACCTAAGCAGTTCCCGAGGCCACCCGCTGGGATCCGGTTGTTAAAATCAATGTGCCAGTGCTCTCACACCAATGCCGTTGTTCATCTATTCTTGAACGGGCCCGGGCGCCCGCTATGCGCTGTCAGTGCAGCGAGGGCAGCCGGTTTGGCAGGCTATCTGGGTCCATCACCCTCAGTGTGGTCTTCCCAACTCATCTCTACCTGCCATTCAGCCGTACCCCGCCCACAGTAGCTAGTCCTTGGTGCGGCGTTGTAGTGTCCTCTCCTCCCCTTGCGCAGGCACTCTAATGCAGCTACCTGGCACTTCACCGTATGCTGGCTCACTTTTTGGTTAGGGTATCGGATCTCGTCGTGCATGTCCTTGGTCGGTTAGAATCTCCAGCAAGAACCTCAGTGCGGGGTGGTCCCCACATCCGCGGCCCTGGATTCACAGGAGGTCCCGGCTTTGCTGCCGGTTCTGGGCCTCGACTGCACCGGCACGTCTTATTCCTCTCCGGCCCCTCGTCCAGGGCTGGAACTTACAGCACTTTCTCCTCCGGTGTTTTGGAGTGTTCACTCAAGATTCATGTACGTTTTCACGCCAGATCTAATACAGGATTTATCGGAGATAAAGCTCCAAGCGCGGAGTTGTCCTAGGCTGCGGCCATCTTTGTTGGCTGCTAGCCACGCCCGACGGCGCCGGGACATTCTTGATGGCCAGGGACTTCCGAGGGTCAACCTGGATTCCTTCCTGTGTGAATGTGTATCCGAAGATCTCTATCCTTTGCTGGAACAGCAGGCACTTTTTTCTGTGAAGAGTGGCCCTGTGGTCTTGGAGTCTTTTCAGCGTGTCCCTCAGGTGCTTGTAGTGTTCTTTGGCAGTCTGTGAGTGGATGAGAATATTGTCACTCACATTTAACACACCGGGGATTCCGACCATGATTTCTTTGACTGTGTTTTGGAAAATTTTAGCAGCTGACGAAATGCCCAAATTAAGGCGCTTGCATCTTCTGAGCTCTAAATGGGTACTGAACGTGGTGATGTGCCTGCTTTCTTTGGAAAGCACCAGTTGATGATAGCCGGCGTTCACCACCTGGACCCATTTAATTCAGCTACGATGTTGTCCATTGTTGGTGTTATGTGGCGTTCGCGCCAAATGACCTTGTAGGCTAGGCGCATGTCTATGCAGAGTCTTTTTTTCCTGGTTGGTTGGGTTTTTCAGCGATGACCATGATGTGGGCCCTGACACTCTCTCTATGACTCCTAGGTCCTCTAGTTTTGGCAGTTCTTCTTCCACTTTGGGTCTGATGTGGAAAGGAATCCTCCTGTGCCTCAATGCCATTGGCTTGAAGGTCTGGTCTATGTGTAGCTTGATTGGCGCCTTCCGTATCCTTCCTAGCCCTTTGACAAGGTCTCCACATTGGTCGAGCAGGTCCTTCGTCTGGTCGGCCTGCACACTCCTTGTGAACGTCACCAACCGTAAGTCCTCTGCTGCATGGCTACTCAAGAGTGTGTCTGCCACTTGGTTGATGACGTGGGTGTCAATTGTGATTTCGGCGTCCGCGGACCGGACAGGTACTGTCATCCTGCCTTGGAGCAGTAGGGGTGATTCGCTCCCATACATGAAGATCTTTGTCTTTGCTGGAGTTCAGGTTTGGTCCTTGATTTGTTATACTGCTGGACCCCCATGACGGTTACTGATGTGCCTGTGTCGATAACTGCACTGACCTCCAATCCTATTAGCACTGTATACCTGGGATGAGGTCGCCTCCGTTTCTTCAGGGCTTGTGTGAATGAGACCAGGTAGGTCTCTGTTTCGTTATCAGATGAAGTGGCTTCTGCCTGGTATCTGCAAAGAAATACCTCTAACCTGACCTATTTACTTTCAAAAGAATTAATAAATCTAAACATTTTCAAAGGATGCAACACTTATACAAAGTATTCAAGCATACATGTTATTCATCAATTTTTACCATTTATTTTTGATTTCATTATTCAAAGTGAAAGACCATTTTTTATATATGTGGCATTATATACCATTTTTTACAATACAATTTTAATGTTTCAGTGTTAAACATTAATTTAATGCAGTGTTAGACATTATATGAACCCCACATATTAAATAAATAGTGCTAACAGTCTCACCATCATTCATTCCTCATCACTCTTACAAAAACATACATACACATGCTAATGACAAAAACATAAAACAACAATACAACTGAGAATCTCGATGTATCTACACAACTATATTTTTACATCTCTTTATATTAGTGGTACAGAATTTGCAAATTTCTAATTCCTTTATTTCTTTTTTCTTTTTTCTTATGCGTGGATCTGTATGTATGTATGTATGTATGTATGTGTGTGTACTTATATAGCGCGGTCCTGTCACCCCAAGGGCATCCTGGCGCTTGCGATCCACGTAGCCACCACATACGCTGCTCAGACAGCCCTGGGGAAGAGATGGGTTTTCAGGGCTTTTCTAAACGAGAAAAAGTCCCTCTGACTTCTTAGTGCCGGTGGTAAAGAGTTCCAGAGCTTGGCCGCTGCCACACTAAACGCGCGGCCACCCATCCTCACTCTCTGGAATCTAGGTACCACAAGCAGGTGTAAAGGGCCTACGTACGTTTCGGTGAACTGCTTATTTAAATCACCTTCATCAGGGCCAACATAGATAAAGACAAATACATTACCATGTTTAAAAACAGGGGGTTCTTCTCATATAAGAAACAGTTTGGCAGCTGCTCATAGTTTGGTTATCAGGGTTGCACTGTTGATTCTACTTAGGACAAAACCCTTTTAGTTATCGAAAAAACTAACCAGATATTCCTATGTGTGTTATACGAGCTCCTATCCAGACCAAATACCCTGCTATGGGGCTTCGTTGTAGATGCTCTGTCTGAAGACCTATTGATTCTTTTTAGATTCAGCCATTGATTTTCTCCTTTTCTGGGCACTCCTGTGATGTATATAGTTTTGTCGTAACTGTGCTAGCCTCTGTAAATTATGACTCGATGTTCACTCAAACGGAATGTCCTGCACCCTAAGTTCCCGTAACCCTAGTATCTGTCCTGTTCACTCTTCTTCCCTTTATGCAACGACGATAGCGAGACACTCAGCAGTTGGCGGACCAGCCTTCGCTCTGGCGTGGGCCGCTTCCCTTCTTTCTGTTGGACCCTTCTTCGGCATACTGATGCAAAGTGGTTTGCAATGCCACAGTTGGTGCATGTTTTCCCCTGGGCTGGGTACGACTGGGGCGGTGCTCCTCATACCCACAGTACCCGCACTGACCTTTCGTGTTCTGAGGAGGGCGAGCTCCCGGTTTGCTGCTCCTCTCTTGCCTCCCGATGGTGTTAGCCCTCTCAGTATTGATGTTGGTGCCCTTTGCTGGATTGCGCACCTGCCGAGATCCATCTCCTCTGCGCGCGCAGCCAAGAGGTCATGAGACCGTGCCAGCACAAGTATGCAGGCCATCGGTATGTTCGGCTGTCACAGTATCAGGCCTCGTAGGACCTTGCTGCAGATGCCAAGGATCAGTTGGGCCCTTATTTATTCTGCCGCCCTGTCACCTGCGAGGTGAGTGCCGACGAATTCCCTCAGCCTTGCATGGAAGGCGTCCACTGATTCCCCTTCTCTTTGTTTTGCTTGCCTCAACTTGAAATGCTCGAAGTCCAGATAGAGCTGGGGTCAAAATGCGTATTGAGCGCTGCCACCGCTGCTGCATAGTCGCTGGGAAGTCCCGTATTGGGGAGGTGCTTGAAGAGCAGGTAGATCTCCTCGCCTGCATAGGTGGAGCAACAAGGATCGTTCAACAACACCACTTGTTTTACTGGGGGCGATGAAGTAATTCTCGAGGTGGCCTAGCCAGGTCTGTCACCGTGGTGACGCTGTGGTGGTGTCAGCTGATTCACTGAATGGCAGTAAGATGCCGGTTGGAGGATGCTGCAGAGTG
Source organism: Lissotriton helveticus (assembly GCF_964261635.1). Classification (NCBI taxonomy): domain Eukaryota; kingdom Metazoa; phylum Chordata; class Amphibia; order Caudata; family Salamandridae; genus Lissotriton; species Lissotriton helveticus. The sequence goes on along the minus strand of NC_136068.1, from coordinate 367,594,087 downwards.
GGCCCGACTGTGGGCTGGGATGCATCCCCTTGATCTCCCATGGCTGAGGGTGAGTAGTGGCCTGCGTGATTCCCAGCGAGGGTGCTGCACCGCTACAGGCATCCTGGATATGTTTGGGTGAGTGTCCTTAATGCAGTATGACTCTGACGCGGCCTGCCTGGCCTAGCGCGGTTCATTGCGCGTGGCTGGGCCCCCTGTGTAGTGAAGCGGCCAGGAATGCACACCACATGTCCTGCCTGACTCACCAGTGCATACAGGGTGTCTTCTCCTTGGCGAATGGCTGCTCAGTGGTGCTTTTCCAGTGCCACTGTGGGAGACCTGCCTGCCTCATGGTGTCTGACGTGACACGTGCTAACTGGATTGACTTAACACCATCGGGAGGCAAGAGAGGAGCAGCAAACCGGGAGCTCGCCCTCCTCAGAACACGAAAGGTCAGTGCGGGTACTGTGGGTATGAGGAGCACCGCCCCAGTCGTACCCAGACCAGGGGAAAACATGCACCAACTGTGGCATTGCAAATTCATAGAAAAATCCAAATGGAGTCAAAATTGATTGCTCCCAGCAGAGCTGCCGGTGCTGCTCACCCGCTTGATCAGTCTTAGAGCGCGATTCATCCCGCACTCATCGCCAGTGTTAAGATCCCCTGCTGGGACCTGACTTTGCGCTAGCGCGTTGGGGGTGCGAGCGTGAAGCAATGTGGAGACTGACACACTCATTTCGTGGTTGCTAGCGGACTGCCTTCTGCCCCGCCCATATTCATTTACATCCACGCTCCGCCATCCGGCGTGAGCGCGGGGCCCGTGCATTTCCGGCGCGTGCATTGGCACCCAACATCTAGCATGCTAACTTATCACACTAGTCTCCAGAGGCCGAGGACCCTTCCAGTCCCATTGGCAGCACCAGCAGACCTCCAGGGCTCACTCAAGTGGCTATCCGGAGGAGACAGTCGGGCTGAGAACAGCGGAAGAGGTGATGGCAAGAAGCCTACTCTGCATCGGTAATGACTGCTCTCGCCCCGAGGTGTTGTCCAGTGTGCAGCTCATCGTCATGACCAGGAAACCGGTGTTCCCCTGGTTCATCAAGCACATCAAGTTGAGGTGGGTTACCTAATGGAGGTGGTTATAGGGGGATATGTTGGTCATCTTGGAAACCAGCCTAACAAGTGCTGAGATGGGTGACGTGCAGGAAAGAAATAACTTTTGGGTTGGGATGGGCTAAGGTGAGTGCATTTAATCAAATGAACTCTGTATCTGCACCCCAGCACTACTCAGAATTGTGCAGGAGTTTTATTGAGCACTGCTGCTCCTCAAAGCAAACATGTACTCTACATAGTAAGTACCTGCACTTTTATAATTCCATCACTGAAATTAAGTCACTGGCAGTTGTGAAATAACGAAACGTATTAAATCACATACGCAGCTCGGAGTGGTGCCAATTAAACAACACTATTCTGCGCGGTTGCGTAACTCTGCAGAATTTGTGTGTGTTCTTCGGGGACTCCACAGAATTCTGCAGATTGAAACTCCACCTGCTCTGCCCAGGCCGAGCGAGGGTGGGAGCTGATATGCTGTAATTTGTCAAAAGCTTTCATTATTTCAAAAGTACAGCTGTCTGAGAAGTATACTTGGGGAATTCAACTTAATAAGAGTCTTTTACTCATCCAGTATAGGTCCAAAGCTTTTTCAAGTACGCTAGCTACTACTTCTTCTCCTCACTGAAAAAACATAGGTTTCAGGCAGGTTATAGTTAGGAATTATCATTTAAAAAACGTTAGAAATTCACTGAAAAATCCATAGGTTTCAGGGGGTGTTATAGTTAGCTGGACATTTCACTCATACAAAACCATTGAAATTCCTCTGTTGTAGTTAGTTGTACTAACTGTAACTCTCACGCCCTCAATCCACTGGTGATGATGTCACATATTACATCATTCATGACATGGTCAGTGACATCACTGATGAAATCACTGATAACATCTGAATTGACATCACTGAAGACATCACTGATGACATCATCCAGTGAATGTGGTTTGGTTTGTTATTTAAATATGTATTATATATATAACAACCTGCAATTAAGAATCAGTGGATATATAACTATCTTGATGGAGGATTTTGTAGCAGTGTGATTGACTGTTTACTTGACTAATTTATAGTGTCTCACTAAATATATTGGATATGACTAAACTGTGTGAATATCTGTATTACTTTTTCAGATGTTGTGTAAACTGCTGCACCAGTTGGTTACCAACTACGTGAACGTCTATATTAGTTATTGATTAGTTAACTGACTATTTGTATGGGAGAGTGAATGTGTGTGTGGTTCGGTGGGGGATCTGTGACTGCCCAAAGATATGTGAATAGTTAATTCAGTAGGTATATGATGTTAAGACTACACGTTATAATAGTTGTTTGGGTGAGTGAATATCTTTATGGGTGTGGTGATGAGCAAATATATTTCTCAATGGTACATGTCCAACAAAGTAGAAAAATAAAAGGCAGTGTATGTGACAGTTGTTGTATATAAATAACTATACATAAGACTCATTGATTGCATGAGTGACTGTATAGATAACTGTATACTTGTAATAGCGATTTCATAACACACTAAGTATGAATAAATGAAGTGCTATTTGTATAAGTGTGTAACTGAGTAAATGTAAATATGATACATTGTTTGCAAAAGTAAGTAGGATGACTGCATAACTGAATAGGATGTGTGCTGGTGTGTAATGTCAATATAGGTGTATAAGTATATTTGATAGTGTTCTATTGATCATTGACAACATGTTTGAGTAAATCTATAGGTAATTGATTAGATGTTTGTGTAGATCTAGGGATCACTGAGTGGGTTTTTAGACACTTGTATTGCTGTGTCAATGGATTCAAATATGGTAATCTGCATTTTACAGTGAGTGATGAAAGGTTATACTAGTGTATGATGAGGTGTATCTGATTGTCACGTGGATGATGTCATCAGTGATGTCATTTGAGATGTCATGAATGAGGTCACTGACCATGTCATGAATGATGTAATATGTGACATCATCACCAGTGGATTGCGGGCGCGAGAGTTACAGTTAGTACAACTAACTATAACAGAGGAATTTCAATGGTTTTGTATGAGTGAAAGGTCCAGCTAATTATAACACTCCTGAAACCTATGGTATTTTCAATGAATTTCGAAGGTTTTTTAAATGATAATACCTATTTGTAATGTTCATTAAGCATATCTGTTTTTTTCTATCTTTTTAAATTATCATCCAGTTCTCAACGTAGTAAAAACTGCAAATATTTCCACTCTTCAATTTATTTCTTCCTCCAAGAAAATCGCTACAAACCAGAACCATAACTAACGTTATTAATATACAAACTAGGCGTACCCGTAGAAAAAAAAAACCAAAATAACCACTTCCCCATATTTTCAACAACAAACCAAATCTACAATGCTACCTAAAAAAACAGGCAATAGTTTAATTTACCCCTAACAAATTAATATCAACATTTAACTAGTGGAAGGACGTCAACTATGTACACCTAGCACCACCACCACTACAACCAACCCTTCTGACCCCTCCCCCTCTACTACCTCAGAGGCAGCGCAAAGCAGGACAACAGGACTTCCCAAAATAATATATCCCCTCAACAGCACACTAGCTCAATATTCAGAGATGTGGCAATCAACTATGTATAAGGGAAGGAACTAGCTCATTAACAATAATGTACCAATGCTTATACTACCGGTAATATGCTATACACAACTCACTATACAAACCAAAATCTTTTCTGTGTGTATTTTTTTTTATTTTTTTATTTATTTATTAACATCGTTGGGTCAAATGATAAAACATAAAATACATTCATAGCTTTGAGACAGCGTTTACTAAACGATCTTTGACCTTACTGTATGATTATAGCAGATAGGTGGGTAATAATAGGTTCCAAAACGAAACAGAAGGGACAGAAATAAATAACAAAACCGATTATTCATCTAAATACTCTTTAAGTATACCCCAAGTCAATATACCTATTCGTTTTTTTCTAATTCCCTTCAAGGCATACAAATTCCATTCTAACTCATAAATATTAAACATTTTCCTTCTCCAAAATTCAAAAGATGGTGCTTCTGATTGTAACCATTCAGTGGCTATACATAATCTAGCAATTGACATAGCCATAAACAAAAAGTTCTTGTATTTACAAAGATTCGGGTTATCATTGACAATTTTACCTCCCCCCATCAACATAAGTGCAGGGGTTATTTTAAACGGATAATGGATAATCATAACTAAAAAACTTTCCACATTTGATATGAAGGATGATAGTTTCGAGCATTTATAAAAAACATGTATGTCATCTGCATCTATCCCCCCACATCGAAAGCATTTTCCGTCATACTTAGGCCCCCATGATGACATACGTTTAGGAGTATAATATAATCTAAAAATTGTCTTGTATATTTGAGCTTTCAAGTTAGCAGACATACATATATGCTTTGCCATTGTGATATAATCCACAACATTTAAATCAATTTCCTCTAGTTGGTTCTGCCAGTAAACATTATATTTATTCAAATCATCAGTCTTGTAGTTCATCAGCAATCGATAAAGCGTACCAATCTTTTTTTTTGATTGAACAGCCTCTATTAACTTATTAGGACTGAGTCTATTTAACTTCTTTAAACAGAAATCTCTAATTTGGAGATATTTAAAAAACGATAATTGAGATATGTGGAATTTGCTAGATATATTAGAGAAAGAGTTAAAGTTTCCTTCAGTATCATATAAATCTCCGATTTTACTTATGCCTTTCCTGCCCCATTCCTTTATTACGTTATCCCAAAATGTTGATGGTAATAATTTATCCGCAGAAAAGGGAGTATAATACATGATTCTTTCTAACTTCAGTATCCTAACAACCCTTCTCCATACTTTAAAACCAGATATAAGCACCTTGAATCGAGTGTGTTTGTAGTAATGCCCCTACAATTCTTTTAACAGACATCCCTTCGCATGTTCCCCTAAAAGTAAATAAAATATCGATGGGGATTCTGCCGGATCCTCAATTTGTTCTCCCGTCAACAAAATTCTCATTCTCTGTAAAAAGCAAATATAGTAATAGAACACAAAATCCGGAATCCCGCGCCCTCCTCTCTCTATGGGCAGAGTTAACCATTTCATTGCTCGTCTTGTTTTACCCGGTGCCCCAAAAAATTTTGTACATAAACTTTGTAATTTATATATGTGGCTTAAAGGTATCTCCAGGGGAATACTGCGATAAAGATATACAATTTTTGCTAATACATTCATCTTAATGATGTTGCCTCTCCCTATAATGGATAATTGAAATCTCTCCCACCTATCTAGAGATTGCTTAATTTGTAGCATTGTTTGATCCCAATTGGCCTTAACTATCTCATGTGTATGGGATTTTATTATTATACCTAAGTACGTCACTTCCTGAGTGATCCTGTGATGGTTAAACTGGACAGAATCCGAACAGAGCACCTGTGTTTTCCCTGCATTTAGTTTATAACCGGAGCTTTTTCCGAAATCAACTGCCAATCGTTCAATCTCTATCAAAGCGAGTCTTGGGTCTGTAGTGGTAATAGCGATGTCGTCCGCGTATGCAAATACTGAGTGGGGTATGGATGAAACTATGAAAGGTTTAATATATATTGATTGTGATAGTTTTAATAAGAGTGGATTAATAAATAGCGCAAAAAGAAGTGGGGAGCAAGGGCACCCCTGACGAGTACCTCTTGTAATGTTTATCTTTTCCGATTTTCTACCAATGGCTACGATTCTTGCGTTAGGTGAGTGATATAGTATTTTTATTGCTTTCAAAAAGTGTTTACCAAATCCCATTCTTTGCATCACTGCCCATAAGTATGCCCACTCTACTCGGTCAAACGCTTTCTCGGCGTCTAATAATATCAGCGCTAGGTCTCTTTTTTCAGTTTCTGCAATATCCATCAAAGTTATCACTTTATTAATGTGGGATATAGTTCCTCTATTAGGTATAAACCCATGCTGACTCAGTGATACTAATGGTGTTATAACCTTAGAGATTCGGTTTGCTAACATCTTTGAATAGATTTTACTGTCACAATTTAACAAAGATATAGGTCTATACGAAGCCGGCTGATCAGGTGGCTTCCCTTTTTTAGGAAATATTGCAATTAAAGCATCCTCCCAGGACTGTGGAGCTCTCCCTAATTGTGCCGTTCTGAAAATCTCTAGCATAAAGTATTTTAAGGGCTCAAAAAAACATTTATATACCTCCCCTGGAATATAGTCGGGTCCGGCAGCTTTCCCATTTGGTATATTCTTTACCACTTTTTCCAATTCCTCCATCGAAAAAGTTTGGTCTAAAAATTCCTTCTCGACATCAGTTAATTTATTAACTATAGCTTCATGCAGAAAAATTTCAGAAAGAGGATTAGTTTGACTTGTATATAATTCAGTATAGAATTGGTGTAATATTTCCAAAATTTCCTCTGGGTTTTCAGTTATTACCCCATTTTTATCTTGCATTTTCCTGATTTGACGAGCGGAATCCTTCATTTTTAGTTTTAAAGCCAGTGCCCTTCCTATAGATTCTCCATATTCATGAATGTGTCTTCTATATGTTAGGTATTTCTTAGCTATTTCCTCACACCAAACTCCTGTAATGTTAGCACAACATTTTGCTATAATCCCTTCACTTTCATGTATTTTAGTCTCATTATCTCTCTTCTCTATTTCTTTTATCAAGTTTTCTTCCGCTGTACTCAGTTGATCATACATTTCCTGCATCCTCCCCTTTTGTATTTTTTGATTATACAGTCCAAAGCTTACCGCCTCTCCTCTAAAGCCTGCTTTCCAAGTATCCCATATTATTTCAATTTTTGTAGAGCCGATATTATTCTGTAAAAACTCTACTGTCCATTTAATAATATGTTCTCTGTATTGTGCATCCAAGCATAATTTTCTATCAAACGAGAAGCTCCACTTTGGTCGTATTTCCCCCGTCTTAGCAATCTTAATTATTAATGGAGAAAGATCCGATGTTACTCTGGGGTATAGTTGAATTTTGGTAAATGAATGAATACTAACTGACGTGAAGAAGTAATCGAGATGGACAAACTTTCTATGTGGTGAAGAATAGTAAGTATACCCGGGTAGTGTTGGATAATTTTTACTCCAAATATCTACCAGCGCGTGATCTTTAACTAAGTTATGTAGTGCTTTAAATACCCTGGGTTTACGCCCTTTATAATTCTCAGGGCCTGACTCTAGTTCTCCCTCTGCTAAATTGATGTTTAAGTCCCCACATATCACTAAGGGAGAGCCCCAATTTGCCAACTCAGAGTTTAAATATTTAAATACTTCCTCCTCGTCTAAGTTAGATCCGTATATAGAGCATATCGTAATCAGTGTACCTCCTAAATTTAATGCTGCTATCACCCATCTACCCCATTTATCGGATAAACTACGTACAAGTAAACCAAAATTCGGTTTTATCAACATCATAACCCCTCTTATCAATCCTGTTTGTTTAGACACCACTAAAAGTTCATATCCTAGCTCAGTAGCTAACCCCCTTTTCTCCCAGGGAAGATGAGTCTCCTGTAGACACAAGATATCTGGTTTCAGAAAGCGAATTTCAGATGCAATCCTTTTCCTTTTATTTATATTGTTAAGCCCAGAGACATTGAAAGAACATATTTTAATATTGCTAGCCATTAGAGTGATTTACTACCCTCTATATCATTACAAAATCCTTGATTACTATGGTGCATCCCATCCCAATCTTGCATCTCAACCTAGAATTTTCTAAACATCTCTTACTAAAGCTAAGTTCTTGCATCTTCTTCATATAGTCATCTGACTCCAACGTGCATTTTTTCCCCTTTAAACCCAGTGCCCCCCTCCACCAACACCCCCGACCCCTCTCTCCCCCCACCCCCACCCTCCTTAACCGAGGCTTTCGGACTCCTGGTCCTGGTGATGGAGTGAGCTAGCCCCCCCCCCCCCCCCCGATCCCCCACAGTTTTTTTTTTTTTTCCCCTTTGAATCTAACTCCCAATTTTAGAAACAGTTAGCTTGTACAATATTTCTGGCATATTAAGTCTTTAAACTGTTCCTTATCTTTTGTAGAAAAAAGAAAATTTATAGCATTCTATATTAGGATTTTGATGTCATACAAATGCGCTATCCGTACCTTAACCTATTCATAGATTAATACCAACTTAATACCAGTTTGTAACATTTCATGATAGCCAGTTTATATTCTATATGGCTTAAATGTTCTGTAAATACTCCTTTGCCGCAGAGACACTTGTAAAGAAGCGGGTATTCTCTTTGTGTATCACTTTAAGCTTAGCCGGGTTCATAATATAAGCTTGGGTGCCCTTTGCTTGATATTGACTCACTAGTTTTTGAAGCTGCCAGCGAGTGTCCATAGTAAATTTGCTGTAGTCCGAAGTTGCAAAAAAAGTAAACCCATCACCCTGGCCTTTACTGTTTGGGCGTTTGTGCATATAAACTTCTTCTCTCGCACGAAAATTATTAAATGCAACTAAAAAGGGTCTTGGTTTAGTAACATTCTGTCCTGATCTTAGCTGAATATTAAAAGGATATCTATGGGCTCGCTCAATCTCTCGATCCCAGTCCCATTTGTTCAAATCCGGAAATGCTTTTTGAAATAATTCCACAATGAATTTGCGAGGTTCCTGTCCTTCTTTTCCCTCGGGAATTTGCATCAGTCTTAAATTGTTGCGCCGTGCCCGATTTTCATAGTCAGCCGTCTTCCATAATAGATCCTCTTTGTTAGCACTTAATGTTTCTGTAGTGGTTTTCTGTTTTTGCAATTCATCCTCAATATTGGATATCCTCGTTTCGACCTCTGTGAATCTCTCCCCAAAGTCCGCCTGTGACTTTGCTAATCTACGAATAGAATTCTGGAGCTTCCTGCAGGAATTTTGTATTTTCAAACTTTCCTGCTCAGTTTTGTCCATATGGTTCAAGATCGTTTGATATATTGTATCTAAAGTAATATCGCCACTTGGACCCTCTTGAACCCCTCCTGCAGCTCCCTCCATCGTGGATACATCCCCTCTCACAGTTATAGGGCTCTCCTCTGAGAAATCATCAACTTCTTCTTCATCATTCTCGCTCTCTACCTCCTCCATGCGAAGTTGTTTGGAATACTGCAATGCTAAGTCCTCACAGGAGGAGGTTGAATTTTCAGAAACTGATTAGAAATCCCAGGAGTCTGCCTCATTGGATACCACCACTTTTGCCCTGTCATTCTGAGTTTTCTCTGGGATATTAGGTTCTATGAATCGCTCCTCCAAAGGAGTATTAATTATCTCATTAGCCTCAACATAATTTTCATCTCGGGACATGTTTTCCGTAAGCAAATTACCCTCTTGTGGCAACGCAACTGTTGCTTGACTCTGTATATTATCTTTCTGCAGCCCCTCTAATACAGTGGTAACTTCTCCTGCATTATTCTTCGGAAATGGGCTGCGCAGCGTGTCTTTACGTTTTTTCTCTTCAGCAGCCAAAAACAACGTGGTGATTGTTGGTCTGGCAGAGCTGGAAATTTCTGAATTCCCCCTTGCAGCATTTTTCTTTGCCATAACCGCTGATGCCCCGCTTGCGCTCTCACCTCCATTAACTGCTGCGGTGCTATTGGACTCCGGTTCTCGTTTCTTGCGTGTGCCCTTCGGAGCCATTCCAAAGGATATTCTCGTCACTCCTCTTTGCAGGCTTCCTCGAAAGAATCGCTGCTCCGTGAGCCCGCCGCGAAAACAAGCAGCAGCACCTGTGTAAGTTACCGCCCACCAGGCTCGGCAGAGTCTGATTAGCGCTGTAAGTGCCTTCAACATCGGGTCTGTTCCAGCGTTTCTCCTCTCCTGCTCCGTCGGTATTACTTCAATCAAACGTTGCGGAGATAGAAGTAAAACGTTCCTTTTCTTTTTTTTCCGCCTCTCGTCGTCCGTGTCTCAAATTGTTTTTGTTAAGCCGGTACCTCCATCCCCGTCTTTGCCGGACTCCTGTGGGTCAGGGGGAGAGGTCAGCTCGCACGTCCTACACGTCTGATCGTGCAGGCGCCATCTTTTCTGTGTGTAGATAAACTATTGATACATGTAGTGTAGTGTACTGCACATATTATCTCAGACACTGGGGAATATCTAATCTCGGTCATGTAGCTGTGTTGTCCCTCCCTCCTTGAAGCAGAAGCGGAGTGGGCTGGTCCAATGTACGCAACTCCAGCGTAAGATTATAAATAATTAAGCTATGCCTTGGACGTGGTTCACTTGTGCAAAGACAAAATACTCTCCCACAGCGAAGGTCCTCACCATGCCACGTGGCTGCCACCATGACCACATGGCTCCTCGATACAGCCCCATTGCAAACTCAGCGGCACAGCACCGCAGATTTATGTCTGTATCAGTTACTGCCTTTGATCTACACTGCGGACAGCAGGGTTCACAACTTGAATTCAGCTTTGGATCTACACTACAGACAGCTTTGAATTAAGCCTTTCTTTATTTAATGCAGAGACAATTGTACTATATGTCTTCAGATTTTGTTAAAGGATGTGACAAAAAGCATTACTCGATGTCTGTCCTGACTACTGCCTTCCATCTACACTGCGGACAGCAGGGTTCACAATGCGAATTCAGCTTTGGATCTACACTACGGACAGCATGAAATTCAGCCTTGCTTTCTTTAACCCGTTGGCTGCTTACGCGATTTTGCGGCAGTGCGGCCATTTTAAAAAACGGGCGTGGCCACGTCGGCCAATGGCCGACGGCAGCACCAGCGAGGTAGTGCTGCCGTCGGCCAATGGCCGACAGCAGCATGGAAGGGGTTAAGGCAGAGACAATTGTATGTGTTCAGATTTTGTTAAAGGATGTGATAAAAAGCATTCCTCGATGTTAGTGTTGACTACTGTCTTCGATATACACTGCGGACAGCAGGGTTCACAACTTGAAGTCAGCTTTGGATATACACTACGGAGAGCATGTTATTCCACCTTGCCTTCTTTAAATTGGAGACAATTGTACTGTATGGCTTCAGATTTTGTTAAAGTAAGTGACAAAAAGCATTCCTCGATGTCTGTGTCGACTAATGCCTTTGATCTATACGGCGGACAGAAGGGTTCACAACTTGAATTCAGCTTTGTATCTACACTACGAATAGTAGGGAATTCAGCCTTGATTTATTTAATGCAGAGACAATTGTATTGTATGTGTTCAGATTTTGTTAAAATAAGTGACAAAAATCATTCGTCGCTATCTGTGTCCTACTACTGCCTTCGATCTAAAAGTGTGGACAGCAGGGTTCACAACTTGAATTCAGCTATGGATCCACACTACGGACAGCATGAAATTCAGCCTTGATTTATTTAAGGCAGAGATAATTGTACTCTATGTCCTCAGATTTTTTGAAGGAGACAACAAAAATATTTTCTTGTTGTCTGTGCTGAGTACTGCCTTCGATCAACAGTGAGGATTGCAGGGTTCACAACTTGAATTAAGCTTTGTGTCTACACTACGGACAGCACTGAATTTAGCCTTGATTTATTTAAGGCAGAGACAATTGTACTCTGTGACCTCAGATTTTGTTAAAGGATGCGACAAAAAACCTTCCTCAATGTCTGTACTGAGAACTGCCTTCGATCGACTTTGTGATGGCTCACTATTCACGTGGAATGGGTATTGCACATGACGCATTCCAGTAAGAAAGAGACATTGCACCAGTGAGACCCACCCAAACCACGAATCGTCACAGGGTGCGCACACGCTGAGTTCTTTAGGTACCACTAACTCACTGCACCACAAGTCATCTCCCCGTGGTCTTATTGAGGCAGAATTCAGTAGGCAAAAAACATTGCTCCCAGTGCGGCCTGCCCGGACAACGCATCTTCGCAGGTTACGTACATGCCCAGTGCCAAAGGTACTACTAACTCAGTTCACCATAATTCATCGCCACATGGCCGTATTCAGGCAGAATTCAACAGACAAAAGACATTTGTCAGAATGCGGCCCTCCTGGACCACGCATTATCTCAGGGTACGTACAAGCTCAGCGCCAAAGATACTACTAACTCAGTGCATCATAAATCATCGCAAAGAAGAGTGAACAGTTTCATGTCTGCGATGAGGCATACTATCACTTTTAATTGGAATTCATGCAGGATTCAATCGACAAAAGACATTACTCCAATTACTGTGCCTCCCCCCCGACCACGCATCATCGCAGGGTACGTACGTGCTAAGTGCCAAAGGTACTACTAACTCAGTGCACCAAAAATCATCGCCACGTGGCTCTACTAAGGCAGAATTCACAAGACAAAAAACATTACTATCAGTACGGCCTGGCTGGACCCTGCATCATCGCAGGCTCCACAGAACCTTGTTGATTCAGGTGCCACTAACTCAGTGCACCACTTATCATCGCTGGCTGCACACACGCTAAATTACTAATACTGTGCAGCTCTACTCAACCCCACAATTAAATAGACTCTTGATTCATTATTTGCAGAGTACAATACCAAACTAAGTATAACATCTATCATACCTATACAATATCCCTTTAGTATGCTTCCTTCAAGAACTTCTTTTATATCAGTTATAGATTTAGTTGAATAATAAAATTCACGCTGCAAGTGCAAAGGCACACTCAATGACAGTCTACACTGCGGACAGCACAGGTCACAATTTGAACTATAATGTCCCTGAAACATACATATTTCAACAATGTATTCAATATATGCATCATCTTTTATTTCAATCGTGATTACAGATGATGCAATCAAGTAGGTAACAGACAATGCTTCCAGTGCAGACTGCTCGAACCACGCATCATCGCAGAGTGCGCACACTCTGAGCACCAGACGTACCACTAACTCAGTGCACCATAAATAATCACCACGTGGCCTTATTAAGGCAAAATTCAGTAGTCAAAAGACATTCTTACCAGTGCGGTCTGCCTGAACTAGGCATCATTGCAGGCTCCACACAAACCGACCCTACCTTAGTGCACCACAACTCATGAACCCTTTACGATAGAATCTTCTGTGTATTATTTCACATATAGTGCTCCTACCTTTGTACAGCAGAAGTCATAAACCATTTATGATTGAATATCTGTATATGATATCATGATTACTATTCTACTTGTTACCAACAGCAACATAATAAAATGGAGTCGAGCACACGTGCCCGTACCCACTTCAACTATCTATCTGTGTCTGTGTAATTATTATGTTTGTAAAATGCTGCTCCTGCGCCCTACCACATTATATTGTGCTGTAAACAGCGTATGCAACCATCTTACCTCTGCCAGTAACCAGATTATATAACTTTCTCTCGCTCATTTTACAAATATGAACGTACAAACTGGATCATTACAATACTGCAAATGAGTGTATAGTAAATTTATAAGTCTGTTCTATTGCTTGAATTTCTTTTTTAATCATATTTATATAGCGCGAAGTTGACCCAAAACTGTATCAGCAATTTACATGAGCACCGTATTTACAGTACATTTTCAGGCACGCGTAGGTTATGTCATTTCTCTACAATAACAGGATGTGGACTCGACTCCGAGCCTCGAACACTGATTTCCAGCACCAAGTTCGACAGTATACCTGAATGACCACATACTTATATATATTAGCTGCCCTTCATGTGCCAAAAACTGCAACCTAAAGCTTTAATAGCCCTATATTACTACAACACTCCACTGAATGTCCAACAAACATTCATATTCGCAGAAATGTGTCATGTCCACCATCTTTTATGTGTATTGATAAATGTAGGGTCAGTGATTCTCCATACCTTCCATGTTGGCCATGTTATCGGACTTTACAGACATAATGACACATTTGCGTTTAAGACCCGAGTGACGGCAATACTAAGACATGGACACCCGAATCAGTTGATTTCTCATATACCTCACGACAGAACCAAGCCCATAGCTCCGGAGTCATCGTTCACAGCCTCGCGCAGCACTGGCATGCATCAGCCCAGCCCACTCCACTTACGCTTCCAGGAAAACACAACAATGCTACATGGCCCAGATTTCCATTGTAGTGATTTCTTAGTTCCACTTCTAGTTGTCAGAACGACACACACACACACTTCCTCATGGCTGATATACACCCACACCACACCCATCCAGCACATGCGTCACAGCACAAGTGACCCTACCAATAAAAAAGACGGGACGCACGTGCTCTACGCCATTTTAGAGTTACTCCCATCGCAAGGGCTATGATGGCCTGTCCTGGTGGTTCGGACGCCTCATGTAGGCCTGAACTACCAAACAGGGGCCCACCACCACGTGTGTGGCCTCTTTGGTCACTGAGTTAGTGGTACCGCAAGGACTGAGCGGGTGAGGAACCTGCAATGATGATGGATGCACGAGTATGTCCTTTTCCATAGCGATATCAAGACTCAGCACCCAATGTGAGACTTCTTGGTGGGCGGAACTGCATGATGTTGAACAAACCCTGTCCGCGTAGAGGTGAGCAGTGAGGCCTGGGTGCACAGCGGAAGAAGTAGATGGGGTGCAGCAGACTGGATACAAAAAGGCGATGCAGCGATTTAGGCGCACACAGTCCTATATACCGTATCTTATTGCATTTGTATTTTTGTTCTATAGCAGGAAAGTTTTTATAGTTGGAAAAAAGTCCTTTGCTCGTTATGAATAAAACCCTGTGTATCACTGCGCACCACTTGTTATCTATAACCGGATGGAAAACATTACTACTCTACTTATTCTTCATAAATCGAAGCCCATTAAACAAGTTGGAACTGTACAAATAGTTGTATTTTTAATGCGGAGGAAAGGTGTATGAAAGGGCGATGTTATTGTACTCCACATTAAGGTAGTGACAATCACCAATCATAACATCTTTCTTTTACTGTCTTTTAGATGTAGATCTTCAGGGTGCACTATGTCCCGGCATGTGGTGGAAGACACACCGGTGACAGAAAGGTGAGCTGCGAATATTCTTTTCAGTCACTCTCTGACTTACTCTCTCCTTTGATAAACAAATGACGCACAATCTTATCTTCCTTTTTATCTAACAGATTGTGTTTCAGAAATTGGCATCCCCCAACACCTCCAATGCTCAACGTTTGAGGATTCTGTGATGATGCATGGCCATCGAAACAAAGCATAACAAGGCTGCTTCGACACGTGGTGGACCCTCTTTGAATCACGCCAATGGCACAAGGTGATCAAAGAAGCTTGTTTCCGAAGCAATGAGAAGTCACCTGTGGGCGGAGAGAGTGAATAGTGTGCAGCAACTTGACTGCGTACGAATGTACAATTACCTCCGGGCAGTGGGAGTGGATAGGTTGCAGCAGTCTGGGTGTGCAAGAAAGGGCACTCGCCTCTGGACACTGGGAGTCAATGGGGTGCAACAGTCTGGGTATGCAATAATGAGAACTCACCGCTATGCAGTGGGAGTGCATGGGTATAGTGCTCTGTGAGAAAAATAGCGCACAGACACCTCCTTGCAGTGGAAGTTGATGTAATACAGTATCCTGAGAGTCCAAAGGCATTACGTAAAAATATACGTGTGCAGTTGTATGTACACTGCTATTTCTAAGTCTATACTATCTTTCAGATCACTAAACTTGAGGGTGCACTATGAACCAGCACGTGCTTGGACACACACCGGAGGCAAAAAGGTGAGCTATGAATATTTTCTCAAGTATCAACACTACCTCTCCTGCTCCATCTATTACTTTCTCTCTCTCACACTTTCAATGTTGTTTTTTCTCTTTCTCTCTCTCCCTCTCTCTCACATTGTTTCTCTTTCTCTTTTCAAGTTATGAACGCTGCTGTCCACTCTGCAGATGAATAAATCAAGGCTGAAGGTAATACAGTCTACAGTATAGAACGAAATAGAATTCAAGGTGTGAGCTCTGCTGAAAACAGTGATTGCAAAAAGTAAGCAGAGCGGCCTAGATGCTCAATGCCTCCAATTAAACGCGCTGCAAATAAACAATATTGTCCTGCATAATGACGTGATCTTTCACCTAATTCTGTCTCATCTCTGAATCATTTTAAAGACCTATGATGGAGTCCATCTCACATTTTGTTCATTGTACTGTTATGTTAAAGTTACATTTCTATTTATTTATTTTTGTTTTAATAAAAGTTCATTTAAAAAAAAAACTGAGTGTATACGTCTTCTTTTTCTGACAACACTTCACTATTATTTAGTGTGATAATCATATGCGTAGAGAAGATTTAAAAATCAAAAGTAGAAATGATGTTTATAACTAGAAGTATAATACTGAGGCTAACTCTTTACCAGAGTCTGTAGCTGCGATTAACGGTTCCTATGGAAAACTTTAAAAAGTCCAGCACACTTGCGGTTTGGATTAGCAACATTGTGTGGTGAACTTGTGACCTGTGTGCTCAGTTAAGTGTTCAATGAACTGTTTCTATGGTAACAGGCAGTGAGCAGGTTGGGTGTAGGGTTGAAAGGTGCTAGCTGTACAGAAGCCATTATATTTACCCAGGATCCTCTACATGACAGAGGGGAAAGCAAACTGAGACGACAGAACACTATATACATTATGAGCAAAAGAAGTACACAACTCTTCGAATTAACCTCAAGAGAAGGCTCGAGGTATAGCCATTGACGTTACAAAACCCCATGTACAATTTGCCTACTCTGTACTCAACAATGGGCAATTCTTTATCGATCAAAATCAGACACTGTTGCTTCATGATTCACAGTGTGCACTTCACTAAATACTTTGTGCCTATTTAAATGGGAGACGGGATTGTCGATATTCCAAAACTTGGGGGTGTATTTACAAGGACAGCGTTAAAATTATCGGCGCTTTAGCGGCCGCAAACTACAGCTAAAACGGCGATAATGGACTTCAAAATCCTTTGTTGTCTTACCTGAAGAATTTTTCAACACTGCTGTTTGCTATGGCAGGGTGAGAGCCGAGGCTCCCGCCCTGACATAGCAAATTTGTTTTGCATTTTGAAAGAGAGAACAAGAAAACCTACTTTCTCTTTCAAAATTAAAAGCAGAATTATTTTACCCACGGGGAGCTGCATATTAGCAGGTCCCCGTGTCGAAAAGTAATGGTGGCTTCCGAAGGACGCAGGGAGCAGACTGGCACCGTAGGGACATTGGGCCTCCACCCACAGTCCCCAATGTTGAATATACGCCCATGGTATGGGATCCCGAGGAAGAATAAAAATTTGTAGTAGGTGATATCTTTTTATTACGGTAAAATTAGGAGTCTGTAATGGGCATATTTACAAGGACAGTGTTAAAATGTTCTGGTGTAAACCTGAGCTTCTATTGGAATTCTCACGAATTCTAAAAAGCCTATTATTAAGCCCATTATGGCCGCTTTAACTGCACTTTCCTAACACTAAAGTGACAATATTTTTAACGCTGTCCTTGTAAATATGCCCCCAATATCGCAAGAAATACAGCGATAATTCATGTTCGCAAGTGAAAAGCTTGTTAATATAAGACTGTGGACTTAGCATATCAATCCACCTCACATATTAAACATGCTTAAGTCTACTTCAGAACAGATGTTAGGATCCAAAATAAACCGCAATTACCAAGAGTTTTGCTATCGGTCCTCAAATCCAGGGCCAACTTGTAAATACAACGCTGTTGTCATACCTCCCTCTTCCATGTTATATTGCCATAGGAACACCTACCTTGCCACTGGCAACGCCTACATTGCAACTCATTGGAGATACAAGGCGAGCCGTTAGCAAACCGGCTGCTAACATGCATTAATGCATCTTAGCGTCGCCCAGTAAATAGGGCGATATAATTTTCAGCACATTTTTGGCTTTTTTTTCAAAATTGCAGCAAAATGGCACTTGTTAATATGCCCTCAAGTTTGCTTGAGGGTGGTAATCCCCGGGGCTTAGACTTACCTTTGAGCTCACTCATCCATTTATTTTGTAGCACTGAGGAATGGTGGTCCCCGGGCTACAGGGCGCCTCCGAACCCCAATAAAATGTAATATTTTAGACCCCGGGATTTGGCCCTCCCAGGTAGCTAATTTTTAAACAAGCACAGGAGCCCGCGCTTCGTTTTTATTTTTTTTATGGCTGATCCATGCACCCAGCGCACATTTCTCAGTTTTTTCCCCAAAAAAATTTGGGGGGCCCCCTAAGCAGGTCTAGAGGGACAGAATGTTTCTAACCTGCCCCCTTTATACGTTTTGAAAACTTGTTCCCCTAATTTCTAGATCCTCGCTTGTACCGAGGCACAAAATGGCTGCCAACACTTCCTGGTTTCGATTGTTGACAATCACTTGACAGCCAATTAGCATTCAGCGTGCGAACGGCATGGTGAGCTTAGAATGCGCTCATGATGCGCGAATCCACCGTGCCATAGATATATATGTACTTTTAAATGTGATTTTCTCAGGAACTACTGAATAGATTTACACCATTTAAGCAAAAGGCACGAGTCTGAACCAAGGACTACCTCCTTGCCAAATTTGGTGTCATTCCGTTCAGCAGTTCGGGCTGTAGCCGCGATGAACGTTCCAATGGAAAATTGCATGGGGAAAACATGTTTGCCTTGTTATGCGCTGTTACGATGGCCACACATCATCACAGAATCCTCAAACGTTGAACTTTGGAGGTGTTGGGGGGAACACCAATTTGTGAAACATAACCTGTTAGATAAAAAGGAAAATAAGATTGTTCGTCTTTTGTTTATCAAAGGAGAGAGGAAGTGAGAGAGTGACTGAAAAGAATATTCGCAGCTCACCTTTCTGTCACCGGTGTGCCTTCCACCACGTACCGGGACATTGTGCACCCTGAAGCTCTAATCCAAAAGATAGTAAAAGAAAGATGTTATGATAGGTAATTGTCACAATCTTAATGTAGAGTAGAATAACATCGCCCTTTCACACACCTTCCCTCCTGCATTAAAAATACAACTATTTGTAAAGTTCCAACTTGTTTAATGGGCATCTATTTATGAAGAATTAGTAGAGCAGTAATGTTTTCCATCCAGTTATAGAAATCAAGTAGTGAGCAGTGATACACGTGGTTCAATCATCACAAACAACGGACTTTTGATAGACTATAAAAACTTTCCTGCTATAGGGAAAAAAAATACAAATGCAATAAGATACGGTATATAAGACTGCGTACGCCCAAAGCGCTGCGTAGCCTTTTTGTATCAAGTCTGCCTCACCTCATCTACTCCCTCCGCTGCGCACCCAGGCCTCACTGCTCACCTTTTCGCGGACAGGGTGCTTTCTACATCATGCAGTTCCGCCCACCAAGAAGTCTCACATTTGGGGCTGAGTCTTGATATCGCTATGGGAAAGGACATACTTGTGCACCCATCATCATCGCAGGTTCCTCACCCGCTCAGTCCTTGCGGTACATGAGGCGTCCGAACTCCAGGACGGGCCATCATAGTGTTTGCGATGGGAGCAACTCTAAAATGGCGTAGAGCATATGCGCCCCATCTTTTTTATTATTGGTAGGGTCACGTGTGTTGTGACGCATGTGCTGAATGGGTGTGGTGTGGGTGTATACCAGCCATGAGCGAGTGTGTGTGTGCAGTTCTGACAACTAGACCTGGAACTAAGAAATCACTACAATGGAAATCTGGGCCATGTGGCCAGTGCTGCGTGAGGCTGTGAATGATGACTCTGGCGCTATTGACGTGGTTCCGTCGTGAGCTATAAGAGAAATCAACTGATTCAGGTGTCCGTGTTGTACTGTTGCCGTCACCCGGGTCTTAAACGCAAATGTGTCATTATGTCTGTTAAGTCCCACAACATGGCCAACATGGAAGGTACGAGGAATGACTGACCCTACATTTATCCATAGTTCCACACATAAAAGATGGTGGACATGACGCATTTCTGCTAATATGAATGTTTTTTGGACATTCAGTGGAGTGTTGTAGTTGTAGTAATACAGGGCTATGAAAGCTTCAGTTTGCAGTTTTTGACACATGAAGGGCAGTTAATATATATACGTATGTGGTCATTCGGGTATACTGTCGAACTTGGTGCTGGAAATCAGTGTTCGAGGCTTGGAGTCGCGTCCACATCCTGTTTTTGTAGAGAAATTACGTAATCTATGCGTGCCTGAAAATGTACTGTAAATACGGTGCTCATGTAAATTACTGATATAATTTTGGGTCGACTTCATGCTATATAAAATATGCTAAAAGAAACAAAGGTAGGAGCACTATATGTGAAATAATAAACAGAAGATTCTATTGTAAAGGGTTTATGAGTTGTGGTGCACTAAGGTAGGGTTGGTTTGTGTGGAGTCTGCGATGATGCGTGGTTCAGGCAGACCTCACTTGTAAGAATGTCTTTTGACTACTGAATTTTGCCTTAATAAGGCTATGTGGCGAATATTTATGGTGCACTGAGTTAGTGGTGCGTCTGGTGCTCAGCGTGTGCGCACTCTGCGATGATGCGTGGTTCAAGCTGTCTGCACTGCCAGCATTGTCTGTTGCCTACTGGACTGCATCATCTGTAATCACGATTGAAATAAAAGATGAAGCATGTATGGAATACATTGTCGAAATATGTATGTTTCAGGGACATTATAGTTCAAATTGTGCCCTGTGCTGTCCGCAGTGTAGACTGCCATTGAGTGTGCCTTTGCACTTGCAGTGTGAATTTTATTATTCAACTAAATCTATAACTGATATAAAAGAAGTTCTTGAAGGAAGCATCCTAAAGGATATTGTTTAGGTTTGATAGATGTAATACTTAGTTTGGTATTGTACTCTGCAAATAATGAATCAAGAGTCTATTTAATTGTGAGCTCTGATAACCGCAGTGTAGGCAGGAGGCAGCAGTTAGCAAGAGCCCACGGCCACATGGGGTTGACTAGAGCTGCACAATATTGGTAATTTAGCGTGTGTGCAGCCAGCGATGATGAGTGGTGCACTGAGTTAGTGGCACCTGAAACAACAAGGTTCTGTGAAGCCTGCGATGATGCGTGGTCCGGGCAGGCCATACTGATAGTAATGTTTTTTTTGTCTTGTGAATTCTGCCTTATTAAGGCCAACGTGGCGATGATTTTTGGTGCACTGAGTTAGTAGTACCTTTGGCGCTTAGTGTGTACGTTACCTGCGATGATGCATGGTTGGGGGGAGGCACAGTAATTGGAGTAATGTCTTTTGTCGATTGAATTCTGCATGAATTCCATTTAAAAGTGATAGTATGCCTCATCAAAGACATAAAACTGTTCACTCTTCTTTGTGAAGATTTATGGTGCACTGAGTTAGTAGTATCTTTGGCGCTGAGCTTGTACGTACCCTGCGATAATGCGTGGTCCAGGGGGGCCGCATTCGGACCAATGTCTTTTGTCTGTTGAATTCTGCCTGAATACAGCCACGTGGCGAAGAACTATGGTGCACTGAGTTAGTAGTACCTTTGGCACTGAGCGTGTACATAACCTGCGATGGCACGTGGTCTGGGCAGGCCGCACTGGGAGAAATGTTTTTTGCCTAGTGAATTCTGCTTTAATAAGGCCACGGGGAGATGACTTGTGGTGCAGTGAGTTAGTGGTACCTAAAGAACTCAGCGTGTGCGCACCCTGCGATGATTCGTGGTTTGGGTGGGTCTCACTGGTGCAATGTCTCTTTCTTACTGGAATGCGTCATGTGCAATCGCCATTCCACGTGAATAGTGAGCCGTCACAATGTAGATCGAAGGCAGTACTCAGTACAGACATTGAGGAATTTTTTTTGTCGCATCCTTTAACAAAACCTGAGGACATAGAGTACAATTGTCTCTGCCTTAAATAAATCAAGGCTTAATTCAATGCTGTCCGTAGTGTAGATCCAAAGCTGAATTCAAGTTGTGAACCCTGCTTTCCTCACTGTTGATCGAAGGCAGTAGTCAGCACAGACATCAAGAAATTCTGTTTGTCGTATGCTTTAACAAAATCTGAGGACATAGAGTACAATTATCTCTGCCTTAAATAAATCAAGGCTGACTTTCACACTGTCTGTAGTGTAGATCCAAAGCAGAATTCAAGTTGTGAACCCTGCTGTCTGCACTGTAGATCGAAGGCAGTAGTCAGCACAGATATCGACAAATGATTTTTGTCACTTATTTTAACAAAATCTGAACACATACAGTACAATTGTCTCTGCATTAAATAAATAAAGGCTGAATTCCCTACTATCCATAGTGTAGATGCAAAGCTGAATTCAAGTTGTAAACCCTGCTGTCCGCAGTGTAGATTGGAGGCAGTAGTCGACACAGACATCGAGGAATGCTTTTTGTCACTTATTTTAACAAAATCTGAAGACATATAGTACAAATGTCTTTGCCTTAAAGAAAGCAAGGCTGAATTTCATGCCGTCCATAGTGTAGATCCAAAGCTATATTCAAGTTGTGAACCCTGCTGTCACAGTGTAGATCGAAGCCAGTAGTCGACACAAACATTGAGGAATGCTTTTTGAAACATCCTTTAACAAAATCTGAACGCATACAGTACAAGTGTCTCTTCCTTAAAGAAAGCAAGGCTGAATTTAATGCTGTCCGTAGTGTAGATCCAAAGCTGAATTTACGCTGTGAATCCTGCGGTCCGCAGTGTTGATCAAAGGCAGTAGTCAGGACAGACATCAAGGAATGCTTTTTGTCACATCCTTTAACAAAATCTGAAGTAATATAGTACAATTGTCTCTGCATTAAATAAAGAAAGGCTTAATTCAATGCTGTCCGTAGTGTAGATCCAAAGCTGAATTCAAGTTGTGAACCCTGCTGTCCACAGTGTAGATCGAAGGCAGTAGTCGATACAGACATAAGTCTGCGATGCTGTGGTCGCTAAGTTCGCAATGGGCCTGTATCGAGGAGGCACGTGGTCATGGCGGCAGCCACGTGGCAGGGTGAGGACCTTCGCTGTGGCAGAGTCTTTTCTCTTTGCACAAGTGAACCACACCCAAGGCGTAGCCTAATTATTTATAATCTTACGCTGGAGTTGCGTACGTTGGACCAGCCCACTCCGCTTCTGCTTCAAGGGGGGGCAACACAGCTACATGACCGAGATATTCCCCAGTGTCTGAGATAATATGGTTGCGTCCACTGTGCAGTACACTACACGTATCAATAGTATATCTACACACTGAAAAGTTTTTGGTTTGTATAGTGAGTTGTGTATAGCATATCGCCAGTAGTGAAAGCATTGTGTACATTATTGTTGATGTGCGAGTTCCTTCCCTTATACATAGTTGATTGCCACATCTCTGAACATTGAGCCAGTGTGCTGTTGAGGGGATTTACTATTTTGTGAAGGTCCGTTGTCGTGTTTTGCACTGCCTCTGAGGTAGTAGAGGGGGAGGGTTCAGGAGGGGTGGTTGTAGTGGTGGTGGCGCTAGGTGTTGTGATTTTGTTGGGTGTTACAAGTGCATAATTAGCACCTCTATTACATATTCGTCTTTAGATATGGGTGTGAGTTGGATGTAATACACACAGTACATAGTCGACGTCCTTACACTAGTTAAATGTTGATACTAATTTGTTAGTGGTAAATGGAACTATCGCCTGTTTTTTTAGGTAGGATTTTAGATGTGGTTTGCTGTTGAAAGTATGGGGAAGAAAAACATAGGTTTCAGGCAGGTTATAGTTAGGAATTATCATTTAAAAAAACTTTGAAATTCACTGAAAAAAAACATAGGTTTCAGGCAGGGTATGGTTATGAATTATCATTTATAAAACTTTAGGAATTCACTGAAAAAACCATAGGTTTCAGGGGGGTTATAGTTAGCTGGACATTTCACTCATACAAAACCATTGAAATTCCTCTGTTATAGTTAGTTGTACTAACTGTAACTCTCGGGCCCGCAATCCACTGGTGATGATGTCACATATTACATCATTCATGACATGGTCAGTGACATCACTGATGACATCTCCAATGACATCACTGATGACATCACTGATGACATCATCCACGTGACAATCAGATACACCTCATCATACACTAGTATAACCTTTCATCACTCACTGTAAAATACAGAGTACCATATCTGAATCCATTGACACAGCAATAACAGTATCTAAAACCCCCTCAGTGATTCCTAGATCTACACACATCTAATCAATTACCTATAGATTCACTCATACATGTTGTCAATGATCAATAGAACACTATCAAATATACTTATACGCCTATATTGACATTACACACCAGCACACATCCTATTCAGTTATGCAGTCATCCTACTTACTTTTGCAAACAATGTATCATATTTACATTTACTCAGCTACACACTTATACAAATAGCACTTCATTTATTCATATAGATAGTAACTCATACTTAGTGTGTTATGAAATTGCTATTACAAGTATACAGTTATCTATACAGTCACTCATGCAATCAATGAGTCTTATGTATAGTTATTTATATACAACAATTGTCACATACACTGCCTTTTATTTTTCTACTATGTTGGACATGTACTATTGATAAATATATGTGCTCATCACCCCACCCATAAAGATATTCACTCACCCAAACAACTATTATAACATGTAGTCTTAATGTCATATACCTACTGAATTAACTATTCACATATCTTTGGGAAGTCACAGATCCCCCACCGAACAACACACAAATTCACTCTCCCATACAAATAGTCAGTTAACTAATCAATTACTAATAATGAATTTCACGTAGCTAGTAACCAACTGGTGCAGCAGTTTACACAACAACTGACAAAGTAATACAGATATTCACACAGTTTAGTCACTATCCAATATATTTAGTGAGACACTATAAATTAGTCAAGTAAACAGTCAATCACACTGCTACTAAATCCTTTATCAAGATAGGTATATATCCACTGATTCTTAAATGCAGATTGCTATATATATATAATACATATTTAAATACCAAATCAAACCACATTCACTGGATGCTGTCATCAGTGATGTCATCAGTGATGTCATCTGAGATTAACCCTGGGCAAAGCACTACGCTACGCTCGGTAAGTCTGCGAAGTTTGCGCTACTTTGCACTACGCGAACTGCATGTAGCACAGTGCAAACACGTGTAGCGTAGTGCATCGGTCATTTTTTGCTTGCTCGCGGTCCTCAACGTCAAGTTGCCGACAGCGAGCAAGCAAAATGACATCCCGGCGAGACTATTTCCTCGTTCTCGATCAGCAACATCAAGTTGCCGATCGCAAGAGTGGAAAATAAACCTCCCGGCAAGGTTCTGATTGCGGGGAGGTCAGGTTTCTCATTGCGAGTGGTCACGTATGGTTGCGGCCGCTCGCGATGAGAAACTACCAGTCCGTATTGAGAAAGCTGCCGCTCGAGTAAAAATCTACTCGAGCGGCAGAAAACTACAGCTCGCACTGTGCAAGATGCCGTTTTTAATGATTGCACAGTGGCGGATGCTTGTCCGCACTGTGCACTCATTGAAAACTGCATCTTGCACAGTGCAAACAGGCAACTACGCAGTTCGCATAGTGGTACGCGTAGCTCGTGCAGTGCAAAGTGCACTTCACGTAGCTACGCTTAGCGCTACCTCGCGAACTACGCCCAGGGTTATTTGAGATGTCATCAGTGATGTCATCAGTGATGTCACTGACCATGTCATGAATGATGTAATATGTGACATCATCACCATGGGATTGCGGGCGCGAGAGTTACAATTAGTACAACTAACTATAACAGAGGAATTTCAATGGTTTTGTATACGTCATGTATATACATTTATATGCCTATATCTGACATTTATATCCAATGTGAGGTGTAACTCCCTTAATGTTTGGTACATTTAAATAAAAACATTTTTTGCAGTTTTATATAACGCAAACTTAACCCAAAGGTATCAGAGCTCTTTACTCAAGCACCAGTTGCATTATAGATGGACACATTCAATTTTATGCATGGGGAGATTATGTGATTTGCCCAGAATCACAGGATGTTTGAGCCTCCCGCCAGACTCCAACATCGTTTCCCAGCTTCAAAGTCAGCAGCTCTAGCTGTTAAGCCACATCGTCTACCATAATTAATAGTATGTAACCGTGGCGACCACTAAGAATTCACACATAATTATATTATGTTGATCAACAGACTAATGTAAATATGCTCTTTGCATATTCACGTTCAATAATGATTGTTTGCTTCTCACTGATTTATGATACTGTAATCTGTATCTATCTTGTTTCTCAAGATAACTTAGCTTGATATTAGGCCCCAACTGGAAATATTTGCTTTTTGGCTGCTAGTGTGCAGGTTTTCTTTTCTTTGTAGGTGCGACATCATTCTTCTCGTTATTTAGAGAAATACTTATTGTTATGCACTAGTCTGCTGATAGTCAGGCTTGGGAAAGAAAGTTGGCAACAAAAGTGGAGCGATCATAGTGAGAGAATCTCCTGTTTGTGGTTTACCAGGAGGTTGAAACATCCAAAGCCAACGGAGGCACACCTGGCCTTGAGGCAATGAGAACTAAGGGAGTATTTTAGCAACCTTCAAAAGCTGTTACCTGAGTGGCTGTCAGTGGCGGGAATGAGATATGGATGTTATGACATGTAAGTTGTATTTTTAATTGGCGTTTCATAGCTAATTAGACATACTTCATCCTGACTTCAAGAAGGAACAGATCTCTTTCTGCTGGGCTTCTCTGAGTGTAAAGCTTTATGCTGAACACTCTTACTATTTCTTTTAGCTTCTATTGAGGCTTGAAATCAAGCAGCCACTTTCTATGATCCCCTGTATAAATCCTCATTAAGGTTTTGTCTCAGCATATGTTAAAATTAGAAAGGGAACGTTTCTTTATGGAACACCTGTTTGCGTCAATATGTTTCCTTTACATTGTGGCCGTTATTATGTTGTATCTCATTTTATTATGACTTAATTTACTAGCACATTTAATCTCCATACTGTAATATTTATTATACCTTTTAAATGTGTTTATGCTTTGCATTAACACTGGCAGGGTTCATTTTCTAAAGTAAACCTTTATGGTTGAATTGATTGATTTTGGTTTTCATTGTGGAGTCATATTAGCTTCACAGAACTGGAAATTCATTTCTGATGTTATATCTCTTGCTGAATTTCAAGTAGACTAACAAAGGTCCATACAACCAATGGGGAAATATTTCTGATGATTTACTAAGAGATTTGAGGTTCAAATATCATTGCTCCATCACACACAATGTCACGTCAGTTTGGACCTAGCTATATGCAAATCAGTCTTGATCCTGCTCTATTTGGAACCGTCCAGCCCAAACTGCCAAGACAGGTCCTCCTTGAACTTTTGGATGTCCCAAGTTGGTGACACTGTTTGATCCCTTGCGGGCTCTCATAAAGTCTGCAGAAAATGGGAATGGGGCGCAACAGTAGAGGTGGCATTCAACAACATTAAGGGTGCCTTACTTACCAACTCCACCATGGCATATTTTGATCCACAAAAGGACACTGATCTCTTAGTGGATGCCAGCCCAGTGGGACTTGGGGCAGTCCTCACACAAGAGAAAGACCCATGAGTGTCGGCTCCATTAGCCTTTGCCAGCCGATGAGGAGTCATATGGACAAATTGCGAGAGAGGTTCTGGCCATCACTTTCACCTATGTCTGTATGGGCAAGAGTTCAGATTGGTGCCTGAGTGCAAACCTATGGTCAGTCTTTTTAGAGGTATGGCTCTGCACCTGCTCCACTGATTGAACACTGGGCAGTCCAACTGTTGCTATTCCATTGCACTGAGGCATACACCAGGAGTTGGAAATCCAGCCTGTTTTGACACCCACCGCCTCTGAATCATGGATAACCAATGTTGAAGTATGCCACCAAAGAGTACCTCTGAATGGTGGTTCAGGGTGCGCAGCAACAAGAGATGCCCAGGCCAGGATTTTTGAGCTAGCCTGTGAAGGTCACAAGGGAGTAGAAAAACACAAAACCCAGCATCAGTAAGAAGATGTCATTCCCTAAGCTTAAAGTGCTTGTTAATGAGTTAGTAAGAAAGTGTCCATCATGCCAGCTGATGGTAGGGGCAATCTTCATAGAACTCATAGTCACCAAAGAAGCTGTGGAAATACCATGGGCCAAAGTGAGTCTGGACTTTGGGAGTTTTCCAGATGAACGGATCACCATAGTACTGGTCGATGGGTACTCAAGATACCCAATTGTGAAACTCATGACATCGACTACCTTTGTGAAGGAAAAGCCACTACTGGAGAAGACATTTGCATTATCGAACTGGCCTGAAGTTGTCAGGAAAGATAATGGTCTCCCGTTCCAGGGCTCAGAATTCAAAGAATACTTGGAAGGGCTGGGAATCTAACATTAGAAAATCACGCCCCAGTGGCCCCAGAGAATTGGAGCTGTAGAGCTCCTTATGCGTACACTCAACAAGGCACTGCATATTGCTGTTGACCAGGATGCAGACCTAGAATGGAGTCTGTAGTATTTCCAGACCATCTTTTGGAACATGGCACATTGTACAACACAGTTCACCTGCATTGTGATGATGTTCGGAAGACCCATCAGAGGCAACATCCCCACATGACTTTGGAGGACTCTGTGCCAATGGGACACTGTGGCTACCCAAGAGAGTAGTCAATGGGCCAATGTACGATGGAGTGTGACCTGAAGGTCCCAGTATTCAAGCATCACAATGGGGGACTGCATCCTAATCAAGGACCAGCATCTCAGATCAAAATTCAAGACACCCTTAGAGAGAGGGGAATAGACTGTGGTTAAGGCCAAATGAAAATGATATTGGCTCACCGCTGGGCTGAGACAGTGACATGAAATATCCCATGGTTCAAGAAGGTGTCTGCCCCAATAGCCTTCACAGGAGCAGAGGAACTGGAGGAAGTGATGCATAAGCCAGGGAGGCCTGGCAATGTGAGGTAACATCCCCGAGGCCAGTCCCCAATGGCCTAGATTCACCCAAGTGCTCAGACTGAGCTGGAAGCACTGCTGCCAGCCCCAAACCCTCCCAGCTCCATTGAATCCTTAGGACCAACCCAAAGTCACTGATATATTATGAGCCCTAATCCAGTCCCCAGCCAGTGACTTCAAGACTATTTTTGTCCCATACGTGTTGGTTATCATCTATGGAGGGAAGGGATGAAATGAACTACTCGGGCTCAACTTCTGTGGAGGAAATTACAACAGCATGCGATCTACGGCTGGGAATGGCCCGGAGAATAATTAAAGGTGAGCTGTGTCACTTGGTGCTGTAGAGGACCATCCAGCTTCTATACATTTGGGTAATGTCGTAATGCACCCCTCAAGGCAGGCAAGGCCGAGGGTTTAAATAAAAGGGAGTGGAGTTACCCTGGACTCACTCCAACATCCCTGTACAGTAGTCAGTAAACACTTATTTATGAGGCCTATATGTCAATAGTCTCAAGCCGCAATGCTGTTTTGTTTTAACAGATTTCATTATTTTTTGATTACGTGCATTCTCATTCATGTAAATTATAGTTGGTATTCTTCATCTTATGAGTTATATATTGTTATATTTGTTACAAATCATAACATAAACCTGACAATTATGTCTTATGCGAACATCCCCTTACAAACACCCTTCTCCCATTCCACCACTACAGGTCGCATCTAAAAGTTAGTTATATGTTGTGTCACATCCCTGATCAGTCTGCACCCCCCATTTGTCTTGCTGCAGTCTCTCTCCAATATCATTAGTATGCCCCTCTCATTCTGATTTTATTTTTACTCGTCTAGGTGTCCCATCTAAGCATGGGCGTAAAATCCGCTCCGCTCGCGGATTTTTCGGATTTTCGGCAAATTTGCAATCCGCGAACTCTCGCGAATTTGTCGAAAATCCGTGAATCCGCTCGCGGCGGATTTTTTGCTTGGTTGCGGCGCGCGGCGTGGTGCACGGCGTTCACTTTCCGTCATTAAGCGTTTGCCGAGTTGTTTTTCTCGATCATATTTTGCGAGTGCTGCGCCATTTTGGATCTTGCTGCGTGATCCAGCGGGAGTTTGGCGCCCGCGAATACGTAATCGCGGCTTGCCACCTTGCACAGCACACCTCGCGAGAGTTCGCAATTGCGAACACGTAGTTGCGGCGGAAAGGAACAATCTCGCACTCGCGAAATAGAGATTTTGCAATTCTGCACAAGAAATCCACCAGCAAACAGGATAAACCTTCAGAAAATGATGATTTTTATCAGAATCACTCCTCAGGTTGACATTTGCATGGCCTTTTTTTTTGCAAGGAGTCCATTTTTGGGGGGGAGAGGGAAGGAAGTGCCCCACAGTCTCCAACTTCCTGTTCCTGTCCAGCAGGCTCCTCCCAGTGCTTTGTCCATCTCCTGGTCACTTTCATTTGGATCTGGAGCTGGAAGGATTACTTTTTGTGGGTGCTGCTGGATATTTGGATTTGAGGCCTTTTTGACTTTCTTTGGATCACTTTTGGATTAGAAATCAACTTTCACAAGTAAGTTTGTTTGGGGCATTACAGTTGCTGCAACTACAATTTTGGAACTTTTTCAGAACATTAAATAAATTATATTGTGGGTAGCCACAGTATCCAGTAGGACCAGGGTTGGTTATGGGTGCATGATACAACTGTTTTGTTCAATTTAAACACCATTGAGGCCATGGATGGGCTGGGATTGTGCTTATTTTTGTTGTTTTTGTCGGTTTTTTGGGGCTGCTGGTGGGGCCTTTTGCCCAGGGGTGGTGGTGCATGGACTGAGTGTGCCTGTAGTGTGGTCTCACTCTCTTTAATGTAAACATCATGGATGGCATTGGATTGTGGTGATTTTTGGCTGTTTTTCTGTTTTTTGGGGGTGTACTGTTGATGTGGACTGGCCATGTGGGTGGTGGTGGTGGCCATCTTGAGTGCTGGTTGGTACAGGCAACACGTGCTTGGGGTGCAAGGGGCCATTTTGAAGAGAGGCAGTGTCTG
Source organism: Lissotriton helveticus (assembly GCF_964261635.1). Classification (NCBI taxonomy): domain Eukaryota; kingdom Metazoa; phylum Chordata; class Amphibia; order Caudata; family Salamandridae; genus Lissotriton; species Lissotriton helveticus. The sequence continues at coordinate 367,563,178 of NC_136068.1, read as the reverse complement.
AGGCCTGCACTTATTTTGCCTACTTTTCATCCATTATGCCCAGGGGTAGTGAGTGTTGCATGGGCCTAGTCTTTCTGTGGGGTGTCCTCTTGAATTTAAACACCATTGAGGCCATGGATGGGCTGGGATTGTGCTGTTTTTTGTGGTTTTTGTCGTTTTTTTTGGGCTGCTGGTGTGGCCTTTTGCCCAGGGGTAGTGGTGCATGGACTGAGTGTGCCTGTAGTGTGGTCTCACTCTCTATAATGTAAACATCCTGGATGGCATTGGATTGTGGTGATTTGTGGGTGTTTTTCTGTTTTTTTGGGGTGTACTGTTGATGTGGACTGGCTTGGGGTGTAAGGGGGGGCCATTTTGAAGAGAGGCAGTGTCTGAGGCCTGCACTTATTTTGCCTACTTTTCATCCATTATGCCCAGGGTTAGTGAGTGTTGCATGGGCCTAGTCTTTCTGTGGGGTGTCTTCTTGAATTTAAACACCATTGAGGCCATGGATGGGCTGGGATTGTGCTGATTTTATTGTTTTTTGTCGTTTTTTTGGGGCTGCTGGTGGGGCCCTTTGCCCAGGGGTGGTGAGTGTTGCATGGGCCTAGTCTTTCTGTGGGGTGTCCTCTTGAATTTAAACACCATTGAGGCCATGGATGGGCTGGGATTGTGCTGTTTTTTGTGTTTTTTGTGGGGGCTGCTGGTGTGGCCTTTTCCCAGGGGTAGTGGTGCATGGACTGAGTATGCCTGTAGTGTGGTCTCACTCTCTTTAATGTAAACATCCTGGATGGCATTGGATTGTGGTGATTTGTGGGTGTTTTTCTGTTTTTTGGGGTGTACTGTTGATGTGGACTGGCTTGGGGTGTAAGGGGGGGCCATTTTGAAGAGAGGCAGTGTCTGAGGCCTGCACTTATTTTGCCTACTTTTCATCCATTATGCCCAGGGTTAGTGAGTGTTGCATGGGCCTAGTCTTTCTGTGGGGTGTCTTCTTGAATTTAAACACCATTGAGGCCATGGATGGGCTGGGATTGTGCTGATTTTATTGTTTTTTGTCGTTTTTTTGGGGCTGCTGGTGGGGCCCTTTGCCCAGGGGTGGTGAGTGTTGCATGGGCCTAGTCTTTCTGTGGGGTGTCCTCTTGAATTTAAACACCATTGAGGCCATGGATGGGCTGGGATTGTGCTGTTTTTTGTGTTTTTTGTGGGGGCTGCTGGTGTGGCCTTTTCCCAGGGGTAGTGGTGCATGGACTGAGTATGCCTGTAGTGTGGTCTCACTCTCTTTAATGTAAACATCCTGGATGGCATTGGATTGTGGTGATTTTTGGCTGTTTTTCTGTTTTTTGGGGGTGTACTGTTGATGTGGACTGGCCATGTGGGTGGTGGTGGTGGCCATCTTGAGTGCTGGTTGGTACAGGCAACACGTGCTTGGGGTGCAAGGGGCCATTTTGAAGAGAGGCAGTGTCTGAGGCCTGCACTTATTTTGCCTACTTTTCATCCATTATGCCCAGGGGTAGTGAGTGTTGCATGGGCCTAGTCTTTCTGTGGGGTGTCCTCTTGAATTTAAACACCATTGAGGCCATGGATGGGCTGGAATTGTGCTGTTTTTTGTGGTTTTTGTCGTTTTTTTTGGGCTGCTGGTGTGGCCTTTTGCCCAGGGGTAGTGGTGCATGGACTGAGTGTGCCTGTAGTGTGGTCTCACTCTCTATAATGTAAACATCCTGGATGGCATTGGATTGTGGTGATTTGTGGGTGTTTTTCTGTTTTTTTGGGGTGTACTGTTGATGTGGACTGGCTTGGGGTGTAAGGGGGGGCCATTTTGAAGAGAGGCAGTGTCTGAGGCCTGCACTTATTTTGCCTACTTTTCATCCATTATGCCCAGGGTTAGTGAGTGTTGCATGGGCCTAGTCTTTCTGTGGGGTGTCTTCTTGAATTTAAACACCATTGAGGCCATGGATGGGCTGGGATTGTGCTGATTTTATTGTTTTTTGTCGTTTTTTTGGGGCTGCTGGTGGGGCCCTTTGCCCAGGGGTGGTGAGTGTTGCATGGGCCTAGTCTTTCTGTGGGGTGTCCTCTTGAATTTAAACACCATTGAGGCCATGGATGGGCTGGGATTGTGCTGTTTTTTGTGTTTTTTGTGGGGGCTGCTGGTGTGGCCTTTTCCCAGGGGTAGTGGTGCATGGACTGAGTATGCCTGTAGTGTGGTCTCACTCTCTTTAATGTAAACATCCTGGATGGCATTGGATTGTGGTGATTTGTGGGTGTTTTTCTGTTTTTTGGGGTGTACTGTTGATGTGGACTGGCTTGGGGTGTAAGGGGGGGCCATTTTGAAGAGAGGCAGTGTCTGAGGCCTGCACTTATTTTACCTACTTTTCATCCATTATGCCCAGGGGTAGTGAGTGTTGCATGGGCCTAGTCTTTCTGTGGGGTGTCTTCTTGAATTTAAACACCATTGAGGCCATGGATGGGCTGGGATTGTGCTGTTTTTTGTGGTTTTTGTCATTTTTTTGGGGCTGCTGGTGTGGCCTTTTGCCCAGGGGTAGTGGTGCATGGACTGAGTGTGCCTGTAGTGTGGTCTCACTCTCTATAATGTAAACATCCTGGATGGCATTGGATTGTGGTGATTTGTGGGTGTTTTTCTGTTTTTTTGGGGTGTACTGTTGATGTGGATTGGCTTGGGGTTGGGTTACCTGGCCTGACAGTTTTCACGGAGGCTTTTTACAGCGAGCACAGAAGTGCAGCGGCGTTTCTTGCACCAATCCCGCCCACACCTCGCCGCACCCGCTCCGCGGGTGCCGCATCGTCTTGTGGGTTCCAGGGCTGCATCTGCAACGGAGTGATAAGCAAGGCGGCACCGGGTGAGAGGCATCAGCGGGGCTGCGAGTGTGCGGGGACTCCAACATCCAGGAGTCCCTGCGAGACCGACATCCAGCTTCCGGTCCGCTCTCCCTGCTGGCCCGCCCCCCGCCCAATGGAGGATTTTTAAAAGCTCTCTTCCCCCTTCATCTGTGGGTTACCTGGCCTGACAGTTTTCACGGAGGCTTTTTACAGCGAGCACAGAAGTGCAGCGGCGTTTCTTGCACCAATCCCACCCACACCTCGCCGCACCCGCTCCGTGGGTGCCGCATCGTCTTGTGGGTTCCAGGGCTGCATCTGCAACGGAGTGATAAGCAAGGCGGCACCGGGTGAGAGGCATCAGCGGGGCTGCGAGCGTGCGGGGACTCCAACATCCAGGAGTCCCTGCGAGACCGACATCCAGCTTCCGGTCCGCTCTCCCTGCTGGCCCGCCCCCCGCCCATCACGCCCCCTATTTCTTAGCTCTGGATTCCCGCAGCGCGGGACGCAGCTCGGGGCAAAGACCGGGCAAAGAGCGGGCCGTTTGAGGCCGTTAGAGGCTGGGAGAGACTGGACTGGGCCACTCTCTTTGGCCCTAACCTTCGGTTTATTTGATTAGCCAATATGTCATCCCGTGAGTACAAAGAGAGGGCAGCTAAGTCTAGACTGAAAAATAGTACCCTGGATGATTTTATCACCAGGACCCACACAGCCATTGACACAGAGATTGCCAAAATGCAGCACCGAGTCTCTATTGAACTAGATGCCGCAAGGAGACTGTCACAGGAGTTAGTAGCGGCCAAAAAATCTTCATTAGGGCCCATAGCCTTCGCTAAAACTCCTGATCGTTTAATTGGCCCACCTCTCATCTTGATTGAAACCAAGGCAGATATTCACCAGCCATCAGTACCCACTACATCCATATCAAAGGGGGGCTCACCATTAGTATCCTCTAATTCCCTAAAATCTTCTATGGTCGGGATAGACGGGGAAGGGAAGGAGGGTGAGGGCGGTCCCCCGGAAATGGCGCTAAGACCCAAACCCATAGAACTGGGTGAGGGAAATTCTTGTATTAAACAACGAGGGCCTCAAAATAAAAGGAAGCGTAATTACTTGACAGCATACGCAAGGAAAAAGGCTAAGATTGTGAAGGCACAGTTACCTACCAAGGCGCTATTTCCGCTACCCCAACATTCACCTCCAATGAGCAACACACAGCCATCTGATCTAACACCAGAAATTGATACAGATTTGCTGGTGGTAACTCATGAAAATAAGAATCTCGTAATAGAGAATGAAACCAATGGGGTGCCATTCTGCGTCATAAAAGGGAAAGACGTAGATTTCCTGACTGTGGTATGGGAAACACTCAAAAAGCTCCTAAATCCCTTTGAAGAGAGACTTTCACAGATAGGATCCCAGCTCTTGGACATGGAAAAAAGTATTTCGAATTCATATAAAAAAACAACCCATAGTCAAGATAAGGACCTTATGGCCAGCCTTGAGAAGCTGATAAAAAGCCTGCTGAATCCCTTGATGGAAAAAACCCAAATCGTTAATCTAAAACTAGATCAACTAGAGTTTTTAACATTTAAAAACACAGCTTTGCTGGAGAGTCTTGTAGGGAATAGCAAACAACTCGTTGCTACTGGGGGTAATAATACTAGTAATACTAGTTTAGCTAATAAGGGTGCTAAGAATAACCAGACGCAAGCACAGCAACCTAAAACTGCAGTGTCCGCAGACCCTAACGGTATTATCCCTTGTATAGCACCAGCTACCTTGCTTAAAACTAAGCTGGTGACTACTGCAGGATATAAGCTAAACAACTCTATGGTGGTGGCTACACCAATAAACACAGCTGCCCCAATCCTGCCAAATACTGAAGGGAAAGAAATTCCAGTTAGCAAACCCCTAGTTCCTAGTAAAACCCCCCTACATGGTAAACAGATCTATGTAAACATACCCCCTGAGGCTGCCCCGTTTATGGCAATTTTGACAGGTGTTCCATTAATTGCAGAGAACAAATATGAGAAAATGGAGGACCTTTTAAATAAAATAAAATTTTGGCTAAATAATAACAGGCCCCTATCCGAAGACACTGCTATAAAAATTCTTAGTGTGCGGAGGGTTCCCTGGGTTGGGCCAAGCAAAAAAGATCTGGAGGGAGACTGCATCCTGATTAACTTTAGAGACATCTGGGTTAAGGATATTATCTGCAGTAAAGCGAGGTTTGGTAGGATGGGGGATATCCAGTGTGTGGGTCTGGAATATTTCTATCCCAACCTTTATCATACTGCCCCAAACTCCAACCGCCGCGGCTATAGAACAAATGGTAAAAATCACGGGGGTTGGGCACATAATTTGAACATGAATCAAGGCCCCCAAAACTATTATGCCCCTTGGCATGAGATAAATGGCCCCTTTATGGGACCACCAAGTATGGGCCCTTTTACACAAGTCCCGTTTAACCCACGAAGACCAAGGTTTCAGGGCGTAGAATATCCAGGATGGATCTCAAATAATAATAATATCCCATTGATGAATCGCTTTGACCCATTAATGGGTATGGACGGGGTAGACTGACCACCAACTGGGTTTGAGGGCAATGCGCCTACCGTCCTAGTTTCGATAAAGAGGGAAAACTTAGGGATATCGTGCAATGATGACTCAGTGTTGGTGAATGTTGATTGCGATACTGTGAGTATTGGCCCCCCATATGTAGAGAATGTTGTTACTTTTGGGGGAAAATATTTCTTTGGGTTGTGAGAACTACACATTACTACCTGAACAAGACCCCTCAAGTACAAGAGATGCTCTGGAAAGCAACTATGGGATACAGGGGTCGTCTTTAATATCCTTAATATCATGGAACATTGCCGGACTAACAGCCAGATTGGAAGACGAGGCATGGCTGGACTTTGTGGGAGCCCAGGGAATCCTGTGTTTACAGGAGACTTGGACTAGGACTACCTGTGACATTGGGGGTTTTCAATCATTTACTGTCTTGGCTGTTCCATCAACATCTGGGAGGGCAAAGGGTGGTATAACGACAGCGTTGTCTATAAAACTACAGAAGTTGAAAACTTCGAAACTGGTGGACACAAACTGGTACCAACTGCTGTTATTAGAACATCTTTTCCCAGAACCTGTGTTGTTAATCAACTGGTATTATAACATCTTTAATGGACAGGATATATTGATAATTCAAAGTTTGGAGGATGCAGTGGGTAAAGCACGCAGCAGACACCCTTTATCGTCTGTCATTCGGGTTGGCGATTTCAACTGCACGTTGTGCAGTTTTGGAGGCTCGAACGTGTGTGGTCTGGAGGACTCAAACGCTCAGCCCTTGACCCACTTTAAACACACACCTCAGGGGGATGCTCTAAACAATATTATCATCATGAATGACTTGTGTGTGGTAGATCCTGGGTCTGCCCCCGATACACCGCATATACCAACTTTTCAGGGTACAAGGGGGGAGATGAGCACAATTGATTTTGTCCTGGTATCCAACAGCTTCTTCAAATATGTTGATAAGTTGGAGGTGGTGGCTAATCCCGCAAGTGACCATAATCCCCTAATGTTGTCATTGTGCGTGCCAGCACAAGAATCACCAAAGATCTGGGAACAGTCAATTAAGTACAGTAAGAATCAGGGCATCACCATGAAATGGGGGAAGGTAAACGCGATAAAATTGGAGGAAGATATTGTTGTTAATTGTAAAATGGAAATAGAATCATGTTTAGCTCCAGTATCTGACCCCCATGAGGTTATTGAGAGCTTTGAGAAATTGTGTGGTCATGCAGCAAAGCACCTTAGGAAACCCAAGGGGAAGGGTGGTCACAAGGCCTTTAGATGGTTTGATTCCGTGTGTTCTGTCACACACCGATCGCTAAAAGTAGCTCTGCGTCAAAAACCAAGAAACAAAGAGCTTGTAAGAACTAGTAGAAAGGCTTATAGGGAGGCTATTGCAAAAAGAAAGCAGGACCTAAAAAGCATTTCCTGGGAAGACCTTGAAAAGGCTGCACTAAAAGATAGTAGACTCTTTTGGGAGGTTCTAAATCGCCCCCTTTTTAAGAGCAACAATAAAGAATCTATAGTTATGCAGGTCACCGCTGAACAATGGGTTCAACATTTTACTAAGATTTTTAATCCCAATTCTATTTCAATAATGGCAAGTACGGAAAGGACAGGGGAATTGGTGGCACCTCCCTCGGCTTTGACCCTCAGCTCTTCACTTACACTGATAGAGATTGAGGAAGCCTTAGGGAAGGGATTATCACTAAAAGCCCCAGGCCCAGATGCTGTCCCTTTGGACCTTTTTAAATCTAATTTTAGTTTGTGGGCACCCATACTACTGAATGTCTTTAAGGCTGTTGTGGTCGGGCGCATCCCTGGTACATGGGAGGAGGCAATCGTAGTGCCGATTTTTAAGAAGGGTGATAGGGGCGACCCACGTTGCTATCGTCTGATTTCCTTAATAGATGCTTCATGCAAAATCCTGGGTAGGGTAATCCTAGCGAGATTAGAAAGTTGGGCAGATTCTACAGGACTTATAGTTGACTCCCAATACGGTTTTAGGCGTGGAAAGGGGACCAACGAGCAGTGTCTCAACCTGGCACTAATTCTAGGCAAGTACACGAAGGCAAAAAAGTCCTCAATACATCTTGCCTTCATGGACTTGACACGTGCATTCCACTCTGTTTGTAGACATAAGTTGTGGCGGATGATGGATGACATGGGCTTTGAGGAACCTTTGGTCACATTGCTTCGTAGGTTACATGCAGTAACAACTGTATCAGTTAGATTCGGCTCCGGAGGTGAAACGACAAAACCAATTCCTTCTACTGAGGGTGTGCGTCAAGGATGCATTTTGGCGCCTTTTCTTTTTCTGGTTTATATAAATGGGCTAGAAAAGTATCTACTAAACCAGGGTTGTGACTTTCCAAAAATTAAAGGCAAAAGTATTCCCATGCTTTCTTATGCAGACGATACTGTTCTAATGACATTAACTGGAAATAGCATGCAAGTATGTCTAGATGCCTTCAATACTTTCATGCTTGACCTTGACTTAAAAGTGAACTTTGATAAATCCTTTGTAATGTCTTGTGGCCCTAAAGGGTCAAACATTAGGAAGTTTGTGGTAAATAATCGCATAATTGGAAAAGTGGAAAATTTTAACTACCTTGGTAACTTGTTTAATAGCAAATTAAGCTGGACGCCAGTCATGAAGGTTCGAGCCCAGAGCGCGACACGGGCTATAGAGGGCATCTTCCGTTTCTGTAGCAAACTGGGGCAAAAACATGTTACGCACCTCAAAACTCTCTATACATCAAAATGTATATCGGTGGCCACCTATGGGGCAGGGGTGTGGGGGACTGAAACACCATCTGTGATACAGGTGGTGGAAAATAATATTATAAAAAGGGTTTTATCAGTTCCCAAAGGTTGCCCAAACATCTTCTGCCACAAGGAAATTGGAATGGTCAGTGTTTCGGACACGATTCGTTTGTCCCCTTTATTGTTATGGGGCAAAGTATGGCAATCTGATGACCTGCAACTTACTAAAGACATTATCACTGATTGCATGGCTTTGGAAAATTCAAAACAGATCCCCTGGTTGTCCTATGTTTGTAACATGTTAAACAAAATTGGATTGGGTTCCTATTATGACAATCCTGAAAAAATAGAGGGAAATCATAAGGTGGACATAAAGGCAATGTATTGGAATTCATTGAATCCACCATCCTCGGACAATGTTAATGTTTATACTTGTAGGCTCCAACCTCAGCTTTACCTAACATTTACCCTTAATGTGCAATGGCGAATCCTACTAACAAGGTTTAGACTGGACATTTTGCATTTTTTGCTTGCCCTTCCGAAACAAGGGGGTTGGTGTGAGAGGCTGCCCCCTTGCCCATGTAATAATAGGGATAGCCAAAGCACTATACATGTGGTCCTTTTTTGCTCCTTATATCAAGAGCCAAGACTCCGGTTTATTAAACCAATCTTGATGGGGAGGCAACCTTGCACCTATAAGGAAGGGTATGATTATTTGTCAGCATTATCCTCTGTAGAAATTTGCTGTGCCATGCTAAATTTTATAAGAGTTTCGCTAAAGATCAGAAAGGCCTATGGTTAGCATCACATTGTATAGAATATCCTCTGGTGAAAATCATGTATTATATATTTTTATAACAGTCATTATTATGTCTTTTAAATTTGGGAAAAAGGTATATTTAAACAAAACTTTTCTTTGTTATGAGGTATGAAATATTGTATGTTCAGTACTTTTATGATCCATTTTATGAATCGAATAAAGTTTTTGAATACGAATACGACTGGCTTGGGGTGTAAGGGGGGCCATTTTGAAGAGAGGCAGTGTCTGAGGCCTGCACTTATTTTGCCTACTTTTCATCCATTATGCCCAGGGGTAGTGAGTGTTGCATGGGCCTAGTCTTTCTGTGGGGTGTCTTCTTGAATTTAAACACCATTGAGGCCATGGATGGGCTGGGATTGTGCTGTTTTTTGTGGTTTTTGTCGTTTTTTTGGGGCTGCTGGTGTGGCCTTTTGCCCAGGGGTAGTGGTGCATGGACTGAGTGTGCCTGTGGGGTCTCACTCTCTTTAATGTAAACATCCTGTATGGCATTGGATTGTGGTGATTTGTGGGTGTTTTTCTGTTTTTTTGGGGTGTACTGTTGATGTGGACTGGCCATGTGGGTGGTGGTGGTGGCCATCTTGAGTGCTGGCTGGTACAGGCAACATGTGCTTGGGGTGCAAGGGGCCATTTTGAAGAGAGGCAGTGTCTGAGGCCTGCACTTATTTAGCCTACTTTTCATCCATTATCCCCAGGGGTAGTGACTCAGTGTTGCATGGGCCTAGTCTTTCTGTGTGGTGTCTTGAATGTAAACATCATGGATGGCATGGGATTGTGCTTATTTTTCTGTGTTTTTCCATTTTTTGGGGTGTATAACTGAACTGATGTTCCTCTGTCTTCCATTGCTTTTAGGTGCACAAGACTCTAGAGAACCACCAGTGCCAGGAAGAAGTCCTGCAGCGGTGTGTGTGTGCAGCATAACGTCACGCGACGTCACGTCTGGACCAGACAACTCTGCAACTCGTGCAACTGCTGCCTGCTGTTCTGAAGAAGATGGCCCCAAAAAAAGTTACCCGTAGCTCCTCTAGCAAGAAAGTTGCCAGTAAGGAGCAGAAGAAGCAAGTTACCAAGGAGACTGGTGTGCCGGCCGCCCCTTTTTTTGGGAGTAAAAAAAAAAGTATGCCTGCAGCAGCAGCGGGATCTGCTGGGGACCAAGCTGGGAGCAGCACCCCCGCTCCATTGGGCTCAGTGCCACCACCACCACCACGCCAACTTAAGTCCAAGCCCTTCAGTGCTGCAGAGGCACTTAGTCTAGTTGTTCAATCACCATCGACCAGTGATGTTGGCTCATCGCAAGAAAGTAGCAGCAATGTCCCTCAATCAACACAGGTTGTTGTAACTCATCTGACGAGTGTTGAACAACCACAGCCGCAACAACAATCACATGTGCAAGTACAAGCCCAAGTACATGTGGAAGGAGAGGCAGCGCAAGGAGATGCGCAAGCAGAGGTGCATGGAGGGTCACAAGTGCCCACAATAGTTGTTCCTCCCGAAGTAGGGGCACATCAGGAAATCGACAATCAAGGCGAGGTATCATTTGAGGAAGACACTCCTCCTGATGATCATTCATTGTCTTCCACACCCCTAGCAAGGAAGAGATCAAGGGTGGTGTCTACATCTTCTTCAAGCACACCTCCTTCTGATGATACGGATCAAAATTGGGAACCAGCACCACTGCCGTCTGAGAGTGAGGCACATGATCTGACAAAGGTAGTTTAGCGTAAAAGGAAGCTCGTCCAAAGTCTCAGAGTTATGGAGTGTGATGATGAGGCTCAACAAGAAGTGGCGGATACTGCTGCTGATGAAGACTCTGACAACGACGACCCAGTCATCATAAAGGTCACTGCAGCCCCAGCGGGCATGCAGCAAACAGACATTTTGACCCTAGCCCGAAAAGCTGCTGAGCGTGATGATGATGATGTTGTCGATGAGGAGGCAGTGGAAACACCACAATCATTGGAGTTAAGTACACCAACTCGTACCGCTTCCATATTTCTTTCTCACAAGAAGGGACCTCCATCCACCTCGACCTTAATTAGTGGCGGTGAAAGTGCACAACGTACAAAAGTTGGGCAATCCAGATCCTCCACTTCATCTGGCATTAGCAGCATGACCACCACCACCAGTATCGCCGCCTCCTCCAGGCCCCACAGACACTTCAAGTCCCCAGTTTGGGACTTCTTTACTGTTTGCCCAAAAAGGGAAAAGTTCGCCATTTGTACCCTTTGTAAGCTTGCAGTTAGTCGTGGTAAGTCAGGTACCAACTATGGTACCGGAGGCCAGAGAGGTCATCTTGAGAGACAGCACACTGTCCAATGGTTTGCGCACCTAGATGCGATCAAGGAAGCCCGAATTGGAAGTCAAGAAAACGTTGATGTTGCATCTGATGATGACGAGGAGGAAGAAGACGTGTCAAACACTTCACTTACACCCAGTACCCCTGTCAGCAGCACACCCCGTGTGAGGCACACTAAGAGGGTTGGAGCGAGTGAGACACCAACGCGCAAAAGTTCACCAGCGAGCATAATTGGGTCAACGAAGTCATTATCATCCCGTAAATGCTTGGTCCAGGGCAACATTAGAACCATGTTTTCTTCAGACGCGCCATATGAACGCAACCACCCACTGACGCGTCTGTATAACACTAAGCTGGCTAAAATGGTAGCTGTGGACCTTCTCCCTTTTTCTTTTGTAGAAGCGGTAGGTTTTCTAGAATTAGTGGCAACGCTCTGCCCTAAATGGAAGGTTCCTAGCCGGTTCTATTTTGCCAGAGTTGCGGTTCCAGCACTACATGAAGATGTGCTGGAGGCGATTGGGGCAGCTTTGCAGAAGAGTGCTGTTCACACTATACATCTGACAACAGACATGTGGACCAGTGGCGCAGGCGCTGATTACATGTGCATCACTGCACACTGGGTCTCTTTTTCAGGTGTTAAAGCAAAGCTAAACGCAGGTGTTGACCCGGACCAAGTTTTTAAAGCTGCTCGGAAACATGCAACACTAGCCATGTTTGGCTTGGAGAAAAGTCACACAGCAGAAAACATTTTGGACGAGTTTAACAAAAAGGTCTTTCACTGGCTGTCCCCAAAAAAACGGCAGATTGGTTATGTTTCCACGGATAATGGCGCCAATGTAGTTAAGGCCATGGCGATGGGTGCATATTTCAGAGTGCCGTGTTTGGCGCACTGTATCAACCTGGTAGTTCAAAAATTCTTGAGTGATAGAGACAGTACAGCGTTCGAGGTAATGGCCACCTGCCGCAAAATGTGCAACCATTTCAGCCATTCTTTTAAGGCCCGGAAGCATCTGAGGAGGCTGCTACTTGAACGTCGAATGCCAGTGAAAGCACTCATCCAGGAGGTGGCAACACGTTGGAACTCAACCTTCTACATGCTTGAGCGTCTGTATGAGCAGTATACGGTACTTGATCACTATTTCTTATTAGAGGGTACAGCTCAGAAGGACCTGCGGATGGGTGTGGCGCAATGGGACATAGTTAAAAGCCTGACAGACATGCTTCGTCCTTTTGAGTTCTTCACGCGTGCAGTCAGCCAGGAGGACTGTAATTTGGGACAAGCTATCCCATTGTTGTGCATGCTGGAGCACCAACTGAAGGCGGTGTCTTCTGAGTTAGAAAAAGATGAAAAAAACAAAGACCCTTTTCTTTTGTCGGAGAAATTATTAGAGCGCCTACGTGGTGATGAACGTCTTAAAAAGATCAACTCAGAACAGCATTACATTTGTGCTACTATTCTGGATCCACGCTACAAAAAGGCGCTGGCAGGCCAAGCATTCTTTCCTTTTGCTGATGAAGATGTTAAAAAGTACAAATGTTGGCTAGGCTGGTCAGCCAAGAGGTTTGAAAAAGAACGGCAGGATATTGAAGGAGAAGGCAGTACATCAGCATCAGCATCAGCAGGCCCTCCCCAGTCAAAAGAATCCACTTCTGCACCTGTGGCTGTGGCACAAGTGACCTCTCAGCCGTTAAAGACACCGGCAACCGGATCATCTGCACCACACACAACAGTAACAGTGGCTGCTGTAGAGGATTGGCTAACTTTGCTTGGGTATGGTTCTCGAAAAAATGTCACAGGCACAGCAAAAAGTAAGCAAAGTGGAGGAACCGTTGGGGACCTTGAGTCGATGGTGCAGGACTATCTGAATGACTCAACAGAGGTCTTTCTTAATGATGAGCCATTGCAGTATTGGCATGGGAAAAAACTATTGTGGCCACAGCTCTCCAACCTGGCTATAAACTATTTGTCTTGCCCACTCGCAAGTGTGTCTTCTGAATGTGTTTTCAGTGCTGCTGGTGGCATTGTAACTCCCAAACGGAGCCGCCTCTCGCCCAAAAATGTGGAGCGGCTGACAATGATCAAGATGAATCAGCACCTCATACCACCAGATTACAAAGTACGAGAAAGCACGCCGCATGAAGACGAGGAGGACGGCAACGTAGATGAGGGGATTTGTTCTCTGTTCGGTGACACTGACCTCATCCTGCCTGAATTCGCAGAGTATGATGACGAAATCTTCTTCTTATTCCCTGACACCGAGCCCTGAAAATGAGACAATGAATCAATAACTTTCTTTTTCGTCCTTATTCACTTTTATTCCTGTGTGTCTGTCTTTCTTTGTTTTGCACAGTTAATTTAATTCAAACTTTAATCACCTAATCCCAAAAACAAGCCCATCAGCAGAACTGTCTTCACTTGTTTGCTTATTGATTTGAAGGTGCCGCAGTCTACATTCCTCAGGTTCACAAGTTCAGAAGAACATGCTCCTCTATCCTCCTCCTCCTATTTCCCTCAAAGCAGAGGGCTGGATTACGCCCAATGAAGAAAGACTCAGCACTTGTGGGGGTGTTCTACTTCTTTGCGGGTGAGTTGACGGCTCTGGGCCCATTGCTGTGAAGCTCTAATAATGGATAAAAGTGTTTAGGACCAAATATGAGGCGGAAATTTCTTGCCGTTTTTGCTGACTTGCTTGCCTTTGAGGTGCTCTTTGGCGGGGTTTCGGGTGTTTGTGGGTGAGTTTTGGGGTCTGGGAGCACTGCTGCGACAGTCTAATCTTGATTGCATTTGCTTTTCAGGAAATCCGTGGTGGAAAACAGGAGTTATGATGATGATGACCTAGCTGCACAGCGCGTTTGGACCGAAGGCCGAGAGATATTGTAAGTATGAGATTTTGCTTTTTGGCTGTTTGGGGGTGTTGTCGCGTGCTTTTTTGAGGGTGGGTTGGCGGGTCTCTTGGGGCATTCCTGTGAAGGTCTAATACCGGATAGAAGTGGTTTGGACAAAATCCATAAGGAAAAGCCTTTTTTTTGCTATTTCTTCTGACATCTTGCTCAATGTAGCGTTTTGGGGGGCTTCCTGGTGTTTGTGGGTGGGTTGCGGGGTCTCTGTCGAAGCACTGCTGCGACAGTCTAATCTTGATTGCATTTCCTTTTCAGGAAATCCGTGGTGGAAAACAGGAGTTATGATGATGATGACCTAGCTGCACAGCGCGTTTGGACCGAAGGCCGAGAGATATTGTAAGTATGAGATTTTGCTTTTTGGCTGTTTGGGGGTGTTGTCGCGTGCTTTTTTGCGGGTGGGTTGGCGGGTCTTGGGGCATTCCTGGGAAGGTCTAATACCGGATAGAAGTGTTTTGGACAAAATCCATAAGGCAAAAACTTTTGGCACTTTTTGTAACTTAGGGTTCGTTAGGGTTAGCCCTAGCAGCAGGATTGCATGTGTTTCGGGGTGTTCTATTGCAACTCAGTTCTGGGGCTTTAGAGCACTCTTGGAGCGATGCTGGCTATGGATACTTTTGCTTGCTTGCAAGTGGTTTGAATACAATCCACGGTGGGTAAGGGTGTATTTGGGCCTACTTTTACTTTTAAAGTACGTTTTGTCACCATTTTTCTGCTAGGCCTCGTTTTTTGAGATCTGATTGGGGGTCTTCTACATTTGCGACTGGCTTTAGTAAGGGTCTTGGTGGGAGCATTGCTGGGAAGGTCACATTTTGTTCTAAAACACAGTTTACAGTACACCTACCTTGAGGGGAAAGATCCGCTATAATATTTTGGCGATACTTATTTATCCTTAAAAAGGTGACTCAGACAGAGTACGCTATTTCAAAAATATTGTACTGTCTATTAGGGAAATCAAAGTGTGACTTTTTGCACCACACAGCGTACATACCTTATATTTATTTATCAGTGGTAATGTAATAGCACTTCCTGTTTTCCATTCAATAATTACAGGCCGGGTTTCAGTCAACATCCGCCAGGCAGGCAGTGGACAGGGTGTCTTCTGTCAGTGGTCACCAACATTGATGGACGAAGTGTCAGCTGGAATGGAGGAGTGCCGCTAATAAGAGGAATTGTTTGCTGCATGCAACTTACTTACCAAATTCAACAGGACAACTCCAACAACATACAGAATACAGATACAGTATCCATTGTTTTCTTCTATGAGTGTGACTGCATGTGGTTAGCTTTAGTTTGTACCCAAAGATTTCTTTATCTTCAATTATTGTTTGTCCATGCTGTGCTTTTTTTTCTTCTCTCAACAAAACCTACCCAAAAAGAAACCCCCATTCCCATCCATTTTCCAAACCCTAACCCTCTTCCCCCGGGCTGTGTGGTTTTGCTTGATGTCTGACTAAATGACATCAATAATTCCACACACTTGCTGGGGAGGATAAGGTCATAGCAACAGGCTGGTGAAGGAATACGAGGATATATTCTAGACTTACTCAGCTTCAGTACTATTTCTTGTAGTAGTAGGAGCCAATGTCAAATAAATTCAACGCAAGTACTAGTTATACTTGCAATACTTTACCATTTGTTAGGCTACATTGTGGCACTGTTCTAGTGTACTGTCACCTGCTATATTCTCGAGCGTACCGTAACCGTTGTAATGCTACAGTAAGGACAAACCAGGTTTCGTTTTCTTTTTTTCCATAGGCATGCAACTGCCACTGTGTCACACCACTAGTACCACCGCAATGAGGAAATTTCATCCGCCCAGGATTGCCAACCTTAATCCCCATTTCACGTAGAGCCAGCCCTGGGCCTAGCCCTAATTTCTAACACAAATTACAGGTAAGATAAGCGTTTGGTGGGAGGTAGTATAATGGAGTATTAGGACTAGACGAGAGATTGACGGTAGTACTACTAAAGTCCTAGGACTCTTCAGGAAAACAAACTTACTGTTACACCCCCACCCACCAGACTGAAAAGCAGTAAAAAACAGGTATGGTCAGATAAAGTTTAAAAAAGTATATTTATGTAGCCCTAACAAAATAATCTCCCTCAAGACCCTCCCTAACCCCAACGATTGTCTTTGAAAAGTCCCAAAAAGCACCCAACTCCCAAATCCCACCCCCCAAAAGTCTCTAAAAAAAGGGCAAGGGACACTCCACTACTGGAGGGTGCTGGTGAATTTTGCGGCCAGGGCATCATACTCCTTGCGGAGGGTGGCATGCTCGAAGCGGAGGCCCTCCACCAAGTTCTTGTACCTATGGACCTCCTGCTCCAGGTAGGACATTCTCACTCCTAGGCGGCGCTGGCGTGCCTTGCAGCTCCTGTGGGGGGCAGCTGGTCTTTTTGCTGCTTGGCGGTGGCGGTTGTCTTTGTTAGCCCGGCTCCGTACCGCTGGAGCACTGCGCTGGCTGGCAGCCCGTGGGGTCACGGAGGAGGATGCAGCTGTCCCAGTCGAGGATGTTGTGGTTGCACCGGTCGACTGCGTGTCCTCCCACTCCTCCAGGGCCACCAGCCGCCGATATTCCGCGACAGTGGCATCCAGCCTCCGTTGCCGGGCCATTCGAGCCTGCTCCCTCCGTGATGTCGATTTGGAAGGAGCAACTATATGAAGAAAGAAAGACATAGTCTGTAACCAATGCTCCTTAACATTAATAACACAAAGTGATTGAGCCGAAAGTTGTGTCACAGTACAAGTAGCAAATTGAAAGCACAGTACATAACTATTGAGGACAGTATCTATCTAACCTCCCACTTCTGCATCCTTGCTCTAACATTAGTGGTAGTTTAATGAACAAATTCTACGACCACTATGGACTTCCATTACAGTCGACTATGACAGTACACCAGTCTTATTCTTCTTCTTCTCTCTTGTTTCGGAAAATTGGTACGTTATCTTATGCAAGCCGGCAGAATGCCAGCGCAGTGAACTTGCACCCGAGAAAAACAGACGCACACCATGATGAGTGAGACAGACTTGCGTTATTGTACCGGTCCAGTACATGCAGGTGGTGAAGCTATTACTTTTCTATTATGGGTGGCACTGAGAATACTCGGTTACAAGGGCTACTGCTTAATCAATTTACCTTTCACCCTACAGTGCAAATGAGTACTAGAAAAGGAAAATGAAGAAGCTAAATAATTAGATTATCTATCACTTCACATGGGATGTATTTGATGACATATGGGATGACTTTAGGTGCTTTGCTTATTATTGAGTGAACAGTGATACACCCACACATGAATGACGTACTACTACTAAACTAAAGTTATTAAGAGAGGTACGGAGTGTCCACCGTAATAACCGGATATATGCTGTGCTTGCAGTTGCAATACAAACTATTGCTACTATTCATGGTAGTGTTGGACAAATTTACAATTTCTTTTCCTTGCCTTCCCTACACTGGTACGGACGTGCGGGTGCGGTGTTACATGCTCTTCAAGGTAACACTTAGTTCATCCAGTGACAATCTACTCTCTCTAGATACACATGTGCTATCTAAGAGTCAGATAATACCATGCTCCAGGCATCCATCCATTCAAAGTATATGCACACATACAGTTTATGTTTCACCCACCCAGGCTGTTGTCCTTCCACCCTTCCTTGCTTCATCATTGACCCAGCCATGCACCATACCATATTCTTTCCTTCCCAGCGACCTCGGGGGCCAAGCAAACACATATCATTCTTCTTTGCCAGCCATCATAAAATTTCTCGTCCTTCCACACTTACTTACACCCTTCTTTCGCTTTTCGAATATATAGCTTACCTGTGCCCGCCACCACCGTGTCAACCCTCACAGGCACATCGGTGTCGTCCGGCACTCGCACCGCCTCCTCCCCAGAAGTGTTGTCCTCCTCATCCACCACCTCCGCGCTGGCCCCGCCACCAGATGTTCCACCTACAAAGTACATTTTTAGAATGTTAGAATACACCACTCACTACTGTATAATATTTGGTCTAGGAGGAATAAAGAAAGTTAAAAAAAACGAAATACAATGTAATAATTTGTAACTGTATACTCTACAGTAAAAATGTCCCTTTTTCCAGGGAAGGCTGTTGTCTTGCTGCACTTTTTGGCACAACTGATGAATGCTTGCTTTTTATTTTTAACACACAACACTTTTTCTCCTAACAGAAGCTTGACTTCTAAGAACACGATCAGGGTCAAGCTCAAGTTCAAACCAGGTGAGAGCTCAGCTCGACCACAAGAAATGTGTCAAATTAATCGTTAGCACTAAGCACTTTTCCCATTTCAGTTAAACGGTTACTTTTATGACAAAGTTGATTTTAATAAATGTGTTTAGTTTTAATAAAGCTTTTAAACTTAAATAGACTCTGTGGTTTTTGGTCCTCTAGACTAGAGTGGATGAGCTAAAGGTTTTGGAATTTTTGCAAGCATGAGTGCCTCTGACACTTCTTGACTGTGACTCCGTACTCTTGCCCTGCGTAGGATAATCTAATGATCATTGGGGATCAATCATCGGTGACTTAGGGAGCTAAATGACTCAGCCACACTATCTAGTCAGTAAGGAGATTGGGGGTTCTTCAAAGTCTGATATCACTGAGGTATGTGGAAAGAAAGTCTACCTGCGCCTATTATAATTGATAAACAATGCACTATTTAGTGTTCATAGTTCGGTTTGTGCAGATTTGTCCCTGCAACAGTAGTAGAATGGATTGTCCTCCTATCCAAAACAAAAGTAAAGTAGTATCTTATTCTTTCTTGGTGGTCATTCACCTTTTTATTGTTGGCAATTGTCAAAGCATAAACATTTAGAAGACTTGAAAAGACATTATGGACAATCCCAGAGGACTGCACTCAGTGCATAGAGCTATTGCTGACTAGAATGGGAGTCCAATGGAATTGCCAAATGTGCAATCTTAGTTAGCTACACACACAGACTAATAAGAATAATCTAGTAATACCACAGGGAGTCATAGTCGAGGCAGGATAAGAATTTAGATCCAGTCTACAAGAAGATCAAAGACGATTTAGAAAAAATCGAATGAGGAACGCTAGGAAAAAATAGGTACTCTTTATTAAAATTAAAACTTACTGGGGCCAGCAAAGGAGCCCTCGCCTGCCCGATCCTGGCCTGCATCCTCCTGAACAGCACCCTCCTCCTGTGTCCTCTTGCCCTTGGGGGGAGCTGATGTACAACATGAAAGAAAGAAAGACCAGAAAACATGGATGAGATTTGTCAACCAAATCAAACATTTCAAAAGAACTATAACAAAATATTTTTGAGAAATAGCAAATAGATAGACAACTATTCCACGGGATATATTGACCTATCTCATGTGGTACACTACGTTAATCGTATTGCCTGATTTGCGGACCGTTGACTTTCAAAGTTCCTATGTAACTCAATAAACAGACTACTAAAAAGGTTTGCCTAGGCCTGGCAGGCAGCAGTCCGCAGCACGCAAAGTGACAAACAAAGTCCATCCTGCTTGCAGATCAGTGAATACTGAAACTATCAATCCACCGACCACCACCACTATTTCTTCTTATAGCCATGTGTCTAAAGGAAGGACTGGACTTCAGTCTGTTGGGGCTGATTTAGAAGTCCCTTGTGGCTCATTTTCCTCCATTGTTGCGTGACTTTTGTGACGCAGCGGCAGAACAAAAGAGTCGCCATGGTGCGAGTATATATTAAAAAAAAACGCATATGGGAGATGCATCACGTTGTAAAGCCCTGCACCATCAGGGGGCGTTCCGGCGCAAGGGAGGGCGTTCCTGCGCAGGAACGAATCCTAGAAGTGGGTGAGGGAAAAGTACAAGATGTCAATCAGTCACTTTTAGGACAATGATGCGTGACTCAAACCCTGCGCCTGCTTGAAGCAGACGTACGGCTTGATGCAGCATTGGGGGGATAGGGCACCCCAGAGCATTGCTGGAGCTGTGCCATCGTTGGCACGCAACTCCAGCAATGCGCCGCCTTTGCGCCACAGATGCGTAAGGCTTCTGTGACGTTTTGGGCCAATGGGTGGTGGTGGCATGGCGCACAATTACTGCCGCATCCCTGCTACTTTTCAGGGATGCGCCGGTAATTGAAAATATGACCCTTAGTGTCTAGCATTACGCAGTTCTTTACACTACACTCATACATAATTTCTCAGGCCAATGAAATGAACACAAAATACAAAACAAATAGGCATAGTAGCAAGCAAGGCTACTGAGAAGGAGAGCAGTGCACCTGAAATGCATAGAAGATTTTGAAATATAATTTACCTAATGTAATCGGCAGCATTATTGCTCTTGGTAAAGAACAAACATTTGCAAATAACAGAGCCGGATAAAACAGATTAGTGATGAAATAGCTAGAAATGGCTACTACTACTCACCAAGCCCTGGGACCTCTACGCCGAGCGCGTCCAGCAAGTCCCGTTCCCGGTCCATGACATCCGTCCAGCGGTGGGTGGCCTGGTTATAGGTGCGCCGGACCCCAGAGAGCTTAAACATGGCCCGGCACACCTTCTCCCACCGCACCTTCTCCCACCGCTTCCGGCGCTCCCGGATGCCATAGCCGGTTGCGATCTTGCCGCCTCCCAGGATCGTCTTGGGGAGGCGGCGCTGGACGTGGAAGATGAGTGCGGCCACCTCCTCCGCGCTAAAGATCTCCCGTGGCATCACTTGCTCCCCCCTCAAACGCCCGCACGGGAGCTGGGCATGGGGTGCGGGACCCTTCCCCTTCTCAGGGTGCTTCCTGGCTCCCTTTACCATGGTCTGGGCAGAAATGAGTTAAATAATAAAGAAGAAATAGAATAGGGAAGAAGAAAATAAAAGAGTTTAAAAAAGTAGTTTAAAATTAACAAAAAGTAGCAGAAAACACAAAAATATAGAGCTAGAAAAATAGAGGGATAGATAATAAGTAAAATAGATCAAATAAACTTCAAAAAAAGCAAAGGATGGCAGAAATTCAGAGAGGATACAGAAAGCATGCCCAGAACCATAGCAATGAATGAGAAACAAGATGGCCGCGCCCATTCACGACCGCGTGGGTAAGTTCGTGCGAGATTTTCCTCGCGAGCACGTGCGAAATTGTACTAGCGAGCAGCACACTTTGCGAGATTACACATAGCGGCCGGAAACGGAATTGCGTCACGCAAACAAGATGGCTGCGCCCGTGTACGACCGCTAGGGTAACTTCGCAAACGTATAGCTACAAGCGCCTTGCGAACACGAAAAAAATCACGCGAACATACACGCCGCAAAAAAAAAAAGTGTATTCGCTCGCATTCGCGGCTTCCGAAATCGATCTCGCACGGATTCGCGCCCCGCAAATGACGCGAAATTGCAGAAAAACGATTTTTGCTAAACTGAAAGCAATCAGCAGGTGCAAAAGTTCAAACTTAACATTAGTAACCATTCACTCTAGTGCTTCCTGAGGGGCCCCTCCAGAGTTCAGTTGCCTATTTGCAACTATTCCATGACCCTGCTATGACCCAAACAGCAGGCTCATAGAATAGCTACAAGTAGACCATAAAGGTCCTGTGAAAAAAAATTGCACTGCAACAGAAAGCAAATTACAGATAAGGAAGGAAGCAGGTGCCAGCCAGACTGGAAGTTTCAAAATTACTGACACATTAATCCCCCCCTAATTAATTCATGGCAGTTGAAGAAGGGCAGGTGTTCTTGCTTTCACTGCAACAGAAAGCAAATTACAGATAAGGAAGGAAGCAGGTGCCAGCCAGACTGGAAGTTTAAAAATAAGTGACACATTAATCAACCCCAAATTAATTCATGGCAGTTGAAGCAGGGCGGTGTGCTTGCTTTTTTTCACCCCCATAATCTACAGTGATAAACAAACCTAATGGGTGGCAGTCAGGATGTACCAGAGGGTGGCATGGGTGTACCAGAGGGTGGCAGTGGTGAAACAGAGGGTGCTGTGAACCTGTGATGATAAACCAGACGTAGAAACAACATAGTCGCGGCCGTTGCGAGCCGAAAAGTAAGTTCGCAATTGCGAAATGGTCCACAAATCCTCGCGAACGCTCGCCAACAAAAAAAACGGAAAAATCCGCTAATCCGCGAGATTCGCGGATTTTGCGGATTGCGAATCCGTAAATCCGCAAATTCGCGTACACGAGATCAGCTAGATCTGCCCATGCTTAGTCCCATCCCTATTCCCCCTTCAGGTGTTTCCTGTACTGGGCTCTCTGACGGGGATTATATAGAGGGCGAGCAACCGCCTGACTCTGGTTCCGGGTCTCTCCTACCCTCTAATAATGATTCCCATGCCCTGGCTTCTTTGATTGTGCCTATCCTCTTACGTGCGTTCCTGAGTAATACTCTGCTCTCGCATCCCACCAAGTTCCTTTTACCACCCTGATATCCGGGGTCCACCGGGTGCCATCCAGCATCTCATGATTTCCAGCTTGACCAGGATAAGAGCCAGGACCTAGAATCTGTCAGTGACCCTCGAATTAAAAGTGTGGGGACACAGACTAAGGAGACAGTGAGCAGGCGCGCAGGGAAGCACCTGTTCAGTTACTTTTGCCACTTCAGAGGTGACCACCTGCCAACATGGGTGTGGTGTTGGGCAGCCCCAGAACATGTGTAGCATTCCCGTCCCAAGTTATGCACAACGTGGGTATCCCACATTCTCCCTGTGGAAGTATTGGTTAATACACTTCAGCATTAGGTATGCCCGATGAAGAACATAAAAATTAATTAATTTGAATCAGGCATTTCTCGAGATCTTAGGGATCCTGGCCAGGGTGTTCCCCCAGTCCTTATCCTCCATAGGGATGCTCAAGTCCACTGCCCAGCGTTCTTTCAATGCTGCCCAAGGTTGCAGGGATTTGTTGCCACTTTCTCTACACAGGCATGAGATGGCCTTGATCCTCCCTCCAGCCGTGCCTATATAGCGACAGATGGAGTGATGTTTGGGTTTCGAGGTATGCATCCCCCAATGTCATCTGATGTCCACCGTTATTACCCTGCAGAGCAGGAAATGACCCTGGGGGATGCCCCAGTGTGCCTGGAACTCCTTGAAATGTAGAAGCTCCCCCTCTATCTACATGTCCCCAAGTTTGGTCTCTCCCGCCTGTATCCAGTCCTCCAAGCCCTTCCATTGTCCCCCGTGCTGCAGAATATGTATCATCGTCAGTGGGAGGCCTGGTGAGTAGGGAACTCTGCATTGTGTCCTCTGGAGACACCGTCCCCAACAGCGCCGTACCTCCTGTAGTTCAGTTGTGCTCCCCTGTGGTATCCCAGCGATCCATAATAGTGTCCATAAGGACACATCAAGCTAAGGGACAAATGGCCCCATCTCTCTTCCCTGTGTCTGTCTTCCCGCTACCCATTGTGTAAACCATTGTAATTGTCCCACAAGGTAGTACAATTCAAAGTCGGGCACTGCGAGTCCCCCTCTACTGTTGGTCACTTCACTGTTGCCAAAGCCACCTGCTGACGGCCTATCCCCCAGATAAATGATATCATGAGGGAGTCTAGTTCAGTGAACCACATTCTCGGTATCCACATAGGCAGTGTGGTGAAGAAGTACTATAGCTTTGGTAGAGCCTCCATTTCTAAAAGCGCTACCCTACTGGCAATCAACAGAGGGAGAGTGGTCAAAATTAACTCCCAGGTATCGTACGCAACGGGGTTCCCACATGAGGTCACTCAAAAAATTAAGTGAGTCTCTGCCCTCCACTAGCGGGAAAAGCCAGGGTTTCTGCCAATTTACTTTGAGCCCGACAGCGCCCCAAACTCAGTCATCATTTCCCTCGCCCCCCCCCATATTTCCCCTCCCAGGTTGTTCAGGAACAATAGCAAGTTTCAGCATATAGTGCAATGTGATGGGTATGTCCCCCTATCTGAAGGCCTCAATATCTATCGGCTGTCTGAGCAAGCCATGCTAGTGGTTCCATGACCAAAGGAAACAGCAAGGAGGAGAGGGTGTACCCCTGTCGCGTCCCCCGCTCCACCTGGTATGGCTCTGATATTGTGTGGCCCATTCGCACCCTAGCTAGGGGTTCTGTATAAAGTATCTATACCCATTGCAGTAAGCCCCATCCCATGGCCGCGCTGCTGTTGAGCCCAGTCCTGTCACTAAGGTGGTACCACAGCTGGGGGCAATCTGTGAGACCAAGGCATAACATTTAGGTGGTCGCCCTCATGTGTCAAGTAGTCCTTAAAGTGCATCCAGCCTGCCACGTCACACAACCGTGGAGGCTGAGCCAGTAGCGCATCACTCCGGTGTCCGACCTGCGTCACCTGTGGCGAAGCCCATGAAGCGCCACCCCTAAGAACTTAGCCATCACATGTGGAGCATGTGGCAGTCATCGACAGCACCAGTGGCTATCTTGGCCCTCTCACCAGCACAAAGTAGTCCCACTGTGTCCACTCTGAATGCCACACAAAAAGCACTAATACCAGGCCTTTACTACAGTGGCAAACTCAACTCACTCAATCATGTTTCGTAAAGTGCTGCTAATCATCCTCAAGGGTATCCAGGAACTGAGATCCAAGCTGCTCGGGTGCCCTCAGTTGATTAGCCAGGTCTTGGGTCCTCTTCTGAACTCTTGAAGAGAGGGTGGAGTCCGCAGATGGAGTGTGAGGCTGCTCCAGGACTTCGCAGCAAGGTAGGATAAGGAGCGTCCTCCACTGTTGCTTTGGCAGATGCGGGGTGTGCGAGGGAAAGCGAGATGGATCGCAGGAGTCTGGAGTGTTGGTGGAGCTTAGGTGGTGGTTGATATATGCTGGTTCTTGGTTGTGCAGGGCTTTGTAGGTGTGAGTCAGAATCTTGAATTGGCATCGCTGGTGGACTGGGACCCAGTGGAGTTTCTTCAGGTGAGAGGTGAGGTGTGTCCATCTGGTTAGGTCGAGGATGAGTCAGCCCGTGAGTTCTGAATGGTGTGCAGACTCTTCAGGAGGTGAGTATTAATTCCTGTGTAGAGTGCATGTAGATTGGCTGGTGACAAGGTATATAGAGTGGCTGGTGACAAGGGCTTAAGAGACAGTACATCTGATTGGGACTGGGATCTATTTGAAGATCTTTTGGAGCATGTGCAACGTGAGGAAGCAGGCGAAGGAGATTGCATTGATCTGGTTCTTCATAGTGAGTTTGCAGTCCAAGATGATGCAGAAACTCCTGGCGTTGTCCCTGGGGGTTGGAGAAAGTCCCATTCCAGCAGACCACCAGGAGACATTCCACGGGGAGGTGTTGTTACCGAAGATCAGTACTTCAGTTTCGTCTATGTTGAGCTAGAGGCAGTTGTTTAGCAACCAGTTGGCGACGCTGGCCATGCATAAGTGGAAGTTGGCCCTCAAGGTGGAAGCGTCTTAGAATAGTGAGAGGAAAAGATAGGTGTCGTCTGCATGGGGATAATGTTCAGTCCATGGTTTCTGACAATGTTGGCTAGGGGGTCATGTAGTTCTGAGGGATATACCTTGAGAGTTACTGCAGATGATGTTCTTGGGTTCCGAGGTGAATGGTGTAAAGCGGATTGTCTGTGTTCTTCTATTGAGGAAGGATGCAATCTATTTGAGGCCATCCTCTTGAATTCCAATATGATGAAGCCTCTTGATCGGGGTGTGGTGAGACACAATGGCAAAGACCGCTGAGAGGTCGA
Source organism: Lissotriton helveticus (assembly GCF_964261635.1). Classification (NCBI taxonomy): domain Eukaryota; kingdom Metazoa; phylum Chordata; class Amphibia; order Caudata; family Salamandridae; genus Lissotriton; species Lissotriton helveticus. The sequence continues at coordinate 367,537,375 of NC_136068.1, read as the reverse complement.
GAACGATCAGGGCAGCCACTTCTCCCTGGCCCAGGAGGTTTATAATGTTGTCAGTAGCTGCAATGAGGATGCTTTCGGTGCTGTGGTTCATGCGGAATCAGATTGGGATGCATCCAGAAGATCGTTGTTATCAAGGTGTTCTGTGAATTTGCCTTTTTGAGGACCTTGGTGGGAAAGGGAAGCAGAGAGATTGGCTGGTAGTTTTTGAGCTCCTCATGGTCAGCAGACCGTTTCTTCAGAAGGAGTTTGACTTCAGTATGTTTCCACTCTTTTGGGAAGGTGGCTGAGGTGATGGATGTGTTGAAGATGGCTCTGAGCTTGTCGTTAATGGTCTTGAGCATGGTGGGGACAGGGGTTCATGGGTGCTCCTCAATGGACAAAGTGTATGATGTCAGTGGTGCTCTCCGTGGCAAGCTAGTCCTAAGCGGTGATCCAGTAGTCAGAGGTTGCAACTGTGGGAGCAAGCAGGCTAAAGGATGTCGGCAGCAGCAGGCTGAGGTTCGAAGTTTTTGTAGATGGTTGAGATCTTGTCATGGAAGAAGCATGCTAGGGTGTTGCAGAGTGCTTGGGAAGGATTAATGGTGTTTTTAGTCACTGAGGGGTTGGAGAACTTCTTGGCAATGCTGAAGAGTTCTTTGCTGTGGTTGGAGCTGGCTTCAATGTGGTCAGCATTCCTTCTTGTCTCTTTCAGGAGTTGTGGTACTTGCTGAGCAATATCTTGAAGGTGTCCAGTTGGTGGGCTCCTTGCTGGTGTGCCATTTTCTTTTCCAGTTGCTTGCATTTGCATTTCGTGGTTCTCAGTTCCAGGGTGTACTAGCTGGCATGTTTTGCGGATCTCTTGAATTTGGTGGGTTTGATGGGGCTACTTTGTTGGCGCAGTTGGACATCCAGGTTGTGAAGTTCTTGACAGCCTGTTCAAGGTTGGTGGTGATGTCGGGCTAGGAGGTGTTGAGGGCGTCGGTCCATTGGCTTTTGCACACTTTGTTTCAGCTGGGGTATGAGGTGCTAGATGGGCTGTTGATGGCCCTGGGGCTGTTGTGAAGGTGAAGTGGATGATTGTGTGGTATGTCCAGGTAAGCTTGTTGGCATGGCTTTACTTGACTCTGTTGCTGGTTGTGAAGATAGGGTCCAGCATGTGCCCTGTGATGTATGTGGAGTCAGTGACTAGCTGGATGATGCCGAAGTTCATGATTTCGAGAAGGTTGGCTGTGTTGGCGGCATTGAGGTGAAAGTTAAGGTCTCCGTGGAAGACATAGTGTTCGGTGTCGATGGCTTGGGGAGAGCAATGAATACGGGGATGGCGTCACTCTAGCTGGGGTGTGAGCCTGAAGGTCTGTAGGTGTGGGTGCCTCCTATGGTGGTTTATCCGTCTATTCTGAGTTGGAGGTTGAGGTGTTCCATGATCGGGGTGGTGTCATTTGTTGTGGTGGTGCAGTGGAGGGATTCTTTGTGGATGATGGAGATCCCACCTCCTTGTTTGTTGATGCGGTACCATTGTGCTATCTTGTAGCCTTTTGGCATGGTGATGTCAGTTGTGGATGCAGTGTTGAGCTAGGTCTCAATGGGGAAGACGCCTTATGGTGTGAGGGAGGTGATGGTATCCCCGATGTGGGTCCAGTGGTTGCAGAGAGATGGGGCGATACACAGGTGGCAGCGGAGTTGTTCACGTTTGTGGTTGGTGTTGCAGCGGCGGTTGCATTTGTGGATGCAGGGTTGAGCTAGGTCTCGATGAGGAAGACGCCTTATGGTGTGAGGTAGGTGATGGTATCCCCGATCTGGGTCCAGTGGTTGCAGAGAGATGGGGCGATACACAGGTGGCAGCGGAGTTGTTCACATTTGTGGTTGGTGTGGCAGCGGCGGTTGCATTTGTGGGTGCTCTGGGGTTGTAGGAGAAGAGGTGCAGCAGCAGTTGTCCTTTTGGGGTCTGAATTCCTAGGCAATGAGTTTGGCACTGGTGTAGCTGAGGGTACCAAGAGAACCAGAGATCTTGGTGTTGGGCGCGTTCCTGACGCAGACGGACATTCCTTTGGCATGCCTGGGGCCCACCAGCAGTGTGCCCGCTGCAACCTTTATTAAGTAGGTCCTCGGAGGGCGGTGGCACTGAGTGGTGGGAGAGCAAATGGCAGGGAAGGTGCGAGCAGCTCCGTTCAGGTGTGATGCGTTTAGAAGACAATCAACAAACAGTGAATTGACCTAGGGTATTACAGGTGCAAAACACAGCAAAAAGACAAACAGTAAGTGATCAAGTAAGGCAAAATAAACAGGTGCCATACAAAACAAAAGACAGCAGAGATCAAAATAAGGCAAAATGAACTTGGGGAAAACAGGCGGCACAATACCATTTAAAACCAGCAACCAGGGCAACATGGGGCAAACAGAGAATTGGGCAGACTCGCGAGACCTGCTGCGTAAGGAGCAGATCAAAATCTGAAAATGGGGTCACGCTGCAGGTTCCATTATGTAAGGCCTGGGAGGGGACGGAGTTCTGGGTGGCGGGGGAGCAAACTGCCAGGAAGGAGCCAGCAGCTTCGAACTCCATGATGAATTCAGACAACAATCGACAAACAGTGAAATACAGTTGGGGTTCACCTGTGTGAAACAGAACATAAAGACAAACAGTCAGTGATCAAGCAAGTCAAAATAACCAGGCGCAATGCAAAAGAAAAGACAGCAGTCAGAGAACAAAATATTGCAAAAATTAACTTGGGGGAAAACAGGTGGCACAGTACCATTTAAAACTGGAAACCAGGGCACCACAAGGCAAAGTGTGACTTGGGCATTGTTGTGAGACTTGCTGCGAGCAGAGCGGACCGGGATCTGCTGATGGGGTTCACATTGCAGCCTCCATTAAGTACATGAAAAAATGGAAGGTGCCCTCCAGTGAAGTCGATAGCACAGAACAATATTTTGAAAATGCCTTCTCTTTATTTATATTCTTTTGTTTTCTTAAAACAAGGGCACAGCCAGCGCGTTTCTTTCCCCTAGTGCCACGGGAACTTCGTCAGGGCATATATGGAGAACATGTAATTATGGTGATCTGTGTCAGGTGAGTAAAGTTCCTCAATAAACGGACATCAAGGGTGTATTGTCCCAGGTATTCAGGTTCTTAAGATAGTCTTATGGTTAGCACCAATAGCGTTCCCAGGACGAATAATCCTGTTTATAAAACGATGACTATTATCTTCCTTTATAAGGGGTCCTCCTGGCAATGGTCACCAGTTTTCAAGCCCCCAAGCAATGATCCAAGTAGGTGTTCAAGCTTTCTATCAGTTCCAAATTGAATTCTGAACAGGTGAATCATTGGGTAGTTTGCCTCAATATAAATTGTATCTAAATTCTAGTTGCAATTCCCAGAAATCATATATGAGGACCGAAAAATATACTTCCCCACAATATGATTTTGCGTTTCTCCCATCGGTGTTGTGCCCGTAATGAGGGTGAAAGCAAGTTCCCAGTGCCTGTGATATGGCACCAGATTCCTGTAACTCAGCAAGTCGACACACCTCCATTAAGTAGGTCATGGGAGGGGGTCAGGGCGGTGGCAGGTGAGCGAATTAGCGGGAAGGAGCGAGCGACTACGAACTGATGCAATGGGGTCAGAAAACAAGCAACAGACAGTGAAATAAACTTGGGGACAACAGGCCCAAAACAGAACAAAAAGACAAAAGTCAGTAATCAAGTAAGGCAAAATAAACATGAGCAATACAAAGCAAAACACAGCAGTCAGAGATCAAAATAAGGCAAAATGAACTTGGGGGAAAACAGGCGGCACAATACTATTTATAACTGGTTACCAGGGCAAAACGAGGCAGACGGTGACTTGGGCAGAGTCGGGAGACCCGCTGCATTTGTAGCAGATCAGGATCAGCATACAGACTACCTATAGGCACAGGAACTTTTTGTACTGTCTACTTGGTGGTGAAGACAGGGTACTTTGATCTCCTACCACAGGCCTGCCAGAGACACTCTCCTGGGCACAAGAGCTAAGGCCACTACACATCGGCAAGCTGCCCATTTTTCCCTACGCCTTCGCAGGCAATTCGCCAACATGCAGCATGTGTATGTTCCCACCGCAAGTGTCCCACAAATGGCAGATGACACTCAAAAACTACCTCCTGCAGCTGCTTCACAACCTGCTGCAGCTCCACCTGCCCACACATCAATAGCGACTTTGCCTCCATGACCAAGCCAAGCCCTGCTGGAAGACATGGGTGGCAAATTGAACAATGAAATCTAGGCCACACGTGAAATGGATAGCATAGCGAAAAGAACTCTACTGTTCCACTTTGAGGGAGTGGAAATATACAAGCTGTTCCAACACCTGCCCAACACAGGAGATAATCAAGACTATGAGGCAGTGGTTGCTGCCATCAATGCCCATTTTGAGCGACAGCTCAATCCAGACTGTGATCATTTCAAGTTGCTCCAGGCACACCAAAGGGAAGACAAAACAATGGATGGGGTTCATGCCCACCTCAAGGCCCTTGCCAGCACCTTCATGGGTGACAGCTAGCATAAGGAAGTCAGGGCCCAGCTCATCCAAAGATGTCAGTCTGCTGTTTTGTGGAGATTAATACTACGCCAACCCAGCATAACACTAAAAGATATTTTAATCCTTGTCAGATCACACAAACTTTCCAACAGTCAAGTAGAAGAGATGGAGCTGGCCTTGTCACACAGTTCAGGCCACCAAGCCCTGGCAAAGCCCACCACAATAAAAAAAGAGACCGTAGATGTGGTATTCATACGCCAACCATGCAGCACCACAGCCAAGGCCTCTCCTAACATGCAAAGCAAGTGCAGGACTACGTCCTAGAACTGCATGTAGGAGACAGCTACCTGGGCTACAGTTGAGCAGAAGAGATGGAGCTAGCCTTGCCACACGGTACAAACCAACAAGTCCCACAAAACCCACTACAATCAAAGAAGAGACCATAGCTGTGGTATTCCGACACCAACCATGCAGAACCACAGCCAAGGCCTCTCCAACAATACAAAGTGAGTGCAGGACTTGCGGCCGAGAACAGCATAAAGGAGACAATTGCCTGTACTAGGTCGTACTTGCTCCAAGTGTGTCAAGAACAACCACTTTGTGAGGGTTTGTAGAGTTGGTGATGAGTGCAAGACCACCAACTACCCACGCGTGTCCCAGACACTTTAACATCTAATGGAAGATGACTCGCAATCACAAGACAAGCCTTCCCAGCAGGCAACCAAACTAGAGGACAACAGTGATGATGAAGCAGTGTTCCTCATCCCTTATGCCAGGGCAGGAGTCAAGAGCCTACAACTGCTCCCTATTATCACTGTACATATTGCTGGGAGCAAAGTCAAAGTCCTTGTTGACACCGACACACCTGTAATGGACATCCAACAATACTGGACACCGGTTTCCCCACCTCCACTCTTACCCTGTGCCATGAAAATCTAACACCTATGGGAGGGGGAGAGACAACCAATGGCAAAGTTACTAGGCGGTGCATGCTTTCATGTCTTAAAGAAGGCAAGAACACTGCTAGGGTGCCAAACTGCTCAAGAATTAGAATTGGTGTTTTTCGCTCAAAGAATCCATGCAGCCCAGGCCAATGAGATCCTAAAAGACTTTCCTCAGCTCTTTCAGGGACTCGTCTGCCTAAAGGGAACCAAAATCAACCTGCACATCAACCCAGCTGTGAAACCCATGCTCTTCGCCATCACTTGGATGCCTTTGCATCTTCGGCCAGCTATGGAAGAGGACATACGCAAATTGAGCAGCTGTGAGATACTGAAGATTTATCTGGGCCCACCCTGTGGGCGTCCCCACTTGTAATCGCCCAAAGCTGAAACAACCTAAGGCTATTCTGCTCTTTGTGGATATGCGAATCCCCTACCAAGCCATCCAGCGAGAGCACCACATAAAGCCGACAATAGACAACATCATTGTGGATCTTACCGGAGTGCAGTGGTTTTCAAAGTTTGACCTAAACTAAGGCTACCACTACCTCAAACATGCACCAGAAAGTCACCATATTACAACCTTTTGCGCCCATGTTGAACTGCAGTGCTACAAAACATTGAACTTTGGTATCTCTTCCGCTACAGAGGTGTTCCAGACTTCCATTTGCAAGCATTTGTCAACACTGGATGGTGTACTAAACATAAGTGGTGATATCCTTATATACTCTGCAACCATTGAAGATCATTGCAGACATCTGAGAGCAATCCCCCACTCGCTAGCAAAACAAGGCCTGACTGCATAAAAACAAGTTTTTTTTTTAGTTCATGATTGATTTTATTTTGGCATATTTTCTCAAGCGCCAGATTGCAGATCGACCCATGAAAAGCAGATGCCATCCAGAAGGCCACCAAGCTTCAAAACACCAAAGAGGTGCAGAGTTTCCTAGGCATGGCCACCTATTGTGGGTGCTTGGTGCCTAACCCTGCCACTATTTCCAAGCCTGTCCGAGCCACTGATGAGGGTAAACAGCCCCTGGACCTGGACTGATCAAGCCGATAAGGAGTTCTTGGACATCAAGAAGGAAATTCTTTGAGATGCTATCATGTAGTACTTTGACCCACAGTACCCGCCTGAATTTGAATTTGAATTAAAAAAGTTTATATAGCGCATCATACACCATAACGGTTTCTTGGCACTTTTGGCGGCATGCAGAGCAGACGAGGGGTGGATCATTAGTGTGGAAAGGCCTGAGCAAACAGGAAGGTTTTCAGGCCCTTGCGAAAGAGGGAGTATTGTTTTATCGCTCGGAGATGGTCAGGCAGGGAGTTCCAGAATACAGGAGCCAAGGTGGAAAAGTTGGATCCTCCCCATTTTTTCCTAGTATACCGAGGGACCTGCAAAAGGGACCGATCGGACGAACGAAGGTGTCTGACGGGGACATAATTAGTTAGAAGGGAAGAAATAAAAGCAGGGGCCGTTCCCTGCCGTGCCTGGAAAGCCATGCACCCAGTCTTAAAAAGAGATCGTTGCCGGACAGGCAACCAGTGCAGTGCCTTCAGCAGTGGTGTAGAATGGTGGAAGCGAGGAAGGCCATACACCAGCCGGGCTGCTTGGTTCTGTACAAGCTGGAGTTTGCGTAGACTATACGCCGGAATGCCGTTGTATAGGGCATTGGCATAGTCTAGCCGGGAGATCACCAAGGCAGACATAATAAGTTTAAGTGCCAGAGGGGGAAAAAAACCGGGAAACAGTGCGGATAGTTCGAAGCATCAAAAAACGAGAAGAAACAACAGCACCAACTTGTGAATGAAGAGTGAGCTGGTTGTTGATTTTTATACCTAAAGTCTTAACCGTGGAAGAGGGAAGAGGAGGAGAACCAAGAGTGGGGGGCCAAAAGGAAGAATTCCAGGGACTGGAGGAGCCACCAGTAAGCACCAATTCGGTTTTATCTGGGTTTAGCTTCAAATGGTTGTGGCTCATCCAGTCCCTGATAAAAATCATAATAGATTGAAAATTAGAAATAGCGTGAGGGGAAGAAGAGAGGTCAAAGACCAGCTGGAGGTCATCTGCATAGTTATGTATGCATAGTTACGTGGAGTCGTGTGGCTCACTGGTTAGAGGCAGCAGGCCTGAGAGCAGAAGTCAGCCCGGGACCAGGGTTCAATTCCCGACGCGGCAGGGTTGTGGACCTTGGTCAGCGGACTTGATAATTCTCACTTCGGTGCTTACTCTAATCAGGGGTTCCACTCGGCAACTCTGGGCATTAGCTTGCCTAATCTCCACAACGGCCCCACCAATTCCGGGGATGCCTGGCTCCACCTTGGGGACTCCCAGCAAGGGACCATCCCACAGGGAAAGCCAGGACGGGTTCCCCAGAGTTATACAGCGCCGGGACGCCCCGTTGCTGGGGCAGCTGTGCGCTTTACAAGTATACTACATTTACAAGTATACTACATTTATACACAGCGACCTCCAGCTGCTGAAGTGCAAAGATGAGGGGATAGATATAGAGATTAAACAATAAGGGAGATAGAGAGGACCCTTGGGGAACACCACAAGTGATCTTTAAAGGGTCTGCCCTGAACTCTCCCAGCCGAACAGCCTGTGTGCGATCCCGCAGGAAGGACGAGAGCCACACTAGTGCTGAGCCCCCGATTCCCGCCGCTCCGATACGTGAAAGCAAGATGGAATGATCCACCGTATCGAAGGCGGCGGAAAGATCGAGGAGCACCAGGGCTTGATGTTTATTTTGGTCCAGGCCCTCCCTGAGGGTGTTTAGGACCGACACTACCACAGACTCAGTGGAGTGTTTAGGGCGGAAGCCAGCCTGGCAGGGTGCCAGGCCTCCCGTAGCCTCAACATGGGTGCTGAGCACCGCAGCAACATGGCGCTCAAGCACCTTACCCAAGTATGGCAATAAAGAAATAGGCCGGTAGTTAGTTGAAATAGCTGGATCTGCCCCTGGTTTTTTCAGAATGGGCACAATGTTAGCTACTTTAAGGGCCGGGGTCACAATCCCTTGTAAAAGGGAGCTGTTGAGAAAGGCGATCGGGGGCTGTGTGCAAACTGAATAAATTTGCTGTAAGATACGTGCCTGGCAGATATCAGCAGGCGAACCAGACTTAACTTTGAGTAAAATTTCCCGAAACCCTGTTTCCGTGATAGGGGGAATTGATGTTAAAGTAGGCGGCAGGGTTGGCGGGCAGGGCTCAACATAAGAAACAGAGGGAGGGGGAATGTTGTTCTTGATATTGATGATTTTGTCAATGAAATAGGAATTTAACGAATCACAGAGGGTTTGAGTAGGAGGGGGTTTAGATACGCTCCTATCTGAAAAAGCTAACTCGTTCACTATCGAGAAAATTTCTCGCGGTTGATTCTCTGCTGTTTTTTTGCTGAGAAATAGATGGTTTTAGTTTCTACGATAGCTTTTTTATATTCCTGCCGTAATGTTAAATAGCAGGTTTTCAGATGGGGGCAGTATTCCCTTCTCCAGAGTCTTTCGGCACGCCGGAGGGACAGTTTCTTTTCCTTTAAGTTAGTATCAAACCATCGGTTCGCCTCTTTAGGTCTTTTAATTGAAATACGGCGTAGGGGGGCCGCTAAATCGCAGGCTTCCGCCAGCCAGGTGTCAATCCCAATGGCTTGTGCTGACGATGATAAGCCAGCTAAGTCAGGGGTAGAGGCTAGAAGGGAAGATGACAGCGAGATCAGATCGACCCGGTTCCAGTTCCGGGCCCAGGTGTTTTTTTCCCGCGAGATCCTGGATGGTAAAGTAAGATGAAGAGTGAAGAAAATGAAGGCGTGATCGGACCATGGACAAGGGACACTGATACCGAAGAGATAAGATAGTTAAGGGGCCAAACTTGGTCGAGCTCATGTCCACCAATATGTGTGGGAACATGAATACGTGAGACAAAATTTAACGACTGGAGCAGATCGATAAATTGTTTCGATGCCTGGCATTCAGACGGATCGTTGGGCCAATAATTAAAGTCCCCCAATATAAGGATGGAGGCATGATTGACCGTCAGCGTGGCCACTAGGTCCTGAAAAGCTGTTATAAAGTGAGGAGTGTTCTGAGGGGGGCGATATGTAAGTAGGCAAATAAGAGGAGGGGAAGAGATGTCAGAGCGGGCTACAAGATACTCGACAGAGTCAATACCTGACCTCATAGTGACGCCATTCCAGATGGAGTGGGGGCTGTTTTTTTCCAAGAAAAGACTCCAGACCTATGTTGCTAGTTGCGTATGCCAGCCGGTCACTCATGGCCTGGAAAACACGATACTCGCAAATTGAGAAGGAGGCCCTTGCAATTCATTGGGAGTGCAAACATTTCCATCTTTACCTCTATGGGCACAAGTTCACTGTGGTAACTGCCCACAAGCTGTTAGAAACACTCTTTGATGGCACCTCAAGCAATTCTCCTCCAAGGATAGAATGTTGGGCAGTGCAACTGAAACTCTACAGCTTCACAGTCATATCTTCCTGGACTGAGGAATCCAGCAGACAGCCTGTCCCAGCATCCTTAGCCGCAGCCATAGGATGAGAGAGGCAACTCAGTGGCGGCCAATGAATTTATGAGCATGGTAGGGAGAGCGGCTTGCACCAAAGCCATGTCCCTAGAGGATATTACGGTGGTGACAGCTGAGGATAGTACGTTACAGAAGGTCATCAAACCCATTCAAAACAGCCAGTAGAAGCATATTCTTAAAGGGGTGAAGAAATGTAAACCCAAGGTGCATATGATGATGAAAAATCTCAGCATGGCTCCAGAAGAAGTAAACTTAAGAGGACAGCGGCTAGTAGTGCAACAGTTGCTGTGGGGGTTGAGTGGTGGACCTAACACATCAAGGACATGAAGGAGCCGCCAAAACTCAGGGAAAAGTTGTGGTTCCCTAGTATGCATGCCCAGGCAGACGAGAGGGTACAGACCTGCCATCCCTGTTACATTCAAGCCGCAGCAGCTTTGCTAGAGTCCATTATAACTGATAATGCCAGTAAGGAACCGTGAGAGAAACTAAATATGGACTTTGGCTGTTTCCCAAACGGACACCATGACCACCGAAAACGTAAAACCCCTTCAGGAGAAAGTAATGGCCATGTTTGGCTTACCCCGAGAGATAAAGACTGACAATGGTCCACCATTCAACAGCCAAGAGGTTAAGGCATACCTTGTACAATTAGGAATGACACACCAGAAAATCACACTCCTGTGGCTTCAGGCCAATGGTGAGGCAGAACTTTAAATACAACGCTACGCACTGGCACAGCACTCAGATTATGGCAGGAGCAACTCTGTGACCTCTGCTGTGCTGTGAGCCACCCAGACTCTACTTGACTTTTATGAAAAGAAAATAGAAGTCTCAACAACACTTGCATGAGGCTCTCATGGCCGCGCTTATGTTTATTGTTTGGCTTTTACCTGTAAATAGCAGTCCTTCCCTTTTGCACCCTTCCAGTTACCAATACATGATGCTCCAGTCCGGTGCCATTGAAGCAGGGAGTGAAACACTAATAGGGGAGGTAGCACTGGCTTCAGGATTGTGTTCTAAACAAGTACTCCACTCCGGGGGCATGTGTTAGCAGGATTTACTATCCTCTCTCGCCAACCTTTCTTTTCAGTATTGTACTGTAATTGTAGCTGTTGCTCCGTTGTCTTGCAGCATATAAAGCAAGCTTTCTTTAGGTTGGTGTTTTAAAGTTTACTGAATTGGTTTTGTATAGCGCTTTTTGTGACTATTTCTGTTTGTTTGTCTATAAGAGTGGGTTAGACAGGATTTTATTTGTGTAAAATGTAAGATGTATGCACATTAGAGGAGGGCGAGCAAACAAGTGAACAAGGAGAGCCAATGGTCTGACTTTGCTCTAAGAGCCAGTGAACGAGCCTTGTAAATATTGGCATATGAATCATTCAACAAACATATTATAACATGACAAAGTATTTTCGAAATTCAAAAACGTATATTCTGTAACATGCAGAGTTCCATCGTATTATATAAGATGATATAACTAGGAGGCATTTATTCAACGTTATAGTACTTAAACATGAATTTAGCAACAATCCTGCCCTCCAACCACCGACGACAATGCCACTAGTGAACTAAGAGGCAAGGCAATGTGTATTCTACATGTAGCCTAGATCCTTATTAGACACATGGGCCAACACTATAGACTACTAAATCAAACACAAGAGGTATTTTGTGCAGACCACATCCTGAACTCATAGATTTGAAGGTGCCTCTCTTTTATGGTATCCTAAAGAACAAGCATTGGAAATGCAATAGGTCTCGGATTTATTTGAGTTAGAGCTAATGGCATTGTAAATGGCAATGTGTTTTAGCCATGTGTTATGGAGTGTATGCATGTGGTGTGTAGTGGAATTATGTGGGTTGGATTGGAATTGTTAGTTGTGGAGTTGTGTGGCGTGAAATTGTGTGGTGTGGAGTGTATTTGTGTAGTGAAATGATGTGGCATGGTAGAATGCTGTGGGTAGTAATTATGTGGTATTGAGTTTACTGGAATTGTGTGGAGTGGGATTGTGTGGTATTGAGTGTAATTATATGTAATTGTATTTGTGTTGTGGAATGGTATGTGGTGGAGTTTAATTATGTGGTGTGCTGTAGAATGTTGTGGCATGATGTGGAATTCTGTATGTGGTGTGTTGTGTTATTGTGTTGTTGAGTTGAATTATGTGGATTGATGTCAAATTATGTGGAGTGGATTTGAAACAAGCCCTGTGGTGGTGTCTTAATCTGCTCTTCTTAAAGTGGATTCATTAATGAGCTGCAGTGGTGTGTCTCCGTCATCAAAGATTATACATGCTCTTTGAAGATTCAGTGAGGCTAAACATAACCTGCAAATGAATGACCAATCATCACCACGGCGGTGGTATGTAGCGGCTCACACAGAGTGGGCATTGGGGAAGGCTACTGTAGGCATTGGCTTCTGGCCACGAGGATCTCTTTACACTGTTCTACCTTCAGAGTGGACACTGCTCGGAGCCTCAATCTGCTAGGATTTCACACCGGTCACCCATGTTAGACTTCAGAGCCTCGCCTTCAAACCATGAGTAGATGATTGTGTACAAAGGGCATTTCTACTCTTATAAAAATGATCTCTTCCTTTATTTTCAAGCTGAAAGTTTCATCTTTTCAGAAGAACAGCCTCTGATCACACTCCACCTTTCCACGTAGCGCCCACGACAACGTTCATACCGTGCTCGTAAACAATACAGAGACAGAGGCGTATTTAACGTTCCAACACCAGATGTTTGTAAAACATAAACCTCTAATCGCAAATTGGAAATCATATTTGCAAAATGCTTGAAATTAGGAATGATAATATATGCAGGGAGAAAGAAAACACCAGATTGCTCTCAACAGCACAATTCACATTAATGGTAAAATGTGATACATCAGTCGGCAGCGTTTGTTAAGCATGTACCAAGTCCAGGCGGAAACCCGCGAGTCTCCTCTTCTCACGAAGGGCTCTGTAGCACAGTCCGTGACGGCTTCTTTGAAATGTGGCACTGAAAGCGATTGCTATAGAAAAACAATGCAACGGTCTCGCCTTTGCAAAAGTTAGAGCTATTGGCATTGTAAATTACAAAATTTGTATGTATGTGTTGGTTTTGAAAACAGATGAATAAATGGCATTGTCATTTGCAATGCCAATAGCTTAATCTCTGACAAATGCGAGACCTATTGCATTTGCACACACACAGAGCCACACACACACACACACCCAGCCACACACACACACAGCCACACAGAGCCAGACACACACACACAGCCACACTCACAGAGCCATCCACACACAGACCCACACACACAGAGCCAGACACACACACACACAGCCACACACACAGACACACACACAGAGCCACACACTCAGAGACACACACACAGAGACACACACACACACAGAGCCAGACACACACACACACAGCCAGACACACACACAGAGGCAGACACACAGACACACACGCACACACAGAGCCACACACACACACAGAGCCACACACACAGCCACACACACAGCCACACACAGAGCCACACACACACACACAGCCACACACACACACACACACACACACACACACACACAGAGCCACACACACACACACACAGAGAGCCACGCACAGCCACACACACATAGAGCCACACACACACAGAGCCACACACACACAGCCATGGTACTGCGATGGGCTACACGTGTGAGCTGCCTGACGGATATAAATGAGCAAGGCTGTTTGTGAAGGCGCCCCCGTCCCTAACAACTGCAGTCAGTCTCACAACAGATCCCTTGGGAAAAATACATTTCATCTGCAAAATACATTTCAATGACTCCCTTCATTGCAATCTTTGAATATTTATCGGAGTAAACCACTGTTCAGCAACTAGACGGCACCTTCTACTTATTCTACTTATCCATTGGCTATGTTGGAGAAAGTTGCTTTCTTCATTCCTGACTAGGAAAAACATTGAAATAGGACAGGAAGTCCGTTTTTATATATGTAAAACTGAGGAAAGACATAGTTGTAATTCACGCTTGCATAATTGTAGATTAATCCTGGTTGCCAGCAATGTTAAATAGCAATATTTGCATGCATTCTTTTTTTTTTACTAAGTGTGCCTATTTCAGTGACATCCGGGTTCGGAAATTCATCGGGTAAAACTCTTCCCACTCTAGGTCAAGTAGTGGAAGATTCACACGCTGTCAAAATTCTTTACGATTTTAAAATAATTCTGTGCAACGAAAATACAAAATCTACCATACATGAGTCTTTTATAAAAAAAAACTCTCTACCGATTCCAATAAACAAATTGGTCCTAACAGTGAACCAAGCAACGCGCCTATTGCTTCACAGGGGGCTGTTTGACAATCACGTTCAAGCTTTAGGTCAGAGACAGCAGCAGCATAATAGAACATTTCTTTTAAGCACAGTCACGACCTATCTCCCTGACAGTTCTTTTCACGGTCGCACTTCAAGATTCTTTCTTTAGAAAAGCTGATGTTAAAAAAAATAACAGAAAACAAACGTATTTTGCTTTTACGCTTCACATAAACTTGGCTTTGCCCAGCACCCAACCCATACCTTACTAGGGAAGTGACTTCACATCCTTTGACATCAAGCACAGCTCAAAGATGGGGGAGGGGATAGGAAAACAGAAATCAACAGAACCTGCTTCAAATTTGAGCTATTCTCTAGATCTGCTAAATGCCGAAGAAAATCACAATGGTGCAACACATTCCTAGCTGCCAAAAACAGTGTAAGGTTGACTCTGTCATATAGACTTCCTGCATGTTATGTACAGCTCTCACAATGGCCATGTAGTCACCACACAGTCCCTGAACACTGCCTCGCGCAGCAGCTCGCCTCTGATGTGTGGCAGGGCCACAGGCTGGAAGGGCCCATTGGACCCGGCGGCATTGACCACCATTCTGCTGCTGGCCTTGTTACATGTCAATATTGAGAACCCAGCGGGAGAAGCGGTGCGATAATCCTCAGGGCGAGGAACCGGCCTCCATTTTAGATTTTAAAAAAAGGACTGAAACCAAAGCTCTTTGCAGCTGGAGGGAACTAGCTAGTTAGTGATGCAAGCAACAGAAAGCGGGATTGGCTGACGGCAGCGACTCAAAATGACACTAAAAACTGCAAATAGAAAAATATTTCCGATTAGCTGGGTAGGGCGCCCATGTGTGTGGTTGCAAAGGGGCTATGTGTCAATCACCATTCACTTTAACTTTTAATCCGAGGCTTTTACGCTTTTCAGGAAGTGAATTTTAAAACGGCCGTGTAAACAAGGAATACCTTGGCATATTGTTTTGGACCGTCTATAATGTTCGTATATCCAGTGACAATTTGTGAAAGTTGTTCTTCTGGTTTTGATAAAATAGTGTACACACATGCCCGTTCTTTAAACGGGTGGTACGCTGCTCATCCGTTTCGCGTAGTTCTCAGAGGCATAAAAGGTATGGGCCGCCGCCTGGGCTCTGGGCTAGAGCGCCAGAGTGCCCTGTCTGCTGTTTTGCCTGTGGACTGAAGGATAGGACGGGGGAGGAGGGCGGGCACTGGGGAAAGGTCCTGTAAAGAAAAAATAGCCGCGAGTGGTGCGCGCGTGCGCGCCACTGCCAGCATATGTCTTCAATTATTGCGGCCGTGTCTGGCCGCGATAATTGAAGACATATGGGCTTTGGTGCGCGTAACGGACACCAATAGGCCATAGGCGGAGGTACGCAACCGCCTATGGCCTATTGCGTGTCCTGTTAAAAGACAGCACGCACCCAAAGCCCAATGAAAATGGACCTAGGAAACACGCACGAGCCGTGTGGAATCTCTAGGTCCATTTTCAAAACCCCGAGAAAAGGACTCTGGCTGCGCAAACACTGCTCCGAGTGTACGCTAGGCCGAGACCTAAAAAGGAGGTTCAGTTTAATACATTTTTTAACCAACTTGGTCAAGCTGGGCAGTAAGGATTGAACTCGCCCTGAGGAAAATTTAAATTATGCCAGCGCAATTTGCGTACATTTGGGAATTTCATGCAATGCTTGTTACTCGATATTCCCAAAATTACTCCATTACACTACTTTGCGTAATTATGCACCATTCGCAGTAAACATGTGTAGCGAAATGCACCATTCAATGTACAAATTTACTGCCAGCACAAATGACCAACAGAACAAGAGTGGCTGTTGTCTACTGTGCTTTGTTTAAATGCATCTTAGGTGCATTTAATGATTAAATACAGAGAAAAACGACTGATTTACATTACATATAATTATGTATACTTTTGCTGAAATGTTACATGATTACACAAAAACAAATTATGCAAAGTTCTCACAGCACTAAATTGAAGCCAGGGTATATAGTTTTACATTGTGGAATTCAGACACTAGATAAGTATATTTTTCTCTCTCTTGTTTTACATCAAAGGTTATTCCTTTGTTTTGGGAGACTGAAGTCACATGAAAGGTTGACTTTTTCGAAGCTTTAGGGCTCATGATAACCTCGGACTGAGCCAGAAACAAGCATCTGGCTCAGCTTTCAATGGCTTGCCCACCTCTAATGCACGTTTACTGGATATGTGATGAAATGTCTTTTGAAGGCTTACCTCAAACATACCCAAACCAGATAACATATTTTGATAGTCTTTGTATGTGAATTAAATGGCATTTTTAGTGGTATCAGTCCAGCCTGATTTCAATTAAAAGATGCAGACACCAGTTGTGGGGATCCTGGGAGAAGGACTAACATGATGCATGTTCTGTTTCACATGAAAAGTTTTCACAATAGGGGAATCCCAGTTGATTGCCTTTCCTTTTAGCAAGAGATGCAACTCGGTTTCAAGACTCTATCTTTAGTCATTAGCCTCCAAGAGGCAAACTATGATAGAGTGTATTGGGGAGATCAAGACCAGCATACTAACCCAATTAATGTGAACCGAGGAGTCCGTCAAGGGTATGTGTTGGCACCAACTCTCTTTTCCCTCTATTTAAATTATGTAGTCCAATTCTTGTCTCTCCATCCTGCTGACGCCCCCTGCTGGGGGGAGGGGGGTGACCCTTCTATTTGTGTACAACACCTTGTTTGTGTCTAAAACACCAGGGGGCCTTCAGACATTGCTAAACCGGTTCAAGGATTTCTGTGACTTGCGGGCCTTGAGATCAACACACAACGAAGACCAAATATATGGTGATAAAGTCCCATAAATGCTATAGGGGGAGACCTACGCTCAGCGGGGTCTTGGTTGAGAGGTTAAACACTTTTGACTATTTGGTCATGAAATTACCTGATAGTATGTCTTGGAAATCTCATGTGACCAAGATGTCCTTGAAACATAAGCAAATTGTTGGTGCATTATTTAAGGAACATCGCACATCGACCAGCAAACCAGTCACAGCTGCCCTACAGATCTAGAATTCCAGATCTATGATACCAAAGCTGTTAGCTTTGTCCTTTTTTTCTTTTCTTTTGAAATATGTTTCTATTATTTCCAAAACACAACAATATAATCATTATCAGTATGTGTAGGCTAGCAGATACTCATTCAAGGATAATATAATATGGTTGTGCCGAAGCGCAACTGACAGAGCCATAACCAACATATACTGTATTCCACTCTTCAATGCGATGGTATCATATGTTAACGAGATCATTGAAAGCAAATATATTAGTAGCAACCAATTGTCATTGAGGATAATGTAATAGACATTCCTGCCTCATATTTGATGCTACTACACAAACTTCCCTCACTCCATCTTATCCCTCCCCCTCCCCGGCGTATCACACATAAACAATTATTATGCTAACATCAAGGTGTATCACGAGTGAGTACAATTAAGGTATTCTGCATCAATCATCAGAAAAATCCCTCAATGCCAGAGGCTTCTATAATCAGGGACACAATGGGTGCATGCATCAAATTATAGAATATACAGTGATCAGGTCAAATCGGCTGGGTCAACAGCGACAGAGTTCTCGGCTAGATCAGTGTCTGGGATTTTCAACAAGACTACAAAGTTTTCCCAAACCATCGCTGCTTCCAGAGCTTTCTCACTATTTGCCCGTTTAGCTAGCTTTCATCTAACGGTTCCTTCACACTCCACCTATTTAAGGAGGTCAGTCTTCCATCTCTGAACACTTTGGCCCTTGTTGAACTTCCAATGTGCTGTAATGTTTAGCCAAGAGAAGGCCCAAGTCCAAAAACATGCTAGTAACCTTGTTCTTGGATGTATGGGGGAACCAGTGCTGCAGACAAAGGTCTATAGTAGGCTCTACATCTCTATCCGTGACTTCATGCAGCAGTGTAACAACCTCTTCCCAATAAGTCCCAAGCTGGGGGCAAGCCTACATCATATGACGAAAATCTGCATCATCCGTGTTGCAGCGTGGGCACGTTGCCGAATTCGTGTTGAAATAGTTATTAATTTTGACTGGGTTGGGGTACGTCCTGTGTAAATGCACCAGTTGGAAACGGGCATTTTTAGATCTTTTCCACACCCGTTCAACTAGCCCAGCCCATACTTTCTCAGGAATCTCTTCGCCTAAGTCCTCCTCCCATTTCTGTCGTAGTGTCAGTATTGGAGTCAGTCTCTCCTGTGTCATACGCCTATAAAGACAGGTGCCTGCCTTAAAGTCTTCTGCTGCAAATACTACATACTGGCAGACCATTGAGGTTCATTCAGCCCCTCTCCCCAATAAATGGCCACAATGAGCACCGAATGAAGCAGAAAGTCCCCGCGAGACAGGCCGTATCGTTCCTGCAAAGCACCGAAGGGAAGCAAGGTGTTGTCCTCATATAAATCCCTTGTGTAGTCAGACCCTTCTCCGTCCAATCAGTCTGCATGGTCCAGTTACCCCCATGTGGTAGAGCAATACACATGGCCATGGGGATCTCAGAGGCATAAGGACACACAATCTGCTCTCTCCTCTGACTACTGTTCCAAAAAAGCCGAAACGTCCGCAGTTCATTAGAAAATGACTTAAACCGTAACAGCAATTATAAAACAATTTGGGACAGTAAGCTTTGCCCTTTATGGAACGGAATTGTGGGGGTTTGCAAAAATAGATGTCTTGTCTAGAACTGAAGATACAATTTTGAGGAGCTTGGTGCTCTTAACTCCAAGTACATCACTCCATCCCTTGAAGTTGGATTTGAGCAGGAAATCCATAACTGACAAGGCAAAGTTACACCCAACCCCTGGTATTTTGGAAGAGAATTATGTCTGCCTAGAATTGCTTCCATAGTCTATAATATTAAGGGAAGCCAGTACTTTGGACAAGCCCTACAAGATAGCGTGTATAAGTAATGTGAAGAAATTGCTACTCGACACTGGGCTGTGATATACCTCGGACAACTCTGTTTCTGACTCCTTTCCCTCGATAGAGCTCGTGTAAACGTGTAACTGGGAAAGAGTAGCACAAATAGAGATTTGCAATTCATCTTGTGGGCAAATTACCAGAGAGTTCTTCGATTTGAAATCAGTCCATATGCTGGAACATTATTTAGACATAATCCAGGTACTGATTGATAGAAAGCTTTTTATCCATTACAGGATTGGTACACTTCCTCTGAACACCTTTACCAGTAGTTGGCACCCTAATTTGTAGCCAACTGGGTTATGTTCTGGTTGTAATGCTGAATAATTGTTGTAGAATCCCCATGTCCTTGGAGTATGTCCCCTGGTCACTGTATTATGGTCTCCTGTAATGAGGCTTGTTCCTCTAAAATAAAGTATTTATCACACTCGTTAGTTGGTTCTTTCAATGTTAATTTGTATTTCATTCTGGGGAAATTGTACTTCATCTCCCGCCACAATGCAGTTTACTTCACATCATCTTTAATTTTCAAAAACTCCCAATACATTTCAGCCAAAGCAGGCCTTCGTCTTGGGAATATCTATAGGTGAAAAGGAATGGCCACTCAATGTATAAAGGTCACAGAGTCCTAAATCTATTTTTAGTGTGGTGAACACGCTTGGTGCCCGGTTAAAATGATAGGTGAATGTTCTTGAGTTTTATCTAAACGAACAAACATCGTTTAGTGTGCCTGTCATACTTTCCGTCCTAAAACAATATTTGGTGTAGTGAACAAGGTTGGTGCCCGGTTAAAATGATAAGTGAATGTGCTTGTATTTTCTCTAAACGAACAAACATCGTTATATGTGTCTGTCATGCTTTCCGTGGGTGTGATGAACTTGGTGAAATGAAAATAAAGCGTATATGTTAGCATTTCTGATTCGGTGTTATAGGTGCACAGGCGGCGCTTCACATATTAATTCATGCGTATCAGATGGCCCGTAGACAATAACATGCTGAGTTCTACGTGACTTTATTACGTTAATATGTTAAACGCGTAAAACTAACTTAATAGATTTGGAGCATGTTCGTGAAAGTTCAATGCCTTCTGAGTGGTGTTGAAATGAACACGGAAGTGGTCCCGTGTATTTAGAAGGTTACGTGCCAACGTTAGTAATGAAATTAGAAATTGGACTGAAACAAGTGTAGTGAAGTGGTGTGTCAGCGGGTCGACGTGACTGACAGTGGTTAAGTGAAAAACTTACTCTGAAGTATTGCATGATGCTATGCAAAGACGAAACAAATTAAAACAAAACAAAATCATCATGTTACTGTGAAATGAATAAACCATTACGAGTTAATCATAGAAACCATTGCCATGATTATCAATAAAAGATATGAACAGTTCAAGCTACATGCATATGGTAGTACTGGAATGGTCGGTGTAAAGGAATGGTTGCAGTAAAGGGATCAATCAGAGATAGCATTGCTATTCCATCCGATCGTTCATTCCTAAGGGTTTCCTGGAATTTAATGTGCGGATCCAGTGATTTTCGCAGTGTGTTATGATTGTCTCTTCCTTCATTTCTGGTTATCACTTCTAATATACAAAATTTCAGTTGGCTAATGTTGTGTCCTGCTTCAATTAAATGACTTGCTACTGTAGATTTGAGGTTTTTAGTTCTTGTATTACTTTTATGTTCATTAATACGGATTTTTCTTTCGGTTTGTCCTACATACATTTTTCCACAAAGGACACTCTAGCAGATATATTACATTTGATGTGTTGCATGTTGCTGTTACTTGTAGTTTGGTTTTGTGTCTTTTCATTGGATGTGTTAAGTATGGACCAGTGATGATATTGTTGCAATTATTGCAATTCCAGCAAGCTATGGTTCCTCGGTGTGCAATGTTTCTTTGTATGGGTTTTTGATGATTTCCCCCAAATATTTTGCTCTGGTATATGCAAAGGTTGGTTCCTGATCGAAAATGTGATTGAAATCCGGTTCTAGTTGCAGTAATGGCTAGTGTTTTCAGATTATTCTTTTGTAATATCTGCTTTTTAGTGGAGTATTTGGAGACTGCTGTTATACGCTTGTGTGGTTTTTTCTTTGGGTAACAACAGTATTTCTCTGTTGATCATTTTGCACCGATTGTCAGCTTGTCAGCTACATGTTCTGAAAACCTCTTTTTCTGAATCTTTGTAGCATTTTTTTGAAACGTGTTTCTCTGACGTCTGGATTAGATACTATTTACATAACTCTCAATAGTTGAGTGTAGGGCATGTTGTTCTTTAGTGCTGGTTGATGGAAACTCCCATACAGAAGAGTGTTGTTTCTACCCGTTTCCTTTCTGTTTAAATCTGTTTCAAATCCATCATCTGTTTTGGTTATCTTAACATCTAAGAAATTGATTGATTCCTCCTGAATTTCATGTGTAAATTGAATCCTTTCGTCTATCTGGTTTGATTTTGTGATTTGCTCTCTGAGTTCTGTGGATGTACCTTTCCATAGGATGGAGATGTCCTCTATGAATTTTACGACTAGTTTCAGATGAGTTTGCCATTCTGGTACTGATAGTATATGTTGTTCTTCAAAATTCCCCATGAAAATATTTGCGTATGTAGGTGCAGCACAGTTGCCCATAGAAGGCCCAGTCTTTTGAAGAAACCAGCTGGTTTTCCATTTAAATAGCTATGTAGTAGGGTGAATTGTAGTAATTCCATCAAAAAGACTTTGAGATCTTCGTCTTAATTGCTTTGTAATAAGGCTTGTTCCATGGCTTAAATGCCCAATTGGTGGGGTATAGAAGTGTACAGCGATGTTACATCTATTGTGCACAATAGTGTGGTCTCCTCTTTTGTTCCATAAAGTTTGATCTGAAAATCTGTGGTGTCTTTGATATATGTTTTTAATTTAGAAACCAACAGTTGTAAATGACGGTCCATATATTTGCCCACTGGTTCGGTCAGACTTCCTTTTGTGGAGACTATGGGCCTGGGGTTGGTGTTAATCAGATATTTTTTGACTTTCTCATTGATGGTTCCCATGTCATATGCTTTGTGGACAATATTTTTCAGTACTGTCATAAATTGTTCGGTTGGGTTGCAGTCTAGTTTCATGTATGTGTAGTCGTCTGATAGATGTATGACAATTTGTTCCTCGTGGTGGTGTGTATTTAACAACACCAAAGCTCCTCCTTTGTGAGCCTTTTGGCACGTGATGTTTGTTTTGCTTGCTATTGAGCTTAAAATGCCCAGTTCTTTTTGCATCAAGTTGTTGGGTTTCAATTGTTTTCTGAAGTTACGTTTTGATAAATCTTGTTTAACAAGTGCCTCGAATGTGTCCAATCTCTTGTGGCTGATCAGCGCCATATAAGTGCTTTTCACTTTTAATCCTTTTAGTTGATCTTCTGTGGTAGTTGATGTACTTTCGTTGGCAACATTTTTGGAGAAGTGTCGTAAGCGTAGTTTTGTCATCAGTTTGAACAGGCTAATATCTATTTCCAAACTGTTGGTATGTGCTGTTGATACAAAATCTTGGAAGACATTAATAATCAATTAACAAAACATGCTCAAGAATTAAGGAAAGAAAAATACGCAAATTTCGTAGAGATACAATTGACTATAAATTGGGGGAAGTCTATACATGGGCTGAGATACACGCCAAACGGAGACAAAACAAGCCATACAATCCATTGCATCAACATCAACAATAACAACTGTTCCATTATTAGAATCAAGCCACGCCGTGGGGAAGGACCCAGGTGGAGCCAGAGGACAAGAAAAGGAAACAGAGAAAGAACCACCTCAGACCCGTACAACAACATCCAAGAAGGACAAGAACAAGAAAGGGTCACAACGGATAACCTAGTTATTAACATCTCAGAATATCGTTTCTCAAGCTTGGAATTGAAAACATTACAAAAAGGCACTTCATTTGTACCAACAACACATACCAACAGTTTGGAAATAGATATTAGCCTGTTCAAACTGAAGAGAAAACTACGCTTATAACACTTCTTCGAATATGTTGCCAAAGAAAGTACATCTACTACCACAGAAGATCAACTAAAAGGATTAAAAGTGGAAACACTTATATGGCGCCGATCAGCCACAAGAGTTTGGACACATTCGAGGCACTTGGTAAACAAGATTTGTAAAAACTTTACTTCAGAAAACAATTGAAACCCAACAACTTGACGCAAAAAGAACTGGGCGTTTTAAGATCCATAGCAAGCAAAACAAACATCACCTGCCAAAAGGCAGACAAAGGAGGAGCTTTGGTGATCTTAAATACACACAACTGAAAGGAAGATATGGTCATACATCTACCAGACGACTACACATACATGAAACTAGACTGCAACCCAACCGAACAATTTATGACAGTACTGAAAAACATTGTCCACAAAGCTTATGACATGGGACCCATCAATGAGAAAGTAAAAAAATATCTGATTCACACCAATCCCAGAAGCCCTACCATATACATGGTACCGAAAATACACAAAAGCATTACCAATCCTCCTCTCCTGCCCATAGTCTCCACAAAAGGAAGTCTGCACGAACCAGTGGGCAAATATCTGGACAGTCATTTACAACTGTTGGTTTCTAAATTAAAAACATATATCAAAGACACCACAGATTTTCTGATCAAAATTCATGGAACAATCAACACAAAAGAGGAGACCACACTATTGTGCACAATAGATGTAAATTTGCTGTACACTTCTGTAACCCACCGATTGGGCATAGAAGCCATGGACCAAGCCTATTACAACAAAGCGATTATGACGAAGATCTCAAAGTCTTTTTGGTGGAATTACTACTATTCAGCCTTCTACATAGCTATTTTGAATGGAAAACCAGCTGGTTTCTTCAAAAGACTGGCCCTTATATGGGCAACTATGCTGCAACTACATACGCGAATATTTTCATGGGTAATTTTGAAGAACAACATATACTATCAGTACCAGAATGACAAACTCATCTGAAACTATTTCTAAGATTCATAGAGGACATCTTCATCCTATGGAAATGTACATCCATAGAACTCAGAGTGCAAATCACAAAATTAATTCAGATAGACGAAAGGATTCAATTTACACATGAAATTCAGGAGAAATCAATGAATTTCTTAGATGTTAAGATAACCAAAACAGATGATGGATTTGAAACAGGTTTATACAGAAAGGAAACAGATAGAAACAACACTCTACTGTACGGGAGTTTCCATCAACCAGCAATAAAGAACAACATGCCCTACACTCAACTATTGAGTTATAAGAATAGTATCTAATCTAGACATGAGAGAAACACGTATCAAAGAAATGCTACAAAGATTCAGAAAAAGAGGTTATCCAGAACATGTACTAGATCAAGCTGACCATCGATGCAAAATTATCAACAGAGAAACACTGTTGTTACCCCAAAAAAAACCCACACAAGAGCGTATAACCGTAGTCTCCAAATACTCCACAAAAAGTGGGAACTAGAAAAGGATAATCAAAAAACATTGGCCAATATTACAACTAGAACCGGATTTAATCACATTTTCGATCGGGGACCCATTTTTGCATATACCAGAGCACAAAAATTGGGAGAAATAATCGAAAATCCCATCAACATACAAAGCAACACTGCACACCGAGGAACCATAGCTTGCTGGAAATGCAATATTTGCCACAATATCATCACGGGTCCATGCATAACACATCCAATGAAAGTACACAAAATCAAACTACAAGTAACAGCAACATGCAACACATCGAATGTAATATATAAGCTAAAGTGTCCTTGTGGAAAAATCTAAGTAGGACAAACCAAAAGAAAAATCAAAATCTGTATCAATGAACATAAAAGTAATATTAGAACTACAAACCTCAAAACTACAGTAGCAAGTCATTTCATTGAAGCAGGACACAACATCAGCCAACTCAAATTTTATATATTAGAAGTAATAAACAGAAATGAAGGAAGAGACAATAAAAACACCCTGTTACATTGTGAAAATCACTGGATCCGCATATTAAATTCCATGAAACCCTTAGGAATAAGCGATCGGATTGAATATCAATGCTATCTCTGATTGATTCCTTTACCGCAACCATTCCTTTACAGCAACCATTAGAGTAGTACCATATGGATATATCTTGAACAGTTCATATCTTTTATTGATAATCATGGCAATGTTTCTATGATTAACCTGTAATGGTTTATCCATTTCACAGTAACATGATCATTTTTTTTGTTTTAATTTGTTTCGTCTTTGCATAGCATCATGCAATACTTCAGAGTACTTTTCATTTAACCACTGTCAGTCACGTAGACCCGCTGACACACCACTTCAATACACTCGCTTCAGTCCCATTTCTATTTTCATTATCAACTTTGGCACGTAACCTTTTATATACACGGGACCACTTACGTGTTCGTTTCAACACCGCGCAGAAGGCATTGAACTTTCATGAACACGCTTCAAATCTATCAAGCAAGTTTTACGCTTTTAACATATTAACGTAATAAAGTCACATAGAACTCGGCATGTTATTGCCTACGAGCAACCCGATACTCATGAATTCATATGTGAAGCGCTGCCTGTGCACCTATAACACCGAAGCAGAAACGCTAACATACATGTTTTATTTTTATTTCTCCAAGCTCATAACATCCACGGAAAGCATGACAGGCACATAACAATGTTTGTTCGTTTAGAGAAAATACAAGCACATTCACTTATCATTTTAACCAGGCACCAAGCTTGTTCACTACACCAAATATTGTTTTAGGACGGAAAGTATGACAGGCACACTAAACGATGTTTGTTCGTTTAGATAAAACTCGAGCACATTCACCTAATATTTTAACCGGGCACCAAGCATGTTCTCCACACTAAAAATGTTTCAGGACTCTGTGACCTTGATGCATCGAGTGGCAATTCCTTTTCACCTATAGATATTCCCCAGACGAAGGCCTGCTTTGGCCGAAAAGCATTGGGAGTTTTTAAAAATGTAAGATGATGTGAAGTAACATGCATTGTGGCGGGAGATAAAGTACAATTTCCCCAGAATTAAATAAAAATTAACATTGAAAGAACCAACAAACGAGTGCGATAAAAACTTTATTTTAGAGGAACAAGTCTCATTACCGGAGACCATAATGCAGTGCCCAGGGGACATACCCGACGGACATGGGGATGCTACAATAATTATTCAATAGACACGCTCCAACTCGGAGAGTGATACCCAGGAGCACGTAAAACCGGAGGAATTTCATAATTAAAACAGTGCAGTGCACGTACCACACGTATCCTGGTTGTAATGCTGCCAATGAATTTGCCACTCACATAGTCTTTGCCTGTCCACCTTATGTGCTTCCACGAGCTAAGTGAATTAAACCAATCTGCAGTCAGCTGGGAACGCGCAACCATGAATCTCCTCTTCGAGTATTAAGATGGGACGCCAGACCCTCATTTGCCTGCGCTGTCACCAAATCTTTAGGACATATGCGTGGCATCAGGAGGAAAACTTAAATGTTTTAATGGAATATTTATGTTTTTATAGTTGACAATTGAATATAAATAGATGTTATCTCCCAATAGTCAATTGCTTAATGTTTTTTCTATTATAGCTGGCATTTTAGAGTTAACTTTTAGACTTTAATTGTAGAATACATTTCATTGTGACAAGTGAGTGATACTACAATGTATTTTGAATACTGTATATGTTTCATCTATTTATTTCTTATTGTATTTAACTGTATTTCCAGCATTGATATGGAAACTTTTATAGCATGAATGCTGAAATAAAGTTATCAAATATATGTATGTGTGTTTATGTCAGAATATGTATATATATATATATATATATATATATATATAGTATTAAACATCAGTGAAATGTATTTAATTTACATTATATTAATGAAATATATTACAATATATATGATTTAGAGATATCTTCAAATTATATATATATTAAGAAACAATATTTTGAATGTTTTTTAAATATATTAGCATGACACTATCTTTTTTTTCAATATTTTTGTGCTTACCATTATAAGGATAGGAAATCGATATTTTTGTCAACGAAATTCTTGACACAATATGTCTGTTATACAATATTGTTCCTTCTGATATTTTGTCGGTGATCCCTGCTGAAGACGACCACAAGATCGAGAAAGGCCAGAGGCCACATCTAGGTAAGCACAAAAGAAAGACCAGTGGAGATATGGAGACCTGCGTGTGTTTACTACCAACTCATATATCTTTCACACAAAGAAACGCCCGGGTCTATAAGGAGTTAGTTAAACCTAGTTTCATTAGGACAAATTACTCACCCATAAGAGGTGGCATGCTTCATCATTGGTATTCTCCTCACATCGTGACAGGAGATCACGGTGCAGGCTACAACTCCCTCTCTGAGAAGGAGGAGCTCTTCAAATGGTTTAAGAGATTAGTAGAAGCCCTAAGGTGAACTGAAGGGTGGTGAGGCTCACAGAGCTTGCAAAATGTGAACAAAAGAGTGATTAAAACTGACTCCAGACAACGTACAACTTTATTCTTGTGTGGCTGGGTCAGGATTAAAAAAGAAAGAAGGGACACTGCAGCGGTCAACTGACCCTGCTTCCGTGTTTCACTAGTTATTGGTCAACATGTTTCTGCTAACTAGACCCTCAGAAGAAGTGTATTGACATTCAACAGGACCTCGAAGTATCGCTTCTGCTCAAATAACGTGCTCATAAAGAAGAGTATACAAAACCGATAAGTGGTCCACAGTGAGTTTCAAAAGTGGATCCACTGCATTACAACCTGCAATGGTCGATGTTGTGCACTCTGTCTATAATCTGATGCCCCTGGAATGTCCGACCACCAGCAGGTTCAAGCTAGTGATGAGCTCAAGTTTTACGAACACATATTTGAGCAGAAGCTATACTTCAAGGACCTGATGAATGCCAATACACCTCTTCTGAGGGTCTAGTTGGCAGAAACATGTTGACTGATAACTAGTGACACACTAAAGCCCTAAATCAAACAGTGTTTATTCCAAAGTAGTCGGCAGCAAAGCAAAAATATAAAAGGCAATTGTCATTTCAACTGACCAGGGCTCACACTAGAAAACGGTCAGTTAAAGCAGTGCACTAAAAAGTTTGAAATTTTGCTCTGGTGTGCACACAGTTTTGTCTAATACAATTCAATTGTGAGAAGGTCATGCGACAGCAATTATTTAGTTTCATCAAAATCTTACCACTCATGTATGTGTCCAAACCTTTCCTCCAGAAAAGCACTAAGCAGCCTTAAAGGGGAGATATCATTCATAGCCACAACTACTTAGTCTGTTCTTTTCACAAAACCCAACTTCCTGTGCCTGATTTGAAAACAAGGTTACATGTACTAAAATGTTGAATGTATAACATGTAGCATCATGGTTCCTGGGCCTACCATTGACTAGTAAAACTATCAGCTGTTGCAACACTGTGTAAAGCTTTACATTAAAAGGAAACAATTGGTCTAACGTGCACCCAGTGAATGTGTGCATAACAGTGTATTTATAGTTACACACACGTCTCTTCATGGATATATTGAGCATAAAATATGTTTCCGCAATCTCCAACACCATCTTCACACACTTCTTTAACATCATCCGCATTACTGCCATTATGACATTCATTGCGTGCCTGTGTGTGTGGAATTGGTCCTGAGCTGCCCAAATCAGGATTATTTCCTTTACCACTTTCAAGCCACACACACTTATTCAATGTTTCATCCTTTTATGGCTCATGCTCTTCACTTCACCATACCCTTTACAAGGAGCAAAGCAGCTCTGTACCAAACGTTTCCATCATGTAGACTCACTGCAAAGACCCTGCCCTCTCATGGTACATGACAGAGCTTGACCAGTATCAGTATGAGAGGTCACTCTTTATAACGATAACATCCCTTTAAACAATTTTCAAAAATAACTTTGGAGAGACAAATATTGTGTGCATACAATTATATTCTTGTAGAGTATTATTTCCATACAACTGCAATCTTCTTTGTCAATTTTTAAGTATTAAATTTCTTATAAATGCTATGAATCTTGTTTAATCTCTTGTATATTTAATTCATATTCATGGACAATAATATTATGTTTTTGGTTTACCAAACTAATTTTTGAAAATTGATCAAGGGGAAGGATGTGTAGTATTGTGTATGGTGTTTTATGAATATGAATTGTCTACCTTTTATAACTCCACTGTAAGAGCAGAGCTTACTTGTGTTCTATGTGCTCTCATCTGTAGTGTCAGGGTTTGAGTGCCTAGAGCATTTGGAGGAATGGAGTGGAGTCATGTAGCTGGTATCAGATAGGTTTAATTAGATATAAATCTTCCTTGTGCAAAAATATTTTTGTATGGACTTCTTAGGCACACATGCTCCAGCCTCTACGCATTGGCTGTCACCAAAGACTTTGCCAACTTGAAACACGTTCAAAATTGTGTTGGCATTGGAAGTGTAGAAAATACAAATTCTAGGTGGTCAGACCCAGCTATTGTGTTTGTCAACACATCATACTATTAAAACAATTGGGAAAACAAATATTATTGACCGAAAAGCATTGGCAAACCACAACCCATTGTCTTTGCCCTGCTTGTTTAACCTGTTATCCCTTTCACCTCACGCTTTGTCTCTTTTTAACCTCGCACTTGTGGAACGCTGATTGCAGTCTTATTCTCTCTCTCTCTCTTTTTTTCCCTCTCTCTCTTTCTCTGCAACTCAGATCTCTCACACAATTCATGTCATCTTTCCAATATCTTCCAAACCTATGATTACCTAACCCACTCTGTGAGAACAAGAACATTTTTGTCTTGGACAGAGGAATGATTCTCAGTTGGGTAGCACTTTCCATATCATGAGCTCTATTCTATTATTTGCAAATATTCCCTAATTATGAGGCTCATTGTTTAACCTTCTCTTTTCAAACCTACTGGGAAGAAGGGGAGATGCACAGAATAAGTGAGTCTAAGTCAGGCTTCTCCAGCGAGTAGCTGTGAGCTACTGATAGCTCTTCAGCTACATGTAAGTAGCTCTCCCGTGTGCCTTCCAGCTTAATAAATTAGAAGGGTTTGCTTGGTTCAATGAATACATGTTGAAATTGAAAAACGTGCATTCAAGATGAAAATCTGTAATTGTTTTAGGACTCATAGCTGATGTTTGACTTGTTTAACAGTGAATATTGTGATTTTAGCATGGTGAATGTGTTATTTACAAATACACGTCATGTTATACTTAAAGATGAACTTTGAGTGCCAAATCATGCGGTGTTGCAGAGACTTATTACTACCTTGGTGCATTGTAGCTATGGCTGTTTTGTATTACTCATGCAAAGGCTTTAATAAATTAATACAACTTTTTTTTACATTACAGTTGGCAACCCTGACTAGTGTACTAATGAGGTGATCACTGTGGTTAACCATGTATAATAATGTGATCTAGTATAAAGTTGTTGCTACTACAATACTGATGATATTAGTATCTTGCCATGTTTTTCACCAAACATAAGTAGCTCCTATTACAGAAAAGGTTGTAAACCCCTGGCCTTAGTAAAATGAAATCTTTTCAGTTTTACATGCTACAAATTGCAGATATTCATGGAAATATTTCTCTAATACTGTACACGATTTTCAAACCTGAGAATAATCCTTGCCCCATTGGATAGCACTCATGTTCAATGTGAGTCTCTGTTGGGAGCTGAAGCGGGAATCATAGAGGCCGACGTTCACTGATTTGCCCGCGCCAGTAGAGGTCACTTGCCAGTTATCAATGTCATAGGCAACTGGAGAGTCACCGTTCTCGTAAAAAAATACATCCTCACCAACCGAATCAAAGAAATGGACATTCTTAACGTAAGAAAGTAGCTACAGGAGAAAAAAGGAACGTTTTAGGTAAAGTTCTAAAGACAACTAGAAAAAGAATGTTGTAAACAATAGGTGACCAGCAAACGATGGATAAAGCTGTCTATGCACTGCAACATCATTTACACTTTAAGTTTCTAGTCTTCCATTTCTTCCTTTTCATTATTCTTATATTGGTTGCCCTGGCACATTGGTCCACTGTATAACATGACGCCTTTATTTAATGAAGGACGCCCCCTCACATAATAATCAAACCATACCTGCCACCCACCACTCTAGATTCAATGTTTCAAACATTCCACAGCATGTGAGGAAGCACCCAAGGAAGGTGGGGGAAAGAATTGGGAAGGATGATAAAGGCATGACATAAACGTTTCACTAAAGCAATGTGCAGTTAAAGAAAACCACTTACGAAAAACACTACCCTTGTAAGAAACCTCTGTTTTCTGACACGTTACTCTATTTAATATGAAGTAAACAATAAATGGCAGCCTTAGGTAAAATTCATCTTTCCTAGAAACAGACAGACCCAGGACTTTGACGATGACTCCTGACTTAAGAGTGCCTGGACTCTTCAAGAATCTGGTGGTACACTTTCTCTGGTGCTAGGATTTTTCACTATGTAACAGTCTCTGAAGCACTCTATGTGTCAGTGACTATTCCGCTGCTGAATCTCTTCCGATGTTTCTGTTATATTGTGTATTGAGTTGTTTTTGTATTGATTGGCTCGTGCAGGTGGAATTTTATGGGTGATGACGTATGTAGGTTTCACTGCGGTTGTTGTTAGTGCTGTGGAGGAGTCTGGTTGTGTGAAGCAGGTTTTCTCTGCTCAAATAAAGAGATGTTATACAACCTTTATGCTTGGTGGTGAATACTTCTGGAGAGAACACTACTACATTTTGGCCTCAGGATGAGATTCGCCAGGCTCCTGTGCCAGTAGAGCAATTCTGGGGAACCTGTGAAGTGGGACCTGGTACAAGTCGTTAGTGGTCAGCTTTCCTGCCTGACCAGTGTTAAATCTGGATCGCCTCGTGATCCCGTACCTGCGAAAGTCCTAAAGTTATTGGACCTTGAACCCCGGCGGGTTCTTATGAGACTTCTCAATGTATCCTTAATGGAGTCCCATGTATTACAGGAATGGAAGCATGCGATGGTCGTCCCTCTTCTAAAGAAGGCAGGAGCGGACGTGTCCAACCTTACTAACTTTAGACCCATATCTCTGCTACCTGTCCTCTCAAAAGTGCTGGAAAGGCATGTCAACACTCAGCTAAATCATCTTGTGGAAAGCTCGGGATTTTTACATCCTTGCCAGTCCGGCTTCCGAGCGCACCATTCCACCGAGACCGCGCTCCTTGGGGTGACGGAGAGGTTACGGCACGGTATCGATTGCGGAGAGACATCTGCACTCATCCTTTTGGATTTGAGTGCTGCATTCGATACCGTGACCCACTCCATTCTTTTGAACTCTCTCCGGTCCCTGGGAGTAGATGGTCCTGCGCTAGCCTGGATTGCCTCCTTTTTAAGTGAGCGCACTTTCCAGGTCTTTTCGAAGAAAGCTGTATTTGCTATCTGTTCATCGGCGTATGGTGTTCCCCAGGGGTCTATACTCAGCCCCCTATTTTTTAACACCTATGTTAGACCCCTGGCCTCCATCGTAGAGGACGCTGGGCTGACAATATTTTCATACGCCGATGACACTCAGATTGTTTTCTCCCTTTCCAGCAGTGAGAGCAATAGTATATCGGCCCTGAAGACTGGACTATCACGTGTTGCTGAGTGGATGCAGAAGCATCTCCTTAAGTTAAACGGTGACAAGACCGAGATTGTCATCTTGGGGAAGAACAAAGATCTTTGGGGCCCCCAGCACTGGCCGAATGATATGGGACCTCTCCCCGAGCCGGTCTCCGTAGTTCGTAACCTCAGATTCCTTATAGATGCCAAACTCTCCATGAGACAGCAGGCCACCGTTTGTTTTGCTACCTTGAGATGGCTCCAGAAAATCCTATGGATGCTGCCTCATGCCACTCAGAGAACTGTTGTTCAGGCGCTAGTAGTTTCCCGCCTGGATTATGGAAACGTCCTTTATCTCGGTGCTGACACTTTAACCATCAACAAACTTCAGGTGGTGCAAAATTCGGCGGCCCGACTTCTTTGTAATGTACCAAGGAGATCTTCGGCCTCACAGGCTCTCCGAGACCTACACTGGCTTAGAGTCCCAAGCCGCATTAAGTTCAAAGCCCTGTGTTACCTTTTCAAAATTAAACAGGGCTCGGCCCCTAAATATCTACAGAGTCTTGTTCAAACCTATAAACCCAGTCGCACATTGCGATCTTCTGCAAATGGCGACTTTGTTGTCCCAAGATTCAAGCTTGTAAAGATGGGGCGTCGGTCCTTCTCCCATCTAGGCCCCAGATCCTGGAACGCACTTCCCATCGCCCTGAAATCAGAGACTAACCTGCTCTGTTTCCGGAAAAAACTCAAGACTTTGCTTTTTTAGTAGATCCGTTCCTTTTCATTAGCTGGCTCACTGTACTGTGTTGTGCTCCCTTTCTTTTTTCTTTTTCTTCTTGAGTCTATCCCTGGCGCCGGGAAACCCACTGCGGGTAGCTGTTGCGCATTACAAGTTTAAATAAATAAAT
Organism: Lissotriton helveticus; assembly: GCF_964261635.1. Classification (NCBI taxonomy): domain Eukaryota; kingdom Metazoa; phylum Chordata; class Amphibia; order Caudata; family Salamandridae; genus Lissotriton; species Lissotriton helveticus. The sequence continues at coordinate 367,503,602 of NC_136068.1, read as the reverse complement.
AAAAATAAATAAATAGGACACATGAGCTAAGTACAAAGTATTTTATTGTGATGATTATTTAAAATCTTACAACATTACATATCTAAAAGAAACTTTTAAAATATATGTTACAGCATAAAATCACATAAAATTGTCATTGCCGGACCTTAACAGACAATTAAGTTTTTGTAGTAATTACGTCTGGCAAGGATCCAAATCTCGCTTTAATGAGCACCTGCTTATTTTTTTCCGTCCACAGGGTTTTCAAATATTGTTGTATCTCCTTCTTTATTTAGCCTTTTAGCACCATCCAGGCATGTTTTCTCTTGGTAAGGGTAGCCTTATCCTTTAGAATAGATAGGTGGTCTGCAGTTTTATTAATGATTTTCTTAAATGAAGACTTGGTTATGTTCATTTCCCATATCGACATAACCCCAAATTCATTAATCGCATCTCTAAGGAAAAGAGCTGCGCTAGAGTTAGTGTCCTTCTTTATTTCTCTCCATAGGAGCGATGATATCTCATTTTGATGGTCACTTTTTATTTGGTTCCAGACTTTAATAAAGTGGCCTTGCCTTGCGAAGTGTTGATTTGTTAGGCCAAACTCCATCCTTACTTGCGCTGGGGAAGCATTCACTGGGAGATGGAAAAGCGCTCGGTATACTCTGGTTATAATTTTATTCAAAGTATCACTATCTTTAGCCATTATAGCTTCACTCCCATATGTAATAGTGGGTAAGAGTTCTACACCAACTATGCTCAGGAGAGGACCATAGGTCAGGCTGGGGAGAGACTTCTGCACAGTTCTAAATGCAGCAGTTAATGTGTTTGCTTTCCTTTTAGCGTCAGCTTTTTGTAGATGGTAATTGCCCTTTGCATTTAATAATACCCCTAGGTATTTGTAGACCTCAACTTGTTCAAGCTCAATTTTATCCATGAACCGTTTGCTTTTTTGTTTTATTTTTGCGTTTTTGGCAACTACCATAATCTTAGTTTTGGTCTCATTTATAACCATTCCATTCTCTTTTGAGTAGGTATATGTCCTTTTCATTAAACGCTGAAGGCCCACTTTTGTGTGGCTCATAAGTATGACATTGTCCGCATACATCAAACTTGTGAGCCATCTGTCCGCTATTTTTGGCGGATGTGCGTTTTCTTTGTCCAATAATCCTGGTAGGTCAGCAAGAAACAAATTAAAAAGAAGGGGGGCTAAAACACAGCCCTGCTTCAGACCTTCATTTGCTTGGATCTCAGAAGATAGTGTGAGCCCGTCACCCATCCTCACCCTCACCCATGTCTTTGAGTATAGGAGGCGAATTAGTTTAAGAAGTGGAACCGGAATTTTCATTTTTTCTAGTTTTTCCCAGAGTTATTTTCGGTTTACGCAGTCGAATGCTGATTTAAAATTTATGAAGCAAAGATATAAAGGTTGGTTTAATCTAAGCGATTTGTTCATAATTAAGGCGAGAACCAGTATATTAGTAGTAGTTCCTAATCCTTGAATAAAGCCTGTTTGGTTTAAAGGCATTCTTTTTTCTTCCGTCACCCAGTCAGTTAGTTTAGTTAATATTAATCTGGCAAATAGCTTGGCATCAGAGTCTTGCAATGTTATCAACCTGTAATTTTCCGGCAGTGCCCAATTTCCTTTTTTAAAGATTGGGGTTATTAGGGATCCACGCCATGACTTAGGTACCCTTCCTGTCGACACGACTTCTAAGTACAACTTCTGTAGGATTGTTGCCCATAGATCCGGATTTTCTTTCAAGAGCGCAAATGGAATTCCATTTGGTCCCGGAGCGCCATTCTTCTGTTGTTTTATAAGTTTAATTAGCTCATCTTTTTCTATGGGGAATTGCATATCCGTATCACTATCTCGGTAGGTAAAGTCATTCTCATTATCAAATTTACGCCCCTGTTGCATTTCCAGTGTAGAAGAGTGTATAGATTCTTGATTCAAATGTCTCCTCAGGAACTTGACCCATTCCTGCTCAGATAAGGGTGATGAGACTACTTGCTTGTTGGATCTAGCAAGGCCATTGATGATGTACCAAAAGTCTCTTGTGCTCTTCTGTTTACTGGCATGGAATATTTTTGCCCAAATAGCTTGTTTCGCTTTGTTTTTCTCGCCCCATAATAATTTCTTCGAATTCTGGTTTAATAACTTTAGATTTCCAAGATTTTCCATTTTTAGATCCGGTTTCTTCATTAGTCTGATAATCCTTTTTCGTTCTTTCTTCAGTGATCTTATTGTATGTGGGAGGTTTAAATTTGCTTCATTCTCCTTCTTTAGGGTATTCCCATATTTTGAAGTTTTTTTTCCTGTTTGCCTTTGTGTTGTAGTCAACATCCCAGTCAGATTTTCCCATTGTTCAATTGCAGTTTTTGTTGCAGTGTCTTTCAAGCATTTTTCCACGATCTTTTCCACTTGCTCATTCATTACATCTTCATTACCTATGTTCCAGATCAGTTTTTTTGTAGTTAATAGTACCACAATGCCCTTGGACCGTCTGGTAGGTCTTTTTCATAGTTATTCCAATATCCATTAGTATTGACTGCTGGGCATGGTCACTCTCGTTTACTTTCGTTAGTTTGTATGAGGTGATTTTATGGAACATATATAGGGTTGTCATGGTGTAATCAATCCTGGATTTTGTCTTATGCCCAAAATAAGTGTATCTTGGCGGGACATCCGTTTTTACTCTGCCATTAAGTGTTCGAAGACCCATAGCTTCCATATCCTTTACAAATTTCAGACCCATTTATTTTTATTGCAGTTATTATCAATCCCTAGATCCTGCTCAGGTATTAGCCATTGATGGTTCTGAAGTTGCGTGGCTTCATCTCTTAAGTGTGGTGACATTAAATTGAGGTTGAAACCCCGGTAATAAGAAAATCTGCTATCGGGTCCTTGAGCATTCTATCAATTAGTACGTTATTCAGCGTTCCACAGGTTTTCTCCCTACTCTTGTTAGTGGGCAATATATAAACAGTAATCACATATATTGTTCTAGGTTTTTGATTGTTTATTTTGTAGGTAGGTTTCACCATCAAAATGTTCGAATCATCTATCTCCACTTGCTCATGTTCAATGTGCAACGCATTAGAAATGAATATTGCCTGCCCCCCGCTGGCTCGCCCGAACCTTTGCTCTTTTTTTGCGTTTTCATAGTAGCCTGCATAACCATGTAGCATAAATGGGTTAGATTCCCATGTTTCCTGCAGCACTACGATGTCTGGGTTTCCGACTATAGAGTCTATATATGCGTTGTGAATTTTCCCCCTCAAACCATTAATGTTCCATGAACATAGACTTATTATTTCTTTGTTTATGCTATTAGCTCCTATTTGTAATGGACTACTGTATCATTGTGTCTGATTACTGTGGAGTGCCAAGTTGATTCATTTTTCATTTATTTCTGTGTTTCTTTCTACCTCTTTTTGCAAGGTCAGACATCCATTTTTTTCTGGTGATCTGCCGAGTGCATTTTTTAGGACTGATATAGTCTTTGTCCCTACCTTTTTTTGTTTCAATGAAGTATCAACTTCTATAAAAGGGGTAGGGTAAACCTCCGGGATTTGTTTGGTGAGTATTATGCCCCATGTTTTAAATATCTTTTGCTCCTTTATTATATGGTCAGCTATGGATATTGATGATAGTGAGATTAAGGTCTGGGTCTGGCTACTCTGGTCATCTTCCATAAATTGAACAGAAATAATGTCATTACTTACAAGGTTATTGAGTGAAGGTATGAATTTGAAAAGTCGCAGTAAATTCCCTCGGTTAAGAATGTCGTGTCTACCTCTAGAGCAGAATTCTGGTGTAAATTTAAGTTTCTCACTAATTTTAGTAGTGTGTCGATTTGCAGCCTCATTTTTCTCAATTTGTTTCGTTGTATAGCTTACTGTTTTATTCCCATCCACGCTTTTAATCTGCAAATAGTCTCGTTCGAGTGTTATATCAAGGCTACTTTCTGCCCTTCTCTCTATCAAGACGCTGTCTTTTTTTGTATCTTCCTTCATACCTGCCTTGAGATGGGGAATCATTGTTTCCGTTGCTTTGATAGTAATGATTCCATTCATTTTATCAGAGTTTTAAGTAATTTGCTCTCTTTCTTCTTTATTTTGGTTTTCATTTTGGTTGGGTTCCATTTGCAGACTCTCTGGGGTACTGTTTATTACTCGTACTTCCACTACTCTATTTTTTTCATGTACCGGGATTTGTGATTCGTTTATTTTGTCAGATTTTATTGAACTTCGGTCTTTTAGTGTTTTTTTTCCAAAGATGGGAAAGAAGTTGTTAGATCCTGAGCTAGGTAATTTGAGATCCTCTGCTGGGTTACTTGTATTATTCAACTTTGTTTTTCATTTTTTCTTGCTTTGCGGAGTTTTTTCTTTTGACGTTTTGTCATCGTAGAGAAACCATCTGACTCAGTATCATTCAGATTTTGGTCATTTTTGGAGTCGTTACACATAGCTTCACACAGGATTTCATTTTCCAAAGGATCCTTTGCCTGGGAAATTTGTAGGTTAACTATATCATCAGGTTGTCTTATTAGTTGTTGTGGTTCTATGGGATTAGAGTTGTCCGTACCAACCCCAGGTGTCATTTTTTCCGTTCCCATCGTACTGGCGATGTTCATTTTAGAGTTATCATTACTGTGATGGATGGTTCTTTTAGCGTCATCTATTATGCTTGTTAATACTGCGGGTAGGGCTGATAGCTTATCCATGATAGGCACATAAATGCAGTCAGAGGTTGTTTTTTCATTATCTCTTTGTGCTCTGATTATCAGATCATTTAATTGGGCCAGTTTGTTGTCAATCCCAGCCACATTGTTTGCCATCATTTTTAGAAGGTCGATTTGTATATCCATTTTATGTGATTGATAGTGAAGGGCTTCTAGCGTAAGGGTTGATGTTTGATAGAAGATATCCCAGGGTTTGACTACATCCTGTTGTTTAGCTCCTATTTCTAATGTTTCATACTTGGATTGCTCAGCTCCCCCGGAGTCTAGTGTTTGCTCCCTGGTATCGACAGTGTTGCCAGCGTTGTCAGCCGGTTCCTTGAGTGTGTTGTTCGTTTGAGTGCTCCTTTGGGGTTCCTGATGAGGATCGGGGTGTATTTCAGTTCCCTCAGAGCTTATGCCCAACGTTTTAATTATCTCAACTTTGACCTCAAAAGGAATCCTTTGTGTTGTTTGCCCTGCTTGCTCATTCCTATCTTGGCAGTCTTGTTGATTGGATTCCGTAGATTGCGACAACCATTTGTTTGTGGTAGTGACATCCAGGTTAGACGTTACAGACATATTAGTTTCTTTCGTCGTTGCTATATAGCAATTTCTCATATCTTTTAAGGGTTCTTCCTGAGTTTTCCATGGCTGTTGGGCTCCAGTTTGTGTTTCTAGTTCCACAGATTTATTTTCACTCCAGTTATATTCTATGTGGTCCAATTCTTTCATTTGTTTGTTGTTTTGTGACAGATTTAGGGCATCAGTATTAATATTAATAGGTTTCATGGGAGTTTGTAGTTTATCCTTATTCGTTTCCATTGTCATTGACATCATACCACCCGCAGGATCCTTCAAAAATTGAAAATTGTCTGGTATTTTACCAGATTTGTCGAACATCCGCGTAATTGGGGATATAAGAGATTGGTTCTGACCTGGTGTGTTTATTTTTAATTTTTTTGCTACACTTGATTGCTGCAATTTTTGTGTCCGTTTAGTTGCTGTTCCCACAGTCCTTACCTTTCCTGATCTCATGTCTAGGACTGTGCCTTTGGTTATATCTTTTATTTGTTCCTTGTAAGTGCTATTTGGTACGTTATAGCACTCCAGTACAGACCTGCTACTCCCCGCTTATAGTCACAAGTCTCGAACCTAAAATGCCAAGCTTCTCTGTCCGCACAACACCATATGCACTCCCAAGCCTGTCTACTCCCTTTAAGGCTCTGGTACTCTACCGCGTGCTAATCCACACGACAGGTTAAACAGAGCAAGGAGCAGCTGCCGTCAGGGGGCAGCACTACAGTGAGGGCGGAGTAAGGGCGGATTAAAGTATATACGAATCCACAGAACCTGAGGGGTGTATTGTCCAAAACCCCAAAGTTCCAGTCTAATCCCAATTTAATTGTGCCGGCTATGGACTATGGGCTAGGGGCTATAGGCTACGGGCTATGGATAATGGGTGTGAAGTTTTCCGCCTTGCCCCGCTGACCATCGAACCATTAACCCAATAACCCAGGAAATGGGAACTATATATGCACAGAAACGAGCCCCCTACCTCTTCAGATGAGGTTTGGTTGCGCAACCCAACCCACAGTCCGCAGTTCGTAGTCCGATCCTGGAGTTACCATAAGGCCAAAATGACAGGCTTCCCTCCCCCGCTTGGCAGTGTTGTTTTTTCAGCGCTTAGTGCTTAGAGAGCGCTCACACTGACCAGCAGGCAGCAGCAGTCTATGGGACTCAAACCGATTCCGATCCCCTTTCCAGTTTTCAATTTTGCAAGATTCCAGGTTACAAGGGACAGGTTACAGGGAGCAGGAGCAGGCTCACATTGGTGCAGGCAGGCGGAGGCGGTGGCAGTGGGGTGCTGTTGTTTCAGCGCTCAGCCTAGCTCAGGCAGCGCTCGCACCTGCTCACGCCTGCCCGTCCGCCGCGTCTCGTCGCTGCACCGCTCCTCCCTCACGCTTGTGGTGTCCCGGTGTAGGCCTGAGTAAGTGAGACACTGGGACACGTGTAGTTAGGATGGTGGCTAGCTTCTCACTCACCACGCCCAAGGCTCTGGGCTATTTATTCACAAGGGAGCGCAACGGCGCTCACGTACGGGGTAAACCAAAGACCCTGCACGTCCCAGGGGGGGATGTACAGGAACCAGTGTGAGGGGGCGTGTGCTGCAGTGGTACGCCCCACTGCAGCAACACTACATTCCTCCTTTACCTAGGGGAAAAACAGGAGTATACAAAACATTTAGGAGCCACAGTCTATTGTTCACAAACTCTCCGGTCAGCGACCGTGGTAAGGCATGGGAGAGACAAAGTCCATACGAAAGTTCACCAACTGTCTCTGGTATAGTCTCTGATCAACCTGCAAACATGGTATAACATTTTAACTTCAAACACAGAACAGTCTTACTTCAGTTCTCGGCGGGGTCAGCCATCTCGATCACTTCAACGCCAGCATTGAGCCACAAAGTCACGGTACCTCTGGGACGGCTTCGGGCACGGACGTAGGCTGTATCTTGTCTGACTCCGACTCTGCCCGGTGGCTGCAGGCGACTCCTCCGAGTCTCTAGTCTCTTGAGCAGCGGAGTCTTCTACGGGTCTCTGTGTGACTTGTAGGCCGGGGTTATTGTTCTCTGCTTGGCTTGCTGCAGCGCTGACATCCGCCGAACTTGAGGGCTGATGGGGAGTGGTCGGGTGCCACTCATCCTGGTCATAGTCTATGTTCTCTTCAGGCACCTGCTTGAAAAACGATACATTCCTGGTGACAGACTCGCCAGCTCTGGTGGCTGTGATCATTGTTCCATTTATCTCTGTGACTGTCCACGGATCCAGTTCAAAAGGCATGCGGAATTTCCCTCCGGGGTGGCGGTCTTTCACCAGAACCCTGTCCCCGACTTGAATCGGACTGTCCATTGCTCGTCTTCGTCGGGACGCTTCTTGATTGGTTTTGGTGCGCTGTTCCATGGACCGGCTCTGTGGGTGTGGGGCATGTTCCCATGCCGGGTGGTGCGGGATGGTATCTGCCACGACTCTATTGAAGGAAAGTCGGCTTGGGGAGATTCCTGTGGTGCAGTGGGGGGTCAAACGGTATTCTCTGAGGAACTGGTAGATTGCTAGTTCCAGACATTGGCCGTCGGCAACTGCAATTTGTATAGTCTTGTTCAAGGTCCTCATTAGGCGCTCGACCTCTCCATTGGCCTGGGGCCACCGGGGGGTGATCCGTCTGTGCTTGATACCATGGCTTTGGAGGTATTCCGTGAATTCACTGCCGTTAAAGGGGGGTCCGTTGTCGGTGCGGACCTCGTCCACGAGCCCATGGGTGGCCAGTATCTTCTCAAATTTTGGTATTACTTCCCACGTTGCCGTCGACGACACGATCTCCACTTCTGGGTAGCGGGAGAAGTCATCCACCACTACAAGCATGTACTTGCCTCCCGGGAGGCTACCGAAGTCCGCGCTCACTCGCACCCACGGGGAGGTGGGGCCATCTTCGGTCACGATTGGCGCCGGAGGGTTTGGGAGGCTCGTCGCTAGACACACTGGGCACCTGTGGATCACTTCCTCAACCGCTTTATCTAGCCCCGGAAACCACACCTTGCTCCGGAGTCTGTTCTTGGACTTGACAATTCCTTGGTGTGATCCGTGGGCCAGGACCGCGGCTTGCTGGGTCAAACTGCTGGGCAGTATTAGGCAAGGGCCTCGCAGGAGGCACCCTTCTGTAGACACGAACAGTTCGTGCCGGACTTGAAATAATGCCTTCAGGATGGCTTGGGCCTCAGGTGTGCGGAACGAAGCTGGGCTCTGGAGTGCTTTCCAGTCGCCGCTCTCTATGGCCTGGATTGCTATCTGGAGGCAATCGTCCTCCTTGGTGGCACTTGACACCTCGTCCAGAGACATGGGGCGTGGTCTTGACCTCTCGACGATCAGTCGGACGTACTCCTCGGTGTCTGCTGCTTCGGCCGCTTCGGCATCCGAGACGGGTCGGGCGTGTCTCGACAAATAGTCCGCCGGGTTGCGCGAGCCGGGCCGGTACTCCACTGTGAACTGGAACTCCTGCAGCTGCAGCACCCACTTCTCGATCCGTGGGGGAGGGCGAGAGGAAGAGCCTTGGAAAAGTGGTATCAGGGGTTTGTGATCAGTGACTACTGAAAAAGGGTGTCCATAGAGATAGATGTGGAAATGGCGGCACCCCCACAGAATTGCAATAGCCTCCCGCTCTATCTGGGAGTAGCGTTGTTCGGTGGGTGTGAGGGTGCGGCTGGCGTATGCAACGGGGGCCCACTCTCCGCATTGCTGACGCTGTGAGAGGACGGCACCCAGGCCAGTGGGGCTGGCATCCACAAGCAGTTGTGATTCGTTCTGAGGGTTGAAGTACACTAGCGTGGTGTCGGCTGAGAGAGCCGCTTTCGTGTTCTCAAACGACTCCTGTTGGTCCGGACCCCAAGTCCAAGCGGTATTTGATTTTGTGAGATTCCTGAGTGGTCCAGTAAGGTCGGACAGGTCCTTGATGAAACGCCCGCAGTAGGTCACCATGCCTAAGAAACTGCGGACTGCGGTCACTGAGGTGGGGGCGGGCGCGTTGTGGATGTCTTGGACCTTTTCTGGGTCTGGGCCTACTCCTTGGTCGGAGAACTTGTACCCGAAGAAGCTTATGTCTCTTCGCAGGAACTCGCACTTGTCTTTGTGAAGAGTCAGCCCTCTCTCCTTGAGGCGATCGAACACTGCGTGGACGCGCCGGATGTGCTCCTCCAGCGTCGGGCATGCACCAGGATGTCGTCACTCACGTTGAGCACCCCGACGAGACCTTGAAGGACGTTGTGTATAATATTCTGAAACACTTCGGCGGCGCTTGAGATGCCGAAATTGAGCCTCGTGTACCTCCACAGGCCAGCATGGGTCGAGAACGTGGTGATGGGGCGTGAGTCTGGGTGAAGCGGAATCTGGTGGTACCCTGATCTTAGGTCCATTTTGGAGAACCACCTGGACCCTGCGAGTTCCCCGATGATGTCGTCAATGGTTGGCGTTAGGTGACGTTCCCTCTTGATGGCCAGGTTGGGGATTCGCATGTCCACACATATCCGTACCGCGTCGGGCTGCTTAGGTTTTTTCGCCACCACGATGGGGGACACCCACGGGGTGGGCCCGGTCACACGTTCGATGATTCCCGCTTGTTCCAGCATTCTCAGCTCGGCTTCTACCTTGGGTCGGAGGTGGAACGCTATCCGCCGGTGTCGCAGAGCTACCGGGGCCACGGACTGGTCAATGTGGAGCTGGACAGGAGGTCCACGGAGGCATCCGATGCCCTCGAACAGTGAGGAGTGTTCAGTGACCAGATTGTCCAGGCTTTGAGCTTGTACGGTCAGGGCAAAGTGTATGAGTCCAAGTTCACGTGCTGTCTTGCAGCCGAGGAGAAATCCTGACCCCTCTTGGGACACGTAGACTTTTTTTTGCAGCTGCCGGGTGTCATGTGAAATGGTAGTTCTGAATACCCCGCACAGGCGTAGGGGCCGCCGAGTCCCGTAGGCGAACACTTGCACTCTGGTGGGGTGGAGTGCGGGAGCGTCCGCTAGGTCCCGGTATACACTGGCCGCCATGAGGTTTATCGTCGCCCCGGTGTCGATGAGAGCTCGGATGGCCTGGTCGTGGACTTGGACAGTGCACATCGGCTCGGACGAGGAAGCGGCCGTCAGGGAGTTGAGCATTCGCACCACGTGGACAGATGCGGCGTCTTCGTCGTCGTCGTCCATGTCACTGCCGGGTGACGTATCCGGGAGTGGCGCCACCTGCCGCGCTCTCCTGGGTGGGCCGCTGGGCTTCTTCCGTTGGGACGACAGACAGACACTAGCAAAGTGGTTGGCTTTGCCGCATGCACTGCAGATTTTTCCTTGAGCTGGGCAGGCTCCTTTGTGCGGAGAGGTACCACCACACCACATGCAGTTTCGATCCCGGGTAGACTGGGAGTGCTGGGGCTGGGGGGTCCTCTGCGGCCTAGACCGGCTATCTGGACGTTGCGTCCGGACAGCGCACACTGGCTCTGATTTGATCTTGACGGCTGGGCCCGGCTCCATGTGGGCCGCCCGGGCTTTGGAGAGTTCCTTGGACCGTCCTAAAGCGAGTATGTCTCGCATGGGCATGGCGTCTGTTTCGAGGACTCTCTCTCTCAGTTTCAGAGATGCGCACCCCTGAATGAACTGTGCGCGAATTTCGTCTTCCGCGTCTGGGAGTGTACACGTGCTCGCCAATTTCTTAAGGCGCGCGTAGAACACATCAACTGACTCCTCAGGGAGTTGGCGCGCTTGTCGGAGCAGGAAACGTTCGTAGTCTGCGCTGGTGAAGGGTTCGAAATACTTGGTGATAGCATCCCGTAGGGTGGCGTACGTGAGGGGCGGGTCGCCTTCCGTGATATCCTTGGAGATGTCGTGGATCCCCTCTCCACCCAGGTGTAGGAGCATCGCCCTGCGTCTCTCCACCGCGACCTCCGCCGCAATAAAGTAGGTCTCCAAACGTTCCACCCACTTTTTCCACCGAGAAGCCTGGGAGGGTGGCGTGCCGGTGATGGAAAAGGGCTCCAGGGGGGGCACATTGGCCATGCTGGCGGCCAGAAGGATGAACGGGACACACTCCTAGCACTTGTGGGCAGAAACAGGTCCCTCGGGGCCGCACAGGCCCAACAGGAAGAAACAGGCACCTCCGGTGAACTCACAGGCCTCACTCCGCCAGATGCGTGAGGAATGGCAACCTCCCGGTTCCGCGGACACGCTAGAAGCGTGAGGTATGGCTGCCGTCGGAACTGCGCATGCGCGGGAGTGCCGGGACGACGAGCGGGGCCGGCGGCCGGCAGGGAGCGGGCCGCGGGCCTTCGGGCGGCAGGAGAGAGGCGGAGGCAGGGCACAGGGGCAGCCGTGAGGTGCGGCAGGCAGCAGCCCGTACCTGGAGGAGGCCACGTGGATGGGCCGGACAGCGGCGCAGGCAGCCGGAAGGCAGGACGTCACGCCGGAGGCAGGCGAGGTACTCGGGGACTCCGTTGGGGCCCAGGCGGGCCAGGTGAGGGCGGGAGATGCGGGCCAAACCGCCGGGCGGCCTTGTCAGACAGGGAGGCGCACCGCTGGCAGGATGCGCGCTGCGGGGCAGCGGGGCCAGGCGTGGGTGACCGGCAGGGTCACGGGTTCGCCGATGCACGCGATGAGCGGGGGGCAGACCCCCTCGTCGCCAATGTGGTGTCCCGGTGTAGGCCTGAGTAAGTGAGACACTGGGACACGTGTAGTTAGGATGGTGGCTAGCTTCTCACTCACCACGCCCAGGGCTCTGGGCTATTTATTCACAAGGGAGCGCAACGGCGCTCAGGTACGGGGTAAACCAAAGACCCTGCACGTCCCAGGGGGGGATGTACAGGAACCAGTGTGAGGGGGCGTGTGCTGCAGTGGTACGCCCCACTGCAGCAACACTACAACGCTGTCGGACCAGCCATGGCTTAAACGAAAACACAGGCAGACCAACAAAGGGCAGGTCCGGCGAGCCCGGTGAGTCCTTACTACTTTGCCTTATGCTCCGTATGCTCAGCTGCAGCCTCCTTGACGGATACGATGAAGGGAGCAGGAGCAGCAGCGTTTTCGGTGAATGGCGTTTTCGGTGAATGGCGTTCAGGCTCCAATACCGCTCGTGAGCACCCTCCAGTGGCACAGCGCTGTGATCTCATGTGCCATAAGTCTTTGTGCACTTATTGACTGTATTTTTTACTGATTGACCCACAGGTGCCCATGACATTGAGCAGAATCGAGGAGGAGCGCAGTTATTAGGCTGTTCATGCACCGCTCCGAAAGTGCACACCGCGCGCCCAATGTTTGTTTAATCCCCACGCTCAGTCTAAACCAACCGAGTGATGTGGTTTATTCAGCTTCCTTCTGCTACCATTGTTAAATCCTTGAGTGCCTGCCCTCACATTCAGGAGTTGTAAGAAATTACCTGTGGGTCAGAGTTGACGGTGCTTGTTTTCGAGACTGCTGTGAGCTTTCGCGTTCTTCTCCTGTCGATGTTACACCATAGAGTCAGAGTAAAGTTTCGGCTATGCATAGCTCCATCTGCTGCCCACTATGAAAGCTTTCACCTCTATATCTGGAATTTGTGATATTTAGCACCATCTGGTGGAAACGGTGAACATCTACTCGGAGAATTTTTCAAACCTTTCAGCCTATCCAAGAGTCTGCATATACAGTATGTGGTTGCTTAAAGGGGTGTATACTTACATTTGTTCCTCTTTCTTGCTCTTTTCCAACATGAGCATCAATCAGTCTGTTGTTGTGCCTCCATCATTTGTAATGCTACATGGTGAGCTGCCTATTGAACAGGAGGACTAGATTGAGACATTTGAGAACTATGTAGTAGCTTTTGAAGGCTCAAACATTTCACCCCTTAGGAAAAAGGCGTTGTTAACTGTATGCTTGGGTACTGAGGGACAGAACATCTTTAAAATATTTGCTGCAGGTCTATGAAGACAATGGTGATGTAGTGGAGGATGTTTACAATGAGCCTAAGTTACACTTACACAAGCACTTTGCAAAGACACTAAATATAATTATGCAACCGCACAAGTTTTACACACAACCACAAAGGACCAATGAAATCATTGACAAATTAGTGTTGAGGTTGAGAGAACTTGCAATGAAATGCAAGTTTGGCCCCATGATAGAGGAGTTAATTAGAGACCAATTAATCGTCCACTGCAATAACAAAATGATGGTGGAACGCTTATGGGCAGCCCTGGATCCCACATTGAAGGAGGCTATAAAATTAGTGAAAGTTGTTGAAGAATCGGAGAAGTGCATCAGATAGATGCAAAATTTGAGTATTTCACGCAACATGGAAGTGTCAGTGCTGATGATTATTCAGAATTAGTAGATGTAGTAAAAAAGAAGACAGCATCTGTTACCACTTCTTTTATTAGAAAATTAAGGTTTTAGACCCACGGCATTCCCTAAAGGCAGGCCTTCCTCACACTGCTGTTTCAGATGCAGAAGTAATTTTCATGTAGGGGATTCTAAGGCCTGTTTTGCATTGGAAAAGGATTGCCATGCTTGTGGGAGAAGAGGTCACATTGCTCGGATGTGCAGAGAAAACAAAGGTAGAGTGGCCTTTGAAGAGCATGCCACAGAACTCTTGGAGCACAAGATTCTGATGGTGGACTCTGAGCATGCCGTGAAACTAGAGGTTGGAGAACTTGATGCTTCCAAAAGTCAGTCCCTTCCCAAGGCATACTTTGAATTGGATGGTCAACTAACATTGTTGATGGTGGACTCTGGCTCCTTGTACACCATCATTCCCAAGATTTTGTTTGATGAAGTATGGCTAGGCAGGTCGTTAAAAGCCTAGCGTCCACTGAGCAGGGGGCGATACTCTCTGCACCCTCTACATCCCTGGAGACTGGCGTGGGCCGGCTGAGAGCGGTCTCTACACCCCTCCTCATCCAGTGTACCTAGCATGGCAAATGCAGCGAAGAAGACGGCGGACATCTCCTTCCAGAACTTCAAGTGCTCCATATTCAAATGATTTGGCATTCTTTCGTTCTTTGTCTACTTCCTTGCTCCTATCCCCTCTCACCTGAATCTTTCCCCTTGCCCGCTTCACCGCCTAGTCCCCTGTCCTTTTGTGCCTTTTGACTAAGCACTCCTTCTCCCCTTTTGGGAAAAGATCCAAGATATATACGCTGCAGTCTCAGCATACCCGCTCATAGAGTCCACAGCGCCAGGGGAGCCACTCACATCTCCAAGATTTGGGGAAGGATCCAGTAAATAGGCCTTGGAGTATCAGAGACCCCTCTGAGAGAGTCCACTGCGCTTAGCGAGCATCTCGCAACAGAGATGGGGAAATTATACCACTCCCCCTGGGATTACAACTTCTGGACTGTGGGCGCAGCTTTGACTCGCCTACTGGTTTGTGTCCCTGTCACCCTCCCCCTCCTCTTGCCATGCCGTGTCTCTAACCCTCCCCTCCTTATTCCCTCCTCCACTCTCTGTCTACTTCCCCTACTCTTACCCCACCACTCCCCGGAATATCTCCCCTTGCCAGCTTTTTCCCCTACCTATATGTTCCTTTTTTTGTCTCAACCTTACTTGTAAATTGCCACGCTCTAATAACTGTGTAACCTTTGTAAAGCTGTAACCTGCAATTTATTGTCTGATACCCATGTAAAGCGCTCTGATACCTCCGGGTCTAGCCAGCGCTATATAAAACCTTTAAAATAAATAAATAAATAAATCTATGTGGCAAATGAAGGCCCACCTATCTTAGGCTGGGCACATCAGTATGACTTACACATTCTTGTGAATTCAAGGGTGTCTGAACAAGTCATGGTGGTGGACGAAGGTGATGTGAGTTAATTATTGTTGGAGTTTGCACCAGTATTACAAATAAAATTGGGGGCATCAAAACATTATTCCCCCAGTGTAATTTTGAAGGAAGGTGCAATACCAGTAAGACATTGTTCCAGGAAAGTTCCAATTGCCACGAGGATCAGGTAAAAAAGATTCTAGATCAAATAATCAGTGAAGGTGCCATTGAACCAGTAGTGGTTATCTCCAGTCGTTATCACTAAAAAGGCCGAGGTATTGTGTAGACCTCCACAGTTTGAATCAGAATGTAATAATGGACCAGTTTCCTCTTCCCAACATCACAGAGCTGGTTTTCTTACTGGCAGGAGGAAAGTTTTTCTCAAAACTAGATCTTAAAAGTGCCTCCCATCAGGTTATGTTGCATCCAGACTTGAAACACTTAACTGCCTTTGTCAACGCAGAGGGTGTGTTCCAATTCAACAGACTACCCTTTGGGTTGTCGTCTGTGGCCAGTGTGTTTCGGAGGCTTATTTTAAGTGTGTTGGCAGGGGTTAGAAAATATCATATTCGTCCAAGATGACATTTTCGAGTGGTTTTAGATAGGCTCTGTGAAGCTTGCCTAACTTCGCATAGAGAGAAATGTATGTTTTGGTAACTGAGGTACAGTATCTTGGGTATCTAATTTCAAGTGAAGGTGTCGGACCCAAAATTAACTTGCTGAGTGCCATCATAAATGTGGAAGCCCCCAGTGACGAGGACAGACTAGGCTTATTCATGGGTCTGGTAGAATACTACGCTAAGTTTGTGAAAGAGTTTTCAACCAAATCAGAACCTTTGAGAGAGTTGCTCAGGAAAGGAAGAAAATTTGAGTGGGGTTGTACAACAAAGAGCGATAGAAGGCATAAAGGGTGAGATTGCAATTGCAGAAAATTTAACACCATTCCGGTGCAACATAAGACCTTTCTCACAGTTGATGCCAGCGTGGTTGGTTTGGATGCTGCACTTTTGCAAGTTCATGGCAGGGTGGAGAAAACAGTATCCTTTGCAGCCTTTTCTTTAACTGAAACTGAGAGAAACTACTCGGTCATAGAGCAGGAGGTGTTGCTACAGCCTAGGCAACAAGCCACTATCAAACCTTCATTTGCGAGAGATTGCTAGCACGCCCAGAGCTGCATAAATTTGACAGCACAGCTCTGCGGCCAGTGAAACCAGCCCTGCCTGCACTCGCACTTTACTGGAGACTTTGGGCCAGGGGAGAACTACGCCTTCTAGACTCCCTAGTCTACCTAGATTGCCACCGCACCTGGAGGAGCATAAATTTGACAGTGCAGCCCCGCGGCACGTGATGCACATGGGCCATGCCCAGGCGAAACCCGGGCCAAGGGCAGGCCTGTCCATGCCAATCAGAGCCAGGAGGAGTCTGCACTGGGCCACCTCCCTTGGTTTTTGCTTGAGGACAAAGAGCTCCTGAGAACGACGTCGTCATTAAGCACATTTTCAGGTACTGATTCTACCCCCATTCTTTCTTCGAAAATGCTGTAAAGGGAAGATACAGTCCCGCTAAGGGGGAAGCATTACTGCGATCTCTTCCAATTGTTGTTATAGTCTCAGTGTTACGCACCTGTCTTAGCAGGATGGGCAAACGGAAAGCCAAGGGAAGCCCAAATGATGCCCCTAAACAAGCTTAACGGCAGCAGTAAGTGCTGCAAACAATGGCATAGCGGAAGATATAGACACCTTAATAGAGGAAATCAAAAATGTTCTAAGCGGTCAAAAGAAGCCACAGAAAAGGGGTCCAAAAATGGCTGATATTTCTAACCAGAAAAACAAGACGAAAAAGTAAATACTCCAACTTTCAGCTCCCAGCGGCACAGCTTTGTGCTCTGCGCATTCCAGTGACCTAACTAATAAGGAGCAGCAGGATCCTGTTCCATTTGTACTTTTCCTGGAAAAGGTATTACAAGTGCCAATGTTGAGAGAACAGTAGTCCTGGACATTCAAACTACAAATCGGGTTGTCCCTCTTGCTACCTGTAAGGAAGTGACTCCCAAAAAGACTACCTCTGAGATCATATCCACTCTGTGGTGCATGTGGCTGAGTCTAGGAGCATGAAAGGGAACAGACTCGGTAAAGTGGACAATAACACTATTTATAGTGAACTGACTGAACTTAAATTAACAGTCAAGGAATGAACTCCAGAGGTATTCTCACTGAGAAAAACTTTAGGGTCTTCCACGGATCAGCTCAGTAGGGCATGCCCATCGTCAACAGGCAACTGACCCACTTCCTCGAGGAGAACGACATCCTGGACCCATCTCAATCTGGATTCCGCAGCAATCACAGCATCGAAACCGCCCTCATCGCTGCCACCGATGACATCAGGACCCTGCTGAACAACGGCGAATCCGCAGCCCTCATCCTCCTGGACCTCTCAGCTGCCTTCTACACCGTCTGCCACTACACCCTACACACATGCCTCCACAACGCAGGAATCCGCGACAAAGCCCTGGACTGGATCACCTCCTTGCTCACTGACAGAACCCAGAGGGTCCGCCTCTCCCCATTCTGCTCCAAAGCCACCAAGTTCACCTGCGGCGTGCCCGATGGATCATCCCTCAGCCCCACCCTCTCCAATGTCTACATGGCACTGCTCGCCAACATCGTCCGATCACACAACCTCAACATCGTCTCCTATGCCGAAACCCAGTTGATCCTCTCACTCACCAAAGATGCCGCCACCGCCAAAACCAACCTCCACGAAGTAATGAAGGCCGTCACCGACTGGATGACTTTAAGTGGTATAAACTTTTAAACAGATTTGAGTTAAAATCATCTTAAAAAGCTATGATGAATGGATTTAACATCATAAATGTTTAAAGTTGATGATATATGTTCTTTGTTAAATGTTTTAAAGCTGTGTTTGTGTATTTGTTGACCTCAGTCGAGGTCTATATCAAATAAAATTAACTAAACTAAACTTAAAAGCAGTTTGGCATGTCAGAAGCAAAAGCTTGAACAACCCAAAAATTGGGCCCAGAACTAGCTACCGTACCACAACTGTGTCTTGAGTAATGCCCAAGTGTATACGAGTGTATTCGATTCGTCTTTATTCGATCATAAACAATCATAAAAGACACATATAAATACATACAATGTGATTAAAAAGCAGAGTAACTTTTTTTGTTTTAAAAGGTATTAAAAGAAACATATCATGATAAAGTTTCATAAAAATTCTAGGCATATATCAGACTAAAAAATAATTATAAATCCTTTTCTCTATGACCAGATAAAAATTAATGGTAAAAGAAATGATATCCATAATTTTACAAGTTTTGGTTAGACACTTCATTATTATAAGCAGATTAGATTAGAAGAAACTAGAAAAGACACAGTAACACTCAATAAAATCATGTTACATAGTACCATGCAAACTATTCCTTCTAAGAGCCCACGTCCAACTCCAGAATTTGGCCATAGCAATAACTATGACTTCACTAGTATCAGTTTTTAAGATACGCAGAGCCGTTTGACATGATCTTGTCCCTATTTTAACACAAACTAGCTTGAGCCATTTACGACGAGGGCCCTTGTATGCAGGGCTCACAAACAGAACATGCAGTAAGGTCTCTTCCTCACATGGGCAAGTATGACATTTTGTATCTTGGTCAATCCCCCACTTTTTCGTGAAAGATTTTAGGGGGAGAGCACCCCCTATAAATTGGTGATAAACACCCAGATTCATGAAGGTGCCATTCTGCAAATAGCAATTTGCGAAAAATTGCGATTCGCAATTTGAAAATCGCAGAATGGCATTCATGTAGAAATGCGATTGAAAAAAGCGAATCGCGACCGGCCGCAATTGCCGATTGCGATTTTGCCACAATCGCTTACATTTCGCAGAATCGGCATTTTTCCATGTAGAAATTGCGATCTCGCAATTAACGAAATCGCAATTTGCGATCTCGCTAACTGCGAGATCGCAAAAACGGGAAGTCGCATTTTGAGCCCATTGATGACATCACAACCAGGAAGTAGGCTTTTCTCACCCACAAACAGAACACAGAGCCAGAGAGTGGAAGCTGCATTCTGAGGAGCTCCAAACCTTTGACTGTGCAGCACCCCAGCAGCACACAAATCCTCAACATGTCCCAGGATGCAGCAGGGAGCAGTGGGCAGGAGAGGAAGCGAAAACTCAAGTTCTCAGAACTAGAACTAGAGCATTTGATTGAGGGGGTCACCAAGGACCATGCACGCCTCTTCGGCAAAGACTCCCGGAGGGTGCCAGAGGCAGACAAGCGCAGGATCTGGCAGCGCATCCACGCTAAAGTAAATTCGGTCGGGGTGACCCAGCGGTCAATTGATGACCTCAAAAAGCGCTGGTACGACCTGAGAGGTCGTTCAAAGGAGCGTATTGCCGAGAGGCTTGGGGAGCGACTGGCCACCGGTGGAGGGGAACCTATAGCCACACCAAACTCTCCATTGGAGGACCTCATAGAGGACACCATCGCACCAGAAGCCTGCGTGGGGGTGATCCAGCTGGACTCGTCCTGACCCAGCCAACAATCAGACGGTAAGTGCCATGCGACTGCGACCCTGTCCCCCAACAATGCCCATGACTTCTGAGCTAGCAATATGACATCCCCAACAATGCAGGCCAGGCACACCTGAAATGCCCCTTTGCATTGTGGTAGTTGTAGTGAAATCATATATCCCCAGTTAGCTCAACACAGCCAGACCTGCCAAATCACAGTAATTGCAAAAGCCAGTCAGGGTAAGCAAGCCTGCATGCATGTATCAACATCGCATGTGCAAGATACATAACATTAATCATGCACCCTTTCACATTACAGGTGCTGTTGAGCAACCCAGCACAGATAGCGAGGCCCTGCACATCGCGGAGACCCAGGAGGACACTGAGGGTGAGGGCCAGTCCAACCAACGACCCGGTCCATCACAGCCACCTGCAGTGCTTCCATCACCACCACCACCCCGTGTGGACAGGGCCATCCCTGCAGCCACAGGTGTCCAGCCAACACCCCAACAGACACCCACAGCAGTGGTACAGGCCCCACCACCAGCGCCTAGGAGGCAGACGAGGCGCACAGCTGGAGCACGAACACACTCCAGCGCACTGAGGCGCCAGCAGCGTCAGGCCTCAACAGGCACGGGCAGGGCACTCCTACTTCCAGATCCTGGACTGGCCATTGACCGCCGCATGCTGGCGGTGCACCATACCCAGGCGCGTCACCTGGCAGCAATACACACCCAGCTGCAGGCGACTGGCCAAAACATCGCCCAGATGACGGCTGTTGTCAGAGAGAACTGCCAGCTGCTGGTAGCCCAGCAGGACATGACTCGCCGCCGCCACCGCCAACTACTGGCCCGCCTGTCGGCCTACACCAGGTTGAACCACGTTGTTGGTAATGCAACGTCACAGCTGGCACGCAGGTCACTTGCCATGCAGGGCCAGATGGTACAGTGTTGCCAGGATGTGGCCAGGTCACTAGACCTGCTAACAGCAGCAGTGCTGGGCAGCCATCCCACTGCCCATGGAGAACCGGGGGGGCCTGACGATGTGAGCGAGGTAGCGTCGACAAACAGCAGCGCATCCTTGCCACCTGTGCCTGTACGTCGCCGTAGGAGCAGGCCCACAGCATCAACTCGGGCCGACACCGTCCCTCAGGACCCAGAGAGAGGACTTGGTGCGTCTTGTCACAACCGACCGTGAGAACTTGGACACTCTCGGGGAGGCCATGCTGGAAACCCCTGCAAGCCCTCTACCTCTGCATGGGGAGGTATGAAGTAATACTCTCTTCATCTGAGACCAAAGTTACAAGAGGCCAATTTATTGTGCATTAACAATAAAGATTTATGGTCTGACTTGAATCAAACTCATGTCATTATTTCATTAGTCATGCATGAGTGCAGTGACTTGTGAGGGGAATTGGTGCACTAGAAACAGTTATTAGTGATGTGGTTGCGGCACCTGTGTCCTTCTGCAGGATTTTCTCCGCGTGCATGACGCACATGTGTAGGTGGGCCGTTGTCCCCTTCCGACTCACTGCCAGATATCTCCACTGGTATCCTGCGCTTGGTAGCAATGTTGTGGAGTATTGCACACAAGGCCACGATGCGGCAGCAGACCTCAGGTGTGTATTTGATGGCCCCAAGTATGAAGTATGCGGAAACGGCTCTTCAATAGGCCAAATGTCCTCTCAATGCAATTTCTTGTGCGTATGTGTGCAGCATTGTAACGCCGTTGCTGTGGTGTGGCAGGGTTGAGGTATGGGGTGAGGAGGTACTCACGTAGACCGTAGGCGCTGTCACCTGAAGGTAAGA
Organism: Lissotriton helveticus; assembly: GCF_964261635.1. Classification (NCBI taxonomy): domain Eukaryota; kingdom Metazoa; phylum Chordata; class Amphibia; order Caudata; family Salamandridae; genus Lissotriton; species Lissotriton helveticus. Next base: position 367,482,236 of record NC_136068.1, on the reverse strand, counting down.
AGCACAGGGTGAGTGCCTGTTCTGCGCAGATACATGATCACAGAGTAGTATTTGGGGGCATGTGTACTTATCTAGTAGGTGTCGTTCGCCAAAGTCCCCTCTGGCCAGTTGTGTGTGTATGCCGCTGTGCCGGAAGATGAAGGAGTCATGTGCGCTCCCCGGATATTGTGCCACTATGTCCGTGATGATAGTCTTGGCGTTGAACACCATCTGGATATTGAGGGAGTGGTAGGACTTGCGGTTGCGGTACCTGTATTCCGTTAGTGCTGGTGGGTAGATGTGGATGTGGGTACAGTCATTGCATCCAATTACATGTGGGAATTGTGCAATGGTGTAGAATTTCAGCTTGGTGTCATTCAAGTCCTGTTGGGTAGTGGGGAATGAGATGTAGAGGTGTAGCCGGGTCAGCATTGCATCCAGGAAACTCCTTAGGCAGCGGGACATGGTGGGCTGGTATATCCCCCCTGCAACAGCGACTATCGCCTGGAAGCTTCCGGAGGCCAGTAGGTGCAGGCTGCACAATACCTGCACAAGGGTGGGCACGGCATTGGTTCTCCTTGTTGGGTGCTGCATCAGGGGGTCTAGGTCCTGGATCAGCTTGATGATCATTGCCCCATTCAGGCGGTACTTCGAGTAAATTTGCTCATCAGTTTGGCTCAGGAGGGTGATCCGCTGGTGGAATATTCGCTCCTGGATCCTGCGTCTGTTCTGTGCTGCTCGCTGTAGCCTTCGCTGCCTGACCGCCATGTAGAGTCCTGGCATTGTGAGAGTCCTCATGCTCCAGCTGCGTCCCCTTAAGTGTGTTTGGTCAGAGCTGCACCTGTTGGTAGTTTTGTAAAGTTATTATTTTTTTTTTTCCTTAATGGTTACCACCTGGTTTAGGTTCTCCTTAAATTGCGCCTCGCAAATAGCGATTTTTGGGTTTTTCGCTTTTTGCGATTTTTCTTGAATAGCGATAGCGAATATTTGGCGAAATGGCAAATTGATTCGCAGAATCCATGGTATCTCGCATATTCCGATTCGCTAATGGGCTTCTTCCAGGATTCTGTAAATTTATTTGCGATTTCGCTAAATTCATTTAGCGAATTCGCAAATTTTGAGTTCTCAATTTCAAGAATTCCTTTTCTTCAAATTGCGCTCGCAATTGCGACTTCGCAGCCATTGCGAGCGCAATTTGGCTTCATGAATCTATCTGATAGTTTCCTGTCACCAGGGCTCGTAATGGTATCCCAATAGGCCTCCAGCCTATATTAAATTTTGTGATCCCAAAAGAGACCTGTTAGGGAAACACTATTCACCAGAGACAGAGACTTCTGACAGACCATGTCCCTATATAAGGCTTTAAAATCTGTTTTTGAGGGGAAAGAATTCCCTTCTGGGTCCTCCCACAAATGGTTGAGGCCCATATCCGATAAAGTAGCCTTAATCTTTAGTAACCATGTGATTTTATTGGATTTGTCAGCTACTCTAATATACTTAACAGCTTGCGCGTAGGGGGCTAACTCCGGGGTAGTACAAAGTCTGCGCCAGTAAGCAAGAGGTCTAAAACCTGCAGCCTCCTCAAAATAAATACAACCCAGATCTGAGAGTAGAGGTCTAAGTGGTGTTGATTGAGGAAGGCCGGTTAATGCCCTCAGAAACTTGTTCTGAGCATGGACTAATAGAACTAGATTTTCGAAGCCCCAAAGTTCCGCTCCATAAATTATTGAAGCTCTAACCTTCCCTTGGTATATAGTTAGAACCGGAGCAACAGGTTTAGTGATACCGGGTGTTCTTTTAGAAGGGCCCCTGTAAGTTGATTATGCCTTAAGACCAACAGATCCATCTGTGGCTTCCAATTCTGGCTTTCACTATTTCATATTTATGTAAGACCATGAACTTCGTCTTGCCAACATTGACTACAAGATCATGGTCACTACAAAAAAGACTAAATCTATCAAGTGCTCTTTGCAGACCAGCTTGTGTATTAGACAAGATTAAAGTGTTGTCTGCAAACATTAAAAGAGGATCCCTCGATCCAGCAAGTGTAGGGGTGTCCGTAGGGTATTCGGTATAATATGAGATAACTTTATTCATGAACAACGAGAAAAGGGTAGGGACAAGAACACACCCCTGCCAAACTCCCTTGTTCACAGGAAAACGTTCTGTTACCTCACCCTGTTGACCCCATCGGACTTAAGTATAAGTAGACTTATGTAGTTTTATGATGAATGATAAGATCTCAGCGGGCATCTCTACTTCCTAAATACTGTCCCACAGCTTATTGCGGAGCACTATATCAAATGCAAATTTAAGATCTATAAATGCTGGGTAGAGGGTCCCCCCTGCCAAGATCACTGTATTCCAGTATATCAACATGAATCTGAAAACTTGGTTGATAGCGCTAACATGGGAATGAAATCCTGCTTGATAGGTGGATAAGATTTCATTATCATCAATCCACCTATTTACCCTGCTTTGCACTAATCTGGCCACCAGCTTTTGCATGGTGTCTATACAGTGCTTAATTTGAGCCGGTGCTTTCCGGTGCTGAGCACTGGCACTTAATTGGTTTCCGGCAGCTAATTGTCAACAACACACTTTGGGCAGTCTGCCACAAGGTGGTGCTGCACGTGTAACATAGAGATGAGCAGTATAACAGTTATTTAGGAAAACAATATGAATTTAAAAATTGCTAATACCTGCCTCCCCAGCCATTCCTTTAGCTTTGGGGACATGGAATAATCTGAACTGTTGTATTTACATGCAAGAGAGATGGTTAGTAGTTGTTTTGGAAGCAATGACAAGGGCGATGAGTGGCACAAGCTTCAGTGGCTTCTTGGTCAGAGCCCTAGCACTTAATATTTTACAAGTTAAGCACTGTATGAGGCTTATAGGCCGATAGTTAGTTGGGCTGGCGCGATTCCCCTTTTTGTATATCGGGATCATTTCAGCCCCATGCCAGGATTCCGGGATGGGGGCACCTCTGGCCAAACCATTCGCAAAAATAAAAATATATTTAAGCCAATTCTCTGGGTCAGATTTAAATATATCCGCCGGGTTGCAATCCGGGCCTGTGGCCCTACCTGCAGCTACCCCATCAAGAGCATGCTCAATTTTCACTAGGGTAAATGTTAGGACTGACTCCGGGACTACCCATTGGTATTGCCCAGTACTATTTGCAAGCAATGAAAATTTGGTCTGATAATGTGCAACCCAGGCTTCTGGGGGGACATTGTTGATTGGTGCCGGACCAGCATTATCGCTACCCCACTTAATTAGTTGCCAGAATCAACACCAGTTTTTCCCATTACTCGCATCTAACAGGTCCCTCCATCAATTTTTGTAAAAGGCCTTCTTTGCCCGTTGTTGGGTTGCCTTATATTCCAACCTTCATTTCCTTACCTCCTGCAATAAACCTGCCCCTATTGCTTTAGACCAATCCCTGTAGGCTATCCTACATGCCCCATGGTACCATTTTGCTGATTTATGGATAGAGTACGTATTACTTCTTTATTTAGGTTTTGTAAAAAAGGATCTCAAGTTAGCAAACAGGGCCTCATGAGCTGTTGTGAGGGCTGGGAGAGTGGCCTCATTAAGGTCAAGTTGCGAGAGGGTTGTAAGTGAATATGCCAGTATTGACTTAATCTGGGTCATAGTGCCCTCATCCTCAAAAACCTGGGCTAATTTTAGCCTACGGCAGTCGTGAGACATAATTATGTCTGCTGTTACAATATCCGTACTACCTCATGGAAGTATACAACGCTTTACCTCTAATTTCAATTTCAGGGGATCATGATCGCTCTCTGATCTTTTCAAAACCTCCATGTCCCTCAACCTTCCCAAAATTCTAAATTAATAAGGAAGTAATCAATCCTACTGCTTCTTAGCCCGTTAGTATAAGTGGGATTGCCTTTACTGTCTGATTTAGATCTTCCATTAGCAGCCCGAAGCCCACTCTCCAATATTAGACTTTTTAGCTGTATAACAGCTTCCGTCCATTTCTTAATTGGGGCAAGCATTAAAGACGGGACACCCCAAATAGCATCCTCATCACTAGTGAGGCTCGCCTCTCCTCAGCCGAGTGGCTCGAACGTGCAATTAAAATCCCCCTCAATAATCCGATTTCATGACCCTTTTAATAATTTAATATATGTCTCCAGGCTGGAGATGGTCGGTGAGTTCTTTCCACCCACCAGCCCTCTAGCATAGACATTTATCAATATAAACTCCGGTTCATTCTCAGGGTTTATTTTAATGACCTGAATATCCGGATTATCAATCCCTAGTTCTTCTACCTGATAACCCGCCTGTTGTCTGACCCAAGTGATTAATCCACCTGAGGGTCGCCCTTTAGTACTCCCAATTGCTGGTTTACCAAATGCCAAGTATCCTGGCCGAAAGATCGTACTCAGAGACCAAGTCTCCTGAAAGACAATAACATCATAGGACTCTATGAAGTTAGACCAATCAAAGGAGCTAGTCTTCGATAGCAAGCCAGCAATGTTCCAAGATAAAATAATTAGTGTGCTTCGATTTGATCCTTCACCTTGATCTATCTGTACCAATTCCTCAGCACACTGTGACCCACTAGTTATTACTAAATGAAGGCTTGAATCTGTCACATGGGGAGTAACAAATTGATTAAGGGTGTTCTCTGTCCCTGACGGGTCTACAGGTAACAGTCAATCACAGGCATCTACGCCAGACAAAGGAGCAAATCTATTGACAAGGTTATGGTCAAAGTGTCGGCCTAAGGCTCTATGGTGGGCCCTGCGAACCCCCCTCCCAGCGGGGAATAAAAACGAGGTCTGTAGGAAAACCCTAGGGGCAGGAGAGATATTTTTCCGGGACAGTGCCCTTCATTTCTACTTCCTAAGCACTCCAATAGGAGTCTAACTACATGCTCATTGTTGAAATTGGCAACCACAGTCAACCCCCATCCTTAGCGGAATATCCAACCCAAGATGAATGTCTGGCCATTATCAGTTGAGGACAAATATCTCAACCCCATACCCCTGCTTCCTTCAGATGTACACTAAGCCAATGCATTGTTTTTGCCATTAACTGGTCAGTGGATTCAGTCTGCCCAGCTGGTAGGGTCGGTACATTCCTCAGAACCAACACCAGTGGAGCGGCGGCAGGTAGAAGATGTAATACCTTATGATCACTTCCGGACAAGCTATTGGTCAATTCATAATGCGCTGCTAAGGAATAGTGACCAGAACGCCCGGGGACAGTAGTTGATTGGTTATCTAGACCACAAAGAGGGTTCTTTGGTAGGATGTTACTTACTGTCCTAACACAAGGTCTGCCTCCCTCCACCCCAGGAGTACTCGGGAAAAGCTGAGCAAATTCACTAGATGTATTCCCTATCTCGCCCGCACAGCCTCCCTGAGCCACTACACCAACATCAGAAGCAATATCCGCCCCACCATTCCTACTAGATAATAAAAGCATTGAATTAGATGTTAAACGGATGGCTGAAGGGCGATTGGAATTTACGGTGTTACACAACACATTTGGTATCGTTTCAGAGGGCCGATTTTTTTTCCCCTAGTGAGGCCTTAATAGAACCAAGAATAGACACAACAATCAGTTCAAGATTAGTTAATTTGTCCTCAATTGGTGTAAATCTCTCAAGAATTGGGGATAAAGACGCAGAGAATAGGGCCCCCATTCTGGCCCATAAACCCTTATCAGCTTCAAGCGAGGGAACACCAACTGAATCCAGATTTGAAGTGCCCAATATGGGAGTGTTAGAATGAGGCTCGATTATCATTGATGGTGTTAGAGTCGCATACCCAGCATTCCTGTTCGTTTTTAGCATCTTTGCATTTTTTTGCCTTTGGGGGGCCCCCTCCCCGCTTCCTCTTTGTGGCTGGCTCTGGAAGTGGTTCCATGACTTGAGATTTAGATTTGGGCACAGACCTTGTAGTAACACGTGGAAATGTGTTGCATACTGTACCCTCTTGCACCAACTCAACAGGCGTAGGGCTAGTTGGAGACTCCATTGTTGCGGAAATGTTCGGCGGTGCAGATGGAGACTGGCTAATACCTTCTGCCAAGTCGAGAGGATTTGTGCCTATGACCACACAACGTTCGAGTGAGCGTGCAGACATTAAACTGCCCAGTAACAATCGTTTTAATTGCAAGGGATCTAGAGATAAGCGACGCTCAGTCAGGGTAATTTCGTGAGCTAAGACTTAACTAGCCCTAATTATAAATTGGTCCAGGGTCCCAGCCACACTTCCGCCCTTTTGAGCATTTCTCCCCCTTCCCTCGCGGATATTCATAAAAGACTATGCACAATATCAGCAAATGGCCCGAAAAGTCAATAGCCACAGAGGGGCAACAATGAACAAGTATGGACTAACCATGGGGAGCTGCAGGATTTAGAGGGGGGGCCGGCCTCCTCTGGTCTCTAACAGGCTCAAACGGGAAAGCCCTTGGCCCGGGCCTCGCCCGGCGCGAGCCAGCGTGCACCCCGCAAAGCGGGTGCCGCAAGTGGCTAAGTAGCGTCCAGCACAGGCAAGTACAGGTGCGGGCAGTTGCTGCGAAGGCCCCTGGGACTTGCAGTCCCAACAAGAATGCAAGTGTTCTCCTTGGCTCTCGAAGTGGCTCCCGCGAATTGGGTGCTGCGAGTGGCTAAGTAGCGTCCAGCACAGGCAAGCACAAGTGCGGGCAGTTGCTGCGAAAGTCCCTGGGACTTGCAGTCCCTACAAGAATGCAGGCGTTCTCCTCCTTGGCTCTCGAAGCGGCTCCCAGGAAGCGGGTGCCACGAGTGGCTAAGTAGCGTCCAGCACAGGCAAGCACAGGTGCAGCAGTTGCTGGGAAGGTCCCTGGGACTTGCAGTCCCAACAAGAATGCAGGCGTTCGCCTCCTTGGTTCTTTACGCGGCTCCTGCGAAGCGGGTGCCGAGAGTGGCTAAGTAGTATCCAGCACAGGCAAGCACACGTGCGGGCAGTTGCTGCAAAGGTCCCTGGGGCTTGAAGTCCCAACAAGAATGCATGCGTTCTCCTCCTTGGCTCTCGAAGCGGCTCCCACAAAGCGGGTGCCACGAGTGGCTAAGTAGCGTCCAGCACAGGCAAGCATAGGTGCGGGCAGTTGCTGCGAAGTCCCTGGGACATGCAGTCCCAACAAGAATGCAGGCGTTTTCCTCCTTGGCTTTCGAAGCGGCTCCCAGGAAGCGGCTCCCAGGAAGCGGATGCCACGAGTGGCTAAGTAGCGTCCAGCACAGGCAAGCACAGGTGCGGGCAGTTGCTGCGAAGGTCCCTGGACTTGCAGTCCCAACAAGAATACAGGAGTTCTCTTCCTTGGCTCTCAAAGCCGCTCCCCAAGTATATCTATACACTATTTGTATCTGATAAATTTGAGCCTCTGAAGTTCTTTTAATTAGGGCACTGATTCTAGTAGCGTGTATTTGCAAGCCAGCTCCTCATTTCCACGCTTTTTTGTTGTTGCTTTTTTATCTATTTTTACAGTTGATGTTTTGTATGCATGTTTTTTCCTTGTCAATGAAGTTATACTAATTCGAAATGACAAGTAAAAATTTATAATTTCAAATTTAAAACAGTCGACCAACTTAAAATCGAATAACTTGAGATTCTTGATAACTAGACCAAATTAGAGAGCATCTACCAAGTTTCCTAGGGGCAGACTTCAACAGAACTTACATCTGTATGTTTCTCACAACTCATGTGTACTAAAAAATACCTAATCCACATAGCCACATTTCCTTCCGCACCCCCTTCTTCAGAAGCATAGATTATATAAATAGCTATGGGTACAAGCATTATATCTATGCATAACTTCAAACATTCAAGAAGGCATCTAACTTTAATTTGAGTTGCCCTTGCGCAAGAATAACCAACTCACAAACCTGTGTTAGCAATAGGCCACTTTATTAGGGCATGCTAGTAGTTATCAATTCATTGTTGATAACTACACTCAAAACATCCTCACTAATACAGAAAAACTCCTGATGCTCCCCCTCCTTTAAAATTCCAGAAAAGTGTCATATTTCCCAAATACAACTCCCCTTAACCCGCAACATCATTCTTTTTTCTTCCATTTGCAGCTCTTCTCTTTCATTCTTCAGTCTCTCTCTCTTTCTTACTCCCAATCAACTATCCCAAAGCGAACTCCTATTTGTCTTGCTCCACATCCTCAAATGTACTCTTACCCTCCTGTGCTGCTCCTCCCATGCCCCCCTGAAGGGGTGGGTCTACCTGCTCCTGTGTTCTAAACCTCGAACTATTGCTGGTAAATTCAACACTACCTGTCTTACTGTAGCAAAAAATATAACTGCTTAGTTCTTTTTAGTTGTTCTCACAGGCCCTCTTTAACGTATTCATACATTATCCTGACCAAGTCTGTCCATACCTTTCCACTTGGAAAATTAAGTCAGCTAGGAAAACACTGGAAGACCTTTCCCCGCCTTACCCGCCTGCCACCTCCCCTACAGTTTAGTAGCATCCTACTCTCTTCTGCACTATAATCTCTTGTTCCAGAGTGTAAGGAAATTACTATTTTTGTATGATTACCCCCGACACCCCCCAAAGGTTTCAACTGATGCTTTCTTTTGACCCTGAACTATACTGGGTCCTTCTGACCAGGCCCCAGTGCATGTGCTCTGATTGCTCCAATGTACATGCAATACATTAAAACCAGAAAAGCATATTTAACTTAAATGTAAGCCCCTAATCTATTGTACCCAGTGTACTTAGGGCCTGTAAGTGAAATATCACCAGTCTACTGTAGCAATTATCATGCCATCACTGCAGCGACAAGGTGAAAACATGACTAGTTCTGTCACTAAAGGTTAAACAAGCAGCATTTAAACTGTCAACTCAACATGGCAAAATAACCTTTTGTCAAGAGCAAACCTTCCTTTTTATTATTTATGCCACCCCTAAGGTAGGCCTTAGAATAAGACCTTATGGTAAGGTGCAGATTATTAAAAAGAATACACGTTTCTTTTACGTTTCACATGTACTGACAGTGAATACTCTACATTGCCATTTTTACTGTAGTAAGGCTGGTGGTCCCACAGGGATACACTAGACCAACAGCTAAGTGCTAACTTGCATTTAGGACAGCCAAATATAGACACCTGACATAGTGCTAAATTCAAATTTAAAGTAACTTTATAAAGTCATCGCTCTTTTGCTCTGAAAGTTCCAGTAGCCATTTCTGATTAGTTGCAGCAGTTGTTGTCTGAGAAAGACTGCTGCTATCCTGCCAGGAGGTGTGAAGTCCTCCCTGGAACGTGGAAAAAAGGCATGTTGGTGAGAGAAGGGGTGACCTACTCCTGGCATGATGGCCAGAGGGCTGTGGCCTTATATGGCCCAGCTTCAAAGGGTAGCCACCTTTGATAGGCAAATACGAGTCAGACCACAGCCTACCCTTTTCTTTGTTGAGGTGAACAGACTGGCATCTCCCCCAGGGAGGGAAAACGTGTGGCATAACCAGTTTCGCAGGAGAAGTAGCTCATTATACTGGATACACCGCAGCGGTGTGCCCATAGATCTGACCCAGGGAAGAAGGGTTCTGAAATCTTGGATATGGGCAGAGAGATGCCCTGTGGGAGAGTTCGACCTGGCATCTTTTGGCCTGTTTCCCTAGCCTTTTTTGCTTTCTGACCTCCTGGTTTTGACTTGTTTTTTGCTGGTTTAGTGTCTCTGTGTACTTTCTCACTGCTGTTCAGTGTTCAAGTGCAAGTGCTCCTTTTGTACATTGTATTATAGATTGGTGTTTCTATGATTGTCATATTTGAGTTACTAGTAAGTCCCTACCTAGTAAAGTGCACTGAGGGTGCCAGGGCCTGTAAATCAAATGCTGCTATTGGGCCTGCAGCACTGGTTTGCCACCCACACAAGCAGCCCTGCAAATGGTTCTCAGACCAGCCACGGCAGTGTCTGCGCGCAGTTTGTAATTGCCATGTTGACCTAGCACTCCTCAGGTAGGCTCAAGGTATCCCAATGGACTGAGAGCAGCGTATGTGAAAGGTAGGACATGTGCTAGTGTGTGTGACACGTCCTGATAATGAAATACAGTGTATTTCATTTTTCACTATTAAAATGCAATCTGTCCCATAGGATAGAATGGGAGATACCTTGTAAAATCTTACAAGTATAACTTCCCATTGGGACAAGATCAAGAAATGGAGTTTAGTATGCCTGGACTAAGACTGCAAAAATGCACTTTTTGGTAAAGATGATTGTAATGTTCTGCGTTTTTAAAATACCACTTTTAGAACATATAATAATCCACATTTGTAAAGCGCACAATCACCCGTAAGGGTCTCTAGGCGCTGGGGGCCGTCGGGAAGATTAAGCGAGCTATTGCCCAGAGTCACACGGTGCTGGGCTAACCTGCCACCGGAGCCGGGGATCGAACCCTGATCCCCAGATTCCAGCGTCAGTCACCCTGGCCGCGGCGCCACACCTCTCCCCTTAGTATTTTCTTACTTAGCCATTCTGTGTGCCTCTGCTGGGTTGTGGATTGATTATCTGGCTTTGGAGTGACAGGGGCTGGGGATGTGCATTCTCTTCAGACAGCCACTGGGGAGGTCCTGGTGTGTCCTGCCTTTCCAGGATGAGTCAGGGCTAGGCTGGATAGACCTGGGATGCATTTAGAGTAGTGGGAGGAGATTTCCTTGCACCTTAATGGTCCTGTCCTTCCTTGGACAATGCTGTCTCTACCTACTGGCAGGAATCTGGGCCAAGGAGGGCAGTACTGGTTTGGACAGGGCACAGAACCTGTCTGCCACAAAGAACAAAGGAAAATGATGTATACATATTGGGACCCAGACCCCAAGAAGAAGAGCTGGCAAAGCTGTGCGGAGGAACTACCACTTTGCTGGGTGCTTTGCTGTGTTGACTTGCAGTGTCTGCTTCTGTCTTGGGCAGTGAAAGGACTGGAATGACCTTTCTGTAACTTCTTTGTGCAAGTTTCTCCAAGGGCTTGAGGTAGAGCTTGCCCCTTGTTCAAAAAGTCTCAGGAACAGCAAAGACTTCAACCATATCGGCTATCAGCACTGGGAATTGTGTGTTTTGTGCTGCAACAGAAGAAAAAGTAACCCAACGCTGTCACTAACACCGCTGCCAGCGCCCTGTCCTGAAGGCACCACAGAGGGCACCGCAGCACTTCGCACCACAACCCTGGTCTCACCGACAACGCCGTCTGACTCTGCCACAGAGCAGCGGCTTGCACGCGACCTGTGGGCACCACACTTTGCACCGCCTTGCTTTAAACTGCCGTCCAGGAATCTCAGATGACGCTGCTCCACGCCTACATTGACGCTGCTGCTTGAACCATGGTTCGAGGGCATCGCTCATAAGTTACACGATGCACCATCCTTATTCCACACCGCAGCCTTGGCCGACTGACGCCGGCGCCATTGACTCCAGTTCATCAGGCGAAGACAGAGCTGCTTGTACCGTGACCTGCCACCACTGCGATGAACACTGCATCACGTCACACCTCACCCTTGGTCTCACTGATGCCGCTAAATGACCGTCACTTGAGGAATAAAAAAATTGATTTCCCATACATAAGGAGCATCGGACCTATATTATGTTAGCATGATGCATCTATAAGTACCCTCTTTTGCTTAAAAATATATATCTATATGCGCTTGCAGGGAGGAAAACGTTTATTCTCTCCTTGCGTATCTATTGCTAACAAGTGTAGGCCGAGAACCATACAAACGCCATGTTCTAACAAGCATTTGCAATGCAATAGGTCTCGCATTATGAAAGTTTGAGCTATTGGTCTTGTAAATGACAATTTTTTTATTTATGTGTTGGTTTTGAAAATAGCTAGTTTAATAGCTTTGTCATTTACAATGCCAATAGTTATAACTTTCGCAAATGTGACACCTATAGCATTTGTAATGCTACGTTTTGTATTTATGTGACAGATGTATTGATATTACAAATAACAACGGCTTTTAATTTTTTTAAATAATTAATACTTAAATAAAAGTGATTGTAATTTATAATGGCAATATCTTAAACTTTTGTAAATAACTTTTGTGAAGATTATGTTCAGTGTATTTTATTGAGATGAAAATCCAAGAACAGAAGTGAAATATTAACATCTTTTTGTGACATTTGTAATAAAGCTTGAAACATTGAGAGAACGTATTTGAACCAGTTTTTGTTGAATGGTTGCACAGATTGATGCTGTGATGGCGCGGAGTGGTGTTGTGGTGGCGCTGAGTGATACTGTGGTGGTGCTGAGCGATGCTGGGGTTGCGCTGAGTGATGCTGTGGTGGTGCTGAGTGGTGCTGTGGTGGTGCTGAGTAATGCTGTGGTGGTGCTGAGTGATGCTGTGGTGGTGCTGAGTGATGCTGTGGTGGTGCTGAGTGGTGCTGTGGGGGTGCTGAGTGATGCTGTGGTGGTGCTGAGTGGTGCAGTGGTGGTGCTGAGTGATGCTGTGGTGGTGCTAAGTGGTGCTGTGGTGGTGCTGATTGATGCTGTGGTGGTGCTGAGTGATGCTGTAGTGGTGCTGAGTGATGCTGTGGTGGTGCTGAGTGGTGCTGTGGTGGTGCTGAGTGATAATGTGGTAGTGCTGAGTGATGATGTGGTGGTGCTGAGTGATAATGTGGTGGTGCTGAGTGATAATGTGGTGGTGCTGAGTGGTGCTGTGGTGGTGCTGAGTGATGCTGTGGTGTTGCTCAGTGATGCTGTGGTGGTGCTGAGTGGTGCTGTGGTGGTGCTGAGTGATAATGTGGTGGTGCTGATTGATAATGTGGTGGTGCTGAGTGATGCTGGGGTAGTGCTGAGTGATGATGTGGTGATGCTGAATGGTGCTGGGGTGGCACTGAGTGATGCTGTGGTGGTGCTGAGTGATGCTGTGGTGGTGCTGAGTGGTGCTGTGGTGGTGCTGAGTGGTGCTGTGGTGGTGCTGAGTGGTGCTGTGGTGGCGCTGAGTGATGCTGTGGTGGCACTGAGTGAAGCTGTGGTGGTGCTGAGTGATGCTGGGGTGGCGCTGAGTGGTGCTGTGGTTCAGCTGAGTGATGCTGTGGTGGTGCTGAGTGGTGCTGTGGTGGTGCTGAGTGGTGCTGTGGTGGTGCTGAGTGATGCTGTGGTGGTACTGAGTGGTGCTGAGGTGGGGCTGAGTGATTCTGTGGTGGTGCTGTGTGGTGCTGTTGTGGTGCTGAGTGGTGCTGTGGTGGTGCCGAGTGATATTGTGGTGTTGCTGAGTGATAATGTGGTGGTGCTGAGTGGTGCTTTGGTGGTGCTGAGTGATGCTGTGGTGGTGCTGAGTGGTGCTGTGGTGGTACTGAGTGGTGCTGTGGTGGTGCTGAGTGGTGCTGTGGTGGTGCTGAGTGATGCTGTGGTGGTGCTGAGTAATGCTGTGGTGGTGCTGAGTGATGCTGTGGTGGTGCTGAGTGATGCTGTGGTGGTGCTGAGTGATGCTGAGGTGGTGCTGAGTGGTGCTGTGGTGGTGCTGAGTGATAATGTGGTGGTGCTGAGTGATGCTGTGGTGGTGCTGAGTGGTGCTGTGGTGGTGCTGAGTGGTGCTGTGGTGGTGCTGAGTGATGCTGTGGTGGTGCTGTGGTGGTGCTGAGTGGTGCTGTGGTGGTGCTGAGTGGTGCTGTGGTGATGCTGAGTAGTGCTGGTGTGGTGCTGAGTGGTGCTGTGGTGGTGCTGAGTGGTGCTGTTGTGGTGCTGAGTGGTGCTGTTGTGGTGCTGAGTGATGCTGTGGTGGTGCTGAGTGATGCTGTGGTGGTGCTGAGTGGTGCTGTGGTGGTGCTGAGTGATACTGTGGTGGTTCTGAGTGATGCTGTGGTGGTGCTGAGTGATGCTGTGGTGGCGCTGAGTGGTGCTGTGGGGGTGCTGAGTGATGCTGTGGTGGTGCTGAGTGATGCTGTGGTGGTGCTGAGTAGAATAAACAGCTCTTATTAGTAGTAATAGGTTAGAGAAAATAACCTATACTGTTTGTTATGAGCATGTGCAAATGGTCTGGAAAACAATATAAACTTCCGGGCTGGAACAGCAATGAGTTTAAAATAAGTAACCAAAAGACCACAAACAGGTTATATTTCACATCAATCAAACCAGAACAAGGGAACTGCAGAACGCATGTAGACTGCATTTTCGAAGGGATGGAAAGAATGTGTGTTTGCAGGGTGGACTTAACATTGTTAATTTTCAATGTCTTTGGAAGCATCTTCTGGTCAATTAGATGGTGTGCTCCTTACCCAATTGTTCAGAGGAATCGAAGCCTGATATAGGAAAGTCAAATATCCAGAGTTATAACAGTCCATAAGTCAACTGATAGAGTTCATACAATTCTGAATTCCCAATTAAGTGATCTCAAGAGACCTTAGCAACCCCCCTCCCAGAATGTCCTCGACCCCACTTTCTATCAAGAGGAAATAATAATATGGAGCCACACAAACGAGTAAGAAAGATAGGGTTTCAATATAGACTACTGACCTATTCAGTAAAGTACTAAATAAAACAGTCTGTGACCCACTAGTTATTACTAAATGAAGGCTTGAATCTGTCACATGGGGAGTAACAAATTGATTAAGGGTGTTCTCTGTCCCTGACGGGTCTGCAGGTAACAGTCAATCACAGGCATCTAGGCCAGACAAAGGAGCAAATCTATTGACAAGGTTATGGTCAAAGTGTCGGCCTAAGGCTCTATGGTGGGCCCTGCGAACACCCTCCCAGTGGGGAATAATAACGAGGTCTGTAGGAAAACCCTAGGGGCAGGAGAGATATTTTTCCGGGACAGTACCCTTCATTTCTACTTCCTAAGCACTCCAATAGGAGTCTAACTACATGCTCATTGTTGAAATTGGCAACCACAGTCAATCCCCATCCTTAGCGGAATATCCAACCCAAGATGAATGTCTGGCCATTATCAGTTGATTACAAATATCTCAACCCCATACCCCTGCTTCCTTCAGATGTACACTAAGCCAATGCATTGTTTTTGCCATTAACTGGTCAGTGGATTCAGTCTGCCCAGCTGGTAGGGTCGGTACATTCCTCAGAACCACCACCAGTGGAGCGGCGTCAGGTAGAAGATGTAATACCTTATAATCACTTCCGGACAAGCTATTGGTCAATCCATAATGCGCTGCCAAGGAATAGTGACCAGAATGCCTGGGGACAGTAGTTGATTGGTTATCTATACCACGAAGAGGTTTCTTTGGTAGGATGTTACTTACTGTCCTAACACAAGGTCTGCCTCCCTCCACCCCAGGAGTACTCGGGAAAAGCTGAGAAAATTCACTCGATGTATTCCCTATCTCGCCCGCACAGCCTCCCTGAGCCACTACACCAACATCAGAAGCAATATCCGCCCCACCATTCCTACTAGATAATAAAAGCATTGAATTAGATGTTAAACGGATGGCTGAAGGGCGATTGGAATTTACGGTGTTACACAACACATTTGGTATCGTTTCAGAGGGCCGATATTTTTTCCCCTAGTGAGGCCTTAATAGAACCAAGAATAGACACAACAATCAGTTCAAGATTAGTTAATTTCTCCTCAATTGGTGTAAATCTCTCAAGAATTGGGGATAAAGACGCAGAGAATAGGGCCCCCATTCTGGCCCATAAACCCTTATCAGCTTCAAGCGAGGGAACACCAACTGAATCCAGATTTGAAGTGCCCAATATGGGAGTGTTAGAAGAGGCTTGATTATCATTGACGGTGTTAGAGTCGCATACCCACCATTCCTGTTCGTTTTTAGCATCTTTGCATTTTTTTGCCTTTGGGGGGCCCCCTCCCCGCTTTTTCTTTGTGGCTGGCTCCGGAAGTGCTTCCATGACTTGAGATTTAGATTTGGGCACAGACCTTTTGGTAACACGTGGAAATGTGTTGCATGCTGTACCCTCTTGCACCAACTCAACAGGCGTAGGGCTAGTTGGAGACTCCATTGTTGCGGAAATGTTCGGCGGTGCAGATGGAGACTGGCTAATACCTTCTGCCAAGTCGAGAGGATTTGTGCCTATGACCACACAACGTTCGGGTGAGCGTGCAGACATTAAACTGCCCAGTAACATTTGTTTTAATTGCAAGCGATCTAGAGATAAGCGACGCTCAGTCAGGGTAATTTCGTGAGCTAAGACTTAACTAGCCCTAATTATAAATTGGGCCAGGGTCTCAGCCACACTTCCGCCCTTTTGAGCATTTCTCCCCCTTACCTCGCGGATATTCATAAAAGACTATGCACAATATCAGCAAATGGCTCGAAAAGTCAATAGCCACAGAGGGGCAACAATGAACAAGTATGGACTAACCATGGGGAGCTGCAGGATTTAGAGGGGGGGCCCGGCCTCCTCCGGTCTCTAACAGGCTCAAACAGGAAAGCCCTTGGCCCGGGCCTCGCCCGGCGCGAGCCAGCGTGCACCCCGCAAAGCGGGTGCCGCAAGTGGCTAAGTAGCGTCCAGCACAGGCAAGCACAGGTGCGGGCAGTTGCTGCGAAGGCCCCTGGGACTTGCAGTCCCAACAAGAAGTGTTATCCTTGGCTCTTGAAGTGGCTCCCTCAAATTGGGTGCTGCGAGTGGCTAAGTAGCGTCCAGCACAGGCAAGCACAGGTGCGGCCAGTTGCTGCGAAAGTCCCTGGGACTTGCAGTCCCTACAAGAATGCAGGCGTTCTCCTCCTTGGCTCTCGAAGCGGCTCCCAGGAAGCGGGTGCCACGAGTGGCTAAGTAGCGTCCAGCACAGGCAAGCACAGGTGCGGCAGCTGCTGGGAAGGTCCCAGGGACTTGCAGTCCCAACAAGAATGCAGGCGTTCGCCTCCTTGGTTCTTGACGTGGCTCCTGCGAAGCGGGTGCCGCGAGTGGCTAAGTAGCATCCAGCACAGGCAAGCACAGGTGCGGGCAGTTGCTGCAAAGGTCCCTGGGGCTTGCAGTCCCAACAAGAATGCATGCGTTCTCCTCCTTGGCTCTCGAAGCGGCTCCCACAAAGCGGGTGCCACGAGTGGCTAAGTAGCGTCCAGCACAGGCAAGCACAGGTGCGGGCAGTTGCTGCGAAGTCCCCGGGACATGCAGTCCCAACAAGAATGCAGGCGTTTTCCTCCTTGGCTCTCGAAGCGGCTCCCAGGAAGCGGGTGCCACGAGTGACTAAGTAGCGTCCAGCACAGGCAAGCACAAGTGCTGCAGTTGCTGGGAAGGTCCCTGGGACTTGCAGTCCCAACAAGAATGCAGGCGTTCGCCTCCTTGGCTCTCGTAGCAGCTCCCGCTAAGCGGGTGCCACGAGTGGCTAAGTAGCGTCCAGCACAGGCAAGCACAGGTGCGGGCAGTTGCTGCGAAGGTCCCTGGACTTGCAGTCCCAACAAGAATACAGGCGTTCTCTTCTTTGGCTCTCAAAGCCGCTCCCCAAGTATATCTATACATTGTTTGTATCTGATAAATTTGAGCCTCTGAAGTTCTATTAATTAGGGCACTGATTCTAGTAGCGTGTACTTGCAAGCCAGCTCCTCATTTCCACGCTTTTTTGTTGTTGCTTTTTTATTCATTTTTACAGTTGATGTTTTGTATGCATGTTTTTTCCTTGTCAATGAATTTATACTAATTCGAAATGACAAGTAAAAATGTATAATTTCAAATTTAAAAGTCGACCAACTTAAAATCGAATAACTTGAGATTCTTGATAACTAGACCAAATTATAGAGCATCTACCAAGTTTCCTAGGGGCAGACTTCAACAGAATTTACATCTGTATGTTTCTCACAACTCATGTGTACTAAAAAATAACTAATCCACATAGCCACATTTCCTTCCGCACCCCCTTCTTCAGAAGCATAGATTATAAAAATAGCTATGGCTACAAGCATTATATCTATGCATAACTTCAAACATTTGAGAAGGCATCTAACTTTAATTTGAGTTGCCCTTGCGCAAAAATAACCAACTCACAAACCTGTGTTAGCAATAGGCCACTTTATTAGGGCATGCTAGTAGTTATCAATTCATTGTTTATAACTACACTCAAAACATCCTCACTAATACAGAAAAACTCCTGATGCTCCCCCTCCTTTAAAATTCCAGAAAAGTGCCATATTTCCAAAATACAACTCCCCTTAACCCGCAACATCATTCTTTTTTCTTCCATTTGCAGCTCTTCTCTTTCATTCTTCAGTCTCTCTCTCTTTCTTACTCCCAATCAACTATCCCAAAGCGAACTCCTATTTGTCTTGCTCCACATCCTCAAATGTACTCTTACCCTCCTGTGCTGCTCCTCTCATGCCCCCCTGAAGGGGTGGGTCTACCTGCTCCTGTGTCCTAAACCTCGAACTATTGCTGGTAAATTCAACACTACCTGTCTTACTGTAGCAAAAAATATAACTGCTTAGTTCTTTTTAGTTGTTCTCACAGGCCCTCTTTAACGTATTCATACATTATCCTGACCAAGTCTGTCCATACTTTTCCACTTGGCAAATTAAGTCAGCTAGGAAAACACTGGAAGACCTTTTCCCGCCTTACCTGCCTGCCACCTCCCCTACAGTTTAGTAGCATCCTACTCTCTTCTGCACCATAATCTCTTGTTCCAGAGTGTAAGGAAATTACTATTTTTGTATGATTACCCCCGACACCCCCCAAAGGTTTCAACTGATGCTTTCTTTTGACCCTGCACTATACTGGGTCCTTCTGACCAGGCCCCAGTGCATGTGCTCCGATTGCTCCAATGTACATGCAATAGATTAAAACCTGAAAAGCATATGTAACTTACATGTAAGCCCCTAATCTATTGTACCCAGTGTACGTAGGGCCTGTAAGTGAAATATCACCAGTCTACTGTAGCAATTATCATGCCATCACTGCAGCGACAAGGTAAAAACATGTCTAGTTCTGTCACTAAAGGTTAAACAAGCAGCATTTAAACTTTCAACTCAACATGGCAAAATAACCTTTTGTCAAGAGAAAACCTTCCTTTTAATTATTTATGCCACCCCTAAGGTAGGCCTTAGAATAAGCCCTTATGGTAAGGTGCAGATTATTAAAAAGAATACACGTTTCATTTACGTTTCACATGTACTGACAGTGAATACTCTACATTGCCATTTTTACTGTAGTAAGGCTGGTGGTCCCATAGGGTTACACTAGACCAACAGCTAAGTGCTAACTTGCATTTAGGACCGCCAAATATAGACACCTGACATAGTGCTAAATTCAACTTTAAAGTAAATTTATTAAGTCATCGCTCTTTTGCTCTGAAAGTTCCAGTAGCCATTTCTGATTAGTTACAGCAGTTGTTGTCTGAGAAGGACTGCTGCTATCCTGCCAGGAGGTGTGAAGTCCTCCCTGATACGTGGAAAAAAGGCATGTTGGTGAGAGAAGGGGTGACCTACTCCTGGCATGATGGCCAGAGGGCTGTGGCCTTATATGGGCCAGCTTCAAAGGGTAGCCACCTTTGATAGGCAAATACGAGTCAGACCGCAGCCTACCCTTTTCTTTGTTGAGGTGAAAAGACTGGCATCTCCCCCAGGGAGGGAAAACGTGTGGCATAACCAGTTTCGCAGGAGAAGTAGCTCGTTATACTGGATACACCGCAGCGGTGTGCCCATATATCTGACCCAGGGAAGAAGGGTTCTGAAATCTTGGATATGGGCAGAGAGATGCCCTGTGGGAGTGTTCGACCTGGCATCTTTTGGCCTGTTTCCCTAGCCTTTTTTGCTTTCTGACCTCCTGGTTTTGACTTGTTTTTTGCTGGTTTAATGTCTCTGTGTACTTTCTCACTGCTGTTCAGTGTTCAAGTGCAAGTGCTCCTGTTGTAAACTGTATTATAGATTGGTGTTTCTATGATTGTCATATTTGAGTTACTAGTAAGTCCCTACCTAGTAAAGTGCACTGAGGGAGCCAGGGCCTGTAAATCAAATGCTGCTATTGGGCCTGTAGCACTGGTTTGCCACCCACACAAGCAGCCCTGCAAAGGGTTCTCAGACCAGCCACGGCAGTGTCTGCGCGCAGTTTGTATTTGCCATATTGACCTGGCACTCCTCAGGTAGACTCAAGGTACCCCAATGGACTGAGAGCAGCCTATGTGAAAGGTAGGACATTTGCTAGTGTGTGTGACATGTCCTGATAATGAAATACAGTGTATTTCATTTTTCACTATTAAAATGCAATCTGTCCCATAGGATAGAATGGGAGATACCTTGTAAAATCTTACAAGTATAACTTACCATTGGGATAAGATCAAGAAATGGAGTTAAGTATGCCTGAACTAAGACTGCAAAAATGCACTTTTTGGTAAAGATGATTGTAATGTTCTGCGTTTTTAAAATACCACTTTTAGAACATAGGTATTTTCTTACTTAGCCATTCTGTGTGCCTCTGCTGGGTTGTGGATTGATTATCTGGCTTTGGAGTGACAGGGGCTGGGGATGTGCATTCTCTTCAGACAGCCACTGGGGAGGTCCTGGTGTGTCCTGCCTTTCCAGGATGAGTCAGGGCTAGGCTGGATAGACCTGGGCTGCATTTAGAGTAGTGGGAGGAGATTTCCTTGCACCTGAATGGTCCTGGTCTTCCTTGGACAATGCTGTTCTACCTACTGCCAGGAATCTGGGCCAAGGAGGGCAGTACTGGTTTGGACAGGGCACAGAACTTGTCTGCCACAAAGAACAAAGGAAAAGGATGTATACATATTGGGACCCAGACCCCAAGAAGAAGAGCTGGCAAAGCTGTGAGGAGGAACTACCACTTTGCTGGGTGCTTTGCTGTGTTGACTTGCAGTGTCTGCTTCTGTCTTGGGCAGTGAAAGGACTGGACTGACCTTTCTGTAACTTCTTTGTGCAAGTTTCTCCAAGGGCTTGAGGTAGAGCTTGCCCCTTGTTCAAAAAGTCTCAGGAACAGCAAAGACTTCAACCATATCTGCTATCAGCACTGGGAATTGTGTGTTTTGTGCTGCAACAGAAGAAAAAGTAACCCAACGCTGTCACTAACACCGCTGCCAGCGCCCTGTCCTGAAGGCACCACAGAGGGCACCGCAGCACTTCGCACCACAACCCTGGTCTCACCGACAACGCCGTCTGACTCTGCCACAGAGCAGCGGCTTGCACGCGACCTGTGGGCACCACACTTTGCATCACCTTGTTTTACACTGCCGTCCAGGAATCTCAGATGAATCCGCTCCACGCCTACATTGACGCTGCTGCTTGAACCATGGTTCGAGGGCATCGCTCATAAGTTACACAATGCACCATCCTTATTCCACACCGCAGCCTTGGCCAACTGACGCCGGCGCCATTGACTCCAGTTCTTAAGGCGAAGACAGAGCTGCTTATACCATGACCTGCCACCACTGCGATGAACACTGCATCGCATCACACCTCACCCTTGGTCTCACTGATGCCGCTGGATGACCGTCACTTGAGGAATAAAAAAATCTATTTCCCATACATAAGGAGCATCGGACCTATATTATGTTAGCATGATGCATCTATACGTACCCTCTTTTGCTTAAAGATATATATCTATATGTGCTTGCAGGGAGGAAAACGTTTATTTTCTCCTAGCGTATCTATTGCTAACAAGTGTAGGCCGAGAACCATACAGACGCCATGTTCTAACAAGCATTTGCAATGCAATAGGTCTCGCATGATAAAAGTTTGAGCTATTGGTCTTGTAAATGACAATTTTTTTATTTAGGTGTTGGTTTTGAAAATAGCTAAATTAATAGCTTTGTCATGTACAATGCCAATAGTTATAACTTTCGCAAATGTGACACCTATAGCATTTGTAATGCTACGTTTTGTATTTATGTGACTTAGATGTATTGATATTACAAATAACAACGGCTTTTAATTTTTTTAAATAATTAATACTTAAATAAAAGTGATTGTAATTTATAATGGCAATATCTTAAACTTTTGTAAATAACTTTTGTGAAGATTTTGTTCAGTGTATTTTATTGTGATGAAAATCCAAGAACAGAAGTGAAATATTAACATGTTTTTGTGACATTTGTAATAAAGCTTGAAACAGTGAGAGAACGTATTTGAACCAGTTTTTGTTGAATGGTTGCACAGATTGATGCTGTGATGGCGCGGAGTGATGTTGTGGTGGCGCTGAGTGATGCTGTGGTGGTGCTGAGTGATGATGGGGTTGCGCTGAGTGATGCTGTGGTGGTGCTGAGTGGTGCTGTGGTGGTGCTGAGTAATGCTGTGGTGGTGCTGAGTGATGCTGTGGTGGTGCTGAGTGATGCTGTGGTGGTGCTGAGTGGTGCTGTGGGGATGCTGAGTGATGCTGTGGTGGTGCTGAGTGGTGCAGTGGTGGTGCTGAGTGATGCTGTGGTGGTGCTAAGTGGTGCTGTGGTGGTGCTGATTGATGCTGTGGTGGTGCTGAGTGATGCTGTGGTGGTGCTGAGTGATGCTGTGGTGGTGCTGAGTGGTGCTGTGGTGGTGCTGAGTGATAATGTGGTTGTGCTGAGTGATGATGTGGTGGTGCTGAGTGATGCTGTGGTGTTGCTCACTGATGCCGTGGTGGTGCTGAGTGGTGCTGTGGTGGTGCTGAGTGATAATGTGGTGGTGCTGATTGATAATGTGGTGGTGCTGAGTGATGCTGGGGTAGCGCTGAGTGATGCTGTGGTGGTGCTGAGTGATGCTGTGGTGGTGCTGAGTGGTGCTGTGGTGGTGCTGAGTGGTGCTGTGGGGGTGCTGAGTGATGCTGTGGTGGTGCTGAGTGGTGCAGTGGTGGTGCTGAGTGATGCTGTGGTGGTGCTGAGTGGTGCTGAGGTGGGGCTGAGTGATTCTGTGGTGGTGCTGCATGGTGCTGTGGTGGTGCTGAGTGGTGCTGTGGTGGTGCTGAGTGATAATGTGGTGTTGCTGAGTGATAATGTGGTGGTGCTGAGTGGTGCTGTGGTGGTGCTGAGTGATGCTGTGGTGGTGCTGAGTGGTGCTGTGGTGGTGCTGAGTGGTGCTGTGGTGGTGCTGAGTGGTACTGTGGTGGTGCTGAGTGATGCTGTGGTGGTGCTGAGTAATGCTGTGGTGGTGCTGAGTAAGGCTGTGGTGGTGCTGAGAGATGCTGTGGTGGTGCTGAGTGATGCTGTGGTGTTGCTGAGTGGTGCTGTGGTGGTGCTGAGTGGTGGTGCTGAGTGATGCTGTCGTGGTGCTGAGTGGTGCTGTGGTGGTGCTGAGTAGAATAAACAGCTCTTATTAGTAGTAATAAGTTAGAGAAAATAACCTATACTGTTTGTTATGAGCATGTGCAAATGGGCTGGAGAACAATATAAACTTCAGGGCTGGAACAGCAATGAGTTTAAAATAAGTAACCAAAAGACCACTAAACAGGTTATATTTCACATCAATCAAACCAGAACAAGGGAACTGCAGAACGCATGTTGACTGCATTTTCGAAGGGATGGAAAGAATGTTTGTTTGCAGGGTGGACTTAACATTGTTAATTTTCAATGTCTTTGGAAGCATCTTCTGGTCAATTAGATGGTGTGTTCCTTACCCAATTGTTCAGAGGAATCGAAGCCTGATATAGTAAAGTCAAATATCCAGAGTTATAACAGTCCATAAGTCAACTGATAGAGTTCATACAATTCTGAATTCCCAATTAAGTGATCTCAAGAGACCTTAGCAACCCCCCCAAGAATGTCCTCGACCCCACTTTCTATCAAGAGGAAATAATAATATGGAGCCACACAAACGAGTAAGAAAGATAGGGTTTCAATATAGACCACTGACCTATTCAGTAAAGTACTAAACAAAACAGTCTGTTCCCAACTATATAGTGTTTTGTTCATAAAGAGACAGTCTAAAGACAAACACTGTGGTGGTGGAAATTTTGAGCTTTAAACACAATGTAGGGGAGCTTCTGGATATAGAATGCAAGGTTCGAGCAACAGGCGACACCCATATTTGCCTTAAGACCATCTGTCTTCCATGACAAACTACTGAAAGATTCGCAGCAAGCTGCTTCTCGGAAACGCATGTCCAATTTCTCAAATCGTCACAGTTGTGAGAACCGGACTTCTCTTTCAAATTTCGAAAACATAGGAACCATATCATCCTGTTGACCAAGAGACTGACTGACGCATTTCTGATGAAAGAGAACCACTTATACAAAAAGCCGTAACAAAAAAAAGTAGAAGAAAAGGTTGTGAGCCCTGTGACTAGTTTATTTTTAAGAAAGTACCGCAGTAGTGCATTTCATTTTGTAAATCCACTCAGGCTGAACCAATAATTTTGCAATCTTGCCAAAAAGAAAATAAATTGATTTACTTTGAGAAAAGGTAGTGAAATGAAATTAAATGCGGCCGGGAAATGCTCTCGGCATTGCGGGGGCAGGGGGCACATTCCTTTGAAGTGTGAAGCAGGGGGCGGGGGAGTGGATCCCTTTGAAGTGAAGCTCTCGGCATTGCTAGCATTGCTGTGGTGGGTCTGATGTAATGATGCGAGGCAGGCGGCTCGGAGACCAAATGGAAAGCGCGTGCACGGGCACATGCACTCGGCGCAATCCGCCTGGTTTAGCTTTCCTGGTTACAACTCTATAATCTCGACATCTGCAATGCCAGAGGCATTGGCAGAGGTCGAGACCTAAAAACCTATCCTCAAACACGGGCTGTGATCACGTGTCAGTCTCCGGCAGATGTCAAGCCCCAGTTCAGCTGAATTAAAGGGAGCAGCTGAATGTAGGCAATCTACTCGACTGTCCCTAGACTCAAGGTCGCATCTGGCTTTGGGTGTGATAAGCGCATTCCTGGAGGTGCCGTGCCTGCACTCCCAGGCACCAAGACGAAAGGGAGTCACCCCTCCTGACCTTCTCCGTAATAAATAGTTAAGCTTTGAACTAATCATGTGTGCCATATATGGTCCTTCCCTGGAGCTTGAGGGCCAACTTGTGTTTTTCCTTTTACAGTGATTATCTGTGTTGAACTGAAAAGTATATAACCACATGCTTGAATGCGAGCCAACAGTCTTCTCCGCGCACCTGATGGGTGAGGGTTGGAGAGGCTCCTCTATACAGTATTTTTTCTTAATAAATGATTGAACTTTCTTCACTGCCAACTGACTGATTATTTGGTAATGGGATTGGGGCTATTGGTAGGTATAGCCCTTTATGTTATTTTTATGGTACTTCAGTTGGCGACTCTGGTGGCACTCTGTGATAGGGTCGTCCTCCCGTAACCGGGTGGATGGACCGGAATTTTTTGACTTACTCCGCTCTCGCGATCAGAGGGCCCTAGCTGCTAGTGACCCTTCGCTGGAGTCCTACAGGCGTAACCCAGGAGCTGACCGTGTTGGTTCTCAGGAGTTGGCAGTGGAGAATACGCAATTGTACCTGCGTGCACCAGGTGAGTGGATTGTTTTTGATGTCTTTTGGAATGCGCTGTTGAGCAGTGCTTTTGAAGCAGTTAACTGTGTAGGATTTGGTGGTCGGTGTACCACGGAGAATTTTGTGGGTCTGACGGGGCAGCATTGTGGCTGCACGGGTAGATGCTCCATGGACTTGTTTTGTGAACAAAAGAGACGCCGATCGGATGCCCTGGTGTGGCTCAAGTGGTGCGCACCCGGCCGGGCTGGTCTCGGATAGGCCTGTGGTTGTACCTAGGTAGCCTTGGGTACATATCTGAAGCGGTGCTAAGGAAGTGGGCTTAGTCAGAATAGCCCCAAGGGTGAACCAGGAAGACTACAGGATGGTCTGTAGGACAGTCTGTGGTTATGCCTGTCCCACAGTCTCTTGGTAGTCTTTGGACTGCTTGATTTTGGTATCTGTTGGTCTGGAATCTGAATTGATTGATTCTCCATGAACAGGAGTTGATGGGCTCTGTTCTTTGTTTGGAAAGACAGAAAAGAGGCATGTTGTTTTGAACATCTTTGTATGTACATATATTATTGCTCTGTGTATGTTTGAATAAGAGTGAGGTTGAATATGTTGTGAATGTTTGAACATGGCCATGTTGGAAAGTATGTTTTTATGACTGAATGAGGAATACGTGACAACAATCACTATGCCGGGTGTTAGCAAATTGAGTTGTTTTGGATGTTGTTGTCGCCCTAAGGATACGCGATTGGCTGAAAGTCAACCTGCCCCACCTGAGGGCAACCCGAGTTATGATAAGTATGTAAAGCATGGTATTACACCTATCTTGTTTAACACACTATGGAATAAATATACTAAGGATAATGTAGAGTTGCAATGGCCCTTAACCGGGTCTTTTGATGAGAAAAAGATATATTTCCTGCAGGATCGAGTGTTTTCTAAATGTAGTCGACAGTCAATGTTGGTTTCCTAAACCTATGGCGGAAGGAAGCAAAGCGTAGACGTATACCTGGAGGAGAAATTATGCTGAATGAAGGGAGGTCAGACGATTACACAGAACGCCATTGCTTATGATAAAGCTCAAACCGAACAGGGAATTGATTGTGCAGATAGGCAATTTCGATTGCAAGTGGATAAGACCTACGTGGCTAGGGCTGAAGCGGAGGATGAGATGGAGGATTTTTTGGATACTCGTCTACCTCCACCTTATGCTCCACAACATATATATCCCGTTGTTCCCCCAGCTCCAGTGCAGGTCCCTTCTGCATCTGCCCCTGTTGTTTCCTCTTCCCCTGTCTCCCCGGGAACATCCTCTGTTTTATCTCCCTCTGTGTCTGAGACAACTACCTTATGGTCTGTTACTATGCCATCTTCTGTTATGTCCACAGCTGTTTTGTCTCCCCCTACCCTTGCATGGGCTTCCCATTCCGCAAGAACTACCCCATCCTTAGCTGTTTCAACTCCAGTTCGTGCTCCGGGGGATTTCGACACGCGAAAGTTGTTTACTCGTTCGACTGTAGGACTACACGAGAAACAGATGATTGAAAATCAGTCATCCCAGTGGATGCGACAACCTATTTATACTATAACTGATATATGGAGCACGCTTCGAGACTTTGAGCCTGTTATGCAGCAACATGCCCTGAAACACATGGCCACATGTCTTCTTACTTTATGGGAACAGTGTTTTGCAGGAGGGATGGCCCTCCAAGTGATGTATGATATTCGGGACAGGGCTCATAAGTCTGAACTTAGACCAGAGGAAGTGTACAAAAATGTTGAGGTTTTATTAAGTTATCGAGAGCGGATGCACCAAAAATGTCCCTCATGGGACTCTCAGCACCCTATGCGAGAAGTCCATCCTAGCTTTCACCCTGAAATACCGGAAATAAAAATGTTCAGAATGTGGTGACTAGACCTCGTGTAGTGGCACGAGCGCAGGAACATTGGATTTACACCCCCTGGAAGAGGAGTGAAGTCCTCTTGCTAAAATCACAACTACCTGACCCCTGTAAGAATCCCACGGCTTATTATAAAGAACTCACAGAAGCAGCTTGCTCAGCCGTTATGACCCTAGCTGACATAGAGCTATTTTTTGCGTCGCTAGTCCCTGTTAATGTATGGCGTCAGGTGCATGATCAGGACCATGTTCAGGAGTTGGGCGGAACATGGGAACAGATAAAAGATTGAGATAAGGAACGTAAGCCTGGTGATAAACAAAAATCCGAACTATTGGCGTTACCTGGACGTATTATTACTTACATGCATTCCTTAATTCTGCCTCTTAGGGTGGATTGGGATAAATTGACAGCATGTAAGCAGAAGAAAGACAAAAGCGTTTCCAATTTCTTCACTAGATTTGAAGGAGTGTTCATTGATTTTAGTGGACAGGATTTATCATTGGAAGGCGGTATACGGTTATTTGTTAATCGTTTTGTGACCAATTTGTTACCAGAAGTCTCTGCACGGCTACAGGCCGCTGAAAGTACCTAGACCACATCTACGCCTTCGGTAATATTGAGTATGGCCCAATATTAAGAACATAGAGAAAATGAGAGTAAGGATAAGACGGAAAAGAAAACGAAAGATCTTAAGACACGGGTGCTGTTGCAACAAATTGTTCAAGGACGCGGCAGAGAGAGAGGTGCTAGAGGGTTTGTCCCGAGGGGGGCAGGAACTGGATGAGGCGCAGGGCCTGCTGTTGTTTTGGGGATAAACCAGTGCGCTTATTGTAAGGTGGAAGGGGTTTGGCGAATTTAGTGTCAATTGTTGTTGGCTCAGAATGGGGCTATGAGAGGAGGAGGAAGAGGTCGAGGTGGTGTGGATTGCAGTGATATGCGACAAGAGAAGGCGACCCACGTAGGGTCAGAAAATAATTATTTCGATAATACGAGAGGGTATGCCTATACATACAACAGCCAAGGACAGAGTGGGGGCCAGGTGGCAGTACCCATTGATCAGCAAGGCCCTTATGTGAAGGCGCATTTGATGGGGACGTCTGAAAAGTTTTTAGTTGATACGGGTGCGATGAATAGTTCTATTTCTCGTTCTCTTGTCCGAGGGGCTGCTCTGTCCGGGCAAAATAATGTTTTGGTGGGATTCCCGGGAATTCCAGTGGTGAGCCCCATTTCCAAACCTATTCCGTTTACAATTGGTCCAGTAACGGTAGACTCCCCGTTTCTTTTGACTTCCCATTGTGGTGAAAATGTATTGGGCTTGGATTTGTTGAAGAAATGACATGCAAAAATTCATTGTTCGCCTGATGGTGTTTATTTGACTATCAATCCCCTTGGCAAGCATACTTTGCAGTGTTTCACCAAAAATGAACCCCTCCCTCCTGAGTTTGCTGCTATCCCAGCGACGCTGTGGGCCACTGGAGACACAGATGTAGGATTAGGATTCCACCTGTTTCTATTACTTTGAAACAAAATGTTTGGCTTCCATGTATACCTCAGTACAGAATTTCTCCGGCAGGCGAGAAAGCTTTGCTCTCCATCATACAAGATTTGATCAAAAAGGGTGTGGTGGAGGAGACGGCTGCTAATATATGCAACAGCCCCATTTTTCCGATCTTAAAAAAAGGCCGCTGTTGGAAGTGATCCTGACTATGTTGATATGTGATTGATTTGCGTGAAATTAATAAAATAGTGGTGCTCCAATACCCTGTGGTTTCTGACATTACTACTATTCTTACTATGATTCCTCCCACTGCAGAATATTTCTCTGTGATCGGTTTAAAGAATGCTTTCTTTAGCATTCCGATACATCCTGATAGCCGTCACATTTTCGGCTTCTCGTTATCTGGTCGCAGCTTCCGGTTTTGTCACGCTCCTCAGGGGTACACGGAGAGTCCTAGTATTTATAGTCAAGCTTTGAAGACATTGTTGGATGATTTGGTCCTACCCTTTGGTAATGTGCTTTTGCAATATGTCGATGATCTGTTAGTGGCCTCTGACACTGAGGAAGGTTGTAAGGAAGCCACTGTACAATTATTGTTTTATTTGGCGGCTAATGGCAATAAAGTATCTCTTTCTATATTCCAATACTGTCGACAGGAAGGTGACCTACCTAGGTTATCTACTGTCAAAAGAGGGGAGGAGACTAACCACTGAGCGTGTGACTACCATTTTTAATATGTCTGTACCTCGTACTCAGCGTGATGTTCGTGCATTTCTCTGCATAACTTCTTACTTTCGCCAATGGATCCCTAATTTTTCCCTTCTCACTAAGTCTCTCCTGTATTTAACCACTAAGGATGCGCATGAACCTTTACCCTGGACTGATGCTTGCCAAAATGCTTTTGACTCTTTGAAACCTGTGCTTTGCTCTGCACCCGTTCTTGGTACCCCTGACTATCAAAAAACTTTTGTGCTTTATGTACACAAGGTGGTTGGTTGCTCGCTTTCTGTGTTAACACAAGGATTTGGTGGTAAGCAGAGACCTTGTGCCTATTTCTCGGCGGTCTTGGATAACGTTGCGAGGGCACTCCCTAGCTGTTTAAGGGCTACTGCTGCTGTCGCAGTGGCTATTCGACAGTCGGAAGGGCTCGTTCTGAATACTGCTCTCACAGTGATGGTACCGCACGCTTTGGATGCATTATTGAACAAAACAAAGACCCAGCACCTCTTGAGTGTGCGTCTTACAGGTTACGAATTGACTTTGTTTGTTCCCCACATTACGATTAAACGATGTGCCACTCTGAATCCTGCCACGTTACTACCCCTCCCTTTGAACAAAAGGAACAATGATGTTCATGATTGTATATTTCGGACGGAGGAAGAGACGAAGGGATGGGTAGACCTGACAGACAATCCTCTATCTGACCCTCAAGGGGAGTTGTATGTCTATGGTTCTTGTTTCAAATTACCAGATGGCACGACAACTGCTGCATATGCGATAATTACTCTTCACACTGTAGTTGAGGCTTCTTGAGTACCCTATCAATCAGCACAGGCAGCTGAGTTAGTGGCATTGCTTCGGGCCTGTGACTTAAGTGAAGGATTGAGAGTAAATATTTACACCGACAGCCAGTACGCCTTCGGCGTGGCTCATAGTTTTGGCCTACTTTGGGCCGAAAGAGGTTTTCTCATTTGCCATGGTCAGCGAATACAGCATGGCCCCTTGATTTTGCGATTGCTGACAGCATTGACGTTACCAGAGATGGTGGCTGTAGTTAAATGCAGTGCACACAAGGCAGTGGTTGATGCAGCGGGTGAAGGTAATTCCTTAGCTGATCAAGGAGCTAAGGAAACTGCGAAATCCAAAGTGACCTCAATGTTTGTGACTAGCTCTGCTAGGTGGGTGGCTGAAACAATGTTTAATAACACCATGGAGAGTGTCCGAGAAATACAAAAAAAGCCACCCCTATTGAGCTGGCTCACTGGAAATAGAAAGTGGGGAATCTAGATGCAGAGGATTGTTGGATTGATTTGACAGAAAAAAGCGATGGTTATTACCTAATGCATTAGTGACTGTGGTGGTGACAATTAAAAAAGAAAAACCAAAGGGGATGATGGACGGAGCGTTGACAATACAAACACTCACCGCCAGTCAACTGATCTTGGTTTAATCCATCACCGTTCTTTAGCTCACTCCGCCACCCCAGTTCAGACATGGCCATATGCAAATCAGTCTGACCCTGTGCCTCATGGGAACAGTCCAGCCCGAACTGCCAAGCCATGTCTTCCCTGGACCGGAATCAAGCTTCCCAGGACCGGTTTCTGGCATTACAGCCGTCTTCAGCCGGGCTTGCTTGAATCCAGTGGCAAAGTGAGCAAGGGACTCACGTCTGAGCATACCCTGCCAACTTATGGCAAACAAAGCGGTACAAAAGGGGGTGGTGTCGCTGTCAAGGCATAGCTCACGAACTCTGCCAGTTAGGCTGCACTTGTCAACGTTCCACGGCAGCCTCTGGCTCAACTGTAGGAACATTCCAAAGGGTAGAATAAGGAAGAGGGGCAGAGAGAGAGAGAGAGAGAGAGGGAGAGACCAAAGAAGGTACATGGAAATACAATAGTGCAAATAGTGAAAGTGGGTGAATTATAACACATCTTCCCCCCATAAAACAATGAAGGAGAGAAAATAATTCTATTGCATAACAAACTCTTTATGCCATTTGGGTGAAACAGTAGGACTTCTGGTACAGCTCCTAGAAGGACAGAGTCTTCAGGTCCCCCAAATGTTTGGGAGTTTTCATGAGTGTTGTTCTCTGGGATCGGGCATTTAGCCAACCAGTCCATGCTCCAGTTTTGCCCATTCTCTAGTACCACAGTGTTGTTTTTGATCTCCACTATTTTTCTGCGTTCATAGAACTTCGATTCATGATCCCCTGCGTGAGTGGGTTTTTTCACAGCGACCCAATCTCCTACAGACCATTCTCTGTTTTTTGTTCCAAGCTCATGCAGTTACCTCTCCACCCCCTATCCAGGTAGGAAAGAATTTTGTACTGCGGTTTCTTCTCCTGAGCCCTGAGAAAGGGGATATCCCAGTGACCAAGATGGGGGTGGTATGGTATGCCCAGAGCATATCTTGAATAGAGCGTTCAACAGGTAGGTTGTTGATGCAAGCCAGCTGTATATTCCTTTACCATTCTATTAACTCTTTCGACTAAGCTGTTAGCACGAGGACAGTACAGAGCTGTTTTTAAGTGGGTTATGGCTAAGCTGGTTAGAAAGTTGGACATGGCTGATGTGGTGAATTGTATACCGTTATCCGTGACCAGGGTGGCCAGAATGCCTTCAGTGGTGAAAGTGTCTCGCAAAAAATTGATCAGGGATTCAGTAGTTGTTTGGTGTACCATTTTAATAACTACTCAGTGAGAGTGAAAATCCTTCAGAACAAACGCAAATCTTTTGGTGACACCATACTTATTGATCAGGCCGATAATGTCCAGTGCCAGTTTTTTCCATTGTTTTTCCGGAATGGAAAGAGGTGCCATCTGGGTGCGTTTGGTTTTGTCACTGTTGGCACATATGGTGCTGTTCTTGACTTTGGTCTCAACCATAGAGTCCATGTTGGGGAACCAATAGTGCTCTCTGAGTCTATTTTTTGGAAGGCTTCTCCCATGTGGCCCTCATGAACCATTATTCAAGTTGATTTCATGTCTTACTTGCCAGAATTTGTCTAGGTCTTGACTGACACTTTTAAGCAAATCTGGCCAACCTTGAATAGTATACTCTTCAAGACATGAAAGTGTGGCATCCTGGGTCATACACACAAACCATTTATCTTGCTTTATTGTGGAGGAGTGGACCAATAAAATAGGAAATTCATATGTTTCAAAGTTTTCTGAAAGATCTAATGGTGCCCTCGAAAGGAAGTCAACTGCGGTGTTGAGGTCACCTGCGACATATTCAAGTTTAAAAACAAAGCTCTCAAGGCCTAATACCAATCTAGCTACCCTGGGTGTGCTGTTGTCTGAACCTTTAGAACTGAACATGTAAATGAGGGGCTTGTGATCGGTGCAAACAGTAATCTTTATCCCCACAGGTAGAATTAAAAATGTTTAATCGCCCAAAAGCAGGCCAGGGCTTCCCTCTCTACGACGGAATAGTTCCTTTCTGAGTTGTTAAGGGTGCGGAAAGCGAAAGCAACAATGCGTTCTCTCCCACCTATGACTTGAGAGAGTGTTGTTCCCAGGCCTTTATTGCTGGCGTCGGTAGTTAGCATGGTTTTCCTGGAAGAGTCTAAAGTGCACAAATGAGGGGTATTTAAAATGTTTCTTTTAATGTTGTCAAAGGCTGCCTGGTGTACCTCTAGCCATTTGAAAGGAGTATGGTTTTTGGTGAGCTCCCTAAGATCGTTTGAAATATCAGAAAAGTTCTTAACATATTTGGCCATGTATTCTGCAAGACCAAGGAATGATAATAGTTCTTGCTTGGAGGTGGGTGCATTAGCTTTTTCGACAGCATCAAGGAGGCTTAATTTAGGTTTAAATTCATCCCTAGATATGGTATGCCCAAGGTAATAAAAAGTGACCACACCGATTTGGCATTTTTTCTCTTTAAGGGTAAGGCCCGCCTCCTTGAATCTCTCGAGGACTGTCCTGAGAGAAGAGTCATGTTAATCAAGGGTTGCTCCGTAGATCAAGACATCGTCTTGGAAGCATTTAGTTTTAGAGACCCTGCCAAGTATGTGTTGCATTACTTTTTTGAAACACCGCTGCCACTGAAGCGAGTCTAAGCGGCATTCGGAGGAACATGTATGACCCCAGTGGAGTGGTAAAAGCTGTTAGTTCTCTGGAGTTGGGGTGTAATTCTACCTGGTGGTATGCACTTGAAAGGTCTAGTGCACTGAAGCAGGTGGCCTCCCCCATGGTACTAAAAACCTTGTGTGGATGCTTGGAAGTGGGTGTCTTTCAATGATGATGTTTTCATTAAGGTCTCTGAGGTCGATGCATAATCTAATGTCATTCCCATGGGCTTCCTTGGCAATGACCACAGGTGCGACCCATGCGGTGCAGTCTACTGGTTGTATCAGTTTTGAGGTGTTCCCACATAAGGTGAGGTATGGGCCTCGTTTTGTGCGCAATAGGTTTGGCATTAGGTTTCAATTCTATTTTATGTTGGAAATTCTTAAGGAGTCCTAGATTAGAAGTGAAAACCTCAGGAAACTCTTTGACAAAGGTTTTACCCTGGGTGGAAAAATCAATGGTGATAACTTGCTCTGGGTTCTTAGGGTCCAGTTTTATGCCTAACTCTTTTTGGTGTTGCCAACCCAGGATATTGGACCCCTCCTCAACTATGTAGACTTTTCCAAGGATGACACGGTCTTTGAATGAAATGCGGGTTTTGACCATACCCTTCAAAGGGATAGATTCTCTGGTGCAGCTACTCGGAGAAATGTCAGGTTTAGTTAATTCACTTTCTTTACAGAGGTTAATATTTTTAAAGTCAGTAATGTTCACAAAGATGAAGGGGGAACAAGAATCCGCAAACATGTTGATTTTCTTGCCATTCAACCCAACTTCACATTGTGGGTAGTTTATTTGATTGACGGTGCTGGAGTCGCGAACTTAAAAGACAATCTTCTTCACTGACTGAATTTTATGCTCATGAGTGACCGCCGCACTGACCTGTTTACTGTGACAAACTCTAGCTAGATGGCCTTTCTTATTGCATTTCTTGCAGATAGCTGATATGGCTTGGCAATTGGGTTTATTGGCAAGGTGGTTGCTACTACCGCACCAGTAACTTTTAAGGGGCAGATTTATGAGGCCCTTGCGCCTCTTTGCGCCGCAATTGCGTCACTTAATTTGACGCAACGGCGGCGCAAACAATGCGCCCTATTTACAACGTGACGCATCTAGGAGATGCGTCACGTTGGGAAGCCCTGCGCCATAAGGAGGCGTTCCTGCGCAGGAACGCCGCCTAAAAGTGGCTGAGTGAAATCTATGAGATTTCACTCAGTCACTTTCTACGTCAATTCCTTACGCCTGCTTGAAGCAGGCATAAGGGTGACGCACCATGCATTGTAGGGGTGGCCCATGTGCATTGAAGGAGTCATGTCGCACTTGCGACATGACTCCAGCAATGCGCCGCCCGTACGCCGAAAGATGCGTCACGCATCTTCCCTGCCTTGCACCATGGTGCGCCACATTGTAAATGCAGCGCACCATGGGTGGCGGAGCTGTGGCGCACTGTGGCGCACATTAACTGGCGCATCCCTGGGGATGCACCAGTTAACATGAATCTGCCCCAGTGTTTGTTAGGGTTGTTGTCACGAGTAGAGCTGGAGGTTTTAGCATTTTTAATTTTTCAAATATTTGTGTCATTGGTAGCTTCAGCATTCTCTGATTGAACAATTTCTGACATCTGGCTCTGGACTGAGTGAGAGTGTTCGGGTAGCACAGGAGTAGGTCTAATCTCTTTCATGCAGAGTGCCGTATGTTCAATAGATTTAGCGAACTTGATCGCTTCTTGTAAATTAGGTTGATTTTGCAGCATTTATTCTTGGATTCTACTGTTATTGGTGCACCTCATCATCTGATCCCTAATAAGGGAGTCGTTGTGGTCTCTGAATTGGCATAGGTCACTTAGGCCTCTCAGCACAGCTACGTAGCTGTAGATGCGTTCATGTTTTCCTTGACCCCACAGAAGAACTTGTGGCGTTCTTGTTGACTTTGTCTCCAAAGTGAATTTCCAATTTTCTTAAAGATGATTTGTAAGCATTTTCATCTTCTTCTAGGTCAGGTTCAGGTAGCGTATCAAAGTCTTTCCTCCCATGGGTACCCAGATTGTGAAGGAGAATGCGTTGTCTTCTTAAAGCACTGAGTTTTTCCCCCCCAATGGCAATCAAGTACGACTCAAAGATCTTGACCCATTCTTTCAAGGGAATTTTGGGTTCCCCACATTCATTTAGAAATGGCAGGATGCTGGATCGTGTTAGCAGCCGCCATTTTGGGAAACCAAACCCCGAGAGGAAACCCTGTGAAGGTTGATATATGACAGCTGGTATTAACTGGAAAGTTCGAATATGTAGCAGATATGTAAGGGAAGTACCTAAGAAATGACACGCAAAATATAATGAAGTGTGCGTATCACTGGAGGAAGGAAGGAGCAAGAGTGTGTGAATCACTGTGGAAAAAATAGCAAACAGGTAAAAAAAGGCGTTCCATAGAAGAGATAAGGAGATAAAGTGAGCGTGTCACTGAAGAACTTGAGACACGCAAAATGGAGTGTGCGTCACCGGTGAAGTGAATAACAGGATGGCAGCTGAACAAAATCAAAGAAATAAAGAGCCAAGATGAGGGCTGTGCCAGTCAGTGAACTGATGTAAACTACACAACCAGCTCCGAAAGAATAAGAAAGATGAAACCCCTTAGAGCAGAGGTCTTCAATCTGTGGGGCGCGACCCCCAGGGGGGTCGTGGAGTCCTGGGAAGGGGGTCGCAGATTGACAGTTTGCCTTAAGGGCGTCGGGCTGATTGAGGGTGCGCACGGCATTCGGACCGAGGCGTGAAAAACAACAAAGCCTCATTAACAAGTAAAAGGTCTTCTAAAGACCTGTGAAGTACTCTGGTGTGGCTTTGTGTGTGTCCAAGCTGTTTCAGCCGGGCTCACATATACGAGGGGGGAGTGGGGTGAGGTGGCTCGGGGAGGAGGCTGTAGGGCACCCCAGTGCGCCATTGAAAGTAGCCAGGGGCGCCGCGAAAAGATGTGCACCAAGCACACAGTTTGGAAACTAATATGGACTGATACACAATAATAATGGTAATACCAGGGGGTGGAGGGCATCATGCTGCAGACAGGGCTTTCTAATCAGAGGCAGCTTTTTTCTTTCAGTTTAAAAGCTGGAGTTCCAGAGGCTGGAAAAGTGCAAGGTGTAGCACATTTATTAGCAGTTCAGGCAGAGCCTTTCTGGGGAAGAGGATGGGGCCTACGGGGGAAATACAAGATAAGCAAGCAGGTAGACGGGACTGCCGGGCTGTAGGTCAGTGTGCCTGGAATGAGACTCGAAAGTGATACTGAATAAGGAAAACAAACATCCTGCAGCAATTAACGTAAAAGTAAACAGCCTAATTTTACACACAACTGCCCTTGATAATGATTTATAGCGCCTGGGAGCCACCTCCAGTACAGCAGTGCTGACACAAGTGGACAGGTAAAAACTCATGGCTAATAGCCGCGTTCTGCAAGTTAGTACACACATTATGGGAAGATATTTGAGTACGTTAATGTGCCTCCTGCTAAGAGCTGTATAAAATCTCTGGGTTAGAGCGATTTTGGAAAGACTAACTCTGGATTAAAATGCAAACGGTGTGCATTTGCTTCCTACT
This sequence comes from Lissotriton helveticus, assembly GCF_964261635.1. Taxonomy (NCBI): domain Eukaryota; kingdom Metazoa; phylum Chordata; class Amphibia; order Caudata; family Salamandridae; genus Lissotriton; species Lissotriton helveticus. Next base: position 367,445,231 of record NC_136068.1, on the reverse strand, counting down.
TTATGGTTTGAGCACAATACTTGCCTATGTCTGTTGCTATTAGTCATTAACATGAAATTTGCTATTTGTTTTATTCATGTTCTCCTTGCATGGACCAAGTAGTGGATGGATGAAAGGGTGGATGGATGAAGGATGTATGTATGGATGGAAGGATGAAAGGGTGGATGGATGGATGGATGAAAGGGCAGATGGATGTAAGGATGAAAGGGTGGATGGATGAAGGATGGATGGATGAAAGGGTGGATGGATTAAGGAAGGATGTATGGATGGATAAAAGGTTGAATGGATGAATGATGCATGAATGGATGTGTGAAAAGGTGGGGATGAATGATGGGTGGATGGATGGATGAAAGGGTGGGTGGATGAAGGATGAATGTATGGATGAAAGGGTGGATGGATGAAGGATGGATGTATGGATGGATGGAAGGATGAAAGGGTGGATGGACGAAGGATGGATGTATGGATGATAAAAGGTTGAATGGATGAATGATGCATGAATGGATGTGTGAAAAGGTGGGGATGAATGATGGGTGGATGGATGGATGAAAGGGTGGGTGGATGAAGGATGGATGTATGGATGAAAGGGTGGATGGATGAATGATGGGTGGATGGATGGATGGATGGAAGGGTGGATGGGTAAATGATGGATGGATGTATGGAAGGATGAAAGGGAGGAAGGGTGTATGGATGGAAGGATAAAAGGGTGGATGGATGAAAGATGTATGTATGGATGGAAGGATGAAAAGGTGGATGGATGGATGGATTAAAGGGCAGATGGATGTAAGGATGAAAGGGTGGATGGATGAAGGATGGATGGATGGATGAAAGGGTGGATGGATGAAGGAAGGATGTATGGATGGATAAAAGGTTGAATGGATGAATGATGCATGAATGGATGTGTGAAAAGGTGGGGATGAATGATGGGTGGATGGATGGATGAAAGGGTGGGTGGATGAAGGATGGATGTATGGATGAAAGGGTGGATGGATGAATGATGGGTGGATGGATGGATGGATGGAAGGATAAAAGGGTGGATGGATGAAGGATGGATGGGTGTGTGAAAGTGTGGGTGGATGAATAATGGATGGATGTGATAAGGTCTAACAGGCGCATTTATAGTTGTCAATAGTTGTTGATGATGAGGAGTACCAGTTTCTAGAAACTTTTGTCGGAAGGGGGTCCTTACGCCTAAAAAGGTTTTACAAGGGGGTCTCGGCATCCAAAAGTTTGAAGACCTCTTCCTTAGAGAAAGCAGTGCCTGTCAGCGTGAATGAGGCTGGCTGGCAAAATCTGTGCAAAAATAGAAATGCAACCCTGATAAAAATTCCCCACACCGCTGTGAGGATAAGACACTGAGCAATATATTACTTGAAACAGTAGTGATGGAGGCAAAGGAAGTTTCAAGGTACCTTACACCAACGGAGGGAATAAAGTAAAGTGACACGAAATTGAGGAGATTACACACATTTGACGAGGGCTGCCCAGGACTTCCCCCTGCAGCTCAAGAGATGGCAGAGAAATCGAGGAAGAATGCGCCCAGCACTGGAAGAAACACCAAATGAATGCTGTGCCTATCAGCGTGGATAAGGCTGACAGGCAACCATGGAGAAAAAACATCAAAGTGCTGAAGTGGCGTTAGATTAACCGTGCTTGACAGGTCTCACTCACTGGGAGGGCTGATTGCTATCACCACACAATGAATTTCTGATGCAGCTGAGAAGACTTTCCACAGTGCAGTTCCAAGTCACACAGGCAGCAAGCTTAATGGGTGCTGGCGCAGAGGCAGTTTCCACTCACGGCTGAGGAGATCAGTTGTTATGCATGACTGAATCTTCCATAACAGCGCCGGGAGTTAGAATCGGGAAGCTTGACACTGCTCCCTTTTTGTCAGCTGGGGGCTGAGTCATCACAAACCAGGTATTATGTGTGAAGTTTGAACTGTGAGGGTTGAACACAGGAGAGAAGGAGCCCATCAATTCTCAGATGGAGGGCAAAGAGCTGTGCCTATCAGCGCAGAAGACACCATACATATCCACACGCCCAAAGCGCAGAAGAAACAACGCTCCAGGATAGATTTAAATGTGCAGAAAGCTGGCCGCTGGGTGAGGAAACCTTAGGCAAGAGGAGAGCTTGTCACGCAAAATGCTGGCAAACAGTACCTTAACCTTGTGGGCCACAAGGTAGAGAATACACTGGAAGTAGAGGATGAAGACAGAAGGGAAGGAGAGCCGTCCTGTTCCCTTACGCAGACCAGTCGTCGCCAGTGTTAGAAAGACGCCTGGAACAGGTAGGTGAAGTTCAAGTTACTCTTTTATTACGGCCTCCACCCTGGAACCTCTAACATGTCGCTGTCAAGGCACAGCTCACGAACTCTGCCAGTCAGGCTGGACTTGTCAACATTACAAGGCAGCCTCTGGCTCAACTGTACGAACATTCCAAAGGGTAGAATAAGGAAGGGGGGCAGAGAGAGAGAGAGGGGGAGACCAAAGAAGGTACATGGAAATACAATAGTGCAAATAGTGAAAGTGGGTGAATTATAACAAGAGGTTCATCCTATATAGCACCCAGAGATACCAGAGGTAATGGATAAGCGAGGTAATGTTACTCAAGCAGTAGTGGCAGCCCGGTTTAAAGAACAATGGGTTTATACTCCGTGGAAAAGAAGTGCGGTATTATCCCTTAAGACTCATTTGCCTGATCCTAGGAAAAATGCTAATGCTTATTATAAGGAATTGACTGAAGCTGCCTCTTCCACCGTAATGGCTCTCGCTGACGTTGAAATGGTTTTTGGCCTTCTTGTTCCAGTTGATATTTGGCGGCAGGTCCATACTCAATATCATGTCCCGGAGTTGGGTGGTACTTGGGATCAAATTAAGGCATGGGACCAGCAAATAAAGTCCGGTGATAAGCCTCGAATGGAAGTTTTTGCATTGCCAGGCTACATTATTACGTATATGCATTCTCTTATTCTGCCGAGAAAAGTAGACTGGGACAAATTTTCAGCCTGTTGACAAAAGAAAGATTAGCGTGGGGGGCGGAGCTTGCCAGCGAAGAAAATGGTGTTTTCAATAATCCTATAACTATCCTGCATCGGCAAAACCTACAACGTGCAAATCCTGACCTCCTTTCCAGCTGAGTGCGGTGCAGAGCCGAGCGGAACCCCGACCCTTCGCCGACCTTGGATCACGGAGAACGAGCAAGGGGCGGTACCGTACTGCGGAGGGCCGAGAAGCAACGGCCTCACGTACTGAAGCGATCCGCTCGACGTAACTGTACGTGCGGCCGAGGAGCGACGCCTGCCCGGGGACGCTGGAAGCCCTAATTAAACTGCCCGATGCACAAGCGGTGGGACTGCGCCCATGATGGCGATGTGGCGGAGTTCAGTCGATGAGTAGCCGGGGCCTGTCTTCTTGGTTTTATCGCCCCCCCCCACAGTTAGAGAGACAGCGTGGGACGGCGGAGGCCCCCTGGAAGCTGAGGCAGACGGTTGGCTATGTGCACGAGGTGTAGTTGTTTTTCTCTTTTTGACCTCGGAGCCCTGCACCAATCGAGGCGACCGAAGCGGGCAGTGACCATCCCCGAGGGGGCCTACAAGCAGCAATCAGTAACCTGGAGATCGCGCTACACCTCCGGAGACAATGCTGCGGGCCTAGGCGGGAGAGCCAGAGAAGCCGACCCCATTGTTCCGCTGGACAGCACCCCGTGGGCCTATGCACACCATTCTGAACACTAATTGGCCAGATATGTGAGTCTTGCGCTGAGGACAGCTCTGGTTTGCACAAGCGGCGACCAACCTGGGCCTTCTTCCTCACGGGAGCTGTGGTGGCGGAGGCTTGGGGCCTTGCTGGGCGACTGTCCGACGTTCGCTCAGAGGGCGCGACCTGGTCTTGCTGAAGGCCCAGAGCTGGGCAGTGGCTCACATGGTTATATCTCTCTGAACTCAGGAGCTGACTGGGGCCGACGGAGCTGAGGCCAGCATCGGAGCGAAGACACGTTGATACTGGCCCGGGGGGCTGCACAGCTGTAGTGTGCTCTATCTAGCTACACTCTCCACATCACGGGGAGGGCTAACCTCACAGGTACCATACATGATGGGTCGAGGTGATCAATCCCAAACTAAGCTATCCTTCGATCAACGGCGATCTAAGTCACAAGATCCGGTGCACGCAAAAATGGCGCCACGCAGGAAGGTGAAGGCGCCACCGGAGACGCAGACATAAAATCCATGTCGCAGGCGATGGACAAGGGTCTTCAAAATATCATGGCGACTTTGGGATCCAAAATTGATGCCCTTACATACAGAATGGACCGGATGGCTGAACGAATCGACAAACATGCTGAAAGACTAGACATGTCAGAGCGGAGACTAACTGAAGTAGAGGAAGCGCACATGGAGCTGAACACCGGCCCAAAAAAATTGACTCCTTAATGAAGGCCCTGCAGGACAAGACTGAGGACTTGGAGGCGCGGTCCCGGCGCTGTAATCTACAGATCACGGGCCTGCCGGAAATAACACAGACTGGAAACATGGAGAGGTTTGTGGAAAAACAACTCGTCACCTTGCTTGGCGAGGAAATCTTCTCCCCGCTGTGCGTGATCGAGCGCGCCCACCGCTCCTTGGGTCCGCGACCAAAGCCAGGTGCCCCCCCACGTACGATCATTGCTAAAGTGCTGAATTACAGGGACAGGGATGCGGCACTGTGCCGGGCCAGAGAAAAGGAAACGCTCCAATACGAGGGATCGGAGATTTCGCTGTACCCGGATCACACCGCTAGAGTTCAGGAGGCCCGCAAAAATTTTGCTCTGTATAAGAAACAGCTACGTGACTTGGGACTGGACTACGCGATGCTGTATCCGGCGAAGCTGAGAGTCAATAGACAAGGTCATTCTCACCTGTTCACGGACCCACGCGCTTTGCAGCAGGCTTTAAAAGGTTGGGCGAAAGAAAATCGCTCAGCTGCTAATGTCCCTAGGAGCGAAGCTGGAGAGAGCAGGTACCTAGATGAGCAGGAGTGACCTGTCGCCTGCAACAGTTCCTGTGTTACGGTGAGGTGCATGGGCTGCGCCTCATGGAGGTGCAATTTCGGACTGTTGGGGACTAAGGGGGAAGGGCGATCCGCCAGAATGTCAACTTGGACTCCAGGGCTGCGATGGAGAGTCAAAAGTTACCAATGACTCAACGGAGGCGGCCAGGGGAGATTAGGGGTACGGGTAGTGCTCACTGTGCACAAGAGACGCACTGAAGCTCGGGGGTCTGAAATGCAATATCATCCTGTAATTTTGCTATATTTACTCACAAGGACGGGGGTGGCTACACGATTCATGATGATTTGCCTCTGCACTCACTTCCTTGGAGTGTGTGCAACCGGTTCCCCCCTTGACATGCTGATGTATGATTAGCACCGTTGCGGGCAGCGGGTTTCATGTCTACGGCATAGTGCGTTTTCGCACTGAATGCTGACAACATGGCAACCTCGGCCCCAGCGCAGAATGCTCTTATCCGACTCTCAGGAGTTTGATCTAATTGGGGTAGGGAAGAGAGGGTGGGGGGTTGGAACAGGGTTCGGCAAGATCGAGTTGGGGCAGGTCTGCTGTGGGTGGGGGGAGGTAACTGATGTATACTGTTATTCTATTGGGGGAAGTTACTGTTTGCGCACACCGCCTTATCTGGACCTAAGCCTTTCACTAATATCTGTGTTTCACGTGCTCCTGGCAAACAATGTTGTTAGTGTTGGGACCTTAACACACTCACTGTCACTCACACTACATCTCAAACATCCCGATGTGGGGCGCTCCTGACTTGAACAAGCACGATCCAACAGCTTAACTTCGTGCCCTCACGTGGAACGTGCGTGGCCTTAATGACTATAGGAAGATTAGGAAGGTATTGAGCTATCTGCAACGACAGAGGATAAACTTAGCACCTTCCGCTCACTAGCAAGATGTTACAGAGCGGGGGCCTGGCGGGCTGCATAGTGGCGGCGGGATCTACGTCACACTCCAGGGGTGTATTAACCTGGGTCAACCCTAGATCCAAGCTGACACTAAAGTCTCTTCAAGCAGATAGCGAGGGCCGATATGTACTTGCACGTTGCACTGGGATGGGTCTAGACTTGCTAGTCCTTAATGTATATGGCCCCAACTACGACTCCCCGGAGTTCTACCGTAACCTGCCTGAGGTTGTCCGCACCCTTCATATGTCACAGGCGTTATAGGGGGGAGACTTAAACTTAATATTTGACCCTGCTCTGGATAGATCGGCTGCCCCCCCCCCCGCAGACCCTCTGCAGCGGCGCAGGCGCTGAAGGCAGAAATGATCAGTCTAGATGTGGAAGATGTATGGAGGTTTAACCAAGACTCACAGGGGGGATTCACGCATTACTCTGCCTACCATGACATACACATGCGGGTAGTGAGACAAAATATCGAAATTAAAATATCGATATACAATAATATCGATGTTTTAATTTCGATAGTATAGAATATCGATGTCCAAAATATCGACAGACAGAATATCGTTTTTTCAAGGTATGTATGTTACTAATATCGAATTTTACTAATATCGAAATTTTGTTTAGTGTTATGTATTTTAATGTGTTGTTTATATGTTTGTTAAACATGTTTTGTAATGTATGTTTGAAAATTTGTAAATTTGTTTACATTTTGCGTTTTAGTATCAGAGCGGGTTGTGGGTTTATAGGGGAATAGGGTGGGAAGTAATTTAATAATAATTAATTAATTAATATATGTTTGTAAATATTTGTAATTAATACTTAATTGGTAATTTATTAATATTAATTAGTTAATTAATTAATATATTTTTGTACATATTTTTAATTAATAATTAATTGGTAATTAATTAATATTAATTAGTTAATTACATTAATTAGAGTAATTTTTTATATATATAATTTTTTGTTATTGTTAATTAATTAATTGGGAAACAATAATATTAATTAGTAAATTAAATTATTTACAGCTAATGTGCTAATATATTTACTTTATTGTTATTGTTAATTAATAATTAATTGATAATTAAATAATATTAATTATGTAATTAAATTATTTAGAGTTAATGTGCTAATATATTTAATGTGTTGTTATTGTTAATTAATAATTAATTGGTAATTAAATAATATTAATTATGTAATTAAATTATTTAGAGTTAATGTGCTAATATATTTAATTTTTTGTTATTGTTAAATAATAATGAATTGGTAATTAAGAATTATTAAGTGAATAAATGATATGATTTATTTCTGTGTAGTGGGTTGTGTGTTTATAGGGGGATAGGGTGTGATATAATTAAATGTAATTAAATAAAGAGATTGTAATTTTCTTTGGTATTTATTGTTAATTAATTAGTAATTAATATGTGTTATTTAGTTCATTTATAATTACATCAATTTAGTAATATTAATTGTTATTAATTGATTAATTGAAATTTATATTAATTGTCTTTTTTATATGTGTAGTGTGTTGTGTGTTAAAGTGGGAGTAGTGTGGGAATTAATTTTTACCCCCATGCTATCCAACGCTTTCCCTACTGTTGCACCCTCTGGAGTGTGAATAGTAATTTTTACCCCTACGCTATCCACCGGGGAAACAACCTTTACAACGCAACTTTTACAACGCACTACCATTACAACGAAATGTTTACAATGCAAAAACCATTACAACGCATGTGTTTACAACGCATGTTTTTACAACGCAGGTACCTTTACAACGCATACCATTACAATGTAAGTATAGGTAAGTATATAATAATATTTTAAATTTTATATGTTTTAGTTTTTTTAAGGGGTATTTTTAGGGTTCAGGGTCAGTTTCCAGTTTTTGGGTAAAAGGGTATTTTTAGTGTTCAGGGTCAGTTTTCAGTTTTTGGGTAAAGGGGTATTTTTAGGGTTCAGGGTCAGTTTTCAGTTTTTGGGTAAAGGAGTATTTTTTGGGTTCAGGGTCAGTTTTCAGTTCTTGGGTAAAAGGGTATTTTTAGTGTTCAGGGTCAGTTTTCAGTTTTTGGGTAAAGGGGTATTTTTAGGGTTCAGGGTCAGTTTTCAGTTTTTGGGTAAAGGAGTATTTTTAGGGTTCAGGGTCAGTTTTCAGTTCTTGCGTAAAGGGGTATTTTTTGGGTTCAGGGTCAGTTTTCAGTTTTTGGGTAAAGGGGTATTTTTAGGGTTCAGGGTCAGTTTTCAGTTTTTGGGTAAAGGGGTATTTTTTGGGTTCAGGGTCAGTTTTCAGTTTTTGGGTAAAGGGGTATTTTTAGGGTTCAGGGTCAGTTTTCAGTTTTTGGGTAAAGGGGTATTTTTAGGGTTCAGGGTCAGTTTTCAGTTTTTGGGTAAAGGGGTATTTTTTGGGTTCAGGGTCAGTTTTTAGTTCTTGGGTAAAGGGGTATTTTTTGGGTTCAGGGTCAGTTTTCAGTTTTTGGGTAAAGGGGTATTTTTAGGGTTCAGGGTCAGTTTTGGGTTTTTGGGTAAAAGGGTATTTTTAGGGTTCAGGGTCAGTTTTGGGTTTTTGGCTAAAGGGGTATTTTTAGGGTTCAGGGTCAGTTTTGGGTTTTTGGGTAAAAGGGTATTTTTAGGGTTCAGGGTCAGTTTTGGGTTTTTGGGTAAAGGGGTATTTTTAGGGTTCAGGGTCAGTTTGGGGTTTTTGGGGTACAGGCGTACAGGGTAAAAATAAAATAAATTTATATTTAAATTAAATCAATTAAATGAAATTAAAAAAAATAAAAATATATTAAATTATTACGTTTTTAATTTATTTTAAATGTATATGTATTAGTTTTAATTTTTTAATTATGTTTTAATGTTTTTATTTAATATTTGTAAAATTATATGTATTTAAAAATTATTTTTACATTATTATTTATACATTTAAAAACGATATTTTTAATTTCGATATTTTTGTACTACGATATTAATTTTTCGATATTTTTGTACTTACCTTTATGAAGATATGACTCCGATATTTTTGATTTCGATATTTTTGTGTCGATATTTTTGTATGTCGATATTCTGTCTGTCGATATTATGTCAGACATTCACACATGCGTATAGACTAGTGGCTGGCAAGTTACTGTTTGTTACGGCGCGTCAGAGCCTGCTCTGTTCTGGCACGCACTCTCTCGGACCACTCCCCACTTCTGCTGGAGTTGGACTCCCCAACAAAGGCGATTCCCCCGTTCACATGGCGCTTCCCCCCTTTTTCGCTTCTAGACACACAGTTTCAAGGGGAGCTTGCGGAAGAGATAGATATCTTCTTTGAGGCTAACTTAGGGTCTGTTGAAAATTTCCAATCCATATGGGAGGCCTTCAAAGTCTACATTAGGGGTATAACTATGTCTAAGCACTCGAGTGTCCTTAAATCCATTCGGCAACGATTGTCATTGTTAGAAAATAAACTAACTATCCTTGAGGAACGACAAAAGACAACTGTGGATCCTGCGATTACCGAGGAAATCAAAGCACTTATAACTGAATACAATGAAGAGGCGGATAGGGAGGTACAACACATGGGCAAATATGCCACTGCTAGGACATACGGAGAGATAGTCTGACCTAGTTCACTCTTAGCTAGAATACTTAAGGGCAGCAGGGGGAGGTCCCAAATTTCGGAGTTGAAGACGTCTGATGGAGAAGTAATTATGGACGAGGGGGCGATAGCTACTGCGTTCAGGAACTACTATACTGACTTGTACTCCTCCAGGGGCGAAGACCTATCGGAGGAAATCTCAGACTATCTGGAGCACATCTCGTTGCCCACGCTTTCTAACGCGCAACGGGAGTTCCTCATGCAGCCCATAGAGAAAGATGAGATAGTGGAGGCCCTGTCGGGTATGCGCTCTGGAAGTGCTCCAGGAGCGGACGGGCTCACAGTGGGATTTTACAAAGCTTTCCAGGAGAAACTAATCCCACACTTGTCCACACTGTTTGACGAAATTTGCGTGGAAGGAAGCATGCCTCGTTCGATGAGAGAAGCACTAATGGTCATGATACTCAAACCTGGAAAGGCTCCCGATGAGTGTAGCTCCTACAGGCCACTGTTCTTATTGAATGTTGATGCTAAGCTATATGCGAAAGTATTGGCAACTCGCCTCGCACTTCTGGCTCCCGAACTGGTCGCGTCGGAGCAGGCGGGTTTCATCCCGGAGAGGAATCTGACCTATAATATATGGACGGTACTACAAACTCTGCAACACATCAAGCAGGACGCGAAGGCTATTGCGATTTTTCTAGACATGGAGAAGGCCTTTGACTCCGTTGAGTGGCAATTCTTAAGCAGGGTATTGCGACGTATGGGCCTAGGCGAACTGTTTCTCCAAATGCTAGGCGCTCTATATCACAAACCAACGGCCAGACTCAGATTGGGAGATCTGGTTACGGACTTGCTCCCTATCAGCAGGGGTACCAGACAGGGCTGCCCGTTGTCCCCCCTATTATACGCGCTGGTGGCAGAGCCACTTGCCTGCGCGCTTTGGGAGTACCATGGGAATGAGGGAATAAACTTCCCAACGTATAAGATAGTTGTGTCTACATATGCAGACGACACCCTGCTGTACGTCCGTGATCCAGAAAATAATTTGTCATCAATGTTGAGAGAGGTGGTACGGATCGGCGCTTTATCGGGTCTCAGAGTCAACTGGACGAAATCAGTGGTGTTTCCTCTCACCCCAGTGACACATAGATCTGAGATGGAATACCCATCGCAGTGGTCCACAGACCCGGTTCGGTACTTAGGAGTCAAACTACACACCGATTCGGAAACATTACTGCGTGAGAACTACGGGCTGGCGTATGGAAGACTGGAGGACGATGTTGAAACGTGGTGCAAGCTCCCACTCTCCTTGCTAGGCCTAATAGCCATCATGAAAATGGTGGTTCTCCCCAGATTCCTCTTCCTGTTTAGCGCCCTTCCTATGGTTCTCTCCAAAACCTTCTTCAAAACTATGACACAGCTTATGACTAGGCTGGCTCGGGGATGCCAGCAACCCAGAGTGAATTGGCCTCTAGTTACGCTGCCGTGCGACATTGGCGGTCTGGGTGCTCCGGATCTAGAGCTATATTACAGAGCGGCACAGGCATCCCATCTCCATACTTGGATCCACGGAGATGCTGGGATCCCCCATCTCCGCATGGAAAGGCTGTTCGCAGACCCTCTCCCACTCCCTGCCATGGTATTCAGGCCCGTGGACCGTAGAACGGGAATCTTGGACTCCATAGCGTCTACCAATCATGCGTGGAACTCCCTCATGCAGGCCCACAAGGGCGCGCTATTATATTCTCCTAGTATGCCCATTGAATGGGTCTTATGGGTATCGCCGGTGAGAGAAAAAGGCATGGTGCAAGCGTTAAACAAACTGCACATCAAGACGGCGGGAGACTTATTCGCGGATGGGACAGTGAAAACAAGTGAGCAAATAGTACAGGGGGAGGTGAAGCTCCCTTGCTATGCCGTTTTCAATACCATAGGGTGCGTAGTGCATTAGCAGCCCTGCTAGGTCCTGACATGACGGAACCTTCGGAGATCCCGGAGCTCACATGTGTGATCAAAGCGGAGACCCCTAAGAAGTTGATCACTAAGTTGTACAAGCTTGCTCTGGAGCACAAGAGCCCTCAATTGACGAAAGCGAGAACGGCATGGCAAACTAACCTGCAAGTTGAAATCAATGACACTATGTGGAGGTACTGCTGCGCGAATACTAAGAAGGTCTCGCTGAATGGCCGACATAGATTGGTGCATTTTAAGTTTCTGCAAAGGGTCTATTACACCCCGGAGCGCCTTCACAGATATGGTTTGAGACAAACGGCTGAATGTGAACGATGCCACGAGCCGATCGCAGACTTTATGCATCTAGCATGGCACTGTCCAGGTGTACAGCAGTATTGGTAAGGCACCTTCGCATCCATGAACGCGATCCTAGACCTTCAGCTAACCCCAGACCCGGCGCTTGCGCTGCTAGGTTATTCCAAAGCCTTGCCGGTGGCAGTTAGACGGCTCACTGATATGGGTATGTTAATGGCTAGAAGAGTAGTAGGAATGTGCTGGATGAGGGGGCCACTACCAACGACCAAAAGATGGGCTAATGACATGCTGTATTGTTGTGCGCAGTCTGAGCTTTATAGTGACCTTCTCCCCCCCTCGTCCCGACCCAAGAACTTCTGGGGCCTTTATCTGACGCACCTTCGGACTGGGGATCGGGGCGACGCTGCGGATACAGCTCAGAGCGAGGTGAGGCAGGCTGCTGATGTACACTCACAGGCTGTGGTTACGTAACATACCAATGTGACGGGGTAACCCACTTGCTACGTCACATGGGACCGGCACACAGACAGAGGGAGGCGGTTATTGAGGTTATTAGGAGGGACAGACTATGACACGTAGGTCCTGACCACTGATAAGAGATGTGAGTTTTTTCGTGCTGTGCTGGCCGACCCGAGCTAGCTGCAACCATAAGTGACTACACCATTTGTTTACCCAGCCAGCACAGGGAGGTCTGGGGGCACCTGGATTCTAATACTATAGGATAAGTTCACAGGGAGGTGGCGGATGAGCGCAGGGTAGTGGGGGGGTAGTTCATATAAGCTTCATGCCTTACCCTAGATCAGAGGTCTTCAATCTGTGGGGCGCGACCCCCAGGGGGGTCGTGGAGTCCTGGGAAGGGGGTCGCAGATTGACAGTTTGCCTTAAGGGCGTCGGGCTGATTGAGGGTGCGCACGGCATTCGGACCGAGGCGTGAAAAACAACAAAGCCTCATTAACAAGTAAAAGGTCTTCTAAAGACCTGTGAAGTACTCTGGTGTGGCTTTGTGTGTGTCCAAGCTGTTTCAGCCGGGCTCACATATACGAGGGGGGAGTGGGGTGAGGTGGCTCGGGGAGGAGGCTGTAGGGCACCCCAGTGCGCCATTGAAAGTAGCCAGGGGCGCCGCGAAAAGATGTGCACCAAGCACACAGTTTGGAAACTAATATGGACTGATACACAATAATAATGGTAATACCAGGGGGTGGAGGGCATCATGCTGCAGACAGGGCTTTCTAATCAGAGGCAGCTTTTTTCTTTCAGTTTAAAAGCTGGAGTTCCAGAGGCTGGAAAAGTGCAAGGTGTAGCACATTTATTAGCAGTTCAGGCAGAGCCTTTCTGGGGAAGAGGATGGGGCCTACGGGGGAAATACAAGATAAGCAAGCAGGTAGACGGGACTGCCGGGCTGTAGGTCAGTGTGCCTGGAATGAGACTCGAAAGTGATACTGAATAAGGAAAACAAACATCCTGCAGCAATTAACGTAAAAGTAAACAGCCTAATTTTACACACAACTGCCCTTGATAATGATTTATAGCGCCTGGGAGCCACCTCCAGTACAGCAGTGCTGACACAAGTGGACAGGTAAAAACTCATGGCTAATAGCCGCGTTCTGCAAGTTAGTACACACATTATGGGAAGATATTTGAGTACGTTAATGTGCCTCCTGCTAAGAGCTGTATAAAATCTCTGGGTTAGAGCGATTTTGGAAAGACTAACTCTGGATTAAAATGCAAACGGTGTGCATTTGCTTCCTACTTTATGGTTTGAGCACAATACTTGCCTATGTCTGTTGCTATTAGTCATTAACATGAAATTTGCTATTTGTTTTATTCATGTTCTCCTTGCATGGACCAAGTAGTGGATGGATGAAAGGGTGGATGGATGAAGGATGTATGTATGGATGGAAGGATGAAAGGGTGGATGGATGGATGGATGAAAGGGCAGATGGATGTAAGGATGAAAGGGTGGATGGATGAAGGATGGATGGATGAAAGGGTGGATGGATTAAGGAAGGATGTATGGATGGATAAAAGGTTGAATGGATGAATGATGCATGAATGGATGTGTGAAAAGGTGGGGATGAATGATGGGTGGATGGATGGATGAAAGGGTGGGTGGATGAAGGATGAATGTATGGATGAAAGGGTGGATGGATGAAGGATGGATGTATGGATGGATGGAAGGATGAAAGGGTGGATGGACGAAGGATGGATGTATGGATGATAAAAGGTTGAATGGATGAATGATGCATGAATGGATGTGTGAAAAGGTGGGGATGAATGATGGGTGGATGGATGGATGAAAGGGTGGGTGGATGAAGGATGGATGTATGGATGAAAGGGTGGATGGATGAATGATGGGTGGATGGATGGATGGATGGAAGGGTGGATGGGTAAATGATGGATGGATGGATGGAAGGATGAAAGGGAGGAAGGGTGTATGGATGGAAGGATAAAAGGGTGGATGGATGAAAGATGTATGTATGGATGGAAGGATGAAAAGGTGGATGGATGGATGGATTAAAGGGCAGATGGATGTAAGGATGAAAGGGTGGATGGATGAAGGATGGATGGATGGATGAAAGGGTGGATGGATGAAGGAAGGATGTATGGATGGATAAAAGGTTGAATGGATGAATGATGCATGAATGGATGTGTGAAAAGGTGGGGATGAATGATGGGTGGATGGATGGATGAAAGGGTGGGTGGATGAAGGATGGATGTATGGATGAAAGGGTGGATGGATGAATGATGGGTGGATGGATGGATGGATGGAAGGATAAAAGGGTGGATGGATGAAGGATGGATGGGTGTGTGAAAGTGTGGGTGGATGAATAATGGATGGATGTGATAAGGTCTAACAGGCGCATTTATAGTTGTCAATAGTTGTTGATGATGAGGAGTACCAGTTTCTAGAAACTTTTGTCGGAAGGGGGTCCTTACGCCTAAAAAGGTTTTACAAGGGGGTCTCGGCATCCAAAAGTTTGAAGACCTCTGCCCTAGATGGAAACACTCCTTGAATACACAAGTACCTGGTGGAGAACGACATACACTCACTGGGGGGATCCTCTAGTGTGACACAAGTTTAGCAGAGGGCAGGGTTGCTCCATTACAATTGCAATGGCTGCAGAGTCTTGAATTCCAACAGAACGGTTTGCCGCCGGGCCCCAGGGTTGTCGGCTGAATGGCTGTGTCATCCTACAGTAAAGGTTGTGTGTTTCTGGATTCGAGATACTTTGCTGCCGGCCCCCAGGGTTGTAGGCTACAGGCTGTGTATGTGCATTGAAAGAGAGCAATAAAGGTTGTTTAAAACTAAAAAAAAATTAAAAAGAAAGATTAGCGTATGTCTGATGTTTTCACCTGATTTGAAGGTACATTTTTGGTCTACAGTGGGCAGGATTTGTCTATTGAGGGAGGTGTTCAGTTGTTTGTTAATAGATTTGTTTCTAATTTGCTTCCTGAAATTGCAACTTAATTGCCAGATTCTGAGAGTACTTGGTCCATCTCTTCCCCCCCTGTTATTTTGAATATGGCACAATATTTTGAGCATAGTGATAATGAGGAAAAGGAGAGGACAGAGAAGAGACATGATGATTTAAAGACAAAGGAGTTGTTACATCAGGCTTTTAGAGGGAATGGGAGAGGACGTGGCGGTCCTGCCCGACAGCTTCCACGTACTAGTAGGCAGCCAACAACTAAGCCTTTGGGCACAGTCCTGGGCACACATTTTGAGGGTATTTACACAGTTGGTATGAATGTACTTGGTTCTAACAAAGCGGCGGTCGACACCAGTGTATGATTTGAAAACGTTTTTTTTTATATATCACAAGGTAACAACTGTATTTGGACAAAACAAACAACCAACACGTGTTTCGTCACAAGGAGTTATCCTGTGACTCTTCAGGGCAGGTGACCGGTGATAATTCCAACCCAGTCTGGGGTGTGCGATGAGCTTGAAATAAGATCGTAGAAGGTGGTGCTGCTGTGGGTTGAACAAAACTCCTGGTACTGTGAGAAGGAGCCGAAGTGCTAGATTCGTAGGTGCCCCGCAAAGAGATCCGAGGATTTTTAGATTAGATACGGATGCCACGGCGGGTACGTGGTGGTGGTAGGAGGGCAGGTAGCGTCCAGTAGTAGGTATGTAGGCATCCAGTGTCTGCAGGTGATTGAGGTGGAGAGGCTAGAGGATTGGCAGTATGTGGAGGCCGGATAAAGGTTCTTGGAGTCCAAATCGGGACGCGTATTACAGCGAGTACGCCTGATCTATCGGTGAAGACGCGGTGCAACGACACTGGATCTCGTGCAAATTTTCAGGATTTGATTAAGAAGGGAGTGGTTGAAGAGATGACTGCTAATGTTTGAAATAGGCCTATCCTTCCAATTCTTAAACAGACACACTCATGATTCCTTGATGATCATGAGGATGTTTACCGTTTTGTGATTGATTTGCGCAAAGTTAATAAAATAGTGGTTCCCCAGTTTCCAGTGGTCCCTGACATCACTACTCTTAGGACAATGATTCCTTCTACTGCTAAATTCTTCTCAGTCATTAACTTGAAAAATGATTTCTTTAGTATTCCTATTCATCCAGATAGCAGGTACTTGTTTGGGTTTACACTAGCTGGCAGCAGTTTTAGGTTCTGTCAAGCTCCTAAAGGCTATACTAAGAGTCCAAATATTTAGAGTCATGCTTTAAAGTCCCAATTGGATTCCCTTTCTCTTCCTTCAGGTAATGTATTGGTGCAGTATGTTGATGACTTGCTCATTACTTCTGACACGGAACAAGGCTGCAAACACAGTACAGTTAAATTGTTGTTGCATTTGGCTCAACATGGACATAAGGTGTCCCTTACTAAATTTCAATATTGTCGACAGATTACCTATTACTGTCGAAGAAAGGTGCGAGATTGACCTCAGAGTGCATCAGTATTATTGTTTAAATGCCAGTTCCACAAGCTCAGAAAGATGTGCGCGCTTTTATAGGCATCAATTTCTTCTGTCTCCAGTGGATACCTAACTACTCACTATTAATCAAACCCTTGCTTGCACTAACCATTAAAGACGCGCATGAGCCCCTGCCTAGGACGCCTGAATGTCAGCAGTCTTTTGGGCAATTGAAAACTGCACTTTGTTCAACTCCAGTTCTTGGCACCCCCGATTATTACAAATCTCTTGTAATGTTCGTCCATGAGATGGCTGGTTACGCGTTTTCTGTTTTAACACAAAAAATTGGAGAAAAGCAACAGACGTGTGCTTATTTCCTTGCTGTTCTTGACCATGTCGCAAGAGCCCTCCCAAGCTGTCTAAGAGCAGTCGATCAAACAATCGGCTGGACTCATACTTGAAACTGATCTCACAGTCATGGTACTCCATGCTGTGGACATGCTTTTGAATAAAACTAAGAAACAGCACCCCACCAGTGCACATCTGACTGGCTATGAATTAACATTGTTTGCCAAACACATCACGATTAAAAGATGTGCTACTTTGAATCCAGCCATGTTACTGCCCCTCCCTTCTGAGAATGATGAGATTGATAAACATGATTGTATCTTCCGGATGGATGAAGAGATGAAAGGACGGATAGATTTGACTGATGTTCGCTTATCTGACCCACAAGGGGAACTATATGTCGATGGCTCTTGTTTTAAATTACCAGATGGCACTACAACTGCTGTGTATGCTATAACCATGCTGCGTACAGTAGTTGAGACATCAGGAGTTCCCTATCAATCGCCCCAAGCTGCTGAGCTTGTTGCCCTAATATGAGCTAGCGAATTGAGTGAGGGACTGGTTGTCAATATTTATAACGACAGCCAGTACGCCTTCAGAGTCGCACATTACTTTGGGCAACACTGGGCTGAGACAGGGTTTCTTACTTTGGATGGCACCAAGATTCAACATGGGTACCTTATACTGAGGCTTTTGTTTGCTTTGACACTCCCAAAGAAAGTGGCTATAGTAAAGTGTAGTGCCCACCGGAAAGTCACTGATGATTTAGTTAGAGGAAATGCTTTTGCAGATCAGACAGCTGAAGAAACAGCACACACTAAAATGAAAAGAATGTTTGTAGATGGTCCTGCTTGGTGGGTGCCTGAAGTTACCATGTTTGAAGATCCACTTGAGAAAGTGAAAGAGATACAAAGTAAGACCTGAATAGAAGAATTACCACTGTGGCAAGAAAGTACAGCACAATTGAACGATGAGGAATGTTGGCTTGAAAAGTCAGGGAAGCAGAGATGGATGTTGCCAGATGCATATGTTCTCCCTGTAGTCACGATTGTCCACAGCCCAGCCCATATTTGTGCCAAGGGTATTTGTAAGTTGTTAGACCTTGTATGGTAAATTGATAACATTCAGAAAACAGCAGCACATTTAGTGAAGTATTGCATGGTGTGCATGATGCACAATCCTGGAAAAAGTACCCCTACACCACCCGATAACTTTGCACCACCCACTTTTCCTTTTGAGGTGCTTCAGATGGATTTCATATAATTAGACTGGTGCAATAATTTGAAGTATGTTTTGGTGGTTGTCTGTGCTTTTAGTAAATGGATTGAGGCTTATCCTACTAAAGACAATACAGCCATTACAACTGTAAAGGTACTTCTCGTTTCGGTTTGCCCCAATTGATTTGGACTGATAACAGAAGTAATTTTAATGTCAAGGTTATTCACTTAATAAGTGATGGTTTGCACATTAATCAGATGTTTCATGCTGCTAAGCACCCACAGCAGGTTTGGTTGAGAAGTACAATGCTACTCTCAAACTGAAATTGTCAAAGATTCAGGAGACAACAGGGTTACAGTGGTCAATTGCTTTTGCAGACAAAAACAATAGCACATTCTAGGACAGGATTGTCACCATACAAGGTCATGTTCGGACGCCCGCAAAACGTCTGGGGCGTCCCAAGACCCCTGCGGTTGTCAGATATTGTCTTTACACTGCTGATTGACTATCTTGCTCACTTAGCTGAAAATTTGCGTTCTATTCACCAACAGGTCTGGGAAACCCTGCCAGCTATGCCAAGGGGGCTGGGACACAATATTCAGCCCGGAGATTGTGTGCTCGTACACAATTTTCAGCGAAAGAAAAGTTTGGAGTCACTGTGGAAGGAGCCGAAGCAGGTCCTCCTGGCTACCCGTGCAGCTGTCAAGGTCGACGGTCGAAAGAACTGGGTTCATGCGACTCACTGTCGCAGGATACGTCTACCCTTACCCTATGATCAGTGGGTGAGGGATGGAGTAGGGGATTCTGAGTGCGAGACAGTGCCTCAGTTTATTCCCCTTAGTGACACCAGGCTGACCTGGACGAAAACGGATGAGGAAAATGATGAATTGCTGCAGTACCTCTGGAAATACAGGCTACCCAGGAGCCCTTTTTCACTGATCCCTCTGTGCCTGGAGTTACTAGGTATAATCTGTGCCCTCGGCAGAGGAACAGTGCAGCAAAGGAAAAGTCAGAATAGTTAGGGATGGACTTTGTAAGTTAGGGTGTACTTTGCTATAGTACCAACAGAGCTAGTTTAGGGTGAAAATAGATTTGTGCACTGTTTGAACATTGGACAGGATAGATCGAAAGTATCCCCTTGGGAGTACATTATCCTGGTTCACGTGTGAACCCGAGCTTAGGACAGAGCAAGCTCCACTGCCAGTTCTCAAGAGCGCCAACATTTTAATGAACAAAAGAAACCTGTCCCAGTGAGGTGTTGATGGACACTAGGAACTTGTATAATTTTCTTGCTGGTATTTTGACCCCTTTCCCCCTTGCTTTATTGTTTATTATGCATCCCTTTGGTGTGATGGTTGCCGACAAAGGGCAGCCAGTGATTACCCCTATTTATACATGTATAGTCTGGACTACAAAGAAAAAGATATTGTGTGTTATTCTAGTGGTTTTGCTGCAATTAATTCTGGGTGGGGTGTCCTGAGGTAGGAACGAGATCTAAATGCACCATCATGTATTAACAATAAGGTTGTTTCTCAAGTTCGCATGAAAAGGACAGTCCAGAGTAATGTGTTTCGAGACACATATAAAAGGTTTTTTGGAGAAGGTACTGCTTGCTACCCTACTAAGTATGTTACTAGCTTATGGATTGCATAACCATTGTCACTTGTTAATTACACTTATACTTGGCCTCCTGATTTCGTAGAAGTGCAAGGAGTATTTGGGTTTGGTTATCCTGGCAAGTGTCTATATCATCAAAAACCACAAGGCACAGGTTATTCAGGATGTAACAACAATACTTATTGTAATAATTTCTTTATGGAGAAACAGAATGTAACACTGGGGTGTTAAGATTACAAAGAATTGACAGTTCCCCTAGAGGCTGGGTATTACCCTCCATGTTGCCCAATTATTAATTTTGCTGACCTCGTCCTGTATGTTAACTGTTCAGGGATAATTCTGCATAAGGGCACATATTCTATGGTAGCTCCAAACGACCCTCGTACCGTTGGATGCAATTCAAGGTATGCTGCCGTAGATTATGATAGGCCTATTTATGCACACCCAAGGTTTTTCTTCTTATCTAATGGGACTTATTCCAATATGCATAATGGTACAAATGAGGTGGCCCTTCGGATGGTGTTACCTTTAAGTGTCTCTTGTCCACTTCACAGAAGGAAACTCCCTTTCTAGATCTACTAATTATACTGGACACTGGCAACCTCACAACCAAGATGTACAGGAAACCTACCAACCGTAACAGCCTCTTACCATACAATAGCCATCACCCTAAAGCAGTCTGGGAAACCTCCCTTACAGATAATTCCTCAGGCTGAGGAGAAACTGCAGCTAAGTTCTGGACTATGAGTTACCCCAGACAGACCATAAAAACCGCGAGGAAGAGAGCATGCAATAACCACCGCAATGCCCTCCTCAAAACCCACACTATACCAAAAGAGGACATTGTTACTTGTGTCACCACCTTCACACGAATATCCAATAAAGTAAAGAATATGGTGCTAAAACAGTGGCATATCGTCAACACAGACGACCTCAATTTGGAATGCCCTAGGTTCGCGTTCAAACGAACACAGAATTTGAAGAACCTATTGGTGCATACAAGACAAGAGTCACGATGGACCAGACCTCTCTTTGGGGCCTCCCAGCAGTGAAAGGGCACTACCAATGTGGTCACTGCAATGTATGTGGCCTGACAAACCACACTATGGAACTACAACTGGAGGAGGTAAAATGGAGTCAACGCAAGCACACAAACTGTAATACTAAGAACTGCGTGTACCTCATCAGATGCCCATGCGGCCTTCTTTATGTGGGCATTACCACGCGACAGGTCAGGATCAGAATCAACAAACACCGAAGCAACATATGCTGTGGCCGCAATACTACGAAAATGAGCACACACTTCATTGGCAGACAACACACAATAGAACAGCTCCAATGAACTATTCTAGAGACCAAACCCACATGGAACATGATGACCCTGTTCCGAAAAGAACAGAGATGGGTTCACAAAGTACAAACTAATGTACAGGGTCTAAAGGATAAGATACCCTGGATGGAGCTAATATGAGGTCATTAGATCAACCTCACTAGAGGGAATAATTTCATGTACTGCATAGTCCATCCTGCCTCTACTGTGAACCACAACACTACATATGACATTAGTACTCTTTGTCTGTATCCCTATATGTGGCATACCCTGACTCCAACGACATTATTGCCGATAATATACTAATGGTACCTCTAGATCACTGTGATTCACTCCAGGATGAGATTTGGGTTTCACTCCCAACTATCACCATCTCAAGCACACACCGTTTCTGCTCACTATTTTGTTGTGGCTCTGGACCACTGACAGTTATAATAGAATGCCAATGCATCTATACCTATAAATTATAAACACCTCCAATATGGTTGGTTCTACCATAATGCCTCTTTTTACCATCTCGATATAGGAATGATTCTGATTGATTACATGTTTACTATTTTTAACAGATTACATTATAGGAATAGTAATCATCATCTGAATATACTAAAACAACATTCCATTTTCCACGAGGACAAAAGCCACTACAATATGGCCGCCACATATGCGCAGACCAAAACACACATCAAACACCGTCTCGGAGATAGATGACTGCTGCGCATGTGTGACTATTCCAGGAAGAACGCTGAGTTACCTAACAATGAATAGGCGACCCAGAAGCAGGAGATAACTGAACACGCCCATGCACGGCATGAGGTCGGGTAGGTGATCGGCCCTCACAAACTTATGAGAAATTGTATATACTGTCTCGCTCGTCTGCATTGGGTGCATTGCAACCATACAGGATAGTCGCTTGTGCGCCCTGCCTTATTTATGCTTAAACTAACACCACTACCCCTCATTACAGGTCTTGAGGATACCTCACAGCCGCATCTCTTGGGGTATTTCTCCCTAATTTTAAAGGTAAGCTGTAGTAATGTCAGCCATGTTACTATGATGCATTTAATGTTCTGTTATCACCAGGTTGGTCATTCCCCTGGTGATAGAATATGTGCACTCAAGCTTCCGGGACTGTTATCTTATTCCCTTAAAGCTGAGGAGTTAAACAGTATTAAAGACTGTTTCTCCACATACTTTTGTGTATTTGGTCACTTCAATTGGCGACGCGGTTGGCCTACCTACCGTTCATATCCACAACCCACGCATGCAGATTACCCTCTTCAAGATTGCTGATTCTACTTTTCATCGTTTTATTTTTATCAGAAACGAAAAATGTTGATGGACCTCTGAAGTACTGCAGATTATCTAATGGTCGATGGGACAACGTGTCTCGAATTATTTAGATGAACTTGGCAGTGAGTTTTTTTTTCATCAATTTTCTGTTGTACGAGAGGATCTCACACAATTCCATTCGAGTGGAAAATCTATGAAAGTTCACTTACTGGCATCCTTCAAGTGCAGAGATTCGTCAGTTTGTGTTTGGCTGAATTTAACTTTCATTTTCGAGCTGCTGCTGTGCACTGTTCCCCGAGGGATGATCGTGAGTCTGGGAGACCATTGGTCTTTGCTCCTCTGTGCCCTTGGAGCTAATGATGACATGGTGAGTCATTATTCACGTGACGTCTAGACGATCTACCCTTGTGTTCAGTGCTCGCTCTGTCATCCTTGAAGAAGCATTATGTGTTCCAAATGACTGTTTTATAAAAAAAAAACATAAGATGGCGCTGAAGTACTGTGAACCTTATTAGAATTGCACTGATAAGGAAAATATATCGAAGCTTCTCAATGCTTTGAAATACTTATTCGGAAAGTTTGAATACACTGGAGATGTCGAGGTTTCTTGAGGATGAAATGAAAGCACAATGATAAGAAATAATTGTCATTCTCACTGTTTCTTTGCAACGTGCGCAAGGAGAAACGGAGCAAAGAGACGACAAGTGAGTACTGTTGGCCCCCATTGCGCACACGGAGAATAGCGCATACAGAAAATAAACATAAGAATTACTATTTTCCCACCAAAGAGGTACTGTGACTACAATATTTATTTTCATTGTGCTTTCATTTCATCCTCAAGAAACCTCGACATCTCCAGTGTATTCAAACTTTCCGAAAAAATATTTCAAAGCATAGAAAAGCTTCGTTATATTTTCCTTATCAGTGCAATTCTAATAAGGTTCACGGTACTTCAGCGCCATCTTGTGGTTTTTTATAAAACAGTCATTTGGAACACGAAGTGGAATAGCAGCATAGTGATCTGTACCTTTACATATTAACATTGATATAGGTCAAGAAAATGAACTGTAATTGCGTAAAAGTTGTTTTATAACTTGGGATATTTATATATATCTTCAAAAAATATATATAATTTTTGTTGTCCATTAGGAAAGGAGCATTTTGTATTAATATGAGAGTACACTTATTTTAGGTATCAATATGCAGAATGTGCAAACACCCTCCCCTTTCCTACAGCTTCCAGGGGACCCACCTGTAGAGTGGAAGGTATGGTACAGGGCTTTCACCAAATATTTAGGAGCCATGGGTGGTATCAGATTCAGTGCTGAAAGAAAGAAATGCATTCTGGAACACAACTTGGGCCATGAAGGCCAAGCTGTTTTGGAACATTTGGCTTTACCCGAAGTGGCTGAAGGTGCTGAACCACTTAATGATTTTGATCAAGCTGTTCAAATGTTAGAGAAACAATTTGATATGGAGAAAAGTTTAGTTGTAGCCAGACACAATTTTTTTACAAGAGAACAACAAATGGCTGAAAGTATTGTGTCATATGTCGCTTCATTACGCATTTTAGCTTTTGATTGTGAGTTTGAGGGTTTCACCTCACAGCTCATTAGGGAGCAAATTGTAGTTCGCTGTAGAGATAAAAAGGTTCAACAAAAGCTGTTAACTTTAAAAAAAACCCTCTCTTGAGGAGACGATTTCTATTGTTAAAAGTATAGAACTATCTCAAACATCGTCGAATGAATTGAAATCTGACAAATCTACTGTAGGAGTTGTGAATGAAGCAAAAGATGAAATAGAGAAAAATACTGGATCTGAAAAGAACAGCAATGAAAGTAAAGGAAAACCGTCTTTTATTAGACATGGTAAGGAACAGTTGTATCCTCAAAAGAAAAATGTGTGTTCAAAATGTGGTTTTTCTTCCCATTTCCCAAATTCACACATTTGTCCTGCTAGGAATGCTTTATGTAGAAATTGTGGCAAGCACGGTCCTTTCGCTAAAGTTTGTATCTCCAGGAGAAATGTCAATGCTGTGTGGGAAGACAATGATAGATTGGAGAGGAATACAGTAGTTGTAACTTCAATGAGTGATCTGATGTTAGTTGTCAAGGATGATTGTGAGGAGTGTGTTGATCCTATTGTTGACATTATAGTGGATGGGAAAACCTTACAATTACTTGCAGATTCAGGGGCGCGTATTACGATGATCACTGAAGAATTGTTTGGATCTGTGTGGGGTGATAGACATCTTGAACCTCCTGATAGAAGTCCGGTATCCTATGAGGGAAGGAAGATTGAATTGAAGGGGTTCTTTGAAAGTACCTTATTTTTCAAAGAAAGATCCATAAAAGGGAAAGTTTATGTAGCGATTAATGGTTTGAATATCCTAGGGTGGTATCACCAAGGATTATTCTGGATGACTCTTAGACCTGGAACAAAAGAACCAGTGTCCATTGCCAATAAGTTAACACACAACGAAAACGTTTCAGGGTGGGCAGAGAGATTTCCCAGGTTTTTTGTGACACTCTTGGATTACTCAAAGGTTTTAAACATCTCATCAAAGTAAAGGATGGAGCTATCCCTGTAAAGCACAAATTAAGAAATGTACCTTTGAGTGTCAGAGATGATTTAACCAAGGAATTGGAGAAAATGTGTGAATCTGGTGTGATTGAGCCCATCGAATCTTCCCAATGGTTAAGTCCCTTGGTCGTCGCACGGAAAATAAATGGAAATCTCAGGGTTTGCATTGATTTACGCATTCTTAATAAAGATATATGGGTGGATTCACACCCATTGCCCTGCATTGATGACATAGTTGCTAAATTTCAAGGATCCAAATGGTTTTCGAAGATAGATTTATCTTCGGCATACCATCAAATTGAACTGGATATGTCATCAAAACATTTAACTGCTTTTGTATCTCCTGTTGGAGAAGTGTGGCTCAATGGTTAGAGCGGCAGACCCTGATGCAGAGGTCTGGCGCGGGACCAGGGTTCAATTCCTGCCTTGGCTGGTCTCGGCGGATCTTGGGCTCATAATTCCTCGGACCTGATTTCTCGCCTTGGTGCCTACTCTAAGCGTGGGTCCCACGCTGCAACTCTGGGCAATAGCTTGCTTAGTCTCCACAATGGCCCCCTACAGCGCTAGGGATGCCTGGTTGCACCCTGGGGATGCCCAGGAGTGGACATTTCACGGGGAAAAACCAGGAAGGGTTCCCTAGCAGTATGAGTACAGCGCCAGGACACTCAGGAGTATCAGTGCGCTTTACAAGTACGGCTACATTTACATTTCCATTTCCATTCAAGAGGATGCCGTTTGGGCTGGCCTCGACGGCATCCGTTTTTCAACGTGTGATGGAAAGGGTCTTGGTGGGAGTTCAAAATACGGTCGTCTTTCAAGATGACATCCTTGTGGCAGGGGAATGTAGGTTTTCTCATGATAAAAATTTGACTGAAGTTTTAAACAGGCTACAAGAGAATGGAATTGTTGCTAATGTGAGGAAGTGTGTTTTTAGTGTTGAATCTATTGAATATTTAGGACACCGCATATCAGGGAAAGGATTCCTACCTAGATATGGTCTTATTGAAGCAATCGCCAAGGTCTCTTCTCCTAAGACCAAGAAACAAGTTTCATCTTTCTTAGGGATGTTCAAGTTTTATTCCAAGTTCATTTCTAATTTTGCTTCTAAAACTGTTCATTTGCGTGAACTTTTGAGAAGAGGAACTGCCTTTCTGTGGGATCAGAGATGCCAGACAGATTTTGAAAATATCAAAAGCGAACTTGGTTCTTGCAATATTTTGACTCCTTTTGATCCTTGTTTGGAATCTGTTGTTTCAGTTAATGCAAGTCTTGATGGTCTCGTTGGTATGTTGACTCAAATTAAACTTGGTGTTGAGCATACGGTAGGTTTTATTTCTAGATATTACGTCCCAGTGAGAAGAAATATTCTGTCATTAAGAGAGAACTTCTAGTCTGTTGTTGGGCAGTAGAAAGGTTTAAAAGTTTTCTCTGGGGTAGAACTTTTAAATTATTGACTGATCATAAACCTCTCATTCCTATCCTTAATGGCATTATAGTAAAAGATCATACTCCTAGAATAGCTAGATTGAGTTCTAAACTTCTTCAATACAATTATACTGTTGAACATATTCCTGGAGGGAAAAACATCAGACCTGATTTACTTTCCAGATTGCCTTTACCTATAGTACACAGTGATTGTGTAGGTGATTGTAGTACGGTGACTTCTCTATCCTCTCTCTTCCCCTGCTCTCTATCCTGTCTGTGTGGAATGTTGTATATGTCATGGAATGTTGGATGGGTGAACTGATTCAGTTGGTGACTGAAGGCTGGGCTGCCAGGAGGACAGCTCTTGGTGGGGCATACTTACAGAGATACTTACAGGCCTACTTTCATCTTGGCTTCAACATCATACTTCTGTAATCCTGTATTACAATAAATACCTACTTGAAACTACCACCTCTGGACCCTTTTATCATTGTAACAGTGATGATGAGGAGGAATGTTTAATCGCCAGTATTGATGTTTGTAATGGAGGATGTTTTAATGAAGAGGAATGGTTTGATGCATTACATTCTGATTTTGTTCTCAAAGAAGTCAAAACATATATTATTCAAGGTTGGCCTAAAGAAAAACATTTAGATAATAGTCTCCAACCTTTTTCTAAAGTTGCTGATTAGTTGTCATGGGAAGGTGGTGAAATGATTTTGCGTGGTGACAAGTTTGTTCCTCCTGTAAGCCTGAGAGATCGTATAATTATGGCTGGTCATGAAGTACATCTTGGGCAAACCTGCACCAAACGTCGAATTCGATCTATCTATTGGTGGCCTTCAATGGATCGTCATATAGAGTATACTGTGGAAAATTGTTTCACTTGTTGCTCTAGTGACAAAGTGATCAAAACTGTGATTCCTCCTAAAGTAAAAGTTGAATTGCCTTCTGGTCCATGGATGAAATTGGCATTTGATTTTATTGGACCGTTTAATGCTCTATCCTGTAAATACAAATTTGCTTTGGTGGTTGTTGATTATTACAGCAAGTGGTGGGAAGTTTGTTTTATGGTTGATCCCAACACACACAAAGTCATCAAATTCCTGGAGAGTCTTTTTGCGAGAGAGGGTTTTCCCAAAGAATTAGTGTCAGAAAACGGAGTACAGTTTGTTTCTAAAGAAATGTCTACATTCCTGAGTCAATCTGGTATTAGTCATCGTCGGGTGGCACTTTATCACCCTCGAGGAAATGGTTTTATTGAGCGCATGAATCATATTTTGGTTGATTGTGTACAATGGGCTATTTCTGGGAATGTGGATGTCGAAGAAGCTGTGCAAAGTATGCTTTGGGCTCTTCGAACCACACCGGGTACTGAATTTGGTAAAAGTCCATTTGAGTTATTGAGGGTAAGAATTGCTACGTTTAGCATGTGCCCAGCTTGGATGAGACAGTGGGGTTTGTCTTCAAAAACTTCAATGGGATGTTCGGAAATGAAAGCTAATGATGAGAAGAACTTTTCAATACATGATAAATTGAATGCTAAAGAAAGGGATGGATGCAATCCTGAGGTGAGTTCTCACAAGGAAGTGTGGAACCATAAAATCAATGTGGGAGATTGGGTAAAAATAAAGATCCCTCACAATGTACTCAAAGGTTTATCAACATTTAGTCAACCTGTATGTGTTGATTCTGTGTCACGTCATGCTATCAGAGTCAATGGGAAAAATTGGTGGAATGTATCCAGAATTTATAGAATTCCTGACAAAGTTATACTTCAAATGGGTCTGAAATCAAATACAGTTTTTCATGCTAGTAAACCTATGATCAATGGCTCAGAGTCTGATGGGAGGAGAGGAAGTCCTAATAGTCGTAGGACATCAGCAGAATTATCTACTCAACTGTTGAGTAGGAGTAGTCGCATGAGATATTCACCCAAGCATATGGATTTGTAATGTGATATTCACCCACGCGTGTGGATTTGTATTATCTTGCACGAGTTGTTCATCCAAACGTATGGATTTGTATTTTTTTTTTAAAGGTTTATCGTTGTTAATTCTATTTTTATTATATGCCTATTTACATTATGCTGATGCTTATTTTCATTATTATAATTTATTCTTTTCCTCATTTCTTTTATTGTTTTATTTTAAGAAAGGGAGATATTGTAGTAATGTCAGCCATGTTACTATGATGTATTTAATGCTCTGTTATCACCGGGTTGCTCATTCCCTTGGTCATAGAATGTGTGCACTCAAGCTTCTGGGACTGTTATCTTATTCCCTGGAAGCTGAGGAGTTGAACGGTATTAAAGACTGTTTCTCCACCTACTTTTGTGAATTTGGTCACTTCATAAGGTCACTTCATAAGCGCAATGTGGTAAATACTATGTTTGAATTTCCACTGTAACCTGAGGCTTGCCATCAATGGTGATACCTTCGATATTTTGCACCCATTTTTTACCAAATAACTCTGTAAAACGTGTCAAGGTTAACAGCCGCTACCACGTGCTGTGTGTTAATTACTGACATTGTGCCTGGAGCACAGATATGTGATTGTTCATCAAGTATTGTCACTATATGTATATAGCCCACTACAGAGTATAACCAAAACGTAGCTTTTTTTTACTTCCGGAGGTTCTCTTCTGGGACACACTTTTACCGACAGTGTACTCAAAGACGAGCGGCAAAATACAGCGTGATACACGGTGCTCAGGCAGATAGATTGAGATTATCAGCTACATTCGAGTTAAGGTTCCCAAACAGGTTTATTGAGAATAATCTCTACAGGGGTCAGAACATACTTTGAATTGCGGAGTAGACTATTAATATAGAGGAGGCTATACGCTCCTGCATTGCCGAATTTTTTAGGTTTGCCCCTAACGAAGGGACGACTTAGTCCCAAAATGCATCGGGCCTTTTCTAAACATATGGATTGAGTCAAGTTCTTTATTGTAATTGGTCACAAAACATACGTGGAAAATTGTTAATTCAGCATATGGATTGTATAAATGTTTTTTTGTGAAGTAATGGTGAATGTATTAATGATGAATAGAATGAATACAGATGTACATTTGATTAATTGTTTTTAAAAGGAGTATTATGCTATTTTACATACAGTACTAGGTAGTAGGGTTCAGTTGATAACCCAGTGAACAGTGCACGGGGTCAGTAAGTTTTCTTGCTAATATTTCTTATTCAACTTAGGTACTTGGTCAGACAGCAAGTACAGCATCGTTGCACCATTAACCAGAAGCTATTAGATACCAGTCTATTTGACTAAAGCAAGTTGTGCTCCTTCAATCCTCTGGATTATAGCCCACTACAGCCTCACTTACTGTCCACCTATAGTAGGTGATTTTAACCCCACGTGCAGCTGGCTCACCAATGGAAACCCAGGCTCACGTATGTTTGTTTATTGAGCACCCTAAATGTAGGGTACTAATGCAATGACCACTTTGACTCCCTCTCTTTTTTGTCATTCCAGAATACATTCTCATTCTCACTGGCACTAGAACTACAAATTCAGGCCACACACTATCCTTTTTACACACTGTACACTTTCTTGGTCCTGACGAAGTGCTTGAGATCTCCACCTGAGAACAACAGGTAGCGCGAAACATGTTGACCACAAAACATGTCCATTGGGAGCATTTTACCCTTTCTTTAGCTACTGAGGGCCTTTACTCCCCTCTAAGCAGCACAACCTTCGGGTTTTTTTTACTAATTGCAAAGGGATTTTTTCCTTAATAAACTGTATAGCTACCCTTTAGTGATTTTTTAGATATCACTTTAGGACTCCACTGCCACTCACCTCCACACACCCATACTGCTTTATCCTGAAAAGACCTCTGACAAAGTGACCCTTCAGGGGACCCGTGGAGCAATTGCAGCACCAGCCCAACGAGGAGCACCGCCCAATGGTGAAGCAGGACATCCTTCCGGGTATGTGAGGGCATCGCAATCAGGACACACTGTGCCCAACAACCAAAGTGTTAGAACAACCCTAGTCTCTCTCTATGTCCTTCTTCGCTTAGGAACAGTGACTCCAGTGGGATCTAGTTGTTATATTCAGGAGCACGAGTCACCGGACCTTGAACAAGCTCCTGTCCCCCTCCCTCATTATTTTGTGGTAAAAAAAAGATCCTGTTTTATTTCCATGAATTGTGATGTCTTTTTTAATGCTCTATTGTAATGCAATGGTTCTAATTAACGTACACAAAAAGTCAAAGCCCTATCGTGTTGCTGTCTATTTTGATCACAGGTTCTAAGAGTATTGGGAGAGAGCAGCTCAGTTATTAAGGAATCTTTCAGTGTTACCAAAATTGTCTAAAACTATCACATCAATATTTTAGCTAGTGTCACAAAATATTACTGCTACAAGATCAAGTGTATATAAAAAAGGGGTTGATTTTATTAAATTCCTCCCATTGCGTTACAATCCAATACACATCAAATTTCTCATCCTTTAAAATACATCATTATCTCGGTTGGACAATGGCATAAGGTACAATAAAAGTTATTAATGAAACAACATAAAATACAAAAAACAGTCGACGCGGCGTTTCGGTGTTTGTCAGTTTTTCGCATTCATCAGGACAAGTATGTATACCAACTCTTTTAGAATTCTTTTGGAATTTGCTTCATCAATTGCAATTTTCCACAGGTTTATATTCTTATTCTGTGACTCGGTACGTTGGAACAGGGAGGCCGCGCTAATAATCGAAGGAGACACAATTAAAAGTCTCGGTACCTTGTAACAACTCTGTTATTAATAAAGAGAAAAACAAGGATTTCCCTTGAACAAAGAAAATCCCTACCATTTCAATACCACATCACAAAGACGGTGGTTCCAACATACAGGAGACCAATTATCAGTACCATTAAGAGGCTCAAAATTTATAGAGTCACGAAATAAGAATATAAACCTGTGGAAAATTGCAATTGATGAAGCAAATTCCAAAAGAATTCCAAAAGAGTTGGTATACATACTTGTCCTGATGAAGGTGAAAAACTGACAAACACCGAAACGCCGCGTCGACTGTTTTTTGTATTTTATGTTGTTTTATTAATAACTTTTATTGTACCTTATGTCATTGTCCAACCGAGATAATGACGTATTTTAAAGGGTGAGAAATTTGATGTGTATTAGATTGTAACCCAATGGGAGGAATTTAATAAAATCAACCCCTTTTTTATATACTCTTGATCTTGTAGCAGTAATATTTTGTGACACTAGCTAAAATATTGATGTGATAGTTTTAGACAATTTTGGTAACACTGAAAGATTCCTTAATAACTGAGCAGCTCTCTCCCAATACTCTTAGAACCTGTGATCAAAATAGACAGCAACACGATAGGGCTTTGACTTTTTGTATCTATCTACCCCCTCCCTAACCAATACTTTTAGGGGTATCTTCCTATTTTCTGAATCTAATTAACGTATGCAATTAAATAAATAAATACCAAATACCATTTGCCAAAATGTGTCTTCTTTCACACAATACATTGAAATGCCCTTGAACGCCTCTAAAAATAAATTCCAAGCTCACAAATCAGCTTTCATTGCCATGGTGAACCTCCCTTCATAATGTGGCAATGAAGTATCTGACACAGCACAACCTAGCCTCCTGCAGAACCTTTTCCCTGCTCCCATCACGTTACAGGCAAAGTTCAATTAGCCCAACTGCTTTTGAACTATTCTCAACACCACCTTTCTCATACCTATTACTCTTCCAAGCTAAGCCTTTATCTCCTGCACTTTTGTTGTCAGGTAATCTTGCTACCATGTGTTCCATATCCAGTTTAATCCCAATAAAGGTCAGTGAAGGGTTTTGTCCATCAATCTTTTCAAGGGCTAGAGGCACTTCTAGGTCACTAGACAAAGCACTGTAGTGCTCAGTACAATTCACCTGTCGCTCTCTTTCTTACAAAGAGAAAAACAGCAAGATAGTGGCATACCAATCTATGACCAGTTCCCTATGTTAAAGTCCATTGAAGAAATGTGCTAAAAGTCTCAAATAGTGAGAAATAAATCACACAGTGCATTCATGGAGCTTTATCGACATAGATAGCGAAAAGCTAACATATATTACTCTGTGCTAGCTCATCTCCAGGTCCCCCACACCTGACCAACCGTGTGGCATCATCTACTGATGCACATGTAACTGTGGCATCTTCCTCCGCAATGTTATCACTACTGATGCCCCTTCTGGTCATGATGGATGATGCATAAACTGGTATTCCCCCATTGCTTCTTAAGGCAACACTACCAGGGGTGAAATTATCACATCCAGCAAAGGCCATACTTGAAATGGTCCTGAAATCTTCCCTACTTTCAGTTCTTTAACCAGTTTTTGTTGAACAATGTTTGGTAACTCTTTTGCTGATCTTAATTTGTCTATATATACTAGGTCCTTGATACCACAACTGTAAGCATTCCCTAAATCCCAGTCCAATTTGCAGACGTTTCCGTGTTATGGTAAAATTGCAGCCACCATGCAAGCCTGTCCAGTCTACATCAACCGGAGTATGCACCCTTTGGGAGCGGTTGTGATTGTTGTCCCCTTTCATTGGTGATCTTCTTTGATCTCCATTATTTGCCAAGGCCAAACATTGTGTGAGTGGGTGTCTACACCCACATCAGGAGTATTAATGCTTGTAACTATACGATTGCCTGGGCCCGCACCCTTTGTTGAACCCCTAACATGCTTCTGAACTATGCCCTTGACCCCTTACATAGGAACCCATCCCTTGCTCGACCGGGCAGTATAGAAAGGGTTGACATGATATGGAAAGTCTATAAAGTATATGTTGTTCCTGGTGGATGTGTAGACAACATCAATTGCGTCCATAATTCTGCATCTGCATCCGCACAAAGTTTCTCTGAATTTACACTCAAATTTTCACTCAATACCTCATGTCTAAAACCAAGCATACCCCGAAGTGCATTTTTGCTTTGTGTACAATGTCCATATATTTAAAGATTGCTACTGCTCTGTGAGCATTCTTTTCACAGTAAATACTAGCAACTTAAAAATGCTGACATCCTGTTATCTATTGTTATAAGTACCATTGGCTTCTTGCTAACTTCCTTTCTTCTTCTTTGAACTCTTCCTTTGATTGTATGAATCTGTGAAGCAGTTTGAAAACATAAACACACTCATGCTTCCAAATCTTACTTTTAGATTTTTTTGATAAATGCAACCCTAAAGGCACCAGCATCTGTAAACATGGCAGCTTCTTCCTATGTTGTGTTTCCAATGTTCTTTCTTATTTACACCCTTTTCTTTATCTTTCTTCTCCTCACATTACATTACTTTATCACACATTGTCTTCATCCTTGTTATTGCTCCCTTCATCTTTTGCATTCTGCCTCTCCACATCAATAAGTTATTTTGCTACATCCCACACTGAACACCACTGTCCCAAGCCATTTAGCAGGCATGTTCTCCTATTTCTGACCAGCTCCTCTGTCCTTGTCTGCCACATTTGAAGATTCTCTTTTTGTCTGCCCTTGACATTTGAAAAGAACCAATGCGCCTCTTTTCTTCCGTTATACTTCTCTGTACACTCACTGATCCCCTTCTCATTTCTCCAGTTCTTAATGTCCACAACTCTCTTTCACTGCATCTTTATCCAGTTCATCACTCTCCTCTTCATAATCCAGTTACGACACATCTCCATTATTCATTCAACCCCATTCTCTCATTCCAAGTCTCACACAATCACCCACACCACCATTATATTCTCTCCATTCTCTGGCAGACGTTGGCAAGTGTGTTTCTGCATGCTATCCTGCTGTGGAAAAGGGCCCTAAAAACCATTCCATGTCTTCAGGCCAATGTCCAGGAATCATAATGTGCTCCTCTGGAATCTGCATGCTATTTCCAGTCCAGTGTGCCAGCTTTGCTATTGCATTTCACTCCAGGCTGGTTCTACCTGGAGGGCTCTATTGTCAGTGGACCCATGAGGCGCTCCAGCTCCTACATGCCAAATATATAGCTCATCTTCTTGGATTCATACTCATTGGCCACTCCTGCTACTCCCATCTATCCCCCCTTCACTCCTACCTCCCCTTTGTCCTTCCCTGCCTAAACACCTGATGTAGGTGCTTTTTTGTCCCTGGGATCAAAAACATTTTTGGGTTGCTCCTTGATATTCTCAATACATCGTGATGGTGCCCAGGAGCACTACCTTTCCCAGTATATCCTTGGCTGTGATGCCATCATTCTTCACTGCCAAGATGTGCCTCATGATATGCGCCCCCTGGTGGTGTGCTAATGTCGCCAGAGTGCCACCCACTCTTTAATCACCACCCACTATGCCTTGCTGCAACACAGTCCCTCCTGCTTCTATTCTCTGTTCAGCCTGTGTGGTCGTGTTCGCAGCCAATCCTATATTGGTCTGACTACTGCCTACGGCTCTTAGGCAGATGTTGTGATACATTTGACATTCTCTCCTAGCATACTAGACAAGCTTTTAAACCATTTGTGGGTACTTCATCTTCAGTGCCTACCAGTAAATGCCTGGCCCCTTGATCTCTTCCTGCCCTGTGGTGGTGAGCATTGCGGCTTCTCTATTGGGTCCTACCATTCCCACCCAGGTCTGCCCCAAAATGTCTGGCCTAATAAGGTAATCTCTGCCCGCTGCACATAACCTGCACAGCACTTCCCCGACATTTCACTGGATTCCTGTGTCATCCTTCCACTTTACAGTCCTCACTAATTTACACTGCTCATTTTACAAAAATTCCTATCTGCCTAGCTAAAACTGTCCCTGCCTTTCTACTTGTCAAATTGAGACAGCAAGAGGATGACCTCCCGGCCCCCATGCTTTAAGTGCCCATCACTCCACCCCGTCCCCTAATATCTGAAACCTTCTCCTGTCCCTAAGCAGTGTGTCTGTTGCTTCCAGAAAGCCACCAATGTGGGAGACCAGATAGTGCTCTGCGCCCAGGTACCCTCATTGTGAAAACATTTTCATGTACAAGGCACCTAGGAAATTATTTGTACTCACCTGCCATGGGCGAAATTCCTGCATGTTAGGGCATTTTTCATTTCTGAGACTGCAGGATAACATTGTGTCCAGAGCATGAGCCAGCACATGCACGGCAGTGCATGCATAATAGGAGTAGCGGAAATTATCCACATTGTACACTGAAGTTGGAAGTGCCTCCAGTTTTTCTGATCCTGTACAAATATTGGCCGCTTTACTTCCGTTTTCCTCATCTGTCATATTTGGATGGCTATTGTTTGGCAACCATTGGCATTCAAAGACGTGTTCCCAGAAGGCCTTGATATAAATGTCATTGGTTGAAAGTGAGGGGTGAAGTTTATACAGAAATTTCTGGAATGCACGAGACTCTCGCTTGTGGGGAGAAATTCCAAGACTACCGTTGAGCAACTTCCATAAACTTTCTTTGTAAAATACAAAGGTACCTACATGACTGGGGCTGGCGAGCCACACTTTGCCCATAACACCTTGTTCTGCAAGTGTATCGAAGATGCTGTTCACCTCAGTCGGGTATGTATACAGAATAATCCCCGTCACTGTGGATTTCTTGAGTAGATCAACTATTGAGGATATTTTCCTCTTGCTGTCATTGTCACTCACAGTTACTAAGAATGCCACACAGACTCTGTTGTTTGCTAGTTCTGTCCTGAGCTTCTGGCTGCCATGTATGCCGTAGTCACTGTCTGATGCCAGGATTCCAACCCATGTCCAGCCAAACTGTATGACCAACTGAGCTAAAACATAGGGAACACTTTCACTGCTCGGGTTGGTTCGCACAAAAGAAGGAAACTGACGTTTATCACTTAGAAGAGGTAGTCCAGAGCCATAACTGATCTGAAAAAAAAACCATAAACAATAATGTGAGCAACACTTATCCTTCCATATACACTTGAAATAGAAAGTGACAACAACTTTTTAGGTGATGACTATCTCGTTATTATGCAAACATAAGGAGGTAATGGGCGAAGTGCTGAAACTTTTCAGACACTCACCCCCAGTCACTATTAGATCTGGGTAGAATCCATCATCACTCTTTAGCTCACTTAGCTACCCCAGTTTAGACCCATCTATATGGAAGTCAGTCTTGACTCTGTTCCTCATGGGAATAGTCAAGCCTGAACTGCCAAGCCAGGTCTTCCCTGGAACAGAAACAAGCATCATGGGACCAGTTTCGGGGTCACAGCCCTTATCACCCAAGCTAGCCTGAATCCAGTGGGCAAGGGACTAACGTCTGGACATACCCTGCCAATTTAGGACAAACAAAGCAAACATAAGGAGATAATGAATGGAGTGCTGAAACTTTTCAGATATCCTCCTCCAGTCACTATTATTTCTGGTTCAAATCCATCATCAGTCTTTAGCCAAGTACGCCACCCCAGTTCAGACTCAGCCAAATGCAAATCAGTCTTAATCCTAATGAGAGGAGTTACCCCGAAACCGGTCCCAGGATGCTGGTTTCAGGTCCAGGAAAGGTCTGGCTTGGCAGTTCGGGCTGGACTGTTCCCATGAGGAACAGGGGCAAGACTGATTTGCATATGGCTTGGTCTGAACTGGGGTAGTGAAATGAGCTAAAGAACAATGATGGATTCAACCCTGATATAATGGTGACTGGGCATAAGTGTCTAAAAAGTTTCAATGCTTCTTTCTTTGTCTCCTTGTGTTTGCTTTGTTCGCCCTAAGTTGGCAGGGTATGCCCAGACATGTGTCGCTTGTTCACTTTGCAACTGGATTCAAGCTAGCCTGTTGTTCTGAGGAAAAGTGGGCTCCAAATGGATTTTAAATGGTCGTACTTAAACTACCATCAGTAAATGTGCCTTAACCAATCTTATCCTTCCTTAAATTCTCTCCACATCAATTCTTGCAACAGTTTGTTTTATTTCCTGTTCTGAAAGAGTGTTTTGGCAGAGAATGTCCCCAGTGATCTCCGCAGCAAAAATTCAACATAGTGGAAACCTTCTTCAGCAGAAAAACTTCTGCTTAGTCCCCCTCCCACCCCAATTGGATTTCACGCCTGTCCCTTTCAACTACAAACGTATCTAGCATCTTCAGAGATTACACCCAATAAGATTTCACCAAATATTGTTTAGTGAGTTGGAAATGGACTCCATAATTAAAGACACTAAAAACATCAGTTGTATTACCTGCCATCATGGTAAAGGAATATAGGTACTTCACATTTAGTTCAGAAATGTTGCTAGGAATCAAACAATTGGTAAGGAAAAACAATGTCAGGACTAATTTGGTGAAACAAAAGAATGAATTTATTACACAAAATGTGCTACGGCTCTCAGAATTATAAGTAAGCTAAATGGCAGTCAATGAACTTAAAGATCTGCACTGTTGTGGCAGTGGGACCAAGCTTGCCTCCAAATACACAGCAAATGGGAACCTCCTCAGGAAGGGGCATCTAGTAGGCAGACCAGGTACCTGTAGGATCTTTCTTGAGGGGTGGGTTTGGAAGGGGTGTCCATGGGTTTGGGATGGATGTCGTGGTGTTTGGGAGTGATGCTTTTGGGTATGGGAGGGGGAGTGGTTTTGGGAGGGGTGCTCTTTGATTTGGGGGAAGTGGTTTCCGGAGGGGTGCCCCTGTGTTAGGCACTGGTGGATTGGGATGTGGAAGGGGTGGATTTGCATTTGGTAGGGGAGGGTTGGGGTTTGGCAGCGGTAAGGGCAAGGCCAAAATGGACTGCCTCAATGGAAAGATGGGTAGGGTGTTCGGGTGGGAATTGGGTTTGGGAGGTAGAGGAACTGGCAGTGTCTGATGTGCATGTGCCTGTTGAGGGTGCAGGTTTCTGTGTGTCTGGTGTATGTGGTGCACATTTTGGTGTATCTTGCTTCATAGGTCTCTGTTGTTTGGATCAGTGTGGGCATTTGAGTTTTGTGGGAGTGAATTATGATGTGTGTGAGATAGGTGTGCTGAGGAGGTGCTGTGTGTGTGTTGTATGCGGGTGTGCTGTTGACTTCTGTGTCTGTGGAGTTGCTGGTTGTGGGCTTGGTGCATGTAGGTATGGGTGGTGTTGGCTATGGTGTCTGTGGAGGAGCTCTGTGTGGGTGTGGTACATGTGGGTATGGATAGGTGTGCTGTGTAGGTACTGGGTGTGGTGTAGCTACAGTGTCTGCAGGTGCTGTGTGTGGTCAATATAGGTTTGGTGGTCACTGAAGTATATGTGGGTCTTCTGGTGCATGTGTGTGTGCTGGTGACTCATGTGTCTGGTTGTTCTGGTGGTGGAAGTGATGTCTGTATGTTTGGATATATGTTTTTGGGGTGTTTGTGTTTCTGTGTGGGTGTGCTACTTGTGTCTGGTTGAGTGGGTGCCTGCAAAGGTGTGAGTGTGCTTGGGATGGCCCTGGGAATATGGAATTTGGATGGGGAAGATCACAAGGTTGGTATGGATGGAGCACTGTGGTCAGTGAGCAAACTAGACCGTGAAAAGACCTGTGTAGGCCAGACATAGCACTGAGAAAGCCTTTCAGGTAGGCTACCACATGTTATAATTGTCAGCCACGCCCCTGGATGGCAATCACCAGTGAAGTCTGGCCTACAGAGATGTTCCAGAGGAGGTCAAAAGCCTCGTCACTCAGCGCAGCCAAGGGGGCAGGGGCAGGGAATGAGGTGCCTTGAACAAAGAAGATACAACCCCATTTAGGGGGTGGTTTATGGCCAACTGGGGAGGCAAGAGGAAGGGTGGAGATGGTACCAGAGTGGACAGTGATGAATATGGTTTACTTCCTGTTGGTACCACCACCGCTAGGATATGCTTGCTGGAGGAGGCCTCCAAAGAGGATTTTGCTGAGCTGTCCTTCTCCATTGCACCCCCTCACCCTCTCTGCTACTGGGTCTCTTGTGATTGGTGGAGTCAATACCAGAACCACTGGGCACAACTGCTTTCCAGGCCTATGTTGGCAACTTCTCCCTGGCCTGCTCCGGATGTTGCTGAAATGACATAAACAATAGTATTATTGAATCTGTGTAAACAGTACTGATCATGACCTTTGAACACAAAACAGTTTCCAAGTTTAAGGATTCCACTTGCTTCAGGTCTCTCAAACTTTGGTCCTACATTTGGATAAGCTCATCCGTATAGGTAACATTGCA
The DNA here is from genome assembly GCF_964261635.1 of Lissotriton helveticus. Classification (NCBI taxonomy): domain Eukaryota; kingdom Metazoa; phylum Chordata; class Amphibia; order Caudata; family Salamandridae; genus Lissotriton; species Lissotriton helveticus. The sequence continues at coordinate 367,405,633 of NC_136068.1, read as the reverse complement.
AGAAAACATTTAGTCACAGGTATGTCATTCCCCATGATAATTCCTGTGTCATGTATGATCTTGTCTCTTATCCATTATTATGTCTCTCCAGGTACTGTGTCACTGTCTCTAAATAGTTAGCCATAGTACTTTAGAATAGTGAACTGATGTCACCAAAAAGAATATCACCAAAATCACTTTTGTACAGTGTGTTCACAAGGCCCTAAAATCTGCATACTCAATAAGTTAAATTTGAATACATTTGTGTCAACAACTACTGCAATGCTGTACCAATATTTGCAAAAACTGAAAGCAGGTGAACTTTGTTTGGGCATTTCACAGTGGTAACACCACTTCAAGTCCCTGACGTATATGTGAAATGTCAAAAATCCTAAAGAGCAAGTTAAATACCTTCAGTAACACTTTTTCTGGCGGATACAGTGCCTGCCTGTGGAGGCCTCACCTTTTGAATTCACCCCTGTGCCAGCATTCCATGGAAAAAAAATTAATAGCTCTCTCACGTTGACGAGGATGTCACAATGGTACGGCTCTGCTCGCGACTCCATATGATGTCATCGGAGCCATAAGAAGACCTCGTCGGTATGTTGACATTAGTTCCACCCATTTTTTTCGTGACTTAGAGGTGAACGGGTGGACCAACAACATTTCACGAGTATACGTAGTATAAAATATATGCACAAATACACACAGTATTATTAATCAGAGAAGAAAAGAAAACTGGAAATACCAGACATTTCGTAGCTACACGCTACATATCATTTTAAATGACAATGAAATACCAGTAATGTTATACATAAAATTATTTTCGGTATGGGAAGACAGACAATGGGGAGGCAGGTGGATCAATGAGGAATCCCACAGGCAGATACTGTATTCACCAGGAAAAGCATTACAGATGGTAGGTAACTTGTTCTTCTAATGGACAATTCTGCTTGTGGAGTCTTCACCTTTTGAATTGAATTCCAAAGCAGTCCTACTCCCAGTGGAGGGTGTCTGTCTACCTATACCAAAAAATCTTGCACCCCAGAACATGCAAAATATTCATCCCTACTCACCTCCTAATCCAAGCAATGATGCTTCATAAAGGTATGGAGGGAGGCCCAAATTGCCGCCTTGCAGATGTCCCCAACAGGGATACCTCTAGCCAAACCTGAAGAAGCAGACTTAGCTCTAAGCTCTAATATAATGAGCTCTAATACGTTCAGGTGGCTCCTTCTTAGCCAAGGCATTGCAGATTTTGATGCACAAGATGATCCACCTGGAAAGTGTTCCCTTGTGGACAGCTTTGCCCTTCATCTTTCCCACATAACCAATGAAGAGGTGGTCGTCCAGCCTTAAGTCCTTGGTTCTGTCCAGGTAGAAACTGACCGCCCTCTTAGGATCCAGGAGGTGAAGTCCCTCCTACTTGTAAGGGTGAGGGGGAGGATAGAAAGTGGATAAGGTGGCTGACTGCCTTAGATGGAAAGGGGTAGCCAACTTAGACAGGAAAGCAGCTCTGGTCCTGAGAGCCATCTTATTTGCATAAATGGCTGTAGAAGGAGGTTTAGAACTAGGAGCTTAAAGCTTACTTACCCTCCTGCCAGAGGTAATAGAAACCAGAATTGTTATTTTTTTTAAGTAAGAAGCCTCAATGGCCAAATATGAAGAGGCTCGAAAGGAGATACCATCAGGAAAGAAAGAACAACATTTAAATCCCACTGAGACATAATAAAAGGAGTTGGAGGGAATCTATTTGCGAGGCCCTCAATTAACATCATGACTATAAGAGTCTTAAACAACAAGGGTTGGTCTGGCAAACAAAGCTGACAAGTAGCCCTTAACAGTAGCCACAGCACACCCTTGCTGGGCCAAAGAACAAGAACATTGAATAATATCAGACAAATGGGCCTACAAAGGATCAATTCAACTCTATTTATTTATTTATTTTTTCTATTTGTAAGGCGCGACAGCTACCCAAAAAGAGTTTCCCGGCGCCGAGACCTAGCATAATGATAGCAGGGGGTTACTGGCTATTCAATTTATTGATCGAATAGCCAAGTCTTAACGTGCCTTCTGAACCTGACATGGTTTTCCTCATTTCGAATATAGAGGGGGAGTGCGTTCCAGAGGGATGGTCCTAGGTGGGAAAAGGATCTGCCTCCCATTCTTGCAAGTTTGAATCTTGGTACGCAGAAGTTGGCGGCTGATTGCGACCGCAGATTTCGCTTGGGAGTGTAAGGATGGGCCAAAGCTAAAAGGTATTTGGGAGCACTACCTGCTTTTATTCTGAACATGTAGTTCAGGGCTTTGAAACGGATTCTACTTTGTACCCTGAGCCAGTGCAGCTCACGACAGTAGCTTGAAACTCCGGAGTTTTTTGGGATTCTGCACAGTAGTCTAACCGCTGAGTTTTGGACAAGCTGCAGCCGACTAACTACCGCTTTGTTGGAACCAAGGTACAGAATGTTACCGTAGTCAAGCCGTGATGTTATGAGGGCATTGACTACGGTTTTTTGGGTGGAGGAGGGCAGCATCCAAAGGATTTTCCTCAGCCATTTGATGATGATGAGGCATAGGCCGGCAACTTTGTTGGCCTGTTCTTTCATGGAGAGCGAGCTATCCATAATGACTCCCAGATTACGTACTTGGGTGACTGGGGTGGGGAGATTTCCCATCTGGTCGGGCCAGTGTGAGGGATTCCTAAGATCTCGTTGTTTCCCTAAAAGAAGAATCTCCGTTTTATCTCTGTTTAGCTTTAATTGGTTTCTTGTCATCCAGTTTAGGATGTTTTGAAGCCCTAATTTAAGGAGAGACGGGGATGAGGGACTGGATTCAGATAGGGAGAAGATGATTTGGGAATCGTCGGCGTAGGTCATGAAGGTGAGTTCGGATCTTTCCTCTAGGTCGGCCAGGGGTCTAAGGTAAAGGTTAAAAAACAGGGGACTCAAGATAGACCCTTGTGGAACTCCTTGGGGGGCTTTGAAAGTGTCGGAGCAGGCAGAAGAAGATGTTATTTGGAATGTCCGTTCAGCTAGAAAGGACCGGATCCACTCGAGCGCTTTCCCACGAACGCCATTTCTGCTCAACGCCTTAATGAGTGTATCTATCCACACCACTTAACAAATCTGGCCCATTTACTGGAATAGACAGATTTGGTAGAGTGTCTTCTGGATGATAATGGTGCACAGACATAATATCGACTCCAAAATATCGTCTGGACAGAATATCGAGTTTTAAATATCGTTTGGAGAAAATATCGACTAGACAGAATATCGACAGCCAAAATATCGTTTTTAAGGTAAGTGAAGTAATATCGACTGTAAATAATATAGACAGTGAAAATATCCAAGTATATAATCTAGATAGTAAAAAATATAGTTTTTTAAATAATATTTAATTATTTATAGTGTGTTTATGTTATAATATGTGTGAAAAGTGTCAATTTTTTTTTTTTTTTTTTTAATTAATTATTTTTTTAATTATTGTGTAATTTAATTCTGTAGCGGGTTGTGGGTTTATAGGGGAATAGGGTGGGAAGTAATTTAATTATAATTAATTAAATATGTAAATTTATTAATTGGTAGTAATAATTAATTAATTGGTAATTAAATAATATATGTTAATTATTTAAAATTTAATTGGTAATTAATTTTATTTAATTGATTAATTGCTAATTATGTTAATTAAAATAATTTATTTTCTCTAGCGGGTTGTGGGTTTATAGGGGAATAGGGTGGGAAGTAATTTAATTATAATTAATTAAATATGTAAATTTATTAATTGGTAGTAATAATTAATTAATTGGTAATTAAATAATATATGTTAATTATTTAAAATTTAATTGGTAATTAATTTTATTTAATTGATTAATTGCTAATTATGTCAATTAAAATAATGTATTTTCTCTAGCGGGTTGTGGGTTTATAGGGGAATAGGGTGGGAAGTAATTTAATTATAATTAATTAAATATGTTAATTTAATAATTGGTAGTAATATTTAATTAATTGTTAATTAAAAAATGTTTGTTAATTAATTAAAATGTAATTGGTAATTAATTTTATTTAATTGATTAATTGCTAATTATGTTAAATGAAAGGGGTATTTTTAGGGTTCAGGGTCAGTTTTTAGTTTTTGGGTAAAGGGGTATTTTTAGGGTTCAGGGTCAGTTTTCAGTTTTTGGGTAAAGGGGTATTTTTAGGGTTCAGGGTCAGTTTTCAGTTTTTGGGTAAAGGGATATTTTTAGGGTTCAGGGTCAGTTTTCAGTTTTTGGGTAAAGGGGTATTTTTAGGGTTCAGGGTCAGTTTTCAGTTTTTGGGTAAAGGGGTATTTTTAGGGTTCAGGGTCAGTTTTTAGTTTTTGGGTAAAGGGGTATTTTTAGGGTTCAGGGTCAGTTTTTAGTTTTTGGGTAAAGGGGTATTTTTAGGGTTCAGGGTCAGTTTTCAGTTTTTGGGTAAAGGGGTATTTTTAGGGTTCAGGGTCAGTTTTCAGTTTTTGGGTCAAGGGGTATTTTTAGGGTTCAGGGTCAGTTTTCAGTTTTTGGGTAAAGGGGTATTTTTAGGGTTCAGGGTCAGTTTTGGGTTTTTGGGGTACATATACAATATTGCCTATTATTTAATTAAATGTTGTTACTATATATATATGTTTTAAGAAATATGATTAAAAATATATATATTTTTTTACTTTCATTAAATATTTAATTATTAAAAGTTATTTTAAGTATTGTTAATTATATTTTAGTAATTAATTTTTTATATTAATGTAATTAAACATTGTTTTTAGTAAAGTCGATATTTTTTACAACGATATTTTTGTAAACGATATTTTGTAGTCGATATTTTTGTACTTACCTGTTTGTACATACAAACTCGATATTTTTGTAGTAGATATTTTCACCTCGATATTTTGGGTACTCGATATTGTGGTAGTCGATATTCTTTCAGTGATCCGATGATAATACAACATCCACCACATCTGGTGGGAGAGAGAAAGAACTCAGATTGCCCTGTTCAATCTCCAGGCATGAAAGTGCAGGCTCTAGAGGTGAAGATTAAGAACCTGCCCCTGTGACAGCAAGAGGAGGTCTTCACTGACAGGGAGACAGAGCGGATGGTGCAATGAGCGGTGAAGGAGGTTTGTGTACCACACCCTTCTTGGCCAATCCAGGGCGAACAATATGACTTGGACCTGGTCTTGGAAAATCTTCCTCAGAACCCGAGGAATCAAGGGTATGGGAGGGAACACAAAAAGAAGTTGTGAGCCCCAATCTAACTGAACGGGTCCCCCAACACTCCCCACATTGGATACTGGAGACAGCAGAACGACAGATGAAACACCCTCATCCTTAAAATGTGATGGATAAAGATGCCACTCATGATCGGCCGAGTACTGCCACCTGAGACTGCATGCACATTCAGCAATCACACCAATCTGATGGACCTGAGCCCAGAACCAGAGTCGCAGATCCTATCTGAAGAGACGATACAACCCTACCACTTCACTGTAGTGTTGTAAGTCAGGACCAAAAAACTGACCAGCCATGAAGGGAGGGAAGAAAGGCCTTGAGAGCCAAACAAATCACCAGTAATTCCAGAAGATTGATGTTAAGCAGTCTCTGAACTGGAGAACAAAGACCCTTGATCTCCAGATCCCCTAAATGAGCATCCCACCCTGGAGTGGAAGCATCCGTTATCACTGTGGCCATCTGAGAAGGAGAATCAAAGGGTTTCCCTTGAGACAGGTTTCCTCCAACACTCCACCATAACAGGTCTGCTGCAGTGTCTCTTGAGATTCTGACTACCTCCCTGAGATCTCTGTTGTGTTGAAACCACTGCCTGCGGAGGCACCACTGGAGAGCCCTCATGTTCTAGCGTGCAAGGTCGACCGACAGTATGCAGGAAGCAAACAGACCGAGGAGGCATAAGACCTTCAGGACTGGAACAGCCACTCCATCTTGGAACATTGGAATCATAGCTTGGATGTCTAGAATCCTCTGAGGACACGGGAAATAAAAGACTAACAATAGTGTCCAGTACTGCCCCTATGAACAGGGCACCCAGTAAGATTTGGGTACGTTTTTTGAAAAACCCAAGTCAAAAAACAGGCAAGCTGTTTTTTGCACATGATGCAGCACCAACTCTGGCGACTTCGCTTTGGGCAGCCAATCGTCCAGATAGGGGAATACAGGAATCCCAGGTCTTCTGACATGAGCTGCCACCACAACCATCACCTTTGTGACGACCCGAGGTGTGGAAGTAGGGATGAATGGAAGGACGGCAAACTGGTAATGATGAGCCATACAGTAAGCGGAGATACTTCCTAAGCAACTTCAGGATGGGAATGTGAAAATACGCATCCTGTAAATGAATCAACACCATCCAGTCTTCCTGCTGCAACACCAGAGGAACCTGAGCTAGGGTCAGCATCTTGAACTTCTCCTCTTTAAGGTAAAAATTCAAGATTCTGAGGTCCTGGATCGGTCTCAACCTCCCGTCCTTTTTTCTGGAAAAGAAAGTACCTGGAGTAGCACCCCTGACCCCTTTCCTGCCCTGGAACTGCCTCTATTGCACCTTTCTATAATAAGGACAGGACCTCTTGCTGCAGAAGGAAAAGATGGTCCTCCAAACACCAGCCCTGGCGATGAGGGTAAGGAGTTGGAAACTCCTGGAAAGGAAGGGCGTACTCATTTTCAACCAGATTCAAAACTGAAGAGATCTAATGTAATAGATTTTCAATTTTGTAGAAAATCGGACACCCGACCTCCAACAGGACCAACATGCTCCAAGATGGGGGATCTAGAGCTGCTTCCCTGCGGAACCAGTGGAGGGAACAGGAGAGGAGGAGAAGGAGGAAGAGACCTGTTGGCGAGCTGCCCCTGGCAGACTACCTCTTCCCTTCCCTCTGTACATTTCTACAGGGGGTTCTGCTGCTGTTGCTGCTGCTGATGGCCTCGAAATAGAGCCTCCTTCCAAAATCCACAAAACCTCCAGTAACCAAAACCCCTAGGCTGGGACTGTAGGCTTAACTAGCAGTAGCCCTGTCATCCTTAAAACTTTGCAGAGCTGAATTCACCTTTTCCCCAAAGAGCCTAGAGCAATCAAAGAGAAGATCAGTCAGAGTGGCTTAAATGTACAGAGAAAATCCAGATCCTCTTATTCAGGCGTGCCTCCTGGTCGCCACCAAAGAGCCCATCACAATGGTGACTGAGTTTGCTGTATCTAGACCCGACTGGATCACCTGATGGGCCGCTGCTTGTGTATCAGTCAACACCTCCATAAAGTGACCTCAAACATCCTCAGGCAGCTTAGGAGCCACCTCCTTGGCTGTGTCCCTCAAGGCATTGATATACCGTCCTAACAGGCATGTGGCGTTAGTAGATTTCAATGCCATGCTTGCCGATGAGAACACCTTCTTAGCCGACTGTTCCGCTTTTTTGAATCCCTATCCCCCGGGGTGGAGGGGAAGGAACCTGCCGACTGATCGGAAGAACATGAAGCTTGAACCACCAAGCTTTCCGGTAATGGATGGGAAGATAAAAAAGTTGGATCTCCAGGTGCAGCTTTATAACTTCTTCCTACTGCTCTGGAAACTGCAGGGGCAGACATTGGCTTCTGCCACACCTCCAAAATCGGCTCCATAAGAGCTTCATTGAACAGGAGCAATGGCTCTACGAGTGGGGAAGGAGAGTTCAAAACCTCAGTCAGAATGTTAGACCTGACCTCAGCATTGGGCAACTGCAGATACAAAAGTTCAGCAGCCTTCCTTATAACTGTGTGATATGGAGACACATCTTGAGAAGACAGAGCCTACTGAGAAGAGAGCTCCCACTCTGGAGAAGTGCCCCATCCACTGGCCTCCTGAAGATCTTCAAAGTCATCCACAGACTCAAGAATATCTCCCTCCCCAGCCTGCTCCTGCTGCTCCTGGAAGTCCTCCTTTTCCAGAAGCCTCTGTGTCTCCCTCCTGGATCGCATCTTTGAAATCGGTGGTGCCAGGCACAGCACAGCTGACATCGAAGCTGCCGTCGAAAGAGATACTTCAGTAGCTGCCAGGATCACTGAAAGAATATCGACGGACAGAATATCGACCATCAAAAATATCGTTGAGAAAATATCGACAGTCAAAATATCGAGTTTCTATCTACAAACAGGTAAGTAAAAATATCGTTTACAAAAATATAGTTGTAAAAAAATATTGTATTTACTAAAAACAGTGTTAAATTAAATTAATATTAATAATTAATTACTAAAATATACTTAAAATTACTTAAATTAACTTATAATAATTAAATAATTAATGAATGTTAAATAAATATTTTTTTATTTCATATTTATTAAACATATATATATATAGTAATAAAATATAATAAAATAATACCCAAAAACTGAAAACTGACCCTGAACCCTAAAAATACCCCTTTACCCAAAAACTGAAAACTGACCCTGAACCCTAAAAATACCCCTTTACCCAAAAACTGAAAACTGACCCTGAACTCTAAAAATACCCCTTTACCCAAAAACTGAAAACTGACCCTGAACCCTAAAAATACCCCTTTGCCCAAAAACTGAAAACTGACCCTGAACCCTAAAAATACCCCTTTATCCAAAAACCCAAAACTGACCCTGAACCCTAAAAATACCCCTTTACCCAAAAACCCAAAACTGACCCTGAACCCTAAAAATACCCCTTTACCCAAAAACCCAAAACTGACCCTGAACCCTAAAAATAAAAACGATATTACTTCACTTACCTTAAAAACGATATTACTTCACTTACCTTAAAAACGATATTTTGGCTGTCGATATTCTGTCCTGTCGATATTTTCTCCAAACGATATTTTGGAGTCGATATTATGTCCAAACGATATTTTGGAGTCGATATTATGTCTGTGTACCAGCTGCCAGCAGCGCTGTATGAAGTCGGAAGGCACCAGCCCAGAGCCCGACAGCACTGGAGAAACCTGCAGGATCGGCGTTGAGAACCTCGGCATCGGGAGAGGCCATGAGGGAGTCATCAGGATGAAAGGTATGAATGGTGCTTGGGCATAATACTGGGGAATGCACAGATTAAAGGAAAGTGGTCCCACGGGGCCAGCCGGCAAACCGGATTGGCTAGCACTTTGGCAAACATGCTAAATATCGCCTTAAGAGAATGCAAAGGATCCACACCTGGAACCGGTAAAGGTAGGTTTGGATCCAGAGCCGCCTGGTCTGCTTCTGCCTGAGACCGTGAGGCGGGTTCTGGCTGTGGCGCGGAGACACCAGAGCCGGAATAGCTGAAGCCAGAGATGTGGGCCTTCCCGGGCTCCGGCGAATCCTTCGTCACCGGTGAATGCACCTGAGTCACCTGCGCAGAAGGAGAGGGAGAAGGCGAGATGTCATCTTTTCTATGACACCTCTGGAATGAAGAAGCTGATCTTGATGACTTGCCAATCGAAGAAAGATGCCTAGACACATGAAGCCACTTCTTCTTGTGTTTTTGGGATGACCATGAGGTGTGTGGGGTACACGGCTTTGACTTGGTCCTCTTTGGCCTCTGTTTTTCTTCTTTGCCCAGGCCAAAAATAACTTTGCCTCCCATTCCTTAATAGCCTTCGGACTCATCCGCCAACAAGATGAGCATCCCTCAATGTCATGATCCAACGACAGACACCTAAGGCAATCTTCGTGGGGGTCCGTGATGGACATATGACCCCCACATTCTCTACAAGGTTTGAGCTCTAACCTTTTATGTGTAGCCATTGCACTGCTACAACTACAGATCAACTGTACCAATGTGTTCCTACAAAGAAATGGAGAGTCCCAGAAAAACAGTTACACGTCAATGGCGCAGAAAAAAAGGGAACTAACGTCAGTACACCTGAGAGGTCTTCTTATGGATCCGATGACATCATACGGAGTCACAAGCAGAGCCATGTTATTGTGACGACCTTGTCGACATGGGAAAGCTATGAAAAAAATGTTTCAGTGGAATGCTGGCGCAGGGGTGAATTTAAAAGGTGAGAAATCCATGGGCAGATGTATCCATCAGAATGAAGTCTGTACTGAAGTTGCATAGCAATGTTCAGATACTATGTAAATAGATACCTAATCTGTTGTAGACAGTCGAAAATAAATAATTGGATGGGTTGGCAAATGATTACTTTGGCATAAGTAAATACATAGCCCTAGAAACATTTCTAATACACTTCAGTACAGAGGAAAAACATTTTCACATTTCACTCCTCAATAGCTCTAATTATTTGAAGTTAGTTTGTTGTATCATTGTGAGATTGTTTCACTAAATATATTGGCTGCCCCTGTAATCAAAAAGTTGTAGAACATCACAGTAATCATTACATATTCTTCCAAGATTCGAATGTAAATCACAATATGCAACGTATTACACCTTGATGCAGTTCAACATTTTCCTAATGAGTCATGAGTTTGGCCTGATTCTGAGTTTCCTGATGAGATACTCCTACATATGTGTGACTGATCAATCCATCTTCAAAAACCTCTAAGTTTCCTATTTTTTCCCATCGTTGATTTATCATCTGGACAGAACAAAGGACATTGAGAGTTCGTTTTGGGTATGTGTTACTCTGTCACTATGCTGTACACATTCCTGTCTGTGTTCCCACAAAAATTGTATGCCATTCTCAATTGTTTGTCAAAAAACAGACTGGCTTACGCACACATTAGTGAAGGAGTAAGATGTCATCCTAATCTGTTGCTTGTAACGTGTATGAAACAGTATTTCTGATGCTAAAACCAATTTGGATATGGTTTGATTCCAAAATGTAGCCATTCATTCTGATGTCACTAGTCATTTTGGATCTCATGCTAACTCTTGTTTGTGTAGAATCCCAACTTACCAATGTGAACTTTCGTATATCCACTGTATCATAAGTGCCTAGTATGCTATGTCACATGTTAAAGTGAAGCCATTACATCATCCATGACAGTGAAGGAGCATCAAACCTGACACAATACAGACAATTGGCCTGTTTGGTACAACTGTACCACATGACATCGAAGAACCTTTTGTATATGTGGAGTTTAGGCAGTCATATGTCTGCTCAGAAAACTCATACACATTAAGCAAAACCTACACCTTCAAGAACTCTTCATGTGCATTGGACATGGGTCACCCTTAAAATTGATGGGTGAAATCCTGTCTGTAACAAAACATTAGTCATATAGCATGTGAAATGCTGTTTGACCCTCAACTGCCCATCTAGCTGGGATTGGCCACCTCACCAATGAGGGCCATTAGGGGGTTTGGATATGGCACATGTGCTTTCCACATTCAGGGGACTGCCTGTGCTGGACTTCGGTTGACTTTCTGGTCTAGCGCCATAGGCCCTCCAATCTCTTGCGGCAATGGACGCCACACCACTTGTAGACCCTGAGAGTCCATCCCTTCTAGGCGATGGCCTTCCAAATGTATGGCTTTTGATGGCCATTGACCTGTATGGATACAAGAAATTAGAGAAAAAACAATGGTTTTGTGACTTTTTGTTTGTCTGAATTGATGTAACATCATTCTACTACCCCTACCATTAGCATGATTCCTCAGTTAGTAGTTAGTGCACAACAGGTGTATTTTCACATGCTGACCGAAACAAATATCTTACTACACACTTTGTGGTGATCTATTGACTTTCCGCATCCCTAGGCCTGGGCGGTGAACTTCGTTTCATTCCCAGAAAAAAGGAGTTTTCTGCACTCCGCACTCTGCGGGGCTCGCGGAGTGCAGAAAACTCCACTTCGCGATGTGCAGCAGAGTTTTTTCCCCCGCTAGCGATCGTGAACGGTAAGTACGCGATCACGAACAGTGAGTTTGTAAGTCTACCTGGGCAGCAGAAATTCCAGCACAAACTGCAGTTCGCACTGCACTTCACCACTCGAGGAGCTTCGCAGAGTTTTTTTGTAACTTCGCGCCGTTCCGCGTTGCAAAACTCCAAGAACTATGCCCAGGCCTACTCATCCCATGCCATGATGTAAACTGTCCCTAAGGGCTCCTATGTAATCTGTGATGTGACCTACTTCTGATCAGTTTAAAAGATTGTGAACTGCTGAAGGCTGAACATAAATACTTATAGCACAGTGAATACTGGCCACTGTGAGTAAGGGCCTCCAGTTTGGATATGAAACATTTTGAAATGGCATAACATGAAATGATGGGTTAGCTTAATAATTAGGTTAACTCAGTTGTAAAAGCATAGAGGGGCATATTTTTAGGCACTCAAAATATGAACTGGCATGGACATATGTTCATGACAGATATGCCTCAGTGCTTTAGTTGTTTGTCATTGTGACTCAGCTCCAGCCTGGCTCATTATTATGACTGAGCACTGCTCATTGACAGGCCTTGTTATCTGCAGCCTGATGATCATGATTTCACATGAACACAGCCTTCCCCTAATTTCTACATTAAAAAATAACCTTGTGCCTATCTAATAAATGTCCTCAAGGCTGTGTACCACTCTGAAGGGGTCTGCGAGCCACTAGTAGCTCCCTTACAACTGTTTGGAGACCCCTTTTCAAGGCTGAGTGAAGTATGGGATCAAACACATAGCTAACATCATTTACATTTAGTTTGTACAGAGAACAGTTTTATGTTCAATCAATTAATCAGGACATTTATAAAGCGCACCATATATCCAAGAGGGTCTCAAGGCGCTGGGGGGGGGTGAGAGGGGGCAGCTACTGATCGAAGAGCCAGGTCTTGAGGAGTCTTCTGAAGGCCAGTAGGTCTTGGGTCTGCTGTAGGTTAGTGAGGAGTGTGTTCCAGGTCTTGGCTGTGAGGTGGGAGAAGGATCTGCCATCGGCGGTCATTCTTCGGATGCGAGGGACTGTGGCGAGGGCGAGACCTGCGGAGCGGAGCTGGCGGGTGGGGGTGTAGAAGCTGAGTCGTCTGTTGCTGGGCCGGTGTTGTGGAGAGCTTTGTGCGCGTGGAGGAGGAGCTTGAAGATGATCCTCTTGTTGACAGGGAGCCAGTGCAGGTCTCTCAGGCGGGGGGTGATGTGGCTGCAGCAGGGGATGTCAAGGATCAGGCGTGCCGAGGCGTTCTGGATGCGTTGCAGTCATCTCAGGAGCTTGGCCAACGTTCCTGCGCAGAGGGTGTTTCCGTAGTCCAGCCTGCTGGTGACGAGGAGCTGGGTGACTGTTTTTCTCGTTTCGGTGGGGATCCACTTGAAGATCCTGTGGAGCATTCGGAGGGTGTTGAAGCACGATGAAGATATGGCATTGACCTGTTTAGTCATGGAGAAGGTGGCGTCAAGGACCCCTAGGTTGCTTGCGTGGTCGGTGGGTGTTGGTGCTGTTCCTAGTGATGTTGGCCACCAGGAGTCTTCCCAGGCTGAGGGGGACGTGCCAGGGATGAGGACCTCCGTCTTGTCTGAGTTCAGCTTCACTCGGCTGTTCTTCATCCATTCGGCGACATCCTTCATTCTTTCGTGGAGGTTGATTTTGGCGGTGTGGGCGTCTTTGGTGAGGGAGATTATCAGCTGGGTGTCATCGGCGTAGGAGATGATGTTTAGGTCGTGCTGTCGGGCGACGTGGGCGAGGGGTGCCATGTAGATGTTGAACAGTGTTGGGCTGAAGGAAGATCCCTAGGGTACGCCGCAGATGATCTCTGTGGCTTTGGAGTGGAAGGGGGGAGACGGACACTCTGGGTTCTGCCGGAGACGAACGATGTAGTCCAGTCCAGGGCCTTCCCTTGGATTCCGGCGTCGTGCAAGCGTGTACGTAGTTGGCTGTGGCAGACCATGTCAAAGGCGGCTGACAGGTCCAGGAGGATGAGGGCTGCTGTTTCTCTGTTGTCAAGCAGGCTCCTGATGTCATTGGTGGCGGCGATGAGGGCGGTATCGGTGCTGTGGTTTCTGCGAAAACCGGATTGGGATGGGTCCAGGATGTTGTTCTCCTCGAGGTAGCGGGTCAGTTGTTTGTTGACGATTTTTTCGGTGACCTTCGCTGGGAACGGAAGCATGGAGATGGGTCGGAAGTTCTTGAGGTCTTGGGGGTCCGCCTTGGGTTTCTTGAGTAGGGCGTTGATCTCGGCGTGCTTCCAGCTCTCCGGGAAGGTTGCTGTCTCGAAGGAGATGTTTATTACTCTTCAGAGATGAGGTGTCATGGCTGTGCTGGCTTTGTTGAAGATGTGGTGTGGCCATGGGTCTAATGGTGATCCGGAGAGAATGGTGTTCATGATCTTGCTAGTGTCCTTGTCGTTGAGGCTGGTCCAGGATAGCAGGTGGTTGGTGCTGCTGGTGGTCGTGGGGGTGGTGGTTGTCGGGGCGGTCATGGCGCTAAAGCTGTCGTAGATTTCGGCGATCTTGCGGTGGAAGAAGGTGGCCATTGTGTTGCACAGGTCTTATGAAGGCAGGATGTCATTGGAGCTGGGGTTGGAGAGTTACTTCACGATGTTGAAGAGCTCTTTGCTGCTGTGTGCGTTGTTCTCTAGGCAGTCCTTGAAGGAGGCCTTCTTGGTGGCTCTGATGAGTTGATGATGTCTGCGGGTGGCGTTCTTGTGGGCTGTGTAGCTGTCCGATGATCATTCGCGGAGCCAGTTCTTCTCCAATTTGTGGCATGTTCTTTTGGAGGCCTGAAGGTCTTCGGTGAACCAGGTGGGTTTCTTGCTGGTGCAGCCATTGGAGGGTGTCTTGAGCGGGGCGAGGTTGTTGGTGCAGTTGTCAATCCATTGTCTGAGGTTGCTGGCAGCGGTGTCGGGATCAGTGGAGTCAGAGGGCGGGTTCTGGGTGAGAGTGGCGGTTAGCTGGTCTTCGGTGACTTTACTCCAGCAGCGTCGAGGCCCCTGTTGAGTGCGGTGGTACGTGGTGGGCTTCCTGAAGGTGAAGTGGATGCAGTGGTGGTCTGTCCAGTGGGGTTCGGTGGTGTGGTTGAAGGAGACATGGGGGCTTGCGGTGAAGATGGGGTTGAGAGTGTGGCCGGCGGCGTGGGTGGGTGTTGTCACGAGCTGTCTGAGTCCGAGATTGGTGAGGTTGTCGATCAGGGTGGTGGAGTTGGCGTTGTAGTTGTTCTCGAGGTGGAAGTTCATTCAGTTCTCCTAGGAGGATGTAGTCTGTGGAGGCGAGGGCGTCGCTGAACTGCAGTCGGGGTCCGGGGGGTCTGTAGACGAGGGTTCCTCTGAGGGTGGTGCTGGGGTCGGTTTGGATCTGGAAGTGCATGTGTTCAGCGGTGCTGAGGGTGTTGCAGTAGTTGGTCGAGACTCAGAGTGTTCCTGTGGACGATGGCGATTCCTCCTCCTACCCCGTTGGAACAGTACTTGCGGGTGATCTTATAGCCTTCCGGGATGACAATGGCAATGTCAGGTGATGAGGCGGGGTTCAACCAGGTCTCTGTGATGTCAGGAAGGCGACGTCTGGGGTAGTGGAGTTGAGAAGCTCCCAGAGTTCGACGGCGTGTTTGCGAGTGGAGCGGGTGTTGAGGAGGATGCAGTTGAGGTAGTTGGGTTGCTGGTTTGACTGGCCGGATGCTGGTGAAGCTGCAGTTCCGGGAGGTGAAGGGTCCTTGGGTGCGCTTTGGGGTGGCCGGTAACAGACGTGTTCTCGGCCGGTGTTGAGTGCGTGGAGGGTGCTGGTGTCGTAGTTCAGTTGGGAGTTGTTGCATCTGTAGGGGCCAGGGGTTCTGTCACTGGGCGCGGTCCAGGTGCGGACGGGCCTGTCTTAGGTGCACCTGCTGCACCTAAGGAGGAGCAGCTGGGTGGGGGGCGATGGACGAATGGGAGCGGGGGGCGGGGAGGTAGGGGACACAGCGGCGGGAAGCAGGAAGCGGGACCAGCGAGGGAGAAGGGCAAAATACAAGCAGGGAGCACAATTTACCGGACAAAAGTACAGGGCAGTAGGCACACTTTACAAAAACTGCAAAACAACAGTGGTTGAGAAAACACAACTGAGAGAAAATACGGGCAGACCAAGTCCTACCGGGCGGGCTTAGAACTCGGCAGAAGCTGGAGGACAGCACGGACGCAGTCAGGTGGAGCTACGCGGCGGGGGAGCCAACTGCCTGGATTTTCAGTTGTGGAGAACATATAATGTGTTGTCTAATTTCCATTCTGTGAGTTTTCAACATATCACATGTGATTCAAACACATACATAGATATATCTGAACATACACACCAAACAGAATTTAGGGTTTTAAACACACAACACATAATAATGTTGTTGTTTTTTCATATTGTAAAGTACTTAGAAATACTCCAAATGATTGTCTCATGTAAGGAAGATAATTACATGACACTTCACATCACTAAATACACTTCACTCAGGAATTCAAAGGGACATTGTAGCTTGTATTAATGGAAAAATACCAGGTAGACAGATTTCCATATACATTTCACCCATTTGCCTGTTCTTTTGGTGAGCCATAGAGCTGGCCATGCAGGGAGAGGACCTCCTGTGCCAGCAAGTCCAGTGAAAAGGTAGGGTCCCTCTCACTTTTTTACCTGCCATTGTTACTCCCAGAGTTCAGTAACAGCAGCAAAAGTGGAGGAGGTCTTGATGGATGTAGTGTTAGAAGCCAAGTGAGCTTTTTTCGAACTGCTGCATACCTACACGCGATGTACACGCTCTTCAGTGGAGATGGACACAGCCATTGGCCTTCAAATGTTGCTTTCACCAATGTTAGCCTATGTCTGTGTCCATCATGGAGTTTACCTCCCACTAAACGGTCAATGTCCACCGCACCTGTCTGCTTCCAAATGCACTATTGGCGAGGTCAGGCACCCTACAATTTAGCAGTTCAGAATAGTGTGCTTTTGACTAATAAGTGCGTCAACACCACTCAAAATGGGGGCTAATTTGTTTACATATTCAAACTTTTATGAACCCTCTCTGTTTTAAATATAAACATTTGCATGTAGTATATTACTGTGCTGAAATACAATATTTGCACAGTGTTGTTTACACCTGCGTTGAAAATATTTTTGGAGGTATACAATTTTAAAAAGAATGTGTAAATATACATTTGAAAAGTATTATTTACACATTGTTCTATATTTTACATTTATTTTAGGCTATAAATGTAATTTGTGAAGACTAAAGGACTACAGGTAAATTCATTAAAAGATGTAGTAAAGATGTAGTAAAACCATATTTTATTTTGAAGAACTATATGACTTTAGTGTTGATGTAAATGTATAAATTGTTCAAATGTGTTTCCAATGCAGACATATGAATCCTGTGAGAGAGCGTAGATGACAGCCTCAGGTCTAATGCCCATCTCCAGATCTTGCCACCATGGAAGAAAGGGATATAATCAAGAAGTTCAGATTGAATAGGCAAATATACTTGATTTATGTCATCAGCTGGAGCCAGATCTTCATCCTCACAAAAGAAATCCCACATCATTTGCACAAATTGTCAAACTCATTGAAGTACTTCATTTAGTGGTAACGGAATCCTTTCAGTACACTGTGACAGTATTTGGTGGAATGTCACAACCAAATTTGGTGTGCTGCAAAGAGTTCTTTAATCAATGATGAGACACATTCATTCAGTTTCCACAGCAGCAGGATTTAGCCAATGTGAAGGGGGACTTTCAGAGTTTGGGTCACCTACCACATGCGGTTAGAGCAATTGATGGCACCAATTTTGCCTTAGTCCCACCACACGTCGGAGAACAGATCTACTGGAATCCAAAACACTTCCATTTAGTCAACATGCAAGTTGTCTGCTTATGAGGCTTGTACATCACAAGCATCTGTGTGTGTTTACCCGGCTCTGCCCATAATTCACTTGTACTACAGAACAGTTCCAAACCCCTGCAAATGTCTCTACTTAGACCTAAGAGAACCTGGCTTGTTGGTGATTATAATCGTTCACAATAATGTTTGGGGAATGTCTAGTTGAATAATCTGAAATTGTCTTTCATATTTCGTCCCTTTTTTGTCTTTTATCTAGGAGACTCAGCGTATCCCAACTGACCATGGTTGTTGCCACCGCTGAGAAATCCAACAAAGCCTGGGGACGTCCGCTACAATGAGGTCCATGAAAGAACATGGCAGCCAATGGATCAAGCTAACGTGCTTCTAAAGTCCAGATTTCATTGTCCGGACAAATCTAGTGGATCGCTCCTCTACTCACCCTATTAGGTATGCCTGCTGCATGCTCCACAACATCACCCTGCAACAGAACATCCCTTACATCACAGAGAACGGAGACCATGTAGAGATACCTGGTGAGGCTCTCGGAATGCCAAAAGAAGATTATAATGGTGAAGAGTAAGGAGTTGACTTACGTCAAGATGTCGTTGACAAATTCTTCTCATGAATGCAAGTATAACTGTACATGTTCTCATTTTCACCTTTACAACATTATTGATGTAATGCTGAGAGAAATATATGGTGGTAATTTGCTGGGAAGGGCAAGTTTAGGGAAAATTATGTCAAAGGTGTTTGTTGATCAAAGTGTAGACAACATTGACTGCTGTTTTCAGGTACATTGTTTATTTCTGATTGTATGGTGAAACTGGGTCCTCCAAAAGATGACTTTGTAATGTATCTATTGTGCTATGTTTGATTGGTAGTCTTTTTGTTTTCATCTCTTTTCGGTTCCTTCACCATGTCATCTTCATTTGGACATCTCAGAGTTGTGATATTGCAGGTATATGGTGCTGTTTGAAAGTACAAAGGGAACATGGATTGATCCTGGGAAAGCAGGCACAGACTTTGGGTGTACAAAACCTGTATCCTGTATCAAGGCACCTGCACTGTGATGGCTGGAAGATTTGATGATTACATTGGAGTTCTTCTCTGTCACATGTTGGCATTAAGACACTATGTGTGTCATCATTAGGTCAAACCCTATGTGGTAGTGGAGCCATTTCATGCTAATATCGCTTCACATTGCGAAAATGTTCATTGCGTAAAAAGTCTATGTAGCTGTTGATGTGTCTCATCATTGTAGGACATAAGTCTTGTGGCCCACTCCTGAATCTTAGTTGTGACATTCCACCAGATACTGGAACAGAGGACTGCAATGATTCTGTGCTTACAAAATGTAGTACTGCCATGTTGTATCTATTGGTGTTATTGATGTGGGATTCCTAAGTGAGACAGTACATCTGGCTCCATCTGATGACATCAGTCAATGATAATTTACCTATTCAATTTTATTGTTTTGGATGTATCCCTTCTTCCATATTGTCAAGGTCTTGAACTGGAAATGTGAAAACTGGCACTCAGTAATAGTGTTATGTATGGATTGTTATGTTCGTGAAAATGTTGACAGACAGTTATTGGTCAAATAGAATAAACTTTGGGCTTGATTCCGATCTCGGTAGGTCAGCTCTCCGAGAGCTGTCCGTAGCCTTGCCTTACGGCCGAATCGTACCAGGAGCAGGACTGTCCGGGTGAGGAAGTATGATGCTGAAAAGTGCTAAATTCCCAACCGACACAGACGCTCCGACTCTATCCACATTTTCCATATGAGCCTGACCCGGAAACACACAATTTGTGTCGCACAGCACCATAAACACTGCAATTTCCGGCTGGTCAAGTACGATGCGTACTTCCTAAGTTCCGGATGGGTCGCCACGTACAGCATGTCACAGCATCTAGTAGAGCTGCATATCAGGTAAGAATCGCAACAGAACACTATCCACGGCTCTGAGATGGACCAGCTAGCAACGGGTAAGAGACGGAGCAAAATGAATCCCATCGCACAGGTCATACCAGTCCTGTACATCTTTGACCGGATCAGAAACAGACGTGGACGGCGCAGACGGTAAGTCTGACACCCACCATACAAACAAACGACACATGCCTGCCAAATGTTACGCATACCCAGGGGGTTCAGACCCTGTCCACTAGCAAAAGGCCTCCATAGGGGTCGAATGGCCATCACCACTGCTACCCCCACTCAGAGGGGCATGTTGCCCACCACTACTGCCACCCCAACCCATAGGGGCATGTTGTACTCCACTACTGCTACCCCACCCATATGTGCCATGTTGTCTATCAATACTGCCACCCCACCCATAGGGACATTTTGTACTCCACTACTTCCATACCACCCATAGGGGCATGTTGTACTCCACTACTGCCACCCACCCATAGGGGCATGTTGTACTCCACTACTGCCACCCCATCCATATGTGTCATGTTGTCTATCACTACTGCCACAATACCCACATGTGTCATGTTGTCTTCCACTACTGCCACCCCACCCATAGGGGCATGTTGTACTCCACTACTGCCACCCCACCCATATGTGTCATGTTGTCTATCACTACTGCCTCCCCACCCATATGTGCCATGTTGCCTATCACTACTGCCACCCCACCCATATGTGCCATGTTGCCTATCACTACTGCCACCCCATCCATATGTGTCATGTTGTCTTCCACTACTGCCAAACCACCCATAGGGGCATGTTGTACTCCACTACTGCCACCCCACCCATATGTGTCATGTTGTCTATCACTACTGCCACTCCACCCATATGTGCCATGTTGTCTATCACTACTGCCACCCCACCCATATGTGTCATGTTGTCTATCACTACTGCCACCCCACCCATAGGGGTATGTTGTCTATCACTACTGACACCCCACCCATATGTGTCATGTTGTCTATCACTATTGCCACCCCACCCATAGGGGCATGTTGGCCACCACTACTGCCACCCATAGGGGCATGTTGTACTCCACTACTGCCACCACACCCATATGTGTCATGTTGTCTATTATTACTGCCACACCACCTATATGTGCCATGTTGCCTATCACTACTGCCACCCCACTCATATGTGTCATGTTATCTATCAATACTGCCACCCCACCCATATGTGTCATGTTGTCTTCCACTACTACCTCCCCACCCATAGGGGCATGTTGTGCTCCACTACTGCCACCCCACCCATATGTGTCATGTTGTCTATCACTACTGCCACCCCACCCATAGGGACATGTGGTACTCCACTACTGCCACCCCACCCATATGTGCCATGTTGCCTATCACTACTGCTACCCCACCCATATGTGTCTAGTTGCCTTCCACTACTGCCACCCCACCATCCATAGGGGCATGTTGTACTCCACTACTGCCAACCCACCCATATGTGTCATGTTGTCTATCACTACTGCCACCCCCACTCATAGGGGGCTATCTGACTATCAATAACACCCCCACCCATAGGATGGGTCATGCGCCACACATCATAATACATCTACCTCAGGTATGTCAGAAAAATACATCACCCATAACATCATGACAACAGTGTGAATTGTTTTACAAATACACCCAACAGTGAATATGATTTTGAACACACAATGTTACTACTATCACATGTGTGACTAACAACAGAGTGTGGACTACAAAAGTCAAGCATCACAATAGCACTGTGCAAAGTGCTCTAACCCCCCCCCCCCCCCATCACTGTGCAGATCCAATGTAAATTGTGTGGTTCCAAACTGCAGCAAAAGTTGAGCATTGTGTAATGGGGCTAAACCCCCCATCATTACAGTGAGCAAAAGGTAAGTCTCATCATAGTAAAAGCAGCAAAAGCCAAACAGCATGTATGGTTCCTGGTCTCAACAAATGAAACACATTCTGTGGCAAAGTAGCGGTTGTGTCATATGCCCACATAGATGTGGTGAGGCTAGCAGTGCTGTGACAATGCAACATTCACTCAGTCATGTGCAGACAAGCAACACCCATGGTGGTGACATTGCATACAGTTGACAATGACACAAAAGCAGGGGTGACCATCACAATGCATGCACACATCTCTAAAATAGACACACAAAGTAATACATCCTGTGTAGACTGTAGGTGTCAGGTCACAAAATCCCATTCCATGGCAGCAATGGGACATGACAACCAGGATCAATGTGCAGAATGATGAGATATGACTCACTGGGACTGCAGAGAAAATCCAAAAAACAACATCCAGACAATTGCCCACAACAGCAATACCAATGCACTGGTGCAGATGCACAAACACAAACAGGCTACCTCACACTGCACATCTCACACACTATGTATTTGTGTGTGTCTCAGTATCCCCAGTCAACTACACAACACACCAGGGTGGCTGAACCGCAATGACACAGATGTGGACACAGTGCCATATAAAAGTAAGCCATCAATTGTGCACCCTTTAGTGGGCAATCAGGCATTGTAAGATGAGAGGGATCCCAACAGACACATGTGACACAAGCTGGAATGAACAGTAACTGAAACAGCATGAGTAAGACCCACAACAGCACTACCCCCAGGGACCATAAATTGGGGTGACATAAGCCTGCATGAAAGGTCCACTGTGATGCCAAAGGGAGATGTTGTGCAAACTGGGAAATACAGACATGTATCCTGTGCCACAAATGAACATCACACCTACACAAAAACAAATCACTCAGCATGGCCCATCAACCATGGACAAAAGGGAGGTAGGTGCCCAGCCATGCAAACATTCACATCTGTCTACCCATAACACCACACACCCTGAACTGCACTGATGTGCATCAGTGAAACCCACATAGACTGGTAACATTGCACAGGCACCCATGAGAAACACAGTAATGTTGTGAGGATCCAAGGTGCACACTCTCATCACACAAGGACAGTCTACAACCACGGTAAATGACAGACATACTGCACAGTATGCGGTACATGGCCATGAATCTCCATTAACCTAAGGAATCCCTGACACAGTCCCAGGACAATGCAGAAGCCAGGGAGAACCACAAGGCACACATGCTGAAACCTGCCAACATTGCACCTCTGAACCTGATGGGTGGCAGCATTCACACACACATACACATGTCTCAATCACTAAAAGGTACCACCTATGGACATCTACATGATATTGCGAACAAGCAAGTGCCCAGGGGAGCCCTGACTGTGTACCATCTGCGTATGACCACATCATCACCACACAGAAATGACAAATCATAGTGATGACACACAAATGTCTCATGCACACACATATCTGGAAGCCACGGACAAAGATGTTTGATGAACACAGGACAACTCCGCAAACATCACCAACACAAACATACTAAGGGAACACAGCCTGTGTAGAAAAAGGGATAGGAACACACACAGACATGTCCACACAACACACACCATGGGCCCAGCCAATGTCACGGAACAACACACTTACTTGAAGGGACTCACCTCCTGTGGAAGCACAGCTGTGCAAAACACCGGTCCAGCAGGTCTCTGTCATGTCAGCACAGCACTTGTTCAGTCAACCATCAAATACCACCCAATGTAGGCACAAGTTACATCAGGCAGTGTACAGTAGTGTCCCTTAAGTCATCTGCACATATTCAATACATATGTCTAGCTAGTTGCACTGAGGACACAGTTGACTCCAAAACCAATGATGCCCACACCTGCATGTCAAGTGGAGATGTGCCCACAGTCAGGAAAATCTACTAATTGGACAATGGATGTGACCATGCAAATGAAATGTTGACAACACTGTGCAAAATAACTTAACAATGACACACCCAGTTAGCTGCAAAGGATGACATGGATACCAAAAACAACAGGATACATATCTTATGGACCACATGGAGTACATCACATCAACACCTCAGTATTGTACATTGGAAAACCAGCTTCATAACAGCAAGGTCAAGGCAAACATCATCAACATAATGTACATCAAAATCAAAATCACAAGGACAACATGAAACACTTTATTAAGCAAAGTGAAAACTGGAAATGACAGTCCATAATGCCAATGTCCAGTCCATAGAGTAAGTCCAATTTGTGTGTAAGTGACACCTGTCACCCGTTGCTTGCCTGCACTGTGAACTACAGGGACATCCACTCTGAGGGGCATACATGGCTCAGCAGAAGGAGGCAATGAAGGGGTGTTTGGTGCAGGAGAGTCACTGGCAACTGCAGTGGAGGTGTCTGACATGGTGTGTGCCGTCCCAACTGTGAGGCACACGTCTGATGGGGTGGGTGCCGGAACAACTGCAGTGGACAGGTCAGATGTAGTGGACCGGGTCACCATTGCAGGTCCCAAGTCAGACTTGGTGCACATGGACTCCACTGCAGTGCCTAACTCCATGGAACCGGAAAGGGGTTCAGGTGAGGTTGGCAGGACAGCTGGGGGCCACTGTCCCCACACCAGTTGCACAAACAGGCAGACTGGTGCTGGTGTTAGTGGAAGAGCAAGTGGGAGTTGGGGAGGGCCTGAGCATTTTGGGGATGATGTATCTGTGGGTGGTGGTACCTGGGACAGGGAGTGTTGGGGGAACCTGTGGAGTGCTGACCTGGGGGATGGAGGAAGGAGACTGTGCAGTGGAGCTGTGGAGTGGGGGTGGGTCTTGCTCTTCCGGGTATGGGGGGACTTGCGTGTAGGGGCCTCAGTCTGCTTGCTCCTGGGGGAGGTTGTCAGGGTGTGAGGGGACTTCCTCTTCCTCCTGTACCCTGGATCTGCTGAATCGGTGGGGAAGAGGCCAAGGTCACACAGGATGGGGTTGCAGGTGAGGCAAGGGAAGGGAAGGGCTCTTGGAGGAAGAGGGATCGGAGGACTGCGGAGTTGTTTTCGATGCCTGTGTGTATGTTTGCAAACCATCCCCTGTGAGTGTGGTATCAGTCCCCTGAATTTGCTTGCGTGCACGTTTGGACTTTGGTTTGGGTGGTTGTGTGCTGTCCGTGTCTGTGTGTTTGGGTGACTGTGCTGGTGTGTGTGTGCTGGGGACAGGTAGGGTGCTAGGAATTGTGGATGGGGCAGGAGGGGTGAGGGACTGTTGGAGGAGGTACACTGCTGCCGTCAGGGAGGAGGCGATGGGCTGATTGGTCCTCTGTAGGGCACACATGCCCGATGAGATGCCCTCCATGAACGACACCAGTTGTGTCAATGGACTTGTGTGTGCATGGAGGACACTCAGCATTGATTTCTGCTCTACATAGATCTGTTTAAGCAAGTCCACAGACTCCACACTCAGGGCAGCAGGAGACACAGGGGCAGGGGGTGCGGTGCCTGGCATGAAGGAGACATGCTCCCGAACACGGGAGCCACCACAGACCTCTGGATTGGAGCCGATGGGAGGATGGTGGTGGTGGTGGTGGGAGGGGACAGTCTCACTAGCTGTGGTTTGCTGGCTGCTGACACCCGCCCCCACAAGGGAGTCATCCTCTGAGCTGCTGAGGTCCTCAGCTGAGGTGGATGGTGCTGAGGACTCCTCGGTGTGGCTCCCCTCACCCTCCGTGCCACTGGGTCCCTCCATCTCCTCCGTTGCTGGCCCAGTCTGCTCTGCGGCTCATCCGGTTCTGTGATGCTGTCCCCTCCTGTGCCTGTGGATGTATCTGGATATAAATAGGAAAACAAGACTCACATTAGTCGCCTGCACTAACTGCACACAACACAGTGATTACAGCACATCACAGGGCAAGCTCTGGCATCGTAAGCTGAAAATTGCTCAAACTGCCCACGCTGGTTTACATAGGGCAATTGTCAGTCTGAGCATCAACCATGGCACCCATATCCCTCCTGGACTTGCACCCATATGTCTGTTGCATGTTGGCTGCTAATACCCCAATGTGCACACATGCCCCACCTACACAGTTGTTGGACATTCAAGTGACCATGTAGAAGTCTGTTACTATACTCAATCAATAAAACTTTATTTCGGTTTTGTTTTTACAAACCATAAAAGTACACAAACAAATACAACGAAAAAAATTCATTATGGAAAAAGCCATCATTAAGATACAATCAGTACTAAGTTTGCAGCAATTTATGACAGTGCATTCTTTGTTAATCTATATCAGGGGTCTCCAAAGAGTAGCTCAGGAGCTACTGGTAGCTCACTAGCACCCTGAAAGTAGCTCTCAGAGTTGAAGACAAACCAAGACAATCTCACCAATAGCAGAGCCCTATAATAACACTCAAACACAAACTGAGTTGAGTTACGGGGCTGCCACATGACCATCTATATCCACTCTAACCCAAAATCACAAGGAGATTGGCAATTTATTATGTCCTGCTCTATCAGTCTTAGCATATATGTGAACAATGCACTATCAAAGAATGACAGTAGTAATCTGTACTGACCCACCAAAAGGTGGGACTGTAGAAACGAGAGAGAAATTTGTTAGGAGCATGATCAACCCAAGAACTGAGAGGAGCAGGGTATGGATCCAGAGCAAAGAACAAATAAGAGCCTCATCTGCATTCATTTATGCGCCTGTCTGACATCGTGTTCCTCCCTACAAACGGTGCATAAGGGTTTTATCTTTGATGCAATGTGTCCATTCATGGCATAATAGTGGCATGGTGTGATAATGGTCATCCTTGATTAATACGGTTATTTTTAAGTGTAGTGTTCCCATACCGGCTGCCATCATTGCTGTATTAAAAGCATGACAGGCCTGCGTTTAGCCACCCCTGACAAAATGAGGACTGTTCCTCGCATAATAATGGCCATAATTGATATACATTGGGCATCCTGGTTTTTATGGTGGCCAGCCTTGGTACGGTGGCCCTGGTATAATAATGGTCATTATTTACATAACATAGGCATCCTTGGTGCTATGGTGAGTATCCATTACCTATGATTGTGATACTTTGGCACTTTAAGCAGAATCTGTTTATGTGAGGCATTTCTACATGATAGTACTGATATTTAGGCATTGTGTGTTTACTAAAAAGAAAAATTGATATTTTAAAGGCAAATATGTTTTTAAGAAAAGGTTTTTATTCTGAAAACTGAGTTTGTTTGCCAAAAATGGAAAGTTGGGTTTGATAGAAAAAATATGCGTATTTTCAAAAACGAATATGCCTGCGAAGACCAAATATTTTAGTTCTAAAACACATTTAAAGTTGATTGCCAAATGATAATTTAAACTGAGTTGGGTGGAATTTACTGCTCTAGTTCTGTCCTTTGTGTCGCAAAAAATATGATAATATGAAAGTAACTTCATTAGTCTGGTGGTGGCCTTTAAAATCAAGAAAGGTTTTCCTGCCCTTTCTGCTGGTAACCTTGTCTGGAATGCTTGGGTGGTCACTACTGATAATCCTGCTTAGAGTGGTCATAGTGTAATATTACAACACGTAGCGACTATTTTACAGTGATAACATATGCTAGTAGCTCAGCAGGACTTTCCTTGAGTAGAAGTAGTTCTCAATGCTGAAAAGGTTAGAGACCCCTGATCTATATAGCAGCATAAAGTTTTTTAAGTATACTTTAAAATGGAGTTTAAGCAAAGTTCATTACAAATCCAAGCATTTTCTATATTTGACAACTCATTTTAAAAACTCTAATACTAAAAGGATACAATCACTATGTAACAGTTGCAGGTACACCATGGCTGGTCTGATCTGATACAAGTTGAGTTTTTTTAAAAGGGGGACCAGGTAGCGTTTACGGGGAAATTCGTACAATTTACATAAAAACATAAAATGCAGCATATCCTGCGGAGACTTTCCGTTGCAGCCGCAGGGAGCTGCTACTTTACTAAACACAGAACTTGGTGGCCTTACAAGCAGACGATGAAATTGATTCAACCAAAGTCTGGTTAATAAAAAATTCTCATATGAGGACAAGGAGCCCAATAGGTAAGGCTCAGTGTGTGTTGATGTTTTTAGCATAATATATGTCCTAACACTCGGTTTCTGTACCTCTTTAGCTTCCCTCATCAGTCTTCTTTCCATGAGGAAACATACACACACATCACATGCCGCTCACTCAGTACAGGTGTCTGGATGAATGGATGCCCAGAGTCCCATTTAACATTCTTGTGATGCCTAGCAGCACCACACACGCTGATGTCCACCCGTCCTAATACTCAATGACACAATGGGGGGCATGGAACACCTTTGACTCCAATGCAGGATCCCTCTTAGGAAGTTCAAACCCTGGCACAGGCATGCATGGTAAGTCAGACATCACTGCCACATGTCAAAGGGGCATGGCATCCGGACAACAACAGTCTGCACTGTGTCACATTCATAGGTGATGCGCAAAGCAAACTCTGCAGCTGACAAGTGCACTTGTCCGTCGCCTGCAAAAAACATAATCTGGACCATGATGAACCTACATCATACAAATCAAACATATGAGTGACTGCAAACACAACTACATGAACATGAGCACCTCACAGTCTGCTGATAATGAAACACAGCTGCCTGAGATTCCCTGTTGCATACAGCATTGTGCACAGTCAAGTAATCACACACATATATGGTGCACATGTATCGTCATCATAGTCACATCTCAGATGTCCTGCTGACACTAAGATTATGGACACACCAGTTGTCCCAAAAAAGAAGCCACACAACAATGACATAGAGTCAGACACCTGATGTCACATTTCACTAAGCACAATCAGTAGGTTGATACACGGGAGTGTGAGTACAGAGTCTCACAATGCCCTGGAGTGGGCATGACTGCCCAGGTAAACCTGAAACAGTATATAGGCCTGGACAGTAGGGGGGTGTCTGGGCAAGTGTGACACACTTGAAATACATACTCCTGGGGCCACTAAATGGACTCAACTGCTGCATGGGTGTGTTCTAAATACCTCAGAGACAATTGTGGCAAGTAAGACCAGTAATTGGAAGACATATGAAAGGCGCACACAGAACACATGTCAGAGATCAGGCATTGTGCAAACAATTGACCCACCCACAAAGCACACATCAGAGTCCCAGTAACATGGGCAGTCCAGGACCTTAAGCATAGCTGACTGCAGGGACACAGCGTCCAAGTGAAAAAGTCACAGACTGTAGGGGCCACAACTGTGGATCAGATGAGGAGTGTGACTTACACAAATGAGGGACATCAGTCCATGACTACATGACCAGCGTAATGTGGAAGTATGAGCAGGCCAAGAGACTGCAAATAGTATGTCAGACATAGTTTGCAAATTGTGCATGGACTCACCCCCTCCTTGCTGCTGTCTGGCCTTCAGTTGCCCATCAAGGTCCGGGAAGACCACCGCCAGAATCCCGAGCATGTGGTGGGGGTCAGGGTCCGGTGTCTGCCCGTACAGCGGGGAGGCGACAGCTTCAGCTGGACCCTTGCAATCCTCCGGGTCCAGCCCCAAAGGTCCAGCCACCTCTGCTGGCAGTTGCAGCTCCAGCGCTTGTAGACCCCCCACTGATCTTTCTGCCTGGGCGATGGCAAGCCAGACTCCTGCTTCTGGTGGGCATCAACCTCGAAGGAAAACAAAGTGAAGAAGATATTACCACACATGTCACATAATTGTGCTGCACAGTTGAAAATACATGTAGTCATCACAAAGCTAAAAGAGGTACACAGGTAGTGCACCCATGGAAATGGACATTTGTGCTGCAGGTCCGACATGGTAACATTGCCTGGGAATTAAAGGCTAGCACTACTGCACTTTTGCATCAAGACACCTGTTCATCACATAAACATACACACGTTGGGTGCAGAAAGTACTCAGTGCCTTTGCTTCCCACCACTCTGCACACTTGTATTACTACTAGTCAGACTACTTGCACAATTAGGAAGGCAGTGGACTGCACACTCACCTGCTCCCCTGGTTTCCCATACAGCTTGCAGTACTGTGGGAGGACCCCGTCCAGCAGGGCCTGGTTCTCTTCCCCCTCTGTGAATGCTGGGGCCCTCTCCAGAGTACATGCCATTGCAGTAGCCCGAAGATACAGAGACAGCAGCAGTGGTAGAAGAGATGTGGTCCTGTAGCATGTAGTGCAGGCACGCGAGATCTCAGGGGGCCTGCCAGCCTTAACTCAATGCAGCAGGGCAGATTCTGTGCCATTTCTCCTTTCTGATAGGTCCAACACAGTTGCATTCTATGAATCTGTCCAATCCAAGTAAATGTAAGACTCGTACACGTCTTTCGCATTGTTCAAAATGTAACCTTCAAGACACCTTAGGATTGCAACTGAATTTCCTGCGCACAACTTGTACAAATTTTGAATTTGTGTCCGTCTCCATGACAGCACATTGCCAAGTAGTGCGCACAACTCGGTCCAGAACTGCACGACGCACCTTTATGCAGACGTGTCGTAAATGCATGGACCGAGCTGTGCGCACGGCTTGCCCATTGACTTCTATGTCACCCGACGCGGGTGACTTCAATGCATACGCGTCGTGCAGTCAATGGCCAAGGCATGCGCACGGCTCGGTCCATGCTTGTACGACACATCTGCATAAAGGTCACCTGTGTTGGGTCATATTGCAGTCAATGGCCTAGCCATGCACACGGCTCGGTCCATGCTTGTACGATGCGTCGGATGACATTGGTGTGACTTGCAGTCGGATTCCACACAGAATTACTAGCCTGGGGAACACCAACAACACCACAGCATGTGCTACACATCATCCCATGGCATGTAAGGCTGCATTACTCGTGTGTATGGGGCAACATTTGTTTTCTTGTGTGGCACTGTGGTGCAGCCACTCCCAGGCTGGGCACGGGTTCATGGGGACAGAATCATTTTTGTGTTGTGCACCTCACCAATGTAATGTGCAACTGTTCAGTTATGGGCATGAGTCATGGCCACAGTAGCAGTATGGATATGTGTATGACCTGTCACATACACCCTGAGTCCAGGGTGGGATGGTATGTACGTCACAGTTAGAGCCATAGCCACAATTATAATGTGCACCCACAGTCTGTGTGCATGTTGTGTCTCAGATGTCTCTGGTTCCATGTGCCTAATGGAAGTCAGTCTCCCCCATGTGCTTTGTGCATTAACATTAATGGTGTGTGTGTGTCTCAGAGACGTCCATGTATGGCAGGCAGAGACCACAGGGGCCACTTCCATTGGGACTCATGATTTGTTGTGATGTGTACATGTTACGCCATGTCATGCCAGTGCCAATGTGGCAATACAGAGACAATGGCTCTCTTCCTGTCATGGAGTTGTAATGCCTGTGAAAAATCAGTCCTCACTTGTCACTGTGTTGTGTGTTATGAACATGACAGCAGTACATAGGGACTGTGCCACAGCCCAATGATTTGCCTTTGCATTCCATGTAACTTCTGTACACTTGTCTCATTGATATGTGAGATGATGGGCATGAAGGTGACATATGTGTCCATACCCAACAGCACACACCTCAGTTCATTGTGTATTGCTATGATGTATCATGTGATATTTTGCAAGGTCAGTGCCACATGGGTGGAGGAATGTAAAATATTACTTTGTCCATCTTTGTACTGCAGGGCACCAGCTGTCCATCAACCATTCCCAGACCTTGAAACCATGAAAGAACGTGATTCCATCCGACGGTACCGCTTCACCAGGCCACTGATTGAGGAGTTGGCGGAGCAGTTGGCGCCACATCTGCTACCTGGCCGGGCATACCCTACAGCACAGACCCCAAAGGTGAACGTGATGGCAGCCCTGCACTTCTTTGCCACCGGTACCTTCCAGTACACTGTGGCTACTGCTGGTGGGATGTCACAAACTATGTTCAGCCGTGTGCTTCATGATGTCTTGGAGGGGATGTTGCATTTCCTTGACTTGTACATCAGGTTTCCTAGCCCTGGTGAACTCACTGACATTAAGGATGCTTGTTATAGACTGGGGAGGATGCCAAACGTCATTGGATCAATTGATGGAAATCATGTGTCCCTGATATCACTACAGGAACATGAGCAGACATACCGCAATAGAAAACATTTCCACTCCATCAATGCTCTGGTGGTATGTCTAGTGGACATGGTGATCACACATGTGTGGGTACGTTTCCCCGGTTCTGCGCAGGATGCCTACGTCATGAGGATGAGTCGCATTGCGTTGATGATGTCACAGAAGCCAAACCAGCGTGCCTGGCTTGCTGGTGTGTACTGTTTACCATTGTGTGTGTTTGGCAATGTTATATCCCAACATCTTACAAAACCTCGCTGTGACAGCAGCCGAGATGCGCTTCAATGAGGCACATGGTCGAACCAGGAGAGTGATTGAGTGTACCTTTGATCTCCTGAAAAGCCGTTTCCACTGCCAGGACAAGTCCGGAGGGGCCCTCCCAAATGAGCCTGCAAAGGTGTGCAGGATTAACATAGTATGCTGCATGCTACACAACATGGCAGTGCGGGTGAAGGTGCCTCTTACACAGGATGACGATGACCAACATCCCCCACCTGTGGAGGATCCTGGCCTGGGCCACGATGCCAGTGATGATGATGAGGGTGACGTCCGCACGTAGATCATCAACAACTTCTTCAGCTGAATGTGAGTTTACAGGGTTGTTATGTCAATGTCTTCAGTTAACCTGAGATGTGTTGGTGCTGCTCAGTTGCTGTTTGAGTATGTCCGTGTGGTACTTGACTGGATGCGTGCAGTGATGTGTCCTGTTAGATGGTCTGTAGTCCACATAAGTGTCGACATGCTAACTTGTTTATGTGTCTGTTTCGTGTGACATGTTTTGTGCATGTGTATTGCATTTCTATCATGTTCTGGTGTGCTTCTGACAGTGTCTCTGTCTGTTTTTCCAAAGGTACTTTGCCTGTTGCTTAGTCAACTATAACACCCAACAACCAGAATCTAATCCAAGGGTGGAGCTTCTAGTATCCCATCATGTGATGTGCCACACACCCCTGAAAATCAATTCTACAACACTTGGTGACCGTGTGCACACTGTCATGTGGAATTATGTTGCAACTGTTGTGTAATAAACTTGTTGCTGATGTGTAATGAACCTGTGCTTCACTTAGTTATATGTGTTGTCTGTCTTCACACATCTGACTGACATTTGCTTACCTCACCTGTGGGCTTGTTACCACTGACTGTGGATAAGTGTGGTGTCTGTGCATCCCATTGTAATTCTGGGAAACAGCTTTGTAGGCAATGTGTCAAATGGCCATGGTGAGAATGTGTTGTGGGTCCCCAGTGGTGTGTCTCCCTCATATGAGTCACATCAACATGAGTCACATTACGGTAATGACATTGGTGTAGTAGTTGGCATGCACTGTGTTGTTCGGCAGATCATCATCTCCATGACACATAGCAAGTTTGAATCACAACATAGGCACGTATAGTATAATAGTGATTGTATTTACATACATGTGTTGAGACAGTACACAGGATTGTGGGTGCTGTACATAAGGTTTCATTTCCGCCCGAGATTTTGCTAATTAATAGCGATTTATTCATTCAATTTTTAGAAAAAGTTTTTCAATTTTTTTTTACATGTTATATACAATGAAACACTACACCATTAAACTCAACACCATTATAACAATATAGATGCTCATTCATACTGATCAAGCATATCACAGTCGTTCAAAAGTGCATACATCCATTCATACAAGATCTAACAATTCCCTCAATAACGGAAATGTCAGCGAGAGAAAATAAGAAAAAGAAAAGAAAAGGTTGCTCAATAAATCAATACATAAGGTATAATACACAAATGCTTATCAACCTAGAAAACAGTACACTTGAAATTGAATACCAAACAGATTATTTGATGAAAAATTTGTATGGCAATGTGTACAAAACTCAGGTGCAGTATTTTTCAACACTTGGGTTTTAAAGATAGAGCAACACTTAATACAAGGGCCTACGCGTTTCGAATCCCAGTCGAAGGTAAAGTGGGATTCTCCTCAGGGCCAATGGAATATCTGAAAAACATAAAAATGATCTCTATGTAATAAAATTCTTGGGATGCCTATGTAAAGCTAAAGAGTGAACCACCACCATCCAAAGCAGCTTACCCAACTGGTCTACAAGGCGACTTGGAGGCGTAGTGAGGCAGAAATCTCTGCAAAGAAGAGGATAATTACGTAAAGGAGATGAAAGTCATCACACCGGCAACAAAGCGTGTAGTGGAAATAGAAAAATCGCTGTACCTGTCTATTAAAACAGGAAATCAGCGAATGTGGACTAAATCTTTACACAGGCGCAGGGGATGTCTTTGGCTGGCGCGAGGAGGTCTCACTAAAAAAGTAACAATTTACTCATTACCGTCCAGATATGGCATGAGGAGGCATAAAATCACAAAAGATTGTCACAAAGTATCTTACCGCACTGAGTAATCAGCCTAGAAGTCCGTTAAGAGTGTACGGATCCAGGGATATCAAAGGCAGAGGGTTGAACGTATGGCTTGGTTGGAGGGATCCTACAAAACCAAGGTGGGTGTTACTTGTCTGCGCATAAAAAACTATTTGACAAACTAAGGTGAAAAGGAATAGATCACTGGGCAATTATGATCGCGTAGCATTCACAAGGAGCATGTACTACTCTGCTTAAAGGCTACATAGAAAAACGGGTGTCTGTCGGAATTACGGGGCATACACAACGATCCTAAATTTATACTGAATCTAAGTTTGTAAAGCGTAAAAGAGTTAAATTAAAACCTGCACGGTGGCAGATGCTCGGCTCAATTGACGGACGTGAACTTAGAAGAATAAGCTGTCGTCAAGAAGGAATATTAATCCTAGAAGTAAGGTGGACACAGGATTAATAATTGTGGGTAAAAATTAGGGAACAAAGGAAGGAATATGAACTTAGGGAGCGTGTAACGAGTCTTACCTGATGTAACTCGATCTCGCGCTAAAAACTGTCAGCCGACGTTCCGTGTGGGCGTCTGTACGGCACTAATCCCCTGCACATGCGCCGAAGGGCCAGTGTCAATATCCTGTGGTTACTTACAGAAATAGCCATGGACGCGGGTGGAACGCTACTCACCCGCGCATGCGCTTAGACGGAGTGTGATTGAAAATTGTGTGGTTAAAAAACGACCGAGAGTTTGCGAGCTAAATATTACAAAACGTGTCGGTCGAATCAGGTTCTTGAAGCCTTCACGAACAAGAAGGGAAGGATAAATGCTGCTTTACAGTTTTCTGACAAATCATTTAGCCTTCACCAACAAGATGAGTGGGTGGAAACTCGCATTATACAGGACCAAGTTGTCTTTACAGTTTATAAATCTCTGACAATTCATTTAGACCTATAACATTGCCATACAAATTTTTCATCAAATAATCTGTTTGGTATTCAATTTCAAGTGTACTGTTTTCTAGGTTGATAAGCATTTGTGTATTATACCTTATTTATTGAGCAACCTTTTCTTTTCTTTTTCTTATTTTCTCTCGCTGACATTTCCGTTATTGAGGGAATTTTTAGATCTTGTATGAATGGATGGATGCACTTTTGAACGACTGTGATATGCTTGATCAGTATGAATGAGCATCTATATTGTTATAATGGTGTTGAGTTTAATGGTGTAGTGTTTCATTGTATATAACATGTAAAAAAAAATGGAAAAACTTTTTCTAAAAATTGAATGAATAAATCGCTATTAATTAGCAAAATCTCGGGCGGAAATGAGATTTCTTCCTTTGTGAGTTGAATTCATGTTTGACTAGCTGTATCAGTTTAGGCATTTCCCTTTGTTATATAGATAGAAGTGCTCAGCCTAACTGATTAGAGCCAACTCTTCATTGCTAATACATGTACATAAGGTTTGGAATCCACAGTTCACAGATGAGTTTGAAATCTTGGTAGCTGAAATATCCAGAGTAAAGTCCACATTCATCTGCTACATTGGAACAACATGAACCCTCCATGTCATGTTGGGGAGTTGTGTCATGTGCAACAAGGTGAACACTTTGCACGCAAAGGCCAATATCCAAAACAGGTTCTGGGTTCCTGGGGGATGTGCATGGACTTCAGTGGCTCACTTGTCCTTCTTCGGACGACCCCTCTTCTTCTTCTGGGGGGATCCTCAATTGCAGGCGTATGCGGTGCATCAGAGTTTCCGCCAGATTCATCCTCCCTCCTTGTGGCATTTTCAGATGTTGCAGCAACAGATGTGGGCACACAGGGTGATGAGGACATATGTCTGGTGATCTTGCAGGGATACAAGTCAATATGTCGCTATGCACCGCAGTAAGTGTTTCCCACTTGGCCTCCATGCGTGCATGATGGCCGACCTGCTCCTGTTGCATGTCCTTGAGGATCCCAACTACCTGGCCGAATCCTCTGGTGCTATCCTGGAACGCATCTATGATGCGTAGCAGTTGGGGGTCATCATGCTGTTCAGGCCCCTCTGCAGGCCGTGACCTTGCCTAACACCCCTCCCCCTACCCCTAGCCACACGGGCAGGACCTGTGGTGGCACGCACAGGTGACCCTGGGACCCCTTGGGTGTTGCTACTGGTGGTATTGTCCGTAGCTTCCTGGGTAGCCGGTGTCCCTGTACTGTTTGTTTTCTGTGTCCTAGGTCTGTCCGTGTTGGGGGGTGCTCGGTCTGTTGCCAGATGTTCTTGGCGTAGGTGCAGGAGGTGCAGATTTATGTGCTGTTGGGGTTGTGGAATGACTCACATAGGAGGTGCCAGGTTGCTCTTCATCATCCGAAGAGGACAGAGCCAGATCCACACCAGAGAGCTCATCCTCCACCAGAGTCTGGGACAGGGGCTCCTCTTCACTTGCTGCTGTGTCCCCAGCAGCACCTGTGTTTGGAAGAGACACACATTGTCAGTGATGTTTCTACAGGCATCAATTGTTCACATATGTATGTAGCAAAGGTGAGGGAGAAAGAGGTACAAATCCATTCAGCTTGCAATGGTTAGTACTAAAATTCAAGGAGGGGGGAATGGATCACTCATCCTGTGCAACCCGGGCATGTACGTATTTTCATTCCTAACTAAATACCCTCATATACGTACACAGGCATGGGGCGGTATAGCTTCTTTCTCGGCCTCAGTGTACTGTAGCAGAAGTTTCATTGGGTCTCCATTATTGCAAATGTGCTGTGCCTCCACCTGGAGGTAGACTGGCTGCTTTCCCAGTAGTGCCCAGAGAAGGAAAAGCCTCTAGGATCACATAGGGCTGTCACATGTTGATCCAGCTACTAATCCATCCTGGTGCGGTGGATTAGAAGCTGGATCCACACACGCAACATCTTTGTTTGTTACTTTGTACATCACAATGTTCACCATTTCACCTTAGCCTTTGGGTTATGTGAGGGATTTTGACTCACAACACTTGAGCACAGAAACACACTCTTATTTTTCATCTCTGGACAGTACTGGGAAACCAGCCAGATTCCCTCCAGGTGGAGGCACAGCATATTTGCAAGCATGGAGAGCCAATGATAATGCTGCTACAGTACACTGATGTGAGGTTTTCAATGAAGGCAACAGGACGAGTGAACCATTCCCCCTCCTTGATTTTTGTATCAATTATTCATATACATGACATTTGAAACAGTACGTCAGGATGCGTGCCTGTACACTGCCTAGTCTTACATCGTCACAGACAGAGATTAATATTGTTGCTGCACATTGTACAGCCAACATGAATTCTTTCAATGTGCATGTTGAAGTGTGTGCATGCCCAGCTCATGCATGGATTTAACTGTACATGCTCATTGGTACTCAGGGGCCATCAGGTGGCTGACACAGGAGTGTCATCCCTGTTCACATTTGACTCTGCTACCCTATGAGGGAGTGTGCCTGTGCTGACAAGATGGCTCACAGTGCAGTCCTGGTGTTTGTTGTTGGCCAGTTCCCAGCAGGGCTTTGTGCTCCCCACAACAGTGCCCAGACACAGAGATCTTGTCAGTCCTTTCTCCCCCCTGTGGGGTGAGCATGGTTCAGTGTGAACTTGCTGAGCCATGTGGGTGGGTGGGCATTGTGAATGACTGCAACTCCCAGCATGTTCTTGGCAACACCCTCCTTCCCAGCATGCCCTCACTTCCCTCCTTCTGACTCTGCTTCCCTGTGAGGGGTCTGCCTGTGCTGACAAGATGGCTGACAGTGCAGTCCTGGTGTTTGTTGGTGGCCAGTTCCCAGCAGGGCTTTGTGCTCCCCACAACACTGCCCAGTCACAGAGAACTTGTCAGTCCTTTCCCCCCGTGTGAGGTGAGCATGGTTCAGAGAGGTGTTGACGGTCCAATTGGGAGGGGGAGCATTATCTGTGACAACAACCCCATCATGCTTTTGGATACACTTACTTCACCAGCATACCCACTATTCCTTCCTGTCAGTCAGCTTCACTGTGAGGTAGTAGTTGAGGTGGCAAAAATGTCTGACAGTGTTTCTTTAGATTAGTGCCACTACCTTGCTCTATTTGTTGTTAGGTTTGTACATGTCATGACACAGTTACAATTAACTATGATGTGGCCAGTATTATGTTTGTCTGACTAGCATACACGTCTTGGGCTGATTGGCTTTTGTTTAGTATGCCTTTGCTATCAGTGCATGGTTTCACTGTCCCTTTGACGGTGATGTGTGTGTATTGCGACACAATATTGAGTATATTGGTTGTGTAGTCACCAGGCTCTGGTATGTCTGCTAGGCCATGGACGCTCTCTGGTGGTAGCATGTCCCGCACCTTCTCCTCCCAGGACCTGAAGTAAACTGGTTTGGCAGGAGGGCCACTGCCGGTGTGATTGGTCAACTTGTGGTCCTTGCGGATGAGGTTCTTGACCCTCCTGCGCATATCATACCACCTGTTCTGGATGTCAGTTTTGTGCGATACATTGGTGCTTGTGCATTCACCTTGTTCACAAACCTCGCCCACATCTTTGTTTTCTGTGACATCAGGGTCCTTTGTACCAATGTACCAAACAAATGTGGCTCCACTCTGATGATTTTATCTACCAATACTTCTAACTCACTATCTGTGAACTTTGGATTCTTCTTAGGGGGCATGGTGATGGGTGGTGGTGAGGAGTGATGTGTGTGTGTGGGTGCAAGTGACGGTGGGTGGGTGTCAGTTTAGCTGGGTGTGTGTGGGAGTGCTTTTGGAGAGTGCTGATGGTGTGAGGGTTGTGTGATGGGTGAGTTGTGAGTGTGTCTGGGGTTGCTGTCTGAAGTTGTTCTGTGCTGTATGGTCTGTTGGATTTGCAAAGGATCATGGTGGTGATGTTTTTCCTTTATATAGGTGGAGTTGTGGGTGTGTCTGAGATACACTTTTTTGGTATGTATTGACTTTGTCATTGCTTGTTTGGTCCTTTTTTTGTATTTTTTCCATTGTGTTTTGTGGGCATGTAGGAGATGTTCTTCTGACCGAGTTGGATGCTCATGTTGACTGATGTGGGCTTCTCTGAGTCTTTCACGCTTTCTCCTGTGTTGCATACGGGTTGGTCGCGGAGGTCTCTCTCACTTCAGGTATCTGTTTTCCGTGCGTGTCGGTCATGCGGTTTGGGCTCCGTGCGAGTCGTTCTGGTTTCAAACGCATTGCATCGTACTGTGCGTGTTGGATGTCGCGGGTACTTTTCGGACGGGTTCATTCCTGGTTCGCGTCGGTCGGTGCGGTTCAGGTCAAGTTTCCGGACAAATTACTGATTTCTGTATGGCTCGGTCGTACGGCTTGTTTTCCGTATGGGTCAGTTGTTGATCACGGGTTTACATCATACTGCACGGGTCGGTCGGTACCTGTAGGGGTCGGTCGGACTCCGTTCCCGGTCCGAGTCGGTCGGTCCGATTTCCAACCGGAATCAGAATCGACTCCATAGTAGTAGATGATTACATTATATCATTTTTTATGAGTTGTTTCGGAACTTGAAAAATAGTATTACCTACTTGCCATTTATCTATGTTTACAAAATACTAAGATTTTTGACATTGTAAAGTTATGATGGTAGAAAACAATTGCATTGATAGAGTGGAGATATACAACACAAGTCTATGAGTTTTTGAGCTGTGAATTTAGTGTACTAAATATAAATAACTTAAACAGGGTGAAAATGAAAAAGCAAACCAAAAAGTGAAGAAGTCAGTCATGATGAATGAAACCATAGTTTGAGAGCCAAAATTGTTTGAAGTCCAATGTCCAAAATACTACTGGCATCAGAAAGGCAAATGTGTCCCAGGAATAGTCTACAGAGTGAGTCATAGGCACACATGGGAGGAAATTAGGGTTGGAGTTTCTTGCTGGTGTTGGCAGAAGTCTTCTCATCCTCACCTCCTGGTAATATGCTTAGACGTACTCTCCTGAGGGTGAGGGGGAATCCACAGTTGCAGGGCCTGGGGTGGCTGCAGGTGTTGTTGTGGTACCAAGGTCTCCCTTCCTGTGGCAGCTGTAGATGGGCCAGATGTTGTAGGAGCACAGGAAGGGGTAGGTGGTACTGGGAAAACCCTGTACATGTGGGTGTAAATGTCTTGCAGGACCCTAGTCAGGGAGCAAATATTGGAGATGTGATCCTTCATCTCACAATCGATCTCCCTCCGCAACAGCTTTATCTCCCAGAGCTTGGTGATTACCTGGCCCTTCATGACTTGGGACGAATGATAGCCTTCCAAGATTGAGTCGATATTGGTGTGGTCTTAGTCTATAGTGGCCTCAATATGCTGGCCCACAACATCCCTCCCACAACCCCTAACCCCACTACCCTGTGCCCTTGGCCCAGTGTGCCCCATCCGACTAAAACCTGTGTCAGCTGGAGCTGGTGGTGCTGTGGTCTCAACATTACCAATGACTGGAGGGCAAAAGATCAGTGTTACAGTGGTAGGAACATAGGAAGTAGAGGCTTTGATTAGCCGAGGTGTCACAATTAGAGTTGGGAGGTGTTGATGTAGGCCCAGGTAAACTCTCTGAAGCCATCTGCCCATGCTCACCAGAGGAACCAGGATCCTCACTGTCATCCACATCACCAGGAGTGTTGTCCTCACTGCTGACTTGATTGTGGGCATGAGTGGAGTGGAAAGGAAGGATACCTAACATCTCACAACCATTGGCAACAAAATGACCTCACGTAACTGACAACAAAATTACCTCATGTAACTGGAAAAAGTTCACTACAAAATGTCATGGTGCACTGGAATGGCAAAGGATCTTGGTTTGAAATGGAGTGTGTTTTTTCAATTCAAAATATCTTTATTTGAATATAGAATATCCATAAAAGCACAATAAAAAGAAAAAAGACAATCCATACATAAAAATATATCAAGGCAGAGAGGTACAGTTCATTTATAACAATAATTAAAATGGACCACAATTTACAGGATGTATCATATATTAAAAAATTGAGAAGGTGCGTTAAACATATCAAGGCACAGAGGTACAGTTCATTTATAACAATGACTAAAATGGACCACGATTTAAGGGATGTATCATATATTCAAAATTGATAGGGTGCATTAAACAACATTGCAATTGAGTACACATAGTTCTACGTGACCGTACAGCTGACTTCAGGAATGAGCGAACGCGGAAAATGAATTAATCTCCCTCCAGTTTAAACACTTCTGTGTAGGCTGCCCTGAAGTAAAAAATGGCAAATTAAAAAAAAAATAATGTATCAAAAAACATCTTGTGAATTTAGAATGAAAACTACAAAAGAATAAAAAATGCAGCATTGTTTGATTACTATGTGTGTTGCATGGGCAGGACAGTGCATCAAGATCAGCAGTGTAGCCCAGAGGGAAACATAATAAGTATTTCATAGTGCCTGCCCAAGCGAAATAGCAGCCCTCTTTCCCAGTGTCCTATAGGTTTTAAAAGGTATCTAGGAAGCAAGTGAGAACAATCCTCTATGGGCATATACCTTGCAACTGAGATTTTCTTGATCTCTCTCTGAGACCTTTCGTCACTATACTTTTTATATAGTGCTTCCTGTATCACCTTTTTACTCATTAACTCAGATTGGGTTGGGTTTGAAAAGATGGGCAGGTGGTTGACGCTCTTAGGGCTCTTTTTTACAGCAGCAAGCCATGGTATGTCCCCACCCCTCTCACATCTAAGGCAATCAATTATTATGTCTCTGATGAGGGTTGCAGCACAGTTCTTCCAAATTGCAACCCAGAACAGTGTTGGACGCACCCTAATGTAATTTTCAATGCAGATGAGTTTCAGTTCTTTGTGGCATATATATACAGAGGAGGAAATCAGGGCTCCCAGAAGTTTCCTGCCTAGTCTGTTTTCTTCACTTTGAATGCTGCTACATTTGGTAAAGCCCCAAATGTCTGCTCCATAGGTTGCAGTGGGGGCAAACTGTAGTTTAAAAGAATTTCTTAAGGGCTAAAACTACTTTGGATCTTTTGGTTTGGGATAAGCCCAAAATTGTGTTAATACTTCGTGACAACTTAACTTTTGCTATGTGCCACGTGGTCAGACCAGGAGCCATTTGTAGCGTAAACTGGCCCAAGATAAGAAAAAGTGCAAGTGCTTTGTAAAACATACGAATTGACAGTGATTTTGTTAATAGGGCGATTTTTCGGACCGCAAGCCATTAAAAACGATTTTTTTAAAATAAGTCCTTAAGTCTAAAACTGCCATAAAATCTACAAAACCTCGTACTATAATGCGTAGGGCATTTGGGGTGCATGCCATTAAAACTGCATCATCCGCATACAGCCAGGCGGGGAGTGTATTACTGTTTATTCTTGGGACATCGTGGGTGAGTTTTACTAGTGAGTCATGTAGGTTATTAATATATAGAATGAAAAGAAGGGGTGCTAGAACGCACCCCTGTCTAACTCCTCTATCAATTTTGATGTCACTTGATATGCGCCCATCCTAGCGGATCCTCACCATGGAATGCAGGACTCTTTGCAAAAACACTAAAAAGTGGACTACGCTAAAAAGTGGACTAAGGCTTCATCCAGGCCTTGTTTTAAAAGAATGGACCATAATCGTAACCTATTGATGAGGTCGAACGCAGAAGTAAGGTCCTTAAAGGCAAGATATAAAGGGGATTATTTTGCAACAGTGTACTTGCCAATGATCAAATTTAGGTTTAGGCACTGTTCCACTGTGCCTACTTTGCTTCTACACCCCAGTTAACACAGCCTTAAAATCTTATCTCCCTCGGCCCATGACCTTATCTTATTATAGAGAATCCTGCCCAGGATTTTCGTGGTATTATTGATGAGAGAGATAGGTCTGTAACAACTGGGGTTTAAACTATCACCCTTTTTAAAAATAGGTACAATGATGCTCATAGACCACGTACTCGGAATAGTAACATAAGTTAAATTATTAAAAACATTCAATAAAGGGGGCGTGGCCAGCAGCCGGCGATGGCGGCAGCTTAGGAGGAGAGCTCCGTGATTGAAGCGGCCTCCTAGAATATCCGAGCACTTATCCGACGTAAATAATTCCCAAGCGGGAAGGCGACGAAGCCCAGGACCAAGCGGCAGCATCCTAGCCGACCGGGACCTCGATCCGTTGTCAGGACCGCAAGTTTCAGCCGGCACCTGTATGGGCCTGTGCTCGGAGTCCGGACCTGGGAGTGTGCTGAACTGAGTGGCGGACAGGAAGTGCATCGCCCCGGGCGGAGGAGGACAGGAAACGCTCGCCTGGGATGAGCGGAGGCGGAGAAGAACCCTCTACACCTTGCAGCACCGCCGGCCTTTACAAGCACGGAACGTGCGCCCAGACGCCCAGGCGTGATAAGGAGGTGAGGAGGGGATCGATCCTGATAGCCTGCGGGGTCGGACTGAAGAAAGCGGAGCGGAGACTCCGCACGAGGGGCCGCCATCTTGGGGTCGCGCAGACGGCCCTGCCTCGACCGCAACAGCCCGGCCTCACACTCACAAGGCGGAGCTGGGACTGAGGTGCCTTGTCACCACCGAGCGGCGCATGATAGACCGCCAGGGGCCTTCCGCTGCATTGGGGCACACAAAACCGCCATACATCCGGGCGGACACCGGGACCCACTCAAACCTGCTTCGGTGGGCTGGAGGTCACTCTCACGGACCTGGCTCTTCGGCCGCGGGCCGTTTCTATACGATTACCACAGGCCCTCAGATTTAACGGGGGTGCCAGTCAAGTGCTCCGAGGGACACAGGGCAGTGGCGGTACATGCGGCATTGTGGTGGGAGTGCCTCCGCATTGTCCAGGGAGTCTATTGACACGCCCGCCCCACGGCGGAGACGGACAGCTTCATTCCCCTGCTCCCACTGTACAC
The DNA here is from genome assembly GCF_964261635.1 of Lissotriton helveticus. NCBI lineage: Eukaryota > Metazoa > Chordata > Amphibia > Caudata > Salamandridae > Lissotriton > Lissotriton helveticus. Next base: position 367,361,888 of record NC_136068.1, on the reverse strand, counting down.
TGTTGAGAGGGCCCTGTACAGCGTGGTGCCGCCGGGCCCTAGGTGGGTTGGAGTATACCCACGGAGACCGGGTGGGTCCTTGTGTGACGCCCCGTGACCGCCAGGAGAGAGTGGTGGGCCGGACGGCATCAGGTGTGGGTGCCCACCTCCGGACGCACTGCATCAGAGGACCGTGACGCCGATTGCGTCCACGTTGGGCGGACACCACTGTTGAGATGGCCGGCAAGGGACCAAAGACTGGAGCATCGCAATCACGCCTTGATCGGTTTGCGTATGAGAAGCCCGTTTCATCTCCCCCAGACGCCAAATCGCAGCAAAGCAAAGCTACAGAAACCGCGGGGGGCAAGAAGGCGACCCTTGACGATGTCATGCGGGCACTCACGCAGGTACAAACCACAGTTGGGTCAATCTCGGCCGAAATAACGCTGATCAGAGCGGACTTCCATAAGATGTCGGAGAAAGTAAGCAATATGGAAGTGGTGACCAAGTCCTTGGTGGAAGATGTGTCAGAGCTGCAGATTGGTATGGAACGCGTCTTGAAGGAAAATAAGGTACTGCGTGAAAAGCTCGATGATCAGGAAGGGCGCTCAAGACGGAACAACATTCGTATAATAGGTGTGCCGGAGTCGGAAGACACGAGAGCAATGGACCTGTACGTGGAGGATTTAATTAAGCAAAAGTTACAGCCTAAAGGACTCTCGGCCTTCTTCACGGTGGAAAGGGCACACAGGGTCCCTGGAGGGCGCCGGAAAACGGGCATGAACCCCAGACCAATCATAGCAAGACTCTTTAATTTCAGGGATCGTGATGCCATCCTGCAGGCAGCGAGAATTTCGCCCCCTCTTAAGATCCAGAACTCTACCTTGGCCTTCTTTCCGGACTACACAGCTGAGGTCGCACGGAGGAGAAGAACCTTTTTCGAGGTGAAGAAGGAGTTGAGAGCTCGGGAAATTTCATACTCAATGCTTTTTCCGGCCAAACTTCGGATTGTGGCAGACAATAAGACATGGTTTTTTGATTCCCCGGAGATGACGCAGAAATGGCTGGAGGGTTGGAGACAGGTGGACCCCCCGCGTCGCTCTAACAGGCAGAACAAGCATCGTACTACAGGATCCCGACAGAGCTCACAATCCGCAGGGGAGGGAGCGGAGGCACTCTCCCCATTGTCTGATCTTCAAGAAGAGGGTGCCGATGAGGAACAGTGATTCGCTGTTGTTATATGGCTGAACTGACTGCAATGTGGACCGGCAATGCCGCCTTGGACACTGGGCTGAGGGCCTCCGCGGCCGGAGATGGGGGCCGCCGATACCGGAGAGTCCTTCACCCCAGCGAGCAAGTACTATGTTTTGGGTTGGGATCAAGCACTCTGCTGAGTTGGGGGGGGCGGGCAGTTCTGAGTCCATTGAGCAGGGGGGCAGGGAGGGGGGGAGTTGGGGGTAGGATGGGCTTCTGGTTTTTAAGTACTACACAGGGTCAGAAACTGCACCGTATAATGCGAATGCGTAGAGTAGTGATGCTACAGCGCGGATTGCAGGTTCACTTCACAAGCTGTTTCGTGCGTGGCGGAGGTCGGCTGACTTACCGCTTATTCTGCTACGATGGGGGAGGACACTAGCATGGGGCGGGCATCACCATTGAGCCTAATGTCTTGGAATGTTAGGGGCCTGGGGGATAAAATAAAGCGGGGATTGGTCTTACAGAGCATAAGGAGGTTAAACCCAGCCTTGGTCCTATTGCAAGAAACTCATCTGACTGGGACGGCCATTCGGGCCATGGATAGGAAAGGCTACAGTATGGTTGTTCACTCTGAGTTTACTAAGGGGTCCCGGGGTACTGGGATATTAATGCACCGCTCGTCCAGGTTTATATTACACTCAGTTAGCGCCGACACACAGGGACGCTTTGCGGCGATCCATGGGCAATGGGAGGGGCGGCCGCTTAATGTGGTCTCGGTATACATTCCGCCGGCACTACACACCATAGCTCTCCCAGACCTGGGGAACTTTTTGTTAAACCTCCCGGAAGGGGATCTCGTAGTGGGGGGTGATTTCAATGCAGTGGCACACAGTTCCCAAGACCGCTACCCCGTGCGCACACGTACACCAGGGCCTTCCAAATTGTTAGACTTCATGGAGGCGCAGGGTTTAGTGGACATATGGAGACAGTTTCACCCGGAAGACCAGCAATACACATATTATTCGGCAGTTCACGATAGCCTGTCAAGGATAGACTACTTCCTCACATTGGGAGGGGGCCTTCTCAATATCACTGACACTAACATCAAACCACGAGGGGTTTCGGATCACTCCCCGCTGACTCTGACTCTGTCCAGCCAGGTGGAAACCCACAGATGCATCTATCCTATTTACCCGGGTTTTCTTAAAGAACCTGTAATAACCAAGGCTTTAAAAGCGGGCACGAGATCTTACATCACTGATAATGAGGGATCGGTGACTTCACATGTAACCTTCTGGGAAGCCTATAAAACGGTTCTTCGCGGGCAGGCGATCTCGGTTATCGCACAACATAAACGCACGCAAAGCCGGGAGTTATTAGACCTAGAGGAACAACTCGCCAGTGCGACTCGGGAACATGAGAGTAACCCGAGTGAGGATACACGTCACACGCTCCGGCTGTGTCAGCAGAGACACGCCGATCATCTACGGCGCAAAGTGGTGGGCGGGATGGCGGCGACAGCAAATAGGGTCTATGACATAGGAGACAAGGCAGGTAAACTCTTGGCCTGGCTAGAGAAGAAACGTGGAGGACAAAGGGCCATACTGCGGTTAAAAGACTCGGGAGGGGTGCTGCAGACCAGGCCGGATCGGATAGTGGAACTCCTCGCAGACCACTTTGAGTCAGTTTACTTCCCTGAAAATGAAGTCACACGGGAGATGGTGGAGGGATCGCTCCTAGGGGTGCCGACCCGTACTCTCCTCCCGGACGCTAGGGACGAACTTGATTCGGACCTGACGTCCGAAGAAATACAAATAGCCATAGCGGCGCTGCGCCCTGGGAAAGCATTGGGCCCTAACGGAGTGCCGATTGAATGGTACAAAATCATGTCTGAGTCGCTCTCCACTCCCCTGCTCGAAATGTACAAGGAAAGCCGGGAGCGGGGGATCTTACCCCCTGACCAACGTATGGCCTCCATAGTGGCGATACCGAAGCCTGGCAAACCACCTGAAGAATGCGGCTCGTACCGCCCTATATCGCTCCTAAACGCCAAAAATAAAATTCTGGCGAAACTACTGGCCACTAGATTACTACCTCACCTACAAAACCTAATTCATCCGGATCAGTCGGGCTTTATGCCACACCAGAGCACGGCGCTGAATTTGAGAAGGTTGCACGGAGTGCTGGCACGCGCCCCACGATTGAAGGAGCCAGCAGCGGTGTTATCTTTGGATGCCAGAATGGCGTTTGATATGGTGGAGTGGCGCTATCTTTTTGCAGTCCTGGAACACATGGGTATTGGCCCCAGCTTCATCTCATGGGTCAGGTTGTTGTACACCGAGCCCGTGGCGAGGGTGACGGCCAATGGCTGTATCTCGAGAGAATTCCCATTGGCGAGGGGCACAAGACAGGGATGCCCGCTCTCACCGCTACTATTTGCGTTGGTGTTGGAACCCCTGGCCACAATTCTCCGATCCACCCAGTTGCTGAGGGGCATTCAATGGGGTGATGGCTGGGAGGACAGGGTTTCCCTGTATGCAGATGACATGCTCATCTACCTCATGGACCTCAACACTGGTATTTCGGTCCTGCTGGCCCTCTGTGAGACACATGGTGCAGTGTCGGGTTACAAACTAAACTGGTCCAAGTCCGTACTGTTCATGATTCGGGGTGAACCCCCGGTACTGCCTAATGGCTGCCAGTTGGTCGTGGAAACACGTACCTTCAGATACCTGGGAATTCAAATCACAAAGGAATCTGAGACATTTTTGGAGCTGAACCTTGTGCCCCTGATGAACAGATTGAGGGCAGATGTGCGCCACTGGAAGGCCCTCCCCCTGACATTGCTGGGTAGAGCGGCACTCTTTAAAATGCTAGCACTACCTCGCTTCCTATATGTTCTGGAGAATACACCGACGGTGGTTCCGTTGTTGTTCTTCCGCCAAGTGTCGGCACAACTGACTACCTTGCTTTGGAGTGGCAGGCCGGCTAGGGTAGCACAACTGAAATTAATTAGAGATTGGTACAGCGGGGGGATAGCACTCCCGAACCTTGAATTGTATTACTGGGCAGCGCACCTTAAGGTGATCAACCAATGGATTCATGGTACCCACGATGACCCGGCCTATGTGGCGGATAGAAGGCAATTGGGCACGTCTACCCTTCTGGCCCCGCTCTACAACAAAGGTTTGGTGGGGAAGCTGGAAGGACCTACCAAGCACACAGTGACTATATGGCATAGGGCGCAGAGGCGGCTTGGTTGGGAGGGGGTGATTACTAAACTCACGCCACTATGGGACTCCAGAGCCTTCGGTAATTTGCGCAGCAGTAAGGGATTTGATCGATGGGACACCATCGGGATATCCACAGTTGGCGATCTATGGTCGAGAGGCGAAGTACTCTCCTTTGACACCCTGAGGGAGCAGTATGACCTGGGAGTGACTGAAACGTACAGATATATACAAATTAGACACGCACTCATGTCTGTGTTAGAAATAGGGGCGACGGTCCCGGAGTCGGCTCCGTTGGAAGACCGGCTGCTTACGGATTATATGGAGACTAGTGCTACATCCCTCACCTACCGTAAACTGTTGAACAACTTACCAGATCCGCTGGTGCACCTGAGAGAAAAGTGGGTGGAGGAGATTGGGGACTTGGATGAAACGGAATGGAACGCGGCATTGGCGTCACCCAGGGAGGCAGGCATCTCCACACGATTTCGACTGGTCCAATTTAAAATATTGCATAGAGTTTACTACACCCGCACAACACTACACAAAATACACAGGGCAGACCACCCATATTGCCTACGGAATTGTGGGGAGGAGGGTACGCTGTTTCATACTTTGTGGGACTGTCCCAATTTGCAAACCTACTGGAGACGCGTAGCGCGTACGATCAGCCAGACACTTACAACCTCTTTCACACCTGACCCTCGGATATGCATACTGCATATGTGGGGCCCGACAGACCTGTCACCGCATGGAAAGCGTTGGGTGGTCATTGGTATGATGCTGGCGAAGCGCGATATTGCACAGAACTGGGGAGCGCCGACTACTCCGACGTTGTCGCAGTGGTGTAGGAACATGGATATGCTTATGTTAACGGAGAGGGAGGTTTACAAACAGAGACTCAATCCGCGCAAGTGGAACAAAATATGGACGCCGTGGAACTCATATAGAGGGGATATCTGTGAGCCATTACCTGAGGATGAGAATGGAGATAGCTCTGAGGAGGAAGATGAAGTGGAGTGATATAGGGTATTCAGGGGTGGGCATTGAAGGTTTGGGGTTGCCCGGGACCTAGGTACTGAATACGTAGGCAGAAATGCTAGTGGCGTAGAATATGAATAATGTATGTGAAGGTTCTAGTCACGCTAATGCTGTGTTTGATTTAGGATACGGATCGTTTATCTTGACCCTTTCTAAGTAGTATATTCAGAGTTGGGGAGAAAATGAAAATTTGAAAAGTTGCTATATTGATTGAATGCAGCTGAATGTTGACGCTGCGATGGAAAACTGAATATTCGTTACTGCTTACTATGAGATGGCAACAATAAAAACAAATTTTCAAAAAAAAAAACATTCAATAAAAGAGGTGCCCAAAAATCTGGTTTATTTTTAATAAGATCGAAGGGCAACCCATCAGTGCCGGGGCTTTATTACCCAAACTTTGTTGGATTGCATCCTCCACTTCTATCAAAGTTATATCAATTGGGGTGGGCGCATGATATTCATATGAATCCTCATTTTCAATTAGGACCGAGTACATTTTGGAAAAATGAGGCACCCATAAGTCGCTAGATATATTGCAACTAATAGCGATCAGGGGATGTCCCAATGTTCTAAGCTTTTTAATTGCCACCCAAAGTCATTTCCATTTTTTAAAGATGCGCTACACGCTAAGCTATCCCAATGGTTCTTTAGGATTTCATCTTTCCTTCATGTAATTACTGTCGTGTAGTGGTGTCTTCAAGATTTAACAGGAGCCCAGTCGCTAGGGGTCATTGACAGTGTCTTGCTGAGCTTTCTGTTAGCTAATGAGCAGTGTCAATCAAACCATCGCGGTCCTCTTCAAGGTTTCGTAGTAGGCCTTAACAACAACCGTTTAGTACCCTCACACAGTTGGGTGAAAGCACCAATTACATCCGGGTTATGGTCTTTAATTGACAAACAAGTGTCAACAAATGGTGATTAAGCAGTTAACATATTGGCAAATAACTTGTTATTGTCAATACCCCGCCAAACAAATCTTATCTGGGGAGGGTATCAAGTTCATAGCGCCACACTCCTTATTGTTTACAAGCTTAGGAACAATTTTCAATAAAATTCAATTAGGATTGTGGTTGCCATGATGGAGTCGGCATGACCTCAGCACTTAACAAACAGTCTTCTAAAATGGAGGAAATGAAAACGTAATCAATGGTAGAGGCACAACCCCTACCTCTCTATGTCGGTTCAATACGATTATTTTATCGGAGACAGCAGCAATATCCATGGTGTTAACTAGGTTATGATTATATAGATTATCAAATAGTTCTGTCCCCATAGTACACCGAGACAAACTGGCAGTCAGGAATATTGTTAAGTTGTTACCCATTGGAATCCTGGCATTAAAATCTTCCCCCACATAAATACCAACATTAGAAAAGACCTTGAGGTTTCGTAGGGTTAGGATAAAATTAAACAAATTATTAAAATTGATATTTGGCACAGAGTAAAAATCATTATTCCCCTTGTATAGATCAGCGCTTGTATATTATCATTTCTTGTATCTAAAACATTTACGGTACCGTACCTCCCGTTAAAATGTTCACCCATATCTAAAGTCCACCAGATGGTCGCCCTACCTTGGGAACTGGCACAACAATGTTAAAACATTGGAACCCTTCTAAGTGGAGATCTTGGGTGGTCCAGGTTTCCTGCATCATTAAAATATCCTGGTTTTCAACTATTTCAATCCAGTCTGGTAAATTCATTTTGGACACCAGGTCGGTAGTTCCAATTAGTATACTCAATTTACAATTGTGTGTGTTTTAATGTGTGGTATGCAGGTGTTTCTATTTGGTCAATAGGGATCAGGTGTATTCTACTAGCATCCATCCAATGGCCACAGTGATTGTTGAGCGTGAATCACAACAGACTTGCTCTATCAGGAAACAACTGCTTGGAGACCCCCAGCACAACTCTGAAATCTAAATATGCCTGACAGGCATCTGTCACCCTGACAGCGACCGAGTACTATTTGCCTGCACTGGAATCTGCTGTGTTGGCAGCGGTGAGGTGCAAACACTCTGTCGACGCTCACGGTGAGTCAGCCTGCATGCATCTAAATATGGGGAATGAAGAACAGTCAGCTTGTCTAGTACTTAGGACAACCACCACTGGCTGAAGAGCAAACATGCACAATGTGCTCTGTGCTGTGCAAATAGCAATAAAATGTCATTATTGTCTTGGCCACTGGCTAAATACATAGAGTTATGTATCATTTAGATGATGTGTGCTGGGCCCATTTTGAGTATTTTGACAAAATATTGAATGCAAAATAATTAATATTGTTGTAAAAAATATCATTAGAAAAAAATTATTGTGTATAGAATTGTATCTTTATTTTAATGTGGTGTGTTTCATTTATTTGTGTTCCAATGTTTTTATAATATTCTTTGGTAAATAATTGTATTAATTCACGTAAATTTTAGTTTTTTGATTTTTTTAGAAATGTGTTTAATGTTTATGTTATTATGTTATAGGAGCAGGATGTTGAGCTTTTAGGGGATACAAGTGGGGAGATTTTTAAAATGTGAAAAATGTATTTGATTTTTAAAATGTTTTGTTTTAAATTTAGAAAATGATGTTTTTTATTAATTGACATAAATAAATTATACAACAAAATGTTTTATCGAAATCTTAATTTTATAAAACATTCAGAAAATAATTTAAACTATGTATGCATTTTGTAAGTTTGTAATTAAGTAAATTAAATATGTTTTGGTTTGGGAAATGATAATTTTTTGAGTTTATTATTAATGAGTTGTGTATACCTAATATTATTTTTGGAGTGTTACAATTATAAAACATTGATAAATAATATTTTATTTGTTTAATTTTGTATGAAACTATAGTACATTTATAAGAAAGCTAAAGCATTAAGCATTTAAAAAATTTATATTTATAGTTATATTTTATATGACAATTTAATTATCTTTATTCATTAAAAATTAAATGTATATTTGTGTGTTTTTAATTTAACTTTTATAAGAAATGTATTAGTAATTTAGAATACATTGAAAATAATTGTGAAATTACAATATATATTTTTCATTTTATGTAAATATGTAGGTAAATGTTTACAAATGCTTTATTTAAAATACAAATTGATACAATTTTATTTTGAAAAATGAAGTACATTATTTACGTTTTGTTTTTGTTTCGAAAATGTGGATTATTTTAGTAAGTTGTGGAGAAGAATTTTTTTATTTTAAATGTAACTATTATAATAAATTGATTACTATTATATATTAGTTTACATTTGTATGAAATATAATACATTTGTAAGTAAGCTATTTATGAAAATGTATATTTATAGTTATGTTTATATGAATTATAATTTACAAATAAACAGCTGTTTTGTTATTTAGAAAAAATCATTATGTATTTATTTGCCATAAAATCAGTAATTAAGAGTTTCTTATTTATATATCTTGTTTTTTACCGAATATATTTAATAACTATTTATATTTTGATGTATAAGGTTAAAATATCTTATAATTTTATTCTTTTGTTTGTGTATATATTTATTAAGAAATAATATGCATAATTTATAGCATTCAAAAAGATAACAAAAATTAATAGGTCAATATTTAGGGGGTCATTAGGATGACGGGCGGACTTAGTCCGCCCGCCATCCTCTCGGGAATCGGGGCCGCCCAGCATAAGGGCGGGGGTCCCGTGGGTGGTATTAGGATGCGGCCGTCACAGTGGCGCCCGCATCCTGCATTTATAACATTGTGGCGGTCGGTGCTCTCTGCACCGCCTGCCACAATGCCATAAATGCATGTATGCATTTGCATACACAATGCGGCAGGCACCGCGTGGTGCCTACCGCATTGTATATGCGACTGCAAGGGGGTAAAACAGGTACCCCCCCGTGTGCACCCCCACCCCTCCTTCACTTTGGGGGGCCGCAGGGGGCCCCCAAAGTGAAGACCGCACGCCTTTCCGTGGCGGAAAGGCATAGAAAAATGCCCATCATAATATGGCTGGCGGTGTCTCATAGACACCGCCACCATATTATTCCTTTTCCGCCCAGCCGCACGGCGAACGAGGAAGGAAAAGCGGCGGACGGTCTTTCCGTCCGCCGAGGTCCCCCCGCCATACTAATATGGCGGGGGGAAAACGAGTGTAGATATCGGGCGGATTGCCCCTGCCAGGCTGGCGGTGGCTACCGCCAGCCTGGCGGGGGCAATTTGCCCGACATCATAATGGGCCCCTTAATATCAAATATATTGTAATGTTTGAATTGGCAACAACATTCTATGTGTAGATTTTTATTTATTTTAAAAAGTAGAAAAATATAAGTTTGACTATCAAGTATGAATTTTGAGTCTGTTTTGTTAGTGTTCACCACCTTCTACATTTCTTGGGCCGATTCCGATGTCAGAGAGACTCAGGTCCGTCCGACATTGGTCAGGAGCTGTAACCGACCGACCTGCTGTGGTCAGTTACGCCCTGCTAGTACGATGCGACCGTACCCTGTTTGGTCGCATTCGTATGGTTCACAATGCAAGCATGCATTCCGACCGGAAAGCATGCTTGCAATGTGAAATGCAGGGATGCAGTTCATCCCTGCTACCTGCGGCCAGCACCCCAAGGAGCCTGCCACCGGGTGCAGGGATCAGCGGAGGGGCACCATAGGTGCCTCCAGGCCGACATTTGGCAACCTCACACCCATGGGGGACCTGCTGGGGGCACCCAGAGACAGTTTCCGACCACCTTTTCGTGCCGGACACACCAGCACGCAAGGCAGTGAAAAACTGCCATTGTACTCCCTCGGTCATAAAGAGGCTACCGAGGGAGTACTGGAGAATTTCTGGATGGCAGACAGGCTCTCCGAACCCGTCGTAGGCCATCCGGAAATCCGAGTCGGATTCCTTTCCGACCGAGCCCATTGGAATGGCTCGGTCGGAAGGAATCTGTCCGACACATCCTTATTTGGTCGGAAGGGCTCCAAACATGGTTTGGTGCCCTTCTGACCCGTATCGGAATCGGCCCCATAGTGTTGATTGATGTGCTTATTGTTAATTTAACCCTTTTAGTGTCCAACACCTTACCCAAACAAGCATTTGCAATGCAATAGGTCTCGCATTAGGAAAGTTTGAGCTATTGGTATTGTAAACGACACATTTTTTATTAATGTTTTATTTTTGAAAATACCGAAATTAATAGCGTTGTCATTTACAATGCCAATAGTTATAACTTTTGCAAATGTGACACCTATAGCATTTGTAATGCAATATGTGTTGTATTTACATGACTTACATGTATTGATATTACAAACAACAATGTTTTTTTTTTTTTTCAATAATTAATACTTAAATGAAAGTTATTATAATTTATAATGGCACTAGCTTAAAGTTTTGTAAATAACTTTTGTGAAGATTATGTTCAGTGTATTTTATTGTGACGAAAATCCAAGAACGGAAGTGAAATATTAACATATTTTTGTTACATTTGCAATAAAGCTTGAAACATTGAGAGAACATGTGTGAACCTGGTGTTGTTGAATGGTTGCACAGATTGATGCAGTGGTGGCGCTGAGTGATGTTGTGATGGCGAACGAGTGATGCTGTGGTCTTCAGTGATGCTGTGGGTGTCATCACTGGCCTGTAATTATGCACTGTCATTGCTAGCCTATATGCACTGTCATCGCTAGCCTGTAGATATGCATTGTCATCGCTAGCCCATAAATATGCATTGTCATCACTAGCCTGTAGATGTGTACTGTCATCGCTAGCCTGATGATATGCATTGTCATCACTAGCCTGTAGATATGCATTATCATCGCTAGCCTGTAGATATGCACTGTCATCGCTAGCCTGTAGATATGCACTGTCATCGCTAGCCTGTAGATATGCATTGGCTTCACTAGCCTGTAGATATGCACTGTCATCGCTAGCCTGTAGATATGCGCTGTCATCGCTAGCCTGTAGATATGCTCTGTCATCGCTAGCCTGTAGATATGCACTGTCATCGCTAGCCTGTAGATATGCACTGTCATCGCTAGCCTGTAGATTTGCATTGTCATCGCTAGCCTGTAGAGGAGTACTGTCATCGCTAGCCTGTAGATATGCACTGTCATCGCTAGCCTGTAGATATGCGCTGTCATTGCTATCCTGTAGATATGCGCTGTCATCGCTAGCCTGTAGATATGCATTATCATCGCTAGCCTGTAGATATGCACTGTCATCGCTAGCCTGTAGATATGCACTGTCATCGCTAGCCTGTAGATATGCTCTGTCATCGCTAGCCTGTAGATATGCACTGTCATCGCTAGCCTGTAGATATGCATTGGCTTCACTCGCCTGTAGATATGCACTGTCATCGCTAGCCTGTAGATATGCATTGGCTTCACTAGCCTGTAGATATGCGCTGTCATTGCTATCCTGTAGATATGCGCTGTCATCGCTAGCCTGTAGATATGCATTATCATCGCTAGCCTGTAGATATGCACTGTCATCGCTAGCCTAGATATGCACTGTCATCGCTAGCCTGTAGATATGCACTGTCATCGCTAGCCTGTAGATATGCACTGTCATCGCTAGCCTGTAGATATGCTCTGTCATCGCTAGCCTGTAGATATGCACTGTCATCGCTAGCCTGTAGATATGCATTGGCTTCACTAGCCTGTAGATATGCACTGTCATCGCTAGCCTGTAGATATGCTCTGTCATCGCTAGCCTGTAGATATGCACTGTCATCGCTAGCCTGAAGATATGCATTGGCTTCACAAGCCTGTAGATATGCACTGTCATCGCTAGCCTGTAGATATGCACTGTTATCGCTAGCCTGTAGATATACACTGTGATCGGTAGCCTGTAGATATGAAGTGTCATCACTGGCCTATAAATATGCACTATCATTGCTAGCCTATATGCACTGTCATCGCTAGCCTGTAGATATGCATTGTCATCGCTAGCCCCTAAATATGCATTGTCATCACTAGCCTGTAGATGTGTACTGTCATCGCTAGTCTGATGATATGCATTATCATCGCTAGCCTGTAGATATGCACTGTCATCGCTAGCCTGTAGATATGCACTGTCATCGCTAGCCTGTAGATATGCATTGGCTTCACTAGCTTGTAAATATGCACTGTCATCGCTAGCCTGTAGATATGCGCTGTCATCGCTAGCCTGTAGATATGCACTGTCATCGCTAGCCTGTAGATATGCATTGGCTTCACTAGCCTGTAGAAATGCACTGTCATCGCTAGCCTGTAGATATGCATTGGCTTCACTAGCCTGTAGATATGCGCTGTCATTGCTATCCTGTAGATATGCGCTGTCATCGCTAGCCTGTAGATATGCATTATCATCGCTAGCCTGTAGATATGCACTGTCATCGCTAGCCTGTAGATATGCACTGTCATCGCTAGCCTGTAGATATGCATTGGCTTCACTAGCCTGTAGATATGCACTGTCATCGCTAGCCTGTAGATATGCTCTGTCATCGCTAGCCTGTAGATATGCACTGTCATCGCTAGCCTGTAGATATGCATTGCCTTCACAAGCCTGTAGATATGCACTGTCATCGCTAGCCTGTAGATATGCTCTGTCATCGCTAGCCTGTAGATATGCATTGTCATCGCTAGCCTGTAGAGGAGTACTGTCATCGCTAGCCTGTAGATATGCACTGTCATCGCTAGCCTGTAGATATGCATTGTCATCGCTAGCCTGTAGAGGAGTACTGTCTTCGCTAGCCTGTAGATATGCACTGTCATCGCTAGCCTGTAGATATGCGCTGTCATTGCTATCCTGTAGATATGCGCTGTCATCGCTAGCCTGAAGATATGCATTATCATCGCTAGCCTGTAGATATGCACTGTCATCGCTAGCCTGTAGATATGCTCTGTCATCGCTAGCCTGTAGATATGCACTGTCATCGCTAGCCTGTAGATATGCATTGGCTTCACTAGCCTGTAGATATGCACTGTCATTGCTATCCTGTAGATATGCGCTGTCATCGCTAGTCTGTAGATATGCTCTGTCATCGCTAGCCTGTAGATATGCTCTGTCATCGCTAGCCTGTAGATATGCACTGTCATCGCTAGCCTGTAGATATGCATTGGCTTCACTAGCCTGTAGATATGCACTGTCATCGCTAGCCTGTAGATATGCACTGTCATCGCTAGCCTGTAGATATGCGCTGTCATTGCTATCCTGTAGATATGCGCTGTCATCGCTAGCCTGTAGATATGCATTATCATCGCTAGCCTGTAGATATGCACTTTCATCGCTAGCCTGTAGATATGCACTGTTATCGCTAGCCTGTAGATATGCTCTGTCATTGCTACCCTGTAGATATGCACTGTCATCGCTAGCCTGTAGATATGCATTGGCTTCACTAGCCTGTAGATATGCGCTGTCATCGCTAGCCTGTAGATATGCATTGGCTTCACTAGCCTGTAGATATGCGCTGTCATTGCTATCCTGTAGATATGCGCTGTCATCGCTAGCCTGTAGATATGCATTATCATCGCTAGCCTGTAGATATGCACTGTCATCGCTAGCCTGTAGATATGCACTGTCATCGCTAGCCTGTAGATATGCTCTGTCATCGCTAGCCTGTAGATATGCACTGTCATCGCTAGCCTGTAGATATGCATTGGCTTCACTAGCCTGTAGATATGCACTGTCATCGCTAGCCTGTAGATATGCTCTGTCATTGCTAGCCTGTAGATATGCACTGTCATCGCTAGCCTGTAGATAAGCATTGGCTTCACAAGCCTGTAGATATGCACTGTCATCGCTAGCCTGTAGATATGCTCTGTCATCGCTAGCCTGTAGATATGCATTGTCATCGCTAGCCTGTAGAGGAGTACTGTCATCGCTAGCCTGTAGATATGCACTGTCATCGCTAGCCTGTAGATATGCATTGTCATCGCTAGCCTGTAGAGGAGTACTGTCATCGCTAGCCTGTAGATATGCTCTGTCTTTGCTAGCCTGTAGATATGCATTGTCATCGCTAGCCTATAGAGGAGTACTGTCATCGCTAGCCTGTAGATATGCATTGTCATCGCTAGCCTATAGAGGAGTACTGTCATCGCTAGCTTGTAGATATGCACTGTCTTTGCTAGCCTGTAGATATGCATTGTCATCGCTAGCCTATAGAGGAGTACTGTCATCGCTAGCCTGTAGATATGCATTGTCATCGCTAGCCTATAGAGGAGTACTGTCCATCGCTAGCTTGTAGATATGCACTATCATCGCTAGCCTGTAGATTTGCATTGTCATCGCTAGCCTATAGAGGAGTACTGTCATCGCTAGCCTGTAGATATGCATTGTCATCGCTAGCCTATAGAGGAGTACTGTCATCGCTAGCCTGTAGATATGCATTGTCATCGCTAGCCTATAGAGGAGTACTGTCATCGCTAGCTTGTAGATATGCACTGTCATCGCCTATCACATATCACATAGCAAGCAGGAATGTGTGTGCGTGTGTATGTGTGTATGTGTTCTAATGTTTAAAAAAAAAAATTGGGATTGACTTTCTGTGCACATAATGCTGTCTTGAGATGCTTGGAGCAGCACAAAGACAGTAGAAGATTTTATTCACCTGGACTTCAGTTAATGTGCTACACTAGGGTCAGATTCCCACTCACTATTCCTACTCTAACACTAGACTGTCAACTTCCCAAGCTCCTCTCACATATTGTATAGCATTTGACTAACCTCAGCATGACAAACGCTCATCATTACTTGCTTGAGGAAATTCGTCTACTTTGAGAAGCTGTTTACTTCACACTGCGCTCACATACATCCTTTCTCCCAGATGTTACACGGTGCCTGAACTCACCACATCTTCTATTACTCTCACATTAGACTCTGGTGCATTCCACTTCAAGCTCTTCATATAGGCATCAATCTTGTAAAATGCTTTTCTCAACAACTACCCCGGACAAGGGGGATACAAAGTAGGTTTCTCTCTAAACCACTGTAGAGATCACCACAATGCTATTTCGTCTACTACATCTACCGCAGCTGGCACCAGGCAAATCACTCTACTCATTTTGGCTATGGCATTGGAGAAATACCATGGATACAAAGGTATCTCCAAGTGTGCTATAAAGATTGCTCAGCTCCAATGATGTTCTGCTAGTGTACCTACATCTCCGCTTTGACCGGACATTGCAGCCTAACCTTCTAACCGAATTTACAGTTCCTTGGTGCTGATGATTAAACTTAATCTCAGCTCTTTATTCACCTGTGAAACGATTAATGAATGACCAGTATTGGAAAGAATGTTTAATTATTCATATTGGGGCAAGGACGGCTTTCCAGGTTCTAAACGCTTTTCTATGAAGGGTTCTACCTTAAGTGGTAATGTGAATGGAAAGACCAGAAATAAACAAGCCGTGAGCGTGCACGTCCCGAAACCGGAAGTTCGGGAGCGTCACGGCTGTCGCGCGGTGGCTGCCGAAGTCATGAGGGGCGACTGAGGAGGTCGATGGGTGAGTGGGGCTTAGTTGGGGGCGGGTGTGTGTATGTGCGTGTCTGTGTGTGTGTTCAGGGGGGGCTGCGTGCGTGAATGAGAGAGGCGCTGTGTGCATGTGGGACAGACAGGAGATGTGCACGGCGCCGGGAGGCTGGGCATGCGCGTCCACAATGTTAAATCTGCGTGCCAATCCCGGTTAGGTAAGAGAGGGGAGGGGAGAGGGGGTTGCCTGGGGTTGCCTGTATGTGTCTGCCTGCGTCTGGGTGCCTGCGTGTGTGTGTGTGTGTGTGTAAGTAAGTGCGTGTGCGCACGTGTGTGTGTGTCTGTGTGCATGCATGCGCGTTAGGCTGACTTGCTGGGAGTATGGGAGGGAAGTGCACGGCGCGGGACGGAACGTGCACGTTCGCGCACCCAAATCCGGCCGCTTTCAAGCTCGTAACACCCTCTTGTCCTTCCTCCCCCCGAGACAGACAACATTAGGTCTCCAGCTGGACACCTGCATCCTTCGGATGCAGTTTACCAGCTCGACCTAAAAAGTTTAGAGTACAGGGGGAGTTGTAAATGCTTAAGTTTTCAACACCTTGCCAAATATGGTTTAGATTGGAGTGGGGATAATAAATGTAACTTCTGTAGCGTCCAACACCTTGCACCAAATGGTTTAGTTTGGATTGGGAATAGTAAGGGCCTTATTACAAGTTTGGCAGTCATCATCTGGGACCGCCACTGTTGCAGTCCCAGGAAGATCCTCAGGCCTGTGGTACACTCGCCCGCTGGATTACGAGTTTAAGTGGTGCTGCAGCAGTGTCACGGTGACGGGCATGTTAGACTCATAGGAGAGCCTATACAGCATACTGCCACTGTGAGGGAGCCTACTATATATACATGCACTGTGTGGCATGTCCCATAAGTAGATTAATATGCTCGGTGGTGCCAGAATCGGCACCACCGCAAAAACAACAGTTGATGGACAGAATGAAGAACAATGTCATACATTCACCCCAGTACAGAGATCTTGGCCTAAATCCATCGTTTTTTTGCTCACCGTGCCATTCCAGTTTGAACCCAGCCATATGCAAATCAATCTTGACCCTGTGCCCCATGCCAACAGTCCAGCCCGAACAGCCATGCCAGGTCCTCCCTGGCCTGGAAACAAGCATCCTAGGACCGGTTTCGGGCTTTTAGCCCTCATCAGCCAGGATAGCTTGATTCCAGTGGCATGGAGAGCACGGGACTCACGTCTGAGCATACCTGTCTCACTCGGGGTGACAAATGCAAAAAAAAACGTTGATGGACAGAATTCACCACCAGCATAATCAGTACTTTTTCCGCACTGCCACTGCCATGAGATCCTGGAAAAATTACCTAACTTTTTTAGACATATAAAATTATAGCATATTTATGATAGATGTATTTAATTTATACATGTACTTTTGTTATATATTATTGCAACAATTTGTTTACACGCGTTACATTTTTTAACACCTTGCCTGCTTCGAACGTTCCGCACAGGTGCGGAACGTTCTATTGAGCGGGCGTGGCCGCGACGTTCAGTGGACGTTCGCAGCACTACCGAGGTAGTGCACCCGACGTCCGCTGAACGTTCGCAGCACTTAAGGGGTTAAAACATTAGACATTTGGTTTTTTTAACATTTTTTAGTCATTTTTACATTCAATTCCCAATGTTTTCTATGGGGAGCTAGTGATTCCTTAAGTTTTATTTAGCAGCCATTTTTTTCAGGCTAACTTACATTTTTTAGTTTATTTGTCTTATTTTTAGTTCATTTTCCTGGAATTAAGTCGAAGGAATGTGCTGCTTTTTGCCAGAACAGGTAAGACCTTTTTTATATATATTATATTATGTGCATAGTGTTGATTAAGTATAAGTATTACTTGGTTGAAAAATACACAAGTAATGGAGCACAAGAGAAAAACAACGCCCATTAGGTTTGTTTAGAAAGCCCTCACTCACTGACCTGGTCTGTGACATGCTTCATCATCGGGCCCCACTGGGTGTGACCGAATGTCACCCCAGTGTGCTACAACGCCAGATTTACTGCGGAGCGGGTAATTTGAAGATGTCAAGGCTAAGTGAAAGATTGTGTGAAAAGAGTGATACAGTGAATTAAAAATGCCTTGAATGTATCAAAAATTGATTTAATGACTGATCAACAAGGACATATTAAAAATGTGTTGGTAAACATGGCCAACTAAATTGAATGGTCTGTTTCCAATATCATTACGTGACGGTCAACATGTTTCTGCCAATACTAGTGTAATTAACCTGGCATTCGTCAGGACCTATGGTGAAAAAACCCCGGCGGTATGAGCACGCTAAGGCCCACCTTACCAAGGGACGTGAAAGTTAAAAACAACGTCTGTGAAAGTGCAATGAGGAGGGGACCACACCGAACAAAAAACGGGAGGCACACACCCCACCAGTCTCTGGGTTAGAGACTTCAAAAATTAGGTGCACCTGTGGAGGCAAATGACACAGACGAACATAGAGAGACAAACAAACAATTAGTTCTTGAACTCGAGTTATTCTTTGTAAATACTGTAACTTGTGCTCGTGTGGAATGGCAAGTGCACAATACCGAATTAGTTGTAAAGTTAAGTGGCACCGCCTGAGGGTGTGAATTGAACAGCAATGCAGAATAGCAGTTCACTGTGCTGCCGATCGATAACGGAGTGTCTATGTCATTGGACATGAAATTCTTTTGTTTTGGGTCCACCGGTGCGCGTGTATGCTTCCATTTAGTTGGCCATGTTTACCAACACATTTTTAATATGTCCTTGTTGATCAGTCATTAAATCAATTTTTGATACATTCAAGGCAATTTTAATTCACTGTATCACTCTTTTCACACAATCTTTCACTTAGCCTTCACATCTTCACATTACCCGCTCCGCAGTAAATCTGGCGTTGTAGCACACTGGGGTGACATTCGGTCACACCCAGTGGGGCACGATGATGAAGCATGTCACCGACCAGGTCAGTGAGTGAGGGCTTTCTAAACAAACCTAATGGGCGTTTTTTTCTCTTGTGCTCCATTACTTGTGTATTCTTCAACCAAGTAACACTCTTTTGTTGTTATTTTTCTAGTTATAGTGGGGACTAAGAGTGTTACTCCTTCCCTACCTCTCTTTTTGTTGATTTGTGATTAAGTATAAGTGTCATGTATATGATAAGTTTGAAGTTACTGTTTTTAGTGGATGAGTATTGTGTTTTATTTTTCGGGTTTTCAATTACCAAGGTGGCCTTAAATTACACTTTATGTGTGTTGTAATTATTTCTTTAAATCAATTTTATTTATGATTTTAGGCTTGTGCTTGTGAACTTTTTTTATATAATTCATTTATTTACGGACTGATTGCAAGTTTGGCGGTCCTCCTGCCGGATCGCTGTTCCGGTGCTTTAGAGAACACTGCCAATCCGGTGCCATCATAATCACTGCATTACGAGTTAACTGCCAAGCAAGCTGTGTGCCGGGGTTGTACTTGAGGCGGCAGCATGCTTTGGCTCACAGAGTGACTCTAATGGCAATGCCACAGCGCTCTAGCGCCTACACTGATTTGCTTTCACTTTTGCCAGCACCATGTTGTGCATGGCACACAATGTGCGCATGACAGTGCAGGCATGGAGGGTACAACATGTGCCCCCAACGCTTAGAAATGCAGGACCCAAGCGATTTCAATGAGAACATTGATTTTTCATGTTTCTTATGACAAAGGATTGAATATGATTCTGTGGTACTGTATTCTCGCCAAAAGTGTGAAGTTCCTGAAATATCAGTGAGCACCTAAAAAGCACCAAGTTTTTGATCAGATTCATTTATTTTACTTTTTGTTTTTATGCGTTTTCATTTTTTTATTTTCGCAAACTTTATGTGGTTCACCACTATTGACTTACTCGGGAGGTAGTTGACTGGTTGGGGATTGGTGTCACTACAACGCGGTTTTTTACAACGCATTCCGTTACATCGGAATTTTTACAACGCAGGATCCATTACATCGGATGCCATTACAACGCATGGCATTACATAGCAGATGCTATTACAACGCATGGCATTACATCGTAAGTATAGGTAAGTATACCTTTTAAAAAAAAATGTAATTAAGTTAATTTAATTAATTTAATTTAATTAATTTAATTAAAATACATTTTAAAATAGTAATTAATTTAATTTAATAAATTTAAATCTATTTATTTAATTTAATTTTAATAAAAATTGTAATTAATTTTAATTAATTAATATAATGAAATTAATTTAATTTAAATATTTTTAAAATTGTAATTAAATTAAATTAATTAAAATAATTTATTTAATTTAATTAATTTAATTAAAAAATGTAATTAATATAATATAATTAATTTAATGTAATAAATATATTTTAATTAATTTATAAATGGTAAATATAATTTAATTAGCCCTAAGCACAAACCCAACCCTGAACCCTAAAACACCCCTGTACCCCAAAACCCAAACCCAACCCTAAAACCTAAAAACACCCCTGTACCCCAAAACCCAAACCCTGCCCTGAAACCTAAAAACACCCCTGTACCCCAAAACCCAAACCCTACCCTGAAACCAAAAAACACCCCTGTACCCCAAAACCCAAACCCTACCCTGAAACCTAAAAACACCCCTGTACCCCAAAACCCAAACCCTACCCTGAAACCTAAAAACACCCCTGTACCCCAAAACCCAAACCCTACCCTGAAACCTAAAAACACCCCTGTACCCCAAAACCCAAACCCTACCCTGAAACCTAAAAACACCCCTGTACCGCAAAACCCAAACCCTGCCCTGAAACCTAAAAACACCCCTGTACCCCAAAACCCAAACCCTGCCCTGAAACTTAAAAACACCCCTGTACCCCAAAACCCAAACCCTGCCCTGAAACCTAAAAACACCCCTGTACCCCAAAACCCAAACCCTACCCTGAAACCTAAAAACACCCCTGTACCCCAAAACCCAAACCCTACCCTGAAACCTAAAAACACCCCTGTACCCCAAAACCCAAACCCTACCCTGAAACCTAAAAACACCCCCACCTGTACTTATTTTAAAAATTCCTTTAATTAATATAATAAATAATAAATTAATAATATTAAAAAACATAAATAAATATATTTAATTATAATTAATATTAATAAAATTAAAAAAAATTAAATACTTACCTATACTTACGATGTAATGCCATGCGTTGTAATAGCATCTGCTATGCAATGCCATGCGTTGTAATGGCATCCGATGTAATGGATCCTGCGTTGTAAAAGTTCCGTTGTAAAAGACTCCCGTTGTAAAAGTTGCGATGTAACGGTGCATCACCACTGGTTGTTGATGGCGTCCACGGAGGTACGCGAGTGGTCCATCGCTTGTGTTCATTGTGGTTCGGAGACTGTTCAGTAATGGCGCCTATGAAGGGAGGCGTGTCGGGAATCGGCAGCGTTTATTAGGAAGAGAAGAGAGCTTCTGGTTTGAAAGCATTTTCAGCGCCGGTGTACGCTGATGAATCGATGGTGTTTGTCGACAGGAGTTATGATAAGCATTGACAGGTACGTGCAGGCAGTGTATGGGGCATAGTCATTAGAAGTGTTCGCGTCGTGGAGGTTGCAATGAACAAATTTGGTTTACTTTTTTTGTTTCAGACGGATACGAGAGGTGGTCATTTATTTTTGGATACGCAGTGGTTTCTAATATTGTTGAGGTAAGCTCATACTAGACTAGCTTTGGAGAGAAATATTGTTTTGCTGCGGTTATGTTCACTAAGGATGTTCGATATTTTTAGATTTTTTCCAGATATATAGCATCACTCTGCAATAGAAGCAGGGTGAGTACAGAACCTTTGGGGAGCATGTTCGTCACCATATAGTGGAAGGATTAAGAATTTTTTCACATTCTTTGATTATTTTTCACATTCTTGGAGTTTTTATGTTGATATGTGCGAGACAAGGTGCCTTTATATAAATTGTTACATGTGTAAAAGAAGTGGTCCATGTCTGTTTTTGATGTTTCTATAAAACTGATGTTTCTATAAAACAGCTGTTATAATTTAAATCAAAAGGTTAAAACGGTTCTTATTTGTTTAGATTTCAGGCCCCCAAAGAAGGGTCCGTTCGGCCTGAAATGCATTGGGCATTTTTTGGAAATGAAAAACGTTCATCTTATAAATGTTATCTTTTTGTCAAGAACATTGTACATTTTTGATTTTTGTGACAAAATGTGTATTCGAAAATTGACACATAAAGCTGATGTTAAAGCTTGTTTAAGTTTGGTGTTTACCTTTGAAGGATTAACAAGTCTATGTTAGAAACGATAATGTTTGGAAAGATCTGAGAATCTTTACTTTTGAAAATGATAAAAATTGGAAAGTGTTTTAGCAACAGTGCACAGGGGTGAGTATGATTTCACTCTAGGTAGGAAATTTCAAAGGCAGGCACGGTTTAGGGCAAACGTGCTACTACTGTAGCACGCTTGGATTTCTTTTTTTTTTATTCCGTAAAAAGATTCTTTGAGATAGAAGTGCTTCTCCACACAATTAATCCCCCAGCCACATTGCCTAATGAGCAAAGTCACTCGGGTGACCCTGTTTGGGGTCCCTCCCCTGGCTTTCCACTGACCTTTTCATGGTGGAATCCTCACCATGAAAAGGTCGGTGGGAATCCAGCTCATAATTGGTCCAGCTCATGTGCAGGTGGTCTGTAGCCTACACCTGCTTGCATCTGGGAGTTACCAGGGGGTTATTGCTGTGGTATGTGAGGTGTCTCAGAGCTGCCTGTCCCGTTTCTTCAGGAAGTTCCTAGAGGCCATGATGCAGAGGATGAATCATTACATCTGCTTCCCTGACACACATGCGGAACTGCTGAAGACCAAGACTGACTTTTAGCAAATTGCACATTTCCCACACGTCATCGGCTGTATTGATGGCACCTACATCCCTATATGCCCACCTGCTGCCACAGAGTACATTTACAGAAACAGGAAGTCAACCCACTCTATCAATGTACAAGTAATCTGTGATGCCAACAACTTAATCACAGACATTGTGGCCAAGTTCCTAGGAAGTACCCACGACTCCTACATCTTTCAGAACAGTGGGATCTACACACGCCTGACAGCAGAGGAATTTGGCGAAGGTTATGTGCTAGGTAAAACACTGTAACACACTCTGATAGATGTAGCAGATGTATGTGTATGTGTGCATGTGAGTAATGGTTTTCTCATTTACATATAGGGGATAGTGCATATGCCGTCCGCTCATTCATCCTGACACCCTACCTCAACCCTTCAACCCGCAGACAGAGACGATACAACGTGGCACACAAATCCACTAGGAACGTTGTGGAGCGCACCTTTGGCCTGTTAAAAAGCAGGTTCCGCTGCCTCCACAAAAGTGGAGGGGCACGGCAGTACTCACCAATAATCTTCTGTAAGATAATTGCAACTTGTGCAATGTTACACAACCTTCCTACAAAGAAGGGCACAGAGGTGGAATTGAGCGACTATGAGGAGCACGATGATGAACATGCACTGCCTGAACCAAACACAGCAGGAGTTGCACCACCAACTGATGGCAGACAGAGACGGGCAGAAATCACACAGAACTTTTTTGGAGTAAGGAAAGACACACAGACAGGTGGAGTATGCACCCAACGTAGTTTAATATTTGGCACTACGCAGGTACTCAAATGCACAAATGCGCAGCACAAATGTCATCCATTCAATAATGGTAGTCCTGTCTCAGTTCCCCATTTAAGTTCATGGAGTGTGGGCTGTATTACTCATTTCCGGGCACGCCTGCCAGTGCCAGATGAAAGTGGCTGGATGCCCTCACTGGGTGTTTGTGGTATTGGCTCACCATGGCGCCTGCTGCTCCTCCGTGTCTCAACTACAGGGGGGCTTGTCATGCTGCTCCTACTGGTGCTTTTCTCACTTTCCGGTACATCCAGAGCAGCAGTTTGGGCTGTCTGTGCATTAAGCAGCACCTCTAAAGCACTGGTCACCCTTGCAAGGCCCCTAGACACCTCATTGGTGCTGTGTGTTAGCCCCTCCTGCATGTTGATGCATCGTCTGCATAGAAGGGAAGTGGCTGTGGCCAGGAGGTTCATAGCCTTAGTTTGTTGCTGCGCATGTTGTCTGTCCTTGCGCCTTGCTAACCTGTCCTGGTCCAGTTTACTGCACAGGAGCTGCACTGATTGTGCCATGTCCCGCACACCTGTGGCCATCTCCCGCATCCCTGCAGCCATCTCCCTCATACCTGATTCCATGTCTTTATTCTCATCGACCAGTGCACTGATGCCATTCCCTATGTTTTCCATATGTGTATTCAGGGTCCTCATCTGGCGTTGCACAGACTGGATGGCCTTCACCTGCATTCTTTGGATCTTGACCATGCTACCCTCCAGCCCACGGAAGACACTGGGACCCTCCACATGTTGTGCAGCACTGCTATCTCTGGGCCTGCGGCGTCTGATACCTATACGGGCAACCTCTGCACTGGACTGTTGTGTGGCAGTGCTTCCTTCCCCAGCCAAGGTTTGAGTGTCATCCCCCTCCATTTCACCTGCTGAAGTTTCCATTTCTACCAGTGGAGCAACTGCATGCCTCCTGCTCTTTAGAGGTGCAGGTGTTGTTTGCGGCAGTGACGCAGGCAGTTCAGGTGAGGACAGTAGCAGAGGGGATCCTGCACGTTCTGTGGATGCCTGCAGATGTGGAGACATTTCAAGGTCTTGGGATGGTGGCAGTGGTGTTTGTGCACCAGTATCCTCTGTGACATTCTCTGCACTTGTGACTGCCTCCTGGCTGTCATCCCTCTGTGGTGCTGTGCCTTCCTTCTCCCTGGTACGCCTGCGAGATGTCTCGCCTGTGGACATAAAAGCGTACATTAGCTCTGTGCTCCTGTCTCACTGCTTCTACAATTACATTTTTTTCACTCAAACACTGTACATTTTGCCTCAGCCTCATTATGACTGATATGTTTAGCCTAACGTCTTCATTGCTGTGCTGTATGACATGGTAGGTCTTTCAAATACTACATGTCCCATGATGCATTGCTCCTGTATAATACTACCTCTACTGCAGTGGGGTAAACTTTGCCACATAGGGAAAAGGGAAGGTGATGGGGTGGGGGTGATTGCTGTGCATGCGTCTTACCTTTTCTGGCGGCAGCTCTGGCTGAGCTGTCTGCATCTCCCAGTCCACAGACGCTCTCTGGTTCAATGGTGGACCCCACCAACTCCTCCAGCTCAGTCAGGGGAGGTGCACGGTTCTTCCCTCCTCCAGTTTTGTTTGCCTCTTTGTGATGCTCTGCAATTTTCTTCTCGGTCATGCTCCTGAGGTCATACCACCTCTTTTTTAGGTCATCTATGTCCCTTAGAGTCACTCCTACAGCATTCACCTTTGTCTGTATCTCCAGCCAAATCTTTCTTTTGCCAGATTCAGCCACAGTCAGGGACTGCTTTCCAAGCAATTTCTGGTGTTCTTTAACCACCTCCTCCACGAGGACCTGCAGCTCTATGGTGCTAAATTTAATTTTTGTCTTCCTCTCTGGATGTTCCTTTTCACTGCTGCTTGCCATTTTCAAACTTTAAAAGCACAAAAAAAGTTTTCCTGTGGCTCAGTGACTCGGCTCTGCTTTCTCTGCCTCTCCAGAAACTTCTAGTTACTTCCAGCTGCCTGGATTTAGCCACTTCCTGGTTGGGAGGGAGTGGGTGGTAGCACCTGATTGGCAGACTCCTGGGTTTCACTTTCTTCCCTTTCCGATTCGGTATTTACCGAATCGGTATTTACCGATTCGGTATTTACCGATTCGGTATTTCCCATTCATACCTATGGGCCAAAAGCCCATAGGAATGAATGGGAAATACCGAATCGGTAAATACCGAATCGGTAAATACCGATTCAGTGAATTCCGAATGACAGATACCGAATTTTACCGAATCGGTAAAAATTACCGATTTTTTACCTACATCCCAAATACCGATCCTAAAATACCGAATCGGTAAAATTCGTTTTTTTAGAATTAAGTCCTTTATTATGATGACAGGCGGAAAGCCATCCAACAGCTCATTAGAGGCTTACCGCCCGATATCATAGGTTTCCA
Source organism: Lissotriton helveticus (assembly GCF_964261635.1). Taxonomy (NCBI): domain Eukaryota; kingdom Metazoa; phylum Chordata; class Amphibia; order Caudata; family Salamandridae; genus Lissotriton; species Lissotriton helveticus. The sequence goes on along the minus strand of NC_136068.1, from coordinate 367,335,894 downwards.
TCCTACCGCCGTATTATGATACTGGCGGTCGAACGGAAACCAGCGGGGATTTAGGCTCCACTTCCGATGGGCTCACGGAGCCTGTCGGGGTGGCGGGCAGAATTGTAATCCCAAAATGGCAGCAGAGCCATACTCGAATCCGCCGGCATGATTACAATGTATCTTTCTGCCTGCCCTTTCATGGCCGTCTGCCCTTTCCCCTTGGCCCTCCACTATTGAGCCTGGAGGGGTGGCAGGCCCTGCATGGTGCCTGCCACACGATGCAGGGAAGTTTGAAAACATTAATTTTTCTATTGCGGCTTGTGCTGGGACCCTTTTCCGGCCACAGCACAAGCTGCAATAGAAAAATTGATGTATCCGACTGCCCATAGGGTGCTCGCATCCTAGTACTGCGGGTGGAACCGCTGACTAATAGTGAAGCGGATTCCATCCCGCTATAGTGTTGGTCTGACTCTCGTCCAACTGATATCGTAATACGATCTCGTTTGGAATGCTTTCCTACCGACTTAATCACGAGCCTTCCGAGCGATGGAGTACAAAGCATTGCATGTTAAACTGCAACCGAGAAGTACAGAATGCAATCCATCCGAACGAACCGTCTAGAAATAGAGCCAATGCAACCGACTCATTCGCAAACGCTCGAGAATAGCATGCCGTTTACGAATCAGACCTGTTTTAATCCGCGAGCAGATGATAATGCTTTTGACTTGGTTTTAGAATCATGTCTGTCTGTGTATTAAATGTCAAGGGGGAAAAGTAAAAATAACAATTTTGAAAAATTAAACCACACCCACAAATACCCTTATATAAAGGGCTAACTCACGGTGTTGGCCCTGATCCTGTGCTACAACTGCTAATAGGTCCAAGAAGCCATCAACACATATTCCCTGCTCTCTGCTTCTCTGCCACACACACTCACACTTTACACACCATACAACTTGCACAGATTTTATTTTATACAAATTTTGACAGACACGCACTATTTTTCATATTTGCACTCATACTCACCTTCACACTCACACTCATCCACACCTTCACCCAAACCATGGCCAAAATGAAGCAGTCACATTTTACAGATAGGGAGTTCGTAGTGCTTGTAGATGAAATTATTAGAGTGGAGCCACAGCTACTAGGGAACCAAGTCCAACAGACCCCCCTGTCCCAGAGAAATAGGATGATGAAGGATAGTCAGCAATGTGAACGCTCAAGCACCTTGCATGAGCACAATGGATGATATCAGGAACAGGTACTATGATGTGCAAAGGAGGGTCAAGAAACTACTAGTCAGGGAGCATACCCAAAGCCAGCAGACTGGTGGTGGCTCTCCTGCACAACCTGTCCACTTCACTTCCTGGGAGGAGAAGGTGCATGCCATCCTTCCGCCAGAGAGCGTCTATGCGTCTATGGACTTGCAGAAGCACCAGAGATTGGTAAGTACCCAATCCACATTCAAATAAAGTTACCAATAACAGTTAAACAAATGACAATATTGACATAGAAAATAAACTATATTGAAAGAGCCTGGGATGTGTATGCCAGATTGATAACAAATATACCTTCAAAGAAATTGAAACTGCACAAAACTATAACCATGTACATAGTTCTCAAAAATGCTCACACCAAGGTCTTGTGCTTCAAAGAACATGCACCAGTGTCAGACATCTTGCCAGTACTTTTCCACACACTCACTGGAAAGCTGAGTCACAATTTGTGTTTGGGATGGCTGAGAAAGTGAGTCTGGCCCACAGACCCCATGGAACTTGTAGGCGCAGCAAACATTCCCCCTCACACACAGCCCAAACAGACCCAATAGAACTATGCGACCCTCACAATGAGTGGAAATGTACTATCAATATGGCTGACACTGCTGCTCCTTTCCTGAGGTGGCGGTAGTGACGCAGACACAGACGTAGACGCACCACACCAGAGCTCGGAGACCGGAGACCGGAATCTAGAGTGCTAAGCACAGAAAACCATCAGCCATGGCACAGCCCCCATTGGCCCGGCCCTTACACCTACGATTTACCAACTAGGGCGCGCCAATGTGTAATGTGCAAGTGCCGCAACCATAGTCGGCTGCCGTGAAGTGGAGGCCCCGGGTGCCGCAGAGGTGGCATGGTCAGACCGGGTAAGGCCTGTGGTCCCCCTGGTGCACCCCCACTTGCGTCGGGTGTGCTTTTTAAACCACGCCCCTGCATCACGAGGAGCTGGGCTGGATCCCTAGGCCTCTGAGACCATTGAGGAAAATGATGACAACCGGAGGGAGCTGCTGAAGTGAATCAGGAGCCCACTGAGGTATTGTGGTGCTGAGCCAGAGGGTGGGAGCGCAGTGCAGTGGTGGAGAGGAGCAGTGAGGAGAGACTGGGGTGTGGAGATTGGAGTAGTTGCCGATTTCCCCAGAAAGTTACACCATCCTATCCCAACAGGAACCAGAGGTTAGTTGACCCCATGCCTCGTGCTCCCCCAGATCTCCCACCTTAGCCAGACAAATCTCCCCCCACACTAACTGGCAGCGCTACCCTGCGACGCTCCGTGGCATCCTGTGCCAGGCAAAAAGTCAAGGCTTTAAGGCTCAAACACGTTTTTACACACCAAGCTTGGCACTTTTCCTCGAACTTCCCCTACAGTGGGAGGGACATTATCCTCATTGCCTGCTCAACCACATAACTCCCCCCGTGGCACGCCAATAGGTCAAAAGGGGAGGAAAAAGGAACACAAATTAAAATAAAATACAATAAAGGGGGTGAAAGAACCAAGGAGCGAAGGAGCCAAAGATCTAAAGGGGGAATACACCACCCAGTTGCTTGGACTGGCTCCCCCCAGAACGTCTGGGGAATTACTGTGGCCCACTGAGAGATAATTGGATGTTCGGAGGACAGCAATCTCCACTTCTAGTTTATCACTCCATTGCAGGCGTACCTAGCCAGCCACAGACAAAAGCATAGCTACTGCACGATGAGGTCAGGAAGAGTCAAGAAAGCACCAGCAAAATATTGCAAAAATCCTGGATCGAATCCAATATTGACACCACAGATATGGAGGAAGCCTCAATGCCCTCCGCCTCAACACAATCTACTTTATCGGCGGGGAATGCTCAACACTCCACAGACTAGGTCATGATCCCCTGAACAACAGTAGTCCTGACACCACTGGACAATCCAAACAACCACAATTTGAGACACAGTATAACAGCATCCACTGCCGCAAAAAAGATGACTTTGAGAAATTACTTCAGAAAAACTGCTACAGATCCACTGAGACTAAATAATCATAAAGAAATGTCTCATTCCTTCAAGTTATGTTCGAAAGCAGAATTGTCACAAATAAGTGTACATGCCATGGTCCACGAGGGATCCAGTGAGCAGGGTCGCAGCCAACTCCCAGATGGCACCCCAGAAACCTAAGAACACTCCATACTTAAAACACTCAAGTCGTCTATCACCGCGGATATTTGATGAAACTCTCCATGCTCCACAAACATTAAGTCTATCACCGCGGATATTTGATGAATCTCTCCATGATCCGCAAACTTTACATTCACATAACATACATGGTTCTTCCCCAATCACCATATCAAGTGAAGACTCTCATTCTAAGTTTGATTTGAAATCACCCTTGTGCTTTCCACTCAATACACAAACCAATACAGTTTACTCAGTTGGGAGCAAAAAAGTCCCTAGTCCCCAAGTTGCTCAATGGATTAGGTCACCCCCAGGCAAAATCAAACTGCTGGCCCCAATAACTTCCTTAGACACACTCAGTAACAACCATGTGGGGACAGTAATGTTTGCTCCCCATTGAACGTATCTTTTTTCCAGATTGACCCCAATAAGATCCCAGACCCCCACGAAGGCTGCAACCCAGCCATAACTGAACCTAATGCGCTCTGGACTCAACTCTTGCAAACTCTTCAATATACAGTATTAGCACTAAACTATCACTCAGATAAACTAGATCTACAGTTTGATCTCCTGAACACACTTGCCGTATACACTTCAGGGAAAGATCATAAATTGGAAGCTCTTAACTTCAACAGCAAAATCCAACGCCCAATTAGTACAAGAAGCATGTTGCTGTTCCCCAATAATAGACAGCCTGTCCTCTCTCCCTCAGTTTCTTACCACAGTACTAACTGAAGTCAGGAAATTACCTCCATTTAGAAAGTATCAAACCCTTAAACAGGACCTTTGTTCAATGGATCCAACCACCCTGCTAGTCCACAAAGAATGCAACATGAAACAAGGACTAATTACATGCAATACGGACCCTTACGCGATTATACCTGCCCCGCAAACAGGTACTCCAGTGGCCAAGCCCAAGCTGATAACTGATGTGATACAACGAAGAGCAGTTCCAAGTAACAAGATAAATCAGTCGATAAGGATTCAAAGGTATCAAGATTCGACCAACCAATCGTACAAAAGTTAACACTCCCATAAGCCAACGGGGACACTTCGTGCCCCAGGTCTGATAATGGCACAACAAATAATTTACCACAAGCACATAGAGTGAGCAAAAGGGAAAAAAAGATTATGGAAAAAATATAACAGACGCAAAGTGGAAACTCAAAACTCTATTAGTAATTATTTCCCAAAACATAAAATTTGTAAATTATCTGGTTCGATAAGTATATCCAGTTTCATTAGCAGCCCGTCTTCACCACAACAACCATCCTCATAATTAGCACTCGTCTCAACAAGCAACTTGTCCCCCGCAATATGTTCCTATAACGAGCCCAGTCAACCATCTAAGCACAATCAGGAAGCACTATTAAAGAATTTACAATCTCTGTCTTCTGCGGAGCATGACTCAGATCTTGAGCAAGCTCCTGCTTCAAACTCTTAGCATCAAGACCAGAAGTTCAAACATCCCTCTTGACATCAGCAAGCAAGATTAAGCCTTCAAAGAGAATGGTTGTCACTGAACATCTCATGGCCAATTCAAATTTAAGCACCAAAGAAAGACTTTGCATAACACAAAAAAGAACCTGACCAAGCAAACTTGTGCAAAACTGTTTTCAACAAGGTGCTCTCTAATCCTTATGGTGAATCCGTAGACTCTCAGCAATGGCCACCCATAGTCCAACGGAGATCAGATCAAACATAGAAAAATGCCAAGAGCTCCTTCAATGCTACAGAATGTAACTTGGCCACAAAAAGCCTCCATACTAAACTGTTGTTAATCCTGGAGTACATCTCTCAAGGCCTGCATAGCATTTTAAACATAGGGACTATCCTCAAACCTTTTTAATTAATTCCGGGATTATATAACTTGGAATCCAACGACATAAGATCCATCAAATTCATACCCAGTGAAAGAAATCATACAACTGAAAACACACTAATTACAATAGCATCAGAGGCAATAAAGGAATTGGTCCAATCAAAGGCTGACCAATTTAACAGCTGGTACAAAAGGGGGTGGTGATGGACGGAGCATCTGAACCAATCAAACACTCACACCCAGTCAAAAGATCTGGGTTTGATCCATCACCGTTCTTTAGCCCACTCTGCCACCCCAGTTCAGACATGGCTATATGCAAATCAGTCTGACCCTGTGCCTCATGGGAATAGTCCAGCCCGAACTGCCAAGGAATGCCTTCCCTGGACCAGAAACAAGCTTCCGAGGACCGGTTTCTGGCATTCCAGCCATCTTCAGCCCGGCTTGCTTGAATCCAGTGCCAAAGTGAGCAAGGGACTCACGTCTGAGCATACCCTGCCACGCTTATGGCGGCCAAAGCGGTCCTCGGAAGCTTGTTTCCGGTCCCGGGAAGGCATGGCTTGGCAGTTCGGGCTGGACTGTTCCCATGAGGCACAGGGTCAGACTGATATGCATATAGCCATGTCTGAACTGGGGTGGCAGAGCGGGCTAAAGAACGGTGATGGATCAAACCCAGATCTTTTGACTGGGTGTGAGTGTTTGATTGGTTCAGATGCTCGGTCCATCACCACCACCCCCTTTTGTACCAATTTAACAGCTGGGGCATTAAAGTAACTACACCCTTTCGCCTATGGTATCCGTCAGTACTTGTAAATCCCCCGACCCTTCCTCATAACTCTGGAAATCTACCTTTTTCAATAGTAAAATCATCACAAAGCCGAGCCTCAGATGGAAACGATCAACTAGCAACTGAGCATCCAGCCACCACAAAGGCAGACTAGACCTGGTTGACAGCAGCCCGGTCTTGGGGACCCTACGATTGAAAGAGCCTCCATCCTGCTCTCACAATATGTTCCTGGAACATTAATGACTTCATTACAAAATCCCAATTCCCCGACACGTTTAAATTTATAAAAAATCATGACATCACATTCCTCCAGGAAACATGGTCGGAGGAAAGCATTCCAATAGAAGGATACTCGGTATTCAAGTCATCCACCTTAAGCCTGTATAAGTATGACATACACCGTGGTTGGCTTACAATTTACGTTGCCTGCAAGTTAAACTTCAATGTCAACCCGCCTGAATTTGAAGCAGTCTGGATTATCGGCATTAGGGTCAGAAGCTCCAGCTTCCCCAAACATCTGCTCCTGATCAATGTATACATTTTTCCAAATGCCAGAGAGAAAAAGGCTAAACTGGAACATCTGATCAGGATTGTGTGCAATCTTATAAGTGAACATGGACGTAAACCCTGCTTAATCTCAGGCTACTTTAACACAAACTTCTTCCAAAACACTATAGAAGAGCTAGATGATATATATCCAGCGGGTGCATTACATTTCACGGATCAATCAAAGTCTGCTGGTAACAGGCCCAGCAAATTAGGAGAATATACTGTCCTACAACTTAGTAGCTTGGGTTATACAATACTAAATGGCCAATTCCCCATGGACACACCGCCAAATTGGACAAGAACAAATGGATTTACCTAATCATTTTTAGATTACATGCTAAGAAACAATTAAATGCTCCCTTTGATAGAAAATAACTTTATTGCATCACAGGGAGAGAGTGATCATCATCCCGAAGTAATCAGTCTGTCTCTCAGTGTCACCCTGAATGCGGCAACAAGTCGAACAACAACTGGAATTTACACAGAGAAGCTTAAAATGTTAAAGTGGTCCGATCATTCCACTATAATGACAAAATGCAGAGTTCTTCTGGGTGCAAAGAGTAAAGTTGATATTGCACCTGCTGAAGCATTGGAGTTCTTCTCAAATCAATTGCTCAGCAAATTTCAGGCCACATCACAAAAACCACCAACCAGTAACCTATTACTTGTCTCAGCAGAGACCAAAAAACTAAAAACCCTACACCCTATAATATTGAGGAGGTCATCGTTCCTCGCGCCCTGAAATTCTCTCGATATCTCCTTTTGGGGGATTTTAACATTCATTTGGACGTGGGGGATTTACCAGAATCAGTGGGCTTAGCAGAAGCCTTCTCGCTGGCTCACCTCACGCAATGGGTGAACTTTCCTACCCATACGGCTGGCCATTGGTTAGACTTGGTGTGCTCGAACTTTGAGATCACTATGTCGCCCCCTAGGAGGGTCACTTGGTCTGACCATGCCTTAATTTTATTTACTTGGCCCCTAAGCACAAAAGGGTCGAGGATACTGCCCGCCCCTCAAGTGCACTCTCAGCGGATCAATTTGACCCCCTTTTCGGACTCTCTTGCGCTTAATCGTCCGACTTTGCCACCGGATCTTGACTCCGCGGTGGAGACCTTTAACGTTTGGGTCGAACAAGGCTCTGCACTACCTAATAATAAAGGTGGTAGCAGGCGGACTAGATCCTCCCCTTCTAAACCCTGGTTCTCCCATGCTCTTAGGGAACTCAAAACCGGCTGTAAAAAGCTGGAGCGAGCCTGGCGCCGTGAGTTCCGACCCAAACTGAAGAGTAATTTACGGAGGGCTCAGAAGGTGTATTATGCGGAAATTAAGGCCGCTAAAAGTAGATATTTTTCTGGGAGGATTGAGAAGGCGGACAACAATGGCAGAGAAATCTTTGCCATTGTTCAGAGCTTTCTTTCGCCGTGTGCTGCGTTACCAGCTCTCCCGATGTCTGATGTCTGGTGTGAGGAATTGTCATGCTTTTTTGACAATAAGATTGCCAAAATCCAAGCGGAGCTTCAAAACTCCTGTGGTCCCCTCCAGTCCCGACTGTCCACCACTGATCTTGGTGCGGCTCCATCTGTCACTCAATTTTCCACCTTTGAGCCAGCTCAGCAGGCTGATGTGTTGGCTATCGTAGAGGCACTAAAGTCGGGATCACCCTCTGACCCCTGTCCTGCAAGGGTCTTAGGGGGAGTGGCGAGTTTGGTTTATCAGGAGGTCACCCAGATTGTTAATCTGTCTCTGGCCTCTGCCTCTGTGCCCCTTTGCTGGAAACAGGCCAAACTTCTTCCCCTGTTAAAGAGGCCTGGCCTGGATCCCCTAGCTGCCTCCAGCTATCGTCCGATATCGCTGCTCCCGGCACTTGCAAAAGTGTGTGAAAAGGTCGTTTTCAGGCAACTTAATGATTTTATTGAGTCCTCCCATGTCCTGCACCCGGCACAATCGGGGTTCAGGGCTGCTTTTAGCACTGAGACGGCCCTGGTGGAGGTTTCAGAGGCCATTAGGGAGTGTCTGGATGGAGGCGGCAGAGCGGTCCTGGTTTTGCTGGACCTATCTGCCGCCTTCGATACGGTGCCCCATACTCAGCTGCTGGCGAGGCTGACAGAGGTGGGCCTATCGGGTACGGTCCTCGCCTGGGTGTCATCGTTTCTGTCAGATCGGATGCAGCAAGTATGGATGCCACCACACGCCTCGCTACCCAAGAAGCTCTCCACTGGGGTGCCGCAGGGCTCGACTTTAAGTCCCCTGCTGTTCAACGTCTATATGACCCCGTTGATCTATTTGGCTGAGCAGTGGGGAGCAAAAATAATGGCGTATGCTGATGACACGCAGCTGCTGTTCATTTGGCCAAAGGACTGTCTGGATGCCCGAGTGGTCTGTACTTGTCTATCCCACGTCTTTCGGTGGCTCGCCTCAGCTCAGCTTAAATGTAACGAGGACAAGTCAGAGATGTTATTTTATGGTAATTTTCCGGCCAATTTCAGGGATCTCATTTGGCCGACTGATTTTCCATGTCCTAGCTCCTGCGGAGGCCCGGCCAAAAACTTGGGGGTATGGTTCGGACAGGACCTCAAGTTCGAAGTCCATTTAAAAAAACTTACTGCGACTTGCTTCACGACCCTCAAGTCACTTAAGAGGTTTTTTCCGCTTCTCCATAGGGAGGCGAAAGAGACTGTTCTGCGAGCTTTGATCCTGACAAGGCTTGACTATGCCAATGCATTGTTCACTGGCCTCCCCGCATACCTTATAAAAAGATTGCAGATCATTCAGAATGCGGCGGTGCGACTTCTGTTCCATCTTCCGAGAAGAACCAGTGTACAGGCTTATCTTAGAAAGCTTCACTGGCTCCCAGTGGCCCATCGCATTTTGTTTAAATCGTTGGTCCTTGCTTACCGTGCCCTGCACCAACTTGGGCCACAGTACCTGCACAAAAGGTTTACTCTGTATACCCCTCGCCGTGCTCTCCGATCGGCCAGTCTGCATTTGATGACTATGACTAAAGTCAGATATGCTAGACTGGGCGGTCAGTCCATCTCTGTTCAAACAGCTCGCTCATGGAATTCCCTGCCGCTTTCTCTGAGAACAGCATCCACACTGGTGGGATTCAAAAAAGGCCTAAAAACCCATCTATTTAATTTCAGTACTTAATTTTTCTCTTAGATTGGTTCTGGTTAATCTTACATATCGCGCCAGGATACTTTGCAGTAGCAGAGCGTGTTACAAAATATTTTATAACATAACATAACAACTTAGCCATACAACATGCCTGGAAGTGTCCGGGGGATGCTCAGTTATTCAGCATCTCTAGGCGAGCTCAAAAAGAATATAGGCAAGCAATACACCAAGATAAACAAAAAATCTCTGACCAGTTCTGGCTAAAATGAGTACACACTAGCAAAAACCCTAACCCAAAGCTATTCTGGTCTCTCATGAACAGGAGCACACAAGGCTCTAGAGAGCAAAGTAGTGCCAATATAAGTGAAGCTGAATGGGTATCCTTTTTAACAGATCATTTAAAAAAATTCAAAAAAGAAGTATAACGATACAATAATCCCACATCACCTGAACTTTCACTGTTTTTATGGGGCACAATAAGTGCCTGAAAGCAAGACAAGCAAAAAGAAACAGCTGCCCAGGCAAAAGTCGCAAATATCGTAGACATTTCGAACAAGCAAGATGACACTGATGTCTAAGGTATCAAAGGCAACTGAAGTACTGAGACTCAAAATAGCATGAATTATAAGCACCACCCGGTCAGATGGGGCTCCTGGACCTAATGGTTTCCCTCAGGCTTTGTAGAAAGCAGACATCAAGCTATGGTCTGAAAAACCTGGCACCTTTATTCTCTTATCAATGGTTTAATCACCATAAACCAGAGTCTTGGAATGGAGCCATTATCCACCCAATTTTTAAAGGAGGCAGGAGAGCCAACCCAAATAAATACAGGATGATAGCCCTCTGGGACGTGAATTCCAAATACTATGCCAGCCGGCTGCTCAAAGATTTCTTATCCTGGGTATATAATACCCATTGTTTACCGTTCAATCAGACCGGTTTTGTGGCAAAATGAGGAACTACAAGTAACCTGCTAGCACTAACCATACTGATGGAGAAAGCATCAGCCTCAAGATTGCCACTCCACTGTTTTTTTTGTTACTTTAAGGCAGCCTTCGACCGCATGCCCAGGGACAAGATATTGCTTAAACTGCAGAAATGGGGAATCCCTCCTGCTCTCCTAAAGGCAATACCCCAGCTTCACTCCAATCCCTGGATTTGTATAAAGCTGAAGGATGGCTCCCACGTTAAAAAAAAATACAAACTTCCTGTGGTGTTAAACAAGGATGTGTGCTGGTTCCCCTTCTTTTTAACCTTTTTATCTCAGATTTATCACTGCTGCTAGATAACATCAACTCCCACTCTCCACAACTTGGCGGAATTTGCATAAGCAATTTGCTATATGCAGATGATCTTGTTTTACTTAGCCACACAAGAGTCGGCAGGCAGAGGCTTCCTTATACAATCAGCCATGACCTGGAATTAAACTTATCGAAGACATAGACAATTACCTTCAGGAAACAGAAGTCGACGAGTGGCAAGTGGCAATTTAGTAGCAAAATAGCATCGAAAGCACAGAATTTCATAAATACTTGGGGGTTTACATGGACTCAAAGGGCACATTCTCCATACAGAAGAAAGTGGTCGAGCCAAGGCTCTGTCGATTCAGGTAGCTTTAATGAAGCTTGAGAGGCAACTAGCCGGCCCAAATCTAACCCCTGTTCTAACAGTCATGAAAGCCAAAATGTCCAATTACTTATATTGGCCAAGAGATTATGTTGTGGAGCGACTCACATGGCGAACAAAATAACAACAAGAATTTTTAAGCGAGGATGGCATCTACTGAAATCTTCATCCCCAGCTCAGTTGAGACTTGAGTTTGGCATCTTAGACCATCGTGGGGTTGGGGCCGGTGCCTTCATTAAGCTGTTCAATAAACTGCGTAAGTCGAAGGAAGGAAGCTTCGAGGCTTAGCTTTGGCAAGAAATATCGTCCAACCAAGTGGGAAAAACACATCGACGCTATCTAGAACACTCATTGAAAACGCTTGAAGCAAACAAATACTGGGGAACCAACCCACACCAGCAGGTACTAAAAACATACATCACAAAAAGAGTTCAACTCTGGTCTTTTCACTCAGACAGGGCACAACTGGCAATAAAAAAACACGCATGGACGGTCCTATCGAGGTCCAAGCCCGATGTAGTGGCACCATATCTTTCAAGCGCTAATGCAGTACTATGGAAAAAAGGTTCTTGCCACTGATGATGGGTGAATGGCCTTTTCTTCACCATCTACCAGATTGGCGCTGTTCATGTGACATTATCGAGTGAAGGGGGTGCAGGTGCACCTAGGAGTCAATCGGGCATGTGGTATGGGTCTGTCTCACCTTACTTAACAACAGAAGGATGCTGTTACAGGAGCGCCTGTAATCCCATCCCAGTTTTTTCCTTCCTGGGTACACTTGAGACCACATTGGATGGCCGGACATTTAGGAATAGTGCTAAGTTTGCTCTCTTTTTAAATCTTTTTTTAAAGTGACTCAATGGAATGTCACTTTTTTTAATAATGAAGTTTTGTTATCCTCCAGCAAACATCCTTTTTTTAGATAAACTATGTCGTTGGAAAATCATGTACATTTCAAATCTGGGATTCCCTGCACCAATGAAATTTTGTAATATCATAGATTTTACCTTTTGTATTACGGCTCATTTTTATCCTTATTCCTTTACTCACCATCAAGGGTTTCCTAATTGTAATGATTTTAAATAATCAAACAATAAAGTTTTTCACAGTACTAATCCCATCGCGCCTGTGCCCACATAGCTCAAACAGCACACCAGATAGAGTGGTGATCAGACAATGAGGGGTAGTGTACTATCAACATGTCTGACACTGGTGTCTGCTATCAGAGTTGACTACTAATCACATCTTGGCCTTGTGCTCCAAGCATCAGTCACCAGTGTCAGCCATCTTGCCAATACATTTCCACTCACTGTCAGGGACTGCATAGTTCCAGGTCTGCTGTTTGTTCTGGCTGGGAAGGTGTGTGGAGGACAGGGCTTGATGGAAGTTGAAGCCAGAGCAAACACTCCTCCTCACACCCAGACCAACAAGCCCACATAAAACAGAGGTTCACTGACAGGCAATGAGAATGTGCTCACAAGATGACTGGCCCTGCGTACTGCTGTTTGGAGCTTAAGGCACTGTTGTTGAGTTTTAGACAAATCAAACACCAGTCACCAGTGTCAGACATCTCGGAAGCACATAGCCACTAACTGTTAGGAAAGTAGAGTCACAGCTAAGTAATTTAGGATGAGTAGGACAGTGTGTGGAAGATAGAGCATGAAAGGAGATAGAGTCCTCCTCCCAACCAGCACATACAGACCACCATGAACCATGCTTACCGGATAGTGAGTGGAAATCTACTGACAAAATGGCTGACACTGGGGACATCGGTCTGGACAACTATGCCTTGCTGGGAATTGTGGACAAATAGGCACCAGTCATCAGTGTCAGACATCTTGCAAGTCCATTCACATTAATTGTCAGGAAGCTGAGTTACAGGTAGGCTTTTGATGCTAGTTGGGAAGGTGTGTGTGGGACATGGCCTGTTGTGACTTGTAGCCATTGCAAATACTCATTCTCACACCCAGCCATGCTAACTCCTCCTGGCATATGCTTACCTCACAGTGAGGAGAAGTACACTGGCAAGATGACTGACACTGCTGCATGCTGTTGTTCTTGAAAGCAACTCCCATCAAGGGCCTGTGTACAAAACATCATACAACTGTGTCAGCAATCTTGTTAGTACAATTCTATTGGCTGTCCGGTAGCTATTGCCACAGATGAGCTAGTTGTGCTGGTTGGGTGGAGGAATATGTGCCCTGACTACATCTACAATTAGGCTCTGGCCTCCACATACCTTGCTACATAGCCCAAATATCTTACCTGGGATTCTGCTTACCTGACAGTGAGTGTCAATGTGCTGCCAAGATGACAGACACTGCTGCATGGTGTCTGGTGCAGAAGGCCTTGATGTGTGTTGCAGTCAAGTCAAACAACAGGCACCAGTGGCAGATACCCGTCTGGGACATTTTGCACCACAGTAAAGTAGGCATAGTACATGCTGGGCGGTTTGAGTTGGGAGGGAAGGTGTACGTCGGAGAGGGCCTTAGGCAAGTTGTAGCCATTGCAAATACTCCTTCTCCTCACATCCAGACTAGGTAACTCCTCTGGGCCTATTCAAAACCCACAGTGAGGGAAAGTAGACTAGCAAGATGGCTGACACAGCTGCATGGTGTTAAACTTGAAGACAACTTCAATTAAGGCCTTGTACTTCCAAAATCAGTCATTAGTGTCAGACTTCTTGACAGTATTTTCCCAATCCCTGTCAGAGAAACACAGTTCCGGGTAGGATTTTTGTGCTGGGTGCCAGGAGGAGTGTTCAATGTCACCATGACTCCCATCAGGATCTGGGGCAAAACACACCTTACCACCGAGCTCAAACAACCCACCCGGAAGGGTGGTGTCCTGACAATGAGGGAAAGTGAACTGGCAAGATGTCTGACAGTAATGTCTGTTGTCTGAGTGTACCACAACTTCCATTGGCCTTGTGGTTTAGATATCAGTCTCCAGTGTCAGTCATCTAGGCTGTACATTGCCACTCACTGTGAGGTATTCATACTTCCAGGTGGTCTATTTGGGCTGGCTGGGAAGGTGTGTGTAGGACACTGCCTGATGGGACATAGATACAGTGCAAACACTACTCATTCCAAACAACATAACTGGCCCACCTGCAACTATGGTTAACTGACAGTGAGGGGACTTGTACTGTAAAGATGTCTGACAGTCATGCATGTTGTCTGAGTAGACCACAACTCCCATCATGGCCTTGTGCTTTGAACACCAGTCTCCAGTGTCAGCCATCTTGGCAGAACATTTCACCTCTCTGTCAGGAAAGTAGAGTACCAGGCAGTCTGTTTGTGCTTGTTGGGAAGGTGTGTTTAGGACATGGCCTGATGGGAGATGGAGTCAGTGCAAACACTTCTCCTATCACCCAACACAACAGCACAGCAACACAGGGCACTCTGGAGTTGCCATCAACAACACCCCTGTCAACAATGAAGGAGGCTCTGTGTTTACTGTGCCTGCAGCAACTGGTCTTGCTCAGGTGGGATGGGGTGGCGGGCGGGGCTGTGCGGACCAGCACCATCATGCAGCTGATGCTGCTGAGGAAGAAAGCCAAAACATCTTCAGAATACTCAATGCATATGAGTATTCACAAGGAGAATTGGTAACACATCACTTTAAAGAGGTAAATTACTGGCTTGTGGGTATATGTACCTTGTCACAGCATGATAGATAGATGCAATCAGGTCATAACACAACCCGTGAGACATGTTACAGATGCAATGCAAGACTATTGCTTAAAATACTAGCACCATTTGTAAGCACAATCAAAAATCATTGTTAGCAAACCAATATATCATGGAGTATGTTTTGTTTCCAAATAATCTTTGGATTTGTGAAAACAGACAAGGCACACCTTATTGTGTAGCACAGGTTTATTTCCTGATACAACCTGGCATCTTATTCCAATGTCAAATGACATCACACAGTAACAAAATGCTCTAAAGTAAAGATAAATGTCAATCAGTCAAAAAGAAAGTGTGTGCCATGGATTTCCAAAACAGTCCAATGTTGAAGTATGTCACAGCATCAGGGTTATGGTGAGGTCATAACTTGCGGGTTGAGATGGCAAAGTACCCTGGTAAGGAGAAACATAGAACAGAGTTAGGCACACAGGACTAAGCCATTCCAATTTAGTAAACAATGTCATCTGAAGCACAAGATTTATAGTGTGGACACTAGCTAGTATTCCCGATAACACTGTACATGTCAACTTTTCCATCTCAAAAACTTAACATACAACAAACATCATGGCAATTTTCATATACACAAAAGAATACATACACATTGTCCACCAGCAACACAACAAACAATTGGGGTTAGTCTCCTATTTTCTTGCCATACCTACACTCATGCGAAACAGTTCTGAATAAGATGTTGTGTCAAATCCACACCATCATCATCATACCCACTGTCATGTCCCATGTCCAGGATCCTCCCTCACTGGCGGCTGCTGGTCTCCGTCGTCCTGTATGACTGGTATTTCCCTCGGTATAGCCAGTCTGTGAGCATGCAGCAAGCTGCAATGATCTTGCACACCCTCAATGGGGCATATTGAAGGGCTCCTCCCGTCCGATCCAGACAGCATAATCTTTGTCTTCAGGAGGCCAAAAGTCTGCTCAATGATTCGCAGACTCCTACCATGGGCCTCATTAAACTGCACTTCTGCAGGAGTGACTGGGTTACGGAGTGGGGTCAGTAACCAAGGCTAATTGGGTTACCCAGAGTCTCCTACTTTGAACAGAGAAAAAAGAATCAGTTGTTGTTTAACACAGCATTATCTGACATACAATCAACACACACACATTCCACATCACCTACCAACAAGCCAGGCATGGTCAAGTTGTAGCTGAGACATCAAACAGGGTCTGGCGCTGTTCCTCAGAATATATGGATCATGTGTCGATCCAGGAAAACATGCACAGACGTGTTAGATGGACATGTCAGCCAAACATACCACCTGAACATTGATGGAGTGGTAATGTTTGCGATTGGAAGACACCACCTCATTTGCCTGTGGTGGTACCAATGCAATGTGTGTGCCATAAATAGAGCCAATGATATGAGGTATCTGTCCCAATGCATACAATTCCCCCTTGAAGCCTGACAACTCTCCAGGCGTTGGGAACTTAATGTAGTGTTCGAGGTAATGGAGCAATGCCTCCAAAACATCATGAAGAACACGGCTGAACATGGTTTGTGGCATTTCACCAGAAGTTGACACTATGTATTGAAATTAACCGGTGGCAAAGAAATGTAAAGCTGCCACAACCTTCACTTTGGGTGCCAGTGCAGTTGGATACGTGCGACCAGCCTGCAGATGAGTTCTCAACTGCACATACAACTGTTCAATTATTGGCCTGGAGAATAATTACTTCCTGATGGTGTCACGTTTTTCCATGGTCTGTAGGTCTGGAACAGGCCTGTACACTGGAGGTCGTCTGAGATACCTATGTGTAGAGTGTAAACACTGTTGGTGTCAGGTCACAATGTACAAAGAACATTCATTGAGACAAACAGAACATGAAATGTGAAGACAACTGACACTACAGAACATTTGAAATACAGATTTCAAATAAAAAGAATGACCTTAGATACATATCAGAGCATCACTCCCCTCTCCTAGACATTTAACCAAGGTATGGTGACACAGCAATTAGAGTCGTGTAGTGTACAAATCACTAGTGTCTGACATCATCAATGTGAGCAAGCATCAAATACTCAACTGCTCCACAGAAAAATATTAAACATTTATTGTGAACAATTACATGCTTAGTAGGTAGACAGAATAGGAACATGTAATGCAAGAGATGTGTGACACCTGATATACACATCATCTCATATACTCAATCACGCCCACTACTGTCACAGGGTGGAGACTGTCATGTAAATATGTCTACATTACACATACAATCACATACACAGACTATGTTCAATGTTGATGATGCAAATATATGTAACAACAACATACACCAAAGTCTTGGGGACACAAATAGACTAGTAATTCACATTACACAAACAAGCTGAAAATGCAGAATAATGTCACTGTCTACTCATCTAAAGGTAAAAGCTGTAGCCCTTTCTTACACAACAGAGATCTACAGTCTGAAATGAAACAATTACACAATGGGTCATACAGTCCACAAATGCAGTGACAAGGCAAGGTGCACATGCACATCCACACATAATCAATAGGCACCGTGACCAACACTATGTGGATGACTGGATTACACTTCTAACATGCTTGTATTTGCCCATTGCTCATGTGCCCCTCAAGGATAGCTCCTCATGGGAGTGTGTTTTATTGATTTAAATGTCACTTTTATTATTTAAAAAGTGCATCCACACATGTAATGGACAAAAATACAACGATCCCAGAAGTGTATGATCTGAGGACCAATTATTCAAAGGACGCGGTATCAGCATTAGAACCGATTCGGTCACAGCTATTGGCTGTTGGTTGTTATGGTGAGGGACGTAGGTGAGTATTCAAAGAATGCGTTAGCCGCATACAAACCGATTCGGTCTCAGTCACTGGCTGTTGGTTGGTATGGTGAATGACGCGATTGAGTATTCAAAGGACGCGGTAGTCTCATAAAAACTGATTTGGTCACAGCTACATGCTGCTGGTTGTTATAGTGAGCGACACACATTTGGGCTCATGTCTTCATCGCTTGGAAACCGACTCGGTTACCTACCATCACCAATGTATCAAAGTCAATCGTGGTACAATGTAATGCATTGGACTGATTCGGAAAATGCAACCGCTGTGACCCTATCTCTTTTATTGCTTGGATTTGAGACCACCTCTGCTGTTTAGATATGTCTGTCTGTTCCCTAGAGACTTCACTTGCCTGCACTACCTGCATCATTCCTGCACCTCCCCATCTCTCTGCTGCTGTTACCACAACTTCTGGTAGCTACTATGGCACGGACACAGGTCAGGGTCACAGCTTACTCAGAGGAGGAGAACCAGGCCCTGCTAGACACACTTCTGCCACTGCACAGCCAGCTATATGGCAAACCAGTGGAGCAGACGAGTGATGATTACAGTGCATTGCAATTGAACATGTGCAATAACCATGCACTACCAGCATTAGAAATTTAATTTGCAAACCTTTAATTTGGGTTTTTGAAAGTTTAACAGTGTGTACAGAACTGTTCTGGTTAGGTACACTGCTGTAGAAGTGTGTGTACTGGGGCAAACATATCATCACTGTTCTCATGGGACAGAGTTGTCATTGAACACAGGACTAATGCACATGATGCCATATGCCTTCCCCTTAGAAATGTTTGCTAATCTGACCATGACCTATGTGTAAAAGTGTCTGACTCTAAACTAAGGGACTGTCACCATGTCATCCTTACAGGTCAACCCCCATAAGAAGGCTAAGATGTGGAGGACCATCGCCAAGAAGGTGCGTGACATGGGGATCACATATCGGCACATCCTTCAGTGCTGAAAGAATTGGCAGGACCTTCGTGGCTGGGCCATGAAGATAGCTGAAGTCCATCTGGGCCTGTTACAACTGGGCAAGAGGGTTTGGCACCGAACCCTGACCCCTCCACATGCTACGCATCCTAGCGGTGGTCTTCCCTTATTTGGAGGGGCGGATGAAGGCCTAACAGCAGCAAAAGGGGGTTGAGTATGTGCCTTGTCACACTTCTACCTTTAAGAATGCATTTTGTAATATCTTAGCCTGTTGGCACTTTTACAGGATGTAAGTCAGCCAAACCCACTGTTATTTTCAAAATATGCATATGCAGAACGATCATTAGATTGCTGGTTATGCCCCTTTCCTCAGGGACATGTGAGAATGTTATGTTCAGAGTTGTGACAGTAATCCCATGCACATGCTCACCAACAATTCAGGAAACATGTGCATTTGGATGAGCTTCAGCAGTATTGCCATAGCTTGAAATGTGTCTACACATTGACTGACAAGTGAGCCTGTTCTGAGTATGGTTTTACCAAATCATTGAAGAACGTTGTAATTGGAACACTCAATTATGGAAAGGCCATGCCATACATTCTGGCAGAATGTGTTGTCTATGTTCAGGCCTAAGTGAGTTTGGTTTGATCAGTGTGCCAATGTATGGTCCCAGCAGTACTGCTAAGTGTGATCAAATGTATCCCATGGGACAATCACAGCTATGCTACCTTTGGTCACATGTCACACTGGCCTTACACATGATATTGTTCAATATTCCAATCTTTTCATTCTGAAGAGTGAGACCATGTGTCTGACTCTGTAAGGGTGAGGACACAAGCCATTCAGTGTCAAACACAGGTGGTCACTGATTGAAACATGGCTGCAATTGTGAGGTATGATGTGAGGGACACATTCACAACAGGTGACATGTGTGTAAATGCTCTTGACTATTCCTACTTGATGCCTTTGTAAACCATGTATTTGATGCATCAGTATCAGATTCAGAGAAATCAAATATGCATCAATTTGGAGTTTTTTTTACCAGAATGAGATGTTAAACAGGTGCACTATCAGCTGTACAAAGTGTGCAATATGTCTAATCGAAGTGAGGGACACTCAGACTTGGCCCATATAAAGGGGGACTTGTGCAGTCTAGACAGGATTGGTACACAGTGTTGACTGTACTCATGACGGATATTGGTTCAGTAACAATAGTCCCTACAGACAATGCACCCAAACGTGCCAGTGGAATGGTGCTCCACCTGAAGCATTGTAAAGCTGCAGTCCTCGGACTTGGAAGTTTGTAGACCATTTTTCACATCTGTGACACTTGAGCTGTATTCAATGTGCAAAACATTCTGATTCTTCTACATGACACTGTGCATAGATTACACAGGAAAGTGTGCCACGTATCTGTCACCCTAGCAATGCGTACTACCTTGGTGCCTCCGCAATAAGCATCAGATGTGTGAGCATATGAGCCAAAGGTTCCCCATTTGATGACTAAGGATCGCATAATTGATACCATTACTCAATTAAATTCTGTGAATCATATTCTTATTGTGATTGCTGAACTCCCTTGCAGGAGAGGAGACAAGTATGTCAGGACACAAGACCGTCATGAGCACAAGAAAAAACATCCCCGACTACATAGTCCATTAGTTGACCTTGTGGTTGTGTGATTTTCATGTGGAAACACCCAATGTTGCAGATCACAGCATGTGTGATTGAGCAATGGTTAACTGGCAGACTAACAAGTGCCATTTATGTTAATGTAGCAAGAACTAATAACACAGCTCAATGTTATGACTTTATTTGGATCTGTGAAGATTTGTGATGTGACCTATGTGTCAAGTACATATGGATGACTTATCCAATTAATTTTTATTCTTGGTCACAGCATCATTAGAGGCTAGTGGAGGAGACAGTGTCACAGATGTGGTGGGAGCAGTATGTCAATCTGTGTCCAGTGATGAGTCGTCGGAGGAGGGACCCATGTTTGTAGAGGGTTAGGGGAGCCTCACTGGGGCCAGCTCTGCAACTCCATAAGCAGTCTCAGAAGCAGATCACAGCTCCATTGAAGACTCCCATGTGATGGTGGAGGAGACAGTGACTGGATCCTCAACCTCAGATTCCAACACAACCATGACTGTCCTCTCCACCCTCCCAGCTGCTCCCAGTACCAGTGTCTGTGGCCACTCCCGTAGCAGGGGTGACATCTCCTTTGGGTCAGGTACCTCATCCCCTACCCCTGTCTCTCCTGCTGCCCTCAGTGAGTCGGCCAATGATATCCTGAGGCAGATCTCTATGAGGCAGACATCGATGCTGAATGTCATCTATGAACATACCACTCTTTTGACACAAATATTGTCATTCCTGGAGGGCATTCACTCTAACATTTCTGCTCTACAGAGATCCAATCAGGCTCTGGCCTCCATACTGATGGCGACCGTGTCCCTGCTCCAGGAGTACCTCTCCCTTCCTACCTCTTTCCCATCCACTGTTCCAACTACCCTCCCTGACCCAAGCCAACGCAAATACACACATGTACACACCTCAACATCCACATGCAGCACACAAACACACAGACACAAGTTGCAAAACACACATACACACACACACCCACCCACACACACACACACACACACACTCAGGAGACAGACAGCACACTCTCCACCAGGGACAGGACAGCAGATGACACACATGCATCCACAGACACTCTGCATACCTCACAACCCTCTGACTCCCCAACCCCTACCCTTTCCTCTCCTGTTCCACCCTCTGCCCAGGCACCCCACCTTGTTCCCATTGAATTGTTCTCTCCCCAAACCTATACACTCCTCCCAAGAAAAGAAAATCACCCCCCGACCTGGCATCTGCACCTGCCGCCGAGAAGAAACAACCTAAGCAACAAAAAAAAAAGGAAATCCCTCCAATCTCAGAAGAAAAAATCAGCTGTGTCAACCCATTGTTCAACAGACATGCCCAGTACCTCCGTCACACAAAACAACACCACTAAAAAGACCTGTCCATTCCCATTCCTGACACACCCCTCAACATTTCCAAGATCTCCAAAACAGTTAAGGACACCCCATCCCCATCTCCATCTGACCCTACCACTACAGCTTCCCATCTCAATTAAACACAGCCACTGCAGTGTAGCCCCCCCACTCAATCAGAATCTATCACTGCAGTGGACCATAACACCCTTCCTGATCCCAACCTCCCCAAAACACAACCCAGTCCCTACTAGTTTCTTCCCTTTGGTGCCTGGCATGCCCCCTAGATTCCCCTACTAGGGGAGGTGTCCTCTAGCACAACTTGTGCAGGCAAGAGCGGATGGGCATGATGTTTTTGGCTAATAACTGCAAAGACTAAATGATGGTCTATCGTAATGTTGATGCTGAATACATCATGCTTACATTTTTATTTCAAATTTCTGTGTCCACCAAATTGTTTTTAGTTAACTATATAACATGTCAAATTAGTAGTTTAAGTATACAATGATGTTAGTATGGCATGGATTGCATATTGTCCATGGAGTATGAGCACTTTGACAGTATGTATTCAAGAATTTTGTGTCTACATTTCCTGGGTGTCATCGTCAACATCAGATTTGGCTAAGAGTGTGACATGAAGTCACAAACCTTTTTATTTCCACACTTACACATAGATCATGTTTTCATTTGTCAACGCAGTGCAAGTGTCTCAAAGTTCAACAGTTTAGGCGAAGCATGCTTCATATGTTTGTGATGAAGAGAAAGGCACCTGTCTCATCAATACACCTGGATACATACAGAGTTCGACTAAATGGATGGCAGTGACCTTGGACACACCCATGTACACAAAGTGATGGTACAATACTGGTATGTGACTTGATGGTGGGGGAACTATGCCTGTGTCTTCTCCTGGTCTGGTAGAATAGTGGCAATGTCAACCTTGCCACAGATGGCATGCCACTGTGGGCAAAATCCCTACATGGCTGTGAACTCATCTGATGCATTTCCTGAACCCATGGTGGGTGTAAGGTGAGCAGTATTCTCACTGTCTTCCAACCTTGTTGCCTCAACAGGACTCCACTTACTGAAGGGATTCTTGTTAGGCAAGGTGTGTGTTGCCCTTCCTTACTCATTTATGATTCAGTCATGTTATCTTGCTTTTGTTTGGTGTTATTACATGTGTGGTGTTTATGGATTGTCCTAACTTTGATTTCATATTTACAAACACACACAAGTAGCAGTTGAGCATATGAATTGTGTGTAATTTGTCTTTTGTGGATGACTGACAATGGGGTTGATTTAGGCTATGATTGATGCTGTTCCATGTCACACTGAGCTGAACTATAAGGGCTGTGATGTCTGTTGGAATGCCAAGTGCTAAATGAGGTAAGGCAAGTGGACAGTGAGGGCACAGAAAGGATGTATCTGTCTACTGATTTAATATTTATTATATTCATCAGGCCTTACAGAGCCTTGAGATCCCTTCGGTCTGACCATGAATACCTCATCACGGTCCCCAGAGTGAAGAGGGTGCGCACGGGTGGACGGCGCTTCTCCGTTAACGCCGCTCGCCTTTGGAATTCCCTCCCCAAGGACCTCAGGACAGAACCAGACTACCTCCGATTCAGGAAGCGACTAAAAACACATCTGTTCCCCTAATCCCCTGTTTCCTTTCTTTTTCCTCCCTCTGCCACCCTCAGGTAGTTTCGGATCTTAGCGCTGGGATACTCAAGGGTGACTACGCGCTCTACAAAACCCAATAATAATAATAATAATAATACTGTGCAGATGCTCAAAGACCATGAGTCTCCACCATGCTCTTAGTTCCCACACATGGGAGACTGTGTTTATGGGAATATGCGTCTTGGCTGCAGATGTATTATCAAAGGTCCATGTTGCATGTGCTGAGCTTTCTCAAACAAGGGTAAATGTGAGAGTGACTAGTATGTACATTTTCGGTTAGAGTGGAGATACAGACGTCATGGTGCAGGACAAATTTAGTGAATGTCAGAGTGTGAGGTATGAGTTGAGTGCATAGGCAGATATTGTGTAGGACACATGAGCTATCCACATTCACACTATCGGAGTGTTTACAGATAGAATGATGTTATTCAGAATATACCATTGGCTAAATCCTGTGCAATGTATGGTACAAATAGGTAGCTGTGATAGGTGTTAAACCAGTTAGACAAGGTTTTTATTCTGGCAGGATATGAAAGCTGTAGTCTGTGCCTCTACAGTGAGGGAAGACTGTAACTAGGCATTTCCAATGAGTGAGGACAGTTGTTGATGTATATGAGTCAATGATGATATGGAGCATGCAAGTCACATGTGGATGTGACAGTACCACAGTGAGATACAAGGTTCAACTTGTCATTTGGTGCAAAGCGGATAAGTCTATGTAAAGGGTGTACATCATTTGGGTAATTTATGGTGCTGAACAGTGACATATGAGGTGTAGTATAGTTGATGTATGTTTTTTTCCAATATGTGGAAGCATTTGTTTCAGAAATGACAATCTGAGGGACTTAAACAGAGTATGGTGGGTTTCTGTTCATGTGCAAATGGCTGAGGACTTATTAATTGAGCAATGTAAGTGTCTTGTTTTGAGATGTGTCGATGTGTTAATTACTCATGTCAGAGTGGGCTATGATGCTGTACGTTGTTAAATGATTGCAGTCTAAGGCATTTTTGAGGATGAACTGGGAATGAGAGTGATCCATTTGCCAAGTAACATTTGCAGATGAAATAATGAGTAAAGTACATCGTGCACGTCATGTATGTGAGAGGTGTTCTGTGAATAGTGATGAAGAGTGTTGCTGTGAATGTAGATGTGGATGTAAGAAGGGCAGCACCAGTGTGAGATATTAAGATTAATTTAGGAAGAGTTTGAGTACAAGGCAGGAGCTTGTGTGGCAGACATGATTTTTCTGAAAAATGCACCAGAGGGGCTTATGACGTGCTTGTGTATGTTTGATAGTTTTGAAAGATGAGCATGTACTTTGAAGTGGACGTGAGAGGGGTCATATCCGCATAGCAGAGCAGGCTGAGAGGTAATGATGAAATGTACATATGAGTTGATTATGTGTTTTTAAGTAGGCAAAAACAGTTTGCCGATGAAATGTGAGGATATAGTATGTGTTCTCTGCCGCTTGCTGTCTGCCACTGAATGTTCATGACTGTTTGTTGGAATGTCTGCTTTGAGTGCAGTGGCATATGCAAAACCTATTGAACTGTCTGTGTGTGTGGGGAAGCAGTTTCAAAAGAACAATTTGCTTCCACCTAGCCTTGCCTTGTCTGAGTTGTGTGTGGGCATGAGGGCGAGTTACCCTTTGTAGGTAGATATTGTCCCTGATTGATCATTCTTCCTCTTGGATAATGCCCTGGGATGGAGGTGGAGATTGCTTATTTTGAGCTTTCATGCTGCAAACACTTTGTCTGGCAGTCCATTGCTCAGAGGGCTATTGCCCCCCAAAGTGATATGTCAAGGATGTGTGTTGTTGGGCCACCTGGGTTCAGACTACTCCTGAAACGCATCCCCACACTTCCCAGGAGACTACACACACATGTGTGCTGATATCACTCAGACTTGGAATATCAGAGGTATGGGGACACCAAGGGAGATGGACTCATTGAAATGATATCTCTGGTTGTTCTGATGTTATTACAGTGCACCGTCACAAAACACACAAGTGACACCGGAACATTACACCCAATACCATAAGTGTTTTCATTGTCAATGTATTTTACCACCTGTATTCTGGTTTGGCGAGTGTAGCCCTTGTGTGGGTTCTTATGAGGTTCCATTTACCACATTGAAAAGTGACATAGGGCCAGAGGGCAATATGTCTTTGTAGATCATCGCCTTGATGTTCTTAAATATAAAAGGTGCAGTGTTTCATGACCACACGTGGACAGAGCAAGCTACATTCTGCACACATCCCTCATCCTCATATGGTGTACACCGTCCCTTGGCTTGAGGATGTCTATGTCAATTGTGTCCAAGAGCCACAGGTAGAGCCCCCCCTCCGGCATCCTCAACAGTGGAGGCGGTAAACAGACATAATATCGACTACAAAATATCGAATGGGCATAATGTCGAGTACAAAATATAGACTGGACAAAATATCGAATGGACAGAATATAGACATCAAAAATATCGTTTTGAAGGTAAGTAATGTAATATCGAATGTTAAAAATATAGAAAGTTAAAATATCGAAGTATATAATATAGGTTATTAAAATTATCCAATTTTTAATAATATCGATTTTTTATAGTGTTTTTTATGTTATTATATGTGTGAAAAGTGTGTATTTATGTTATAATTTATTTTAATTAATGAATTTTGTTTTATTAATTTTTGCGTAATTTAATTCCGTAGCGCGTTGTGGGTTTATAGGGGAATAGGGTGGGAAGTAATTTAATTATAATTAATTAAATATGTAAATGTATTTATTGGTAATCATTTTCAATTAATTGTTAATTAATTTATATTTGGTAATTAATTAAATTTTAATTGGCAATTAATTTTAATCAAATTGATTAATTGCTAATTATGTTAATTTTACTAATTTATTTTCTGTAGTGGGTTGTAGGTTTATAGGGGAATTGGGTGGGAAGTAATTTATTTATAATTAAATAAATATGTAAAGTTATTTATTGGTATTTATTTAGAATTAATTGTTAATTAATGTTTTATGGGTAATTAATTACATTTTAATTGCCAATTAATTATATTTAATTGATTAATTGCTAATTATGTTAATTTTACTAATTCATTTTCTGTAGCGAGTTGTGGGTTTATAGGGGAATAGGGTGGGAAGTAATTTATTTATACCTAATTAACTAATTTAATTCATTTAATTGTATTTAATTTGAATTAATTGTTAATTAATCTATCCAACGCTTTCCCTACTGTTGCACTCACTGGAGTGGGAATAGTAATTTTTACCCCTATGCTATCCAACGCTTTCCCTACTGTTGCACTTTTTGGAGTGGAAATAGTCATTTTGACACTTCTGCTATCGTACGGTGATAATATTGGATATTATTTAAATATATTATGTTACTGTATATATAATTTTTTAACAAATATTATTGTAATTTTTTTGGAATAACTTTTAATAATTGTTTTTGTATTATAAGGTAATTAAAGTATTTCTAAGTATATTTTAGTTATTAATTTTTAATATTAATTTAATTTAACAGTGTTTTTAATAAAGTCGATATTTTTATAAACTATATTTTTGTAAACAATATTTTTTACTCGATATTTTTGTACTTACGTGTTTGTAGATACAAACTCGATATTCTGTCTGTCGATATTTTGTCACCGATATTTTTGCTAGTCGATATTATGTCCCTCGATATTATGTCAGTGATCCGTGGAGGCAGCCCAGCTTACACAATGTGCTGTGCACTGGTCCCTCCAAAACTGTCTGTGCAACTTACATCCTGAGATTCATGTGTACTACTACTCTGCAGTACACAATCTGCAGATTCAGAATTTAATTATTTGTTAGCAGCTCACGCTTCAGCTTGAATAGGTAGATGTTGAATTGGTGTGAATGACATACAGATTGGATGCCGTATGCTGTGCACCCAGTCCACACATGGTGACTGTAATCTACATTGTTGTTGGCCTGGGCATATTTTGTAATTCCTTCTGAATTTTGTCTTCAAATAATTCACTGATGACCAGGACACAAAAACTTCAAAGTTGTTTAAGTGGCAATCAATGAAAACATTACTGCGTGGCTGTGTCTATTGACCTATATGTTGTCTGGGCCAATTTCATCAGGGTCTTGCTGTAAACAGAGGCATCACTATGTCATCAATACACATTGGTTCAATTGCAGGTTGTGATGTTAGTCATACTGAAAGACGCGCAAACACAACACACCACACTAATCTGATTGAGCAACAGTGTTGTTTTTATTTTGCCACATGACAAGCTGTGATGAACTCAAAGTGGGATAAGTCAGGACAACTTGTGTTCTGCCTCCTCTGTTGCTTCTCAACAATCCAGCAAATGTTGCTAATTATGGATCACCTTCCACAGATGCACAGTTGTGAGGCAACCCATCAATAAATTGTTCACAGTGTATTGTTTTGCCCTCTACATTCCACCCTACTCTGAACGCATGGTAGACGTTTCCTGATTCATGACTGGATTGAAGCTAACTGAACTTGATCTGCAGTGCATGTAGTAATTAGCATCCCGTTGACTGGTACAAGAGAACATCAGAGTGATTCTGCACACTGTCACGTTAACCACTCATGTGTTGGACAGTCTCCCACCAAGGCTCGATGATTCCTATTAGCTTTTACTTGGAAACAGGTGACTGTATCTCTCTTGGCCCACCTTGAGTGATTGGGGAGACCCACAATCCATGTGGCAATTTCTTAACTGTACATTGCTAAAACACAACAGTGCCCTGCTGGGTGGCCTGAGTGAACAGTGGTGTTTGAATGGCCCGGGTTCAAGAGGGGCATGTTAACCAAGCCTGGCAAAGCATAGTGTGCCCCGAGATTGTTGCAGTGTGCATGCTATCTGACCTGTGTACATGTTTGTGATTGTATGTAAGGGATTAATCTATCTGAATGCTGCTCTGGATCTGTGCTGGGTCCTTCCCATGTTGTTCTTCCTGACACATCCGACATCCCATTCTAGTTGTGTCTCCCTATGACAACCTCTTCTGACACTGGTGTACTCATCATGACACAGGACCTGGGACTTTGTGATTGGTCTGATAGGGGGTGTATGTCTTGGTTGGACTGTAGTATTCAATTAGTTGTCAGTAGACATGTATTACTCTGTCAACAATTTGTGCATCGTGTAAAGTGAGGTGTGAGATAACACATAAGCTAGGACTAGGTTACCCATCTGATTGTGTGGATATATTTTATTTTTATTTTAAAAGTTTTATATAGCCCTAGCTTGACCCGTAGGTATCAGAGTGCTTTACATACACACAATAAACAGCAGAAGGACATTACATTACATAGTAGTCCGGCAGTAAGGAAGCAAACCACAGAAAAAATACAGCATGGGAAATAAATATGCAGTGCAGCGGAGAGAGAGAGAGCAATAAAAGAAAAGTTGAGAATTATATAGTCCGGTCACCCACTATCCTTGAATGTCCAGAGAGAGAGGAGACAACTTGGATAAAGAAGACTAGGTTAGTTGACGTTGGTCATGAAAGTATTTGTTTAGGAGATGGAGTTTCAGGTCCCTTTTGAAACAGGAGAAGGAGGGGTTGCATTGCATCTGAGGAGTCCAGTGAGAGCGATCCATATCCTGGGAACATTGCCAGAAACAATCGATATTGGGTGGTTTTTTTTTTCAATTTCAGAGGAATAAGAAGGAGTGAGTTGGAGCTTCTTAGTGTTCTGGATTGACCTGTTCTAATCAGTTTGTTATTTAAGTAGTTGGGGGCAGGAGAGTGAAGGGTTTTGTGTGTGATGCAGGCCACCATGAACTTCTTAATTCAGCTTTGAAAGAGAACTAAATAGGGCTTACCTCATCCTTAGCAGCTGCATATTTGACCTTTCACTTGGGCTTGGATGTTTTCTCTTGCTACTTGGTAGATCAGCTATTTCTTTTGACTTCACTTTCCTGTGTGATTTCTACAGTATTTTCTTTGACAGCTATCCAGAGTAAATGATGTACTTCCTCTGGGGTGTTTGTGAAATGGTAAGGTAATATGCTGCATGATGTCATTTCCTGCAATGTGACTACCTATGACATGAGATGGAGTGGTCTTTGTATGCATTTCAGATCTTAGGACTTAGCCTATTTCACAGATGGATGTAGGTGTGGAAATAGTACCCATGAATAAGTTTCTGTGGACATACTTTTGTGAGTGCAATGGAGTTCTGTTGCCCATCAAAGTTTTATTGTGTGTTGTGGTGGACTCCTGCATTCACTTTGTGATACATACATAACTGTGACTCTGGGCATTCCTGTTCCAACGTCAAATGTGTGTTTTTCCTAGGATTTAGCGGTCTGAATGTACCCACCTGATGATGACATTCCCTGACTTGACATGCACGACATGCTACGGAACCAGGGTCAGATTGGGATCCCAATGAGGTTTGGGCACTGTCAAAGTCATTGGCACACATTCCGTGATCATCCCTTTCATTGTATCCTCTGTGCATTTCCCTGGCAAGGGATGTTTCAAAATGCACACAACTGTAAATCAAGGGGGTGTGGGGTAGGTTAGACTGGTCAAATGAAACTTGCCTCCCTGCGATGCCACTACATGCAATGCAACCTCCCTGTACCTGCCTTGACCTGACAGTGGTGGGTGGTTGGGGGAGCTAATACTGCTACTCTAAAGGCACCCAAGGCAGGGAGCCAAGGTGAGTATGTCCCACAGCTGGCCCCTAGCCTCAATTTACAGCACAGTTGTGGAACAGACAACATAATGGCACCACCTTGCTGTGGCCTGGTGGTGACTGTGGAAGTAAATCAGTCTCTTGGTGTGGTTTACAAATCCCAAAAACCATGTCCCACAGGTGACCCTGGTGCACCGCCAATCGACCAATGCTTAATTGGCCGCATTCCCAGTCCAAGCCAATACAGAACCCTTTCTGAACAAACTCAACGCCCATAGGGCTCTATGGCTTTCAGCCCCCCCCCCCCGTCGTGTTTGTCAGCCCAGGATGAGACAGCTCCCCCACACACACAGACAGTTCTTGAGCTGTTGTGGGTGGCTAGTCTGTTATCTTTGCACATCAGCACACACGTATTTCACATATTTTGAAGGGACCATTTACTAGTTGGTTTTTCAACAGTCTCTAGTGCACCAGCATCTCCAATCTGCCCATTCCTTAAAGTTGACACTAACATTTGCTACCACATTTGCTACCACAGTCTGAGAATGAATTTCCTGCCAAGTAACCTTAGGCTTTGTTTTTTTCTGTTTTCTACAGCTTGGACTCCACCCAGAGATCTTGAGGCACTTTGCATGAGCACCAATTACATTTGTGAAGGGCACATTAATGTGGGTATTTGCCCCTCAACCCCCAAATTGTCTCTACATTGCTGGGGGTATTTGCCCCAACCCCAAATTGTCTCGACATTGCTGTGGGCGTTTGCCCCAACCCCCAATTGTCTCTACATTGCTGAGGGTATTTGCCCCCCAAACCTCAAATTGTCTCTACATTGCTGTGGGTAATTCCCCCCCAACCCCTATATTATCTCTACATTGCTGTGGGTATTTGCCCCCAACCTCCAAATTGTCTCTACACTGCTGTGGGTATTTGTCCTAACCCCCAAATTATCTCTTAATTGCTGGGAGTATTCCCCCCCCCATCAATTTGTCTTTTACATTGCTGGAGGTAATTGCCCCACAATCACCAATTTGTCTCTACATTGTTGGGAGTATTTGCCCCCAAACCCCAAAATTGCTATTTATTGCTGTGGGTATTTGCACCCCAACCCCTACATTGCGGCAAACCCCAAATTCTCTATACATTGCTGTGAGTATTTGCTCCAACCCGTAAATTGTCTCTACATTGCTGAGGGTATTTGCCCCATCAGCCAAACTGTCTCAGCATTACTGGAGGTATTTGCCCCACAACCACCAATTTGTTTCTACATTGCTGGGGGTATTTGCCCCCAAACCCCAAATTGGCTCTACATTGCTGTGGGTATTTGCACCCCAACCCCGAAATTGTCTCTACATTGCTAGGGGTATTTGCCCCCAACACCCAAATTGTCTCTACATTACTTGAGGTATTTGCCACACAACCACCAATTTTTCTGTACATTGTTGGGGATATTCGCCCCGAAACCCCCAATTGGCTCTACATTGCTCTGGGTATTTGCACTCCAACCCCCACATTGTCTATACATTGCTGGGGTATTTGCCCCCCAATTTGGCTCTATATTGCTGCAGATATTTGCCTCAACCACCATTTTGACAGTACAATGGAGGAAGTATTTCGGGTAGTTACGTTATTCTGTATGTGTCGAACTTACCTTCTGTGATGACCGCGTTGGTTGCGGTTGTAGTATTGCTCAAAGAGGTAGAGTATAAGGATGACATCCGCAAAGGGATACATGACATGGCTGCACTGTCTCATTCGTAGGATTCGTGTTGTGGCGTGATTCTGAGCTGAAATACGCCCCTTCGGGATGCTCTGACTTGTTGGTTGTGGCATCCAATTGAGTGCATAGAAAATACGCATCATAGTTGGGCATTCAGGATTGGCTTTAGTTATACCTCCGGATGACTCCATTCTGCATTTCCAGAAGCCTCTCATTTGGAAAATGAGGACGGAATCAAAGTGACTGAGGGGCATATTACCAAGCAATAGCGATAATTATCGCTATTGCTTGTTTAGAGACAAAAATGTACTGCTGAGCTGCGGCGATTTTTATCGCAAATAAACCTTGGTATTACCAAGGTTTATCGCAAATGCGATAAAAATCGGCCGCAATGCATGAATATCGCTGAAAAGTCAGCGATATTCATGCATTACCGAGCTAATGCTCTTAGCCATGTTATCCACCTCCCATTGGATAACATGGCTAAGAACTGCTCAGGGCAGGTGTTAGCTTTTGGAGATATTCGCGCTTAGCGCGAATATCTCCATAAGTTGGTAATAGGAGATAGCGATGTTAGCGACTGTTTCCAGTCGCTAACATCTTGGCACGCCCACTTTGCATGTCATTAGTGATAAATATCACTGACATGCAAAGTGGGGCCCAAGATGGTCGCTATCTCCTACTAGCTGTCGCTAACTGGTGTTAGCGACAGCTAGGTAATAGGGAGATAATTTTATCTCCGCTTTCTTGGCTTTTAAAGCCTAAAAAGTGGAGATAAACCCCCTTGATAATATGCCCCTGAGTCGTTTGGTAAATAAGGGGTTTTGGGCATTGTACTGCATAATTTGGTAGAATCGGTTTCCAGTATGAGTCAGTTGTAAGGTCCTGCTCCGGACGGCTCTGGGATGGCCTTCCGAACGAGATCGGAGTCGGAATTGGCACCAACGTGTTTTTTGCTTGGCTAATAACTCTGGCACCGTATGACGGAGGTTCTCAAATTTTTCTCATTTAAGCTGCTGTCTGGAAAGTTTGGGGGTACTCAATGAAGATGGGGCCAAGAAAAAGAGGGGTCCCAAAATGAATTTTCCCCTTGCAATTTCCCATGTGGATTTTAGTCCGACTTCTGCCCGAACTGCAGAATAGAATAACAACACATTTGGCAGAAAGCACGATCTTGGCTCAGAAAGGCCCTTTTGGTAATCTGGCGTGTATCCATTCAGTAGTTTTAGAGATATTAAAGAAAAAAGAAATATAAATAACAAGAAAAGCAAATCCTCTGCGGGTCCAACAATCCCATGCTGAGATATGATTGTCTGATAACACCTCAAACATTGAGCTGAGTCCCACGAAAAAGGTTTACAAAAAACAGAAGGGGGCAGGAAAGGATTACCCTGACCCCGTATGCCTGTTTGGGACCCCTCGGATACCCCACCGGGCATAATTTGTGCTTCAAAGTTGCAGGAAAAAATTGCAAAAAATGTCAAATAAAAACAAGTGTAGTCTCTCACACTTGTTTTTTAATTTGCTTCCGGGGCAGGCCATGTCCTGGAGGTGTATTTAATCATGTAATTGGGAGAGGAAGTGAGCACGGCCCCCCTCGCAGGTTGATTTCAGCCCTGGGGTCGCCATACCCAAGACCTGCCCAGAAGACAGTAAGGGGGGCCAGGTGGCAGCCTTCCCAGGCCAATTTCAGGCACAGGTCTCCATCCCCAGTCGCCCAGCCATCGGAAAAAATTGTGAAGTGGGCACTCACAGCCCTCTCTCCAATCCATGATCGGCCCCAAGTCTCCCTTACCCTGGGCCTGGCTGTGTAATGCATAGTGCCCACACCGCCATTCACGCCCGCCTGCTTGAACATATACACAATTCCTCCCCAATGAAACTCTGGAGACATATTTATGGGAAAGAACTGTCGCAGGTTTATTTCATACAACACACGTATGACGTTTTAAGGTGGGTCATCTTACAGGCGATCCAAAGCAGGCAGCCCCTCGTTGTCCCGCATGCCTAAGGAGCCATCTTGCACGGCGAGTCGATGCTCTGACGGTGCAGCACATTACCAACTTCGTTATACTCCCGCCCCCCCCTGTCGGGGCGGAGCGGTGTGGGCCACCCCCGGTCGGTTCAGGCCCCCCGACCGCCCGAAGGACTAACGGGGCGCCGTCGCGGTTTCCCGGAACCTCCTTTGGCTCCTGGTCCTTGGCTCAGGCACCCTTACTGTGCCAGGCAGAGGTACCCTTACTGTACCCTTCTGCCGCAGAGGTACCCTTACTGTACCCGTCTGCTTCCAGATCGCCCTGTGACTCCGCCTGCAACATAAAGAAAAACATTACACATTCTATTACTGTGCGCCGCTGCTCAAGCTGCTGGGTCAGGGTTCAGGGTAGGATCAGCGCTTGAGCCGCGGGAACTGGGCTGAGAGAGGCCGAGCCTTGGCCACCTCGTTAGATATAGGGGTTGCCCCTCCCACATGTAGGCCCTCCCCTGGCCTGTGATTGGTAGGCACGGGGCGGGGCGCCCCACCGGTGTCGGCTGGCGTTTTTGCCGGGTGGGACTAGAGCGCTGCCCCGCCCATGTTCCCCTGCGGGGCACGCGGTCAGCGGCAAAGAGAGGGTGGTCGCCCCGGAGCCAATAATGTGCCTTGGGACCCAATCCCCGGGGTGGGTTCCTGCTATGTCCCAGGGTGCCCACCCCAGGGACATAGTAGTTTCCCTGTCCACAATACTGCAGCAGGGAAACCTCACCTTGCCAAGTGAAAGCAAACAGCAAGCCCGCACCCAATGGACAGGAGCAGAACAAAAATGCTCCTGCTCGCGGACTTTTCATCTGTTTGCCAGCCCTCTGTGAAACGGGAAGGGAAACAATGGAAAACTTGCTCCCACATGTAGGGTGTAGCATTTTCTGCAGGAGAAATGCTGGCTCCTTCCACAGGCTTGAGCCAGCAGGAACTGTGGGGACATTGGGGTTCTGCCCGTAGCGCCCAACAAATAGGCTCTGGGTGCCCTGGTTGGTGCTGAGGCACCTACCATTAACTGGCCGTACACCAAGGGATGGAGTCCCCAGGACCGAAATGGAACCCAAAGAGCTGTTTAATCCTGCCTCCATTTTAGATTGTGCAGGCCCCGGAGGAAAGGGTACCCAGGGTTGATATTGGCAGTTGAACAGTGGAAAATAGCTTGACTTTTAATAAAGAAATCATTTAAGTCACTGTAAAATACCACAAACTACCAGATATATTGATATGTAGGCAAAAACGACATGTGCCTGGAGCCATGGCTACATAGTCATGATTAACGCCTTCTGAAGACTTTAAAAGTTTTCATACTAACTATTAGTATACACTTAGACGGTTGCAGGGTGCATTTCCTTTTATTTATTTATTTATTTATTTATTTAAAACATTTATAAATTAACATGATGCAGATTACATTTTTCACCTGCATATAATGATTTTTCACAATTTATTCAGCACATCTGGACAGCACATGTTCAAATGCGATTAAATGATGCTGCAATCCCAGCTCACTAACTGGTCTGTTTTGTTGGACCTCACAGACCTGGGCTGTGGCTGCAAGGCCTATTGGCGGGAGGACAGGCCTCTAGGACCTTCAAGGGGGTTGGACACAGAGCCTAGCCAAAGGCCATGCATGCCGGGGGTTGGATTAATGTATTCACCAAAAAAAACAAAGGTTACGGGGACGTTATATTTAGTGTCAAACTTTACATGCACAAAACCATAGAAATGCAATAGTTATAGTTATACTTATCTCAAGAAACTATAGCTCATTCCCTAAGGTAACTATAACTCACACCTGCACCATGCACTGCAACTTATCCCCCTGTATTACATCACTGATGACATCTCCAGTGAAATGAATAATATTATCACTGCAACTTTTGCAGTAAAATTATTGATGAGAAAAAAGATGCAATTGAATAAGAAAAAAAATATTAATATGTTTTGGACTTCTGAGGAGTGAAATTTACTATTTCCACTCCAAACAACACAACAGTAGGAAAAGTGTAGAACTTC
Organism: Lissotriton helveticus; assembly: GCF_964261635.1. NCBI lineage: Eukaryota > Metazoa > Chordata > Amphibia > Caudata > Salamandridae > Lissotriton > Lissotriton helveticus. Next base: position 367,300,060 of record NC_136068.1, on the reverse strand, counting down.
GGAGGGTTAAATTTACTTTCGACATTTCAAAAAGGGCAAGAGAAAGGAATGCATTGGACTTTGAAGGGGTACATTGTACTATTTGCACTCCAGACAGCGAAACAGTGAGGAAAGTGTTGGACTGTGGAGGGGTAAAATATACTATTTCAACTTCAATCTCTGCAACAGTATGTAAGGTTTTGAGCTGCAAAAATGTTAATTTTACTATTCCTGCTGCATTCTAAGCAAAGGTGGGGAGAATACTTCACTGCAAAGACATAACATATCTGCTTAATCCCATGAGTTTATAAAAAAAACTAAAAACAATTAATCAATTTATATAGTGACTACTCTATAAAACGTTATTAGATAATACATAATTATTATTCAATTAATTAATTAACTTCACTCCGGACCCTGATAAACTAAGCAGATCGCACCTAAAACCTAACTAAAAAATGACTATCCCATAATTAAATATTAAAAAAAATTAAATAATTAATTAACAGTGAATAATTAATTGTTAAAGGATTATTACTTATTTAACTTCCCACTCTAGACCACTAAAATCCTAGCACCCCAAAACTAAAATAAAATTAAAATAAATAGGTAGTTGGCAATTTTATATATATGAAGTGTAATTAACTAATTAAATAAATAATTTAAAAATAATAATAATGGATAAAGGATTGTTACTTGACAATTTTCCCATGCTATACCCCTACAAACGTAGCATCCTGCAATTAAAATGTAGGTAAAATGAATCAGTATTCCATATTTTAGATAATTAAAAATCAATTAAATAATCAAATAACAATAAGACATTGTTAATTAATTATTACCTAATTAACTTCCCACCCTATATTCCTACAAACTTAGCAGACCACAACTAAAATATAAGTTAAATAAAAATGATTCCATAAATTACATATTTTAAATTAATTAATGTATTAACAGGTAATAATTAATTGCTCATTAATTATTACTTGATTAACTTCCTACCCTATGCCTCTACAAGTCTAACGGCCCGCAAAGATACCCTGATTGTTGTGGAGGGTGTTGTGCGCTGCACTTCGACCTAATTGCTTGCAGCTGGAGGGCTCAGTGGAGGCAGGCTTGGATGGTCACATGACCTAGAGCTTCCCTCTACTTGATGCCAGCCAGTTCACTCGCACAGCAGACGGTGTCAGGTCTGTGATACCTAGCACTGCCTTCTTTTTTTAAATTACAATTTTAGCAAAGCACTTCACCTTCCTCAGTCTTAACTGCCGCTCATTACCCAAGCATAAAAGGGACATTCATGATCTTCTGGCAGACGAACAACCCGATGCCTTATTTCTCACAGAGACCTGGCTCAATGAAAGCAGTGGTCCTGATGTCGCTGCAGCCTTACCTCCCAATTACACCATCGCCAGGAAGGATAGAGTCAACAAAACAGGGGGGGTGTAGCAATTATCTTCAAAAAGCATCTCCAATGCAAATTTGATCCACAATACTTCCCTAACTGCGAGGTTGCCCTTTTTAAACTCTCCAAACCCGAATTTCACCTTCTCAGGCTTCTTAGTCTACCATCCGCCAGGACCCCCCAGTCCCTGGGCCTTATACTTTCCTAACCTAACAACCCCTTACCTTATACACTCCCAAAAATTCTTAATCCTAGGTGATCTTAATCTCCACCTAGATGACCCCCATAACTCTACGTGCAGCAATTTCATATCAGATCTAGCTGCCATGAACACCACGCTCTTTAACTCAGGTTCCACTCACACAGCCGGCGATCTCCTCGATCCTATCTTCTCTAACCTTCCTCATATTCACTGCACTCCTGCAGTGCCTTTAGATTGGTTTTGCCCCCCCTCTCGCACCCACCCCTCCCAGCTCATCCCTTAAAATTCCTAAAAGAGACTGGAAAAAATTGTATATAAGCGCCCTTAATCAGCTTCTATGCTCCAATCCACCCTCTGCTCATTATATATTAGATATTGAAACACTATCAGGAGATGTTGATGACTGGCTCTCAGGCGCCATAAACGCCTGCCTCCCCCTTACTCAGAAAAAACTTAAGAACCATCAAAATTGGCTCCGTGGTTCAGTGAATCCTTAAAAGCTGAGAAATCTGAATGTAAGCACCTAGAACGGAGATGGAGGAAAGACTACTCCCCCTACTCCAAAGAGGCCTACAAGAAGGCAAAAAAACACTACCGTTTCATAAACTTTATTCGACAATTAAGTCATAAAAGTATACATGGAATGCACAAATATTAGTTAAAAAAGCCATTAAAAAAATCGTACAATAAATATTTAAAAGGAATATTAAACTACAATAGACTATTGCCAAATTAGAATTTAAAAGGATCATAAAATCAATTTCATCAATATACATTTGGTCCAGAGGAGTATTGCACAATAACTCAAAAGAATTACCCCTAGTATACATAGGCGAAAGCAGCTTAATCTTCACATAGTTACCGCTATATGTTTTGTGCGGATTACCCAAGCCCATTTCAAGAATTTAGCCACGGCAACAGCAATTCTAGGCGTCGGGTCCGTACAAAGGATTCTCAGAGTCTCACCATGCCTATCTATCCCAAGCAATTTACATATAGGCTTGATCCACGTCGATCTGGGGGCAGTGTACAGGGGACAGAAGAGTAGAAAATGGCTTAGTGTCTCTTGTTCCTCCCCACTCTTAGGACATCTGTCGTTACCATTTTTGCCTGCCCATTTTACTGTGAAAGATCTTACTGGGAGTGCCCCTACCCTAAGCTGAAAATAGAGCTTGCGATCCTGTTGTTTCCCAATAATGTCCCAATATTGTTTCAGTTTTGGTCGGGCCTTGACATCCATGAAACGACCTGTTAAGTGCGAGGATAGACCCTCTGTCCTCTCTTCTGTAATCACCATCTCCCAATACTTTTCTTTTAATAATTTTTTGGAGGGGAATGCAGCATTTTCCGGGTCCTCCCATAGATCCCTTATTCCCAGTTTGAAAAGTATCGATCTAATGGCCTTGAGCCAATGTATTCTTTGGCACGTATCCTTAGCCATTATCTCCCTTAGGCCCTGAGCATAACGCTGTAGTTCTTCTGTGGTCCATAAACGGCGCCAGTAAAGTAATGGCCGCAGAAAGGCAAGATCCTGGACCGCCTTTTTTCCAAGGTCCCACATTAGCGGTATTAACGGGGTACTTATGGGAACGCTAGTAGCTTTTCGCAGAAATTCATTTTCTGCTAGCGTTAACTTTCTTAGATCTTCAAATCCCCAAAGTTCGGCTCCATAGAGGGCCGAACTTAACACCTTCATCCCGTATACTTCCAATAAGGGGCTGATGGGCTTTGTTGTTGAAGAGGTGAATTTTTTCGAAAGGATACCTGCCTGCTGGCGGAGTTTTAGCACCGCAATATCTAATTGACTGGACCACCCCAGATCTCTCTGAACGGTGACCCCCAGGTAGGTGAAGGCATCTACCCGCTCCAGCGGGGAACCATTCATATTAATCAACCCTCTGAAAGGTCTATTTGTCCCACACGTTTTACGGCCGGTAAGGACCATATACTTGGTTTTTGCCGTGTTTATTTCTAAGACCCTATCCAGACAAAAATCTTCGAAACGTTTCAGTGCTTGCTGGAGTCCACTTGGAGTCTTTGAAATGATGAGGGTGTCGTCCGCGAACATGAGGATCGGGACCCGCTCACCAGACATCGCAGGGGCATCAATCGGGACGAGGGAGAGGAAGTCCGCAACCCCATTCACAAAGAGCGAGAACAAGATTGGCGCCATAACGCAACCTTGCCTCACTCCCCGCTCCACCGGAAAGGGCTCTGTAACCTCCCCCTGGCGACCCCACCGAACCCGAGCGAAGGTACCCTCATGTAGGCGGACAATCAAGCTCAGCAATTCAGGTGCCATGCCCAGCCCCGCTAGGACTTTCCATAGTGTATTGCGTGGGACCAGGTCAAAAGCCGCCTTTAGATCAACAAAAACGGCATACAAGGTACCCTTTTCCAGGACCACGGTACGCCAATATAACATGATAAACCGGAAAACCTGGTCTATGGTACTTGTTTTCGGGCGGAAACCAGCCTGGAGGTGGCTCAAAATATTATCATTATCCATCCAAGTCTGGATTCTGGCCAAAACCAGGCGTCCCGTGATTTTTTGTAAGCAGTCAATTAGACTTATTGGCCTATAATTGACTGCAAGCGACTTGTCACCCTTTTTATACACCGGCACTATTTCTGCCCCTTTCCATGAGATAGGGACTTCCATCCCTTGGGCTATGGCATTTGCCACATACAAGAAATATAATCGCCAACGCCCTCTGTTATTCAGAAATAGATCTGCGGGGACACAATCCATGCCGGTAGCACGACCCTCAGTGACTTGGTCCAATGCCCTATCCACTTCTCCCAGAGAGAAGATAGGCTCCTTATACACAGTATGAACAAAAGCTCCTTCGCTAATACCAGTAACATTACTGGCATATTGGGGCTTAAAGTAGTTGACCCAAGAGTTTTGGTCAACATTATTATGAGGGCTCTCACGATGTCCTCCCCTGTCCCATTTAAAATTTCCCAGAAGAGTTTGGGGTACTTTGCAGAGCACGCCACTTTAAGATCCTGCCACAGGCCCTCTTCCCAATCCCTTTTGGCAGTATGTTGCTTGAGCCTATAGTTCGCACGAGCCAGTCTTATTGCACCCATATATTTGGACTTTAAGGCTAGACCCAGCTCTCTCCTAGCTTGGCGGCAGGGGCCGTCATACCAGCTCTCTGTTTTTTTAATTTGAATTCTTCTTTTTCCTAAGCTAGGTTTACAGTAGTATGTTTTCAGTTTGATGAAGAGCCTATTGTGTGCCTCTAAGAAAAAATTAAGGGGAGATCCATTCAAGGTGACTTCCTCCATAGCCTTTAGAGCCCCTCCAGGTCTCCCTCAATATTACCAATTATATCCTGATGCTCTGCGACTTGACACCATTTAAGATGGCGCTCATCATTTGCCATGACTAGATCCGGAAGAGTATACCCCTCATGAGCGTCAGCCACTATATGAATACCCAGGTTAAACATTGCAGTCAGGGGATTGTGGTCGCTTTCAATACGAGTCACTACCTCCATATCACGGAGAGTAGACCACATCTTGAGAGGGACAAGTAAATAATCAATGTTACTTGCCCTAGGACCATTGTCGAAAGTTTCCTTTCCCATTTTATCTGACAATGTGCGCCCGTTGGCATCCCTCAGCTCGTTTTCCTTACAGAGGCCCTTTAACTGGATGGCAGCCTCGGTCCATTTTCTTATGGGTTTAGTACCGAGCTGAGGAACTCGCCACCTAGCATCCTCCTCCTCTGTTAAATGTATATCATCCAAACCAAGGGGTTCAAAAGTGGTGTTAAAGTCACCGGCAATCAATTACATTATGTTATTGGGGGTAGCCTGTAGTAATGTATCCAGTTCTGCTACAACTTCAGATTTCTTACCACCTTGAAGCCCCCTAGCATAAACATTATAAATGTTGATTTCTAAATTGGCAGGGAAACTAAATCTAACACCAAGAATGTCATTACATACAATAGGGAGCAACTGTGTATAACATTTTAAAGACTGCTTGACCCCCATAGGTCGCCCTTTAGTTTTTTTTACAGCAGGGACAAAAAAGTTCAAATAACCCACTCTAAACATTGGTTCAACCGCCCAAACCTCTTGAAACAAACAAATGTCAAAGCGGTCAATGAAATCTGCCCAAGCCTGCGAGTTTAGTTTAGACCCCCATCCCGCCACCTTCCATGAGACCAACAATGTCTGACATAGTGGTACGTCAGATGATGTGGCCAGTTCACCCCGTACGGGACATCCCCCTGTGCCATGATGTATATTATACTGCCTGTCCAAGGACTCATCTACATCTGGTGCCTCAATAATGATATCACATATGCTGGTTTGGCCAGCCTCAACCAACCCTTCATCTTTGCTGCTCTGAACGGACACATTCCCTTTCCCAGTCTCCATCCCCTCCCTTCCGTCCCCGCCCCTACTACCCGGGATGGACCTTTGTGGCTCCTACTGTCAATCACAGTCCCCTAACCCCGACAAGGCCTGGAATCTGTTGAACAACCTTATGTTCCCTAAGGGGCAGATGTTTGGTACAGTTCCCTGAGAAAACATGTCCCTCTCAAAGGAAACCGGAGCAGGGGGGCCATAGAAATAAGCTAAGGGTAGAGCTTGTATCCCAATGGACTGATCATTTTGAGGCCAGTTACAGATAAAATTGACACATGTCTGGTCTCTGAAATTAATAATGATACAGTCTCCTGCTACCGTCTTGCATCCCTTGCCTATCCAATTGACTCTCCTAGCACCCATGATTTCAGCTCGCATATTAGCTGGCAATGGGCGGTACTTGTTAAGCCAGAAGATACACTTATGCTTTAAGTCTAGGTATGATTCTCGTTTCCCACGAACTAGTGGGGGGACCCCTACCAAGACTACCACAAAGGGGGCTGATTGAGGAGGGAGGTCAATGTAAGGTAGAGGAGGCTAGCTGTGAGCCCTTGTTAAAGCAGGCAAATTTAACTGTCTATCATTCAACTTAGTTCCATCACCCTGATTTCTCTCTTTATTCAATGGTGTTGCTCCCACCCCTATATGATTGAGTACTGGGGGAGCATCTGTCCGAGACAAAGTAATTTGTGGCGTCCCACTAACTTGATGTATATTTCGGATGTATGACGTTACAACGCATACTTTTACCACGCCTACCATTACCACGCAATTTTTACAATGCAGGATCTATTACAACGAAGTACCATTACCACGCATGTATTTACAACGCAGATACCTTTACAACGCATACAATTACAACGTAAGTATTGGTAAGTATATAATATTTTTTTTAATGTAATTTAATTAAAATTAATATAATGTAATTTAATTTAATTTAATTAATTTAATTTAATTTAATTTAATTTAATTAATTTAATTTAATTTAATTTAATCAATTTAATTTAATGTAATTTAAATTTAATTATATTTAATTTTTACCCTGTACCCTTTTACCCAAAAACCCAAAACTGACCCTGAACCCTAAAAATACCCCTTTACCCAAAAACCCAAAACTGACCCTGAACCCTAAAAATACCCCTTTACCCAAAAACCCAAAACTGACCCTAAAACCTAAAAATACCCCTTTACCCAAAAACCCAAAACTGACCCTGAACCCTAAAAATACCCCTTTACCCAAAAACCCAAAACTGACCCTAAACCCTAAAAATACCCCTTTACCCAAAAACCCAAAACTGACCCTGAACCCTAAAAATACCCCTTTACCCAAAAACCCAAAACTGACCCTGAACCCTAAAAATACCCTTTTACCCAAAAACTGAAAACTGACCCTGAACCCTAAAAATACCCCTTTACCCAAAAACTGAAAACTGACCCTAAACCCTAAAAATACCCCTTTACCCAAAAACTGAAAACTAACCCTAAACCCTAAAAATACCCCTTTACCCAAAAACTGAAAACTGACCCTGAACCCTAAAAATACCCCTTTACCCAAAAACCCAAAACTGACCCTGAACCCTAAAAATACCCCTTTACCCAAAAACCCAAAACTGACCCTGTACCCTAAAAATACCCCTTTACCCAAAAACCCAAAACTGACCCTGAACCCTAAAAATACCCCTTTACCCAAAAACCCAAAACTGACCCTGAACACTAAAAATACCCCTTTACCCAAAAACCCAAAACTGACCCTGAACCCTAAAAATACCCCTTTACCCAAAAACCCAAAATTGACCCTGAACCCTAAAAATACCCCTTTACCCAAAAACTCAAACTTATAATATTTTTAATAAAATGATATACTTACCAATACTTACGTTGTAATGGTATGCGTTGTAAAGGTACCTGCGTTGTAAATACATGCGTTGTAATGGTATGCGTTGTAATGGATCCTGCGTTGTAAAAAATGTGTGGTAATGGTAGGTCGTTGTAAAAGTTGCGTGGTAAAGGTTGTATACCGTATATTTCCCACTCCTGTCAGTACAGCGGGTTGTGTATTGGTAGTTTGTCCCTTGTTAGCAGCCAAGGTTGGCCTTGCTGTCTGGCCTAACCCGGTACCACTATTAGAGTTAGTTGGACCATTGTCTACAGGTGTTTTTGCCCTTGCAATATGAGCACTGCGACTTGGTCCTGCCTGTTTCTGAACTGATACCAATGAAAGTTCAAGGCACACCAATCTGTTTTCAATAGAGTCCAGCCGTTCATGCAATGGGTGACACATTTTCTTAAAGGTGCCCTCCAGTATTTTCCAGAAAGAAGGACCCAAATCCAGATATGGATCCTCCCCCCTATTGTCCAAATGACTTCCCTGTAATTGTACAGGGCTGATTGGTGGCGTCGCTGCTGGGTCATCAGGAGGAACAATACTTTTGCAAGATCTTGCTTTTTTTCCTCCAGCATTCGTTTGTGGCCCAGGGCGTTTCCTTTTTACTTGCACCCTCCCCTTTGGCTGGACCACAATTGCTTTTACTTGGCCAGCAGATCGAGTCTTAATTTTAGGGGATGGGCCTCTAACCATATCGCTGCTGGGAACTCCTTCTCTTGGAGAGTTATCACTTATGTTCATGATAGTTACTGGTTGGGGTGACGAAGAAGTTGCCACTCCCGATGGAGGAAGCGTACCCTGTGAATCAAATTGTAAATGTGTCGGTGATCTGGCATCTGCCAGGGGGCCCAGGGAAGACCTTTTGTGGAAGGATGTATCCAAGGATAGTCTTTTCTCGGTAAGTTCTATATCCTTAGCAAGTACAGTTGATACCTTTATGAGAAAGTTATCTAGGGTTCCTAATAGTGATCCACCCGTTGATTTCCTGCTGCTAGGACCACCATCTGTTGAAGTAGCCATCCTTTCTAAATTTTGCGTGATGCTCGGTTCGGTAACAGTTAGTAAATAATTGACTTCCGATTTCTTTCCAGTGCAACTCTGACCTTATTGGTACTGTGACAGGTGTCAGAGGGGTGGCCCGTCCCGTCATTATCCGGTCTTGAACGGGCTTAAACGGGCCCGCTCTTAGCCCGGGCTTCGCCCGGCGCCGCCCCGCGCGTCCCGCGATGCGGAGGGAGAAGCGGTGTTTTAGCACCTCCAGGCGCGGAATTCGGCGTGGGTGGGCGGAGAGGAACCAGCAGGAATTGTGGGGCTTGTAGTCCCCTCTCTCTGCGGCTGCTTGTTGTAAATAGCGGCGGCAGGGGGTAACAAGCAACCAGGTCCCGGCACGCTCCAAGCGCGATTGAGCAGCACAACAAAGGGCTCCCGCCCGACAGGAAAACAAAGAAACCGGCGAGTCAGCAACCCGCTCCACCGAGGGAGCCGCGGTGTTTTAGCGACTCTAGGCGCGGAAGTCGGCGTGGGTGGGCGGGGAGGAACCAGCAGGAACGGTGGGGCTTGTAGTCCCCCCTCTCTGCGGCCGCTTGTTGTAAATAGCGGCAGCGGGGGGGACAAGCAACCAGGTCCCGGCACGCTCCAAGCGCGATTGAGCAGCACAACAAAGGGCTCCCGCCCGACAGGAAAACAAAGAAACCGGCGAGTCAGCAACCCCCTACCACAATCTATGCACTACCGCTAGGGCCAGCTTTGTCTCTAAAACTATTTCTGAGGCTACTAATATTTCTAAAACGCTCTTTGGTCTGGTGGAAGAGCTGGCTGGCTCCGAGACCACTGCAAAACCGCCACCCCTGAACAAAAACCAGTGCGAAGAGCTCGCACAATTCTTCACAAAAAAAATTGAAACAATCTTTCTGGATACAGCTAACTCACGCTCCAACAGTACCCTGCAACCACACACAACCACATCTTGAGCCACTACCTGCCCTTCTACAATCGACTTTCCTCACACTAACTCACACAGGGATTCCTGGCCACCTCTCAACCTGGACTCCCCGATTTTTTTTTTAGGGAAATTAAAATCTGGCTCGCCTAAGGACCCTCTTCCCATCTCAATATTAAAACAACTTGACAACCCCCATCTATCCCTGATTCTCAAAACCCTTAACTTTTCCCTGCTAGAATCCACAGTCCCTGCTCATTGGAAACACGCCATGGTGACACCTCTCTTGAAAAAGCCTACGGCGGACTCAAGCGATTTATCCAACTATTGCCCAATTTCTCTTCTGCCAGCTTTCTCCAAGATCCTTGAGAGACACATTCACTTCCACCTCTCCCAGTTCATTGAATCCAGTCAAATTCTCCATCCCTCTCAATCTGACTTTAGAACTGGATTCTCTACTGAAACTACATTACTGGGAGTCACAGAGAACCTGCGCCACCATCTTGATAGAGGAGACACAGCTGCGCTCATACTGCTCGACCTCAGCGCAGCGTTTGATACGATCTCACACACCATACTCATCAATACACTAAGCTCACTGGGCATTTGTAGCCCAAAATTGAAATGGATCTCCTCTTTCCTTACGCACCGTATGTTTCAAATTTTCTTTACCGCGGCCAATTCCAAATTTCACTCTTCACCTTATGAGGAACCCCAGGGATCTGTGCTCAGTCCCTTGCTTTTTAACTTGTAGGTCAGGCCTCTAGTATGCATTGCTGAACAAGCCGGTCTAACCCTATTCACTTACGCAGATGACTCCCAGATCACCTTTTCCCTTTCAAGCACTGATCCTGGCTCCACCGCCCTCCTTCAATCAGGCTTAGGGAAAATCGCTACTTGGATGAATGACAACCTCCTAAAATTGAATGGCAGAAAAACTCATGTCCTGATTCTTTGTAAAAAGAAAGACCTATGGAGCCAGTCACACTGGCCTGCAGAGATGGGCGCCCTCCCGCTGCCCTCCAGACATGTCCGTAACTTGGGAATTATTATTGATGATGCCTTAACCATACACCAGCAGGTAATCAAGGTCTCAACCGTCTGCTTTACCATCTTGCGTTGGCTTAGGAAAATCATCTGGATGCTGCCAAATGACACCCAAAAATCTGTGGTCCACGCCCTTATAACATCCTGGCTGGACTACGGAAATGTCCTTTATTTGGGTGCTGACAAGGCAGTGACAAGACGTTTGCAGCTGGTACAAAACTCTGCCACAAGATTACTGTGCAAAATTTTCAAAACCGCCCACATCGCCGGACATCTACGTGACCTAAATTGGCTCAGGGTAGAGAATCGTATCAAATTCAAAACCCTGAGCTACATGTTTAAAATCAAAATGGACACTGCTCCACAATCCCTACAATCCCTTGTACGTCCCTACACTCCCTCCCGCCACTTCCGATTTACATCTCACGGAAACTTTACTGTACCTAGAATCAAACTTGCCAGGATGGGTGGCAGATCTTTTTCATACCTAGGTCCCACATTGTGGAACTCTCTCCCTCCTGACATCCACAAAGAAACCATCTACACACGCTTTCACAGAGCCCTTAAGACCTGGCTATTCAACCAATAACTCGGTCTGTCTGTATTAATTTAATTTTACCAGCACTCTGCCCGTCCAGCGCCAGGATACCTGTTTTGGATAGCTGTTGCGCTCTACAAGCTCAATAAACAATAATAATAATAATAATATTGAAAATAAATCAGCATTAAAAAGATTAAATAATAAATAGCAATCATACAATCAAATGCAATGTATTAAATAATTCTTAATGCTTAATTACCTAATTAACTTCCCACCCTATCTCTTTACAAGTCCAATAACCTGCTACTACACTACGTTACTATTAGAAATTATGAAAAAATTCTACATTTCTTAAAATTACAAGCTTTATTTTAAAAGCAGTTAATAACATTTATATAAACAATAGTAGCACATAAAATTAATCTATCAAATAAAACATATTAAAGTAATAAAAACATTAAATCTTTAACAACTGTTATTAGTGAAAACAATATTAAAAAATCAATATTATTTACAACAATATTACTTACCTCAAAAACGATAAGGCACGTGAAACAGAAGATTTGTGAGCATGAAACGTAGGAAAGCAAACAAAACAATTGAAAATAGCTTGACCTCTAATAAAGGATTCACTTAAGTCTCTGTAAAATACCACACACTACCAGATATATTGATAAGTAGGTTAAAAGAGTTTGATGACATGTGCCTGGAGCCATGGCTACATAGTCATGAGTATCGCCTTCTGGAGACTTTAAAAGTTTCATACTAACAATTAGTATACACTTATGTGATTGAAGGGTGCATTTTCTTTAGTAAATGAACATGATGCAGTTTCAATTTTTCACCTGCACATAATGGTCACAATGTATTCAGCACATCTGGAAAGCACATGTTCAAATGCGATTAAAAGATGCTGCAAGCCCTGCTCACTAACTGGTCTGTTTTTTTGGACCTCACAGTCCTGGGCAGTGGCTGCAAGGCCCATTGGCGAGAGGACAGGCCTCCAGGGCTACCACCTAGCCGGTATTTTACCAGCATAGCCAAATGTTCATCCCTAAACCAGAAGACAAACTGGAACACAGGCTGGTACTTTTCAATGTTTTCTGCGGGAGGACGAAGCTGATTTGCACGTGGTTGGCCGTTGTCTGTTGCACAGTAGGCAAAATAAATATAGGCTGCAATGCTTACTGTATAACTTACACAAAAAATCATTCTACTTTCCAACTTTTTCTTATTGTCAGTGAAACATCCTAAATACAATGGGTAAGGCCCGATGGGGGCTCTGTAGTTCACCGGGCCATAGAACCACTGTTCATGTTACTAAGGAGGCCTAACAGTACTGAGACTATTCTGAGGTTGCTTCTGTTTCTGTTGAGTGTGGTTATGACATGTCTGCACTGTTCCTTTCTGACTAGAAGCAATACTGATTTGTATAAAGTTCACTGCTGACTGCCCAGACCCAGTGAATAAAAGCATGGAGTGCAAGTCTGCCAGAGTAATGACCAGTGTATAGTTTAATGCAAGCAATCCTACAATCTTTTTTTATTATTCTCAGTAAAGCAAAAGCACGACAAATGTTCAAAACTCTCAACAGAACTTCTTAAGATATAGCTATATGGAACAAAAAATTATTGATTTACTGATGAAGTAAAATATCTAAAATTTGGCAGATTGACTAGAGTATAAAAACAATGGTGTAGAAACTATGGGGCCAATTATGATGGTGGGAATTCCGCCGCCGCTGGGCCGGCGGTGAGGACCGCAGGCCCAGTGGTGGTGGAATTCCCACCATCACCCTTAGAATTCCCACAGCCAAATTAAGATGACGGTGGGAAGGGTAAAGGTACCTCGGCGGATGGAAAGACCGTCCGCTGTGGTCCCGCAAGGGTCTATGGAGGTGGTGCTGTGCAGGCACCGCCGTGGGCATTATGATGCCTGTCTTTTGCGGTGGAGTTCCCACCGCAAAAAGACAGGCGGAAAATGCCTTTGGGGGCCTTTTGCGGGCCCCCAAGGATGTGCTGCACGTGGGGGGTACCTATGGTACCCCCCTACATTTTTGTGTACAAGTTGGCAGGCACCGCACGGTGCCTGCCATGTTGTACATGCAAATGTAAGACATGTATTTTTACATTGTTGGGGGTGCTGCCACCCGCCACAATGTAAACATACAGGATGCTCCCACCAGTGTGGCGGGCGCATCCTAATTTGTTTTGTGGAACCTCCACACCTACGGGGCAGGTCCCTTTTCCAGCCCGCCATCGTAATCGGCCCCAAAGATATAACTTTACCAATATAATGAGCCAACATATCTGCCGCCTAGCTCTAAATTTTGAATCAGAGAATCAAAAATAAGCTATTTCTATGTTCGTATCCCCAAGCTTGAAACCTGTCAAAAGAATGATTCCATATTGCACCGAAAATGCAATCTCCTTCGGCTTCATCAGCTCCCTTACAGCAATCCAAACTACCATATCTTGCACAGTTCTTCTAATTACTGAAAAGATCCAGGAAAAAAAACATTTCTAACCTGATAACTTTTTTATGGCAACTCGAAACAACCGTACTTTGATTACTTAAAAACTCTTTCACATTGATCTTTATGCAACTGTTACAAGCTGTCGCCCAACCAGACCCAGCAAAATTCATGAAACCTGTTTCCCATTTTCTCAAAACTCAACTGCTGGACCTGTTTAATTGTCCTTTACAAGATATTTCTCCATTGCATGGAAAATGCCACTTTGAAAACCATTTAAAAATCACTCTTGATTGACAAGTTATCAACAATTGATTTGTCTATTCCCTTTCTACCATTCCTTGGTAAACTTTTGAAAAACAGTTTTTTTCAATACCTCCAGCTATTTGTCAAAGACAATAGTCTTTTGGATAACTTCCAAGCTGGATACCGTGCAGTATAAAGTATAGAACTGGTGATTCTATAGGTGTTGGGTGATATTCATTGCTGCTTGATGGAGCAGGGAAGAAACAAAAATGATTGTACCCCCTACAAAGTTATCGCCTCATAACTTTAATATTATTAATTATATGAAGCATGTAAACTAATCAATAAAGTACACAACAAATCAGACACTACACACGGGAAAACTAACTGTGATTTGCAAACCTTTTACTTATTAACGAAGTATGAGTCTAACTAATATAGAGCTGAAATGATGAGAATAAAAGCATGTATTTGTGCTTGTGGTAGAAATGTTATTGTGGCAAAAGAAATAGAAATGGTTAGTAAAATGTATACATGTTGCTTCGCTAGGTAACTCTTAAACGGGAAAAATTAGAAGGTGGGAGGTAAACATAAGGGCTTGTTTGCTATATCTATTTCTGTTAAGTTTGTTTTCAAAATAGTTCCCATTTTGGCCAGAGAGGCCTAGTCTGAAAAGTGGCTATTGAAACACAAATGGTGGAGAGAATTTTATTTTTAAAGAGGGCCCCCATGCATGCGTAAAGAGAGACTGAAGTCACAAGTGAAACGGCCTATGCCCAGAGTGAGAGATGTCAAGGCCACCATGGCCTACAGAGGAGAGTTGTGCCAAAGTTGATTGGATTTAAAAAGCGTGGGAAAGTATGAACATTGAAAATTTAAAGCGAGGAACTGATAATAATAAGAACTTTATTGCGTGATTAAAAAGAAAATCCTTGCAAGTACAGAATTTTAACATTTATAAAAGCTACATTAAAAATGAAAAAAAAAAGTCTGAATTAAGTCCAATATGGGAGGGGACGACCGATGGGGTTTGCCAGATCGTTATGCCAACAAAGGATCACAGACTTTGGGCCCCTCACAGAGTTTTTTTGCTGCGTGATCCATGAACCTTACTACGGCACAGTTTAATTTGGTGTTCCTGGGATTAAAGCAGGCCAGAACTGCTGCTCTACACGATCTAATCATATTTGTGTTCCAAAGATGCTTCAGGAGGGACCGTCTTTTGTTCAGCAATTTTGGACAAAGGCATATGATGTGCGTAAGGTCTTCTTTGTGATTCCCACAGAGTCGACAAATTTCTCGTCCGAGATCTCTTTTCCATTTTGGGAGATGAACCAATAAATTAATGACTCCCAGTCTCAATTTTAGGAACTTTAGTTTTGTTCGTGCAGTAAAAGATATGGTAAGGTACAGCTGTGGGATCAACAGGGCATAAGATTGCAGGGTCATCCACCCGTGACTTCTTTTTGCTAGGCGAGCCTTGTCTTCCACTATTGAAAGCTTTTTTGTACTTATTTTTGCTAGCCGTTTGAATTCCTTTTGGCTTACGTGCATGCTCCAAAGTTCATTTAGGCGTAGAGTTATTAGGCCTTTTTTCCAATAATCATTCCCTGCTCGCCATGAGTTCGTATCGAGACTGGCCCAAAGGTGGTGTGCTAGGCTGCCTTCTTTAGATGACTTCAATTTGTGACAGCACACAAGAAAAGTCATGGCTCTGGAGAATGGTTGATGGCAGATTCCCAGTTCCAACCTAATATGTGCCGGTGATGTTTGGATTGGTAGCTTGAACACTATTCTGTAGATCTTTGTGATAATTTTGTCCAATTGACCACTGTCCAATCCTTTTAGAACTTCGCTACCGTAGGTTAGTGTGGGAATAATTTTTGCCTGAGCAACCTGTAATGTAGGTGCAAAAGTTGGGCCTTGTAGTTTCTTGTGGATTGATCCAATTGCAAAAGCAAGTGCAGCACCCTTCCTTTTTTGTTCTTCTAAATGAGATTTATATTTGTCATTGTTGTTGAAAATGACTCCAAGGTACTTGTGGCACTTAGATTCAACAATGTTTTCCTTGTTCAGGGTCCAAGATAGTTTCTTAGCTTTCCCTGGACAAACCGCCAAGATTTTAGTCTTCTTGTTGTTAATCTGTAGATCGTTCTTGATAGAGTAATCAGAGATTGCGTCCAGGAGCCTTTGCATGCCGATCTTTGTTTTACTAAGAAGAACCACGTCGTCAGCGTATAGTAAGTTTGACAACAAAAGACCGGTTACTTTAGGAGCATGTGAATTAACCCTGTTTAGGGCTTCAGGAAGGTCAGATAGGAATAAGTTAAAAAGTGTCGGGGCCAGGACACAACCCTGTTTTAGACCTTTTATCATCGGGATTGGGCGTGATAATCTTGAGCCGTCCCCGATCTTGATCCTGACCCATGTATCCTGGTGTAGAAGTTGTATGGCTCTTGGGAGATCGATTGGAATGTTTAGTCTAGACAGCTTCTGCCAGAGCTTGGCTCTATTCACGTTATCAAAGGCCGCTTGAAGTCAATGAATCCCATGTAGAGTGGGCAGGAGCTAAACTCCGCCTGGTCAATCAGGCAGGAGAGGGTCACGAGGTTGACCGAGGTGCCGGTATTTCTTGTAAAACCAGTTTGATTCGGAGGAATGATAGAGTTGTCTTCCGCCCATGCCCTAAGTGAGTTGAGCAATACTCCAGCAAAGTACTTTGTTTAGTTGTCGATGAGGGCAATGAGGCGGTAGTTCGTAGGGGATTTTTTGTCCCCACCTTTAAAAATTGGTGCAAGGACTGATCCCCGCCAAGAGGGCTGTATGATGTTGTTCTGCAGGATAGAATTGAATAAAGTGCATAGTTTCACGGCCCAGAAGGATACATCTTCCTTGAACAAAGTTTGAGGGATTGCGCCTAGGCCTGGGGTTCCGTCCTTCCGACCCTTTTTGATCAGTATTTCAATTTCTGCCTTCTGGATTGTTGTAATTTCATGGCTGCTCCGAATCGAAGAGCACTCATTTGGTAATTCTATTTTTTGATCGTCATTAAAGGGTTCCTTCATTGCGGGATTTCTGATGTTCTGATCAAGTGCCCAGCTGACCACTTTTTGTACGGCATTGTCTTCAGTGGGGAAATTCTGATGTGGAATTTTTGCTTTGCGATCGTTGAAGTGAAGATTAGGGAAATCAACCACTCTGTCTCCAATATGCAAGAAGAGGCAACTTTAGGTACGTGCCCTGATGTACTATTGACAGTTTGCCAAAACCTGTCGGAATTGTTTGTTTTATTATCTTGCTGTAGTCTAGCCCAGAACGAATCCCATTGGGTTCTGCGTTGCTCTCTTTTGGCTTTCGTAAGGTGGCTGCGGGCCTCTTTCAATTTTATTATTTTTATAAGATCCATTGGATCTGTTTTTAGCGCCCGCTATGTCTGATTCATAGTTCTTGTTGCAGATTGTATCGCAGGATTCGGGCAAGGCATCTGCTTTTGCCCAGTCAGAATTGGATACTTTATAGGTTTCGCATATCTGTCGATAAGTTCGATTGCAAATGTTGACCAGTTAGCAATTTTATCATCCGTGCACTTACTGTAGCGCTCGGTTATTTGTTTGGATTCTGTTGCTACTTGTTGAAAATTACTGAAAGAGCATTTGATTCGTTTTAGATTGATTGTGTAACTCTCAGATGGCAATGCCCTTTCTTCTTCATGTTGAGTGAGACTGGTCCTCAGCAATATTTCTTGGGGGCAGTGGTCACTTTCTGTTCTACTCCCAAGACGATAACCTGTCTAAGGGGAAGAGCCCGTTGAGGGCTCTAAGGCCCAGGTTTGCGAGGAACTGATACAAAAAGGATATACAAGAAAACATGAGAATTTTGGTTAGCTCATGGGAAGCTGTGGAATGATTTTGCACTTTTACAAACTGGTTTGACCAAGGAGGACATGAGGTGATCGTCACCACCACTCCTAGGGACCAATGATAGATGAGTGAAGCCCCAAAAAGTTACAATTTTGGGATTAGTTAGTTAGTGAAAGGGTATAAAATGGCTTGTGAAAATGACCTTGGTGTGGCCTTCTTACTTTGCACCATGGCATGCTGTCAGTTGGGATGATTTTCATATGGTGCAAAAGACTTTGAAAAGTTTTTGGACTCTGAACTTTTGATGGGGAAAAAAACGAGATTTGTTGCAGAGATTCTATGTCGGGAGGGAGACATCGAGGAGGTTAGAAAAGACAGTCAGCTTGGGAACCTGTTCTTTATTCTGCTGTTCTATCATCGCCCTTTGGCCAAGGGGTAATGAGTTCTCTTTTTTTTCTTTTGCTTAAATGAATTATTAAATGCTTAAAGAATCTACTTGTTTAATAAATCCTTTGCATGTACTTTCAGACCTGTCAAAAGCCTTCCATAGTATAAAACATTCCATCCTGAAAATAACCCTAGGTTAAGTGGGGCTCAGCTGACTAGTCATCAAATGAATTAGATCATGTCTCCCTGACCTTCAGCATATCACTAAGGTATTGCCTAATAATTACATATCTGGGCAATTGAACTGGGATGGCCCACTGGAGTCAGTTATGTCCCCACTGTGTTTTAATCCAAATACCTAAAAAACCTAGGAACTAGTTTCTATGTTTGTGGATGACACTCAAGTCATAGTTAGCCTGTCTAATGTGAGTGCAACCTTGCATAAGAGGGGAGGTCTTAGACCAATTGCCTCTCTTAACATGGCTTCCAAACCAGAGATGTTGCTACTGTCAAGGCATCTCTTTCCTGGCTCACAGCCTCACTGCCAGAAATTATGCAGCCTCTTCCATCCTCATCTAAAGACATACATAATCTGTGTTATTCCTCAATACCAATCAATCACCCGAAGCACAAATGACGAAAGTGTCTGGAATGTGATTTGGTAAACTCAAGATCTTGAAGTAACTTTTACTTATATTCACAGCAACTGGCTCATAACAGTAGTAAACATATTGATCCAATTTACATTTGAGTAAGTAAAGGTAATTTATTTCTTCGTCCCTGAATAGCTCCTCTATCAACTTCTGTTCATGCAAAATGCAGCTGCATGCCTCATATTCAGCATTGCATATCGTAATTTCTATGAATCCTGCACTGGCTACTATTTGATCTTTAGTTGCATTCAAAGCCCTTATGATCATTCACAAAATCTTGTTGCCTTCCTAACATCAAAATGTTTACTTTTTCAGGAAAATAAACCATAACCTTACGCTCCACCTATCAGTTTGAAACTAACTGTGTGATGAACTAGACAGTTACAAATGGAGACAGAGCTCTCTCAACTGCAGCTGCCAAACTGTGGAATTCGTTCCCATCTGCCATTCACTCAGAACCCTTTTTTTTTTTTTAAAGAGGAAAGATTAAAACCTGGCGTTTTAACCAATAACTTCCATTTCTCTCTTTTTAGGCTAGTTATGTTACCTACTTTAGTGCCCAGGACCTTCGCATAACTGTTCTCCACTAATAAATGTAGCACAATTTAACATCTATTTTCTCTGCAGACCTGTATCTTGTTCTTATTTGTGGGCGCCACGAAATTCAAGATTACCAACAAGGGAACAACGCACGTCTTCGAAGATCCTAGAGAGCTGGGCAGATACCTACAATGACCGACACAACAAGATATGGAAACCACACAACCAGGATCAAGCAAGAGAAGAGCATCGCCGGAGCCAAAAGTGGAGTGAGCAGGTGGCGCGCAGGAGACGAAGCCTCAACCAGGACAGCAACCGCATCTAACTCAGATCAAAAACCCTCCTCAGCCCTAAACAAATACAACAAAGCTACCTCAAGACAATGCGTCAGAACACATTAGAAATCTTCCCGCCCGCAAGACGTTGTAGGGTGCACTCACAAGGGCAAGCAGTATGCCACAAGACGAAGAGAACAAGAGACTATAATCTGTTTACCTGCATATCCTTTTGCTTTCATTTGCAGTTAGCGATAGGACCATGAGGGCTTATTAAGGAGGGGAGAGAAATTGGGGGGAGCATTATGCAAGACAAGAAAAGTACATAGCAACTGTGAAAACGGTCGATTGTGTTACAAATGCATAATACTCTCAGGGAGGGCCAAATAAGGATCTTGCCGTCTCACGTCCAGCGTGCGAGGTATTGGAATATGGAGGAAGGGGGCACAGGGTGGGGTTGGGGGGAGGGGGCAGGGGAGGGAGGGGGAGTTCCATGGTCATCTGTCTTGTTCATCTAGTTCGTCTTGTCTGCACTGTCTGTCTCACTTATCTACTCTGACAAATTCCATTCTCTCCACCCCTATCTACGCCCGGCTAGCTTCATACCCGCATAAAAGCAGGAACACGGGAAAAAGGTCTCAGGTGAGGCAGGTTGGAATCAACGTGGTGAAACCTAGTGAGAGCCCACTGCTTCCGCAGGAAACACTAGCAAAACAAAAGGGCAAGAGCATAACACCCCACAGGGGGGAGAGGGAGAGGAACCGTGACACACACACACTATAAGTTATGACACAGATTAACAGTTCCTCTTTGTTAGAAAATCTAAAGATAGTCTCCCTCAATCTGAAGGGCCTCAACCACCCGGTCAAGAGGAAAAAGATCCTAGACTACCTAGCTAAGACCAAAGGGGACGTCATATTGTTACAAGAAACCAAGCTATCCTTTGAGGACGCAGTAAGAGTCAGGGCAAGATGGATAGGACAGGTAGCCTGCTCACCGGCGACAGGGAAGAAACGAGGAGTGATCACACTGATAAATAAAAACTCAAAGATAACCATTGAAGACCAACAACATGATGAGGCAGGGAGGATACTAATAACACAACTGAAAAGAGGGGGCGAATCCATCCAGGTAATGAACATATACTCCACAAATACAGATGACACCGTATACTGGGAGGGAGTCTCGAGGAGACTGGAAGCAAGTCCCCAAATTGACATGTCGGTGCTGGTAGGTGACTTTAACTTAGCACTAGACTACACCCTGGACAGACAATCGCAGGCCCATGCCCTCCCACCAGCCTCACACAACATTCTAAAGAACATATGCAACAGATTTAACCTGAAGGACCCGTGGTTACTACAACACCCCAACACCAGAGATTACACCTTTTACTCCAACCCGCATAACTCCTACAGTGGAATAAACTACATCCTAATCTCAGGCTCACACACCCACTTTATAGAACACTGAGAAATAGCGGCTAGAACAATCGCAGATCACTCGTGCATCAGCTTACACCTGGCAGGGAGACACAACGAGAACCTCACCCGCAGGTGGAGGTTTAACAATGAAGTTATGGCAAACCAAGAAGACAAGATCAGAATAGAGCAAGCCATTAAAGACTACATTAGACATAACGACACGCCAGGCATGGACCCCAAGACTCTGTGGGACGCGCTTAAAGTGACAGTCAGAGGGACACTAAAAGATATCAAGAACAAACGGAATTAGAAAGCTAAGATACACCTAGATCAACTAGAAAAAGATATCAAAAACCTAGAGGCAACCCACATCAAGGACACAAAGAATTCTAATGCCCTAAAAGAGCTGACGAAAAAAATATATGAATACAACAAAATCCTAAATGAAAGGGCTGGGCTGTGGATAAACAAATACAAAGAGATTAACCTATGCGAGGCCAACAAGGCAGGGAAAATCTTAGAGTTGTACCTGAAACACAAACAAAGACAACATACCATCTCATCCATCACTGACTCACTTAATAACACACACACTCAGCACAAGGACATCCTACGTACGTTCTGTGAGTTCTACCAGGAACTCTACAAAAGGGTCAAAACACTAGAATAACAAACGAGGAAGCACTGACACAAGGACAGGAGATAAACACAGCCAAAATTGAGATGGCGATTAAGTCTCTTAAAGACAACAAGGTGCCGGGCCCAGACAGATACACGGCCTCCTTCTATAAAAGTTTTCGAAAAAACCTACTCCCAACTATGAAAAATGTTTTCAACCACTGCAAGGGGCTAGGAGCGGTGTCAAAGTCCATGACAGAAGAAAACATAATAGTTATCCCTAAAGAAGGTAAGGATACACAACGGCCCCAAAACTACAGGCCCATCTCACTCATCAACATAGACTGCAAAATCTATGCCAAGATCCTAGCCGTAAGGCTCAACACAGTACTCCCTCAACTGATGAGCAATTCACAAGTAGGATTCCTAAGGACACGTATGTCACATGATAACACAAGACTCCTGTGCCATGTTCTCAAACAGCCCTCCAAGTCTGACAAACCAGCTGTGGTAATCACACTAGACGCAGAGAAAGCGTTTGAGTGTCCTGGCACTTCCTAGAACAGTGCAATCTGGTAGATAAGAATACGCAGACAGTAATGGCACTGTACGCAAACACCAGTGCGCAGATAGCTATCAATGGGACAGTCTCAGAACAATGTACCCTTCAGCGAGGGACAAGGCAGGGATGTTCCCTGTCCCCCACGCTGTTTTTACTGGCGTTGTAACACCTGATCAGAGATATTGTAGCCAATAGAGAAATGAGGGAGGTCTCCATCAACGAGGCCACAGCTAAACTAGCAGCTTCTGCGGACGACATTCTCATAGCCACAGAGAACCCCAAGTCCTCTATCACTGCCCTCATTGAATCCATTGGTAAATACTCAGTCCACTCCGGCTATAAACTAAACAGAGACAAATCGGAATGTATGCCACTTAACATCCACATCACCAGAGAGGTACTAGACAACTCAGGACTAGCCTGGCAACCCGGGTTCATCAAGTATCTAGGGATTCAAGTCGGCAAAAACCTCAAAACCACACTAGACCAAAATGAGAAAATAACCCTAGAAAAGATAAAAAAAGCTCCTGGAGTCCTGGTCGCCCAAATTCATAACATGGTGGGGAAGGATAGATACAATTGAGATGATGATCACACCCGGTGATCAACTACCTGGTGGGAATGCTTCCACTTACACTCACAGACGAATTCTACCGAAAAACGGACAAGATGATGAACAAGTTCCTATGGCAAGACAAGAAGCTGAGGATAAGCCTCAGAAAATTAGACTATTTAAGAAACTAGGTGGTCTAAACTTGGCAGATTTCAGAACATTCCAGACTGCTTTTATAGCGAGACAGGGAGTCTACTGGATCCTGCCCAACCAGGTTTACACGCCGGTCTGGCTCATGATTGAGCCATACTCAACAATCTCAACCCAATAACACTCCTCACTGCAAACAAACAGACACAAAACGATAGCCCTAAATTTAAAAACACTAGATATGCCATGCTTAAGGTAGACCAAAAACTGGAACATAGCATTAAAAATTCTAACTGGGAATCTGTTGTATCCAAGGAATCACAGGAGAAGAAGGTAAACTTAAGGATTAAGTTTAATTAAGAGTTTCAAGTACCGCATTAGATCCATCAGAGTGCACATCCAACAAACTCCAGTCTTCAACTGAAGATCAGGAGCAGAACATTCTACTGTAACCTAGCAACTAGATGCTAGGATGCAAAACATAGGAAAAGCATTAGCAAAGAAGGGAAAAGCATTAGCAAAGAAGGAACATAGGATATAACACACCTCCTTTCCCACAATAAACAAAACAAAATTAAAATAAGGAAAAACATAAGATGAAACAACAATTTACAATTGGATAACATATCAGGTAATATAATCATTCAAATATTTCGGTGTGAACTTAACTCTGGATGATTTTGAACAGGAAGCAGAGACCTCAGAAGGGCCTGAAGCAACTTCACTTATATCTAAAGAAATCGAGTTATTATCATCAGAACTGGTTAAAGCAGTGGATTGAAGGGATTCTTCCTCATGAATATTAGGATTGTCAAAGAATGACTGAGCACCATCAGACACATTGGAACTACATGAAGGAAGATTACATGGAGACAAAGTGTTAAGGTCAACTATATTGGGAATACCGTTTGAATCTGAAACATCAACAGAAGCAACGTCCGAGCCCTTCACTTTTGAAACGGCCCTTTTACTCCACCACTTACCACCAGTAACTTTAACAGCATGTTTGCTGATTTGAACAATAGATGTCTCTGGATAAAACTTTGAGCCTTTGGTCTTACATGGTCTTCGGATTCTGACCTTGTCACCAACGCTTAAAGAAATTTCTTTTACATGTTTATCCAGATCATATCTGACTTTGGACTTGAGCTGAGCAGAAACAACCTTATCCTTGACAAGATCCAGATCAACAACATCTTTACCTTGAGATGTTTTGCTAACAACCCAACCAGGGGATAACTCATTAAAGGATTGTCTCCCTCTTAATAAGAGGAAAGGTGTCACCCCAGTGGTTGAGTGTGGTGTGTTGTTGTACGACCAAACTCTGTCGTAGACAACATCCTGAACACAAAGGTTAGATGAAATAGCTAGTTGAACTGCGTCCTTCAGGACACGATTCGCTCTCTCCACTAAGCCGTTGCCCTGTGGGGAGTACAAAGCAGTGGTAAGGTGTTTAATGGCAAAATTATCCAAAAAACTATTCATTTCATAAGATACAAATTGTACCCCATTGTCCGATACTAAGAACTTGGGAATTCCTTCGGACTGGAAAAGTTTCTTAAGACATTTTATGACATTATGAGTATTAGGTTCTTTTAAAAACTTACAGGCAACCCATTTGGAGTGATAATCTACAATGGTGAGTATGAATCTGAAACCCTGGTTTAAACCACCAATGGGCCCTAGAAAATCCATACCTAATTTCTCCCATGGACTGTCAGGGAAAGCAACGGGACACAAAGGTTTGTTAACAGTCCGCAATGACTTCTCAGCATGAGAACACTCACTACAGCCATCCAGGAAGGTATCTACACAGATGTCCATCCCTGGCCACCAATAATGAAGTCTCAACCTTTTTTTTGTACTTGTGATCCCCCCATGACCTTTGTGAGCAATCTCAATGATCTTATCTCGAATTGAAAGAGGAGGGATGAGGGAAACACCTCTCAAAAGGAAGTCACCCTCCAAACTTAATTCATCCTTAACCTTGGAAAAAGGAAGAAGATCCTTGTCAATAAGATTTTCTCTTGGCCAACCTTCAGCAATATATTTTTTTAGTGTAAGAAAAGAAGAATCCTGCAAAGATTCTTTAATCCAATCGGATTCCGAAACCACGTCCTTTGCTAAAACTAGTCCATCCAAAAGATTAACTACTACTTCTTTGTCATCAAGGACAGGAGAAAATTTCAAAGCACTTGAGGGACACCTAGACAAAAAGTCTGCCGTGAAGTTCTTTCCGCCAGGGATATGTCTCATGACAAAGTTAAAGTCATAAAGCTTTGAAAGAAGACGACTCAACCTAGGGCTAGCATTCCTTAAACCCTTGTCATTCCAAATAAAAATCAATGGCTTGTGATCTGAAACTAACACAAACTCACGGCCCCAAACATATGTGGAAAAATGTCTAACTCCCCAAACACAAGCTAAAGCTTCTTTTTCGATGGTACTATAATTTCTTTCAGAAGAGGAAAGTTGACGGGAAGCAAAGGCAACAACATTTTCAATCCCACCATCAGCTTGACTCAGAACAGCACCTAAACCAGTATTACCAGCATCTACTGTAATGAATGACAGAGAGTTCCCATCAAACGGTTTGAGAGCCGGGGCATGTATGATCAATTCCTTTAAGGACTCAAAAGCCACTCTATGTACCTCATCCCACACAAATTTAACATTATTCCTGGTAAGTGACCTCAAAGGCTCACTAACATGTGCAAAATTCTGTACGAATCTGGAATAAAATTCACTCAAACCCAAAAATGATCTTAATTGATCTTTGTTAATGGGTTGGGCGCAATCACGAATACCTTGTAAAAGATCATGTTTAGGGGCGATGCCTTTGTGAGAGATGGTATGACCAAGGTATTCAACCTCACTAAGGAGAAATTTGCATTTCTGTTTTTTAACAGTCATGCCATGGTCACTTAAAATACCAATAACTTGATCAAGTTTGACAAGATGTTCTTCCACAGTGTTGGTAGAGATCAAAATGTCATCTTGGTAGGCTAAGACGTCACGAACTTCCCCAAATAACTGAAACATTAGTTTCTGAAAAACTGAGGCCGCTGAGGCAAGACCAAAAGGTAACCTCAGATATCTAAACAGACCAAAAGGAGTGTTGAAAGCAGTTAAGTCTTTAGATTCTTCACACAACTCTATCTGGTGATAGGCTGCTCGTAGGTCTATGGTAGAGAAAACCTTTGTGCCTCTGAGCTGAGCCAACATATCTTGAATACGGGGAAGAGGGAAACAATCTACCTGAATATTTTTATTTAGAGCTCTTAGGTCTACACACAGCCTGAGTTCATCACAGTTCTTCTTAAGTGCGACTACAATTGGAGAAACCCACAACGAAGAGTTAATGTTTTCGATGACTCCCTCTTTACTCAGTTGTTGAAGGTGAGTCTTCAGTCTTTCCATGATGCTTAGAGGGACATGTCTTATCTTATGAATTATTGGGATAGCATCAGGCTTCAAAATAATTTTATGTTCGTAACCTTTAACTGAACCAAGATTGTCAGAAAAAACATTGTTGTATTTATTTATGATACTTTCCAGAGAAAGTTCTTCAGTAACCAGAGCATTAACATTGATGGAACGGTCTAAAGAAATGGGATATCTGGTACCAGGTCTTAACACTAAAGGGAATTTACCTTGATCTCTCCAACCCAAGACATTATAACCTTTTTTTGAAACGTAGATTTTGGCCTGAATAGAGCGGTCTTCAAAAGTTAAACTGTCATTAAAGAAACCCATTAAATCAATGACTTTGCCATTAAATGCAACAGTACGTATATCAGGAGGTAGGAGTAAATTTTCGTCCCAATGTTTAAGAAACAAGAAATCCGCAATGATGGTAATAGGGGATCCTGAATCTACAGTGACCTTAACAATAATCTCACCAATTTTAATATCACATACTGGATCATAGACAGATGGATCTTCATGATCATCTATCATGTCAACGGATAACAATATTTTTTTTACAATCTGTTCTTCACATGTATTGAAATTATCAGAATCAGAGACTTCAAGGTACATTGTCTTGGACTTGAACTTGCACACTGTAGCAAAATGACCAATCTTTTTGCAATTGGTACATTGTTTTTTTAAAGCTGGACAGGAAGTTGAATTGGCAAGGTGTAATTTTGATCCACATCTATAACAAACGGGAGGCTTATCAGACTTTTTCCATTCAAGTTTAGAAGATTGGTTACGTTGAGAATTATTTTTTGAGGAAGTAGATTTTACTAAATCTACATGTGTAGGTTTATTATTGCCTAATTCTTTAGAAGCAAAAGCAGATCTTTCTATTCCTCTAGCCAATTCTAAAGTTTCTTGCAAAGAGGGATTACGACAACATAAAATTCTTTCCTGAACTTTGTTGTTAAAGCAATTCACAACGATTTGATCCCTGAGATATTGATCAATAGGGCCTTAAAATTCACAAGTTGCAGCCAAAATTCTCAACTCAGCTAAAAATATATCAATCTTTTCATATTCTCTTTGTTTGCGTGTGTAAAATCTATGCCTTTCAACAATTACACTCGGTTCATCCTTAAAATATTTTTCCAAACGGGCAATAGCCTCAGTGTACTCATTCCAATCATCTGAGGGAGGTCTATTAACAGGAGGTTGGTGATCAAAGATTCTTTGACCCTCTGCACCCAAGGCACTATATAACATTGCATTTTTCCTAGCAGCAGGAAATTTCACAGCATCAATGGCAATTACATAGCTATTAAAGGCTTTAAACCAATGGGACCATTTTATTTTAGGTGTACCTGGTTCTGGAAGAAATGAAGAAGGGAGAACTGCAGTCTGTTGAGCCATCCTGAATGTATAAGCTAATTGTAAAAATGTAAAATTAACAGTGTTAATTGTAAGTATCAATGTAATAACGTAGGTTGTATAGTGTGAAAATCAAAAATCAGCTGTGTGTAACAGCGTAGATAATCCATACATTGAAGTCAAACTATATTGTTGGCTGTGTGTATCAGCGTATAAGATACACGTTGAAGAATTAAATATCAGCTGTGTGTATCAGCGTAGATAATACACGTAGTGTTAAATAAGTAGTTTCAGCTGTGTGTGTCAGCGTAGAAGACACACGAGTAAGTATTCTAGGTTGGAGAAATTAAATATCAGCTGTGTGTATCAGCGTAGATAATACACGTAGTGTTAAATAGGCTGTGTGTGTTAGCGTAGAAGACACACAAGTTCAATTGTTAATATGGTTGAAAAGTAAAATAATTATAAAGTACCTTCTAATCATGAAATCGAGTCGCGGAAGACCGTGAAGTTGTTGCAGGTAACTAAGCAACCTCAAAATGGCTGCTACGTTGTGCGTGCGTGATGACGAGTTCCTCACCGTCAAATGGAGATGACACGCTTTGTTGATGAATAGAATGAAGGGCGAAGGAGAAGAAATGCAGCGCGCGTCGTTCTCGTGCTGCATAAACCGCCAAGTAAACGGTAATGGCGATTTTTGAATAGTGAGAGTTCTATAAGTTAGAAGACAATGTATGTTAGTATTAACTTTGTTAAAAATTCGTCGAAATGAGTTAAAATGAAATGGGGAGTGTGGTATTTTCAGCAACACTTGGTAAAATAAATACACTGTCAGGTCTGCCGCAGGTGCAATCAAGGGCACAATTAGAGACAACTAGGATATCAGCCGCTGAGAAAATTAATAAAGTTAAATTTATGAAGAAAGTAGAATAAAATCAAATCTGGCGCTGGTGCAATCAAAACACAGTAGAAAGAGATAACCAGGCGCTGGTGCAATCAAATCACCAAAGGAGCCGATTTGAGAGAAGTCATGGCCAATTTACTGGATGACCATTTCACTGGTTGTTGTGAGATTTATAACAACAAAGTCAAAATTAGGATGAAAGTTGAAATGGTATATGAATTAATGGGCAGCCGCTGGTGCAATCAAGACACAATGGGAAGTACAGGCGCTGGTGCAATCAAATCACAAGTAATAAAGTAAAGGCTTACTTTTATATGAAGTTAACGTTGTTTCTTGAAAGTACTCAATATGAAGCAAGTAGACAGGAGACTTCAGTTCGTTGAGGAATGTAAAAATATTGAATGAGCGCTGGAGTCTGAAGAGATCTGTATAAAATTAAAATCTTGAGCGTAGGTTCGTAGTTAATGCTGACTTGACCACCTCGTCGCCAATCTATGTTGTATCCAAGGAATCACAGGAGAAGAAGGTAAACTTAAGGATTAAGTTTAATTAAGAGTTTCAAGTACAGCATTAGATCCATCAGAGTGCACATCCAACAAACTCCAGTCTTCAACTGAAGATCAGGAGCAGAACATTCTACTGTAACCTAGCAACTAGATGCTAGGATGCAAAACATAGGAAAAGCATTAGCAAAGAAGGGAAAAGCATTAGCAAAGAAGGAACATAGGATATAACAGAATCTCTGTAGGCAAACTCAAAGATAAAATATAGGGGGAAGCCCCTAGCCATACACTGATGGAAAAGATTAGGGAACTCATACCCAGCCCAGCTGGAAGAAGGGGTAGGCCCCTACACCTTCAACATGCTAATAAAATGACATAACCTACAAGAAATAGAACTCTACAGACATCCTCAAAATCAGAACAGCCCTAACCAAATCAAAAATAACAAGACACAAACCCTTAATTATCCAGTACATGGAGAATGTGAAGAAGGTGGGCCACCAGGTGTCCCACATATACGAACTACTCTGTCCCAGCTCCTCCAAGCTCAACAACAAGACAGCCAGTTACTGGGAATCACATCTAGACACCGCACTCAGCAAGCAATAAAGAGACACCCTCAGGTTGACCCTATTGAAAAATATGATCTCCCCGGTGTTAGCTCAGACAAAATTCTGGCTTCTGCACAAGACCTACTGGACCCCGGTTCGCTTAGCGGCCCTGGGTCTGAGGGAAAACGACCGCTGCTGGAATTGTCACAGAGAGCAGGGAGACCTGGCACACCGTATCTTCCACTGCACAAAGGTAAAAAAAATTGGAAAAAATATTCTGCTTCATAAACAAAGCCTTAGGGTGCACACTTAAAGAAGAGCTTGCCTCACTCACCACCGCATTTATAACATCTGACCTTGACACTCAACATGAAAGAAACCTCCTATATCTCCTACTAACGGCAGCAGTCAAAAGAGTACTCACCAAGTGGAAGGACACCTCCAAAGCCACCTTCAGGGGGTGGCTCAAATGGGTGACATACCTTAGAGGAGCCAACATCACAGCCTTACGTAACACACCATGGAGAAAACCCAATAGGGGTATGTGGGCATCCATGGACAAGTTCCTAGTCCCTTACGAACCCCCATGAAAGTGCTAGTCAGAACAGTGAAAGAGCATATCACCGCACCACCCACTAGAGCAGGACCCCCCTCCCCCCTAAACTCTTCTCTCTTTCCCCCCTCTTTCTTTTTCTCTCAGAGTAGACCGTTGGACAGGAGGCCAGTCAAGCATATACTTTGTTTCAGTCCGACCAGTCTGACGGTTACTCCCAGTACAAAGCGCCAATGATTATATGTTATATGTTATATGTGGGATTGAAGTAATGCAGGGACGTTCAAGCATATGTGCTCTAAGAGTAAACTGTACCAACAGCAGCAAAGCCACATGGGCTGTCACCCCTGTATGGACAATGCGATGCTGACTATATGTTATTTGTCATATGTTGTATGTGTAAAAACCAATAAAAATATTAAAAACAAAAAACTGAAGACCATGTTGAATAAGTATATCAAGTAAGTTGTGAACTGGAAGACTGGGTATTTTATTGCTCAATATACTCCATCAAATCAGCCTAGGTCATATGCGTGGTACAATGCGTTATTTATTGTACACGTTCAATGTCATTCTTATGAAAGTATGTGGATTTTCTATTAGCCCAACATAAAAGATCTGTTAACTCTTCAAGAAAATAAAGCAGAAGGGACATAGCTATATGCAATCTGAAATCAACTGCAACACACTGTGAAAAGATTTTTACGCATATGTGCAGTGGGATCTGTGGACACCAAAGCTAGTTTGCAGAATGGAAAGTAACATGAAAAATTATTGTTTGAAGTTCAGAAGCAATTAAAAGCAAACACAGGCCCCCTTCTCTAGGTCTCACAGTGCTGAATTAAGGCTGCGATGCCCAAGGGAGGAAATGCCCTTCCCTGGGCCTTGCATCAATAGTCGAGCGGTATGTTCCAGGTTCGAGTCTTGCAGCGCTAATCATGGCTGTGAGAACCAAAGGAGGGAGGGCCTCTCCCTGGGGTTGACACCCATGGTCCAGCCCTGCAAGGCCCAGGGGATGGGACTTCTTCCTCCTGGCCTTGCAGCATGTGTCCATGGCTGGGAGTCCTTGATGAAAATATTTACTCCCAGGCCTAACTTATACAAGTGAAGAACTGGTTGCAACAGCACCCAACCTATCCCGAGGGCCCCCTCTATAGCACAGAAGTCCGTTTTTCATTATCACTTCGCAGGGTAGTTAGCATGGTTGTGGTTTCACCAAGAAGCTGTTTATAAGAGGGTAGCCAAATATCCCTGAGGGTATTCTTCCGTTTACACCCTGTCTTAAATTAGGTCCCTTATCTCTTCAACAGGTAAAGCATGTAAAAAGTGGCAAAGTTTTGTGTTTTGAACAGGCAGACCTGTGTTACAATCTTGGTTGTAATACTTGACCAAATTGTTTAACCTCAGGCAAACCATGTGATATTAACCGTTAACGGTGATACAGTGTGAGAGCGGGACAAACAAATAAAACATGATTACAATTTTGGACGTCATTCTTGGAAGAATTTCAATCTTCAGAAGTTCCATACCATTTAGATATAATACAATTTAAAGGCAAAATATCAAAACGCAACAATAACCAGAAGTGTCTAACCCCATGGGGCATATTCCATGTTAGGTTTGGTTTAAAAAAATATATATTTGAAATAGCTTATTTTAATTTTATAAAGCTCCTTACTTGTCACAAACCTTGATGTCTAAACAAAACCTTGCATGGCGGGCACACTATGACAGCATGGACAGGTCTGCCTACAAGGCTGTGGTGAAAGCCTACCATCGGGATATCCGCCTCGCAAAGAAAACCTATCTCGCCGGTAGAAATGAAGCAGCCTCTAACTCTAGTAAGGAGATCTTTACCATTGTTAGAGAATTCATTTCTCCTCGGACCATCACGTCGGAAGAGGTGCCCTTAGAGTCCTGGGCGGCGGATCTTGCTTGTTTTTTTACGGGCAAGATAAAACTTATACAGGACTCTTTCCCATCGGGAGCACCCGAGGAAACATCGCTTACATCCGAGGTTGGCTTGTCCCCTCCCGTCTGGCAGGGCGCCATCTTGGCTGAGTTTCCATCTTTGCCAGCCTCTGCCTCTCTAGCGCTTATGGGCAATTTAAAATCTGGGTCTCCACTTGACCCCTGCCCAGCTAAGCTTTTGGGCAAGTTGGCGGAGGTGGTCAATCCACTGGCGAACCCTCTTCTCAATCTTTCGTTGAGTCAGGGAGTGGTTCCGCCAGTGTGGAAGCAGGCAATGGTCATCCCGCTGCTTAAAAAACCGGGGCTTGACCCGAAGGTCCCAGCCAATTATAGACCGATTTCGCTGCTGCCGGCCCTCGTTAAAATCTTGGAGAAGCACGTGTAGTCGGTGCTCTCCAATTTTCTGGAGTCTCATGAGATCTTACATGACTCCCAGTCTGGCTTCCGTACAAATCGTAGCACCGAAACCGCGCTCCTTGAGGTTTCTGAAACCATCAAAGGGGTGTTGGATACCGGGGGCAAAGTCATGCTGGTGTTGTTGGACTTGTCGGCGGCTTTTGACACCGTCCCCCATGATGGCCTCCTCGCAAGACTCTATGAGATTGGCCTTCGGGGGACGGTGCTCAAATGGTTTTCATCTTTTCTTGCCGGCCGCCGGCAAACGATCTGGACTCCGCCTGACACCGCCGTGATGCCGCCATTGGGAGTCGGGGTCCCTCAGGGCTCTATATTGAGCCCGACCCTCTTTAACATCTTTATGACCCCTTTGGCGGCGGTCGCGGAGTCTTTTGGTGTCCGGATCGTGTCGTATGTCGACGACACCCAGCTCCTTTTCTCTTCTGAGAGAGGGGCCGACTTTGACGGGGAGAGTATCCGGAATTGCCTTGGGGCGGTGTTCTCATGGTTCCAACTGAACAGCCTCAAGTGCAATTCCGATAAGTCCGAGGTACTCTTCTTCGGGTGCGATACGAAGCCTAGCTGGCAGGCCTGGTGGCCCATCGATATGTTCCCTCCGTCCGGCTCTTCCCCTATGGCTAAAAACTTGGGGGTTAAGATGGACAGGGGGCTGACGATGAAAGCCCAGATCCTTGGGGTGACCGGCACCTGCTTCGGTCTACTAAAAATGCTGCGGAGGTTCCTGCCTCTTTTGTCGGAGGAGCACAGGAGGCTGACAGTGCAGTCCCTGATAGGCTCCAGGTTGGATTATGCCAACATTCTTTACCTGGGCCTACCAGAGTACCTGCTGCAGCGGCTTCAAGTTGCGCAGAACGCGGCGGCCAGGGCCATTTTTGGTCTTAACAGACGCGCCAGCGCCTCCGGGCTAATGCTGACTTTGCATTGGTTACCGATCCGTAAACGGATCGCTTTTAAGGCTATGATATTGGCCTACAAGGCACTCCACGCTGTGGGAGCAAAGCATCTCCAAAAGAGAGTGGTCTTTTACCAGCCGGGCCGCTCTCTGCGGTCTGAATCTTTGCTTCTGGCGGCTGTCCCTCGTGTCAAGAGAGCTCGCCTGGGCGGCCGCTCTTTCAGTCTGCTGGCCCCACAGATGTGGAATTTGCTTCCACTTCCACTTCGGGGGGCTACTACTCTCCTGGATTTTAGGAGAGGTCTTAAAACTTGGTTGTTTACCCAGTAGGCCTCCCTAGCAGTCCCTCTTTGTCTTTGTGTGTGTTGTGTTTTCTTTTTTTAACTGTGTTATGTTATTCCGAATTAGTTCCCCTTACCTAAAGCGCCGGGACACTCTTTTTGAGTAACCGTTGCGCTATACAAAAGAATAAATAACATAACATAACATAAAATAACATCCTGAGAGGCTTATATTTCCTTTCTCATGCAGTGCCGTAACTTAAGGTATCCCCTTCACTCTTCTCAAGGCAAGCAGCCCATCGAACGACCCGCGCCAGGCCTTGGACAAAGGCACTTATAATTCCCTTTTTCAATCTTAATGCTGACACAGGTATTGAGGTGTTGCGAGAAGTAAGCCTTCTCAAGACCTGTCCCTCGGTTTTATTTACAAAGCCCCATCTATGAACATCTATAACCTCTACTGCATATAACAGTGCAGCGAGAATTTATGCCAGATATACATCTAGGAGGTGGTGAAAATGTCTTCACCCTGTAGACCCACACAAGTTATTATTTCTCGCTTTTGAACACACAATACATTGTTTCGTATCAAACTATTGTTTTCTTTATTTAAATAGAGAATTGGGACAGGAGTTAACTTTCTCTGGGCCTTGTGGGGTCTTTCATTGGAATTAGATACAATCTGCTTAATAAATTTATCAAAATAATGCAGCACATTGACGTCCCTCGATCCAAGGCATTAACTGCAGAGAAGTAATCATCAGACTGTAGCTCACCAGCGCACTTGGTCTCCTGGAGAAAGATTAAACCAGCATTTAGGTCACTCAAAAAATGCAGCTTCTCTTTGATTGTCTTTATTCGTGACACATTACAAGAGACCACTTGTAAATTATTGCGCATTACAACATTGCTTTACTGGTGGTGGTGCACGAGTACCATTTAAAGCGCCTGCCAGCCAGTTCCATTTTTGTATTTCGTCATTTATGCAATCAGCATAGACATTAGCAGATCTTCCAATGGTCACACATCTTCCTTCGGTTCCTATATGGACTTTCAACCCCCTTAGATCACCCCCAGGGCCCCCGTTGTTAGCATACACTTGCCAACCCTCTTCATGATTATACAACAGATCAGCCCCTATATCCTGAACATTTACTCCCTCAATGACTGGAGAGACATCTATATCTTTCGTTGGAGAAATCCACTGTTTTGTAGAACCATATTTGCGACAATTTTAGAGTGGAAAATTACTCTACTTTTTATCCCATGCCCACTATGGGACAGGGAGACCAATGGAATGTCACTGCTTTTTTATTAGGTTCAAGTGCTTAATGTCTGCAAAGCATAGGATGTACGATTCAGGGTCAAATCAAAGTCTGTGTCCACAAACAAAGCACCTATTGGATTCAGTGAATAAGGGCGACCAATGGTCATGGGGAAGGATGGCATACTTGCTGTGCTCAGATTGCTCCTAGTCTAAGGGACATAATAATTGGGGCCAAAATGCTCATATTTAGTCGCACCTACTGTGTACCTTGAATAAGTGCCTCAGTCCTTTGTGAAGTGTTTTTCTCTTCACCAAAACTACATGGTTTTGGACTTTTTTTTATAATTCACTGGTTACATATTTTCTTCCCTCTCCATAGTTTTGATTTACAGTTGTGGTTAGACTGTATATTCTCTGTTGGAAAAGCCTTGTTTGACTCCGGCAAAGGTTTACATTTTAAAATTGGGAAGACTTCCAAATTTGAAGACTTCACAGCAGAGGCAGAAGATACACAGTCCATAGAGCGAGGGTCCAAGAGATGTCTTTTCAAGAGCATGGGACTTTCTGCCTTAGATTTTATTTTGAAAAAAAGAACAGTTGATGGACAGAATGATGAACAATATCAAACATTCACGCCAGTACAGAGATCTGGGTCTAAATCCATTTTTTGGCACCCCATGCCATTCCAGTTTAAGCCCAGTCATATAGAACTTTGTCTTGACCCTGCTCCCCATGGGAACAGTCCAGCCCAAACTGCCCGGCCAGAACCTTTCTGATTATAACTTTTTGCATTGAATATATAAAGCAACAATATTTTTCATGATCTGCCAATCCCCTGTGTAGACTCCTAGTGATCTGTACGTACTGTTCGGCTCTCGGGATATACCCACAAGATTGTGCATTGGGAATTAAGTTAATAACAGTGGTTTCTTGTAATTCTGGACAAATTAAGGCATTAGAGATGTTGGTTAGCTGAGAAAAATGGATTATGAATTGTTTCATGAAATATATGAACCAATAATTTTTTATTTCACGAGAGGTCTGGTAGAGGAACCATACCCTAAGGAAGGATTGTGTTTGGGTCCTATGCATGCCTTTATTTGGAAGAACTAAACAGAACAAGGATGGCTAGTCAGGTTTGTTTTGTAATGAATTACTGCCCCCGCAGCCAATTTGTGTTGCGTGAACCAGACTTTTTTTGTCACAAAACGATTTATTTTCATTTATAATTAAGTTTCATTAATCCGTCCATATGTTTTCAAAGGAAACTCATGTCAAAACAGTCGAATCAATAACATACAATAATGTGCGCAATATATACAAGTGTACAGGGGTTCAAAGTGGATACTCAAAATTCATGACACCAAAATGACTTTTTACATAACAAATACATTCAAAGTGAATTGCAACATAAAAGACATTTCAACAAGCAAAACTGATACACATAAGAAACCAGTCCTTTCATTCAAATACCAGTGGTCAGGCGGAAGTAAGGATGGAATTTGACTGCCTGCCTATCTCACAACACCTGTGACGTGTTATTAATTTAAAGGATTAACAGCGGGTTCCACTAAAGAGGTATTAGTCAATCCTAGCTGCACCCTTCTTCCTTGTCACAGGCTGGGGGTCAACGCGTTTCGAACCATATTAAATCGTGGTTCTCCTAAGGACAGGGACTGGGTAAACTCCTCATTACAAAAAAATTAAAGGAAGGTGTCAAACTCACACTGCGACAACGTATGTAAATACACTCTCTAACTACAAACAAAGAGGGTGGTTGCAATTTACCTGCCCAGCACACACAGGGGCTGCGCGGGGTGAGGGTTAACTGCACATCAAGTGAGTTCGTCTGGAAAAACAAGTGCGGTGACAGTCAGAACTAATTCGTTTCAGGGATTCATTAAAGGAGAAAATTGAACGTTATACAGGGAGGAACCGCGTCATACCTGTACTAGATTGTTGGCGCAGGGTGACAGACACTATTTTCTCAAAACGCCCACGGAAAGGTGCGCAGTAGATCAATGAAATGGCTCGCCTTGTCTTGTGGCTGAGTGAAGAGAAGCAGACAGCATTGCTTTTATTTTCACACATTTATTTTCACACAGTCATTTGTTCGTCTGGAAATAAACATTGTGGTGGCAGGTCATTAATACTACTTGGTAAATAATTCACCTACTCACTTTTTTAATTAAAAAACTCTTTGTATCCCTGGGCGTGCCGGTTGCAATACTTTGTATTTCCCAGGCACTAACCAACATATACATGGGTAGCAGCATTAACTCGTGTTGTCACCAAGAGATTTTCCACTCCTCTAGGCGGAACTACAAGTTCCAACAACCTAAGCGCTGGATCTTTGTCCATCGTCGCTATCCATGGCCCCTACCGGGCTCTTTGTCAA
This sequence comes from Lissotriton helveticus, assembly GCF_964261635.1. Taxonomy (NCBI): domain Eukaryota; kingdom Metazoa; phylum Chordata; class Amphibia; order Caudata; family Salamandridae; genus Lissotriton; species Lissotriton helveticus. Next base: position 367,262,402 of record NC_136068.1, on the reverse strand, counting down.
ACAGCCAGGAGACGGCCCGCGCAGCCACACGCTTGATGTTGATGGCGGCGGTGTTACGGATTGAATCCAGGATAGGTCCTAGTAAGTCCCCTGTGCTGTCTGTGACCGGGTCCCGTTTCTAAACACAACCCTGGCGTTGCGTGTATGCTTAATGTTTCACGCTTTTTGCAGCGGTGTTGGTGTAGAAGAATCTCGCCCCTTGCCGAATATAGAAGAATTCTTCCCGGTGCTTCAGTCTACCAGCGTCTACATTTTATGCGCAGGTAGGACATGACATATCTCTGTATGTTACACTTGTGTATCAACGCTGGGACATTGCACTACAGTGCTGTCTGCTTCTCTTCACTCAGCCACAAGACAAGGCGAGCCATTTCATTGATCTACTGCGCACCTTTCCGCGGGCGTTTTGAGAAAATAGTGTCTGTCACCCTGCGCCAACAATCTAGTACAGGTATGACGCGGTTCCTCCCTGTATAACGTTCAATTTTCTCCTTTAATGAATCCCTGAAACAAATTAGTTCTGACTGTCACCGCACTTGTTTTTCCAGACGAACTCACTTGATGTGCAGTTAACCCTCACCCCTGCAGCCCCTGTGTGTGCTGGGCAGGTAAATTGCAACCACCCTCTTTGTTTGTAGTTAGAGAGTGTATTTACATACGTTGTCGCAGTATGAGTTTGACACCTTCCTTTAATTTTTTTGTAGTGAGGAGTTTACCCAGTCCCTGTCCTGAGGAGAACCACGATTTAATATGGTTCGAAACGCGTTGACCCCCAGCCTGTGACAAGGAAGAAGGGTGCAGCTAGGATTGACTAATACCACTTTGGTGGAACCCGCTGTTAATCCTTTAAATTAATAACACGTCACAGGTGTTGTGAGATAGGCAGGCAGTCCAATTCCATCCTTACTTCCGCCTGTCCACTGGTATTTGAATGAAAGGACTGGTTTCTTATGTGTATCAGTTTTCCATGTTGAAATGTCTTTTATGTTGCAATTCACTTTGAATGTATTTGGTATGTAAAAAGTCATTTTGGTGTCATGAATTTTGAGTATCCACTGTGAACCCCTGTACACTTGTATATATTGCGCACATTATTGTATGTTATTGATTCGACTGTTTTGACATGAGTTTCCTTTGAAAACATATGGACGGATTAATGAAACTTAATTATAAATGAAAATAAATCGTTTTGTGACAAAAAAACGTCTGGTTCACGCAACACAAATTGGCTGCGGGGGCAGTAATTAATTACAAAACAAACCTGACTAGCCATCCTTGTTCTGTTTAGTAGTTGTTGAGGTCCAGGCTAGCCAGCAGTAGGACCCAATACCTTCCTTTGTGTACTGTTTATTTGGAAGAAGACTTCCTTTTTATTTATTTTACTATTGGACTTTGATGACAGTAGACATTCTTGGCTTACTCTCCTATCCTGTTTCCCTTTGAGCCGAAAGATCTGATTCAGACAAACAGCTAGGGGCTTCTGCATCACCTTAGTCTCTAGCCACCCAAAGAATCCTCGGTGTTGCAACTCTTCACAATGAAGCCAGGTGCCAAGAAGGTATCTGCAAAGTATGTGATTTGTAAACTTTGCAGCAATTAGTTCAGCTAGGGGAGCAAAAATGCACAATATAGTATCACAGAGGTGTAAAGACACCTTAGATTAATGCATTTGCAAAGGCTTGCACGGGCAGAGTATGCTCGTGCTAGGCAGCTAGACAACTGTACAGGGGCTTCAACATCATATGCTCAAAGAGATACCGTGCCTGCGCAGGTTCTAAGTGCACTAGGGGAAAATGATACAGATTTTTTTAAATAAAGCACTATTTTGCTTGTTGTGCAAGCAGATCATCTTTTCATCAGAGACAAGAAGATCTGCCTAGTACAAGCTTGCCCAAGAGCACAAGTGCCCCATAAGCAGCATAATTTTTTGTAAGTTTTTCTCCTTTTTATTTTTAGGGGATGCTGTTGGTGTTAGTTTAGCTTCTCAAGCTGTCTGTTTTCGTCCAAGCCTATTAAAAAAATGTTACACATAAAAAAAATATCAAAAATGTTTCAAAACACAAACACATTTTTAGAGTTGCTCAAAACTGTTAAAATTACCCTTTCAGAGCTAACCTCTACTGTCATGATCTATGCTGTGTGTGTATAATGTTTTCCTTTTTTCCATTTTCCAAAGTTCTTGTGAGACTCTTGAAAGAACCAGGGTAGCAATCCTTCCTGTGCAGTCCGACCAACATAAGTACGATCTCTCAGTTCTTTCACAGAATCCTAAAACATCTTGTGACCGGCCCAGTCATTTTCCATGTGGGTCTTGTGAGTGTCTCGTGGGATTGTAGGCACCTCATGCGGCAAGCCTCATTTTCTGAAGCTTGCACTCTACTTTCACAAGGATCTCAACACAATTGTACGGAAATAGTATATGGGAAGCACTAGCCTCTCTACCGAGAACCCTGTGTTGGATAATGGTGGTGCATACTGGAGTATTTAACTATGCATAGTAGGGTACGTGCAGGTACTGGTGTCTCCACTGAGATCACTCTCTTGCATAACAGATGTACATAGTAGGGTATGTGGTGGGACTGACATGTCCTTTGAGAACTCTCTCTCAGATGACGGGTGTGCATAGTAGTGAGTGGGGAGGAACTGACCTCTCCTTTCAGAGTTCTCTCTCTCAGATGATCGGTGTGCATAGTAGGGTGTGTGGATGGAGAAAACTCTCCTTTGCGACCTCTGTCTCAGATGATGGGTGTGCAAAGTACTAAGTGGAAAGGGATGGCCCTTCCCTCTCAGACCTCTCTCTGAGATGACAGGTGTCCATATCAGAGTGTATAGATGGACTGGCCTCCCTATTGGATCTGCCTCTCAGATGACAGATGATGGATATGCATAGTTGGGAGTGTGGAGGGACTGGCCCCTCCTTTCATACTTCTCTCCTAGATGACAGGCATGCATAGCAGAATGTGGGGAGGGACTGCCCTCTCTTGTCATACTTCTCTCTCAAATGACGGATGTGCATAATAGGGTAGAGGAACAGACCTCTCCTTTCAGACCTCTCTCTTAGATACCAGCTGTGCATGGTAGGGTATATGGAGAGAGACCGCCTCTCCGCTGAGAACTCTTATTCAAATGATGGGTGTGCATAGAAGTGAGCAGAGAGGGACTAGCCTCTCTTTTCAGGCCTCTTTCCCAGATGACGGTTGAACATATTAGAGTGTGTATATGTACTGGCCTCTCCTTTAACACCTCTCTCTCAGATAATGGGTGTGCATAGTAGGGTGTGCAGATGGACTGTCCTTTCCTTTCAGAACTCTGTCTCAGATGACAGGTGTATGTAGCAATGTGTGGAGAATTACAGGCCTGACCTTTCAGACTTCTCTTTCAGATGACAGGTGTACATAATAGGGTGTGTTGGAAGAGACTGGCCTCTCAGCTGATACCTCTCTCTCAAATAATGGGTGTGTGTAGTAGTGAGTGGAAAGGGACTGTCCTCCCTGCTAACACCCCTCTCTCTGATAATAGGTGTGCATAGTAGGGTGTGGGAAGAGATTGTACTGTACTCACAACTCTTATCAAGTCGATTGGTGTAAATAGTAGACTCTGATAAGCACCATCTGTAGTAATATCCCTTCTTACAGTAGAAAGCATGAATACTACCGTGTATTCAAAGATCACCTACTCCTTTCTAATTTTCATGATCCCACGAGTCTCGCGTGATTGTAACTTTGAAAAAAAGAAACTACATTCTAATCATCACGGTACTTATCTCTTACACACTTCTTCTCAAATACAAGGACCACAATATGCAGTTCTACTAATAAAGTGTATTGAGAAGTCATCTACTCCTTTTTTACTATTCATGATCCTGTGAGAGTCCAACAAGATCATAAAAATGTGTTTAAAAAAACATACATTTATTTTCTTCATAGTACATATCCCTTGGACATATTCTCTCTAAATATAGGGGGACACCATGCCTCTCTGCTGTCCCTTTATATAGCACCTCCAATTTTTCACTCTAAACAATAATAGACACCATTTAATTTCTAATATTTCAGAAGTCAGCAACCAGAGTGCTCACTCTCATAAGACTATAAGACTCGTGGGAGTCCCTTGCTCCTGTGAGAGCACGGAGGCTCTCGAAAAAACGGGGCTCTCGGCCAATCACATGGCTCCATTTTTGTTTTCGCACTCTTGCTGGAGGCTTGCAGGAATCTCATGAGCTCAACTTCCAAAATATACAATTATTTCTCACCCTTAATTTCTTAAAATTGCTGAGCGGATTTACACCAAATGACATAAAGTGCAATCTACGGACCGAGATCTAGCTTCCTGCCGCATTTGGTGTAATTCCATTCAGCAGTTTTTGATGCCTAAAGAAGTCTATGGAAAATGCATGGAGATTTTATGTTTTGGGACCCCCTTTTTTCTCAACCCCTGCTTGACAGATCACCCCGAAACATTCCAAAAATGGATGAAGTTCTTTTTGGGAAAATTTTGTGAAGATTTGTCAAACGGGATGAAAATTATCAGCAAGGAAAAAAATGCTCTGTATGTGGAAAAGCAGACCAAACTATAACTAACTAGTGGCGACTGCCACTAGGTAATATATTCACTGATTAAACGGAAAAGCCAGTAGGTAATTAGAGTTGGGACATAGTTTCCATGGGAAAAGCGTTTTTTTTATATACCTATAACTTTGACATCGTTTGATGAATCTCCACAAAACTTTTCAACAAAAAGTGCGCTGCTGTGTCTTCATGTACAACAACAACAATAACCTTGATTCCAAAGTCACTTCATCTCCATTCATTTAAAGGAGAAAGAACCACACTATTTTCTGCTGGTGGTTGGGTTATTTATTTTACCCAAATTCTTTCAATTTTATTCATATATACTAAAAGGGGCAACTGTTCTTCACAGATTTGCACACAAAATTTTACCAACAAACATTTACAATAACATACTATTTCCTACATATAACGGTAGTCAGTGAGACAAAATAAATTCACATAATCAATGAAACGAATCAGTTAAAAAATCATTACACAGAATATTCACAATCATTGTCAATAATCCAATGTGGAACGCAATAAATGTTTTTAGCAAGACAAATCAATTGCACTGCCAATCTGCGTTTGTTTACACAATATTCTAATATCTTGTTTGTATTTAATTCATTCTCCAAGATATTCTTGTTATCAGTAATCCTATTCTTGGTACAACTCAGCGGAACTCTCACTGTGCCGACGCGTTTCGAGACACACAGTTGCCTTCGTGTGCTCTCATCAGGGCATCTTACTTATCCACATTCATATCTATAAATACAAAAACATATAAAACACCTGTCACTTATCTGCAGTATTTATATAATTTAACCAGCTCCCATCAATGGCTATGTGGTCCTACCTACCTGCCACTATGGTAAAGCGCTATTTTAATCGGGCTTTCTGGACCGCTGTGTCCGGTTTATATGCACAATGAGTCTGTTTTTTTAATAATGATGCCAGGCTTAGAATCGAATTCATTCGTTGTGACCTAATACAGGGCAACAAGGGGGGAGAGGTAGAGGGAGGGAAGGAGAGACAGAGCACAAGTGTGTTTTAGTTGTAGACCCTTACTTGGCTTATATCAATATGCCATAGCTTAAAGCAACCTTCATACCTCAAGGTGTCTGTATTATTCTTCCACCTATTGTAATGGGGCCTGGGTCACCAAACGCCTTCCTTTACATTCCCTACAACAAAGACATGACAAACCAAATTAATGTCATGGTCCGCGTTATATTCGGGCGTTTGCTTTACTTCGACAGGCGTCTAAACCACTTACCGGTAGACGTGTCTTCACCTTTTCTTCTCACTATCTCAGCCGCGCAGCAATAATCAGCGTCGCGTGAAACTAGATGCGCTGTGTTCTGATAAGCGCTGCTGCCTCTGGGAAGTGTAGTTCTACTCGGTTATGTATCGGGAATTGTAGTTTCTACCAATTTTTTGAGCTACGATACACCCATGTCTCGATAATTATAGCGGCTACCTGTATCTTTATTTCTGTGCACTGCACAGGAACGAATATTGGTTCTGGCGTATTGTAAACGCAATATGCTCGGAATTTCTCACACATCAACCGGTGTATATTCACGCTGCGTCTACGGCCATGAAGGATGTAGTTCTTTACCCTGGCATGCTGGAAGTTATAGTCTTTTTATGCATTACTATCTCACCAAAGTTGCTCTGTTCAAGTCTCTGTCTCTTTTCTCATGCACACATTCCCTAGCCACAAACAGCATGTCATTCCTTCAAACATTCTCCGAACAAATGAGTGTTTCATAATACTATTCCTCTCACTCGTTGTTTAGCATACTCTCTTAATCATCAAGATTCACAAGGACAGTAAGAACTCAGGGCATCTCTCATCTCAAATCCGTGATATTTCAGACATTTCGTTAAGTCCAGTCATAACTGTATCATATTTCATAATGAGGTAGGCCTCTTTTCTAAGTAGAAAGGTCTCAATGTGTCTTCATGTGCATTAAATGTTTTGGGGTGATCTGTTAAGTGGGGGCCTAGAAAAAGAGGGGGAAAACAAAGTCCCTTTCCCATGTTAATTCTCATAGAGCTTTTAGGCATGACTACTGTGAGAAGTTGGCCTGATGTATGATGTCTCCAGTTCTGGGGCACCTTATATCAGTACAAACAATCCCTTATGGTGGTGGTTGTAAGTCAACCTTATAGACAAGCTATCCTAGGGGTAGCATGGACTAAGCAGCCTTAAAGGCTTAACTTTTAGAGGGCGAGTGAAGCCAGCTGCTTTATCATATGCAATCCTGTAATACCAAATGAAAGGACACCACACAAGTTATATATTATCAAAATATATGTATTTATTCCGGTGGCCACTCAAACCATATATCAAAAAAGTGGTATAACAATCACTAATCGATCAGGGGTAAGGCCTAGGGCCTTGGGAATTGCTTGGACTACACTGGACTAACAGCAGTTAGGACGGGAGTAGCCCGCGGGTTTCGGGTGCAGTGCCTAAAGCACAAGCATGCACCAATCCAAAGTCAATGGTGCGTAAAAGTTATCGAGTTACAGTTTTAAGAGTCTTCCGACTGGACTAGAAGGACAAAACTTTAGACTTAGACACTAGATGTGTAAACCACTACAGGAGCACCGGTGTTCGAGAGTTACCTCGCCCACAGGAAGCGGGTGCACAGGTGTAAAGATGTGTCGGGTTTCGTCACGAAGATCTAGGGTGCCTGGAGATGAAGATGCTGCAGGCGTCCAGAAGAGAAGTGTCCGGTGCGATCCAAGGGTGAATCGAAGTTGTAGAGTACCTGAAAGCAGAGGGGACAGAGTCTGGGTCACTAGCCAGTGACCAGGAAGGCGCCAGGAAGGAACCAGGCAATGTCGGACGCAATCAGGTCGATGTCGTGTAGCTTCTCTCCGCTGCCACGTGGTCTCTGGGGCACCGAGGATGTCCTGGAGTGAATCACGAGCTGTCCCACAAAGGCTCCTGCTGTCGGCGGTGTCGGCTTCAAAATCGGAGTCAACAGGCCTTGGCAAATGCAACCCACGCAGGATTCGAAGATGGCTTAATACTCGGACCAGCAAGGTCTGAGGGGGTGCTCCTTTTCAGGGGAGTGAGGACCAGTCTGGAGCAACCAGACTAGCTGAGCAAATTCAAAGGTTCGTTGGTACTGGGGTCACTAGCCAACAGGCAAGCGACCGGTCCAACGCGTCGAGCAGGAAAATGCAAAAGGACCCCACGCAGCACTCGTCGAGTGTGGAGGGGTGAGCTTCGGTGCACAAGCTGCTCAGGGCTGGAGCTTCTCAGACTCCAATGCACAGCTTCGAGGGAGCCTCGGATGCTGCACGGTCAGCGCTTTGTAGTCTTTCCAAGATGGCCGGCCCCACGCTTCAGGTCACCTCCATGGGTCTCAGCTCAGCAGGGACTGTGGATCGGGCTGTTAAAAGGCAGGCACGCTTGGTCTTGTTGATCTCTGTCGCTCGAGTTCCAGCGGGAACTGCAACAAAGCAAACGTCGAGGTGCTGGATGGTGCCTGTTTGCACAGGGTGGTCACTCCTTACACACAAGGGAGATTCTTCAGTCTTCCATGAGGAGTGGGATGTCGAAGGGTCCAGAGTTTTGTTTCATAAGTTTCAGTCAGGATAATCTGATGTGCATTGGCACTGCTCCCACCTATATTCCAAATCTGGGGGCTGGATTACCTGCTAGGTCCCTCCTATGGCTGGGACCTGAGAAGGGGGTGGTTACACCCCTTTCCCTTTGTCCAGTTTCGCGCCAGGACTGGGGCTGGATGGCCCCAGAGCCGGTTTGACTGGAATCTGCCCAGGGACACCTTGTGCGCCCCAGGCAGTGTCTAGTTTCATTCAACCCTCCCTGCTACAATCCACTATCTCCTGTCTGCGGTGGTGTGACACCTCCCTGTGACAGGAAACCCTTTGTCCAGGTGTCCTCTGCCGAGTTTCGGTCAGCAGCAGGAGGCCAGACATGTGTCTGTGGCAGCAGCATCCATTTTGTGATGCTGGGGCTCTGGTTAGGATTAACCACATTTTTGTAAAGTAACATGCCTTCTCCCTCTAGCAGGGGGGAATGCTATCTTCATCATCAGGACTGGTGAGGGGATAGTATTTCAATGTGTATGACACCAAACACGACATGTTTTGATAAAGCCAAACCAAAGTTACAATAATCGCTAGGATTATAATGCACTTAAGAGTATATGGTATGGCAGTATCACTGGAACAGCATTAAGGAATTGGTCCCCACACTGCAGTCAGGCTCAGCTCATGCTAGAGCACCATCTCACATCAAACCAAGCACTCTGCCTCCAGGACTGTAAAGGCCTGCCATAGGAGTGACTGATAGGTATAGATGTGCCCAGATATAGGTTTAGACATAGGTATACTACATCTAAGCAAGGTATGAGTACACCACCTTGCCCCAGCTGTGGGAACAGCCAGTTGTGTCGATTTAAGTACCAGCCAGGGGTGGCAAAAGATATGCTGCAGCCCCTGGTAGGCCTTGGATGCACCTATGCCCTTGGCACCTATAGTGCACTGGATAGGGCCTGACAAGGTGTCCAGTACCAAATTGGTTATGTACCTATAGTACATGTCTGTGAATTTAGAGAGAGAACAGCAGGCTGGGGGTCTGATTAGCAGGCCCACAGCCACATTAAGTCGAAAACCAGTGAAGCAAAAAGCAAAAATTGGGGTGACCATAGGATAGCAGACCCTACTCTCCTACAACTACAGCCTGAACTGCTGGATGAAATTACACCAAATTTAGCAGAAAGTTAGAACTTGTTCAGTAGTTTTAGATATATTATAGAAAATCCAAATTTGTATATATGTAAAGGAGTGAAGCCTCCATAAATATTGACAATCTTCTTCAGAGATCTGATTGGATGGAAACACTTCAACCATGAAGTGTTGTCAGCCAATTTGGTACTCGGCCCCAGCCAAGTCCCAAAAATTAAGTAAAAAAAAAGAAAAGGAGCCAGGGTAGGAAGGCCATGACCCCCTAGCCCTGGTGCTTGAGTCCTCTGGGGACCCTGCCAAGAAGCACAGGCTCCCACTCTTGTTTTTCTCTCAACCCCAGGTGAGTCAGGTCCCAGGGACAAGTGTAAATTATAGAAAAATGAAGGTGGGTGCATGCAGCCCCCCTCCACAAGGGCAGTTTTACCGCAGGGACCACCACCTCCATTGGGTTCATATTCATAATAGGAGACAGGCGTGTGGCATCTTTACTCAGGCCTTTAAAGACTCTGGGGAACACCATCTCCCTGGGGCTTGTACATTTGATAAAAAGGGAAGTCATGCAGATCCCTTTTCTAGTTCTTAATTGCCCTGGGAATGCCAACTCCTTGGGGCGCAAAAGTATTTTAAAAAAAGGGGAAAGGCCATTTTTGACCTTAGGGACCACCACCTCCCCATGGCTAGGTCATGCAAAAAGAAAGGAAGGGGCCCCTCCTAGAGCCATTATTCGCCCTGGGGACCGCCACCAGCCAGGGCCAGCTCTCTGTGTTCTGGGATGCCCACCCGGGGAATAGCAGTTTGCTGTTGCTTGGTGGGAGCTTTGACAACTCCCACAAAGGGAGAGCAAACTCTAAGTCCGCTCATAGTCGACAGAATCAGGAAAATTGCTCACTCCAGCTGGGAGCTGACAATTCATGACAGCGGGCAGGAAAACAGATAAACAAATTGCTCACACATGCAGGGAGCAGCATTTTTTGGCAGTCCCTATGTGTGGGATCAATGCAGGCTCCTGCTGGAGGCAGTAATCAAGAAAAAGGAATAGAAGACACGTGACAGCAGTAATCATTACAGCGAGCATCAGATCACAAATTACATGACTTATAAATATCAGTATAATCATCTCCTTGTTTTGCCGCATTGCCTCCCATTACCTCATCTTTAGTTCTCAACAATATCGCTATTGTACTTAATCCTCAGTCCCTCTCAAGCTGGGAAGTCTTCCAACCGGCTGACAGAGCATCTCTCTACTTTCATTCTTGCCCCCCACAAATTTTCGGCCATTTGTGTGTGCATCCTCTCCCTTCACAGACCACCTTCTTCGCCTGCATTCACCAATCCATGTCAGTTTCCCAATCCCAGGATGTAGGCCCCTTATCTGCCCTCCATTTTCTAGCTATGATATATTTGGTCACCGTAAGGCCTAATGTGACACATTTAGTTTTGTGGCGCTATATATCATTGTGGGGGTTGCCATTGTGTAGTTAAATTTAGGTCAGAGCCTCCATCAGATCTTCCTTCAGACCTTCTATTCCATTCCATAGGGAGAGTATTTTTCTTCTTTAAACAACTTTGACACTGTTTGACAAATCTTAGCAAAAGACTCAAAAAAACTCAGCCACCTCAGCTTACCAGAAAGTTTTGCCCTGATCCATTAATTGGGGACCAAGAAAAAGGGTGGGCTCTAAACATTGATTTCCCATGTTTATTCGCCTAGAACATTTTTGTTGCATCTACATATAAACAGCTGAATAAAAGCACACCACATTTGGCATCAAGTTAGAAATCTGCTACGAAAGTGTATTTTTTGTAATTTGGTGTAAATGCTTTGAAAAGTTGTGCTTGGGGTGGTTTTGAAGACGCTAAAAAGTAAGGTATATCTTGATGGTTGGTGATGAAGTAGGAGCGTAGTACTGTTATTTAAAAAAATATAGCCTTCTTATTGGTCCAGGGATATTTTTATCCCTAAAGCCTTTTTGGTACCAACATATATATATACTGGTTCCATTTTATGGGGGGAGTTGATTGCCTGGTCTCAACAAGAAATAAAATGTAGCAGCAGCCTTTGCAGGACTCAGGACTTGATCACAAGTCCTGAAAAATAATTAAAAATAGCCTATGAAGTGGGAGGATGGACACACCCTGACCCCCAGAGCCATTTGGGGTGGTAGTAAGAATTTTACAAAATCATACTAGGTATGAGTACAAGCTCCTGGGACCATGGTAGCCAGCGTGCCCATTCTTTGTTGATTTTGTTGATACTGCTGTAAAAAAGAAATCATTAAAACAAAAAAAACAAAAACAAGTGGCTGGCGATGTGTGGGGAAGCCTGCGGACAATGCAGGACAGTTGAGAGGACAGGGACAGCACAACAGAGCACAAAGAACAGGAGGGGCACGGGCAGCGAGCTGACCATGGAGTGTATGAGGAAGGGGCAGGGGAAGCACAACGGAATATGAAGGGAGGTGCAGGGCAGATATCTCACCATGGAAGGTAGACAAAAAGGGTAGGGGCAGCACCGCAGACCATAGGGACCTCCCTGGAGGAGCAAGAGCAGCAAGCTGATCATGAAGTGCAGGCAGGAAGGGCAGGGGCAGGGCAAAGGACCACAAAGGAAAGGAGGGAAATGCAGGGGCAGCAAGCTAACAGAGGGCAAGATGAAGAGTAAGGGGAATCACAATGATTCATGGAAGGTAGGAGGAAGGGGCAGCAAGCAAACAACAGAGGGTATAAGGGAGTGGCGGGGTAAAATAACATATTACAGAGGGCAGGAGGGAGAAACAATTCAGAACAGAGAGCAGCACAACAGATAATGGAGGGAGCACACTGAACACAGAGGGAAGCTGAGAGGGGCAGGGATAGCCCAATGGACCTGGGAGGGCAGTAGGTTTGGGTGGGAGAAGCATACTGACCACACACGGCAGGCAGTAGTCATGGGAGCAGCACAATGGATCGCAGAGGGTAGAATAATAATCCACATTTGTAAAGCGCGAACCATCAGGCACTGGGGGCCGTCGGGAAGATTAAGCAAGCTATTGCCCAGAGCCACATGGTGCTGGGCTAATCTGCCGCCGACAGTCAGTCACCCTGGCCGCGGCACCACACCTCTCCCTAGGGAGGGGCAGAGGCAGGATGCTCACCACAGAGGGCAGAAGGGAGAGACGAGAAAGCCAGCGGACCATGGAGCACACTGTGGTGTGCAGGCAAGGAGGCTGGAGCAGCAAGTTGACCATGAACGGCTGGAGGTACGGGAGGGGCAGTACAACAGGCTGCATAGGGTGAGAGGTATTTGCAGGGGCAACAAGCTGATCATGGAGGTCATAAGGAAGAGGCAGTAGCTGCACAATAGAGGATGGAGGGAAGAAGAGAGGGATATGGAGAGCTGCTAATCATGGAGAGCATGCAGAAGGGGGGTTAGGGGAAGTACAACAGATCATCGATGGCAGATGGCAGGGAAAGGGTCAGGGGAAGCAAGTTGAATATGGAGGGATGAGGGAGGGCACAAGGGCCGCAAGATGACCAAGGAGGGCAGGAGGAAGGGCCAGGGGAAGTAAGCTGATCACACAGAGCATGGAAGACAGGCAAGGGCATTACAACAGACCACAGAGGGCAGGCAAAAGGGGGCAGGAGCAGCACATGATGAACGGCAGGCAGGAGGAAGGGACAAGGCCAGTAAGCTTTCTACAGATGCCTTGAGAGTGGGGCAAGAAGCAACCCATAGACAGCATGAATTAGGGGTAGGAGCAGTACAACAGACCTTGGAGGGAGTTGGGAGGGGGAAGGAGTAGCACATGGTGGACAGATGGCAGGTGGCAGGTGGAAAGTGGCAAGGGCGGTACCAGGCCATGGAGGGCAGAAGAGAAAGGCAGGGCAGCAACATGACTTCAAAAGGCAAAAGGGAGGGCCAGGGTTAGCACAATGGATACCTGAGGACAGCCAAGAATAAGCAGGGGCAACACATGCATGGGGATGGCAGGCAGGGGAGGGAAGGGGCACCACGGAGAGCAGAAGGGAGAGTCAGGGCTGCAAGCTGACCACAGAGGGTTGACAAGAGGGACAGGGGCAGCAAGCTAATCATGTCGTGAAGGGAGGAGGCAGACAGGGCAGTCTCAGCAAGTGGACCATGTGGGGCAGACACAAGAGGCAGGGACAGTAAGCTGACCACAGAAGCAAAGAGTAAGGCCACCACAATGGATCACAGAGGACAGGTGAGAGTGGTCAGGAGCAGCACACAGACAACAAAAGGCAGGCAAGTGGACTGCAGAGGTCAGGAGTGAGGGTGCGGGACAGCAAGCTGACCACACAGGTCAGTTTGGGATGGGCAGAGGCAGCAAGCTGACAACCAAGGGCAGGGGGGACATGAGCAGCATATTGGACAAGGCAAGGTGGGAGAGCAGGGGCAGAAAGTTTAACATGGTGGAAATGAGGAACTGGAACGAGCAGAACAACAGAACATGGAAGGAAGGAGAGAGGGACATGGGAGAATGCTCAACATGAAAAATATGTGGAAAAGGCAGGGGCATCACAATGGATTATAAAGGGCAGTATGAAGGGCAGGGGAAGCAAGCTGACCATGGAGGGATGAAAAGGGGCAGGGACACCTCAGGGAGAATGTAAGGCAGGTGGGACGGTAAAGAGGCAGCATGATGAACAAGGAGGGAAAGAGGAAGGACCAGGGGCCCTAAGCTGATCACAGAAGGCATGAGAGAGAGGCAAGGGCAGTACAATAGACGGCAGAGGGCAGAGAAGAGGGTGAAGGAGCAGCACATGGAGAACAGCAGATAGGGGCAGGGGTAGAAATCTGTATACAGATGATAGGAGGGAGGAGTAATACAACAGACCATGGCGAGCAGTCTGTAGGGGATGGAGAACAGAGGGTAGATGGAAGGTGGCAAGGGCAGTAAACTGACTGTGGAAGCAGGAGGGAGGCAAGAGGCAGCAAGCTGACCATAGAGGGCATAATGGATGGGCACGGGCTGCACAACGGACCACTGAGGACAGACAAGAGGAGGCAGTGGAAGAACATGGAGAGGGGTTGACAGGTAGGAGGGGGTAGGAACAGCTTGCTGAACATGAAGGGCAGAAGGGCGGGCAGGCATAGCACAGTGGACCACAGATGGCAGGAGGGATGGTCAAGGGTAGCAGAACAGAGGAGGTTAGCAAAGAGGGAGGGGCAAGAGCAGAACTCTAACCATGAAGATATGTGGGAGGGGCAGGGGCAGGAAGCTGACCACAGAGGGTATGCAGTATGGGCAGGAGCAGCATAATGATAACAGCGGGAAGGTGGGTGGGGGAAGCAGCAGCTAACAGACAAAGGAGAGCAGGCAAGAGTGGGCCAGGGCAGTTAGTTTACCATGAAGGGCAGGGGCAGCAGGCTGACCACAAAGGGATTGAGGGAGGGAAATGGCAGTACAATGGACTAGGCAAGGCAGGAGGGAGCAGAAGCAGCATAATCATAACGGCTGGAAGGTGGCAGGAGGCAGCAGCGGCTAACAAAAAAGGAGAGCAGGCATGAGGCACAGGGTCAAGACTGATTTGCTTATGGCCAGTCTAAACTGGGGTGGCATGGTAAGCAAATGAATGATGGATTTAACCCAGATCTCTTGACTGGCGGTTAATGTTTTGATTTGTACTGCATTCCGTCCATTAATTGTGTCTTTTGCTAGCAGGCAAAAGAGGGCCAGGGCAGTGAGTAGACCATGGAGGGCAGCACAGCAGGCTGACCACAAAGGGATTGAGAGAGGGGCATGGGCAGTATAAAGAACCAGGCAGGGCAGGCAGGAGGGGGAAGTAACAGCATATGGAAAACAGAGGCAGGTGGAAGGAGGCAAAGGCACAAAGTTGACCATGGAGGGCAGGAGGGAGGGATAGGGGCAGCAAGCTGACCATGCAGGGTTCGAACAACAGACCAGAGGAGAGGAAAGAGGGGCAGGGGTGGCCCAGGAAAAGGGAAGGATGCAGAAGGGGGACTGGCAGCATGCTAACCACTAAGGGCAGCAGGGAGGAGCAAGTAGGGCAGGAAGGAGGGGCATGGGTGGCAAAAAGACTACAGAGTACAAGTAGGATAGTCAAGGGTAGCAAGATGACCACTGAAGTCAGCAGGAGAGGTATGGCAACACAATAGTTCACACAGAACAAGAGGGATAGGCAGGGGCAGCAACTGACCATGGGAAGGCAGGATAATCAGGGGCAGTACACGGAAGGCAGGAAGGAGCAGCAAGGCAGCAAGCTGACCATAGAGTTCATTATAGTGGGGAAGGAGTTAGCAACATAACCACCAAGGTCATGAGGGAGGGGCAGAGGCATCAAAACAGAACATAGGGGACAGGAGGGTAGGGGCAGGCCATAGAGAATGGTGGGCAGGCAGGAGTGGAGGGGGCACGGGCAACAAGCAGACCATAGATGGCAGTAGGGATGGGCAGCACATGGACCACAGAGAGTAGGAGGGAGGGGCAGCAGCAGCAAGATGCCGATGGGGAGCTTGTGGGAAGTACAGTGGATGTAAGCTGGCCACAGACAGCAGGCAGGAGTGGCAAAGGCAGCACATTGGACCACAGAGGGAGAGTGTGAGGGAGGAGTAGTGCCAAAACACTCACTGTAGATGGTAGGAGGGACATATAGGGGAGCAATTAGAGCATGGAGGGCAGGAGGGAGGGCAGACGCTACAATCACACCATGGAGAGCAGGAGCAGCAAGCTTACGAATGATAATATAATGGAAAGGCAGCATAACAAATCAAAGAGGACAGCTGAGAGGGGGTAGGACAGCACAAAGAGAACAGGTCAGGCAGAAGGTCAGGCAGAAGGCATGAGAGGCAGCAAGCTGATCGTGGAGGACAGAAGGCCAGTTCAATAGACCACAAAGAGCAGCAGGGTGAGACTGGGGAATGAAGCTAATTATGAAGGGCAGGTGAGAAAGTCAGGTGCAGCACAGCAGACATGGAGGGCAAGAGGGATGGAAAGACAAAACACAACATAGCACTGTGGGAAGAAGTAGGGGAAGGAGCAGCATTTTAATCATGCAGAATACACAGAAGAGGTAAAGACTGCCAGCTGACCATAGAATGCAGGAGGGAGGGGCTGGCAGCAACCCGATCACAGATGGGCATAAGTGAGGAGCAAGGGCATTACAATGCACCACTGAAGGCAGATGGTAGAGCACAGGGAGCAGTACACATAGAATGAAGAACAGGCATGTGAGGGCATTAAACAGACCATGGCGGGCAGAAGGGAAGGGCAGAGGCAGCAAGAAGACCATGGGGGCCAGAGGGAAAGGCAGAGGCAACATGCTGACCATGGAGGGCATATGGGTTAGGCAAAGGAAATAAAAAAGAACACAGAAGGCTGATGGGAGGGCAAAGGGACAGCACACATAGAACAAAGAGCAGGAAGGAGGGGGTAAGGGCAGTAGGCTGAACATGGAGGGCAAGAAACATGTGCAGGAACCAGCATAATGAAAATAGAGGGTAAGCAGCAGAGCCATCTAGCTGACCAGGGAGGGCAGGAGGTAGGGGTAGGCAGGAGAGGGGAGGGCAGATAGGAGAGGGAAGGGCAGCATGCTTGCCAGGAAGGACAGGAGGGAGGGTCAGGGGCAATAAGCTTCCCATGAAGAACATGCAGGAAGGTGGTAGCAACCTTACCACAGAGGCAAGAGGGATGGGATGGGGTGGCACACAGAAAATGGATGGCAGGCAAGAAGAGGCAGCAAGCTGACCATGAAGGTCAGTGGGGGGGCAGGGACAGCACATGTACACCAGAGAGCAGGAGGGAGGGGCAGGGCCAGCAAGCTGCCCACATGTAGCACATGGAAGGGTCAGACAAAGTAAACTGACTAAGGAAGGCAGGCAGGAGGGACACATGCATCGGAATGGACCATAGAGGGCAAGAGGGCTTGTCAGGGCCACCAAGGTGACTGCAGAGGGCAGGAGAGAGATACAGGGACAGCAAATTGACCACAAAGGGCAGACAGGAGAGTCAGAGGCAGCACAATGAACCACAGAGGGCAGAAGGGAGGGACTGGGGCCACAATCTGACAAAGGAGGGCAGGAGGGAGGGGCCGGAACAGGACATTGACCCAGAGGGCATGTGGGGTAGGAATGACACATGGCGAACAGAGGACAGGCTGGAATTTAATGCTGACCAGGGCAGAAGGGAGGGTCAGTGCCAACAAGCTGACCACAGAGAGCAGATGGAAGTGGAAAGGGTAGCAAGCTAACTACAGAAGGCATGAGGTAGGGCTAGGGGCAGAAAGATGACAACAGAGGAAAGGTGGGAAGGGCAGATGGAGCAAGCGTAAGACAAAGAGCAGGGGATGAAGGACAGAAAGATCACAATTGACCCTGGAGAGCAGGAGGAAGGATAGGTGCAGTAAGCTGACCATGGATGGCAGACAAGAAGGACATTTGTTGTCACTGGATTCAAGCTAGCCTGGCTGATGAGGGGTGATACCCCAAAACTGGTCCCAGGATGCTTGTTTCTGGTCCAGGGAGGGCCCGGTTTGGCAGTTTGGGATGAGCTGTTTCCGTGAGGAGCAGGGTCAAGACTGATTTGCATATGCCTGGGTCTAAAAGAGGGTAGCATGGTGGGCAAAAGAATGTTGGATTTAACCCAGATCTCTTGACTAGGGGTTTATGTGTGATGTATTCCGCATTCCATCCATCATTTGTGTGTCTTTTACCTAAATGCCCCGGGTAGGCCCAGATGTGGGCCCTGGGCTAACTGTGCACTGAATTCAAGCTAACCTGGCTGATGAGGAGTAGTACCCCGAAACCGGTCCCAGGGTGCTTGTTTTTGGTCAAGGGAGGACCTTGTTTGGAAGTTAGGGCTGGACTGCTCCCATGAGGAGCAGGGTCAGACTGATTTGCATATGGCTGTGCCTAAACTGGGGTAGCATGGTGGGAAAAAGAACTATGGCTTTAACCCAGATCTCTTTACTGGGGGTGAATGTTCGAATTGTTGCTTATTCCGTCCATCATTTGTGTGTCTTTTGCTTTCTTGCAGGAAGGACATAGAAAGCACAAGAGACCTCAAAAGTCATGAGGGAGGGTCAGTGGCAACAAGCTGACTATGGAGAGCAGGTGGGAAAGCCAGGGGAAGCACAACAAACCAAGAAGGGCATAAAGGAGGGGAAGTGGCAACAAGCTGACCACAGAAGTAATGAAGGATGGCAGGAGCAGCATAAGAGAAACAGAGGGCATGTGGGATGGGGCACAAAGCAATATGACCAGGGAGGACAGGATGGAGAGGCAGGGGCATCAAACTCACAATAAACTATGGCAGCCAGGTGGGAGGGGGCAGCAGACAGAGAACAGTGGGCAAGCAGGGGCAGCAAGATGACAACACATGTCAAGAGGGAAGAGCAGAGGCAGCAAGCTGACCACAAAGGGAATAAGGAAGGGACAGCACACCACACCATAGAGGGTAGGAGAGATGGGCAAGGGTAGCACAACAGAGGATGGTGGGAACGAGGGAGGGACAGGAGCAGCCTTCTGACAATGGATATCATGTGGGGGATCAGTGGCAGCAATTTGACTTCAGAGAGCAGCATAATGAAAACCGCGGGAATGTGGGAGGCAGCAGTGGCTGCAAAAAGAGAAGGAGAGCAGGCAATGGGGGGCAAGTGCTGTGAGCGGAACATGGAGGGCAAGGGGCGGTCAGTGGAGCAAGCAAACCATGAAGGGAAAGAGAGAGAGGCAGCACAACGGACCATAGAAGGGTGGTAAGTGGGGCAGGGATGGCACATGTTGAAGGGGGGTCAGGGGCTGCAAGCTGACAAATAAATACAGCGGGAGGAGCAGTATTATGGATCACAGTGGACAGGTGGTAGGGCCAGGGGCAGCAAACTAGCTACAGAGGGCAGGTTGAGATGCAGGACAGAAGGTAGGTAACAGAACACAAGCTGACATTGGAGGGCAGGAGCAGCTAACTGATCATAGAGGACATTAGGGAGGGGCAGCACAATTGCTCACAGAGGGCAGTGGAAAGGGAAAGGGACAACACATGGACAACAGCGGGCAGGTGGGAGAAGCCAGAGGCAGCAAGCTAAACATTGAAGGTAGAAGGGAAAGTCAAGGACAGCAAGCTGACCACAAAAGGCTGACAGGAGTAGCAGGGGCAGCAACCTGACCATAGAGGGCATAAGGAGTGGCAGGAGCAGCGAGCTGACCACAGGCAGCTAGTGGGAGGGACAGCAGCAGCACAATAGACCATAAAAGGCAGGAGAGAGGGGCAGGGTCAGCAAGTTGACCACGCATTACAGGTGGGAGGGTTATGGAAAGCACAACAGACATAAAGGGCAGGAAGATGGAAAATGTGCAGCAAACTGACCATGAAGAGCACAATGGACCACAGCTTAGGTGCAGCATAGGGAAAATAGAGGGCAGGTGGGATGGGGCATGGGCAGCGTCTATACTTCCCAAATGACATCTGTGGTCAGTTTGCTAATTTACGCTCCACCCTCATGCCATCTGTAGTCAGCTTACTGCCCCTGCTCCTCCTTCTTGCACTCCATGGTCCATTGCACTTTCCCTGCACTCCCTTTCTTTTTTTTCACAACAAAGTTTTATTGTCAACAGCCATAGCAGCCCTGGCATAACCAGGGTTACCAGTAGTACAATATACATGGTAGTAGTAGTGATGTCAACATTTGCAATATCAATGCAATATAATGTAGAATCTAAGAATGGCAGAACTATTAACCCACAATAAACAGAACTGCTGTATATCTGCTATAAAGTTGAAACCATGCAGTTCTCAGCCATACAAGTCTATTGACTATGTAGTTACATTTTAAATTGTCTCTCACCATCCTATCATCACACCTATTCCCTACTTGTTGGTACAGCCGGGACAGGTTATAAGGATAATCCGCGATATACCTTGCCACCTCTTCCAAATCCTGAGGTGTTTATGAGGGCACCCTCTTACCTTGAATATTGGTATCTCTAGCCCCAAGCAGAAATCGAGTCCCCTCTTCCACACCCCAACTAAAGCCGGGGACATGTCTTTGTCGGTGATATGGAACATGACCAGTTGTAGCGAGTGTGGAATGCCCCATCCCAATACTTCTGAGAGGCAAGTGACCACCCCCGCCAGAACTTTGAGAGCGCTGTACATTGCCACATGGTATGTATGAGAGTGCCATCTGCGATTTTGCAGCGAAAGCAAAGAGGAGTGTCAACTAGTTTGGCCCACCAAAGCCTATGTCTTGCGAAGTAGACTCTATGGAGGTATTTGAACTGTATGAGTCATAGGCGTGCCGCAATAGCCGCACTACGCATGGACTCCAGCGCCTCGGCCCAGTCATCATCACCTAAGGGGCCTAAGTCTTTTAGCCAGGCATCACGTGTAGTGTCGATTGTGGTGGGGATATTAGTCATGAGTATTCAGTATAGCTTGGTGATCTCGTGATTGCCCAGTTTCCCAAGAAAACCTTTGCCTCAATGGGATTAAATTAGGGTATGTCTTCTAGGTGTATGATATATGGGGAGAAGGTGTGGTGGAACTGGAGGTATTTATATAACTGCGAGTAAGGCATGTCATATTCTTTTTAAAGCTCCTGGAAGGACTTTAGAGTCCGAGCATGAAGAAAATCTCCCACTGTAGCTATGCCGATAGCCTCCCAAACCCCAAGGCCAGAAACATTGATAGCTGAGGTATAAGGCCATTGTGCCAAAGGGGATCTCCTTCATCAATGTGCCCCACCACCCAATGCGACAAGTCACAAACACTGTCCTAGTAGCTGGCGGCAGCAATTTAAGAGTCTGACCCGGATATAGGACTGTATGAAGTGACATAGTATCCATCAACCAATGTTCAACTGCGCATGCAGGATCTTGTCTGTTCCCATACCACCAATCATTGAGGATAAGAAGGTGTGAAGCAGCATGACATGCCTAGATGTCAGGGGTTGCCATAGCACCACAGTATGTTGACTGAAAGCAAATTCTTAAGGCCACCAGAGCTAAGCTCCCACCCCAGAGGAAGTGGCCAAGAATTACATTCATTTGTCGGAACCAGGTGGGCGGTATCGGATAGGGTGATTTTGAAGTTGATTAAAGAAGGTGAGGCAAGAAGACAAACTTGAATATAGCAGATCTGCAGAGCAGGGAAAGCGGTAAGTATGACCAAGAGTGCACCTGTTTCTTGATCTGTACCCATAGTGGGGCTAAGTTTTAATCCCATAAAGTGGTCTGGGAAGCTGTAAAAAATACCTCAAGGTTTTTAAAAACGTCTGGGACCACCAACACCTCGCATGCCCATTCGCCGAGTTGGCATCCACCCACAGTGGCTATAAAAAGGACTTAGGAGCATTCATATAGAGACCGGATGTCTCGCCAAAGACCTGCACAATCCTTAGTAGTCTCAGACCCGATCTGTTAGGGTGTGTAAGAAAGAACAGGACATCATCCGCATATAGCGCTATGTGGTCTGTGACTTCTCGTGACCACTCAAAGCCACTGACCTGTACGCCCGAACTCACTCAGGCAGCAAGCGGTTCTATTTCCAGAGCAAAGAGGTAGGGAGAGAGTGGGCATCGCTGATGGGTACTGCGCTCAATAGAGAGCGTCTGCAAGGTCAAATTTGTCACATGAACGGAAGCAGTAATGTCGGTGTAGAGAAGTTGAATGTAGGTGATAAGGTGGGAACCAATGTTCAGTTGACTCCAGAGTGTGAAAAGATATGTCCAGCTAAGTGAGCTGAAGGCCTTGTCCATGTCTGCAAGGAGGAGCGACACCGGTCCCCCTAGGCAGTCTTCTGTCGCAATGGCGTTATGGGGACGGCACATATTGTGTCTTGTAGTGCAGCCTGGCATAAAGCCAGCTTGGTAAAGGTGTATCAGATCCACTAAATGTGGTACAATGTGCTTGGTAATAGCCTTGGCCAGTAGTTTAGCCTCTATATTAAGAAGAGATATTGGGTGATATGAGGCGTGGAGTTCAGGGGGTCGGCCCGGCTTAGAGAAGATGACTATTTCTGCATGTCTCCAGTCCTGTGGAAGGCACTCTTTATCTACAGCAGCGTTAAGTGCAGCTAAATAGGGGGCAGTCAGTAAAGATTGGTATTTTTTGTGGAATTCCCATGGAAAGCAATTCAAGCCTGGTGCTTTGCTAGAGCGCATTTCAGATAGGATACTCTGAAGCTCCTCAATCGTCAGCAGAGCGCCTGGTTCCTCTCTCACCAAGTCAGCCAGGGCCTGCGGGGGCAGATCATCCAAGAACTGAAAGATGGTAGTTGCTGGAAGTGTCTCCGTAGATGCGTATAGGTGTGAAAATAATCGGCGAAGCTTGCCGCAATTTGTACTGGTTCAGTGAGTATCTCCCTACCTGGGGATGGCTAAAGTACAGAGTGTCCATTGACAAAGGAGTTGGAGCAGGGCTTTGAATTTTTCTCCCCACTGATATATCCTACTGCGAGTATCTAGCCACACCACTTTAGCCTCGTCCAACAGTTCACTGGAATTTAGTTTCTTCTTTTATTTTACGGAGTTTTATATATCGTGAACTTGGCCCTGTTTCGGGTATCAGAGCACTATACATAGCACCAGTTGTGTTACATGAGGACACATTGATTTTTGTTAGGCACAGGGAGATTAAGTGATTTGCCCAGAAACACAGGATGTGCAGCATCATTGCCGAGACTCAAATCCAGTTCCCCAGATTTGAGGTTGACCACCCTAGCAGTTAGACCAACTCCTTGTTGTGCATGAATCAATTGTTGGTGCGTTGTGCTCCCATCTTCCCCCTTACTCCTGCACTCCGGATCTATGAGTTGGGCCTCTGTCTGTATCAGCTTCTTGCGGCACTGTTGATGCTGTGCTGTGCAGTATGCAATGTCTACACCACTAAGAGTAGGGTTTATAGCTTCCCTAAGGGTTGTGGGGGACTCTACCATCCCTGTATTATAAGAGAAGTAATCTGAGATGGCTGTATGCATATGGAGTATGTATTGCTCATCCTGCAGGTGCCATGATGAGAGCCGACATCGGAATGGGGATCGCTGAGAGTTTGGTCGCTGCATCAGCAACACAGGGGAGTGGTCAGAGAGGCCCCTAGGCAGGATATCAGCTGTCTCAAGCCTGTTGAGGTGGGTTGCAGACATGAAAATGTAGTCAAGGCGGGAAAAAGACTCGTGGACACTGGAGAAATATGTGAATTCTTAATCCCTTGGGTGGAGTCTCCTCCAAGTGTCTACCCATCCTAGCCCCTGAACCAGTGACTGTAGCCTTGACTCTCGCGTACCCGCTGTCCACCCTGCACAA
Organism: Lissotriton helveticus; assembly: GCF_964261635.1. Lineage (NCBI taxonomy): Eukaryota > Metazoa > Chordata > Amphibia > Caudata > Salamandridae > Lissotriton > Lissotriton helveticus. Next base: position 367,238,865 of record NC_136068.1, on the reverse strand, counting down.
TTTATCGCTATGTTGGTATAATACAGCATTCAACTCTCCCCCAACTGTCATCAGGCCCAAGGGGATTTCCCTCCACAGTGTCATCAAGCACTCTACAAGGTTCCAAGCCAAAGGTGGAGGGGCATACACACTGCCCAGAATGAGTTGTTCACCATAGAGTGTACCTGATACTATAATGTACCTGCCATGGGGATACAAACACATCTTGCCATGTATATAGGGGTCTCTGCAGTGGATCAGGATTGCCAGTCTGCGGGAGCCTCTGGTGAGCCCGGAATGAAAAGTCTGGGTGTAACCAAACCGCACCAAGCATGGTGTCTTATTCCCCAGCAGGTGGGTTTCTTGTAAAAGTAGGATGTCTGCTTTATAGCGTTTGGCCTGGCACAGTATGACCCATCGCTTAATCTTATCTAAGAGGCCACGGACATTCTAGTTAACAATGTGGAGCCCCCTCCCCGGGATATCTGTCATGGCGTTTGGCATGTTTGGTGGTGGGGTACCTGGATGTGAGATGCGGTGTGGGTGACATGGTCGAATGGAAAGCTGCATATGTAATAATGGAATATGGCACTGGAAACAAACAATAACTTTCCCTTAACCCCCCTCCCTTCCCTCCCATCTCAATAACTCATGAACATTGAAGCATCTGTCACGTCACGGTGAGAGTCCCACCCCCAATGGAAGGCAGAATCTACTCCCTGCCAATGGATGCCTGCTGAACATCCTTTGGACATAACAGCGTCTTCAAAGTCAAGGGAATATGAGTATAGAATAGCCCTAATACCGAATATTATTGCTGTCGGTCATGTTATAAACAGAATATATCTCTGCAGGAGTTAATTAGGATGTTGTCAGTTCCGGCTGGCTCCACGCCGCCCACATGTGGGACTTGCTGGAGGTCTTGCAACGTCTCCTGGAGCATAATCTATGGCGCTGCTTGTCGGCAACCTTGGAAAGAATGTGGCTGGAGCCCCCAGACGAAGATTCAGAGTCCATCCTTGCTGGAGTATGGGGTTTGAGTTTTACTATTTCATGCGTCCAACTGAACACGGCCTCCAATGTTTCAAAGAAGTGCGCCTGCAACTGATAGGATACCCTCAGGTGGACCGGGAATTGCAGAGAGTACAGGATTTGCAGAATCCGTCGGCGGGCTGTGGCTTCCACAAAGTACTATTGACACTGTTGGACCAGCCTAGTATAGTCCAGAAAGATCATTATGGGATGAGAGGTGTAGGTAAAGGACTCCTTGATCCTGGCTTGTTGTATATCAACGTCTCTGTCCTTTTAATTTAGAAATCTAGTGATAATTGACATAGGACGGGCTCCGAGTGGTGGTTTCTGTATAAGAGCCTGATGAGCATGTTTGATTATGAAGCAGGGGGACACTCAGTTGGGTGGTAGCCAGTCTGTCAGCCGTTTGGTGAGGAAGTTCTCCATGTTACCCCTCTTGGATCCCTCATGGAAACCCATGAAGTGGAGGTTATTCCTGTGGGCCCGCCCCTCCGCATCCTCCCCTCGTGTTGCCAGGTCCTTCGTGAGTGTCTCCAGCGTAGATTCTTTCTTTTGGAGAGTGTTCACTGTGCCCTCCACCGTCGAGATTTGGGTTTCTGATACAGTGATATGTTGCACGGCATTGCATAGGTCATATGCGAGTAACATAACGTCTGATCCAACTGCACCAATCTTGGCCTCCAGCATATCCCTAGATTGCATGATAGCTGCTAATATTGAGGCGTTATCCAGCAGGTGCATTGTCTGATCACTGGGGTCAGGTGCTTGGGCTACAGCACCAGTGTAATTGTCCATCGTGCTTTGCTTTGTGTTGGCACAGGGAGGCTTTTCCATGTTTTTTTGTGTGTGTATCTGTTGGGCGATCTACGCTGGGTGTGTAACCAGTTGTAAAACGATATGAAAAGACTGTGATGGAGTTGACAAATCTGGCTGGACCAAATCAGGGAGGTCAAGGAAGGTGGTATTTTTGAGGGGGCACTACACTCTCAATCCGCACCTAGGCCTAGCTTGGCCGCCTCCGCAAGTGGGCACCCCCAACCCCCCCTAACGTGGTCACCACTCACCTCTATATGCTGGTGCATCAAAAGATAGCCCGGGGCACAGAGTACCACAAGTCCCAGTCTCTGCTTGTCCAGGGGCACCTGGCAGCCTTTCCCAATGGACTGAGTGATGACCAGTCAGGGCACACAGGACACGTCTTCACGGAGCTGTAATTAGCCGATCTCAGTGGGGAACAGTCTCGGCTACCGTCCAACGTTGGTCTGCCACCTTTTGTCACTAATGGGAGCCTGCAAGATGCTGTGGAGGCCACGTTAATTAAGGCTGTGTAAGGCCATAGGGCACATACCACCACTTTACCACCACTGTTTCCAACAGTCTGTGCCAATCACGATGAAGGTTCCGTTTCTGCTCCCAGGGCCATATAGATTAAGGCAAGATATTATGGGGGAGTCAGCGTATCTCCAAGTCTGCAGCTGCCCCCTGCAAGCACCCCCCAGGTTAGACGGGGCACCGAGCTGCAATGGCCGGGGCTGCAGCACTCTACTGAAGGTAACCGGGGCTCGGCCTAGGGTCCAACGAAAGAGGAGCGAGGGGAGGAGGGTGGAAAGGGCTCTCACTGGTGTTTTCTTTTCCCTGATTCAGCCACTCCAGCCAGCTCAAATTGGTCCAGGGATCTCGCACGTCGGGGACCACACCACGGACTAACCCCCAGCACGAAAGCCGAGGGGAGGGACTCACCCTGGCCACCCACAGTGACCTAGGCCCCAAGACGATGGCATCGCGTCCCGAAATGGCCGCTAAGTTGTTCAGGGCAGCCGCGGTCTGCACCACCGGTCCAATCGCCAGCAACCATGCCAGGACTTGGATCTCATCCGCCAGGGACTGTGTGGTAGGCCATTTCCCAGCTGGAAGCTTGCAATTGGGGCACCGCCAGGGCTGCTCCCAGGGGCACGGGCCCAAGACAAGTGGATAGCGGCGTGATATGGACGCCGAGGCCCAAATTAATGGTGCCGAACAGGGTAAAGGCCTCCCGTGTCCCTGGTCAAATAAGCTTCATGTCCCACCTGTGGCACACCTCTCCGCCAGTGACATACTGCTTCTTAGCGGCGCGCAACTTACTCCGGCGCGTCCTCTTCTCCGAGATCAAGGATTTCTAGGGCCTTGGCGTTGCCTCAGCCACAGGCCACTTCACAGACCCCCATGGGTGACTTCAAGGGGATCCTGGGTGGCAGTGAAGCAGTGCTAGGATATGTATGGGGTCAGAAGACCAAATTAAAGAGCCAATGTGGCAGGATTATCGACTGATCACTATGACCTCATGGATGCAGTTTCCTGCTATTACTTTGGAAAAATCCCTTGCACTCATGAGGACTCTCAAGCCCGGCTCACCATCTGATCCCTGTCCTGCTAAAGTACTGTCATCTATTGCAGAAGTACTAAATCATGTGGTTAACTTTATCCTGAATACTGCTCTACGTGAGGGGCATATGCCACAGACCTGGAAACATGCTGAAATTTCTCCCAAACCTGAAAAAACCTACGGCTGACCCTGTCCTAACTAGTAACTACAGGCTTATTTCCTTGCTGCCTTTTCTGTCAACACTGTCACCACGGAGTACGTGGAGGCCAATCATCTTCTGCATCTGAGTCAGTCGGGTTTCAGGGCCAATTTTAACGTCCACTTACGTCCACTTCATAAAGAAATATTAAAACTTTACAGAAATCTGACATAATTTGTTATGAGAACACTCACACTTCAACCTACAAGGATTACCCCAGCAGGTCAAATACAAGGAACCGCAACTAAAACAACCCTACAAACACTGAACACAGTTATGGGAAGAATGCCCACTAAACGTGATCAAATGCCATTCTGGATAGCACAAAAATAGCACAACTAGAGGCTGCACTTCCACACACAGGCCCACAAGAAAAACACAGAATATCAACAATCTCTTTGCCAACGGGAATACCACTTGGGGCACAGTTTTCGCTGCCATCTATACCAGGACAAATACAAAATGAATACGGAGCAGAATGTGCTCTGAACTTAAGAATGAAATTAATAGGCAATTGTCCCAGGTATCTACGATTATGTTGGCAAACATAGAAGGGGAGGCAGCAGCTGTGGCTATACGCAAACGCCTTAGGGAATGTACTCCTGCACAACAGGGGCGAGATTTACCAAAAATGATCCAAGATACCTATGCTTCATTAGGTAGCGATAACTTGGGCGCTAGACCGGTGAAACAACAAGTAATTGGTATTCCTGAAAAGGATAACTACAAGCAAGCGCCTGATTTTTCTAAAATGAAATGGGATAAAAAACAGCAAAAATAATAGAGAGAATAGATCACAATTACTGGGTGGGTCTCCTCAACAGGAGCCCTCTGACAGGAGGTATAACCTTAGAAATTGTGACATTAAAACACCTGACAGGTATCAGGATACTGATACACGTTCCTCTCGTTCTTTTCAGGGTTCATCAAAACAATCGAAGAGGAAAGGTCAGTCAAAACACAGATCAGAAGTGTGAGCCAAATCATAAGATACACATAGCACTTCAGACTATAATATCAAAAAAGAAGACAAACCAAAATCAAAACCTCAATTTAAAAAGAGGAAAGTTGCAGGTCTTAAAATAAGAAATGCCCAGACGGCTGAGGACTCAACTTCTGAACGGGAATGGGCTTGGACGATGCTAGACAGCGCAGCAGATGTAACAATAACTCGCCAGAACCTGATGGAATTTCAGGTGACAGTGGCGTTGAATGAGCATATCACGGTGGAAACATCTGATACTAGGGTGAGTGTCCCACACCATTTACATGAAATAACACTCCATATGGAGGGGAACATACCCAGGAAAGTGAAGTGTCTCTTTTGGAACAACCTGACATTTGGATTCGATGTCCTTTTGGCTAAAAAAGATTGGCCTGTTTGAACTCCACAAAGTACAAAAATAACTCTGCCGCACCACGCAGACCTCCACAAGCGGTGGAATGAATTAGATAAATGCCATTCACAGTGATTTTCAGTGCCAGATGTTTGTCCACACTGTGCAATCATCACGAACGGCACCATGCACAGCGCAAGTGGGCACTGATTCCTTTCTGCTGCTCTAGTAGATTTTTTACTCAAGCAGCAGTTTTCTCAACGCAAACGGGCGGTTTCTCAACACATGCAGGCGTGAACATATACAACCACTCGCAATGAGAAATCCCACCGCCCACATTGAGAAATCTCACCAGGATGTTGATTTTCCATGCACGCACTCGCCAGCTTGATGTTGACGATTGCGAATGAGGAAAAATCAAGCAGAGAGGTGGATTTCCCTCTATTGCGCTCGCCAACTTGACGTTGACAACCGCGAGTGAGAAAAAAATCTACACTCCGCAGAACTGATTTTTTTGGAACTCTGTGAGCTCTGCATGATGCGGAGTGCAGAAAACTCTGCAAACTCTGCGAGCACAGTGGAGTTCACCACCCAGTCTTAAGTATTAGAAAATTTGAACAGGGTGACCAACATCATTTTGGGGTTTGCCTCCGAGGCTACAAATGTAAGTTTAAAAAATCTAAAATTACCCACCTCGAGGTCCAGTTTTGGGGATATGCGCTCTCACATGAAAGGAAAAGCCATGCAGCCAAATATTTCCAAAAATTTGCGCTGGGCCAACCTCGACAGACTCATTTTAAGATTCATAATTTTGACAGAACATATATTTTGAATTACGCAGAAAAAGTCAAAACGTTTAACTACTTAATTAGACCTGATTTCTCAGTTCGACATTGGACACAGGGACACACAGAGATTTTCCGTTCCCTACAAGCTGACATGATAGCTTCCAAACACTTTAACACACATGTAAACACAACGAATTTGGTGATCTGGTTAATCGCTGGTCAATCCTGGTACACCTACCATATGAAAGCAAAATTGCCTACAAATCATATTTGTACACAAACGCTGAAATGCACTTTATATCGACTGAGAAAATATTGACAGCAGTGCAGACTGCTGTAGTGAGAGAAAGAGCATTGGCTCAGCGGAAATGAATAATTGTCATAACTCCGGTACCAATCTTAGAGGCTGTTACTAAAGCAAGCGTTTCAAATGCTAAAGCGCTGCATCCTCGATGGATACAATGGGCTAATTCTCTCACTGCAACAGATGTAGACTACAAATTTGACTCTACATTGAAAACACAAGCATTTTTGCAATATGAACAAGAATACCCTCTTCTGAAGGAAGTCCTGCCTCTAGATCAGTATGAATACATGATTTACACTGACGGGTCTGCTCAGCCAGTCTAGGAAGTAAACAGCAAACCAGCGCAGCTCGTGCGATTATAAAGGGATGTATGCAGGACGGTAAGTTTCGTCCTAGCAATACGTAGTTGCAGTGTCTAGGAGATAGCACAGCACAGCTAGCAGAACTAAAAGCCCTGATAATGGCACTAACAAATACAAATCGAGAATTCCCCACACTAAATGAGTGCAATTCATTTTATTTTGTCCAGTCTTAGAATGAATATCTTCACTACTGGGGCAATAATGGATTTAAAGATTCAAAAGGTTGCATAATAAAGCACATGTTGCTTTAAGAACAGTGTAAATAGAGTACTTGAAGACAAGGACTATGCTACGCACAGCTATCAGGCAAACAAGCCTCAAAAAATTATAACTACATCATTTCAACCAGCATTCATGGATGTTGAACATATTCATTATACACATTTATTAGAAAAAAATTCACATGATTAATCTGAAGCAAAATGTAAATCCATTCATAAATATTCAGAATACGACTCTGTGATTCATGAAAGTAAAAGAATAATAATCAAATCAAAAACAACCCAATGCATTTCGGGTTCTACTGAACCCTTTTTCAAGGGTTAATTTTAAACTTTTTCTGTTCTGATTCTCCGGGCTGGTTCAGATGCCGAATCTACAACAAAAATGCACAATATACACATTTCAAAAATATTGCATGCGTGTCACATGTTTAGTAATCTATTCAACTATAACCTTAGGGTTTTGCATTCACCTGTAGTACCATAATCTCCGTGAAAAAAGAAATGAAAAAAGTCCAACGAACCCAAGCAGGTATCTATATGAGTCCATGCATGTCATAATTAGAACATGTTGTGCAAATGAAAGGTGAAACAGAGCAAAGGCATAGCCCACCGTGAGTAATTCAAAAAGGTGTTTAAAAAGAATCCAATATAAATAACACGTGTAAAATGTAACCATTATCGTGCTCAAAGAATCAGTTACAATTTCAAGTGCTAATAAATAAAAAACTAGAAAGGTGAATAAACGATTCCAAAAATGATAATAAATGTGTGAAAGAAGAGAATATAGATGTGATGTGATGTAAGAGTTGGATGGTTGAAAAAAATGATACTTCAACCTAGTACGACCTGAAAATGCAAAATTACCCTGTACAGTCTATGTAAATTACAAGAAACACAACAGTTCATAATGGTCATTAAGGCCCCCCGGGATTATGGTCCCCAACTTTTTTATCCATTCTGTTTCTTTCCGAGCTAATGCTGTGTGAATATCCATGCCAGATCGTGGTATAATGTGTTCTAGGATGGTAAATCGTAGTTGGGGGATTGTGTGTGTGGCATTAACCCAATGTGCAGATAGTGATGAATTCATGTTTTTGTTCCTAATGCGGCTTTTATGTTCTATAATCCTTGTTTTTATTTTTCGACTGGTTCTCCCAATATAGACTAAGCCGCAAGGACATTTGATTGCATAAATCACATTCTCTGTTGTACAATCAGATGTGTGGTTTAAGGGAATTCCTTTCCCTGTCTTGGGATGTTGAAACTCTTTTCCTGTGATGACATTTCCACACTGGCCACAGTTGTGGCATTTCCTCATGCCTTTAAATGTTTTCGTGCACTGCTGTGTTCCCGATCTTTTTAAAAGTTCTCGTAAGTTCTGGGGTCGGGTATGCGCAAATAATGGTGGTTGGTTGAAAATGGTCTCAAAGTCAGGTTCATTTTCTATCAATTCCCATCTCTTACGTATTATAGATTTTATTTTTGGAGCCTGAGCAGAGTGTTTCAGAACATACACTTCTCTTTTGACTGAGGATTTAATCTGTTTTTTTAGAAGATCATCCCTTTCCCTGGTGGATACCGTTGTTTTGGCCTTGTTAAGTATAGAGTCAGGATAACCTCTTTTCTGATATTGCTTGATTTGATGTTCAATCTCTTTTTCACATACTCTGTTGTCTGACGTTATTCTTTTAATCCTCATTAGTTGTGAAACTGGTAAATGTTGTTTTAAAGTTAAGGGGTGGGCACTTGAGCAGTGCAGCGCACTGTTAACATCCGTGGGTTTTCGGTACACTTTTGTTTCAAGACCCGCATCTGTCTTCAGAATTTCAATATCCAAAAAGTGTATCCTATGTGTGTCAATCTCTGATGTAAATTGAATTCTGTTGTTATGTGTGTTGAGTTCAATCAAACACTTCTCCAGTTGATGTTTCGATCCATTCCAAATTACAAGGATATCATCAATATATCGTATGAATAGGATTGTATGTTCTTTCCATACAGGGTGACTCAATATGAACTGATTCTCAAAGAAAGCCATATATGTATTAGCATATGCAGGTGCCCCCGGAAATCCCATTGAGGTACCTGTCCTCTGCACGTAAAATTTATCCTGCCACTTAAAGTAGCTATGGTAAAGTGCGAAATGTAGAAGTTCAAGTAGGAACACACTCTTATCACTTGAGAGCTGAGAATTCAATAGTCTCCACTCCGTTGCCTCTAATCCTTCCCCATGGGAAATGGACGTGTACAACGCCACTACGTCAATAGTACACAATAATATGTCCTCATGAAAATTCTCTCGTATTGTTTCAAGTTTTTTCAAGCAATCTGTAGTGTCCTTTACATAGGTCCACCACGTCTGTACGAGTGGTTGTAGGTGATAATCAATGAAGTATCCTAAAGCTTCATGTATTGACCCGCATCCAGCTACAATTGGGCGGAAAGGTGGATTCTCTCTGTTCTTGTGAACTTTGGGTAACATGTATATCGACGGAATCTGAGGATGTTGGTTATACAAAAATTGCCGTTCTTTTTCATTGATGACTCCCATCTCCAGACCTTTTTCCAAGATTTTTGTTAAAATATATTGAAACTCTTGTGTGGGGTCATATGCCAACTGAATATAGGTATCGTCATTTTGGACATGTGCATCCACACTTTGGGGATAAAATTCAGTGTCAAGTACTACCAGTGCTCCTCCCTTATCAGCAGGTTAAATAGTAACAGAAGGGTCTTGTTTCATTTTATTCAGGGTCCTTCTTTCCTGTAGGGTGAAGTTACTATGTGCTGATGATTTATATCTCACTTGCTCCAGATCTTTTTTGACCAGTACTTCAAAATTATCCAATGTCTTGTGTGATATTGGAGACAGAAATTTGCTTTTTGGTTTAAATTGACGTTCTGAAGAAGATGCTGTGTCCTCGGTGATCTGTGTAGAGAAGAACCAGCGTAATCTTAGTTTTCTCATGAATTTGAACAGAGACACTTCGGTCCCTAGTTGATTCGTAGTATATGTCGGTACAAAAGATGCTCCTTTATTCAGTATCTGAAGTTCAGTCTTACTTAGCCTTTTATGAGAAATATTTATCACTAGCGATTCATCTTGGTTCATTTCTTCGTGTCCCTCCTCGGTCTCCCTGTTTCTGTCTGTGTGACCTTTTTTATTTTGTCCCCTGCGGATCCTGCTTCTCCTGTTGTGGTTTTGTCCGGTGGTATTTTGTCCCCCTGGCCTGCCTCTAAAAAAGGCTGTCCTGTGGATGTACTTGCAGATGTCTCGTCCCTTGTTTTTGCTAGATTCTGTGCTACTGATGTTGCACTTGGTCTTTGCATAGACAGATCCTGGTCCGTTACGACACTCTCCTCCGATGAGGCCGTTCCTGGTTTTTTAAAGACTCTTCTCTGGGCATAGTTATCCGCCCACGTGTACACCTCGTCCAATTTGTAATCGATCGTGTCTCTTCTAAACTTTCGTGTTTTCCGTTCGTGTAGCATGATTATCCAAGGTCTTATTGATGTTTTCTAGAGTTTTTGTCCAGTCCTCTTGTTCTAGATTCCTAGATAGTTCATCCTTAAGTTTGTCAATGTCCATTTCCAGTTCCTTGAGAACATTCGATATTTCTTCAACAAGCAGTAGGATCAAATCAAGAGGGCACTTATTGAGGATGGCATACCAACGTGCCATAAAAGCTTTGTCAAATTTAAATAACATTGGACGTAGGGCGATCCGTAATCCTCGAGGGATCCGTTTGACCTTATGATATTCAATCAAAGTTGTTGCGTGTAAACGTTGGTTAATTTCTTTCTTCATCAGGTATTCCAATTGTCGTATTTGATTTGTTGTGGATCCAGTTGCCGAACAAAACTCCCTCACGCCCTTCACCAGGGTGTATATAGTATTAGCCTCATCAGTAGAATAAGCTTTTGTTGCAGCTTGATTAGTGGTTATACTCGAAATATCACCTACAACCACTCGTACAGACGTGGTGGACCTATGTAAAGGACACTACAGATTGCTTGAAAAAACTTGAAACAATACGAGAGAATTTTCATGAGGACATATTATTGTGTACTATTGACGTAGTGGCGTTGTACACGTCCATTTCCCATGGGGAAGGATTAGAGGCAACGGAGTGGAGACTATTGAATTCACAGCTCTCAAGTGATAAGAGTGTGTTCCTACTTGAACTTCTACATTTCGCACTTTACCATAGCTACTTTAAGTGGCAGGATAAATTTTACGTGCAGAGGACAGGTACCTCAATGGGATTTCCGGGGGCACCTGCATATGCTAATACATATATGGCTTTCTTTGAGAATCAGTTCATATTGAGTCACCCTGTATGGAAAGAACATACAATCCTATTCATGCGATATATTGATGATATCCTTGTAATTTGGAATGGATCGAAACATCAACTGGAGAAGTGTTTGATTGAACTCAACACACATAACAACAGAATTCAATTTACATCAGAGATTGACACACATAGGATACACTTTTTGGATATTGAAATTCTGAAGACAGATGCGGGTCTTGAAACAAAAGTGTACCGAAAACCCACGGATGTTAACAGTGCGCTGCACTTCTCAAGTGCCCACCCCTTAACTTTAAAACAACATTTACCAGTTTCAAAACTAATGAGGATTAAAAGAATAACGTCAGACAACAGAGTATGTGAAAAAGAGATTGAACATCAAATCAAGCAATATCAGAAAAGAGGTTATCCTGACTCTATACTTAACAAGGCCAAAACAACGGTATCCACCAGGGAAAGGGATGATCTTCTAAAAAAACAGATTAAATCCTCAGTCAAAAGAGAAGTGTATGTTCTGAAACACTCTGCTCAGGCTCCAAAAATAAAATCTATAATACGTAAGAGATGGGAATTGATAGAAAATGAACCTGACTTTGAGACCATTTTCAACCAACCACCATTATTTGCGCATACCCGAGCCCAGAACTTACGAGAACTTTTAAAAAGATCGGGAACACAGCAGTGCACGAAAACATTTAAAGGCATGAGGAAATGCCACAACTGTGGCCAGTGTGGAAATGTCATCACAGGAAAAGAGTTTCAACATCCCAAGACAGGGAAAGGAATTCCCTTAAACCACACATCTGATTGTACAACAGAGAATGTGATTTATGCAATCAAATGTCCTTGCGGCTAGGTCTATATTGGGAGAACCAGTCAAAAAATAAAAACAAGGATTATAGAACATAAAAGCCGCATTAGGAACAAAAACATGAATTCATCACTATCTGCACATTGGGTTAATGCCACACACACAATCCCCCAACTACGATTTACCATCCTAGAACACATTACACCACGATCTGGCATGGATATTCACACAGCATTAGCTCGGAAAGAAACAGAATGGATAAAAAAGTTGGGGACCATAATCCCGGGGGGCCTTAATGACCATTATGAACTGTTGTGTTTCTTGTAATTTACATAGACTGTACAGGGTAATTTTGCATTTTCAGGTCGTACTAGGTTGAAGTATCATTTTTTTCAACCATCCAACTCTTACATCACATCACATCTATATTCTCTTCTTTCACACATTTATTATCACTTTTGGAATCGTTTATTCACCTTTCTAGTTTTTTATTTATTAGCACTTGAAATTGTAACTGATTCTTTGAGCACGATAATGGTTACATTTTACACGTGTTATTTATATTGGATTCTTTTTAAACACCTTTTTGAATTACTCACGGTGGGCTATGCCTTTGCTCTGTTTCACCTTTCATTTGCACAACATGTTCTAATTATGACATGCATGGACTCATATAGATACCTGCTTGGGTTCGTTGGACTTTTTTCATTTCTTTTTTCACGGAGATTATGGTACTACAGGTGAATGCAAAACCCTAAGGTTATAGTTGAATAGATTACTAAACATGTGACACGCATGCAATATTTTTGAAATGTGTATATTGTGCATTTTTGTTGTAGATTCGGCATCTGAACCAGCCCGGAGAATCAGAACAGAAAAAGTTTAAAATTAACCCTTGAAAAAGGGTTCAGTAGAACCCGAAATGCATTGGGTTGTTTTTGATTTGATTATTATTCTTTTACTTTCATGAATCACAGAGTCGTATTCTGAACATTTATGAATGGATTTACATTTTGCTTCAGATTAATCATGTGAAATTTTTTCTAATAAATGTGTATAATGAATATGTTCAACATCCATGAATGCTGGTTGAAATGATGTACTTATAATTTTTTGAGGCATGTTTGCCTGATAGCTGTGCGTAGCATAGTCCTTGTCTTCAAGTACTCTATTTACACATTATACCTAGGAAGGGTGGTACCCCCTCCCAATGCTTCGCACGCATACACTTTGATAACTTCAGTTATAAGTTTGATTATATTGATTACATTTAGGTGTGCAGATCCACCTCTTTTTCATCGCTTTAAGAACAGTGGCAGAGCAGAAAATAAAGGCTTGCCACGGGCTCATGTGATCCATAGGCTGACTCATCAACGTGTTGCCGTGCACTTTAAAGGGAATTCATTGACTGATGAAGCCACCAATATGACAGTGTGAACTGCTGCTGTTGCTGCAATCACTCATACTAGCACGAGGATAGGCAGACAGATAATGGTTATTGTCATTGCTTCGTGCAAAAACAGCTTAGCCTTATCAAAAGGTTTTCCACTGAAGTACTCCTCCAAGTTGGATGCACAAAACATTCTGTATGCTCAAGTTCCAGGAGTGGGGGATAGAGTAATACCAAACATCGATCGCAGATCAGGTTCAATAATAGCTGTACACAAGGGTCTGGATTCAGCATATGCGGGTATTACTGTAAAAGTTTCTTTGTTGAAGCAACAGTATTGGTGGCCAGGTTTTACAAAACAGACCACGGACTTCATCCTTAAATGCAACATCTGCCAGCAGATGAAGGGCTCAACCATAGCACATCCACCACAGACACCTCTACTGTTATCAGTCAGTCCTCTTGCATGTGTCCATTTGGACCACTGTGGCCCCTTACATTCTAATGGGGCTTACAAGTACATCTTGGGCTTACTAAAATGCAATTGGAAATTTGAGTGTAGCATTGCAGTACTCCTCTCTTTATCATCCAGAGGGAAATTTGATGGTGGAGAGAAAAAAACAGAACTTAAATTAATCCTTAACAGCAAGGGTATTAGGATCTGGTGGCAGTTGCTTCAATCACCTATATTTGGTCCATAAGGCACTTAATAACATGCCAAGGGGTTCCCTAGGAGGCCACACTCCATATGAGGTCCTGTTTTGGACGAGAATGTGAGTACCCAACCTTCGATTGAGGTAGCACAGTGGTAGATGAAAAAGCATTTAACACCAATGATCGTTGGGCTGTTTTACATGAACTCAATAAATTCAGAGTACTACAAAGCAACATCCAAGTAAAACGCACCACCACTGGGGAAGTGAAAGCTGTTTTGTCAAGACCTGCCTGGATCCCAAAAAAATAGGAGGACCTGGTCAGGGAAAAGATTGTGGACAAGAAAGATTTTGGGCCATCTTAAAGAGCACCTGTACCTGTCCAGGTTGTCGAAGGAACAAGAACAGTACTTCTTCCGCCTATTGCCAGAAAAAAAAAAAGATTTGTCTCCATTGATCTGATCAAAGGACACTATGTGGCGGATACTGAATAGCAGGCCGCGTGGACTCCTGGGTAGCCGTTGATCTCCTTTTGCTACCATACAGAAGGTTCAGATTGATAGATTAATAATGTTTGCGGATTCTACTCTATGTAGTAACGGAGTTGTCAACAATGGAATGGAACTCGTGCCTATTGACATTGAACAAGAACAAAATAAAAATGACACACAGATGTCAATTTGGCGTAACACAGTCATTTATGTGAATATGTCTCACAGCGAGTCATCTGCCAGTTTAAGAAAACCTGCTGGGCTACCAAAGATAGATCGAACAGCGTCTGGCTACTTTATCTATTTTGATGCCTTCTCACTGGATCCGAGTGAACCTGAGTCATTGCCAGCTTCTGTTTCCCAAAAAAGAAAAAATATATAATATCTACCTTTGGCTGAAAAATACTTGCCTTGTTTCTCCCTGGCTACAGCTCTCTATTGCAACTGGTTTACCATTCCCAGTACTCTAGATAGTTGTAGTGACTGTCTTTTTTCTACTCTTGAATGGACATTATCTTCCAGAACCCTCCGCAGTACAAGATGTGAACTTGGTCCTCAAACCACAAACATCATCGTAAACGAAGAGACCTGTCCTTTGTGAACATTACAACAGTTCTGATTCCTGAAGGAATAGTTTGGGATAGGGGTTCATTTGATATATTTTGTCCACTGAACTTTTGAAAATACTACATGTATTTAAACTGTCTTAAAATGATATCATCACCTCCAGTACATTCTCTGATGATGGGGACTTTGAAACTGTGAATAGTATGCTGTCTGATTTAGAAAAATCTGCTGCATTCTCTAAGAATGAATTGTATGATGATATATCTGATTTTGATACCATGTATTGTTACCAAGCTTATGGTCATCATTTCTTGCACAAAACAAGTTTCCATGTTGGGTTTTCACTTATCATCAATGGGAACATTGCCCGACACCGCCGAAAGGTAAGTCACAAACACTTGCACAGACGTTTGCTTATTTTTCAGGGTATAACACCTCAGACCGAACCTCATATTCTTATAAAGTTGCACCTACACCTGCAAAGAAAAATATGCCCACCAATATGAAACAGATATATTCTGCTTCCTTTATTTCCCAGCTGTCTTTACAGGGTTTCGACTTTTGGAGGGACACCATAGACACAAAATCGGACTGCGGGGCTAAAGATTGGCACGTTCAGGGAACAGAGGCAATGTTTAGAGCATGTCTCATACCACAGCAAATTATTTTCCAGAACAACACCTTACAACAGACTTTGTGTCTTGGACTAGCCAAGATCAAGGAATTGAACATGCCTCGGATTTCCTCACCTACACACTTTGAGGGGTGGCAAAACTATACACAGCATAGTGAGGATACGCTGGATGCCATTTTACACGAGGGTTCATACAATTCTTCATACCCCAATTGGAAGGGATGGTTAGTTTGCCCCATCAACACATATTGGGTGTCAATTAAGATTCAAGGCTACCACTGAAGGGTTTTTTATCCATAGGCCAGATCAACAATATGTACACCGAGGACATCCAGGGGCGGTGACATCCTACAGTGATGGGAAGTTATGCCTAGATTGGATAAGAGTTTCAAAACTGTCCCGGGTGAAACAGCATTTGTCCTTACTTTCAGATGACATGGATCTAATGGATTATTTGCTAGGTCCCCAGAAACCATGTTGTAAACGCTTCTGATACGCTATTTACAACAAAGTATGAAAAATCTCTCAACAGGAAGCTGTGGAGAGATTTTGTAAAATTGATAGGGTTACCCTAGAAAAGGTCTTGACAGTGGTCGACAATAGAATGACCATACTAACATCCAGGGTTTATTCTCTGGGTAACATTGTGTGTTCTGCGATAGATATAATAGAACAGACCTTTTTCCATTCTTCAACATGGGCAGTCGCAGTTACAATCCATCTTAATATTAAGCTGGATGCTACAATCATTGTGCTCTGGTCATGTGCCTTGGAGATATATAAACAGTACGTGTCTGTTTTCTGCTTTTAATTTAACGAAACGACAGACAACAACGGCACAAAGAGATTCAAAGTATACAATGTTGCACATTAAAAAATTAGACCAATTACCTTTCACCGTGGCTGCGTCACCTTCTACAGAATGGTTAATCTATGGCCATATAACATTCCCAGTGACAATATTACAATTTCTATATTGCCTACAGTACCACCAGTTAGGCAGGTATGAGGCATTGGGTAGGGAATACATCCATGAATCTTGGGAATTACCTTACAGATTTAGATGCAGAAATGGGGACACTTAAGTCTTTCATAGCAGTTCAGACTGCGAGAATTCGTTAAATGGGTCTCTAATTTGTTAGGATATTATGCCTCACGGAGCTTGCAACGCTTCGGTTGAAAATCTATATTGTCACTTGAAAGTATCCCCAGCTGCCATGATTCTTCCGATGTTCAAACTGCTTTCGAATAGGAGTTAGTTGATGTTGAATGATCAAGGTTGTTGTGGGATGCTGCCAGGCATTGCATATCTAGTCAAAGTAAGTTCCAAGGTTACTTACTGTTTGCAAGTATTGTTTCCACCAACCCACAGAGTCAGGGAGGTGCTGCTATGGTCTTCATTGAATGTTTCCCTTGTACTGTTTGATTCTCAGAGGAGACTGAAAGCCATACTTTAACATAAGGAGGTGGTCTTAACCTCAGCCAGAGAGCCTTTTGATTTCCAGGTTGCAAGGTCTTCTGCTGAGATACAGGCTTTAGTCTGAACAAACTTTCTGCTCCATTTTGGAGAAATGGTACATCATATCTTTGACAGGTCTGATAAGAGTGGGATAGTGCACCTATTACAGAGCATAGGTTCCAGGCTATTAGGCACCTTTCATACGATCTTCGGCGTGATTCCATCATTAATATACACCATAGTGGAAAGCATTGTTGGAGGGCTTCCGCTTTTCCTACTACTTGTAGTGGGTATCCTGGTTTTAATTTTCCTGTAATACAATAGAAGTTCCCAATTCCAAGGAGGCAGACAAATCTCTCCTTGGAGAGACATTACAGTAAAAGCATGGTACTCCACCTGGGCAAATCTTGCTTCGGGAGCTAAGCAAGCATTGGTTTAAGTCGTTTAGCTCAGTCTGTATTGACTGCGTCTTGCCTGTACTCTGTTACCTATTCTGCAGACACGAATGGTTGTTGAAAATCTGTCTAACACTTCCATTGGTTGGGCCTCCGGACGTGGCTGTACTACTGGACCCATTAAAGGTCCATGTAGTGCAGTGGCCTCAGTGTATTCCAGTTCTTATGTCAGCATTCTTTTTATTTTTGGTTTTATAACTTTTATTAGGAATTGTAATAGGATGTTACAGTCATCAGATGGCAAGACAAACGTGAACAAGATCTTCTCCATTTATAATGTCACAAATACAAGCTGGGTCTCCACATTTTCATCACAGTGTTGTAATACAATTGTATGGCATCTTTCCGACCCCACCCATCTCTTCTTCCTCCCCCATTCTGCTTCTCCCCCTGGTGCAAAGCGAACATTACTGGTGACAATTGTTCATATAATACCAAATCATACGTAACTGCAAGGATTACAATCCACTATTAGTGCATGTTGCTAGTGTTCCCCGGGCCTCCCCGTTCACAAGTCCCTTTCCCAGCCGTCCCTCCCAGGCATAATCGGAGAAATACACACGTATTATATGAGCCTATGGGCTATTGCCAGAGTCTGTGGTTGCCTGTGGTGGCTCACAAATATTACCGCGTGATTCATTCCACTTCCCCCATATCTTGGACCATTTGTTGGGGCAGCCCCTATGGAGATAGACAGCTCTTTCCGCCACCATTGCCATGTCCATATCATTTTCCCACTGCGTTTGTGTGGGGGTTGCATCTATTCCCCAATTCCTTGCAATGTTTCTTTTAGCCACTGCTAATCCCAGTGTGGCCCATGTCTGTAGTGCGCGGCTGAGGTCTGTAGGCTTCCAAATGTTTAGTAGGCAGCAACCAAGATCTGTCCGCACCTCTGCTTTGCCCACTTCTGAGATCTCATTGAGTACCTGCTCCCAGTATGTTTGTACACTAGAACAGTCCCATATAGTATGGAAGTACGTTCCCCTTTGTCCGCATCCTCGTAGGCAGAGTGGATCAGGTGCACGACCCAGTTTATGCAGCATAGTGCGTGTATAGTATACTCTGTGTAAAATCTTAAACTGGATTAACTTTAGTCATGACGGTATGGCTTCTTCCCTGGGGGATGCTAGAGCATTCATCCAATCTGAGTCCTCTATATCCCCTATATCTACATCCCATTTGCTACGGAGCACTACCATGGGATCTGGGAGATTATTCACTAATTTACGGTATGTTAGCGAGATAGCTTTTTTTTCCAGCCATTCCGTGAGGAGCCTGTCCTCCAGAGGGGAGGATTCAGCCTGTGTTGTGCCCATTGGGATTGCACTCCGCAGTGCGTGGCTAATTTGCATGTAACAATTTCTCTCTGTGTCTACCATACCATACTTTTCTTGTAGGGCTTCAAATGTTATCATCTCTCCTCTGATCCATAGGTCCCCTATCTTTGCGATGCCGATGAGGTCCCACTGTCTAAATCACTTGGTGTTGGCTAGAGTACCCAAACGGCGTGTGTCCCAGAGTGGGGTAGCTAATGTGAGTACTCCCTCCCATCCAAGGGCCCTCTGCGCTGTATGCCATATTTTGACCGTGTGGGCCGTGGGACCCGAGAGTGTGTGACGCCGTTTGTTTGTGTAGAGGGCCGTCATCAAATGTTCGACTGGTAGTATCTGTCTGTCCAGTCTGTAAGCCGGTTCGTGGTGTGGGGAGTGAAGCCATTGATTTACTGTCATCAATTGTGCAGCCCAGTAGTATAGTTTAATGCTCGGTAGAGCTATACCCCCGTCGTACCAACTACGGAGCAATTTAGAGTGTGCTATGCAGGCTGGTTTTCCGTCCCATAGCAGAGAGGACACCTCCGCGTCAATCGCTTTGAAGTAGGAGAGAGGGACTGGGAAAGGGGTGTTATGGAGCGCATAGAGGAACCTTGGGAGCGCAAGCATTTTAAAAAGTGCTGCCCTACCCAATAGTGTTAGTGGCAGGGATCTCCAGTGTGAGACATCCGATCTGAGCCTATGTAGAGGTTTCATTAAATTTTCTTCCATGAAAACCGCCTCCTGCGGGGTGACATAGATTCCGAGGTATTTAAAACCTCTGGATGCTATTTGTAATGTACAGCCCGGGGGTAGAGGGGGGGTTTGACCTTTCAGGACATACAGCAAAGATTTCGCCCAATTTATGGTATAACTAGAGAAGTTTCCATTCGATCTGAGCAAGTCCATCAGTGCCATTATCGAATCTTTGGGGGACATTAGATAAATTAGCACATCATCTGCATAGAGTGAGATGCGGTCTTCCCGGCCCGCCCCCCACGTTATTTCGCGGATTAATGGGTCCGTCCGTACTCGTGCTGCCAAAGGCTCCAGAATAAGCGCGAAGAGAAGTGGGGATAAGGGGCATCCCTGTCGAGTTCCGCGTTGTAACGCGAATTCTCTATGTCAGCATTCTTAGTGCCGCCATGGGATGCTTCAGCTAATGTTGGAATGGGCACTGGCTCTGCCTCAGGCTCACAAGCTTTGAGTACTTCCTCAGCAATGGCTGTGGGAACTGGAGAAGATCACCTTTGCTCCATTAACCTGATCCAAGAGGAGTTACAGGGACCTTCATCTCTGAAGGCAAGCAACAGTGATGTTGCATGTTCTGCGCAAGAAACATAAAACTCTCCATGTCCTGGGAACAATTCGGCCATTTTTCTAAAACAACCTAAATTGGAATACGAAAAGATAATTTTTTGTTTTATTTTTCCTCTTTGCTCTAACTGAGCACTATGGCTTTTGGCAGGCTCAGCTGGTCGAACAGTATATTGACTATTAAGAGCATTTATATAGCATTGTTTGGCTTTTTCTCCCTTTTTTAACACATACTATGTTTTTATACTCATATTTTAGATGCTCTTTTTACAGGTATATTTTAATTTGTTACTTTATTGTCCAGTCTGAAGAGGAGTGGGTGTTATGAACCCCAATGTGCCCCAATATAGGGATAGGTACTTGCATGACCTTTACCTACATTTGTCCTACCATTGTTCTACATATCGGTTCTGGCACTGACCCTTTAGCTAGTTAGATACTGCATAAATGTCATGTGGTTTTCTCCGAAAACTAGCCTAATTTATTACACATGATAATTCTCAGTATTACAGTAGAAGTACCATCTTCTGTAAATTAACTCTGTAAAAGGGTCACCTCTTTTGTCATCCTTGGCGACATGCCCATAGTACCATGTAACATCTAGGTAGAACGCCTGTAGGCACCTATTGGGTATATAAGCACTACATCTTCGGTAGGTAAGGAGAGGAGAAAAAGCTTCCATGCTGACACGCTAACATGAGACACTGAGGTCCCTGCACACAGACATTCCAGCACACAGTGTTCTGATATCCTTTGCGGGGAGTCAACTCGAGACCAAGAAGGGGTCCTTCAATCTCTCACATCAGGTAATGGGACTGGCTCTTTTCTAGGGGGATTCTTGGCTATACACCTACATACATGCTAGGTACACTTAGGTACATCTAGCTATGGTTAGCTTCATAGGAGTATGCTTTATTACTGTCATGTATCCTTATGCCTTCATACATTAATTGTTTTAGCACTCTGGTAGACTTCAATCTTTTCTTTACTCTATTTCTGCTTACAACTGTATACATAAGTTTCTGTCTAATGGTTGTTGCAGCACACATATTTTATACTAGAATAACGCTGGTTCAATAAATGCTTATTGAAAACATTTCCACTGTTTATTCTGTGTATCTCTTTGAGACTAAGTAAGCACGAGTGACTGAGGTAAAAGTACTTTATGGTTTCCACAATCCCTGTGGGGTCAGGGTTGTCATGTTCAATAGTTGCCAGAAACTAATCTCTCCTTGGTAAGAGGGGCTCATAGTAGCACTGTGAGCTAGCTGCTTTATAGACTAACATATCCTTTGGAGGTGTCTGGAATGAGTCTGGACACCAATCCCGTTGTTTATGTTGTCTAAACGTGCAGATGTTATATAGATTTGTCGGAACTACATGACAGAAGCACATATCAACTTTAAAGCCTCATCACACTTGAAGTAATCTAGAGAAACCCATCATAACAAATCAATATATCACAACTCAAACTGTAATGTAAAGTCCTCCTGCAAAGCATGCCTTCCTCAAATCCTCTACGGGGGTACTCCTTCTAGCATCTGACCTTTGCAACATAAAATAGACTCTCTGATGAGCACTTATCAAACAATCCAACCCACTAACTTTGAGAAAGCAACTAAATAACACTCACACATCTAAACCAAAGTTTCACAAAGTCATTTATTGCCCTGGTAGGTTTGACAATTTTGTTCATTTCTTGCACTGGTGATTTTGCAAACTTATTTAAATGCTTATCATAAATAATTTGACACAATCAAATTTACTGTGCAGCAAGAACATACCTGTGTTATCCTGCTGAGGCCTAAAATTCTGGCCACTTGAACTGATGAAGATGAGCGGGTATCACCAAGCACAGCCACCATTTTTAAGGGGTGCTGACAACTGTAGTTTGGGACAGTATCCCCCATTCCTGACAACAGCCACAGGGACCCTTGGGCTGGCAGACTGTCCGAGTCACACGTGTCAAGAATTCTGAATCCCAGGGTCACATTAAGCAGCAAGTTGGGATTTTGGTTGATCTCGTCTGTAGCAAATGCCATGGCAAGTGCACATTGGTACATTTCAACGTAAATTCTGTAAATGTTTAAACAGCTGTAAATGGCAACATGTCAGCATTTTCTTCACCTATCAACTCAAATAAAAACATTGCACTGAAAAAAGCTTCCTAGCAAAACTATTAGTATGAGTAAACCTTTATATATTTAAGATTGTTTTCAACTATGCAACTCATGGCATATAATGTGCACATGCAGGTTTACAGCTACGAGTTGTGCAAAGTTAATACAATAGTTTAACAGTTTGCACAAAGGTCAAGGCCATTGTACTTCAAGTATATCTGGGGAATTTCTTCTGCTTAATCTAGTGCTTGACGTAGAGCAAGGGCATATTAACTGAAAGTGGTGAAATAAATGGATATTGCGCAAAATATGATGGCTTTATTGACTACAGTACCTTTCAATAATTGAAGGTATTGGCTTACGCTCCACTAAGGAACCCTGACGAAGGCAAGTCAGCACAAGGGCAGTATTACACAATGCTAATAACTGGTTCAAAGGTTAGTAATACTACGAGGATTATTTTTAGAAAACCCCTTGCAGCACATTTCCGCCACCGAAGCGTCACTTTTGTGATACTCCAAAGGCACAGTGTGCAGACCCATATCTACAAAGGTATGCAAAGCCACTTTACTTGGCATTTTATGGCATCATAGGTATTAAGTAATGCAAAGCAGTTCAAGTCTCTGCCTTGTCTTACTCTGAGTCATAGAGGCATTCCATGGGCATTGCGGTAGGTGTTCCCCTGCAACACCCATGGATTTGACGCTGCCCCAGGTTTACAATATCTCGTAAAAGTTGGGCAGTGCCAAAACCTCGCGCCTGCATAGAGCAGGTGTAATAAGGAGAAATGTCTACATTTCTCGTTGTTTTGTCCTCTATCCCCATATGCTGCATTCTGCAGCACACATAGCATGAGAAAAACGGCTCTTGTGATTGTTTTTGTGCAAGAAAGTGCCCTTTTGCTTCACAAAAGCAATTGTGTCAACAACACAGACATCCTTGCACCAAGGTGAAAGGGTACCTGTGTTGGCACACAGTTGCGAAATGTGCAATGGCTGAAAGAACAGGAATGCACTGTATTTTGTGAATACGGTGCATTCCTGCCCTTTCCAACTGGCATTGGGTAGTGCAGCAAGAAGCCTTGCAATGCTACCCTACACTATTTCTTGTAAATAGGCCCCTGAGTTTTTAAATTTCCCATATAGGCACACGTGCTGATGGACTAAGGAGAAATACTATGACAACTTAATTTTGAGGATTCTATGTGCTGAACATCATAAAGAAGATTAATAATGAATATTATAAAATACTTGTTAGACTTGGCATCCTTGGCTTGGTTTCCCCAGGCTTTTTGCCTCTACCTCCTTTATTTCTGATAATTTGCTGTCTTCAATGCTTTGGACACTATGACACTCCTGATCAGTGACAAAGTGAAAATGCTTCCTGTACAAATTGTTGTAATGATTGGTTATCCATGATTGTCATATTTGATTTATTGGTAGGTCCCTAGTAAAGTGCACGGAGTGTGCCAGGGCCTGTAAATCAAAAGCTGCTAGTGGGCTTGTAGCACTGGTTGTGCCACCCACATGAGTAGCCCAGTAAATATGTCTCAGACCTACCACTGTAGTGTCTGCACATGCAGGTTGTAGCTGCCATTTCGACCTGGCAAGTGAACCCACCTGCCAGGCCCTAATCTTACCTTCTTCTATGGTAAGGCACCTCTCAGGTGGGCCAAAGGTACCCTTGTGGGCAGGGTACAATGTATGTTAGAGGTAGGACATGTCCTGTTGTGTTTTATATGTCCTGATAATAAAATACTGCAAATTTCATTTTTCAGTATTGGAAGGCTAACTGTCCCATTGGCTAACAATGAAGTTGCTTTGTAACATCTTACAAGTATAACTTTCCATTTGGAAAAGATAGATAAATTGAGTTTAGGCTCTCTGAACTCAGAATTTAATAACATCTTTTAGTAAAGATGTTTTTTAAATTGTATGTTTGAAAAGGCCACTTTTAGAAAGTAAGCATTTTCTTGTTTAACTATTCTGTGTGCCTCTGCTGTTTTGTATATTGACTGTCTGGTTTTGGTTTACAGCTCTCCAGCTCTTTTCCTTGACAGAGGTTCCTCTTGAGTCTAGAAGTGATCTAATTCTCTGGGGTTTAAGGTCTAATACTTATACCCAATTTTCTCTTTGTTCTCTTTGTGGCAAGGGTCTCTGAGCCCAGTCCAAACCAGTTCTGTCCTCTCTAACCCAGATTCACTACAAGAGAATACCAACGTTCTCTGTCACAAGCTTTAGAAAACGGTCCTGCCTTAGGATGCAGCTCTAGATTATTAACTTTAAAACCTATATCTACACTTGATGTTTCTTTTTAAATGTGCTCACCATGGGTCTTGTTAGTTGCATCATGATGCATTGTACCTTATAACTAGTCACATCTTCGACTATTGAGACACTTCACAATATTTTGTAGTAAGTGATGTATCACTAGTATATATTCCAGTTTGGGCTGACTTCCTTTATGAATTCTTATGATATTGATCCCCATTGGGATACATTTGAGCATTTCAAGTATTAGGTGCAAAACTTACTTTTAGTCTTGCAGTGTTACTTTCACACTTGAAAGACAACGTCTTTAGTTGGATCAGTATCCGTTACATTGAGGATAATTTCAAAGCTTCTGCTTCCCCAGTACATCAAGGGGACTTCAGACCTTAGCTGATTTAATTAAACAGTCACAGACTTAACAGTCAAAGTTTGAGGCATTTTTTATCAACTTTCAACTTAGGTTGAATACTCTTCTTCTAAGTTACTGGTGTTTTGTGCTTACAATTTCTTAAGCGCAATGCTTATCTAGGGACATTCCTAACAGGTTATTTAACACTCTCTAAAGAGTTTTTGACTTTGCGTCTTATGCACGAGGACTATATAATTCTTTCTTTGGTCTCTTCTCTCTCTCCTTCTACTTATTTGGGTATCTGCTTTTACATCTTAAAATATGGTCACATTTTGACTATGTCTCTATTGAGCACTGCTTTGTTAACTTTTATGAGTCACTTCTAAATCTTAGTTGCATGCAACATCTGCATTAAGTGGTTGACACAGTAAGAATTATTTGATTTTTTTCAAAACCTTTGTGATTCTTAGTGGCGTAGTGTATATTTTTACCAACAGCCTTGAGAAAGTCGTCTACATGACAAAACATGTGTCGGCTGTCTGCATCTACTCTCCAACTATGTGTCAAAAATACCAAGAACTTATTTAATTTTGTATTCACATATGGACATTATTAATCTGTTCATTCTGTTTTCCTTGATGTTTTATTGAAATGAAATCATACAACAGAGTCAGTTTGAAACTACCTTGATGTTCTGCTCTGCATCATAATTGTGATTATGTAGTGTATGGAAAAGCTTTTCCTATAAAGAGTAACCCTGTTTTGGTGGCACAGTGTTTTAATTGAGTACGCGTTACATTTACTATTAAAAATTTGCAAACATTACAGAGGTGTTGACCATTCTTCTATTACCATTGCCACCTGTTTCTAGTGTGATATATTTTGATTCATATATGTTGGGTTTTTGTTGTTTCAGTCTTGTTTAGTTTAGATAAAAATACTTTATTTTTCAAAACTGGTATGGTGTCCATTTGTGGTGTTTTCACTGTGTTACTGTTTATTTGGAGTTCAAATACTTAACACATTGCCTTTGGGATAAGCCTGTCTGCTCGTTCCAAGCTACCAAGGGGGTGAGCAGGGGTTATCTAAAGTGTGTAACTCCCTTACCCTGACTAGAAGCAAGGTCTCTACTTGGACAAAGGTGCATACCTCTGCCGACAAGAGACCCCCATTTCTAAAATTACTTCAGTATCTGCGTGAGGTTTGACGAGAAACATCTCTCCCTTCCACCTTCCGCAGCAAACATTTTGGTGGATACAACTCAAAACCTCCTTTTCATAAAGCACTTCTTGGACATTTTTCATCCCAGCCTCTGCCCTTTGACATGAGATTATTATCAATTAATCTCTGATTCCTAATAATTCATTTCTGATAGTAACCTGGCTTGACAACTGAGGAGAGATCTTAAAAAACAGATCCTAAAAGTGTATTACATTGATTAGGTGCAACACAAGCCCATCTTTCTCTTGAACTTGGTCTTAACAAATGTAAATTGCAGATCTCATCTTCTAATTCCTTTAAACAAAATAATCTCAGGTGGCACCTCAAAGTTGCTACTGTGTTCATCCTCCATGTGGTGCTTCAGGATTCCTAGAGTAACTAATACAGCTTTACTACTTGCCACTGCTTGAGTTGTCGCAACTGTCCATTCATTTTAGAAGATATTGACTATGTTCATGTAATGGAAAGGCAAATCCCATCTCTCCAAAGAACAATGCATACAGTCACCAGCAGCATATTAGCTTCTTGGACAATTGTGAATTAGAGAGCTAAAAAGAAAATGGTGCATTTCAATTGGCTCTTAATTGGTCAGTATACATCATGGAGAAACAAAAGCCAGAACTTGAGTACAGGACTTTGCAATCTCTGCAGGTTCACCCCAAACCTTTGCCTTCACCCCTCCTGTTTTCTGAACACGTGTATTGGCCTTTTGGACTCTGGGCACCCTACCACTGCTAACCAGTGCTTAAGTACCTTGTGCTCTCTCTTCTAAATATGATAAGTTGACTTACTGCAATTGTCACATTTAATTTACATGTAAGTCCCCAATTAAGTGACATTACAAGTACTCAGGGCCCTTGTAATAGATGTGGCAGACCTGCCATTGCAGCCTCTGTGTGCACTTTCAAACTGCCATTTCCACATGGCAAAATAAACCTTTTGCCAGACCTAATCTTCCTTTTAAACACATAGGTCACCCCGAGAGTAGGAACTAAACAGCCCATAAGCCAGGGTGAACTGTATTTAAAAAGTTGGACAAGTACTTCAAAATGTTAAATGTCCTGGTAGTGAGCTACTGCACGGACTACCTCTCCCATAGGATAAACTAGGGTTGCCTTATTACATTTTATAAGTGATGACATTTGTTTGGCAGCATGTAGAAATGCCATGTTTCGTTTCTGAGGAATGTTGATTTAAAACCCTCTTTGATGGTAAAGTCAGACTTTTAGACACCATTCTGGAAATGCAACATTTAGAGAGATGGCATTTTCTTCACTTACTCTAAACAACAGTAAGAAGAGAAGGAAAAGCCTATCCCTCTTCCCTTACATCATATGTCCAACAAAAAGAACAAGTTTGATTCCAAGCTCATGTCAAATTAGTAATGTCTCAGGAATAAGTATTTGTTTTTTTAAGAGAGTCCTCACCCACAAACCTAGTTGGTGGCATGCTTCATATTTGGCTTCCCATCTAAGATGCTGAGTGCATCTTAGGTGTGCTGCGATGCATGATTACAGCAGAGCTGTTTTTTTTCTTTTGTAATGAGGTGAATTAGTAAGTGGAATTTTTAAACTACATCTAGGATATCAACCCTTGAGAGATACATTTTAATAATGGACTCCTGGGGAAGGGTTAAAAACAGTGGTGGATGTGAAGTGAGATATTAGTGGTCTCTCTCATCCTGGTGTTTGGTCAACATGTTTCAGACAATGGGGCATGGTGGTTGAGTCACAATAGCTATCTTCAGGACCAATGTGTTAGGGCTAAACAGCTCAAATCATGAACGCACATATATCAAGGCATGCGTAACTGGGGTAGTTTATGCGTGATAACAATGTTCACCCAATTTCTTGTAGTATCTGTAAACAGTGAATACAGCTAGACAGACATAATGCATAAAAACATAGTAAAAGTAAAAAGCATTGATGAAGATATTGCAGAACTGGTGCAGCAGGCTTGTGTCGTGCAACATGCTCATCATGCAACTGGGCAAATATAGCCAGTTTTCAACGCACACATGTTGTGTTCAAGATGCATGCAGTTGCCTAAAATATTTATGGATTTGTATATAAAAATCACCAACCATACCATTTCAGTATGTATAGTCCTTCAAAATATTAAATGGGAATTTCATTTTAAAGCACTCTCTCATCTCCTTTGGCACATACCACTTGCTGTGACTACGAGCACCTCAAGGCACTTTGACCCCATTTAATTCAAAAGTAATCATAACCGGCATTGCAATCAGGCAGAAAAACAGTTTTGGGTGGCGTCATCCGGCATATGTGACACCGGGATGCATGGTCTCGCTCTCTGTGCTGTTGTTTTCACCTATATCTTTATGGTAAAACAATGCATGTGGCACAACATTCACTGTGCGACATGCCATCAGGTAAGTGAAAGAAGAACCAGAAAACAGGCCAGAAATGTCCTCGTATGTGGCCTACTAATGTTGCTACCAACTAGGGCAACAAAGATTCTGGGGGAGATGATACCTATAGTCACACTCGGTAGAGGGGAACAAACAGTATTATCAGAACAATGCCTTTTTCTGTATTGTGCAACAAAACTGCTCGTGTCCAGTGATTACTTCCAGAGGGTTACGATCTCCAGCTGAGACCTCCTCCTCCACCCCTTCCCTGACTTACTTTGTCAAGGTTTTCTGCCTCCCTTCCTACCTACTAAAGTCCTGCTCGGGATCCATATGTACTTCTAAACCCAGCCCGAGCGGAATAAGTAGCAAGGTCAGCATCTCGGGGTTTTCCGTGCTAGTGTGCATATGCTAGCGTCATACTATCCAGGCAGCTCCTCTGATTGGACAATCCTGTTGTGCTTCCAATCAGTAACTACACACTACACATTTAATCCACGAGTGCCTTCCAGTCCCATTTTTTATTTTACGGGCGTTTTATGTACAAGGATAATTTTTAAAGTGCTGGGCGTGCGTAAAAAGGAATACTTTCTGCTGAGCTGATTTTGAAGTCACATGCATGTTGTCATCACTTAGGTCCAGAAAACCATTAAAAAACATATCTGCATTTGGAGGTGCATTATAATAAATCATATAATATATAGGATAGGGTGGAACTAAGTGCTGCACAAGGGAGGTAAACCATGATGCTACTTTCATATATTGAGGAATTCGTCATATATAGCTTATAGGGTAAGGTCAAGTTTAGTGTGTGTATGGTGTCTATGAGGTTACGGCAAGTCACAAAAAAGCCCAGGGGATACAGTTGAACATTTTGTTGATAATATTTATAGGGACAGTTTAAATGTAAGGTGTGTATTCTGCAATGCCACCCCTGAGTGTTGGTATTCATTCAATCAATCAATCAATCAAACAATTTGTATAGCGCGCTACTCACCCGGAGGGTCTCAAGGCGCTGGGGGGGGAAGGGGTCCGTTACTGCTCGAAAAGCCAAGTCTTGAGTTGCCTCCTGAAGGAGAGATGGTCCTGGGTCAGCCGTAGGTGGATGGGGAGGGAGTTCCATGTCTTGCCGCCAGGAGGGAGAAAGATCTTCCTCCAGCGGTGGCTCTGCGAATGCGTGGAACGGTAGCGAGGGCGAGGATGGTCGATCGCAGCTGGCGGGTGGGCGTGTAGAAGGTGAGGCAGTTGTTGAGGTACTTGGGTCCCAGGTCGTTAAAAGCCTTGTGTGCGTGGGTGAGGAGTCTGAACGTGATCCTCTTGCTGACGGGGAGCCAGTGCAGGTCTCTCAGGTGGGCGGAGATGTGGTTGTGGCGGGGGATGTCCAGGACAAGTCGTGCGGAGGCGTTCTGTATGCGCTGGAGTCAATTCTGCAGTTTGGCAGTGGTTCCTGCGTAGTTCCCGTGGTGTTCCCGTAGTCCAGTCGGCTGGTGACGAGTGCCTGGGTGACCGTCTTCCTGGTTTTGGTGGGGATCCAACGGAAGATCTTTCGGAGCATGCGCAGGGTGTTGAAACAGGATGACGAGACGGTGTTGACTTGTCTGGTCATCGTGAGGGAGGAGTCTAGGATGAAGCCCAGGTTTCGTGTGTGGTCCGTTGGCTTGGGGGTGGTGCCCAGGGCAGGGGGCCACCAGGAGTCGTCCTAGGCAGAGGGGGATGATCCCAGGATGAGGACTTCCATCTTGTCCGAGTTCAGCTTCAGGCGGCTGTTCTTCATCCATTCGGCGACGTCCTTCATTCCCTCGTGTAGGCTGGCTCTGGTGGTGGCAGGGTCATTGGTGAGGGAGAGGATCAGCTGGTTGGCATCGGCGTAGGAGATGACGTTGAGGTTGTGTTGGCGTGCGATGTCTGCGAGGGGGCTCATGTAGACGTTGAAGAGGGTGGGGCTGAGCGAGGATCCTTGAGGTACGCCGCGGATGACTTTGGTGGCCGCGGATCTGAACGGGTGGAGGCGGACTCTCTGGGTTCTTCTGGCAAGGAACGAGATGATCCATTCCAGTGCCTTTATCTTGGATTCCGATGTTGCTGATGCGCTGTATTAGGGTGCGGTGGCAGACTGTGCCGAACGCTGCGGAGAGGTCCAGTAGGATGAGGGCAGCTGTTTCCCCGTTGTCAAGCAGGGATCTGATGTCGTCGGTGGCTGCAAAGAGGGCGGTCTCGGTGCTGTGGTTGGCTCGGAATCCAGACTGTGAGGGGTCGAGGGAACCGTTCGTCTCGAGGAAGGCGGCGAGCTGTTTGTTGACGGTCTTCTCGATGACTTTGGCAGGAAAAGGGAGGAGCGAGATGGGGCGGAAGTTCTTGAGGTCGGTGGGGTCTGCTGTCGGTTTCTTTAGGAGGGCGCTGAGCTCGGCATGCTTCCAGCTCTCCGGGAAGGTGGCGGTGGTGAAGGAGATGTTGATGATGTCCCGGAGTTGGGGTGCGATGATGGAGTCGGCCTTGTTGAAGACGTGGTGGGGGCAGGGGTCGGTGGGGGATCCGGAGTGGATGGTGTTCATTGTGCGGGTGGTGTCTTCGGTGCTGACAGGTGTCCAGTTGCAGAGGGTGGTGGTGGGGGGCGTTTGTTCGGTGGTTAGGTGCGTGGTCGGTGCGCTGAAGCTGTTGTGTATGTCGGCGATCTTGCGGTGGAAGAACGAGGCGAGAGAGTCGCAGAGGTCTTGCGATGGTGTGATCTTGTTGCTTCTGGCGCTGGGTTTGGAGAGCTCTTTGACGATGCTGAAGAGTTCCTTACTGTTGTGGGTGTTGTTGTCCAGACGTTCTTTGAATGTTGTCCTTTTAGTGGTGCGGATCAGCTGGTTGTGTGCGCGGGTGGCGTTCTTGAGGGCAGTCATGTTTTCTGTAGTCTGGTCGTGGCGCCAGGCTTTCTCGAGGGTGCGGCAGTTTTTATTGGATGTTTTGAGTTCGTTGGTGAACCACGAGGCTTTCTTGCTGCCCGGTCTGCTGGGAGGGTTCTTCAGTGGTGCAAGGTCGTCGGCGCAGTTGGTGAGCCACTGTGTGAGGTTGCGGGCAGCTTCGTTGGGGTCTGTTGTGCTGGCGGGAGGGTTCTGGCTGAGGGAGGTAGTGAGCTGGTCGGCGGTGATCTTGCTCTAGCTCCTGCGGGGAACCTGTTGCGGGTGGTGGTGGGTCGTGGTTCTCTTGAAGCTGAAGTGGACGCAGCTGTGATCAGTCCAGTGAAGTCCGGTGGAGTGGCTGAAGGAGATGTGCTTGCTGGAGGAGAAGACGGGGTCAAGCGTGTGGCCGGCGTAGTGGGTGGGGGTGTTCACCAGTTGCTTGAGTCCGAGGTTGGCGAGGTTGTCCAGCAGGGTGATGGTGTTGCTGTCGTTGTTGTTCTCCAGGTGGAAGTTGAGATCCTCTAGGAGGATGTAGTCAGAGGAGGCGAGGGCGTGCGGGCTGACGAAGTCTGCGATGGCTTCGCTGAATTGTGTGCGTGGTCCCGGGGTTCTGTAGATGAGAGTGCCTCTGAGGGTGGTCTTGGGGTCGGTGTGTATCTGGAAGTGAAGGTGTTCGGCGGCTGTGAAGGTGTCGTCGGAGTTGCTCGTGATGCGGATGGTGTTCCTGTGGATGATGGCGATGCCTCCTCCGGTCTGGTTGACGCGATCTCTCCGGGTGATCTTGTATCCGTCTGGGATGGTTATGGCGATGTCGGGCGCTGAGGAGGCGTTCATCCAGGTTTCCGTGAGGAAGGCGACGTCTTATGATGTTGTGTCGAGCAGATTCCAAAGTTCGATGGCGTGTCTGTGAACAGAGCGGGTGTTGAGCAGGATGCACTTGAGGTAGTTGTTGCTGGTGCCTGGCCTTTCAGATGCGGTGCAGGTCCGGAGGCAGGTGACATTGCAGGCTTGGCAGGTGAAGGGTCCGTGGGTGCGTTTCGGGGTAGCTCGGTACAGGCGGCGTTCCGGTCGGGTTTGAGTGCGTTGAGGGTGGCGGCTTCGTAAGTCCGTCGTGTGGGCTGACATCGTCGGGGGCCAGGGGTCCTGGCGCTGGGCGCGGTCCAGGCACGGACGGGCACAGATGGGCATGCCTTTGGCACGCGTGAACGCTGCGCATACGCGTGGACTCCGCCATAAATGGCGAGTGGGAGGGAGGAGGAGGGAGGGACGAGCAGCTGGGAGGCGTGAGCGGGGTGGCGAATGGGAAGGGGAGAGGGTACAAAAGAGAAAGGGGGCGGGGTCGCAGGGGGGCAGCGGCAGGGTGCGGGGAGCGGGGTGCAACAGCGGAAAAAGCGGAAAAACGACAATCACAAGTCAGGGGCACCACACAGGGGAGAAACAATACACGAGCTGGCACAGAAATGCGAGAAAAAAAACGAGAAACCAGGAGTCACAGCCTCAGGAGCGGCGATGAGCAGGCGGCGGTAGCAGGGGAGACCGGGCGCACTCAGGAGGAGCCACGCGGCGGGTGGAGCGACCGGCTCTGACGAGGTCAGGTTAGGTCACCGCTCTCTGTTGCGTGGAAGCACCTTAAGTGGGCAGTGGGAGGGAGGAGCAGCTAGGAGGCAGGAGCGGGGTGGCAAATGGGAAGGGGAGAGGGGAGAAAAGAGAAAGGGGGCGGGCCGCAGGAGGGCAGAGGCAGGGATGCCCCTGTATGCACTGGTAGAGTTCTCCAAAAATAACTCAGTTGTCCCAAGTAGCAATATTTCAAAGGGCCAGTGCATCAATCTTGTGCACCCATACTTGTCCCAGTCATGTTTGAAAGACCAGTATAGGAATCTAGCAGATCATTTCACTTTCAGATGGTTGGACAGTCTATCTCACAGAGACCGCGTACCATGGCATGTTACCATTCAGTACTATTTTCTCTGTGGACAAGCGATAGCTTTATCACTGTTCTTTCTCAAAGAGGTGACTCTGTAGGCTGTCCTGACCAGCTTCCAGCTGTTCAATTACAATCCAGTGCAAGTCATTTGGTGTGTGGCCTACCTTTAGAAAATGGCCTGCCATCCTTGTGGTCTTTCGTTTGCATCTCACGTTGTTGCGATGTTTGCAAATCCTGGTTTTGTCTTTCCTGCTGGTCATACCTATGTATCATAGCTGGAAAGAGCATGCAACCATGTATTTTACATTCATTGAGTTACAGCTCTTGTGTTGTGTTATGGTCCAAATCTTGCCTGGTTCCAAATTCAACGTCTTCGTAGTTTCGGTCAAGTGGCATTCTCTCCAATTAATTCAGGCGCAATGACCCACTACATCAGGTAGACCCCAGTTGCTCAAAACAGTGTTAATCTGTCCTAATGATCTTTTGGGGTGTGGGTAAATTAGACGGTCCTCCAGACTTCTAGCCCTCTTCAAACAGAACAGTGGTTTCTCACAGTTAAATTTCCCTGTTTGTAGTGTGAGCCAATGTTTGTTTACCACTTTTGCCACTTGTTTGGAAATTGTGCTCTAGGTTGTGACACAGGTTAATAGATAGGCGATGTCCCTCCTGGTCTGTTCATCTAACAGGACATCCCTGTTTTGACTTCATGCATATTTTTGAGCAGACCTTATGATTTTTTTCTGGATACTCTCAGTCCTGTAACTTCTCTATGAGGGATTTTGCTTGTGCATTGAAGTAATCAATTTTACTGATGTTCCTCTTTAGTCTTAAAAATTGCCCATAGAGTAGATTCTCCCTTAGTGCTCTTGGGTGTAAACTGTCAATTTTTAGTAGGGTGTTCTTGTTCGTTGGCTTATGGTAAGTTCTTGTATGTAGTTTGCCATCCTCTGCAAATCTTGTCACATCCAGGAAAGTGATGGTTCTAGCATCCACTGTATGTGTAAATTTCAGAATGGTATAAGTAGAATAGCCTTCATTGATCCATTCCAAAAACAGGTCCAATGACTGCATTAGTCCCTCCCAGATGATCAGAATATCTTCTATGTATCGTTTCCATAGTTTTATTCTTCCTCTGTAGGGGTTGTTAGTACCCAAAATATTACCGGGGACGACACCCTAAAGATCATGTAGCGAATCCACCCCAGAGCTCCCTCGGACCACTGCCTACATCACATCTTCAACAGAGCAGGCGCCATCATTGCCCCAGCACTCTGCCACACCATCAACTGCTCTGTCATTTCCATCCTGGAAGACTGGAAACATGCAGAGATCAGAACCTTGCTGAAGAAGCCCTCTGCCGACCCAATGGACCTCAAGAACCTCAGACTTATCTCTCTCCTCCCCTTCCCACCCAAAGTCATTGAGAAGACCATCAACGCCCAACTTTCCAAGTTTATTAAAGCAAACCACATCCTGGACCTCTTCCAATCTGGCTTCCAAATCAAACACAGCACTGAGACCCCTCAGTGCACCACACATGATATCTTTGCACTCCTTGACTGAGGCGAAATGGCAGTCATTATCCTCCTGGACCTCTTGTTCACCTTCAACACCAGCTCTCACAGCACCCTGTGCACAAAGCTCCACTACACCGGCATCCGTGACAAAGCCCTGGAATGGATCTGCTCCTTCCTCGCCGGTCGAACACAGAGAGTCAGACTACCTCAGTTCCTCTCCGAACCCACAGAGATCAGCTGTGGAGTAACTCAAGGTTCCTCCCTGAGTCCCATGCTTTTCAACATCTACATAGCCTCGCTCAGAGCCATCATCATAAATCATGGACTCAACATTGTCTCCTACACTGATGACACCCAGCTGATTCTCTTCCTCACCAATGAACCCACATTCGCCAAGAACAACTTTCACGATGGGATGAAGGCTGTCGCCACCTAGATGAACAACATCTGCTAAAAGCTCTACTCAAAAAAGACTGACGTCCTTGGCATGGGCTCCACCCCATCTACCTGGGATGACTCCTAGTGGCCTGCAGTACTTGGAAGCTCGCCCACACCCACAGACCATGTGCGGAACCTCAGCATCATCCTTGGACTCCTCGCTCACCATGAACCGCCAGATCAATGCCGTCTCATCATCCTGCTTCCAAACACTATGCCTGCTCCGAAAGAGCTTCAAATGGATCACTACTAAGTCCAGAAAGACAGTTACCCAAGTACTCATCAGCAGCGGAATTGCCTATGGCCACACACTCTACACCCAGAAACACCTCAAGAAACTGCAAAACATCCAGAACACCTCTGCCAGACTCATCCTCAACATTGACAGACACAGTCACATCACCAGCCACCTCAGAGATGTCCAATGGCACCTAGTCAACAAAAGAATAATTTTCAAGCTTCTAGCACACACCTCCAAAGCCCTACACAACATGGGATCTGCGTACCTCAAGCACCGCCTCACTTGCCACGTACCCACCAGAGACCTCTGCTCCAACCAAATGGCCCTGACTACCATCCCTTATTAAAATAGATCCATCAAGGGCGGATATCCGAATGTGTGGTTGGCCCTTGTGTATTTCTCCGAGACAGCATCACAATAGAGGGTCTGAAGGTTGGCAGGATGGGCCATCTTGGTTTAATGGGGCTGGGGGGTGGAGCTGTCACTTACCAGACTTGCAATTCAAAGGCACTGGCCCAGCTCACACACAGAGGTATTCATACTAGCCTATTGTCCCCCCAGACAGACTGGGACCAGGGCAGAAAGGCCGGAAATTCCATCAGTTCTGTAGGTGGAAACTCTGGAAGCTTCCCCCACTTCAAATTGGGCACCATTTATATAAATAGGGTACTCAGAACCTCTCTTCAGTACACTCCTGAACCTGTGGATACCACTGAAGAATAACGTCCTGCTGCACTGCTGCTTGAGGCCTGCTCTGCTTGCTGAGAAGGAAGACAGAACATGCTTCCTTTATCCCTGGCTGAGGGACTTCAAGGGTTAGCTGACTTGACCTCCTGTTCTGATCTACAGAAAAAAGACAAGCTCCATAAGTCTCCCTTCATCTGCCCAGCTGACCTGCAAACTGGAACAGTCTGAGTACAGCTGGCCTCGGTAAGAGTGAGGTTGTGAATCAAAAGAGGCACCTCTCAAGGTCCTGGACCCTGGCATCAGAGTACACTCCTCTGACTCAAAAAGCAGAAATTCTGAAGTTTTGGTACTTTTGTGACCTCAGACGTGCACCTTCATGCCAAGATCTTGCCACCTATGCCAACCTCCTACGCTAAGCTCTGGTGAATATGACTCTTCGTGCTTCGTGCTACAGCAACCACCAGTGATGGGGGCAACACAAGATCTGCACTTTGCTCTAGAGCATTGAGAGCCAGCAGTGACCAACAATATGAATCTTCGGCAACGACAGTCCACGAAGCCTGGCCTGCTGTTCGGGCTACAGCTATGACCATCCACATCGCTCGCCCGGCTCCTCAAGGCTTCCTCCACTACATACAGATTTGTTGGTGCTGGACTTTCTAAAGTTGGCAGGGTATGCTCAGACATGAATCCCTTGCTCACTTTGCCACTGGAGTCAAGCAAGCCCGGCTGAAGACGGCTGTAATGCCAGAAACCGGTCCTGGGAAGCTTGATTCCGGTCCAGGGAAGACATGGCTTGGCAGTTCGGGCTGGACTGTTCCCATGAGGCACAGGGTCAGACTGATTTGCATATGGCCATGTCTGAACTGGGGTGGCGGAGTGAGCTAAAGAACGGTGATGGATTATACCCAGATCAGTTGACTGGGGATGAGTGTTTGTATTGATAATGCTCCGTCCATCATCACCTCTGGTTTTTCTTTGGACTTTCTAAGGTAGCATTTTCAGTTAGACTAACCTGTCTCTGAATGTGGTTTGTGCTCCATTGTAGTCAGCCTGAATTTGTGACTTTTTCTCATGACCAGAAAATTGCGAGTGGGGCTTTGCACTTTTAGGCAGTATAATTTAATATTTGAAACTGCATATCTCAGGTCTGACTGATATGATGTTTGCCCTTTTGATGTCAAATAATTGATTAAATTGTACTATATTGTTCTAAATTGGTGTGGGATTTTCCGTGTGTTGTGTTATCACTTTAATTTAGTGGCTTTTTGGTGGGTCACCTTGACGAGGATTCTGGCTGTTACTTGAGCAGGGTTTCACCCCCTCAACCAACAACCAAGTTTCTCATACTGAGTCAAATCTTATCACAGACAAAAACACATATCACTATGCGTTGTTTACACAACCAATGTCTTTCAATGTTGAACACTGCAGAATAAGAAATAAAAAACCTGTAGAGGATCTGAGCATTATTTCACCCAAATAACTAGGAGAAAGAGGCTCCATACATGACCACTTGAGATAGTTTTTCTCACATACTTATTTAAAAAAGAAATGGTAATCTTACCAGAAATATTGATCTCCAGAAAATTAGCATTTCCAGGTCCTCTGGTTTATTGTCAACCAGAGCGAGAAGCTAGGTGCTCATCTAAGCTAACAGATGCACTTGCCCCATCTGCAATCCAATATGATAATTTTACACTATTAAGTGATCTTAATTTCTTTGCTGCCTGTTGCCTCATCAATAACCTTGAGGCTCTTAAACTCATGCGGTTAGTCAGGTCAGCTACACTTAGGGAAGAGCACACTACAACTGATTTTATTTCTATCTTCCTACCCTTGTGGTTACCCTTCCAATTTCCTTGGTCTGGAAGGACCATTATGCAACATCTATGAGTATCGATATGAATTCCATGACTGTTCCCTCTCAGGCACAGCCTCTTCCATTGAAGAAATAGTACAAACTTGACCCAATACTTGTTGTAACCTTTTGGCATCTTCTTGTCCTTGACGAAATATCCATGTGGAAGTTTTAGAAAATAATGTAAGGGTATGGATCAATTTGGCTCTTGATTCCCTCATTCCGATATTGCTTCCATCTAAAAAGAAAAGTCATGTCCCAAAACCGTGGTTCAATCATGAGTTGCTAGCCCAAAAGAAAAAAAATGCAAGAACTTCGAACACATCTGGTGCAGTTTATATAATAGAACAGCCAAGGCAAGGGATAAAGAGGGACTTGAAGATTAACATAAGCCAACCAGAAAGGCATGAATGACATACTGTGCTCACAAAAATCCATAATTCGCACAGTTCCACCAAGGATATATTTTCCATTGTGAAGTCCTTGTTGGCATGTTAGTCTACCAGTCATGTAATATCTGAGGAGAAGTGCAAAGAAAGGGTCAACTTTCTTCAGAAGAAAGTGGAAGATATTTATGTATCTTTTCAGGGTGTGTCTGAAGTGGAGTCTTCCACTGCACATTCATGTAGCTTGTCTCAAAGGCAAAACCAGCTATCTGCCATCAACCCCTAGATATTACTCAGCTTGAGACATTCTTGACATCTATTACACAGCTCCCCGAGTGATCCAGCACCTCCTATGACCTGAAAATGTCTGCCCCTGTAATACTATTTATGCTATCTGAGTTGCTTAATTTATCAATAACACCCACCATTGTTCTCTAAGTATGGAAACATGCCACTGTTGGTCCAGTGCTCAGAATATCAACTCTGGATGCTTCTAACTTATACGACAATGGTTGCCTTTCTCTTTTACCTTTTGAGGCTAGAGTCTTAGCAAAGCACATAGATAGACAGCTATCTGCTTATCTGGAATCCCACAATTTAGTGTGTGTGTGTCTCTGTTTGGTTTTCGATCGGGCCACAGCAAGAAGTCTGAGCTCCTCTGGTTTACAGAGGATCACACAGAAACATTGGACAGGGGTGTGACTGCAGTACTCATCCTTTAGGATTTGAGTGCTGTCTTTGACACGGTATCCCCCACATTTTTTGTCAGAAGATTTGAGAACTGTAGCATTAATGGGAAGCCTCTTCTTTGGAGCACTTCCTTCCTGCAGCATTGATCCTTCTAGGTAGTGTCCAAACCGTATGCATTCACGGTGCACCTTATCACTTGTGGGGTGCCGCAGAGCTCTTCATTGAGCCCTGCACTTCTTAATATCCATGTCCGCTCTTTAGCGTACATAGAGGAATCTTTTAGCTTCTTCATAATCTCTTACATGGATGCTACACAAATAGTGGTTTCTTTTGCTCCTGTTTCAGGAAAGAGTCCCCCTTAATTTAAACTCTGTCTGGAAGCTGTTGCATATTGGATGGGGCTGAACTGCTTCAAAATCAATGGCACCAAAATGGAGTTTCCTATTTGGGAACCAGATAGACTTGTGGGGTTTGCCCTAGTGGCCGGAGGTGATAGGCCCTATACCACAGGTCAGAAAGGTAATAATGAGCCTGGGAACGTGACTGGATAAGGTACTGAGACTCAGTCATCAGATCAACACAGTAATTGGCTGCTGTTTTGGTATGGTGAAGGGCCTCATGAAAATTCATTGGATCTTGCCGGTGTCCCATCACAGAACCATCAGCCACACACTGATCATTTCATGTCTGGATAATGCAACATTTTGTATTGTGGAGTTTCAAAGGCCTTGAATAAAATATTTCAAACTATCCAGAGATCAGCACCATGTCTCCTTGGACACATTCTAAAATGCTCATCTGTTTCAGCTCAATTGAGGGACCTACATTGCCTACCTGTGGCTTAACAAATCTAATATAAAGCATTGTACTTTGTTTACAGAACACCTGGGTCATAGTATTTGAGGAATCTGGTGACACCTTTTATTTTGAGCCTATACAGCGCAGCTGTCAGGTGATCTGTTGTACGTACTTTGTGGGGTCTGACCCACCCCACCGGTTTGGATTGGCTTATGTCTGTGCCATTCCAAAATCATAACCTGCAAATGGCTAAAAGTTGATGCCCCACCTTTTTCTTACAAGTTAACTCCCATGGAGTATCGCCTCTGGAACGAGCAGTGTCACGCAAGCTGCTTGTTTTCTTTCCCTTTCTTGTAAAGCATATCCATCCCTCCTCTAAAACTGCATTGAACAGGCTCGCCGTACGCCTTTACTTATTTACGGAGCCCTTACGTTTCTTTTTTCTTGTATTGCCTCTAAAGTAGACTCCTCCCACCTGCCACAGTGTCAAACAGCACTTGCCCTACGCCTTTATATATTTATTAAAATCGCCTGTATGCTTGTCTTAGGCTGCTTTTTGTAAGCGTGTCCTTGCTTTTCATTGCTTATAATGGAGATAGATATATGTATATAGGGGGGTTATACCCAGATAAGTCACTAGGGACCTGGGTGCAATGCGATACAATTTAAAGGAGTCCCAGTGAACGAGTAAAAACTGTACATACAGCTATTACTTACAATAAATCAAAAACACAATACTAGGAATGAAGCGCACTGTCATTTAATCACAATGGGCTTTGATCATTACGTTTATAAGCAATAACAATATATTCATCATAGTGCCCCAGGGTAGAGAAGGGAATTGGGTTGAAATGGAGTGTTAGTGTGAAGGAGAAAGGATGTTCCAGTGGAACAAAGTGCAATTACAATATATCACAATTTGCAATTCAACAATTCAGCTGGCTTCAGATCCCTGAGCCAGTGGATAGAATAACTAATATCCAAAAGTTTTGTGTTTACGCGATTTCATATACTATGGTCCCAATTGGGGCTTATGTATGTAGATGCACCTCGTTGTTCCCACACCATTATTGGTACCTGGAATAACATTGAAGGCTGATTTTGCGCTTCCTTTATGACTTTCACCAATTTAATGTGACGAATGTATACTCTGTTGGGGTTTTTGTTGTTGGTTCTATACAGAGGATTTCAATATGAACTCTTATTTCGCCCCAATTGTCCTGTCTTTGAGAATTATTGATTTAATGATATGTCCTCTTCAAAATTAATCTGAGTAGGAGATCTAATTAAATGTCCCCATTGGGACTTTGCTTTTGCAGATATTTGACGACCCCTTGTGCGTCCAATTGAGTTGTATCCATGAATCGTATCGACACGCTCTCATTTATTGATCTGCGCCTTTGATGTGTACAGATTCACCGATCCATGTGGGCAATTAATTATCCACCCACCGTGGTAACATTCTGTTCTTTTTATTTATACACATTTTTGTCGTGCTTTTAAACGCTTTTAAATCCCTTATACTTTTGTTTGAACAGTAATACAATATCTTTTACTCACTCCTTATAGAACAACTAGTGCACCCCTGGGTTCCTTCTTGTCCTGATGAAGACCCCAGCGTAAGGTGTGATTTGCACCTACTGTTGTAGTCTTGGGGTCGAAACGTCGACGGCTACTACCTTACACCAGCTGACGCCACCATTACATTGTTTATGAATCAGCAGCGTTATGTGCATGATGTTTTCTCAAACTTTTGGATATTAGTTATTCTATCCACTGGCTCAGGGGTTTGAAGCCAGCTGAATTGTTGGATTGCAAATTGTGATATATTGTAATTGCACTTTGTTCCATTGGCACATCCTTTCTCCTTCACACTAAGACTCCATTTCACCCCAATTCCCTTCTCTACCCTGGGGCTCTATGATGACTATATTGTTATTGCTTATAAACGTAATGATCAAAGCCCATTGTGATTAAATGACAGTGCACTTCATTCCTTGTATTGT
This sequence comes from Lissotriton helveticus, assembly GCF_964261635.1. Taxonomy (NCBI): domain Eukaryota; kingdom Metazoa; phylum Chordata; class Amphibia; order Caudata; family Salamandridae; genus Lissotriton; species Lissotriton helveticus. The sequence continues at coordinate 367,197,108 of NC_136068.1, read as the reverse complement.
GTTTTTGATTTATTGTAAGTAATAGCTGTATGTACAGTTTATAATGGAGATAGGGCTTCTTTTAACTGGAGGAGCAGACATGTTTTGTTTAACTGGAGGGGCGGCTCTGCTTTCGGGGCATTGGAACGATGTGACACAGAGACACAGTGTGGTAGCTAATTCCAGGTGCAGAACTGCGGCATGGGAGCTGAGTCCAGCATGCATGGTGACAGAGCAAGGAAGTACTGAAACCATTGCGGATGTAATTGGCTAATGAAGTGATTTCACCTGCCGAACATTTCAATGCATGTCTCTTGTTTAACTCCTTTCCATGTTTTGCCTCTTTTTTAATGTTTCTGTTTCTTTTCTCGCGACTATGAGGCGCACACATTCGGAACAAGCTTTGTGCCCCAGGCAATTTAAAATCAGTCACACAGCAATACGGACACATTGTGGGCCATTTGTGAGAACAGAAGCATACTGCATATCCTCCTTAATGCGTGCTTTTTCTGTGTTGCCAGCTCTTGAGATTTATCGAGTTGCAGTGTTGGGGCAGAGAATTGGATGTACATCATCTGGGCTGCTATGCAGGGCGGCAGGAGTGATCGGCGGTTTGGCTCAATCCTTCACTTCTTGCAGCCATGTCAACTCCTGGGTCTGGCGAGAGAAACCTAAGGAATGGCTGTAGGTAGAAAAAAATATTTACTCCTATCCAGTGGTCAAAGTGAGTGGGATCGGCAGGGAACGTCGTGCCCCTACTTCTTTTATTCAATAAATTCTGTTCCCCTACTGTTTTATTTTAATAATGCATCCCAGAAGCTGTATGTCCCAGAAGCTGTTCATTGCAGTTCGGGGACGTGTAGGTGGGCAGAGAAGGAAAAGGACACTGTCTTTTCCTTCTTGCCTAGAGAAGTCAAGGACAGTGTCGACTTCTGCTCTGCTGCTAGCAACTACCCCCCTCTCTTTCTTTAATGTGTTCCCTCTCTTTATGACTAGCTCCTCCACACTTTCTGAAAACCATGACTTCAAAAATAGTTCTCATCCTTTCTTTCCTCCTTTCGTCTATTTGTTCCCCAATGAAATGAATCCAAAAATTTAAAACACTTTATCGTCATTTTCGGAAATTTTTCTTTTCCACAGTGCAGTCTCAGGAATAAAAGGTTCAAAAAATGAAAAATAGATAAAAAAACAAAATAAAGCAACACAGAGTGGTCCCAAAGTGGCCAGACTGATTCTATTCACCCCCAAACACATTAGCATCACTTTACAGAGTTTGCCAGTGAAGCCCTACTTTTATTTTCTTGTCTTTCTTTGAACTGCATTGTTTTCCCCAGGCGGGGAAGTGCACCAATCCTGGAGGAACTGCAATGCCTGATTGATGGGTGGATTGGTAAAAAAAATGTGTACCGCGGCTCTGTGTTCATGGATGTGGTCTTTTTAAAACATACTGCTTACGTTTTGTCCCAGACCCTGTAGTCTTGTTCTTAACTTTTCAGGCAAAAGCACTCATTAATTTCTGACTAGTGAGTGTAAAAGCTTTAAGGATTACCATGTTGTTCCTGCTTACATTTCACTTGCTTTACTTAATCTTGCATTCCCTATGAGTGTTTTCTTTTTCCAGGATGTTGGTACTTTTCTTTTAAGAAGCATATTGCTCTTTTCTAGTGAGTAATTTGAATAGAGTTGCATCCAGGTGTTTATAACGGGGCACAATTGGATTATGGTTGAAGGCAGTGCAAGTTTTTCTCAGTGGAACAGTATGGTGTTCAGTGGGGGAGAGGATGTGGCAATATGGTCAGAGGTGCTGAATTTGGAACTGGGAAACCAGGTAATGACCAGTCCCCCAGACCACTCTCCTGAGGGAGCACATTCCCTTGCTAGACCTTAAAAGACTCCACAAGACCTTAGAAGCCCTGGTGTCTTAGCACCAGCAGGTGGACCCTTGCGGTGGCAAGTGTGGGGTAAGTCCTGTCCACCACAATCCATGATGAAGTTCACCTCCAGTCTTGCAGGCAGGCCTATGAAGCAGCACACCGTAGAGCAGCAGTGGCTCTGTCACTGAGGTCACAGGACCCTTGAGCAGGGCAGCTCTATGGTGGTGCGACCTGTGTGACAAACACCAGGCGCTGACTTTGGGTAGGGGCATCGTGTTTGCAAGTATGTTATGGTTTTAAAAGTACTTGCTTCCTCCTTCCTGTCCTCCAGCAATTTTCAGGAAAAAAAATGTCATGTTAACTCTGGATATTCATGTTCTTCCTAGAGAGAGAAAGATCAGAGTTCTGTCTATTGGAAGATTTACTCATGGAAAGATAGCGCAGAGTGTTAATGTGCCAGCTGCAAAGAACATGTACCATGCAGATCTCAAAGTGCACATAATGTAAATAGGTCAGTGGATTACTGCTTTTATCAAAGAGATCCTTTTGTTACTTGCAGCTTATAACTAAAAATCCTAACATAGAACAGTGAGCTAATAACTGTCATCTAAGAGCTGCATGCAAACTGCAAGGTATGAATTAGAGCGTTATGTTTTTTCCCCAGTCTTTGATTATCCTAATGTTGCAAAAGGTGTTCATTCAGATGGAAATCAATTCTGATTATTAAATAGAACTCCCAACCATGGTATTATGTTTTAAATTCTCAGTTTGTTTTTCTCCAGACCATTCACTATTAAACTATATTGCCTACTAGTATAGTTGGCATGTGTCTCCTACACCTTGAAGACCTTTGTCTTATGTAATCTGTCCTATACAGAGATTTACACATGTATAATTGATTGTCTATGTGTAATGTGTGTGATGTGAAGTGCTCTGATACCCTACATTGGTATGAGCTGCGATGTAAATCAAATTAAATGCACCTGAGAGAGAGGGTAGGTATGGATACTTGAGGGGTGGAGGTGGTCATTGGGGGGCACCAAGAAACATTGTTCCACAGGGTGCCACCAGCGCTAAAGCAGGCCCTACCCTTGAGGCCGTTCCGCCCCACCCATTGGCACCTCCATTTGCCTTGTTTTAGCAGTAGTAGCTGCAACTCACCAGGGAGCAGCAATGAAGGATCTGCACGCACACCAAACTAAGTTTGCAAACTTCACAGTCTCTCTGCTTCATGGACAAGCACTTTTAACATGTGTTGCCTGCTTTGAGGACACTGGAATTATGCAGCAAAAGAGGACAAAATTATGCCGCAGTGGTGACTAAATTATGTAGCAATAAAAAAGGCTGCAGTGTAATGCAGTAAATTTTCTGACACTTTATTATTTTGACAATTTACACATGCTAACAGTCTCTGGAAAGATTTTGCCTTATTAGTACCAATGTAGCATACAAATACAGCAGTGAGAAAGGTGATCAGCCAACCTTTGCAAAGGGCTGGCCAATTCGCAGCAACACAAGTCAAATTTTTTGTAACTTTTGATCCGTTTGAGCTACAAAAATGTATAAGTTAAAATTGTCAGATTATGTAGCAGATGTTGTGTTATGTGTCAAATATGGCAAAGCCATTATTATATAGAAAACATTTACAAAGCAGCACATTTTGCTATTCATATTTGAACTGCTCTTGTGGAAAAAAGAAGTGCTGATGACACAATCTCAGTGGCTCAGAGAAAAATGGCTTGTGCTTCCATTTTTAAGCGTATTTGGAACATTCTGTGATTGGAAACATATCCCACTTTGTGAATGTATTTTAATGTCAATAGTAAACCTTAACTATTCATGTGTTTCCAGTGGTTGAATTAAATAACATAATATGCTGTAACTTGTCAGTGAAATGCCAAACAAGTACTAAACATTTGGGATGTTTTGTGCATTCTGGCCACACCTCTGACACCACCCGCTGACCCAATCCTTGGGTTATTCCCATCCCTCTGATTCTCTGCCCACAGTTCCCCTACTTCTTGTCCCCCACTTCCACCACTGCTACTGTCTAGTGTTACATTGAATGGGATAACAACAAATGGCTGTTATATTGTGCCAAGAGGCTCTATTGGGGTGAATGTTTTTTTTTTTTATTTTAATAAATACACAGGTTCAGTTTAAATGTGCTTCCTTTTAGAGGCATTGAAAAAACACACAATTGCCATCACAAAAATCCACTTCACTCCAAAACACATAAGTTAAAAACATTTACATTACAATGCCAATAGTGCTAACTCTAAAAAAAATGTGAGACCTACTGCATTGCAAATGTTTGTTGTCCTTTCAAATCCATGCACTCTACTAAGCTCAGACTGGCTCAGGTACTGCAGATTTGTTGTGTCAGACAGGTAAGTCGTTCCTTTAGATATCTGGCACCTATATTATGGAACTTCCTCCACCTCCTCTTGAGCCAGACAGACGCTGTATTCCACAAACATCTGAAGACTTGGCTGTTCTAAGTTGGCAAGGAGTCCTGCTGGGACTGAACTGGCTTCTTCCTCTAGCACTGGAGAACGCTATTTGGGTAGCTGTAGTAAGGAGGCTACACAAGAAGTAGGTTCAGCAGGTTTATTCAGGAGGAAAACAGCTTAACAACCACAAGTAGGAAGAGATCACCTCAACGTCCGATTAGCAGTAACAGACACTCGTCAAGGGAAAACATTCCAAGAACCTAACACTCTACTGAGTGACATAAGAAGGTTCTAGATGACATAGGAATACCACACACCTCCCCCCTTTAAAAAAAAAAAACATAAAAAAAATAAGAGAGAAAAAACAAAAAAAACACTTAGGATCTAACGTAATCTTTAAACTTTGAAGGAGCACATTTAACACGCTCACTGCGTCTTAGTAGGGTATCTTCACATTCTGCATTAGATTGATTGTCAAGAGAAATGCATGGAGCAGGTGGAGAATCAGGATTGATAACAACATCAGAATTATTTACAGTCTCCTTTTCTAAATTGTCATAAACTTCATGCATACCAGAAAAACCATCTAGATTATGGTCTGAACAAAAGTCTGAAACCAGCTTGTCTGAGACGAATTTCTCTGGGAAAGAAATTTTTTGTGAAGAAGAAACACAAGGTTTGCATAAGGAGACCCTTCTGAAATTCCAAATTTTCCCACCTTCGACTCTGACAGCTTTGCTGAAAATTTCAATGACCTTGATAGGATCAGACCATCTAGACACATTCTTATGGAACAACCCACCCATTTTTACACGAACAAGATCGCCAATTTTGACTTTACAGGTATTGTACTTCTTTTTGGAAGAATGTTGGATCATACTACCCTGGTATTTCCCAATTTTATCTCTTAATGCCTTAAAGTCCACTTCATAGGGAGTATCGCCTTTTAACCACCAAGGTAAAAGACGAGAACCTGGTTTCCTCCCTCGCAATAGTTCGAAAGGGGAAAAACCAGTAACTGAATTGGGAGATAACCGGTAAGTTAGTAAGGTTGCTTGAAGAGCTTTCTTCCACTTCAGACCGCTTTTGATAGCCAATTGGCAAGATTCCTTAATGACTCTGTTGAACCTTTCAACCTGGCCGTTGGCCTGAGGAAAATAATTAGAGGTCCTTTTGTGGGTAATACCACAATTTTTAAGAAAACACTCAAATTCATTGCTAATGAACTGTGGACCATTGTCCGAAATAAGTTCCTCAGGTAAGCCTTCCCTAGAAAATATCTCGTCAAGAAACTCAATTACATGCTCAGAAGAAACTTTCTCAACCACCTTTAATTCGGGCCACTTAGAGAAGTAGTCAATCAGAACTAATGCAAACATAACCTTACCAGACTGATAGCTAAACGGTCCAATGATGTCAATAGCTAACCTTCGCCAAGGACCATTAGCATACTCAATGGGAGTAGTATCAACAGAAATGCTCTTTGCAGACTTGTCGCTCAAGGAGCACGGAGAACAATTCCTGACCCAACTATCTACCATGGCGTCAATACCAGGCCACCAGTAGTGTTCCCTGATCCTTCTTTTAGTGGTGGACATGCCCATATGTCCCTCATGAGCCAATTTGCAAATTCTTTCTCTCAAACTGAAAGGAGGAATGATTTTATCTGATCTGACAATAATGTCTCGACATAACATAAGATCATCCTTAACTTTATAAAACGACCCCAACTCTCCAGAGAGTTTCCTCTCTTCAGGCCAACCTCTAATCAAGAATTGCCTAACTTGGGTCAAAACAGAGTCATTCTTCATAGCTTCTGCCCAGTCCTTCTCAGAAAGGATTAAAGAACTTTCCTGGTCTGAAATAATGTTGACATCTGCAAGTGAATAAGCAACATCACAATCAACACTGTCACCAACTTCAACACTAGCTGGAAAACGCGACATACAATCCGCATGAACGTTCATACGTCCTGGAATGTACACAACCTCACAACGGTATTCCTGTAATTTGGCTGCTAGCCTCGCTAACCTAGCAGTAAGAACTCTACCACCACCAGCAGATAACATAGCGATAAGAGGCTTATGATCAGTTTTTAAAAGGAATTTTGTGCCCCACAAAAATTGTCTGAAGTGCTGGGCAGCCCACGTGCAGGCAAGTAATTCCCGCTCAATGGTAGAATAGTTTTTCTCGGCGTCACGAAGAGCTCGAGAGGCATACGAGACAACAAACTCACCAGATTTATCCTTTTGCATTAAAACAGCCCCTAACCCAATGTTGCTTGCATCAACATAAACAATACATTCTTTGCCCACAGAGTAAGGTTTCAAAAACGGAGCCTCAACAATTTTTTGTTTCAAAATCGCAAAAGAATTCTCTTGTTCTTTACCCCAGATAAATTTTGCATTTTTTTTTAAGAGAACCCTCAAAGGATGTACAATATCAGAGTAATTTTTAACAAATTTACCATAAAATTCGGTCAAACCTAAAAAAGAAAGTAACTGTTCTTTTGAGTTGGGAGAAGCTGCATTAACAATGTTTTGAACATGATTAACTTTGGGTTTGATTCCGTAACTAGATATTTCGTGGCCCAGGTACTCTACTTTGTCTTGCCTGAATTTACATTTGTTAAATTTCAAGGTAAGACCCTTGGACCGAACTCTTCCCAAAACCAAAGCTAGATTCTCATCATGTTCAGTATAGTCCTTTCCAAAAATCAAAATGTCGTCTTGGAAAGCTATGGCTCCCTTGCAATCCATCAATAGTTCTTTCATAAGGCGCTGGAAGACGGAGGCTGCGCTTGCCAATCCGAAAGGCATGCGTAAGTACTGAAACATGCCCTCCGGGGTGACAAATGCAGTTAGTTTCCTTGAGTCTTCATCTAACTCCACCTGGTGGTAGGCACTAGCCAAATCAATTGAGGAGAACACAGTAGCACCAGACAAAGCGGAAATCAGCTCGTGTATATTAGGCAAAGGATGTTTGTCTATCCATATTTCCTTATTGAGACTGCGCAAATCTGCACATAAACGAAGTTCGCCTGAACTTTTAACAGAAATTACAATGGGCGAAACCCAAGGGGAAGATTCAATAGGCTCTATTATACTCCTTTTTACCAGATCATCTAGAATATCTTTTAACTTGGATCTGTAGGCCAAAGGAACGTTTCTCACTTTATGCCTGACAGGAACAGCATTGTCATTTAAAACTATTTTGTGCTTGAAATCAATGTATTTTCCCAACTTATCATTAAAAATTTCTGGAAAATTCTTGAGTATGTTTTTGGTGAAATCAGAATCACTAGAAGTATTCAAAGTTAAGTTAACTAGAGAGTCAGTGATGTGCTTTTCGAACCGGGGTTCCTCAACATAAACTGGTGGAACAGCATTTGGATCTAATTTAATACCTAGCAAGCGTTGATGAGGCCAACCTAGGATGGAGACACCCTTGGTAGCGACATAAATTTTTGCTAAGACATCCCAGTTCTTAAAAAAGCTAACTTCTTAAAATAGAATTAGAACTCTGATTCAAAAAGTACCACCTGACCTTATAAGGCCAGCCCTGCATATTTAAGCCTAGTTTAAAATATTTGGCGTATTTGTTCTTTAGAAGTAGGAATTTGTCCTCAAAAAGTAAGTTTATATCAATGTAAAAATGTTTATGCTACAGTAGCATCTTATTGTTAGTTTTAAGGTGGACAGCTGAAGAAAGAAATGTGAATGCCTTCTTCTCCGACTACATGCTGTACCGATACCTACTACTTAAACTCCCACCTATATTTGATTACAATAAAGACATAACATCTTACACAGCACATAGGCTGATTACCTCATTTCAATTCATTAATGTTGCTGTCTCTGGTCCGGAACATTTCTTTTATAAATTATGTATTTTAAATGTATTATTCTAATGTGTTCAATAAAAGCAGGGCAAGAATACAATGCCCAGAATGCATTATGGTAACCTGACTGTAAGAAGCATCTGCAGTGACTTTAAAGAAAGTGGTCATCCCAATAGCATATTGAGAATTACACCCAAAATTTAAAGGGGCTCATTTACAGCAGCAACATTATGGAATCAAGAGGGCACTTCCAGAATGGATTAAGGTTTACATTTAGGGCCAGCCAAAAAACGTTCTATCTTTTACCATTATTGACGTGTTTTGTTGCAAAATGTTACCCATTTATATTGCACTTGTTATGACAGACTTATGACTTGTCACTTCCGTATATGAAGTTACTACTCCGCACCTCAGTTAAAAATATTTTTATGTACCTCAGAAAAATAAAAGGCTGATTCAGCCTGCTGAATTTCTAGGGTGTAAGTTAAACCTTACGTGGCGAAGTCTGAAGCCTATATATTGTACCATCGAACCTCTAATTGACTATGAAAGTTATCTTGAAATAAATGCATTTTAGCATATCGATGGTGGTCAGCTGACTTACTTGTCACCCAATTTGGCTAAGGCTTTGGCATATTCATGGTTAATTTCATGAAAATATTTCAATAAATCTGTAAGACAAGTGGGGGCATTTTAGTAAGAACCGCGTCAAAAATATCGCCGTTTTAAACGGTGATAAGGGGCTGGCTAATATGCGTAATAGAATTCCAATAGAAGCCAAGGTTAGATGTCCTGCACATCTAACCTAGGCTTCTATTGGAATTCTATAAAGCATATTAGCAAGCCCATTATCACCATTTTAGTGGCAGTTTCATGCCGCTAAAACGGCAATAATTTTAACGAGGTTCGTGCTAATATGCCCCGGGTTTTGTTAATGTAGTTAGATAGATATTGGAGCCCAGGCATAGGTACATTAGAATAGTCAGGGTCTAATGTGTGCCAGTGGTTGCAGGTGTTGGGCACTAGTACTTATTTTTGGGGACCAGAACATCATTTTTACTGCAGCACACATAGAAAGAGGAAAATGCCTCAAGGGGGTGTTTTTGTACAGGAAGGTGTGCCTTCCTGCACAAAATAATTCTGCTTGTAACACAAGCACCTCTGCACATTGCTGCAGGGATGTCTGCATTGGTGCTAGCCTACCTGAAGTGCGCTAGCGCTATGACAGAGCAATATTGCACCATATCTTAGTCGATATGGCGCATTTCTGCTTTCTCCACTTCATACAACACAGCGCAGCAAGTTGCCTTGCTTTACTGCTTGGCATGAAAGATTAAAACATCTGACCCTGAATATCCTTTTCTTTAAACAGACCTGAATCTTAGATATGTCTTGTGGAGGTAATCAGTTTGTTTCCTCACATTTTCCAAATCGTCTTTTAGTTTCTTATACCTATAACTGGATTTTCTCCTACATTTTTTTTAGAATTTAGAAATTCTTGCACTTTATTCATTCCTTTCTCTTTACTCTTGCTTTTTGATACTCTTGCCCCATATGTCATACTATCAGGGGTCGAAATGGGAGATAGTACATGAAAAACCTTGATCTACTTTGTTAAAGATAAACTTTCTTCCTACAGTGAATAATTCCAGAATGCCTCTATTAGCAGGAACGTTTAGCCAATCAGGTGTTCGTGGGTAAGACATGGTAGACTGAGTATCACAATTTCGTTCATGGCTTCCAGTCAGGGCTTAATTTGTAAAACAAAATAAGTGCCAGGGCTCTTGTCAGAAGGCAACTTCCGCTTGCACTGCCCATTGCAGCTGCCAGTTACACTAATAGCATAACTAATAAGTCACACTCCTCCAAGTGTGACGGTTCTGACAATTTTAGGACCCCAAAGTTAAAAGAATGGCTTTGGCAGCAGGTATTAGTCATTCCTAATGTATTTGAATTAATAAACAACAGTTGCTGTGCTCATCGCGGAATTAAAAAAACGGTGCCACCAAGATGCAGACTGTCATATGTACTAATGTTGACAATTAAGCTCAAATTAAGCACTGCTTCCAGTGCAGCTCCTAGACATAGAACCTGCAAGATATTCAATTACTTCTTCCTAATGACAACGCAGTGCACACAGGAAAGCTCATTTAAGTCCTAGTGCCTATCATCATTCTGTTCTGTGCCCACTCATAGCTGGAGAAGGGAGCTGTACACTTGGGTTTGGATTTACTAACATTTTGCATTTTGGTTGCAACACTTTTTTGGTGCAGCCATGACACAAAATGACAGTCAAGATTTACAAACACATGCAAGGGCAAATTTGTGAAGCCTTGCATGGCTTTGTAACAAAAACAGAACTAAACGCAGCACCTTTGAGTAAGCGCATGGGCATTCCGATGCATCCATCCATGTATTTTGATGCAAAGCCACATTAACAAAAGGAAGTTAACCTGGATTGCCACAAAAATGGTGTGCCTACACAAGAGAGACGTAACTGGAAGAAATAATGTATCTTCATTATTTCTGCTCTGCATTTCTGCTCTCTATGTGTGCTTCATTCTTCAGCACACATAGAAAGCGGAACATGTGTCTAAGGATTATTTTTGTGCAGGAAGGTAGCACTTGCTGCACAAAACAATCCTATCCATGCGCCACAGTGGAAGGGTGCCTGCGTTGGTGCTAGGCAGCCTGAAGTGAGCCAGCGCTACGGGAGAGCAGAAGTGCACAATATTTTAGTAGATATGACACATTTCTGCTCTTTCCCTTTCACCAAACTCAGTGCAGCAAGTTGCCTTTCTGAGTAGTGTTGTATGAAAGGTTAGTAAATCTGCCCCTAGAGTTTGAAGAAAATGTGCTATTTAAATAACAGCACTGCAGCCTGCATAGTTCATAAAGACAGGGCTCTTTGCTGCTCTGTTTTTTCATGCTTGATGTCTGAAGCTAATGTACTCCTTCACATAATTACCAATGGTTTGGGAAAAGCTTGGTAGATTTTCTCTAGTGGTACATGCTTATTGTTATGAGAACTACCATTTTATGCTTAGTGTACAAAGGTGGACATGTGAAAAACAGGAGAGCTGCTAGGCTTTCTATCACAGGATCACCTTTTTCACCATCTGTTTGTGAGTGTAAATTATCTCACACATCTTTCACCTGTGATTGTTCACTGCCTAGTTAATCGCAAGGTAACCATATGTAAGGTATGCACTTTAGTACAAAAGGCATCTGAGCTACCAGCATCAAGGTATGCCCATTTTTGAGCCATCCAGTTTCTATAAGCTGCATAGTGAACATTGCAAGCACGGTGAATGCTGCACTCATCTTTCATATTTCCCTCAAGTCATTTCTGCTCCAACTGCGTTTTGTGTGAGAGAAAGTGACTGACATTTACATAAGGAAACCAGGAAATTGAGCCATCTGTGATATCTAAGCGAAAGTTTGATTGTGTATTGAAAATTACAGACAGGCCTAATCATGAGTAGGAGACATGTAGTCCTAGTCAGTATCTCAACTAAGAACGGGTGGAAGAGCCTTCTCCTACATCGCAGCCAAAACCTGGAACAAGCTCCCAGTTAACATCAGACACTCCCCAACTCTGCACACCTTCAGGAAGAACCTCAAGACATGGCTCTTCGGCTGGCCAGGGCTGCCCCCCCCCCCCCCCGCGCAGCGCCTTGAGACCCTCACGGGTGAGTAGCATTCTTTAAACCCCCAGATTGATTAATTTATTGAACCACCCCCATTTTTAAAGTCAATAGGTCTGGCATTGGCCCTCAGTCTTATGGCTTTGTCAATGCTTATTTTGTTTTCCATGGTGATTGTTGGGGAAACTGCTAGGTGCTCATCATTCACAAAAATGCCATTGACAAATTCCAAAATATTTCATGGTCTCATAAAGCACACATTGCTATAAAATCCACTGGAACTTAAGCAGTCACTGGCACCTAAGGGCACTACTTTTGTGTGGATATGCTCCTTGTGAAATGCTGTCTCTCACAATACAGTCAGCTAATGGCTAAAGTTGGCTGACCCATTGTCCCATACTATATGCTATAGTGGGTGGACGAAAAAGGTGAAAGACACAACAACTGAGCTATGGATGAAGTGGGTTGGTAAAAAAGGTTAATGGTATGTGCATTTGCTTTACTTGATTTGTAAAACACAAGTACAGCTCACCAAGCATCTGCAACAGTGGAAGAAGTTAACTATATATTTAAATCAGGTTGCCTAAAAGAAATTAAGGTTGGGATATTAAGTACAAGAAAAAGACAATTCTGGTCCCATTGCAGTATTATAGTCCTAAATTCTGATTTTATTCACCTTGAGGTACACTGAATTATGAGTAGGCCTGCATGGTCACGATGTTCTAAATGTACCTCTTGCATGCCTAGATATCACCCTTGTTTGCCAAGTAAAGTGTTCCGCTCTTTCCAACCAGACATGCAGCTGACACATACTGATATCTATTCACAAAGGTACATTTGTGTGAGTAAATATACTTGGAAGTAAACCTACCCAGGTGTAAATCTACACTTTTGCGCTTTTAACCAGTGAAGATTTCTCCATCTCGTCAATTCAGCGGGTAGAAAAATCTAGGAGCGAATTTATGAGTGTAAAGTTACCACTAATAACTCTTCATACATAGGTTCCGCTCTTCACCACCTAGGCGAAGTTCTCCCGATAGGAGAATATAGGCAAAATTAAACAGTTTATCCATTAAAAAATACAAATTTTGTATCATTGTAAAATAATTTAAGTTCATTATTTTTAACCTGGAAATAATAAACTAAAATATTGCCGTACATTAACTCTTCAAACTAAATGTTTTTCAAAAATGGTATCAAATACATATATTTGTTATTTTATAAATATTACTATTTAAACACAATTTTAAAAATACAAAACCTCACTAGCATTTTTAATATTTGTGTGCGTTTTACGTGTGCCACTTACTTGTCACAATATTTGTCAGTGGGCGAGTCTGTGAAGCTCATTGTTGGAAAGATCATTTCAGCATGCATCGGCACCAGGGCCCCAAACATCACATCCCCTTCCTTGGAGTAAGCTTGCAGGGCCTGGCTGGAGAGCTTGCAGCCTGCCCGGCCGGTGACGTAGACAGCAGCTTGCACCAAGAGGAGCAGTACGGGCATCAGGAAAGTCATTCTTCGTCCCACTCTGGGTCCTCTCAAGCTTGCTTGTTCCCAAGGACCATGTTGTGTTTTGGACCGGACTTAACGTACCAGAATCGTTTACGCAAAAGAAATTGGGGGAAAAAGGACAGCAGTTTCAATTAGATGCACCTTATAAATCCTGCAATACTTTGAACGAATCAACGACTAGGTATTGGTGCTTACACTGCTCAAAAAACTATTAGACATTTCCGAAAGCAAAACAAGAAAGCCCCAGCTACATGCAACAATGACTATTTGTGTAAAGATTAGACGTTGCAAGAGCGCTTTATTTCATTATGCCAAATGCACACTAGGTAAGGTTTATGAGTTTGTCGCGCAGTGCAGCAAGTCACCTTGCTGTGCTGAACTGCATAATAGAGAAAAGGCAGGAATGCGCCATAGTTAATAAGAATACATTCCATTCGTGCCTTTCCTGCTGCGCTGGCGCCGCATGGTCAGCGACTAGCTGCCGCCTCTGATCCAGCGGGCTATAGAAAATATATCATAAACTACGCTACCCAATTTCATAACCTATAAACAAAATTCTAAACTATACATGGACCCATTTATGAACCTGATATATTTTGGGCCTACTGAATCAGGTGGTCAAATAAATCTATATACACATTATTTACAAACTATAAACAATTTATACATTTGCAGAAAGAATATTGTCATTAGAATAAAACCCAACCATTTAAACGACCACCATAGGCGACATGATCTAGCTTAAGGTAACCTATACTTCTAAATTATCAAGACCAGCTTGTTTGTCAAAAGTAAGATTTTATTTTCTAAATTATGGTATATAAGTTGTAAGTTTTATAAATGAAATTTATTAGTAATAAAGCAAGCATGATGGTAAGGAAATTGAGAAAAATACAATTTAAGCAATTGAATCAGTTTAAAGAAATTATATAAAGTTTAGCATTTCTAAAACCTATTTCCCTAACTGAGCTAAATAGACAGAAATTAAAGTAAAGTTCTTTGAGGATTCTTACGTGCTCCACGCAAAGTCCAGCAGCACATCACCCTCATCGGAAAGTCAGAAAGCAGCAGCCAGCCCAACCCTAAGGGCATGACTTTTTATACCTTTCTACGCTAACTAAACTAGTAAAGGAAAGTTTTCAGAAATACTCGACGTCCCATTGGCTGAGAGTGACAAGTGACATGTCACCCGATTCTTAAAAAGTTCCACAAACTCATGTCTTACAAAGACCATTGTCTCTTCCACGTGAAGCCAGAGGTTTCCTGCTATTGCAACTTTGTAACAGGTCATCCTCGCAGCTTCCATAGCTTTTCAGAACAACTTCCGCGGATGCCAAGTTAAGGACTGACAAAAAGTTCACTTTCGACCTTGGCCATGTCCGACAGAATGATGTCAGCTCATCAGTTTTGCTTTGTGAATGCAGCTTCAATAAACGTTTTAATTCAGAATGGGCGTCTCATGACTTTCTGCAGAAATATGGATCAGCTTTTATTTTGCGGCTCAAATAGCTAGGCCTCAAAGCAGGCAACTTATGATTTCTAGTATAAAACAAACACAAGAAAAGTATTAATGTAAGAAATAAAGTATATTCTGTATCCACCCCATGGTTTACTAAATAATTAACCCACCCGATTAATTAAAATGTTACCTAGCCATTGCAAACAAATAAAGCAGCGTTTATATTTACCAGTCTCCGTTTTTCAATGAAACCCATATGCACCTAGAATAGTAGAAATGACATCACACAGACAAGAAAAAGCAAAACAAGCACATGCTTATTTTAAGTATGCAGCAGTTAGTAATGACAAAAACGAAAACAATAAATTATTTTATTATTTTGCACGAACAAAAAGATGCAACATTTATGCACGTTTATGAGCACACATGTTAGTCCCCCCACGTGTAAAGTTTAATCTAAGTTGTATTAGCACGACATATCACAAATCATTAATAATTTTATTCATGTTATGGAAGTGTGACTTTGCGAGTTTAAACAAAATTTTGTTTTCTATCTCGCTCCATCAACTCCCTCATCTGGTGATTAACAAATCACCACACCAGCACTCAAAATTTTGGTAAATTTAATTTATAAGAAATCGATTCAAATTCATTGTATTAGTAAACCTAAAAGTCTGTTTCAGCATAATCCTTGCAATTAACATGACGCTCTCTATGTAACTCTTGCAACTCAATCTCCCTTTCCTCTTCTTTTCTGAGTTTATAAATTCTCTTCTTTTCTCTCAAATGCTTCTTTCTTTTATGCAACAGACAACCTACTTTAGTCAAAATAAAAATAAATATAATTATAATCAAAGGTGCCAGAATCTTGCCAAGAATTGAACTTCCGATATTATGAAACCAGTTTTTAATTGCTTGAAACCTATTTGAAAGTTTCCCAGTAAAATCTTCTTCTTCTAAAGGAATTATTTCAGAATGCATTTGTGTAATATTCTTAATATACATTTCAATATTTTTACTTTCATCCGGTATATATGTACAGCAATGTTGGACATGTAAAATGCCACAGACTCCTCCCTCTTTTGCTAAGAGTATGTCTAAAGCAAGACGGTCTTGAATTACCATGGATCTAATTGCAATAACTTCAACATTCACTAATTGAAATCCATCAGCAGTGTCAGTTGATAATCTATCAACTATAGTGGACAATTTTCTGATTCTCCCTGCATTTAGGGTTATACCAACAAAAGGTATTACAGCTTGAAAAATATCTCCCAGAACTTCAGTAAAAGTTTCTCTTTTAGCTCTATTTACATAATTATGGATTTTAAATAATCCTTCTGAATCTCTGTCAACATGAAACACTTTAGGAAAAACAATTCCCACATAACAAGTTCCATACCAATGGTCTGGAAGGTTGTAGTAGGCTTTGTCACCACAAACAAAATAAATTCCAGGAAAGATAGGATCTTTTCCACCTTTAAATCCCCAACCTCCCATAATCTGATAAGTATCTTCACAGTTGCTTGCACCTACAAAATAATTATCAAAAAGTGTGTTATCTCTTCTAATGCAAAGCTTTCCACTAACAGGTTTGTCTATGTGAATTGCAATATTTTCAAGCATTTTGCCATTTAGTTTCTCATCCTCTTTTTGCCAGAATGATGACTTAGTCTGCTTGACTAATTCATTTCTCTTATAAATTGCTCTTCTCTCCTCAACCATATTCAGAAATTTCTTCCCTTCAGCACTTAATTTACATGTTAGATTATTCTTGTAAGCATACTCATAAGTGAGTTCATTAGTAACAAGGAAATATTCCCTCAATTGTTTAGCTTTCTTATGCTTATTTAAAGCATTATCAATCTTGACATTAGCAAAAATCTCATCATAATTTGAATAGTAATATTCTAAACGACCAGTTTGATAAAATAAACTAGTTAATACACTACATGTAACAGCATAAGTGAGAGGAAGCATATTATATGTTACTCCCTCAGAAACAGAAGCGGGTAACTTAACGCATACATAACAATCCTTTGCATCCATTACCTTTACATATTCACTCAAAAGCTTTGTGAAAGTATTACTTGAAAAATCACCTATTGATTTATCTTGATGAATGTTAGGCTGATGATCAATTACTTTAGCAGATGCACTATGTTTAGTTTGGCTAACCAGAGCTTTGCTTGTTATGTTAACTTTATGTAATTCTCTATTCATTTCTAAAGGTATGATCACAGCTAGTACCAACCAGAGCAGAACTAAAATGAGCAGACACACCAGAGTCATCTTACAGCATCTTTTAAAAACAGAGCATTTTGAAGTGCTCTCCTTAATGTAAGGCATTTTTAGGTTAGTTTTTTTAGCCTCAAAAATAAAATTAAAATAAATTTTAAAATTTATATACACCCCCCTTTTAAAATATATTTTTCTTTTATAACCCTAAACAAGATTTCTTCGACCTTATGTCATACATAAGTTTTCTTCTACTAGACAGTTTTTCTTCGACCTTGTGTCAACTAACAGGATTTCTTCAGCCTTATGCCAATTTAATAAATTTATACTTCAATCATTGTCACTAATTTCTTGGATTTCGTTTTCTTCTTCACTACTATCATATATGTCTATAACAGGTGGAATTACTAAGTAAGTCCACTCAGGAGATTTGTATTTCTGGTTTGGTCTAATTA
This sequence comes from Lissotriton helveticus, assembly GCF_964261635.1. NCBI lineage: Eukaryota > Metazoa > Chordata > Amphibia > Caudata > Salamandridae > Lissotriton > Lissotriton helveticus. Next base: position 367,179,647 of record NC_136068.1, on the reverse strand, counting down.
TTCTCTTCCCTTTTCTTGATATCACTTCTATTTTCCTCCCAACTCCAACTTCTTTTCCAGGACTCTTTTGACTACTTATTTCTTCAACTTGTTCTATTGGCTTTTTGATTAATCTCACTCTCAACCTTCCACCAGGCCAGAAGTCTGCTTTTCTCACGTACTTTTTCTTTGGTTCAGAATTATTTGATTCTGATTTCCAAGTCCTTTTCTTTCCGTTTTCACTTCCACCTTCCACGTCACTTTCCTCAGTTTCGTAGTCTGAAATTTCAATTGACTCAGGAACTTCTCTATACGGCAATTTCACTCCTTCAGGAACTTCACTTTGTCTTCCATCACTGGTACTCGGTAATTCGTTCTCCTCCTCTTCCTCAATTACCTCTAGCTTCCCAGATTTCGGATTTTTGTTCCTTACTTCAGAGCTTGTTCTCTGCCTTTCGATATTCTCCTGGTCTGAAACTTCTTTTGGTTCAGCTTCTTTGTCTTCAATATAGACAATCGAATCCTCAGTTATCTTTCCTTTTAACAGATTCTCTTCACCTTCAGAATCTATTTCAATTATTTCTAAGTCTTTTCTTGTCAGATTTCCATTCACTGGCACAGTTTCCAGATGTCGACTTTCTTGTCGATCTTCAGAATCTGGAATTACTTCACCTTCTGTTCTGTCTTCTGCTTCAGAATCAGAGTCATCTGTGGTATCACTTTCAACATCAGAATTCTCAGGAGTTGGTATTGGAATAGTATGACTTGGATGAATCCAGCGCTTCAATCCTCTGCACTTTACAGCATTAGTAGTGATCAAGATTACCTGCCTAGGTTTCTGCCATCTAGGAGATAGACAATTCCTCCTCCGATGTACTTTCGTTCTGACCCAGTCTCCAGGTCTCAGATCATGTGTCAAAACTTTGTCATTTGATTGTGCTTCAGTTCCCACCTGATTAGATACAGAAGTTACCATATCAGATAACCTTTTACAGTAATCCAAAATTGCACTGTCATTTATGCTCAACAGTTTACCTACAGGTACAAAAGCTTGCCTCATAACTCTTCCCATCAAAATTTCATGAGGACTCAAACCTGTCTTTTTATCTGGTGTACTTCTTATTGACATCAAAACAAGTGGAAGAGCATCAGTCCACTTCACTCCTGTCTCTAGACACATTTTCCCAATTCTGTTTTTGATAGTTCCATTTATTTGTTCAACTACACCTGATGCCTCTGGTCTGTATGCACAGTGTATTTTCTGCTCAATACTCATAGCTTCGCAAATTAACTTCAACAGTTTATTATCAAAATGGCTTCCTCCATCACTCTCAATAGTGACTGGAAAACCGTACCTTGGGATGATTTCTCTGAGCATTAGTTTTGCTACTGTAATTGAATCACAATGTCGTGTAGGAAAAGCCTCTACCCACCTTGAGAACAAGCATACAATTACAAGTACATATTTCAAACAGTTGTGTAAGGGCATTTCAATGAAATCTATTTGTAACCTGGTAAAGGGACCACCCTCTCGACCAATTATTCCTGTCCCCACCACTGATTTTCTGTTAGGATTCATTTGTTGGCATGACAAACACCTTTGACAAAAAGATTCTGCAATGGTTCTAAACTTGGTATTGAACCATGTTTCTTTAAACAGTCTGACCATAGAATCTCTTCCTAAATGTGCAGGACCATGATATAATCTGGCCATGTCAGAAATCATGCAATTTGGTAAAACTACTCTGCCATCTTTGTAAACCCACACTCCATCTTCATCACGTTGTCTACAATCTGATCTTAACCACTGGTCTTTTTCTTCATCATCTGCTTCGTTTTGTAAATCTCTAATCTCATTCCATGTTTCTACAATAGTTGTTAGCATTAATGAATTTGAATCAGTTTCTGTACTTCTATTCCGATTGTAAGAATAATTTTTCCTTGCGCAGTACTTTGCTGTTTCATCTGCGAAGGCATTTCCTTTGGAAATATAATCAGTTCCTCTAGTGTGTGCTGCACACTTGACTATGGCAATTTCTTTTGGCAATTGTATTGCTTCAATTAATCTTCTAATGAAAACTGCATTTTTAATTGGTGATCCTGTTGATGTCATGTATCCTCTCTGTGACCAGAGTTGTCCATAATCATGCACAACTCCGTACCCATACTGACTATCAGTAATGATGGTAACTCTTATATCTTTTGATATTTCACATGCACGAATTAAAGCAATCAATTCAGCCACTTGTGCTGAACGAACTCCTTCAAGACATGATGCTTCTTCAACATCTTCGACTGTACAAACTGAGTATGAAGCTTTCAAGACACCACCTTCGGATCTTAAGCATGAGCCATCTACAAAGTAGACAAAATCCGATTCAGGCAAAGGTCTGTCTTTGATGTCTTTTCTTGGTTTTGTGCAGAATTCCATGACATCTAAACATTCATGTTCTGTCTCAATGTCATCAACAATCTCAGAATCAGGCAGTAATGTAGAAGGATTCAGATTCAAACATCTTGAAATCGAAACATTATCTGCTCCCAGTATGATTTTCTCATACTTTGTTAATCTGCTACTCGTTAAATGTTGAGTCTTACCTCTTGTCAGTAATATTTCAACTGAATGAGGCACAAAAACTTTTACAGGAAATCCCATAATGATTCCTTCACTTTGTTCAAGACTGATACTTGTAGCTGCCACTGCTTTTAAACAACCTGGTAATGCTTTTGCAATTGGATCAAGAACTGCAGAAAAATATGCAATAGGTTTCTTTAGGTTTCCATGTCTCTGAATTAACACAGATAATGCACATCCTTCTCTCTCACTGCAATACAGTTCAAAATCTTTCTCATAATTTGGCATACCCAAAGCAGGAGCTTGGCATAAGCTCTTTTTCAAGTTTTCAAAAGATTCCATCTCAACATCATTGAGAATAATTGGATCTTTTACATCTGATTTGGTCAGTCTTTGTAGTGGTTTCGCAATTACTGAAAATCCACTTATCCATTGTCGACAGTAACCTACCATTCCCAGGAACATTCTGACCTGTCTTTGTGTTCTGACCTGTCTTTGTGTTCTTGTGTTCTTACCTCTTGACTCCCAGGCAGTCGATTTCAACACCGCCACGGGATAGAAAAACGCCATTCCCGACAGCAGCGAGCGAGCCTGCAATCAGGCCACGCCCACTTCTTGAGGCCACACCCAATCTGTGCTTAAATATGTGCAACACCCGTACGCGCAGCGGACGGGCGCAGCGGGCGCGCCGTCAGCGCGCCGAAGGCGCGCCAAAGGCAAGCCCGTCTGGGCCCGTCTGGGCCCAGACGGACCCAGGCCCAGAAATGCTGCCGGAAACCCCACTCGCGCGCATGGTATACACTGGAGACATGCTCCGCGCACTTCAACCGAGAACAATCTTGGCCTGTCACCATACGCATACCGAAGGTAAACCTTTCTACTACTGTATGCGCTGCGCTCCACCCCCTACCGCATCTACAAAACCCGGACTTAAGATTGGCCTTCTTAACTGCCGTTCCCTCCCCAAACATGCAATTGAAACAAACTTGCTAATTCTAGACCATGACTTTGATTTGCTCTTTCTTACGGAAACGTGGCTATCAGACAGCACCGACTCGGACATCGTCGTGGCCCTGCCTCCAGGGTACTTCTGTCAAGCACTTCATAGACCCAAAGGGAGGGGAGGGGGGGTAGCCATAATTTTTAAGGATCATCTCACCTGTAGAACCACTGATGCTCAAATCGAGGACTGCGAAAGCTGCCAATTCTCCATTCAATTCTCCCCAGCCCACTCCCTGTCGGGCTTACTGATCTACCGCCCCCCGGGCCCCCCGGGAAAATTCCTTAACGCCCTTATTGAATCAGTCGCACAACTAGCATCCTCTGTCAGCAATGTTCTCATTTTAGGCGATCTTAACTTACATTTGAAAGACCCTACAGATCGGATAGCCGTTGACCTTCTCCAAGACCTGTCGTCACTCAATATCCGACTGGTAAACAATGAACCCACCCATGAGAAGGGACACTTATTGGATCCCGTCCTCACCAATGCCACAGCCATCACTACTAAGCCTCCCCTGATCCTCCCTTGGACAGACCACTTTCTTGTCCCAATCTCTTGGGAAACACCCCTCACCAACCCTCAAACCCCTAAAATTCAGACCACTGACAGACGGTGGCACAAACTTGCACCTGAGGAATGGGCCGCCGTTCTAGCAGAGTCCACTCCCGAGCTCTCCAGCGATCCAGCTATGGCTGACGAGCAGGTCACTGAATGGATCACCTCCTCTCTTGATGCACTCATCCCTAAAACCTCCTCTCTCAAACACCCCAAAAGAGTAGCCTCGGCTCCATGGTACACACCAGAGCTTAAAGCCCTGCGTCAAGAGTGTAAGAGAACGGAACGATCCTGGAGGAAAGTCAAATCAGAAACAAATAAAGAGATCTATTCTGCTTCTCTCCTTAATTACAAAACCACCATCCGTAAAACCAAAATCGTGTTTTTTCAGGAGCGAATAGAGAAAGCAGTATGCTCCAGCAAGGAATCCTATGCTATCCTAAAAGACCTTCTGAAAACCCCAGCACCCGGACCTAAACATCCCACTGACCCTACAACTGACCAGACCAAATGCCAACAATTGGCGGATTTCTTTCACGGGAAAATCCTAAAAATCCTCGAGGCTATTCCCTCCGCAATTCTGGGTGAGGAACACGATCTCCCGCAACCGTCAACACCCTGCCGTCTTTCTTCATGGGGCCAAGTCACGACTGAAGAAGTAGAAGACACGTTAACATCCATAAAAAGCGGCTCTCCTAAGGATCCCGCCCCACTCCGAATTCTCAAAAAGGTAGCCTCCACGATCATCCCCCCCGTGACTCACCTGATTAACACCTCACTCCAAAAGGGAGTCGTACCCCCAAGCTGGAAGGCGGCGGTCGTGAAAGCTTTGTTAAAAAAACCCTCCCTCGACCCCGAAAACCTGGCAAACTATAGGCCCATCTCCCTACTCCCAGGAATCAGCAAGATTGCTGAAAAACTGGTGAATAGAAAACTTTCCCAGTTCCTGGAGGGCAATAACATACTAAAAAGCTCCCAGACGGGCTTTCGCCCAGGGCAGGGCACAGACATCGCCCTCCTAGCAGCGGTTAAAGAGGCCAGAACGCTATTGGACGGAGGAGGATCAGTGGCAGTGATCCTCCTCGACCTAAGCGCGGCCTTCGACACCGTCGACCACCGACTCCTTATCAAAAGACTCAAGGGAGCCGGTGTAGAGGGCTCCGCCTTAGCCTGGCTTACATCTTTCCTGGCTCAAAGGACCTACCAAATCTGGGAGAACAACGCCCGCTCCTCCGAAATTCCCCTCCAATGTGGCGTGCCTCAGGGCTCCTCCCTGAGCCCCACTTTATTTAATATCTATATGTCCACATTGGAGGAGGTCATCATTCCATTCGGAGTGAGTGTCGTCAGTTATGCTGACGACACACAACTGGTTGTGTCACTATCCCACCCCAAACAACAACCAGCAGATCTATTTAATTGCCTTGTGGAGGTCCATCACTGGATGAACACCTCTGCCCTAAAATTAAATGGGTCAAAAACGGAGGTTCTGCTCCTGGGCCCAAAAGGACTCACACTGTCCCCAAACATCTGGCCAGCCTGTCTGGGCCCTCCTCCAGAACCCAGAGAGGAAGTAAAGAGCCTGGGAGTGTGGCTTGACACCGACCTCTCGTTCAACGTGCAGGCAAAGAAAGTGGCCGGGACCTGCTTTGGTCTTTTGAAGTCATTGAGGAAAGTCCTGCCCATCCTGCCCCCCAACTCCCAAAAGTTGCTTATTCAAGGCCTAATAATCTCGAGGCTTGACTATAGCAACGTGATATACCTGGGCGCCCCAGAGATGACCCTGAATAAACTTCAAAGAATTCAGAATACCGCGGCCCGTATCCTCACGAATACCCCTGCCAGAGCGTCGGCCAAACCGGCCTTAAAACTCCTCCACTGGCTCCCCATAAGAGAGCGGGTCAAATTCAAGGCCCTGTGTCTGGCCCACAAACTACGACGAAATCAAGGCCCCCCTGCTCTCAAGAAATTCATCGCCCCTTACAAATCCTCAAGACCTCTCCGTTCTGACACCGAAAACCTCATTGTTGCCCCCAAATTCAAGAGAGCTCGATCGGGAGGAAGGCGTTTCTCAGTCCAGACTGCACGACTTTGGAACGCTCTCCCCCGAGCCCTGCGTCTCGAACCTCAATACCTCCGGTTTAGGAAACAGCTCAAAACCCACCTCTTCCCACAGTGAATCACTCCTGGCCCTTATCTTGTTCCTTGTTCCGCCCTCCCCGTCCTCTTCCTTGTCCCTCCTTCCCTCTCCCCCTCCCTTGGTCCACTGTACTCAGGAGATAAGATTTTTTAGCGCTGGGATACCTCCGGGTGACTACGCGCTCTACAAAATAAATAAATAAACATTGTTTGAATCATTTTTATTCTCTCTATTGTTACTTGTCTTTTTCCTTTTGCAATTCTGTGACCAAGATATTTCACTTCCTGTTTGCAAAACTGTAGTTTTGCTGGGGACACTTTATGTCCTTCTTCTGCAAGGCGATTTAACAGAATTATTGTGTCTGTTACACAATTTTCTCTTGTCTTTGCAGCTATTAACAAATCATCAATATACTGCACCAACGTAGACCTACCTGGTAAGTCTAAATCTTCTAATGATCTTTTTAACAGTTCGTTAAAGATTGAAGGACTTTCTGTATAGCCCTGAGGGATTCTTGTCCATCCAAGGGTCTTACCTTGGAATCTGAAAGCAAAGATTTCATAACTGTCTGGGTGTAGAGGAACAGTAAAGAATGCATTGCAAAGATCAATGACTGTGTACCATTCAGCATCATATGGAATCTGAAATAGAATTACTGCTGGATTTGGAACCACAAGACAACATGGAATAACAATTTGATTAACCTTTCTCAAATCTTGTACGATCCTAAATGTTCCGTTAGCCTTTTTAACTCCCATAATTGGTGAATTACAAGAGCTACTCTTCATTTCTTTCAATACACCTTGCTTGATTAATTTTTCAATTATAGGTGTAATACCTTCAATTGTCTCTGTTTTCATTTTATATTGTGGAGTGTTTGGAAATTCTATTCCCTGCTTCAATGCAATTTTAACAGGATCTACATTTTTCATCAGACCCATCTCATTCCCAGTAAAATCCCATATTTCAGATTTCACTGTTTCCTTTAGCTCTTCAGGTAAATCTTTTTCTTCAAATGCAGGAAACAATTTTGTTTCTTCTGCTTCCATCATCATCATTGTCATTCTGTACAAACCATCTTCCTCCATTGTTTGTAATTCAACTCCTTCAGGAGAACAATATATTCTGCAATTCATTTTACATAGGATGTCCCTACCTAATAGATTTACTGGACTACTATTACAAACCACAAATCTGTGTTTGTCTCTGTAATTTCCAATTTCAACTGGTACTGGATCAGTTAAGTCTGTTTTAATTTGCTGATTACTTACTCCGACAACTTGGATGGTATCCCCAGAGAGAGGTAGGTTTTCAATTTCCACTGATCTAACAGTAGAACGGGTAGCACCAGTGTCCACTAGAAAAGTGATGTCTACATCATTAACTTTCCCGTTTACATAAGGACCAGACTGGTCAACCTCAAGAGTGGCTCCAACAACACACTCTTCCTCCCCTCTCGGGCACCGTCAGCAATAATCATCAGAATCACTGTCTTGACTTTCTGTTAATAAAAATTGTTGTGAAGCATTTTGCATTTGAACCCTTTGCTGCTTTTGCTGTTTTTGTGGTTTTATTACCTGTTCACATCCCTGAAATCCCACGTTTGGATTATATTTTTGAACTCCCCCACAATTCGGAAAAGGTGGTTGTGGCAACTGGTCCTGACGATTATTCACCTGTTGTTGTTGCTGTTGTTGTAATTGTCGCTGAATATTAAATTCATTTAACCCCTGTTGCATCTGTAGCTGTTGCTGCACGTTAACACCATTCTGCATCTGTGGATTCAATAAGGGATTCTTTAAGTTTCTAGGAGGATGAGGACACTCGTCCCTCCAATGTCCAATTTCGCCACAATTAAAACAAGGTAATCTTTGTTTCAGCTCTTCTATCTTTGGGCTAAATTTCTTTTGGAAATTATTACCTTTAAACTTTCCTTGTATCTGGTTCGTATTTCCAGTTTGAACAAAATTAGCGTTCTTATTTCCCATGCTGGCAATCTGTTGCTCAGCTACCTTTACCTGTGCCCACATGGCTTTCTCCTTTAGCTTCTTCTGTTTTACTTCTAATTCATCGCTACAATATTTTGCTTTTCTCAGAATATCATCTATAGATAGTGCTTGCCATCCGACAATACTAGTTCTTATCATTTCTCCAATTTCAGGTTTTAATCCATAAACAAATCTATAGATAAAATGACTCATGTCTTTCTCATCTAATTTTTCATAACCACTGTATTGTTTAAAGATTAACAGTAGTCTTTCATAAAAAGAATGAACTGATTCTTTTGTTTCCTGCTCTGTTCTTTCTATTTTAACCCAATCAACTTCTTTGGGTGGAATTTTGTTTTTCATCCAAACAATTACTTTCTCATAAAAATCCATTACAAGTGGATTTGGGGCACCTGTTTCTTTGATTCGCTCAGGTTCTGTTTTTGGCCAACTAATAGATATTTTACATTCTGTCCAAAGATCAGATGGAACAACAATGTCAAAAAATCCATCCAAATCAATCCACAGAACTTTTGACACTTTGATAAATCTATCGACTTGTCTGTACCACTCAACAGGTTTCTCTCTTAATTTTGGAAAGTCATTTGTAAATAACAGAATGTCTTGTCTCGACCATGGTACATGAACATATCCTCCACCTGCAACTTCTCTCATTGGAAATTGTTTTGACATTCTTTCTAATCTTTCATCTTCCTTCCTTTTAGTCCATTTCACTCTCCATTTGTTCAGTTCTCCTAGCTTTTTGATATAGACAATTAAATCTTTAATGTGAACTATTCTTCCCATTGAGTTCAAACTCTCAATGTCGCTTTCTGAGAAATCTAATCTATAATGTTTTGCAAAATTCTTTTGTTTACTCACATCGATTTCAAGTTCTGCAGCTAGATCCTCTAATTGATCATATTTATTTTTCGTTTTCCATTGAATACTTTTGCAAATGAATAATAGTTCATCATCCCGATAGTAATTTAAACTATCTGGGCCAATTGTTCCAATTATTAATTCTTCTATATTCGCTTTTAATTTGGCCACATCAAGCTTTGGTGTAGTTACCCTGACTTCAGGACTTCCTACATCTGACATAGCACCCATTGGTGTTTTTGGAGATAAATCTTCATTAAAGGTTAAATCAGGCATTCTCGATCTAGAAGTGTTTAATTCTGTCAATTCTGAATAAGATTTTTCAGCAGACTTTTGAATTTCTGTATTTAAAGGAATAGTTAATCCAGTTTTGTTTGTATTTCTTTGATCAAATACAGGCTGAACAGGACCTATTGTTACTGGAACTGTAACAGCTTCCATGCCTTTTGTCATTCTTTTGATTAATTCTTCTTTAGACCTTAAGTATTCATTATAATCATCATCCTCAACATTCCTTGTCTCTCTTGTATAATCTTTTGGAGGTTCCCTTGCTCTTGGAGTCATTGAAAATTGTCTACCCTCATTTCGAGCATTCTCAAATTCTGATCTTCTAGGAGTTTCAGTGATTTCACAATTATTTGGATAAAGTTTAGGAGCTTCATTAATTGGAGGTGCACTCGGTGAAGTTTCAGTAGAAACCACCGGAGTAGACCATGATCTAGGAGGTCTCAAAGGCTGATTAGGCTGTTTCTTTCTAGCAGTTGTATATATTTCTTCCATGATTGCATCCTCAGATTCACTTTCCATAGATTTCCCTGTAGGAGAACCCATTACCATTTCATGAATTAAATACAATCCTTCACTCATGTTTCCCTGTCTCCACATTCGTAATCTATCTTCATGAGTTTCTCTTTTCCATGATGGATTTTTAGAAGGTCTTTTAATTCCACTAGCTTCTCTTTGTAACTGATACATTTCATCTTCCCACTCAACTAAAGCTTCAAATTGAGTTGGTCTCGGTTTTGGAACAAGAGCATTCATTTTCTCTCGTAAGTTTCTTAAAATTCTTACATTAAATGAACCATCATCAGGCCAAGCCAAAACACCATCGTTTTTAGTATAACGTTTCCAACTTTCGAACCATAAGACAGTATGATATCCATATTCACCTTCCATGTACGCTGCAGGTGTTTTATACTTATGAAGTAGTTTACCACCTCGCGTTTCGATTTTCTTGTCAGGTGAAAATAAATTCTTAAATTTCTGAAATAATGTTGTCTTTTTCTCAACATGTTTAAAATGATAACTCATTTTTAAAAGTTAAATTTAATTCACAAATTCGTTCGTAAAATATTTCCGGGATGTTCCGCAAAACAACCAATCCGTGCGCGAAACACACTAACAAGCCAATGGCAGTTGAGCTGCGTCACTTTTCAGCTCGACCAATAATTTTGGAGATTTTCCTAAGGACCAATCAGCTCACAGGCCGTCAGAGACTCAGGAGCCAATCAGAATACAGCTTGTGACGTAGGTCACCCAATCCCAGCGCGGCTCTGTGACGTATACAGCAGCTGCGGTTTCTCGTTTCTCACTCCAGGCGCTTACCCCTCCTTCACAAAATCTTTTCACAGCGCCATTTTAAGAACACTTTTCAGTGTAAATTAATTCTTAACAATGACTTATAAAGACAACATCTGTTCGTTTCACTATTTAGGATAGTTTACATACATTCAAGTATCCACACTTCGGAATAGACGGCGCTATTCACACTAAGGATAATATTCAATTGTTAGTAGAGTAACCTTACCCCACCCTTCTAGCAAGTATAATTATGAACTCGCTTTGCTCTGAACCCACCGCGAAGTGAAAGTTCTAAGAGTTCCACTTGAACATAAAATACAACTCAAACTCGCACTTTTACACGGAAAATTCCCTAAATTCAAACACACACGAAATCCGTACAGGACTCTCACCTGTTTATAGAAATCATGCACCGTTAGCAAAATAACGACGTTATCCGTACAGGGCTCTCACCTGTTTATAGATATGAAACATGTACCCGTACAGGACTCTAACCTGTTTATAGATAATCATGCACCGACGTTAATTTCACCCTTCACTTAAGCTCGGATATAACTAATACTCTCATCACAGTGAGTTTTATGGAAGGCACTTTGTCCCTATTCTCATGCTGCTTTGATTTCTTAGAAAATCCTCACTATACAAGATTCAGACCTAGCCCTAAAACTGTGCTGCTCGGCGACAACACTATGGTACACGGCGATACCTCTTGTGATACTCGGCGATATCACTACAAACGAACAGATGGCTTGCGTGACTAATTTCTCGCCACACAATCTATACCGGTATAGCTTACAGATAGGCACGAAAAACGAACTTAACAAGTGTTAAAACATTAATCCTATTTGCATACCATGACGCAATCCTTAGCAACCAACATGTTACCTTGGTTACCCCTTAGCAACCATCAATTTCTGCTACCAGATAATTGATCCAGCGGGCTATAGAAAATATATCATAAACTACGCTACCCAATTTCATAACCTATAAACAAAATTCTAAACTATACATGGACCCATTTATGAACCTGATATATTTTGGGCCTACTGAATCAGGTGGTCAAATAAATCTATATACACATTATTTACAAACTATAAACAATTTATACATTTGCAGAAAGAATATTGTCATTAGAATAAAACCCAACCATTTAAACGACCACCATAGGCGACATGATCTAGCTTAAGGTAACCTATACTTCTAAATTATCAAGACCAGCTTGTTTGTCAAAAGTAAGATTTTATTTTCTAAATTATGGTATATAAGTTGTAAGTTTTATAAATGAAATTTATTAGTAATAAAGCAAGCATGATGGTAAGGAAATTGAGAAAAATACAATTTAAGCAATTGAATCAGTTTAAAGAAATTATATAAAGTTTAGCATTTCTAAAACCTATTTCCCTAACTGAGCTAAATAGACAGAAATTAAAGTAAAGTTCTTTGAGGATTCTTACGTGCTCCACGCAAAGTCCAGCAGCACATCACCCTCATCGGAAAGTCAGAAAGCAGCAGCCAGCCCAACCCTAAGGGCATGACTTTTTATACCTTTCTACGCTAACTAAACTAGTAAAGGAAAGTTTTCAGAAATACTCGACGTCCCATTGGCTGAGAGTGACAAGTGACATGTCACCCGATTCTTAAAAAGTTCCACAAACTCATGTCTTACAAAGACCATTGTCTCTTCCACGTGAAGCCAGAGGCTTCCTGCTATTGCAACTTTGTAACAGGTCATCCTCGCAGCTTCCATAGCTTTTCAGAACAACTTCCGCGGATGCCAAGTTAAGGACTGACAAAAAGTTCACTTTCGACCTTGGCCATGTCCGACAGAATGATGTCAGCTCATCAGTTTTGCTTTGTGAATGCAGCTTCAATAAACGTTTTAATTCAGAATGGGCGTCTCATGACTTTCTGCAGAAATATGGATCAGCTTTTATTTTGCGGCTCAAATAGCTAGGCCTCAAAGCAGGCAACTTATGATTTCTAGTATAAAACAAACACAAGAAAAGTATTAATGTAAGAAATAAAGTATATTCTGTATCCACCCCATGGTTTACTAAATAATTAACCCACCCGATTAATTAAAATGTTACCTAGCCATTGCAAACAAATAAAGCAGCGTTTATATTTACCAGTCTCCGTTTTTCAATGAAACCCATATGCACCTAGAATAGTAGAAATGACATCACACAGACAAGAAAAAGCAAAACAAGCACATGCTTATTTTAAGTATGCAGCAGTTAGTAATGACAAAAACGAAAACAATAAATTATTTTATTATTTTGCACGAACAAAAAGATGCAACATTTATGCACGTTTATGAGCACACATGTTAGTCCCCCCACGTGTAAAGTTTAATCTAAGTTGTATTAGCACGACATATCACAAATCATTAATAATTTTATTCATGTTATGGAAGTGTGACTTTGCGAGTTTAAACAAAATTTTGTTTTCTATCTCGCTCCATCACCTCCCCCCCAATCCGGCACCCAACACCCAGGAACGTGGACACGAGACGTGTTTTACTTTTTGGAAGGCGGGCGCTAGTCGCCCGGCCGTATTTATTAAAGTATGAAATTAAAAAAGGTTTTAATTGCATAATCAACAATGAATACAAAAATCAGCAGGACATTCAGTTATACAATTGTTATCAACAAGTTTGAGAGCCTGACCTTAACAAAACTCTAATACAAGTTGTTCCTAGCTTAAACTAAACATCCTACCTTGATTTTTGTACATTTCTGGCCATATGGCAGGGTCACTACCGGTGTCAGGTCCTACAAGCTGCGCCTTCCCCCTAGAAGTGCGCATGCGCAGTGTTACCCCGGGAATTGCCCGGTCTACGCCCCAAACTCCATTTACCCACTAAAGGAGGGCCCTTACTCTGCGCCGGTGGCGTCATGAGTCCACGCGCGCGGGGTGGCTACCAGCCTAAGGAAAGCGTGAACTACTCCTACCCGCGCTCCTTTGCATATTACCTTGCCCCTGGAGTACTGGGAGTGGCCCGCAGGCCCCTCCCCCCGGGCGGGAACCTCCATAGGATGATGCCCGCCCCCTCAGACCTCAAATATGTGCTCACCGATAATGACCTTACCGCATGTCCCATACCTAATAAATACGACGACCTATGGAGAAATTCTAAAGGACAACTACACTGGCTAATAAATAACAGTATCCACGCATAGCTAAAAGGGGAAAAAGGCCTAACGACACATGGCATAACATTACAGTTTGGTTCACTCATGTTACTCAAAATTACAATATCAACGTATAGCTACAAAGGGAAAAAAGGCCTAAAGACACATATCTTCAAATACAGTTCACTTCACACATCACTTTTCTACAAAGGGGAAAAAGTCCTAACAACAGATCACAAAATACAACAACAGCCTACTCTCTACCGCGGTCCATACCTTTGAAACTTACCATTAAACCGGACCTAATGCTGCTTAAACTTTGTACCAAGGGATGGTGGGTGGGAAACAAAGAAGCCCCGAACGCGGGGCACAGCGTTCAGCGAGGGAGCGTCCAGGGACAAGGGGGTCTCCTGGGCGCTCCCCACCTCTTATTCCCGAGGGGCCGGGTGGCCCCTCCTATCGCCCGCCCCCCCCGACCCGGAACCAGTCCATTGAATCCGGGTCAGGAGGGGCGCCGGCCAATCGGCGGTGGGCCGCGCCCCAGGGCACGCCCCCACCGTCGAAGGACCGAGGGGGAGAGGAGGTGAGGCGGTCGCCGCGCCGCCATGCGTGCGGGGGGGCCGAGGGCCCCCCCTTTTCACATGGTCAGCGACTAGCTGCCGCCTCCCCCCCAATCCGGCACCCAACACCCAGGAACGTGGACACGAGACGTGTTTTACTTTTTGGAAGGCGGGCGCTAGTCGCCCGGCCGTATTTATTAAAGTATGAAATTAAAAAAGGTTTTAATTGCATAATCAACAATGAATACAAAAATCAGCAGGACATTCAGTTATACAATTGTTATCAACAAGTTTGAGAGCCTGACCTTAACAAAACTCTAATACAAGTTGTTCCTAGCTTAAACTAAACATCCTACCTTGATTTTTGTACATTTCTGGCCATATGGCAGGGTCACTACCGGTGTCAGGTCCTACAAGCTGCGCCTTCCCCCTAGAAGTGCGCATGCGCAGTGTTACCCCGGGAATTGCCCGGTCTACGCCCCAAACTCCATTTACCCACTAAAGGAGGGCCCTTACTCTGCGCCGGTGGCGTCATGAGTCCACGCGCGCGGGGTGGCTACCAGCCTAAGGAAAGCGTGAACTACTCCTACCCGCGCTCCTTTGCATATTACCTTGCCCCTGGAGTACTGGGAGTGGCCCGCAGGCCCCTCCCCCCGGGCGGGAACCTCCATAGGATGATGCCCGCCCCCTCAGACCTCAAATATGTGCTCACCGATAATGACCTTACCGCCACAGGCCAGTATTGTTAACCGACGATCTGGCCTCCCCCTCTATCCCCTGCCTAAGGACACACTCCTCCTATCCCAGCCCTCTAGCCAAGCCCAGATATTGTCAGACCATAGGACATTACCCTCTTCTGTCAAATGAACCCCGTCCTTCAAGTAATACTTGTGACCCCAGATGCACCCATGAGGTATTGACTGTAACACGGGGGTTCGAAACAACCTATCCAACCGTGTGTTGATCCTCTTTACCGAGTGATTCAACGCCCTGACCGAATGACCCCCCCGCCACTGAAGTCGAGGTATGAGTTGTGACCATACTAGCGTGCACCCGGGGCAGGTCCTAGCTATCCAACCCGCTGTTGAGATAATCTCTTCAATCAAGATGCGCCTGCCCAGTGTTGCCAAGTCGTTCTCCCCAAGGTGAAGTATCACCACTGACGGTGGAGACCGCTGGCGTGCTAACAGCCCTTGGAAGAAACCCCTAAACTCGTGAAGACACAACCCACCTCTGCCAAAGAACGTGATATTCAACCCTAGTTGTGCCGCCCTTTCTTTCTTATCACCTGACAGGAATACACATTCTGCTCGCTTCACATATGAATGACCGACAATCCAGACATTGTTCTTTGTTGTTTCCTGTTCGCCGCTCCGTGCCGATGAATCTTGGCGGTGCCCGACGACAAATTCCTCCCCTGCGTAACAGGTCTGAGAAACTGTAAGAGAGCGGAAAGAGACCAAGCGTGAGTGACAAGTAATCATAGCATGTCAATCCGAACATAACGTTTATAGCAGTCTGATGACCACCTTCCAATTGTCTTCACTCTTTCCACCGGGAGGCCCCCCGCCACCGCCTCAGTTGCTGCCCCAATCCTGAAGGAATGAGATCCAAAATCTCTAGGATCAAGACCTGCTTTTGTAACCCCTATTTCGAACACTCTCCTGAATTGATACCTGGTCAAGGGGCTCCCGTCGGCGTGACAGAGCAACGCCCTGCCTGCTGAACCGACCATCCGTCCCATGAGTGCTTCTACGTGCCTCACCGGGCAGCACGGGTTGGCGGGTGCCCGTTGCAGAACTATGGTGTGACCCCTAGCTTCTTGATCGGTCTTTGATTTCTGGATAATCACCCACATGGTGTCACCCCTTATCGTCACCCCAGCCTTCTGCAAGCCACCTAATATGTCAGACTTGGATCCTGCCACAAGTTCACTAATTCTCAGCGCCCCATAAAATGCCAGGGAGAATGCCGCCTTAAAAAGAAGCACTTCCCACTCCGAGTTACAAACAACCTCCAGCGTGCCCAGTAAGGCTGTTAGCCGGGCCAACCCCATGGGCTTCCTCTTATCCTTCTGGTGTCCCTGAATACGGCGCCATCCCCTTAAAGCCTTGCGTATCATAAAGGTATTAGTGGGATCCCTGAAGCCCCTAGCTTGAGCGAAGAATGACACTGCTGCCCTATGTCTGGTCGCCGCTGCCACTGAGCGCCCCTCTTTGTGCATCCATTCTAAATAGGCTGCAAACCCATCCTCCTTCGCCCAAAGCACTTCCCACTGTGGCCCCAAGAAAGAACAATAAGACAGAAACGCCCCTTCGTAAGCCGTCTTGGTCCTGGGGGCTAGGCTAGCGACCACGAGGTCCTGTAATCTGGGGCACCAATCTGCCAAAGTACTGCTGGGAAGTGTGCTGGCGAGGGGTCTGCTGTGGGGAGATGTTCCCTGAAAACCTGCATTTTGAAGCGAGAAAGGGAGTCAGCAGCATTGTTTAAAACACCAGGGACATGTTTGGCTCTAAAATTAGCATTCAGTTTAAGGCACCGCAGAACAATTTCTTTGATCAGACGAAGTATGAAAGGACACCGCGCCCCCTGCTGATTGATACATTCCACCACTGTCATGTTATTTGACCAAAACACCACTGATTGGTTACATAGGTGTTCGGGCCAAACCATCAGTGCCACCCATATTGGAAAAAGTTCCAGGAAACCAATGTTGCTGAGCAAGCCCCATGTGTTCCATTCTTCTGGCCATTGTTGAGCGACCCACCTATTCCCTAGGATGGCACCAAAGCCCACACTACCGGCCGCATCAGTCCATAATCCCAACTCCGCCGATGTCGTGAGCGGGCCGGGCCAGACCACCCTACCGTTAAAATCTTCCAGGAATGCCATCCAAATGAGCATATCCTGGCGAATTTCAGACGATAGGCGCGTGCGGTGGTGCTTTTCCTTCAGCCCCCCCATCGCATGCGCGATGGAGCGAGAGAAGGGGCGAGCCATTGGGATGATTCTTAGTGCGAAATTCAATTGCCCTACCACCTCCTGTAATTGCTGCAAAGTGACCTTCTCCTTCCGGAGGCATAACTGTAGCGATGCCTTGAATTTGCACACCTTGTCCCTGGGTAGTCTACAACATCTCTCCATTGAGTCAATCTCGATGCCCAGAAATTCCAAGCAGGTGGTCGGGCCCACCGTCTTCCCAGGCGCAAGCGGGACCCCAAAAGCCCGCATGAGCACGCAAAATTCCTGCAATGCCAGTGCGCACTCCTGAGATCCCGCTGTACCGAGGAAGAGGAAATCATCTAAGTAATGCATGACCCTTTGATGGCCCGTCACTTGTCTCATGGCCCATTCAAGAAATGAACTAAACATCTCAAAGTAGGCGCAAGAAATAGAACAACCCATAGGCATGCATTTGTCCATGTAGAACCTATCTCTAAAGGTGAAACCTAAAAGATGCTGGTCCGCCGGGTGGACTGGGAGGAGGCGGAAGGCGGATTCTATGTCTGATTTCGCCATCAGCGCCCCGGGTCCAGTGGCCTGCAATAAGGTAACAGCCTGATCAAAAGAGGCGTACTTAACACTACAGATACCTTCGTCAATGGCATCATTCAGTGACGCCCCCTTTGGCGCTGACAGGTTATGAATCAATCTGAATTGCCCCTTCTCTTTCTTGGGGACAACTCCCAGTGGGGAACACACAAAATTGGGTACTGGCACTGCGGGAAAAGGGCCAGTTATCCTGCCTAAGGAAAGCTCTTTGTCAATTTTGGCGGCCACAACAGCCGGATTGTGTTTGACTGATAATTGATTTCTACAGTGCGCACTGCCTGTGTATCCCCCGGCCGGGATCCTAAAACCTTTAGAAAAACCTTCCTGGAGTAGGGTGGCCGCTTTGTGGTCAGGGTATCTGTTCAACAATGGAATCATTGCCACCACATCCACTGGAGTGGGGGGGCGTAACCTGTCTGACTTATAGTGGCTTTCCTCTACCCCTCTGTCCTGTGTTACCTTGCTTGGACCTACAGGTAGTTTCTGGATGAGAGGGGTGCCCACAGGAGGAACATGCATGCCTAAACTTACACGCGGCCCTTGCGCAGGTACGCCTATTAAAATCCCAGCACACTCCTTTCTTCTCTGGCCCACCTGCCCTAAATTTCCCAGGTATTTCACTCGTTTGGGGGGGCCGAAAGGGCTGCTGCGGTCTAGTGAACGCCTTGACTGCACCGAACTGAGGGGGCGGTGCAGTGTCAGAGAACTGTTTGTGCCAAGCCATGGAATCTACCGAGTCCCATGGCAATGATCTATTGAATTCCAATGCCTTCCTAAAGTTGACATCATAACCCTTCCATGCTTCCCCAGAATACTGTTGACTCCACCCCACAATCCTGCTCGAGTAGCAAGCCAATGCAGCCTGCAGATCTGGAGGACGCTCAGCCTTAACTGCAGTGAAAACAGCCCATGCTTGCATCCAATTATTGAGATTTTCCTCAACCCTGAATCTAGTACACTGCGCCCTCCATTCACTTGGGAGCATCCACTCTTTCAGTGCTTTTGCCTGCTCCATTTCCCTATTATCCAACAATAAAGAATAAATGTACACGTATTTATCCGCCCAAATCATTTCTTTCACCGCTAAAGACACATGCTGAGCTAGATTTTCGCTCCTGGAAGGTATCACACCGTCCCCCAAGAGCGGCAATGCCACTTCCTTACCAAGTGCGGGCACCAGGGGCGGCTGCCCTTTTACTCCGTCCAGCTGGGGAACACTTGGACCTGCAAGGGGAGAAGAAATTGGCAATGCAACACTGTCGGCGCCCGGTGCCGATCTGATTTTTTCTACAAACCTTGCAGCCTCTGCCGCATGGTCTGCAGAATTCGGGAAGGCTCCCCCTTTTTGGAGCCATGGCATCATGGCCGTTAACTGAGACAACAATTCGGGTGGCATTGAATCTACATTACCCCCCGGGACAACAGGCACCACTGGGGTTATGCCCAGTGGTCCTGGCACAGCTGGCAGGGCGGGCGCCGGGTGTGGCCCGCCTGTACCCGGGATTGTGGGCACCGGTGCGGGAGCAGACCCAGCGTCTACTGGTTGACCTGCCGGCACCGGCACCACAGGGGCAATGGGTGTAGGCACATGCGGGGGTGGGACCACCGCAGGCGGTGCGGCGGGTAACGGGTCCACTGGGCCTGGGGTGGGGACCGCCTCCTTGGGCCGTTTGGACCTAGGTTTCCCTTGCGGGGTGACAAATTCCCCTCTTGGCACTGGTGCCACCCTCTTGCGGATCGGTCTCCCGGACGGGCCCGGTGCCTCGCCCTCTCTATCCTCCAACCGAGCTTCCCGCTCCTTAATTTGTCCCAGCTGTTGCTTAATGTGGCTCATCTCACGCATCATAGCCCGCATCATAGCCTCCATGTTGGACCCCCTTTTTCCACCCCTTGGACCTGGCATGACGCTTACCCCAAAAACACCCGCTGCCTACTTAGTTCCCAACAGGTCAACCGTGTGTACCTTTCAGATGGAGGGTCACCAGGGGGCTTTCAGCACCATGCAACGGCGACCGCAACACTAGCGGCTTGTCCGCTTATGTAAGGGGTGAGTAAACCTAATGTAGACCCACCCGGCGGCCACCAGGAGCGATGAGTGCTAGCCCCCCGTACCCCTCTTACCGACCAGTCCCTTGTCCTCGCCTGCGATAGCAGTCCACGGCTCTGGTCCACACCCCCTTTGCGTGCTGGATGCTCTTACGTCCTGTCCGCTAGTGAGTGGCCCAAAATTGCCTGGAATCAAAAAAGTATGTTATCACCGTGTACATGCGATATTGAAAATAACACTCCTTTGAATAATATCAGCACAATCAGCCCAAATCACCACAATATCCCTCCTAAAAAAGACCTATTGCACCATTAATGTCGTTAAATGTCTGCAATATAGCTACGTATCATCAGCATGTAATAAAGAGGTGGGTTGATAGTAGGGAAAACAGAAACCTCGTTTTTCAAAACAATGGAGGCTTGCAATTGAAAAAACCGTGTCAATAATGCAGATCAAGCAGCATATATAAGGCAATTTATCAAATTTAGTCAATTACAAGTTTATATTAGGCAATGCCATGCACCTATAACACAGTTTTTGTATGATACTGCAATTCATCAGAAACGTGCACCACTGCAACAGGGTAACTCCTGAAATACAATTGTCCTTAATACCTGGGAGAGCACCATTAATCACACATAATACGGTGTATTGCCTTTAAAAATTCAACCACACTTCCTGTGCTCCCCCCCCCAGCAAAAAACGGTTAAATTTCACAATTTGTACGAAATGTATCAGGGTCTCCCCTCCAAGTCCTGCCCTGTTTGATCCTGCTTCGCTTTCCCCCGTGTGAATCACACCCTTCCGTTACCTGCGCCCATATATGCGCGCCGCTCGATCACCCTACCCGCTCCGCTCTAAATTAGCGGGAAACCCTTCTTGCTCCTGAACCGATCGCTGCCCGGTTATGTATGCACAAGAACCCCCAACACGCAGCTCGCACTACCTGCCCGGTATATGCGGGTGAACCGGCGGTATCGGGCCCGCTGTTTGTTTCCGCCCGGCTCCTCTCCGCACGACTGGCTGCAACCCTCCTCCCCCTGCACAATACCTCACAGCGGCCCGTGCCCGCTCCCCTGCTGCTCCGGACACCGGCGACGGGTCTCCTCTAGCTGCTCTCCGGCGGTGGGAGGTTTACCGCGGCAATCCTCTCGCGACGCGGCTGGAGCGCGTTCAGCTCGGTAGTCCTGAAACTGCAACAAGACCTGGAATAGAAAACGAAAAATTCAAAAAACAAAGAAGCCCCGAACGCGGGGCACAGCGTTCAGCGAGGGAGCGTCCAGGGACAAGGGGGTCTCCTGGGCGCTCCCCACCTCTTATTCCCGAGGGGCCGGGTGGCCCCTCCTATCGCCCGCCCCCCCCGACCCGGAACCAGTCCATTGAATCCGGGTCAGGAGGGGCGCCGGCCAATCGGCGGTGGGCCGCGCCCCAGGGCACGCCCCCACCGTCGAAGGACCGAGGGGGAGAGGAGGTGAGGCGGTCGCCGCGCCGCCATGCGTGCGGGGGGGCCGAGGGCCCCCCCTTTTCATTTTGGCTCCCTAGCGGCAGCACAGTCTGTCACCCTTGTACCAAGGTACAAGGGTGCCTGCGTTGTAAAGTGGATTATTTTTGTGCAGGAAGGCACACCTTCCTGCACAAAAACAATCACCTGAGGCATTTTTCTCTTTCACATTGAAAGAGAAAAAAACATGGAGAAATAAAGATATTTCTTCTCATTAGGTCATCTGTTGGAAGGTGTAGTGATTTCACGCAATCCCAGATTTACAAACCTGGGGAGGCATAAGTATTTGTGCCTCCCATGTCTACCACTTCTGGTGCTTCTGGAACATTCACACAACATCCATAGAACGCCTCCCTGACGCACAGTTTAGTCAACGCAGGGATAAGTGCAGCGTTTCTTTAATCGAGATTTATGAAGAAGCCACTAAGGGCCACGCAAAGTGGTCTCACATTGCTTCATAAATCAAATTTTTTGAGTTGCGTCGCTCTTGCACCACGTTGTGCGGTGCAAGAGCGACATAACGGGGCTCGTGAATATATGCAGCACTGTACATAAATGTTCTAGATCACGTGATACCAGGAAATATCGTCTTAGTTAACAATATTCTCATCATTTTTGGGTGAGTAGCTGTTTCCTATCAAACAAAAGCTATATAAACAGGTTTAGAATGTTTATTAGCTCGTGTCTGTATTTAACTTTATTGGGGACCATATAGTTTTTGGACGTCTGATGGCCAGATTACTCAGGTTGCACCAGTGCTAATTCAATTTTGTAACAACCAGTTAGTGCTTTGTTGTTTTTGGACTGTGCAAATGTAGCACCAAAACCAGCTCAACCTAGTTAATCCATGCATGCATGAATGCTCTCCTTGTAAAATAGCCCCTAAAATAACCCAAAACGTCGCACTGCAATGCACTTCTCTTTCTAATTGGGACAGCTGTAGCGTGGATGTTTATTTATCACTGTAAACAGGATTAAAATAACAAAAGGTTGATTACTAATTTAACCGCGTTAGTGTCTTTATCTTTGAAAAAACTCAAATATATTACCTGCTCTTGCAACTCGCTCCCAAATGTGTGAAGTCTGTTCCTTTGATTGTGTTTTTCTCCAAAGATGGCGCGTGGTTGGCCGGCCCTTACACTGGAATCACCTTTCAGACAGAGCTGTTCCTTTGTATATACTGGAATAAAACCTAACCTCTGGGGGATCGGAATCATTATGAAATCGCAGGAGGGAAACACAATGTATATTTAAGTTTCTATATTGTAGCGGTCTAGTTTATGCACGTCACGTAGACGTGACGTGCGGCCGCCATGTTGGCGGGATGCGCGCGCATCCCAGTGCGCGCTAAGAACGGAACGGAGAGCAGTGCCGGCCGGCGCTCCTCGGACACAATATGTTATATAAATAATAAACGCAGTTACACCAGCTACCTGTTGCCTGTGATATATATAAGCAACATTACAGTGGCGACGAGGTCGGGAGGCACCCCCAGGCGACCACCACATAAGAAAAAAAACCTGACCTCCACGTGGGAATCCAGACACAGCAGTTGGGCCCATCCGGACAGAGGCGAGGAACACTGCACCGCCCTACCAATTAAGACCAATCACGAGGCCACGGAAGGACACGCAGGAGGTACGGAGTATCCGAGGAGCGTGGCAGTGCCATAGATTGCCACAGAGGTGGCGCATAGGCCAGAGCAGCGGCGCGACCCCCCGCAGCTGCAAGGGCACGCACGACACCCCAGAGTAACAACGCAGGGGAGGAATAGAGCTGGCTACCAAGGGGGAGGAGGTGGGGACCAACGCCAAGAGTCCCCAGAGAGAAACGAGCACAGGGCTCAAAGACAGCACCCCAGGCAGCCCCTCCGGCAAAGACGCTGACCCAAAAGTCACCAGGGAAGTGAAAATGAGTACACCGGCGGGGTATGCAATAGCCCCTGTGCAATTTCTACTGAAACCCGGTGAACCACTGATGAAGTGGGAGGATTGGAAAGAATATATCGATAATTTCATAGGGGTCCTGGAGGACGAAAACGAAGAAAAATTCACCCCACAAAGAAAGAAACTTATCCTGTTGCTGAACCTGGGACCGGAAGGACTCAGGATTTACAAGAGTTTGGTGCCCAAAAAGAGAGAAGACACCGATGACGACGTGTATGCCCATGCTGTGGAAGACCTTGATGAACGGTATCGCCCCACCATCTGCGTGTCAGTGGACAGATTTAACTTCCAGCAGAGAAAACAACGGGCTGGTGAAACAATAGAAGAATACGTAGCGGTCTTGAGGAAGCTGGCGACCCCGTGCAAATACGCACTGTGGGAAGATGAATTCATCAAGGATCAGATTGTGATGCACACTACGAGCACAAATGTTCAAGACAAGTTATGGGCGAGCGGCGACACCACGCTTAAAGACGTGATGGTCATCGTAAAGAGGGCGGAACTCGCACGGCGATGCGCTGATGCAACCAAGAAAGACGTAGCCACCCCTACCATGGTGAACAGGATACAAGAGGGAGAACACCGCAAGGACCAGAGAGGCAAGGAACCTACGTCCAGAGGAACCATTAGATGGCAAGGGAAGCAAACAGGCAATGACGGCAAGAAATCGTGCTACAGATGCGGAAGCTGGTCCCACGACGCACGTGATAGAAGATGTCCAGCGTTCCGAGCCAAGTGCCTACACTGTGGCATCTTAGGCCACTATGAGAAAGTGTGTAGAAAGAAACAACCCAAGGGCATGGTGAAATGTGTCGATCAAGGCGAAGAAGATCTGGAGGAGGTCGCAGAGGAAGAGGTGGTCACCGTCTTATGCATATATGACCAGGTACTGAGCGTAGAAGGGAAGAAGTCAACGAAACCTGTCCTGGACATGTCAATGGGCGGCATCACCATCACTGTGGTGGCAGACACCGGATCTCCGTTCACCATCGTCCAACGGGCAGTGTGGGAAGAAGCGTTCAGACCCAAGTTGGGCCCAGAGTTGGAGAAACTAGACATTCGGCCGGTCACGTACAATGGCGACCGCATTCGAATGGTGGGGTTCCGACGCCTGTTGTTCGAATTTAGGGGCCGATCAGCATGGTGCAAGCTGTACATTGCAGAGAGAGGACCCTCCGTCCTAGGATGGCTAGACCAGGGTGACCTAGGAAGAAAGCTGGATCCAGGAGGAAAGGAGCAAATACTAATCACAGAGCAAGAGGAATGGCCGGACCTGAACAAATGGAAGGAGAACTACCCAAAAGTGTTTGGAGGCACGTGGGAAGGATGGAGAAATTCCAACACAAGATCGTGCTCAAGGAAGGGGCCATCCCGGTAGCTCACAAAGTGAGGAACGTACCAATTGCGGTAAGAGAAGCAGTCCAGATGGAACTCCAAGAATTGGAAAAGAAGGGAATAATAGAATCGATCACCTGCGCAGAATGGCTGGCGCCCTTAGTGGTCGTAATGAAGCCCAATTGGAAAGTCCGGCTCTGTGTGGACCTGAGAGAACTGAATAAAAATATCGTGGTGGAGAAATTTCCCCTCCCCAGAATCGAGGAAATGTTGGCCAAGACCAGAGGAGTGAGGTGGTACTCCACTATCGACTTGACATCAGCCTATCACCAAATAGCACTTCATCCGGACAGCAAAAGCCTCACATCCTTCATCACTCCGTTTGGGTGCTACCAGTTCTGTCGTATGCCGTTTGGGCTGGCCTCGGCAGCTGCTGTCTTTCAGAAGATGATGCACCAACTGTTCAGAGACTGCAAGGGAGTCCAGTATTTCCAGGACGACATCCTGGTGATGGGGAGTGACAGGCAGGACCATGATCAGAAACTGGAAAAAGTGCTACAAACGTTGGAGAACAAAGGCCTGACAGCAGAGTGGACAAAGTGCAGATTGGGCCTGCAATCGGTAACGTACCTAGGCCATGAGATCGGACAACAGGGCGTCACACCCAAGGCAGAAAATGTAAAGGCCATCGCTGAAGCACCGCCCCCCAAGAACAAGGAAGAGGTCAGGTCGTTTTTGGGGATGGCGGAGTACTACAGCAAGTTCGTGGTACACTTCGCCTCAAAGACCCACAACATGAGGCTGCTGACTAGGGAAAGCACTCCGTTCCAGTGGACTCCGGAAGCACAAGCAGAGTTCGAAACCATCAAGAAGGACGTCACAGGAGCTGTACCTCTCAAAGCTTACGACCCACAAGGCACTACCGTGCTAACGACTGATGCAAGTGACAAGGGTTTGGGCGCTGTGCTAATGCAAGACCGAGGAAGAGGGAGAATGGAGACAATCAGCTTTGCATCCAGAGCATTGACGGATACAGAGAGCAAGTACAGCGTGATTGAGAAGGAGATGCTGGCGGTGGTATGGGCCACAACGAGATTCCGGCAATTCCTTTGGGGTACCAGATTTCTACTCAAAACAGACCACAAGCCGTTGGTAAAGGTACTAACATCGAGCGGACACGCCAGTGCCACACCCAGGATATCCAAAATGTCTCTGAAGTTACTTGAGTTCAGGTATGATGTGGAGTACATTCCTGGGAACCGGAACCGAGTAGCGGATTATCTGAGTAGAGCAGCCGCCATGGAGCCAGGAGAGGAAGACCCTGCAGACAGTGGAGAGTTGGTAGCTCTCATAGAAGATCAGGAGAAGTTAATCAGCCAACAGGAATGGGCAGAGGCATACGAGGAAGACACCGACATGAAGGAAGTAAAGATGCACATCGTCCAAGGATGGCCAGACAAAAGAAATGCGAGGGTGAGTCTCAGGCCATACTACGAAGTGCGAGAAGAACTGTCGGTAGGAGACAAAGGGGTATTCATTTACAGAGGAGACAAGGTGATCCCCCCAAGGAACATCACCACCAAACTCTTGGACCTGCTACATGAGGGCCACCTGGGCATAGGGAAACTCAAGGCAAGAGCAAAACAAAACTACTGGTGGCCAGGCATGGACATGAGAGCTGAAAGGCATGTCAGGGAATGTCCACAATGTCAAGGAGCAGACAAGACCTTAAAACCTTTAAGGCCAGCGCTAGGGAAGTCCACCCCCCCCCCTTAAATCCGTGGGAAGAACTATCTGTGGACATTTTGGGACCCGTCCTAGATGACCAGGGCACACAGAAATATGTGTGCGTACTCATGGATCGATATTCTAAGTGGCCGGAGTTGAAAGTGGACGAGTCCATGGACACAGAGAACATCCTAAAGTTTCTGTCAGAGACCTTCACAAGGGAAGCAATCCCCAAATCCATCCTGAGTGACAATGGCCCCCAGTTCACGTCGGAAAAGTGGAACAAGTTTATGCAAAGAAATGGCATCACTATTAAACATACAGCAATCTACCATCCAGCCGGTAATGGCCTGGTGGAGCGATTCAATAGGGTAGTGATGGGAGCCATACAAGCCGCCATATCCAGCGAACAGAACTGGGAGAAAGCGCTAGAGAACATGGTGTGGGCCTACAGAATAACTCCCACCGGCACGGGCTACAGCCCATTTCAAATATTGAGGGGGCGAGAACCTTTCACGCATGACAACAGGATCTGGAAGGAAAAGGTCATCACCAGCGAATGGTCCCCTGCAGTGGTACAGGCCAATCTGGAAAAAGCACAGACAATCTACACCAACCACTACAACAAACGAAGGAATGTGAAAGGGACAGGCTTAGAAATAGGAGAGTGGGTGAGAGTAAAGCTAGCCACTCTACAGAAGAAAGGAGACAGCAAGTATAGCAAGCCAATGCAAGTCAAAGAAGTGTATGATCGAGCTGCCTTGTTGAGCGACGGAAACGTGTGGTCCCAGGACCGCATGGCCCGGTGCAACAAGGTATTGAGATGGGAACAACATGAAATGGAAGGGGAAGATGTGGACGAATTGAATATGGAAAGGCGACAAGAAGAAAGTGAGCAATGCGATGGAGCAAGTACGGAGCAGGAGAGAGAAAGTGAAGAATCGATCGAGAGTCAAGGGGCTGCCAGAGAGAAGAGCAAACGATGAGGGAGTGGCGAATGAAGAAATGGAAGGAGTCGGTATGCAGCACCATGGGACTTTGGGGGACCCCGTCAGGGTTACAAGGAGCGGAAGGCAGGTGGTGAGGCCTTCCAGATTTCGAGACTTTGAGTTGGACAGTGATCGTAAGTGACTATTTAAAGTTCAGTAAAAGGGGGAGATATGTAGCGGTCTAGTTTATGCACGTCACGTAGACGTGATGTGCGGCCGCCATGTTGGCGGGATGCGCGCGCATCCCAGTGCGCGCTAAGAACGGAACGGAGAGCAGTGCCGGCCGGCGCTCCTCGGACACAATATGTTATATAAATAATAAACGCAGTTACACCAGCTACCTGTTGCCTGTGATATATATAAGCAACATTACATATATGTGCTTCCCCCTAATACTTATATTTGAAATAATTGGCACATTCCCTAATAATACAGGTGATTAATTATGCATATTATGTTAACCAGTACTGTCTCATTACAAGATATTCTTGGCCTTGAAGTGTTTTGGGAATTGATGCCACGCTGATGCTCATTGCGTTATACTGTCCTTGACAGGTGTGGAATCTGCTCATTCCGAACACAACACTACTTTCCTTTAATACATCAACACCCAGGAATTTCTCGTTTAAGAATTGAGTTTGTCATGGAAAAAAGCAATGTAGAGTAGACAGTAAAAAAAACCTCTACGTATGGTCTGTAAGATTCTTTGAATAGCTTCCAAATGTTAAGTTACCAGAAACATTGCATAGACAAATTAATAAATATTTCAATTATAACGTCTACGAAAACAAAACATTGAAAGATCACATGCGTGGGCTAAATGGACGCTCAATGGTGCTGGTATCAACTGTCTTGCGTCACAAAAGTAAAAAAAAAATAACGACAAATAACATGCTGGTATTGGAGCTTGTCATTGTGTAATTAGGTACTTGCGAACCTCGTGTCAAGAAATTCATAATTTGTAAATTAAGAAATGCAGGTTCTCAAATGTTTTCGTAGGAGGTCACCACCCACTTTCTTGACTCTACCCATATCCTCCATTGGCTTCAGCCACTTCCACCATTGGCTCCAGTGACATATACCCCATGATGTGGCCTAGATTATGACTGATGGAGCAACATATGCTAATAAGGCTAATAAGTCAAAGGCAAGAGAGATTTTTTTGCAGCGCACATCTCAAACCCTTTTGTTTTTAAAGGGGCTCTGAAAGTAAAAATGAACAAAGGTGATTTGCTTGGAGAAATAAAGTATTTACCTATGATCACACCATTTGGTCAAGCATGAAAGCCAGGCTTGACCCCAGATTCTCCACTTTCACACTCTGCAATTCACCGATGATAATTAGATATGTATTTCTTTCCTGACATCAAAGGATAATACTTTGAAACTTAGTACGAGTTTGGCAGACTTCCACTGCGATTGCCACTGTGCAGTCTCAGGAAGACCACCAAGTACATGGTGAACCAGCCCGCCGGATTATGACTATAATCCAGGCTGGCAGGCGGTGCGGCATGGTCTCACAGCGGCGGGTATGTTAGGCTCTTAAGAGAGCCTAAACAGCATACTGTCGCCATGAGAGTGTCTGCAGCACGTTCTTGCATTGTGAGGCATGCACCATGTTGTGCATGCCACACGGCCCAGGAATGAAGATGCACCCCTAAGCCCAGATTCACCCGTGGGCCCTGATAGGGCCCTCTTACCTGCATGTCCGACATCCTTTTCATGGCAGGGTCCTTGCCATGAAAAGGGTGATGGAAAAGTGACTTATAATCTGGTCAACGTTGCCTGCTTTGTTTTTGCAGACTGCCGCTGCAGCAGGATTCTTGTCCTGGTGGAGGCAGCGGTCTCTTGGCAGTCCCACTGCCACACTCATAATAGGATGTGGTGGTGGTCGGTCCGCCACCACAAGTATGGCGGTCCCAGGACCTCCGTGCTCATAATAAGGCCCTTTGTTCTTAATAAGATTAGTGCAGGGGTGACAAGCAGAATCCACATCTTATTGGTTTGCAGTTTTTTCACTCTGCAAACCCTGTCATGGACAGACAGAGGAGCACTTCAGAACAGGCAGACATAGACTATGTTAAACTTTTTTTGCAGACACATCCATATTTTTTTAAGTTTTGAAAGCCTACTTAAGGTTAATGGCATGGCTAGGGCAATCGCTGCTAAATGGGTTTGCCAAACGGTTAGGAACGAAACCTGTTGAGGCAATTGTGAACATTTATAAAGCTAAATGTATCGCAATTGCCACATATGGCTCCTCTATCTGGGGGTATAGACCCATGGAGGGGATACAGCTAGAGGAGAACAAATTTCTACGGGGTATATTATCGGTTCCCTAATCGACACCCACCTATGCTGTACACCAGGAATTGGGGGTGGCTTACATAACCGATACACTTAGGCTGGCGCCAGTTATTTTCTGGCTTAAATTATGGCTTAATCCCGAATTAGACCTTAATCATAAATTGATCAGGGATTGTCTCACTCTGGATTATGCACACAAGATTAGGTGGCTTGTTTATGTAAGGGAAACCTTGGTAACTGTTGGTCGACAGGACCTCTATGATGATCCCGGGACAATTACGAAAATGGATCCCAGCGGGGTGAAGAAACAGCTTTTAAATTTGTGGGCAGTACAAAGGGAGGAATTGGAGTTGAAAAAAGTAACGGTAAAAGCACATTATCTTTTAAAAACTACGCCGTCGATGGAACCTTATCTGAAAATTGTGACTAGGTCTTTCCATCGCATACTCCTTACACGCTTCCGTTTTAACTTAATTCACCTTTCGCTAGGGAACGCCACGGGGTGGTGCAGGCCGGAAGAGCTAGGGCCATGCATCTGTGATAACTTCTCAGTCCAGGACACAATGCATCTAGTAATGTTCTGTGATTTGTATAGTGACATCAGGAAGAGGTTTATTTTTCCCCTACTAAAAGGAAAGGGTTTTATCCAAGTTAAGCCAGCCTTATTGTACTTACAGCTATTAAATGATCCCAATGAGATTTTTTATATAGCCAGTTTCTTAATGGCAGCTGTCCGGTGGAGAAATAGCCGTGAGGAGAGCCCATAACTAATGAGGTCTTATTTCTGATTTTATTTTTTTATACATTGTTTTTATGATTGGTATTTTAAATGAGGTTTATATCAAATATCTTGGATGTATTGTCACTTTTGCCCTGAAATGCACTTTACCTGACCAGTACTGTATCGCGTTCTTTGCACATAGACTGCTAATGCCGGTTTGTATTATACTGTGGACATTTTATATTGTATTTTTGCACATATATGTTTGTATTTCGTCTTTGTACTTTTATGGTTTTAATTTAATCGAATAAAGTGGTTTGACTGACTGACAAAAGAAAGCCTAATTGAATATAATAAACATAGTAAAACATCAGTACAGAGAAAATTGTAATAAAATTGTAAAGAACATAAGGATAAGAAAAAGTTAAATAGTAAAAACAACTGGGAGCATATGGGGAGAAAGGGCAAAAAAAAATCAAACAACATGTCTGGAAAGAAAATCAGTCAGTTGTAACCATAACAAATCCTTTTTGATTAATAGAGGTAAAGAGGTGGCATAAGCACAATCAAGTCTATGATGATGGCTTAACAAATTCCACCAGGCATCATATGAGATTTTTGAAGTGTCCTTCCAGTTGGTTGTGATGATCTCAAAGGAAATAGCTATAAACAAATCTATAAACTTGCGAACATTACATGAAACATTCCAAAGGGGTGAGGAGCCACCCCAAAAAATATGTACAATATCAAAAGGAAAATCTGTATTTAAAATATCATTAAGCTTAGACCATATGTGAGACCAAAGGAACTTAACCAAGGGGCAGTGAAAAAACATGTGGATGAAATCACTATCAACATGTGGGCAGGACCAACATTTCTTGGATTCAATTAATCTAAATTGATAAAGATCGGAAGGAGTGAAAAAGTGTCTATTATATAAGAAATATAAAGTCTGTGTAGTGCTTGCAGAGCAAGAAGCTGTGTGTGTTTTTGACCAAATAGAATCCCAGATTTGATAGGAAAATTCCTGAACTAAATCCTGTTTCCATAAGAGTTCTAGTTTAGATTTGACCCTGACAACTTCTGAAAGGGAGAGCATTTTCTATATAGCAGCAGCTTTGAGAGGAGTAGAAAAATCTGGTGAAGGGGAGAGGGTCAGAGTACTAATGGGCTGAGGGATGTTTTGAGAAAGAACTGAGGCTAGGGCATTTTTAAACAAAGGTTATTGGAAAGAATATGTATCGAATACGTGAAAAGAGTTGCGAATGTACGAGAAATCCCTTGGGGAATTATCCTTGAGTAAGTGGTTGTAAGTAATAATGTCTTTATCAATCCACTCCTTTCAAAATAACACCCTGCTGTTAATTTTTAAGGATTTATTATACCAAATCGGAGTCTGGGAGTAAGAATCAATATGTAAAGTAAATAAGAGAGACAACGAAAAAAGTGAGTGCTTTGGAGTGTTTAAATATGGGGGTGTTAAAGCGTTTTGGAAGCTGAGATAAACGAGTCGCAGTAAGAAATTAGGAGGGTGAGATGTATGCCCGCTCGATTGAACTCCAAGCTGTTGAGGTAGGGCAAGAGGAGTCTGAAAGACAAGGCCAAATCTGTTTTAACGTGAAAGCGGAATGGTATTGGCTAAGGTTAGGAAAATTGATTCCTCCTAGGTCTGTACGATTCTTCCATAACATTTATATAAGGAGACACATATTTGACAGAATTCAAAGGGTGCTGTTGAGCCCTGGGATTCAAACCTGCTTCCTTATGTCTCTCCCTTGCTTTCACCTTCCGTGCAAGATCCTTGGACTTTCAACAGCTCACCTACCTCTATCGCAAGCACACACACACAACAAGCAGCAAGCACCTAGCCCCGAAAATGGTCTCTAGATCTGGGCGGCGTGAATTTTTTGATGTTTGCAATTAAAATAAATGGAAGAAATGAAATCACTTTAGATTTCATTTGTTGGATATGCACCAGAGTTGCACTGCAATGTCTAGTGCCGGTAATGTTCCACCCAGGCACCAACAAAACAAGCGTACACATGGACAAAAAGATTATTTTTTCATGGTTACACCAACTTTGCTGTAGATGTAATCATCAATGTACACACATAGGCACACAGGCGTGTCACATTTTTCCAGTTGCACGGTGCGCTCAATGTCATCAGTCAATGGGAAGTGGGAATATATAGCTGACAATACGACATCCTCTCAGGTTTGGAATTCAAAAGTGAGCTCTGCCATCAGATTGGCTTATTGCATCACCCATTGACTGATGGAATTGAGCGCACCGTGCAACTGGTGGCCTCTGCCTGAGCTGCTTGGAGGCCACAGAGTTGCGGTGCAGTTTTGACCAAATAATAATAATGATCAGGCCCTCTACCAATGAGAGACGATGTTAGAGCCCCAGCCCTGTGAAATAAGTGCCGGGGCTGAGCACAGGAAAGCACTGGCACAAATTATGCACTCGTGTCAAGGAAGCTGCTTCATTGTGTAGTTATGAATGTGGACATTGAATTCCAATCTGTGTGAAGGAAGTTACATATTTTAAGACCGGTTAATGGAGGTCTTAGGCTGCTATCTTGACAGCAATACCATCAGAAGAGGACAGCTATAGGGAATACAATATATAAAGGAGATAACACAGTAATGACTAGAACAATATTCAATAATAAACTCTATTCGATTTCATTTGTAATCATATAAGTACACTAAGAATGAAAACAATTAAAAGAGCAAAGAATCTCGACTTTCATGACAGATTAAAAAAAGTAACCTACAACAACGCAAAAATCAACCCAGTTCAACAACTGTAAAAGATGCAGTGCTAGTCTACAGTTAAAACAATCATATCATCTAGCAAAGGTATTGCAAAATGTTTTGAATGAGTACCATAAAACATTACAATTAAAAAAAAAAGTGCAATTGTATCTGATCAGAATGCCCATCACATGAACATATTCTGATATTATTACAATTGTATTGTCCCAACGGAAAACATATGTCCGAGCATATGGCCCCAATCCTAAAACGAGTTAAATGTGCTCTTTCCCAGTGATGGCTACCTTTAATAAGCAGGTCTTATTTTCAGAGTTGTCAGTAACATAGCATATTTTCTGACTATGTATTTAGTCAGTTCCTCATTTTCCCTAACTAAGCACCTTTTATTCAGAAACAGTTGCTTTACTTTCAATCTATCAGTCTTGCGAATAGTAGAAGGGTTGGTGAAAAGCTGAAGCAACCCCAAAACCTCCAAGGCAGTCTTAACATATAAGAGCCAGGGAATATTGAGGCCCTTATCACAACCTAAGCAATCGCTGATAATAAATCGGTTTAGGTTTGCATGTGGATTAAACCAATACAGGAAGCCAAATTAAAAGGAGGGATAGTTTAATAGAATCATCTTAAGTAGAAAAGTCCCAGCTCCTCGTGACAGTTGTAGTCCCAAAAAATGCCAAAGGAAATGATTCTCTTTTAAGAGCACAGACCGTGTATTGGCATAGCCCCAAATTCTTGGATTATACTGTTTTACATGCACACTTTGGCCCTCATTAGGGTGTTGGTCGGAAAGCTTCTGACCGCAGGTCGGCGGCTTTCCGACCAACATTCTTGGTTCGAATTCCAACCGCCGTATTAGGATTACAGCGGTTGGAATTCAAACCGCGCGGTCATTTCGTCTGGCTTCCGACGGGCTCAAGGAGCCCGTTGGCCCATCGGAGGCCGCATATAATCTGCTACTGACGGTGTTTCCGCGGTAGGGATTATGATGTTGGTTTCCCACAAGATTTTCATGGCGAGCTTTCCGACATGAAAATCCTTTTTGGAAAGTGACTTTGGGGCCCCCTAGCAGGGCCCACTTCTCCCTGCGGCCTCTGGTTAGGGGCCGAGAAGGCACGCATGGTGCCCTCCTGTAAATCCATGCACCATATGGCAGGCATGTGAGGTGCCTGCCACATGGTGCAGGGATTTACAGTGACTCCTATTTCTCGAGGGGAGCTTGAGCTGTGGCCAGTTTACGCCCGCCTCACAAACTCTCATAGGGAAATGGGACTCTGTGACCGCACCATGTGCTGTCGAATTATAATTGCGGATTTGGACCGCTGATCTGAGGTCCGTCGGTCTCGAAACTGCAGGGATGTCGGGTTGAAGGAAAGTACGACCAGGATCCTAATTAAGCCGCTTGTCGCTTAAAAGTCTCTAATAGTGGAGCATGGGGCATGTTTACAATTGTAAAAAATAAGCTAAACAGAGCACCCACTGATTATATTTTTGACTCCTCACAGAGGGGTTGTGACTCCACGTGGCTTAGGAGTCAAAATGAATCCACAAATAAGGGAATTGAGAAACCTTCATCACTTTGTTACTCTCAATAGAGGAGACCCACAAAGAAGAGCTATGTGGGCCCCATGCCTTCGAGTGGGATTTATTTATATTCATATCCAAATCTAGATCAGACTAGAAATTAGAAAAAGCTCCAGCCAATATCTCCAGACTCTTTGAGGTATGTGCCATTTAAATTACATCACCCATGTACAACAAGGTCCGGACCTTTATAGATTTATTGTTTCCCACACCCAAATCTTGTTGTACCAGATACTTATTCAAATTATGAACATATTGAACAAATAAGATGGGAACTAGAACTAAACCCTGGTGCACTTCTCGCTCTAATTTGAAGGGGCAGTATATTCTCCATTTGCACTAAAATGCACTCTAGCTTTCAAATCCCTCAGTGAGAAAATATACTAAATTCACATCCAGCCCTATCTCCAGCAAAAGTTGCCATGGGTTTGTTCAGTTTACATGAAGACCAGGTACACGGGACACTGCTTCATTATAGTAATTTGAAGAAATAAGCAGATGTAAATTCAAGCATTATTCTAAAGTACCCACACCATGTCTGAACTAGGGTCGGAAGAAGTTCACAGAGTTTTGCTCGGTGAAGTGAGTTCTGCGGGTAGGTGGAGTAGTTTGCCACACCCGTTTGTGTTACTTTTTGTGTGAAATGCAATGCAACATGCGCTCTCGTGTTGGAAATCGAACACTAACGGTGTTGGTGTTTGCTCTGTTTATGGTACTGGGCCAATTTTCAATCTTCTCCTAATCTTCTTAATCCTACCCCTCTAAAACCTACCTATCCCTCAGTTTTTATTATATCCTTGCCCTGTGTCTTTGTGTTTATGTATTTTACATTTATTTCTATTTTTTTGTAATTTTTTCTTGTTTTGTCGTACTTTCTTATTCTTTCCTTTCTTCTTTTTCATTCTTCTGCTTTTTTCTCGTTCCCGGCCCTCACCCAGCACCATGGCAGACAAGGAGAGCTGCAGCACCATGCCACCCTGAACCAGCTGCATTTGCCTACATTGCGGTAAGCTGTGCAGAGAAAGGATGCAGCCAGCGCACTATTCACAGAGGTGGCAGTGGTAGCACTGGTTTTTTACCTGCAGGTCCACCTCCATTCCACCCTGGCAGCAAGAGACAGGCCTGGCAGCGGCTACACCCTCCAGGAGCTGAAGCAACACAGTGAGAGGATGCATTGGACGGTTTGCCTCTGTTCAGGCATCAAGCACGCCCAACAGCAGGTGGAGCACCGGTGGGTGGACATCTTGGACCAGGACCTGTTCGATCTGCTGGGCGTGGAGGTGATGCAGCTTGATGAGTAATAAATATTTATTTATTGCTAATATTGTTTTCCCAATTAGCAAGCATGCTGCTCACACTAAATTAAATTTATGTTACAAATATTAGTTGATCAGATCATCCTAGAGTAGACAGGTGCTCAGCGGCTCTACCTAATTCTACTCATGCCATTGGCCCTCGCTTAGACTGTTTATTTAAGTCATGTAGAGACTCCTCTGACCTGTCACTAAGATAATGGTGTATTAGACAGGCAGCAAGCCCGTTCTTCTTTCACTTCTCTGTGCCTTTATTTTTATTTAGCTCATACAGTCCCAAATCCCAACTCCAAGTGATTTTCCAGTGAGGTGTAGTAAGTATTATTAACTAGTAACCAGTGTGCATGCATCAGCATGTATGCATTGAAAAACAATGCACACTGAGGTGGCCCATCAAAGGTTGAGACTGGGATTCAGAATGAAATTAGAATCAGAGATCAATTGTTGCAATGTATTAATAGTTCCAATGTAGTTTAGGAAATTTGTAATAGGGTAGGGTTAGGAAATTAAGGAATAGGTGCAAGAAGGTAATAGGAGAGAAGATCTGATGATGGAACGTTAAATCAAATGTTACTGCATTTGCCTCTCCCAGTCAAAACGCTTTTGGGGAGAGTAACTGTGCCACTAATATTTTTTTAAATAATTTTGTTTATTTCTTACATCAGCATCCATGGGCAGGAGGGATACTGCAGCGAGTACCACCACCACGGCTCAGGCGGGTGAGGAGGGTGAGGAGGGTGAGGAGGGTGGAGTTGCCTCCACGAGCATAGATGTCTTGGCTGGGCCCAGTAAGTCCTCCTGTGAATATTATTTATTTCCCAATCTTTTCTTGATCCTTCTTCCACAGCTCCACATTTAGAATTATATTTTTTCCTTTTTACTGTGCCTGTCTTCCAATTAACCTTTTTCCACTCTTGTCTGTTTCCTAAATCCTTCTAATCCCTACATTATCCTATTTATTACTTACTTTCATTTCGCTATATTTCAAGTTTCTGTACTTAACTTGATTTCAAAACTATCTGTACTGGTCTGTAGCATCCTTTTTCTTCTGCTTTGTCAGTAAGGTTTCCCTTATGGAGTGATGGTACGGTGGACCCAGAGAACCAATTTTAGGTTGGGTAATCTACTGTGAAGATTGCATGCAGTTAGGGAATTCTACGTATGTTTGTTGAGAAGGCTTTCTTTTTCTTGCTCATGTTCAAACAGTATTGTAAAATGAGAGAGTGGCCATGGTAGAACCCCCCCAGTGTTGTGCATGGTTGGTATTGGTATACCAGCAGGTTACGACTTGCAGCATGGCTGGAACTTGGAAGTATGATGAGGAGGACGGCCTCCTTGCATTTGCCAACTAAGGCAAAATGTCCTTTATTGACGGATTATTGAACCACTTTGTTGCGCTTCAATAACTCAGATTTGTTATAGCTCTGCCCCTCCATAATTGCAAAAACTTATTGTTTGAATTGACTACCTGGCTTTTCAATGATTGCCAACCAACAAAATGCCCAAAGTGATGTTTTGCATTTTGATTGAAGATTAAGAAACTGTAACCGAACTGTAGTGATGTTTTGTGGTTATATTTTGCTTAAAAAACACCAGGGGAGGTGTATCTGATATCTCAAACAATAAATGTCAGGCGTGCCCCGCTCCCTCTGCGCCTACTTAAACGGCAAGGGAGGGGTCAGAGCCCAGCACGGATAAAAGGGGTAGTCCGTGACTAGAAACCACTTTGCGTTCAGATAGAAATCTGCCTAGCCGTGCTGCACCATGGAATACTCACTTACCTGTACGAGTCTTGGTGTTCCGCAGTCAGGTCTTTTCTGGTGCCTTGCCTTGGGTGGTTCCGATGTGTTCCTGCACGGGACGCTCGGGGCTTCCACTTCCAAGTCGTGGCTTTCTCCTTACTGGCTTCTTTTCTGGCTCTGCATTCCCTCACTTGCCTCCTTTTGCCTGAGTTTCTTTGATCTTGCTCTGTGAGGAAAC
Source organism: Lissotriton helveticus (assembly GCF_964261635.1). NCBI lineage: Eukaryota > Metazoa > Chordata > Amphibia > Caudata > Salamandridae > Lissotriton > Lissotriton helveticus. The sequence continues at coordinate 367,141,469 of NC_136068.1, read as the reverse complement.
AAAAGCGAGAGAAGGAAATTAAGTTTGACAATGTATCTACGTCTCCATGGTATGACGGTGTGATTGTATTGTTTTGATTCTAGGATTTAAGCACTTATCTGAAAACCCTGATTGCACAGTGAGTGGAGAATTGTTTTTTCCATTTGTTCTTTTTTTGGCTGACAGTCAAGAAATCAAAAACAAATTATATGTTAAACTTCTGACTCAACAAGGAGATGTTAATTAACTATCACACACAACCCATTTTTGAGTAGTCTTCATCTTTTTACATCCCATCTAGGGAAATATGTTTTTTTACCCCTTGCACTAAAAGGGATTTATAATTTTAGGGGTCTAATGGAATTGAACGGTGCCATCTGTTAATGTTAGTTACACTTGTCATTGTCTTACATTTTTATGTGTCGCTTCATTATATATAAAGTGTAACGCCGCGTTTTTTTTAATGTTCTTAGACACCTCATTCTTAATATTGTTTGCTGCTTCCCTATCCATCATCTGCATTTTTACAGGGATGTTAACCAGGTACATGTACATGAAAAGTATCTTATAATCTTGTTAAACATCCCTTTCAAACGCTTGAAGTTAGGATAACTTGTTGTATCTCCTTCCAATAGGAGGGATATACAGTCAACCCATGCAGAATCCCTGCAAGAATATATATATATATATATATATATATATATATATATATATATATATATATATATATATATATATATATATATATCAACAAAGCAGTGAGGTAACTGCGAAACGCGTCGGGTCTACCCGAAGCTAAAAAATAAAAACCGTTTATGCAATGTGGCCACGGCGCCAGTGGATTTATTTATCTTCCTAAGCTGGGTTATGTTGGAATATATATATATATATATATATATATATATATATATATATATATCAAAACAAAACCCTTTCAGGCATAGAGTGACGCATAAATTATGCAAAGAAGAAGGAGAGAACTCTGGGTAGTTTTCAAGTATAGGTGGAAAGCAGCTCCTCAACACCAGCGACACTAGATCTGCTCACCTCAAATGTCTGTTTTTCTATCAAAGTCTTTAGGCATAGGATTAGCACAGTGCCATCCACGCAGAGATAGAAAAGGACAAAGTCTTTTGCCATTTCTACAGCAAATTCTTTAAGCATAGGACCAGCACAGTACTGTCCTTGCCGAGCTATAAAATGACAAAATCTATTTATCACTCCAGGCACAATATTACAGCTTTGAATTGGTAAAATACCAACTCAAGCCAACCTGAAATGAGTAAAAGCAACCCCTGACTCTAATTAGAGCTCTTCAGAGAGGTATAGCTTTGTCCAGACACAAGGAAGCACCCAGTATAAGTCAAAACAAAACCCTTTCAGGCATAGAGTGACGCATAAATTATGCAAAAAAGAAGGAGAGAACTCTGGGTAGTTCTCAAGTTTAGGTGTAAAGCAGCTCCTGTTTACACATTAAAAATATATAAATATATGGTAACACAAAAAAATGTTAAACAATGCTCTAGCAATAGTTTTTGTAATTAAAACTATGTGTAATAAATAATTAATATAAAGGTAAACAGTACACATCACCCAACACAAGAAAACGTACAAACTAGGCTATGTTAGGAAAAGTGCTGGACATTCAAGGGGTTCTATGTACAATTTTATCTTTAAACTAAGTTACATCAAGAAGGCCTTGGACAGTGAAGGTATTAAGTATACTATACCCACTCTAATCTATGCCAATTTTGGGAAGGAAACGTACATTAAAGGGGTTACATTTACTATCCCCATTCCAATCTATGCCATTTTGAGGAAGGTGTTGGACAATTAACTGTATATCTTACTATTCCCACTCCAAACTGAGGGCCTGATTATGATGGGGGTCAGGCGAGCTTCCGACTGATATCCTTTCAGGAACGGGACCGCCGGACTAGCTGTCAGCGGTCCCACCATTGCGATTTGGATGCAACCACATCTGTATATTTTGTATTGCAGCTTGTGCTGCGGTCTGCAGTACATACTGCAGTCCAAAATATACAGATTTCACATATCCCGGCACTATGTAGCTGGCACATGGTGCAGGGATATATAGGGGAACACCATAGGTTACCCCCAGGGCCCATATCGAAGGGCCAGGGGGGAAGGGGGGCCCGCTATGGGCCCCCAAATAACTTTCTGATTGCCTTTTCATGGCGGGTACTGCCAGGAAACGGCCAGAAGATAGGGACATTGTAATCACTTCGGCGGTATCTGAGCAGGCATCACCACCACTGTAGGGATTTTAGTCCCTCCGATGGTCCAATGGGCTCCTTGAGCCCATTGAATCCATGGCGGTTGGTCTCTCTGAGCTCCCACCATCTGCCCGCCATCATAATGTGGTGGGTTAACCTGCAGGGACCGATGGTGGTGTGACTGCCACTGACGGGCAGACAGTGGCTGTCTCACTGTCATTGTAATCAGTCCCTAAGATTTTAGTAGAAGTTTAGGCCGTCACAACGGTGACAGTTAACCCATTTGCTGAAATATAAATTTCATAGGATATTATGCTTCCAGTTAATTTGATTAACATTTTATAATTTTCAGTTTTATTTAAATATATACATTTTTATATTCATAACACCAAACATTATCAAATGTATTTATATATTTAAAATTAAATAATTACGAATTTGCAATTTAAAAATAATAGATATTATTGAAAAATACTAAATTTTACATAATTATATATAATTACTGTACTTTAAAGTCTATTTTTAAAATTAAATTAAAACAATAACAATAGCAATAGCTTTAAATGAATTAATAATAATTTAAACATTAACATTAACACTTCATACATAAACACCCAATATGTAACAATATTTTAAATAAAAAAATGCGCTCACTTGCTTTGGGAGTTACCTCCTATGGCGAGTGAGGCAACAGTTTTCACTGCCCCTTACCGCCAGGATTTTCCTGTATGCCAGCCCATCTAAATTAGGTGTGTAGACATAGAGGTCAGCTTCTGACAGACCTTGCTCTTCTGGGTCATCAGAGGGGTGTAACCATCGGGAAGATGGAGTAGCCTCCACCATGGCTACACCATAGTCTGACCGCATATACATTGATGCGTGCACTATTATCTTGGTGGTAAACATACTCCGTCGTAAGTGTGTTTGGGTATTATTACTCACAAAATATAAATCTGGTCCTTAATCTCTGGAATCAAAGTAAAAAATCCTCAGTTGACCAAGACAGCAGGCTGAGCTGACGAGAACTCAATTGTCACGATCATAGAAACATTTACATCACTGCCCTGCTATACAATAGCAGGTGACAAAAAGGAGCCTTTTGTAAAATATAATGTCACAGGCAAAGATGGCAAAATAATGTTTATTTATTTATTTATTTTTAATATTTATAGAGCGCTGCATATACCCGTGGGCGTCTTAAGCAGGTTAAAAGAGGAGGCATTACAGCATTTAATACATATACGCACCTGCCTACAGGTTGTGGCACAAAGCAGGCTTAAAAATTATGATTTAAGTTTCAAATCTTAACTTGCTCTCATTAAGTTAAATAAAACAAGGCAAAGATCAAATCATCGCACGCTGTCTGAAAAGCCCTGTGAAAACAAAACAGATGAGTCATTTTCCAAGGAGACATAATACATAATTCGTCACTTTTGCCACTTGTGGATATGGCCCCCTGTCGGGTTCTCAGAGCAAAACCATCAACAGATGCCTCACCAAAAACCTCAAAGATTATCAACTCTTCAACACCTTTCAGTTTGGTTCAGACCCAACCACAGAACAGAAACTGCCCTCATTGCCACCATGGATAATATCCACATGACTCCAGACAGAGGGGACATGGTAGCCCTCATCCTCCTGGACTGCTTTGCAGCGTTCAACATGGTCTCCCACCCAAAACTCATTAGGCCTGGGCATAGTTTGTGGAGTTTTGCTACACGGAACTCCACAAAGTTACAAAAAACACTCCACGAATTTCCACGAGTGCAGTGCGAACTGCAGTTTGTGCTGGTATTCCTGCTGCTCGGGTAGAAATTCTACTGGAGCGGCAGCTTGCGATCGCAACTTACCTTTCGCGATTGCAAGAGGGGAAAAAACTCTGCTGCACATCGCGAAGTGGAGTTTTCTGCACTACGAGAGCTCCGCAGAATGCAGAAAACTCTGCAAACTCCACAAACGGAGTGAAGTTCACCACCCAGGCCAAATCCTCATTCACCGCATACATACCATCAGAATCCAAGGAGATGCATTCACTGGATCTGCATCTTCCTGACTGGAAGTACACAGTTACTCAGTTTGGCATCATATACCTTGGATGCCAGTGACCTCATCAAACACAAGGAGATGATGGACGGAGTGCTGAAACTTTTCAAACACTCACCCCCAGTCCATCATCATTCTTTAGCTCACTCCAGTTCAGACACAGCTATACGCAAATCAGTCTTGACTCTGTGCCTCATGGGAACAGTCCAGCCCGAACTGCCAAGCCATGTCTTACCTGGACCGGAAACAAGCATTGTGGGACCGGTTTTGGGCTAACAGCCCTCTTCAAACAGGCTAGCTTGAATCCAGTGGCAAAGTGAGCAAGGGACCCCCATCTGGGCATACCCTGCCATCCTAGGGCAAACAAAGCAAACACAGGAGATGATGGACGGAGTGCTGAAACTTTTCAAACACTCACCCCCAGTCACAGATCTGGGTTGAATCCATCATCATTCTTTAGCTCACTCTGCCAACCCAGTTCAGACAGAGCTATATGCAAATTGGTTTTGACCCTGTGCCTCATGTCTGGGCATACCCTGCCAATTTAGGGTGATCAAAGCAAACACAAGGAGATGATGGACGGAGTGCTGAAACTTGTCAAACACTCACCCCCAGTCACAGATCTGGGTTGAATCCATCATCATTCTTAAGCTCACTCTGCCACCCAAGTTCAGACCCAGTAATATGTAAATCAATCTTGACCCTGTGCATCATGGGAACAGTCCAGCTGGAACTGCCAAGCCATGTCTTCCCTGGACCGGAAACAAGCATCCTGGAGGCCGGTTTCAGGCTAACAGCCCTCTTCAGCCAGGCTAGCTTGAATCCAGTGGCAAAGTGAGCAAGGGACCCACGTCTGGGCATACCCTACCAACTTAGGGCAAACAAAGCAAACACAAGGAGATGATGGAGTGCTGAAACTTTTCAAACACTTACCCCCCAGTCACAGATCTGGGTTGAATCCATCATCATTCATTAGCTCACTCTGCCACCCCAGTTCAGACACAGCTATATGCTGGCCTAGCAGTTCGATCTGGACTGTTCCCATTGGGCACAGGGTCAAGACTGATTTGCATATGGCTGAGTCCAAACTGGAATTGCATGGTGAGCAAAAAAACAATGGATTTAGGCCCAGATATCTGTACTGGGGTGAATGTATGACATTGTTCTGCATTCTGTCCATCAATTGTTCTTATTGCATTTGTCACTCCGAGTGGGACAGGTATGCCCAGAGGTGGGTCCCACGCTCTCCATGCCACTGGAGTCAAGCTATCCCGGCTGATGAGGGCTGAAAGCCCAGAACTGGTCCTGGGATGCTTGTTACCAGTCCAGGGAGGACCTGGCCTGGTATTTGGGGCTGGACTGTCCCCATTGGGCGCAGAGTCATTTTTTGCTTGCTTGCGGTCGTCAAAGTCAAGTTGGCGACCGCGAGCGAGCAAAATGACATCCCGGCAAGACTTTTTCCCCGTTCGCGATCAGCAACATCAAGTTGCCGATCACAAGTGTGGAAAATAAACCTCCCAGCGAGATTCTCAATGCGGGGAGGTCAGGTTCTCATTGCGAGTGGTCGCGTATGCTCGCGAATGCTTGCGATTCGAAACTACCAGTCGGCGTTGAGAAAACTGCTGCTCGAGTACAAATCTACTCGAGCTGCAGAAAATGACCGCTTGTACTGTGCAAGATGCCGTTTGCAATGATTGCACAGTGTGGAAAATCATCTGGCACTGTGCAATCATTGCGAACAGCATTTCCCTACCGCACTACGCTGTTCGCATAGTGCTACGCATAGCTCGCGTAGTGCGAAGTGCACTTCGTGTAGCTATGCGTAGCGCTAGTACGCAAACTACACCCAGGGTTAAAGATGCTGAGGAATATTTTCAAATGGCTCCCAATCAGCGCCCAGAAACTGTCATGTACACACTCGTGACAAGCAAGCTGGGCTACGGGAACACCTTCTATGCTGAGATCAACAAAAAATCACCAAAAGGCTGCCCAACCTTTTAGAACTCAGCAACCAGAATCCCTCTTAATCCATGCTACACTCACATCATACCAGACCTGAAGTAGCCCCACTTGCTTTCCATGAACAAATGCGTACAATTGAAACTCCTAACCCACACTTTCAAGGCACTACATAACACTAAGCCTGGGTAGAGGTCATGGAGTTTCACTCCGCTGAATTCCGTCACTGAAAATGTATTTTCCAAGACAGAGTTGAAGTGTTCACGTTGAAGCACTGGAATTAATTTCAGTTGACATATGTAAGTAAACAACGAATATAGTGAAGATGCTACTAGAGGGAGCTGAAACCTCCAATATATACCATGCCATTTCTGATGGATCACATTTACTGGCACAGGTGTTGGGGTTAGTCTGACTTATTGAACACCTGTTCAACTTCTTGCATACACACTCATACTTTACAATCTTTGGCATCTGTAAATACACCCCTAACATGTGTGAAACTTATTAGCAGATGCAAAAAACGGCCTGTATAAAACACTATTGCGCATGCATTCTACTTGCAGAAAACAAAACAGCACGAGAAACATGACCATTTGTACGGTGGTTCACAGGCAAATTCGACTCAACCCCCTCCAAAGGCAACTTATTTTTATTATTCAAGCCCCCCTCTCAGACTGCTGCAATCGCATTGCAATTGCAAGACAGATATATTATGTATTAACCGTAATAGGATACAAAAAATTTAAAATTGATAGATCTGGCTTGCAGTTGTATGTGACCTTGCAGACTTGGTAGTTAGGTTGAGCTTCAGACAGCACTACCTGGTTGGTACTTGGTAGCTGCTACTTTCAGTGTCAAGGACACAGAGCTGAAGACCTAGTATACAAACAAACCCTAACAAATGTGTACCATCTACCACCCACTCCAGCTGTACCATGCTCCCAAACACCAGCGGTCACAATGCAGCCCTCCCCTTAACCCTGGTGGCAATGGCAATTCACCTCACCTGCTTCAGCGGCAACCAGAGAGGGACAGGGCCCAGCCCTCTCTTCATTTCAGCTCCACTCTGCAAACCGGGCCTTCAGCTGCCTTTCCTACGTGTGTGGTTCTCTCTGTCTCAGGCAGGGTGCATGGCTAGGACATCAGGACGCCTCCTCTAGTGGCGTGGAACTGTGCCTTGCCAAGTTGTGTGCTCATCAGTGTAGGTGAGCGGGCTCACGGCAAAAAACTCTGCTCCGTGGGCGAATGGTGGAGTTTAACACAACTAGGAGTGCTTAGTAGAAAAATAAATGCCAACTCACCCGGAGGAGCGGAGTTTCCTACACAACCCTACATAACACTGGCCCAGCACACCTCAACAATCGCATCTGCTTTCACAAAATTTCCAGACTCCTCTGCCTGTCTGGACTTCTACTTGCACACATTTTACGCATCCCAAAAAATCTGATATGACAGTCAAGCCTTCTCCTATATTGCTCCTAAAGTGTGGAATGACTTGCCACTACACATAAGAGCTCCCCTCTCACTTCTTGAAAAAGCCAAAATCTTACTTTTCAAGTAGTCTCACTAGGCCCTAGGTCTGGATAACCTCACGCCTACTCCATGCCTAGATACCCTCCCAGTTGAGAGTGGGCTCTATAAATCTGTATAACATACATAAAATACCATAACAAAACAGTAGCAAAAATGTCAAGGTTTCAGTAAAATTTAGGAGCCATTCACTTTGATACCAGCCAAGCTTCCAGGACCAAGGGACAGCACTTGGTGATCAAGATGCACTCCAGCAGGAGCTAGCAGCAGGGTCCAGGCCAAGTCCAGTTGAGCTGGTCAGCTGTTATTTGCAGAAAATGCCTCTCGGAGAATCTTGTGTCCTTGTTGCTCAAACAGGAGGTCAGTAAACTAATTCTTGGAGTCATTTCTGGGAATCTGGGTTCAAGGCAAACTGGTTTAGTCTTCCTTCAGGAGTCATGCTGCTAGACAGTCTTTGTTTCTTATCTTCACTGGTCTATGAGTGTTCTGAGAGAAAGTGGGGATGCCACTTTTATACCTAGTACCAGACTGTGGGTGTTGGAACTCCTAGCTACTCCCTAACCAATAGGGTAAAAGTTTGAAGGGGTGACTCTTTCCACTTTTGCAGCACTTCCTGTTTTTTTCTGTAAACTATCCTACAGTGCCCATCTCCATCTAGATCCAAAATGGCAGATCCCTTCTTCCCCTGGTCAGAGCTCCTTGTTCCCACTTGAATGTTTGGCTATGATATTGGGCAAACCCTCCCTTGTGGTCACTACAAACAAGTTATGGGACAGCTCCCCTCCGCTTGGCTTGGAGTCAAGCTGACTAGGAGGACAAAGGGAAGCAGCCCTGGGTGTTAACTACTTTTGCCATTGACAGGGTTGGCATGTTTCAAAGCTCAAGAAGGGCCTGGGTAAAACCATACAGGCCATCCTGCTCAAGAATTAAAAATACATCTCACACCCAAGCCTTTAGTTCACTGTCTGGAAGGAATCCACAACCCACCATTCACTGCTCATGTGACATTGAACACTTTAGACAGCAACATTTGGCTGAAGTAGGAAAATGACAACTTTCTAAAAGTGTAAATTTCAAAATAGTAATATAAAATTCGACATCACCATTTAATTTGATTTTAAATTGCTAATAAAATAAGTCCTTGAAACATTTTTCTAGTTTCCCAAACCAAAATGAAGCATTCTAATTTTTATAATTTAACCAAGTGTTTCCCTACGGGACAGCCAGATTTGCTACTGTGACATTTATTTTTCACTTCCAGGACATGTAAAACTATACAAGTCCTATTTTTTAAATACCATGGACCATGCCCTATGGGCATTTAGTACCTAGATTAGGGGGGACTTATAAGTATTAAAAAGGATGGTTTAAGCCTGGTAAAAAGTTTATTTTGAGGGTATACAAAGAGTGATGGATGAAAGGCTTAAGTTAACCTCAGCCACTGGCTTGGCAGTTTGGGCTGGACTGCTCCTACTGGCAGGGCCGGACTGGCTACCGGGCTTTCCTTAATAAACAATGGAAAACAAATGCTTAAATAAGTATGCTTTAAAGCTATTTGTTCTTTTAGAAGCACAGGCAGCTCCCCAGCAAGAAAATCAGCCCCTCTGCAGTAAACTAAGACAACACCATACCACCCCAGCAAAAAACGCTCATAGCCAGTCCAGCCCTGCCTACTGGAGCAGGTTCAAGACTGATTTGCATATTGCTGGGTCCAAACTGAGGTGACTTGGTGGGCAATAGAATGATAGATTGGAATGTTACCCTGAACCGTTGCCTATGGTTAGACTTATTGTAAGCATTCCTCCAGTCATATTTTGTGTGTATTAAATGTTTATTTTGCCAGGCTAAAATGTCAATTAGGGCCACAGTACACTAGTAGCATTTTAATTACAGTCATTGGGTACATGTCGTATGATATACTAAAAACATACACGTACATTAAATGTGACAATTAGGTAGATGCCTATTTTATTATGCTTAAAAGGGAAAGTACAAATATTTCACACCTGGATAGAAGGAGTAAACTGTGCAGAGGTATATGGCCAACAAAAACGTTTCTGCCACAAAAGACAAAAATCTGTGGGAATACCTTGTAAAAGATGGTAATTTCCAACAGATTCCACCAGTCAAAGCAAGATGTGGGAGAGCAATGTGCATACTGTGAGGTGAGCAGCAGTCTCTCCATGTATATATATATATATATGTATTTTTTCATGTGCCTATAACTTTGGCGTTGTTTGACGAATCTTTAGGACATTTTCTTAAAAGTTTCTCTTTTTAGATCAGCTCCTATCTTCTAAGTTTGGGGTTGATTGGTCAAGGGGGGGCTGAGAAAAACGTGTTTCCCCATGCAATTTCCATAGGAAACTTTAGACAAGGCTACAGGTCAAACTGCTGAACAGAATTACGCAAACTTTAGCAGGGGGAAAGGTCTTGGTCCAGAAAGTACATTTTTGTTTAAATGGGATAAATCCATTCAGTAGTTTTTGAGAAATATCACATTTTACAGATATCGATATTTGCGAATTCTGTCATCTGATTAGCTGAGGGGTTACGAGCACGAGCTTGCGGCTCATTGGCTGTGAACGGTTGAAACTAGGAAGTGCTGGCAGCCATATTGTGACTCAGTTGAAAGGAGTATGGGGAAAAAAGAGAAAAATTGTATAAGAGGGTATAGTAGGAACACTGTGGAGTTACTTTAAGCTGTCTGTACGGTGTAGAGGCAGGGAGTTTGAATGTTACGTTGGCCGTGGAAATGACGTCCGCAGAACAACAGTGCGCAGTATTGAGCTAGGTTGCATAGGCTCTGGCAAGCCTGTCAGGAAAACAATGCACCGTATTGCAACAAGCAGTGTATAGGGTGCACACACAGGTAGTGTGAATGTTGCGTAGGCCGTGGAAATCACGATCGCAAAACAACGATGTGCGGTATTGTGGCGATGTTCAGTAGGCTGTGGAAATCATATGGGGAAAACAACAATGCGGCATATTGCGGCCTTTCTTTAATATAATGCGGAGTAATGTTTACTTATAATTCAGTGTTCACTTTTATCACGCATAGTGTCCCTTTGTTAGATGAAATTTAATATTATGTGGGAGGGCGTGTTCTCTCCCTGTGTGCAGAACAAAGTTAATGTTTAATTGGCTGAGGTGTTCAAACAACAAGCTTAATGTTCATTAGCTGCAAACCATTAAAAGTAGAAGTGCTGACAGCCATTCCTTTCCCCTCCGCGGAGTAGCAAGGACATCTGATTGGCTGACATGTTCCAAGGAGGACCTTCCAGAGCATAATGTTCATTGTCTGCGAACCATTGAAAGTAGAAGTGTTGCCAGCCATTCACTTCCCATCCGCGGAGTAGGAGGGATATCTGATTGGCTGACTTGTCCAAGGCGGAACTGCCCAAGCTTAATGTTGATTGGCTGTAAACCATTGAAAGTGGAAGTGTTATCAGCGATTCCTTCCCCCTCCGCGGAGTATCAGGAACATCTCATCGGGTAACGTGTTCCAAGCAGGACCTTCCCAATCTTAATGTTCATTGGCTGTGAACCATTAAAAGTAGAAGTGTTAGCAGCCATTCCCTCCCCCTCTGCGGAAAACCATGGACATTTTATTGGCTAAAGTGTTTCCAGTACATGTTTGCTCCTTATTGGCTGGGAACGGTTCACTGTTGTCAGCCATTTTGTGACTCACTTCAAAGGTTTACGGGAAAACAAAGTAGTAGAGGGGAGTGTAGGAACTCTATTAACTCTGTATAGTGGTCACAAGGTGGTGGACAGGGACTGTGAAGGTAAAAATTAGTTTTTTATATATTTTAAGGGCCATTCATATAATTTGCCTGGGGCCTACAAATCATGTTGGGAAAATAACAGTGTGTTGCTGTCTTCTTTTTATTAAGTCAGCGGGTGGGATACTTCACAGGAGCAGTATTCACTTATAATGTGGTGGTTACTTATCTGACGGGGAGTGCTACATCTTTGGAGCAAATATTATAAGAAAGAGGAGGGGGTTGAAAAAGAAAGTGCAATGTTGCGGTCTTCATTTAAATAAGGATCTGAGTTACCTACTTCTTTGGAGCAATGTTTACTTATAATGTATAGTTATAGTGCAGTGCTTACTTCTGACATGGGTAGTGCTATTTCCTTGCAACAAAATAGTAGGTGTGGTCGTGCTGCAAAAAATTAAGTCTATGTTTTAAACAGTTTTTATTAAGCAATCACAAATATACTTTAGTAGGAAAGTGTAGCTGTATATATCAGAGGGGTGACAAATAAAAACGCAATTCATAAAATATCCCTGAAGTATGGCCACACCCTCCTTTTTGTGTCGCCTATAGTTTGTAAATGTGTTGCCCCATATTCCTGGTAATATAAGAGGGTCAGTTACTTTTAGGTAAAGTAGAAAAGAAGTGCTACAAGAAACACTCCGCACTACATCATCTCAGGTCACAACAGCAATGCCAAGTAAACAACAGTTAAACACAAATAACGTCATATTACCTAGAAATGTAGGCTTCATCAAAACATTAAATAAAGCACTATGTATAGAGTATTTTTTTTACGGCCTACTATATTATAAAATATTAGCAGTGTTACAAACTGTGAGGTAGTAAGTTATGAACGGAAATAACTGTTGTAAATGTTGTTAATATGTCGCCGAGATAGATCTCTAACCCCTCTGAAGTACTATAGGTTCACAGTATTAAAATATACATGGTGATTTTATAGTATTCCATAGGAGAAGAAGAATAAGGATCACAAAAGAAAACTACATTTTTACAATCTCTATTCTGTAGAGGTTGGAAACGTTTTGTCGTAGTGCTTAGAGGTTGCTCACTGCTCTGCTAACAGCTCACGTACTCCTTTAAGAATATATAGGAAAGTAGTAATATATTCAATATTATTCTTATATATTCTATAGGGGAACGAGAATAGGAAACTCAACAAAGAAAAAGAGAAATGCAAAAATATCATTTAAGAAATGTAGGGTTTGTCAAAGGCATTCAGTAAAGAAGTATCTATGTAAACAATCTTTTTTTAAACTGCAATTTCAAAAAATATTCTCACCGTAAAAATATCCGATCAAGTAAGTTATAAAGGTCAGTAAGCTGTATTTCAGATGGTTTACTTCTGGTGGCGACAAATCTCCAATTCCTCTTGTGTTAAAATATGACTCTTAACTACAATATAGAGAGTTTCACTGATGCCACACAAAAAAGGAAAATAAAGTCATAAATACAAACCAAGATCAATAACAAAATATTTTTCAGTGGTGAATATGTTAAAAGCTTTTTTTTCCGGAACTTCAAAATCTTTCGTCTTTACGCCGACGGCCCAGAAACTCCTCTCAGATCCTAAGAACTGTGAATCTCATACAGTATACGATCAAAGGGGGGGGAACATTGTAAAAAGGAGAAGCTGTTCATGTTACATATGAACCTTTAGTCTTCACGTCGATAGGTCACCAACACCTCTGAAGTTCGCTATACTCTGATTATTACAATGTACATAGTCACAGTATATAACCTCAAAGGAGCCAGAAAAGGCAGTATTTCCTCTATTCTGGGTGTTTCTCAATACAAGCTGCTGACATTACATATAAATTGCAAAAACAACCAATAACACTTTTTTCGTAATACAAATCTTTAAATATTCATAAATAGCTACGTATTATAAATATCTACTATGCCATAATCAAAAAACGTACAACTCCGTAATATGTTTTGTTGTCACAAAAGAAGAATCCAATACTAGAAAAAGGAACCTGCATCACAGAATTGACACGTGTATGTAACTCGCAAAAACGAAACTAAACGAACAACGGGTGTGGTTTATATACTTTTTGGATATTAAGTAGTCTATGGAAGGAAGCTGTGGGTCTGTCCATTTAGCTGTCACATTTTACAGTTGACACGTGCTCCTGTCTTCACTGTTTCACTTGTACACATGCTGGGAAAAGTTACAAAATGTGAAGCGGTAAAGGTTTCGCTTTCGATCCTCATAAGTATAAGTTCCTCAATATGTACATGCGTTGTGAGCTTAAAAACTGTTACCCGGCAAACTGTGTCATTTCCTTTCTCGTGACTAAAAACATCTATTAATTGCCGTAATTCTAAATAGAAGATATGAAAAAAATATCATTCAGAATAGAAGTAAAAAAAAAGTATGTGCTAATATTTCTCATAACTATGGTTTTAAATTAAGAAAAAAACAGCATTTGGAAACGTACAGGTACCCCCGGAAAGGTGTGCCGGCGCTCGGTGGTGTTGTGAAGATTAAGCAAGGTGTTGCCCACAGTGACATAGTGGTGGGATAACGTATCGCTGGAGCCGGGAATCGAACTGTGAACGCTGTTGTTCGAAGTCAGGTATCATAGCTGCTACGTCACACTTTTTCCACACTTACATGTTAATTACTGCTAATTAAGTTTTAAACATTGTTAAATTATAACTTATAACAGACAACTGTTACGGTTAGTTTTTCACTACAACAAGTATGCACGCCTTTTTAAAATTTACTTAAGAACAATATAGGTTTCAGGGACGTTGTAGTTAGAAATTACCATTTAAAAATCCTTTGAAATTCACTGAAAAAACCATAGGTTTTACAGACGTTATAGTTAGAAATTAGCATTTAAAAAACCTTTGAAATTCACTGAGAAAACCATAGGTTTCAGGGACGTTATAGTTCGCTGGACATTTCCCGCGTAACATCATATATGTATGAGGTCGTACCAGCTACTACTTTGGTATGCGACGGGGCCGCACATTACGTCATGTACGTATTGGGTCGTGCCCACTGTGCGTTGCGTATGCGACAAGTCCCCGCTGCCGGGCCCTGTGTTACGTCAGAGAGGTATGGTGTTGCGCCAGGTACGCCATTCCCATGTTTTTTTTATGTCTCAAAACTATATCTAAGTAAGTTTAAAGTGTATATGAGAGGAAGCAGTAATCTAAAATATTTTAAACATTTATATATTTCTAACTGAAATAAACTTATATTATGGTATAAAAAATCTCAGAATCGCGTCGGGTCCGGCCTCCTTGCGCCCCCTGTGCGCGATTGCCATGTGACCTAAAAAAAGCATTTGATTGGTTCATAACATTTCCCATTGCACCAGTTGGGGGACCCCACCCATTTAAGTCATTATCTCTACAGCATTTGATAAGAGACACCTCTTCTGCTTAGGGAGCTTTTTTTAAAAGTGTTTTGCTGTGTACACATATCTTATACTACACACAACATGCAACGATCATCTTGATCAATATTCATCATCTATACAGTAGCCTTCCACATGTGATGGCCATGCATCTGAAACGTTACATAAAAAAACAAATGTGTATTACACGATGCCCCTGGTGTGTGTGTGTGTGCGCATTATTGTGCTGCTTTTCGGCCTGGGTGTTTGTGGCTCGACGGGGTATCATTAGCCACGGGCAGAGTGCACATCCTAGATCACATGTGACAAACAGTAAAGAATAATGTGTAGATTTGTGTTGCTGTATGCTCTGTTGTGAGACTTTGCCAGTATAGTAGTGTGTCATATGTGAGACTTTCAGATTTACGTTTGACATGCATTGCTTGACTGTAATGAGCGTAATCACTGTGTATGACGTAGCCTCATGGCTGATCCTCCCTCTATCCGAGCACATTCACATGTGTGCGCTTCGCAATAGCAACAATTTCATTAATATCGCACACCATTGACATGCGTGTCTGCGCATATCCACAAGCTTAACAACAACATGTAATGTTGGCCATTCAATATTTTCGGACAGCATTTCATTAGCGATAGTTGCCGCCCTCACGGTACATGCTACATTAAAGTAAATTGCGGATTGTGCGACGTCAAAACTGCAACAGGGACACACACATAAGTACACTTCCTGGTCTAGGCAGGAATTGAACAACGCCCAGGTGCCCGGAATAATTATTCACACCCCTACGCTGCCTGGCATATGCAAGCCCAGCCCATATCCATACGTAAAAATAGGATAATGACGACACCACATGTCCCAGTTCTTCCACACTGCCTCAGGTGATATGGCCGCATCCACCTCGCATATCACAATGTGCAATAAAAAAAGGGATCCATGAGGTGTACACCATCCTGGCAATCAAAACTGGATTTGAATTGTGAACGCTGCTGGCTGTAGTGTTTGGACACACAACAATGAAAGCAAGTGAGCAGTGGGGCCTGGGTGCACAGGGGCTGCAATTGAGCGCGGTACGGCGGGAGGGGTGGGGTGCATCAGCCTGGGTGCGCAGGTGCGAATAAGGGATGTTGCCGTGCATGATGATGTGATCTATGACCTCATTCAGTCCCATCTCTGTCTCAATTTATGGACCTGCTGGACCATACTGTAGGCCTGAGCCAGCGGGCAGCGCTGCCCTACAGACACGTGGCGTTGGCTTTTGGGGCACTGTAGTGAGCGGATTACTAAGTGTACATGCCCACAGGCTTCCACCTCTGTATTACACACGCACATTATGCTTCTAGCATGCACTCTGTTGCTTTGTATATGAACGTCGGCATAACATATTAATAATTAACCTTCTGTATTCTCGTGCACTCCAACTTCTCTTTGAACCACGATTACCACTAACAGTTGGTAGATTGTACTTCAAGCCGGAATGATGCACTCAACTGGCGTTCTCTATTAAGCTGGAAATAAACCTTCATTTACCTCAAGACTTTTCCAGCATTATATTATTTCTCCATTTTCAAATACTGAGTTGGTTGCCCCAAAATGGGCGGAGCGGGTGCTCAGCCCGTGATGATGGCCTGGGCATTCTGATGCCTTCCATCGTGGTATCAAGACACCGTCCCCCACCAGAGACCTGCTGTGCCACCCTGAGAGAGGCACCCCGGAGTCGGAGCTCGCACCGGCACGTCGTTGGACACACCAGTGGTGGCAGGTGAGCAGTGAAGCCTTGGTGCGCAGGAGCTGCAATTGAGCACAGTGCAAGAGAAGGGGCAGGGGTGCAGCAGCCTGGGTGCACAGGTGAAGGCAAGCGATGTTGCCGTAGATAATAATGAAATGTCTGACCTCATTCATATGTCTGTTTCATTTTAAGGACTTGCTGGACCACACTCTTTCTCGTGGACCCCAGTGTCCCAGACACAAGGGTGATGGGAGGTGAACAGTGAGGGCTGGGCACAGCAGGCCGACGCTCTGTCTCCTCCTCCCTCTGTTCTTTTGACTCTCCCTCCCCTTCTCCCTTCCACCCACTCGCTCTCTGTCCCATTCTCACTTTCTTCCTATCATTCTGACTACCTTTCTTTTTCTCTTGGACATGGCACACATACTTATGATTCTTTTCTGTCTTGCAGGTTTTGTACGCTGCTTCCGAAGGAGTCCCACCCACTTACTTCATGTTATACTGTTGTTTGTTTGAATAAAGTTGCATTTCCATTATTTGTTGTAATGAAGGCTATTTTTTTACCAATAAATGAGTGTATGAGTCTTCTTATTCTTACAACACTTGTCTGCAGTTTATTGTGAAAATCGTCGGTTGATAGGAGGTTATGAATTGTGCATAAATAAATCAGTGCAAGTCTTTGGCACTGATTTATTTATGCACAATTCATTACAAGAGTGAACATTTTAAGAACTGCAGTTAAGAAACATTAAACACGATTTAAAATGAATGCAGTTAAAGGAAATACTTTTAAATTTCAAAATGCGCTCATTAAAAACGGACACAGTAATTGGTGGACTACAACCAATCCGGTAGTCTGACCTATGCTTAGGAAGCATGTGACCCCTGTTTGATGAAATGCCTACCTGTGACTAAGGCTTGATGGGAAAGCTGAAACGCGTTAGGACTATGGGCGAGTGCTTTATTGTGGACTGCCTGCCTGTCTCCAAGGTTGAAATAAAGTGCTTTAAGTTTCCTTTCGCACTGGAGTCGTCTCATTTCTGGTGCAGAAATGTTGGTGTATATATATATATATATATATATATATATATATATATATATATATATATATATATATATATTACCTACTGGCGGTCGCCAGTAGGTATATATAGTTAGGATTTTTTCTCTATGGGATTTTTGAAAATTCTATGTCTAATAACTTTGGCGTTTGTGGACGGAATTGGCATTTTGTTTCTGAGCAGCCCCTGAAAATTTGGGGGGGTTCGTCAAGGGGGGGCCGAGAAAAAAGGGGGGTCCCAAAACGCGTTTTTCCCATTCATTTTTCCATAGGGCGGTTGGCCTCACTTTTAGCCCGAACGGCTGAATGGATTTGCACGAAACTTGGCAAAATTGTAGGGACTGGTAGCCCGATGTGCCTTTGCTAGGTCTCAATATATATATCTGTAAGCGCGCTCCGGGCAGCGCCCCGGTTCGCGTACCTGACGCGTAACGGAACTTCGCGAAGTGAAGCTGATTGGCTCTCCGGTGTCTGTCAACATTCTAAACAGTCCGGAGCGGCCGCCATCTTGTCTCTCGGTAGGATCGAGAGACAAGAGGAGGCCAAAACAAAGGGGGAAATGACCATAAGGGGGCATAGTAGATCCTCCCTGACCCCCTAGGTTTGATGTGGAGGCTTTAAAAGGGCCCCGCGGGGCAAAAAAAATTAATATTTTTTTTCTTTGTTTTTGCGTGGGGAGCGCCCGGTACGCGCACCGGGAAGCGGTCCGAGGAGCATACTATGAGGAAAAAAGAAAGACAGGGTATAAAAATGTTGGCAATTTTGTTATAAATGGAAGGTAGTTCTGAAAAGAACTGTTTTTTTATTCTTTTTCTTTTTTTTATTATTTTATTAATTTTCTGAACAATTTTTTTATTTATTTTTTATTTTTGAAAACTATTTTGTTTTTTTTAGTGTTTTTTTAGGGGAAATAACAAAAAAGCAGGGTTTGAACATGTCTCAACAGGAGCAAAAAAAAATAAAAAGGATTCATTGTTTTCTCATCTTGTTGCATTTATGATTTTCTCCAGCTCGGTTAATCAAAGTAATACTCTTCTCTCCATAACAAATAGTTCCTCCACAATATATACAAACTATTTTGTAGTGTTCAAAAGGAGCTTGAATATTGTGGAATATTTCTCGGCCTTCTGGTCCGGCGAATGAGCTTTGTCCACTGGAGGTGCTGGGGATGACATTTGGGGGGTTGGCAGCAAGATCCCTTACTTGTGCTTGGGAAAGATTATTAGGATGCCATCGCTCCATGTGGCGAATCATTGTATGATTGCCAAAGCTGTATTTCTTGTTGGGGTTGCCACGAGAAAGTATATTTTTACATATCAAACAAGACACCTGGGGTGCATTGACCTTCTTTTGTCCAGGTGGAATTTTAAAAAATTGCCATATGTAGTGCTCTTTAATATGGCTCTGCCTTGGTGTTTCTGGCAGGAACTGCCTTACTTGCTCTTCCTCCTCCTCCTCCTCTTCGTCCTCATTATCTTCCTCTCTACCAAAGTCCAGTGTTGGAGGTGGTCCTTTTGGTGGTGGTGGTGGTGGTTGCTGAGAAGCACCAGCTGCAGCTATTACAGAAGCCATTGTGAAAAATAGGTCTTGCTCTCTGGAAGTAGAAAGTAAGAATGAGGTAAAAACAAGGAGGGGTTTTCATCATTTGGGAAAAAAAATAGTTCTAAACCAATGAAAAGTGTTATTTTTAGGTCACTTGACCTAGCCTAACAACATAAGGAAACCAAAAGTGAAATGAACCAATGAAAAGTGTTATTAACAAGTCACATGACAAGTCACATGACCTGTTATGCTTACGTTACGCGCTCCGCGCCCCGGATCGCTTCCGGGAAGCTGTGCCTCGCGCTTCGCGGACCGGAGCGCTTCCGGGTGCGCTAACGCGGCGCGTCATATGACGCATTACGCGACAACGCGTTACGCGACGCGTCACGATGTTGTTTTCTAACGCGGTAGTTGCGCAAACGGTACGCGCACCGGGAAGCGGTCTGGGGAGCGTACTATAAGGAAAAAAGAATGATAGACAATGATATTTTGAAATATTGTATGTTTATTGATTGTTCATTTTGTTGTTTTTTTGTTGCTTTTTTTAAATTAAATATACATTTATTTTTGTGATTCTTTTTCCAAATTTAACAGAACATTTAACAACACATTGTCGGAAATGTCCTCATTTTCAATCAGCGAATCTACTGCATCTACACATTGAACTAATTCATGGTCCCGTGATTCATCCATGAAGTCTGAGTCATCATTGTCCTCAATAACTTTTTCTGTATTGTTCTCCAGAACAATTGTGAAGGAAATAATCTGCTCTCCTTCCATTTTCTTGCTGTAATTTGCATAAAAAATAAATATATCAGTAGAGATAGGGCACTGTTGGGTTTAAGTTCAGACAGGTACTTGTGAGTTTATAACAGAAAAGTAATCTATGGGTACTGTATGGTTTCAGGCGTGAAGTAGTACTATTAAAAAGTGCCTGTGAAGAAGCCTAAGTAAATTCATAATTATACCACAGAAACCTAAATCAATCCATAATTATAATAAACAAGCCTTTCTCAATCTCTAACTCTTACAGAGGGACAGTATATAACTATCTGAAAATGTTTTCCCAAATTAATTTAAAGTGCATGACATAGTTCTCCTTTCAAATTTACAAAATAACATCTTACCTTTTAAAAACAAGTTTAAGTTGTCAGTGAAAATGATCTTGCAATGTACTTCAGGAAGTAGTAGTCAAAATGGCTGTGTTTCTCTCTCTTTCTTTATATATATTCAGGTACATAACCAATCAAATGTCAGGTAAAAAAAGTAGAAAATGAAAGTAACATTTTAATTGGTTGTCAATTCCAACACTTCAGATGTATTTTGTGAAGTAATTTACCTCAGGGTATTTAGAGAGGTCTACAGGCTAAATGGCTAAATGGATTTTCAATCAAATTTGTGAAAATGGTAGGGATTGGTATGTAGTATGAGCTAATCTATATTTGGTGAAAGTGTCTCCAGTAGTTTTTCTGTAAATTACTTTCCCACCTTTTTTAATGGAGCGCTTCCCGGTGAGCGCCCCGGTACGCGAACCGGCAGCGTTACGGGAGTCCTCCATTTTGTGTTTCGGTAGAATTGAGATACAAGATGGAGGGCAAAAAATGTTCAGAATGGGTAGAAGGGGGCATGGTAGACGTATCCTGACCCCCTAGGTTTTCTGAGGGTGGCTGAGGAGGTCCATATGTGCGAAAAAAAAACATTTTTTTAAAAATTTTCCCGCGGTTAGCGTCCGGTGCGCGTACCGGGTAGCGCTCCGGAAAGCGTAAATTGTGAAAATTTGTAAAAAAAAATTTACATTTAAAATTTGTTTATGGTGATCATAGTTAGGGTAGCTCTGAGAAGAGCTTTTGGGTTTATGGTAGATTTAGGTACTTATAAGTAGGTACCAATGCACAGTCTTAAATTCAGAATGAAAATTCTGTTCCCCTCATCTGAGAAGTGAACTCCATCTCCTCTGTAGATATCTTGCATGTAGTAACGCAAGTTATTGTTGTACATGGAGCCCATTCCATGGTCTTTCATGTAAGCTGAAACAGACTTATTTACATGCTTCCTCGATTTCTCAATTTGTGGACAAAATTGGTTCGACCACCTCCATTTCTGTCTTTGGCATATATTTGAATATACCAAGGCAGTTTGAGGAAAAAGTGCCATCAATTGGTCAAAGGTGTCCTTTAAAAGCATTTCCAGACCTACCCCAGTCAAAGTGCCCAAGTCATTTCCTCCACAGTTCACAATTAACAGGTCAGGTTTTGGCAAATGCAAAAAGGTTTTCACCAATGGTATCAATTGGTGACATTTTAATCCTCTGTGGCCGATCCACTTAATTTCCACATTTTGTAAATTGAGGTTAGGTAAATTTCTGTTATTAGCATACCTTTGAGCCCAGTAGATGTAACTATGTCCAACAATCCAGACAGAAAACATGGTGAGAGAAGGTTGTGCTGCAGTCAGATGAAGTGTGGCAATGAAATGGCAGTTGAAAAAATAAGAGTTTAAAATGAAAAAAACTGTGGAGTTTCTGTGTTATCGAAGCAGTAGCAGTGATTGGTGGATTTTGATTGCTGAAAACAGAAAGTTAGGGTGCATGGATGAGTTCTTTGAAAGATGTAATTTGATTGGTCAAGAAAAAATCATTTAATGAAAGATTGCACTGGATATGCAGGTGTACTGAGAGTTCAGAGTTCAATTGAAACATTGTTGTGTGAACTTGCAAACATCAGAGGTCTTTCAGGAGGTGGTTGCTATGCAAAAAAGGCAGAAAGGGCAGAGGGGGGAAGGGTGTTGATTTGAAAAAAGTGAGGGAAGAATTTTGATTGGGTGACATGAGAGATATGTGTGATGAATTACAGCATTTCTGTGCTTTTTATGGCTGCAGCCTCTGGAGTGCATACCTTTTGCTCTGCTAAAGACAAATTGGTGTGTGTCTGAGACTGTTTTGAAACTCATAAAGTATTTGCTAAGGTGAGAAAAGATTCATTTAATTTAGATAGAGAATAGTATGCTTTAGGGAGAAAATTATGAAGAAAGTTGTGTATTTAAAATGTTGCTTTGTGTCAAGTGTTTTACAAATAGATTTTGTTTCTTTGAGTTACATAGCCATGTTAAAAGTGACGCAAAAATAGTGCAAGGGTCTTACAAAAATGCTTTCATGTGTCTTAGGGCATTTTAACTCACTTCCCCATGAATGTAGGAATATAATTGCTTTACAAGATGTGTTTAAAAACGTTTTTTGAAATCAATTAGGTTTCTTGATATGTACTGCTAGAGTTTCATAGGTTGCTTGGGGCATATTTACAAGGCTTTTGAGTTCCTTTGATGTAATTTTTCCCATTTTATCTTAAGACATTTCCTTGTGGTGCAAGGTCCTTGTAAATACGCCCCCATGTGTGCTTGGCAAATTTAGATTTTGATTCTTTGAGTTACATAGCCATGTTAAAAGTAACGCAAAAATAATGCAAGGGCCTTAAAAAAACGATTTCATGTGTCTTAGGGCATTTTAACTCACTTCCCCATGAATGTAGGAATATAATTGCTTTACAAGATGTGTTTAAAAACGTTTTTTGAAATCAATTAGGTTTCTTGATATGTACTGCTAGAGCTTCATAGGTTGCTTGGGGCATATTTATAAGGCCTTTGAGTCTCTCTGATGTTATTTTTCCCATTTTAATTTAAGACCTTTCCCCGTGGTGCAAGGTCCTTGTAAATACGCCCCCATGTGTGCTTGGCAAATTTAGATTTTGATTCTTTGAGTTACATAGCCATGTTAAAAGTAACGCAAAAATAATGCAAGGGCCTTAAAAAAACGATTTCATGTGTCTTAGGGCATTTTAACTCACTTCCCCATGAATGTAGGAATATAATTGCTTTACAAGATGTGTTTAAAAACGTTTTTTGAAATCAATTAGGTTTCTTGATATGTACTGCTAGAGTTTCATAGGTTGCTTGGGGCATATTTACAAGGCTTTTGAGTTCCTTTGATGTAATTTTTCCCATTTTATTTTAAGACATTTCCTTGTGGTGCAAGGTCCTTGTAAATACGCCCCCATGTGTGCTTGGCAAATTTAGATTTTGATTCTTTGAGTTACATAGCCATGTTAAAAGTAACGCAAAAATAATGCAAGGGCCTTAAAAAAACGATTTCATGTGTCTTAGGGCATTTTAACTCACTTCCCCATGAATGTAGGAATATAATTGCTTTACAAGATGTGTTTAAAAACGTTTTTTGAAATCAATTAGGTTTCTTGATATGTACTGCTAGAGTTTCATAGGTTGCTTGGGGCATATTTACAAGGCTTTTGAGTTCCTTTGATGTAATTTTTCCCATTTTATTTTAAGATATTTCCTTGTGGTGCAAGGTCCTTGTAAATACGCCCCCATGTGTGCTTGGCAAATTTAGATTTTGATTCTTTGAGTTACATAGCCATGTTAAAAGTAACGCAAAAATAATGCAAGGGCCTCAAAAAAACGATTTCATGTGTCTTAGGGCATTTTAAGTCATTTCCCCTTGAATGTAGGTATATAATTGATTTAGATGATGTGTTTAAAAACGTTTTTTGAAATTAATTAGGTTTCTTGATATGTAGTGCTAGAGTTTCATAGGTTGCTTGGGGTATATTTAAAAGGCATTTGAGTCCCTTTGATGTTATTTTTCCCATTTTAATTAAAGACATTTCCCCGTGGTGGAAGGTCCTTGTAAATACACCCCCATGTGTGCTTGGCAAATTTAGATTTTGATTCTTTGAGTTACATAGCCATGTTCCATACAGTGCTCACCTTCTGCATAGTCTTTGATATGCTAGACTCCATCTGCACAATGAGATATCTAAGCAAAGGAAACACAGGTGATGTGATTGTGAAATGAGCAAAAGAAATTCCACATTTTTCAATTACATCACCTGTGTTTCCTAACTTTACGAATGACATTGTGCAGATGAGGTTTAGGCCTGTCCACGGACACAGAAGAGGTCTGGCCTTTGTTCAAGAGTGAAATGGACATGACTTGCTTCATTGGTAGGCCTGCACATGTATTATCTCCTCTGTACTCTTCAACAAGCTTAAATTTCATCTGCAACCCTGAGTAGGCCTCACCTCAAACAAACCTCTGAATAGGCCACACCTTACCGTCATCCTGAATCAATCATTTAAAATGTTAGGGACAGATTTATGATAGCCGTGTGCCTCTTTTGCGCCACTGTGCGTCACTTTTGTGACGCAGCGGCGGTGCAAAAGATTTGCTATGTGGCGACATATTTACAACTTGATGCATCTAGGCAGATGTGTCATGCTGTAAAGTCCTGTGCCACATGAAACCGATGCAGCAGTGATGCAAAAGATGCACCATGTTGCAAGGCAGGCCTCACTTCATCTCCAACAAGATACCGTCAGTTTAAACTGTAAACATTTAGGACTGTGTAGGGGGCATGGAGAAGCTGAATCTTCTGTAAATGTCAAAATTGTTGTATACAGTGCTCAACTTCTGTGTACTCTTTGATATGCTAGACTCCATCAGCACAATGAGATAACTAAGCAAAGGAAACACAGGTGATGTGATTGTGAAATGAGGAAAAGAAATTCCACATTTTTCAATTACATCACCTGTGTTTCCTAACTTTACGAATCACATTGTGCAGATGAGGTTTAGGCCTGTTCACGGACACAGAAGAGGTCTGACCTTTGTTCAAGAGTGCAGTGGACATGACTCACTTCATTGGTAGGCCTGCACATGTATTATCTCCTCTGTATTCTACAACAAGCCTAAATTTCATCTGCAACCCTGAGTAGGCCTCACCTCAAACAAACCTCTGGATAGGCCACACCTTATCGTCATCCTGAATCAATCATTTAAAATGTTAGGGACAGATTTATGATAGCCGTGTGCCTCTTTTGCGCCGCTGTGCGTCACTTTTGTGACGTAGCGGCGGCGCAAAAGATGCGCTATGTTGCGACATATTTACAACTTGATGCATCTAGGCAGATGTGTAATGCTGTAAAGTCCTGTGCCACATGAAACCTGCGTCAGGTTTCATATAGGCGTTTTGTTGCAGGGTGGGCATTCATTTGCATGAAAGCCCTGTAAAACTAACACAGTGAAATTTAGAAGATTTCACTGAGTCAGCTTTATAGCATTGCTGAATCAAATCCTTACGCCTGTTTGAAACAGGCATAAGGAGTGATGCACCATGCAATGTGTGGCTTGCTCCTGTGCATTGCAGTAGACATGTCACGCTTACGACGTGATTCCTGCAATGTGCTGCTTTTGCGGCACAGATGCGTGACGCATCTGTGCTGTTTTCACTCAATGGTGCTCCACATTGTAAATGCAGCACACCATGGGTGGCAGAGCAGCGGTGCACATTAACTGGTGCATCCCTGGGGATGCGCCAGTTAACATAAATCTGCGCCTTTATATTTAAGTATGAGCAGGGGACACAGAGTCGGTGAGGCTTATCCAAGGTTAAGAAGAGATCAGTCCTGTTCACTGAAAACTTGGACATAGGCCTCACCTCCTCAGCATCGCTGGACATGGCTAAATAATAGCTGCAAAATGTTACTCTTGTTAAACAATTTTACTATTATAGTCTCTGAGATTTGTCTCTTACTCTGCAACATCTCATTGTTGTTCTCTTTCTTTAAAGATAACGACAACATCAACCATGAGTGATAATGAGCAATCAGTTGATCTCGATCTTATCATTGAACTTGTCATTGAAACGTCAGTGGAAGTAGATCCCTTGGATGATTTAAATCCTGAGGATGATGAAGAACATGATGAGGATGCCGATTTGTCAGAATTGTATGACATAGGGTGGGAAGCTGACCTGCTTGAGCCTATGGAACTATAAACATTTATTTTTAAAATGTACTGGAAATGAAAAGTAAAAATGTAAACCGTTTCATTTAAAATTAAACACAACTTCAAAAACAGGTTATGTGTAGTGTCTTTAATAAAATAGTAAAATATGCTCATAAAATTAGATCAGATTCACATATAAAACAGCACAGGTCAAATGTAGAAGCATTCAATTTCTTTGCTACTATTTGTGAATACTAAATTTGCCAATGCACTAAAAATTATTCTATGTAAAAATGACAAGTAGTGTGTTAAATTTTTGACGACTGTTATTGATTTACTGTTTGGTAATAGTGGTTAATAAATCTTTTTTATTATATTTTACCACAGATTCAACTGCAGATCATTTCGAAATTAGAGAATGCCGTCTAAGGATAGAATCCGAAAGGCTACAAAACGTCAAAGACAGCAGCTTAATAAATTGTTGCAGCAGTCCTCTACAATAAAAACTCGTCAAGTCACCAAGAAAGCTCCGGGTAAGACAACGAAATCATTCATAAGAAACATTTGTAGAAAAAAAAGTAGTCTTACAGAAAATGTTTTAGTCCAGAAAAAGAGAAGCAATTTAAACGGAAAGGAAAGGCCAATCAAAAATGTTACTGCTAGAGCAGGAGATAACTCTGTGCAGGATAGTAGAAGGAAACAACAGTTTAGGAACATTCGTAGACGAATGTTCCGCAACAGGATAATTGGCAATTTGTTAAAAAATATTAAGAAAGGTCAACAGAAAGTGGTTTTTTATAAGAGAAAAAAAAAGTTGAGAAAGTTATTGATCAGGCATTTGAAAATAAGCGAAAGTTATTTATTTTGATAATCAATAGAATTAGGAAGCTAAACAAGGCAATTTATGATTTCAAAAGAAATAGTAGATGGAAGAGAATAGTTAATCGTAGTAATTTTTGTGAAGTTTTTTCAGGAGAATGGATGCATAGTTCAAGTTGTGAGGCATTTTGTAATGAGGAGAGTTATTTCCAGGATAATGATTTGGTGCATGCAGTTGACACCAGTGGTCGAGCTTATGAGGTGAAAGATGGTTGTCCAGTTGAAAAAGAAAAACTTGTGACAACAGAGGCAGAAGAGGTGTTAGGTAATGAGGTTTTAGGAAGACGTCCTAAGGGACCTGTGTACACCTGGAAGTGTAGTAGTATTTGCAGTGTGCGACAGGATTCCATCAATTTGCTTTGTGATTTTGTACGGACATTTAATAAGAAATGTTTGAAGCAGAAAATGATGTTGTTGCAAGAATTAGATCCTTGCAGAGTGAGAGAAGTGACAGGTTTGCATGGTCATTCACTGGCTTGTCTTTCCAGGAGAGTATGCCAGAGTGTTTTTCATCATTTCAGGATGCTAGCAGTGCATCATAATAAAGTGAGGAAATTAGTTAGAATGTTGTATTATGCTAAGAGTCCAGCAATTATGCTTAAACAATTATGCACTGCTCTTTTGCATGGTTCTGAAATAGATGTGAAGAATATTTGTGAAGAAATTGAGTTTTGTTACTTTGGAAGTAAAGAGGAGAATGTTGAAATTGACCCAGAAGAAGAGGGTAATGTGGAAGATAGTGTACAGGTTTCCAGTACAGATAATTTTCAGAAGGAAATTGCCACGTTTCAGGTGAAATCAAGTGAGAGGCCTAATTTCACTTGTGTGTGTTGTCGACGCACTTATTATAAGAATCAGACTAAGTTAGTGGATTTATATGCGAAAAGTGAAAGGGAAAATAATTGTGAATGGAAGGATTTCGCAACATACTTGATGGTAGAAAATTGTTTTGATTTGGGATTGGATCAACGTGTGTGTACTTATTGTTGTAACAAATTAAATCAAAACCGGATGCCTGCTAGAGCGGTTCATAATAATCTGGAATTGGTTGAGATTCCTTCTGAATTGAAGGATTTAAATACTTATGAATCTATTTTGATTCAAAGTATCCATCCCTTTCAGGCTATTGTAAGAATTGAGCCAAAGACAGGGAAATTGCCTCCATCAGATTTACAGAGAGGATTAAAGGGAAGAGTTGTTTATTTGCCTCTAGATTTGAAGAAAAACATTAATACAATTGGAGTAGAAAAAGTGGAAGAGGAACCTCTGGTTATCTTAGTTAATGGGGTTCCGACAAAGAGTAAGAAAATATGGCAAGATTTAGTGGATGTTAGGAAAGTCAAAAAGGCAACATTGTATTTGAAAAAAAACAATAAGTACTATAAGAATGTATATGTTGCAGAAGAGGAAGTAAGTGAAGAAGAGGATAGCGATTTGTGTGCTGGTCAAATTGAGAAAGTAGAACCCTCTAAAAGTGAAGAAATATATGAACATTATAGTGTTCATCCTTTGCATTCCAAGGAAGTCATGGGGAATGCTATTGAGTTGTTTCAAATGAAACAAGCCAAAGGGAGTCCCATTAGTGTTTGGGAGGAAAGTTTGGAAGCTCGGTGTTTCCCACAGCTATTTCCAACAGGTGAAGGAGAAAGATATGATGAGCGACCTCATCAAATTCCTGCTTCTGAATACCGGACTTTACGATTGTATGCAGAAGATGCTAGGTTTCGACAATGCATTCCCTATTTGTTTCATCTCCTGTTTGAAAGCGATCTGTCTGGACTGTCATATGCAGTGAACCACATCTTGAAAAGTGGTATACAGATACAAAACATCTCGGCAAGTGACTTTATGGATAAAGTCAATGTGCAAGACAGTATTTTGGATTCTCACCTGATTAATCTCATGGCGTGTCAGCGTGGAACTAATGAGTATTGGTACCGTCGTCATGGTGATTTAAAATGTATGCTGAGGAACTTAGGAACTCCCACATGGTTCCTCACTCTCAGCTGTGCCGAGTATGGCTGGGAAGACTTACTTGAATTTCTACGAGAGTCAAATGGAAACATTGAAAATATTGAATTCAAGACACCCGGAGAACTGTGCTCTTTGGATCCAGTGAATGTATGCAGGTACTTCAATCATAGATTTGAAGCTATGATGTCTTTCATCATGAACAAGAAAAATCCACCTCTTGGAGAGGTGTTGGATTTCTTCTGGAGAAAGGAGTACCAAGCAAGAGGTGCTCCTCATATACATATGCTGCTGTGGATCAAGGATGCACCTAAATTTGGAACAGATCCAGAAGACTTAGTGATGAGTTTCATAGAACAGTATTCTACATGTGCTGTTCCAAACGCAAAGGAAGACAAAAGCCTAAGAGAACACGTTTTACGCTTCCAAAGCCATCGTTGTGGAAAGTACTGTTGTCGTAAATTCAGAAACAAGGACAAGTTCTACACCAAATGTCGTTTCGCCTTTCCACGACCGGTGATTTCTAAAGGAAGAGTGAACAGTTTGATGTCTTCGCTGCGACATAATGTGATGAAGAAATCACCTAAAAACACATACAATTTGAAAAGGAACGAAGAGTCCAAGTACATCAACGACTACAACCCAGTGATTTTGTCCATGTGGAATGCTAACATGGATATACAGTTTGTGGCTGATAACTGTATGGCTGTGGCTCGGTATGTGACATCTTACATCACCAAAAAAGAAAAGACAGAATTGAAGGATATGTGGGAGGACATTTCCCATGAAAAGAGCCTCAGTAAGAAGTTGTACAGTTTCAGTCTGAAGATGTTGTCACATCGAGAAATCGGAGCTTAAGAATGTTCTGACCGGTTGTCTTCAGCAAGTCTCTATGCCAAATCCAGGAGTATCGTTTGAGCGAGTCTTGGTCTTGCTGCAACGCGTAATCGAGTTCTGAAACCTGTGCGGGAAATTGAGTATTTGGCGGAAAAGGAGCCAAACAGTACCGATATTTTGAAGACCAACATGTTGGATACATATTATCCAAATAGAAGCAGTCACCTCGAGAATGTTTGTCTGTATGAGGTTCTACAAAATTACATATTCAAGAGGAACATCAAAGAAGATATTGATAAAGGAGTGTATGCTGTAATTGGAAGTGAGGGATGTCTGGTCAAGCAAAGAAAATGCCACTTGGTAAACCATCGAAAATTGAGTGGCGAATCTCCTGAAAAAAAAGAGTTTTTCTATTTAGCACTTTTGCAACTTTTCAAGCCTTGGCGTGCAGAAGAGGAACTGCTTGGAGATTTCCTCTGTTATGAAGACTCTTTCAATGCCGCCAAGGAGACCATAGAATGTCCTGTTTTTCCCAAATATCTAGAAATGTTGAATGCGGAAATCGAGCAGGAAGCAACGATTGCTGCCGAGATTGCTAGAGACAGTTCTCAGGACAGTCAGAGTTCTGTTTCATTGAGTCAGGATCCACTAGGAAGACCAGTTATCGAAAATGAAGCTGCCACTGCCATGATTGAAGTGGAAAGAGCCATGGCACATGCTCAGGAGGATGCGGTTAACTTAGAAGACTTGGAAAGACAACTCAACGTTGAGCAGAGGAAAATATATGACGAAGTTACCAACCAAATTGATCATGGATTAAGTCATGAGAAGAAAGAGTGCTCATGTACGTCGTTGAAGCCTGTCCGACTGTACGTGAGTGGAGAAGCGGGAACTGGAAAAAGTTTCCTCATTAAAGCAATTTCATGGTATTTGCAGAAAAGGACTGAGTCATCGCTGTCTTGTGTTGTCACCGCTCCAACTGGACTGGCAACACATAACATTAAAGGTATTACTTTGCATCGTCTACTGATGCTGCCAGTGGAGCATGATAACAAATTACAATACCACAAGTTATCTGGAGATGCTTGTTGTGAAGTTTCCAGAGTCTTTAGGAAAATGAACCTTCTTATCATTGACGAAGTAAGCATGGTTTCCAATGTCATGCTTGCCTTTGTGCATTTGAGAATGCAAGAAGTTCTCAAAACAGAGTATGATGTGTTATTTGGTGGCAAACACATCATTGTTTTCGGTGATCTTCTGCAGCTGACACCAGTGAAAGGACAACCTGTGTTCAAAATGCTCATGCATGAAGATACCAGGAAGTGCCTAGGGAGCATTGGCAACGTTAATATATGGTTAAACTTCAATTATGCTGAACTGCGTAAAAATATGCGTCAAGCGAAGGATGAAGATTATAAGAATATTCTACAAGATGTTAGAATTGGAAAAGTGACCGAGCATGGGAAAGAAGCTTTACATGCACGATTACTGTCAAATTTGTATCCAGAAGAAGACGTTGTGCCTGAGAATATTTTTCGGAAAATTACTGAGAAGAAATCTGGAATATGTTTGATGCCAACTCTTGCAGAATGTGCAATCTTCAACAACAAAATGTTGCATTTAGAAAACCAAGAGATTGTGAAACTGGAAGCTATTGACAGAGTAGAGCATATGGGAGCAACAATTATTTTGTCTGAGAATTTGAAATCAAAATTGGATTCATTAGAGAAGACTATATCTAAAACTGCAGGTTTTGAAAAGACTCTGAATGTGTGCTTAAATTGCCGTATAATTTTAAGAAGGAATTTACATGTTGAAAGAGGTCTGGTAAATGGATCAATGGGTAATGTTGTTGATTTTGTGAAATACAGAAATAGAGATGGAATTGAATTTTTTAAAATTAAATTTGATGGCATTGAGGAAGTACAGCTAATTGGTCGTTGCTCTGCTAGGTTTTTGCTTGTAAAAGACTTATATGTTCGCCGTAAGCAGTTTCCTGTTTGCTTGGCATATGCGGTGACAATCCATAAATCGCAAGTTTTAAGTGTAGACAGTGCATTGGTGAATATTGGCAGTTCTGTGTTCAAGGAGGGTATGGCATATGTGGCATTGTCACGAGTTAGAACTTTATCGGGATTGTACTTGATTGAGTGTGATGTCACAAACATTTGTGCGGATCTAGATTGTGTTAAGGAATACAATAGGTTAAGAAGAGAGTATGCGCCACATTTGCCTCAATATCCTTTGTTTGAGAAACGTGTGGTAGGCCGGAAACGAAGAAATGTGACCAATAGTAGAGAGGTTGTAGCAAAAAGACGAAAAGTCGATGAACCAGAAATTATAAGCAGAAAGAAAAAGGATTTTGTTGAAGATGTTGTTGGTTTTAGATTTGAAAACAGTTCTGGTGTCAACTGCTATGCTAATGTAGTGGTTAATGTTTTGTTTTCTCTAGAAAATGTAAAAGAAGAGATTGTGGTCAATTCGGATAAAAGATTTTGCAGTTTGTTGAATTCTGTGTTAGAGAAATGTAGCACTGATAGAACAAAAATAGAAAGTGTGTCTGAAATTCGAAATCTGTTAGACAGATGTTCAGGTCAAACACAATTCTCTCAAAATATTCAGCAAGATTGTCAGGAGTTTTTAATGTATATGCTTGATGTTTTGCACGATGAAGGTGTAGATGTAGATCACCTGTTTGGGCTTTCTTATCAATGGCAGCATGACTGCGAGAACTGTAGGGTATCAAGTACTACTAGTGTAGACTCAGAAAAATGTATATATTTAACTTTGCCAGACAGTAAATCAGTGTCCTTTAATAAGCTAGTAAAAGCAGCTGATCACAACATGGAGTGTAGCCAATGTAAATCTGAAATGTTGTCCACATTATTTATACGAACATATGGCCAGTATGTCATTTTAATGTTCCAACGATGTAGGCCTGATGGAACAAAATTGACAACTTTAATTAAAAATGTTGTGGCTTCGCAGTTGTCAATATCAGGAAGGACTTTTGTAACTGCAGCAATTCTATATCATGACGGTCCTTCAACAACATCAGGACATTACACAGCTTATTTAAAGTCTAGAAACGGCTGGTCATTCTGCAATGATTCTGTTTTAACTTTAAAAAAAAAAATTGCCTTTTGACCTTAAAAATTCTTACCTGGTGTTTTTAAAACCAAAATTTTAGGGAAGGAATCTCGGGATTTGCTCTGAGGAATTTCAAGAGGTTCTAATGGCTCCTACACTATTTGGCCTTGAGGATAAGTGTAGTATAGAGTCAAAAGTTATTTTTGAGTTTTAAATAGTTCCTGGAAAAAAAGAAGGTTTTCTTACAGAAAGTGGGGGGCACGGATTAGTTAAAGGACAACAGAGTATTTCCCAAAGCAAACGGTGTTCTTACCATAACACTTGACGTCATGGAAAAATAACTGCACTTTGAATGAGTTCAGAAAAACTGTTTCTTTTTATAAGCTAATTCAAGCAGCCAATCAAAACATGGAGTAGAGGTAATGTAAGTCTGCAATGCTGTCTACATTATTTGTCCAAACTTTTGGTTATAATGTCATTTTAAAATTCCAACTATATAAACCTGATGAAAGTAAGTCTTCAACTTTAATTACAAATGTTGTGGCTACACAGTCGTTGATTTTAGGAAGAACATTTGTAACTGCAGCTATTATATGACATGATGGTCCTTTGACAAGATCCGCTTATTACACAGCTTATTGAAAATGTAAAAAAGCTGGTGTTTCGGAAATGATTCCCATTTGACTACGATACAATGTTGCCTTTTTACTTAAAATATTCTTACTTTCTGTTTTCAGAAAAGAGAATTTAGGGTAGGTAACTGGCCTATAATGATTCTAGGGGTTGATATAATTTTATCTACTGTTTTAAATTGCTTTGTGATTAAAAGTGATGTAGAGAATTAAATAATTGTAGTAGTCATAGAGGTAGTGTAAGTCTGCTTCATAGTAAGCAGTATCAGTGTCATAGGAAATGTAGAACATGAGTGAGCAAGAAGGGTAAGATATTACTGGTACAGGATTGTGAAAGTGATCTTGAACGTTTTCTTTCTGAAAGTTGCGGAAATACAAAATGACGGGATTTGCTTAGAAGAATTCCAAGAGTTATAAATGGCTCTTACACGATTTGGCCTTGTGGAAAAGTGTGGTAGAGAGCGAGAAGTCATTTATTGTATGTAACATATTTGTCAAAACGATGGAGGTTTTCTTTCAGAAAGTGGCGGGCTGAAAATAATAACAGCACAACAGAGTGTAAGCTGTTCATAGGATATCCTTCGACGTCATGGAAAGTAAGTTAATTTTTACGAGTTCTGATTTTTGATTGGTTATGTTATATGGGTTTTTTAAACACAATCATTTTGATTGTGGTTTTTTTTCCCCGCTGTTATATGATGAATACCTTCAAGTCATTGTTTTTAGTGAAATTTGATAAATTCTGAGAAGAGCAAAAATAAACCATTTAACATGTATAATTAATTCTGTACTTTTTGTATTTATGAAATACATTTAGAACTGTGTAGTAGGCATGGAGAAGCTGAGGCTTCTGTAAGTGTCAAAGTTGTTGCATACAGTGCTCACATTCTACGTAGTCTTTCATATGATAGACTACATCTGCACAATGAGATACCTAAGCAAAGGAAACACAGGTGATGTGATTGTGGAATGAGCAAAAAAAATTGCACGTTTTTCAATTACATTACCTGTGTTTCCTAACATTACACATCACATTGTGTAGATGAGGTTTAGGCCTGATCCAAGAGACAGAGGAGGTCTGACATTTGTTCAAGAGTGCAGTGGACATGACTCACTTCGTTGGTAGGCCTGCACATGTATTATCTCCTCTGTACTCTTCAACAAGCCTAAATTTCATCTGCAACCCTGAGTAGGACTCACCTGAAAGAAATCTGTGCATAGGCCACACCTTATCAGCATCTAGAAACAATCATTTAAAATGTTAGGGACCGTTTTATGATGGCTGTGCACCTCTTTTGCGCCGCTGTTCCGTCACTTTTGTGACGCAGCAGCAGTGTAAAAGATGCACCATGTTGCAAGATAGGCCTCAGTTCATCTCCAGCAAGATACCGTCAGTTTAAAATGTATATAATTAGGACTGTGTAGGGGGCATGCAGAAGCTGAGGCTTCAGTAAGTGTCAAAGTTGTTGCATGCAGTGCTGCACTTCTGCGTATTCTTTCATATGCTGGACTACATCTGCACAATGAGATACCTAAGCAAAGGAAACACAAGTGACGTGATTGTGAAATGAGCAAAAGAAATTGCACGTTTTTCAATTACATTACCTGTGTTTCCTAACATTACGAATCACATTGTGCAGATCAAGTTTAGGCCTGTCCAGGGAAACAGAGGACGTCTGGCCTTTGTTCAAGAGTGAAGTGGACATGACTCACTTCATTGGTAGGCATGGACATGTATTATCTCCTCTGTACTCTTCAACAAGCCTAAATTTCATCTGCAACCCTGAGTAGGCCTCACCTCAAACAAACCTCTGGATAGGACACACCTTATTGGCATCCTGAAACAATCATTTAAAATGTTAGGGACAGTTTTATGATGGCTGTGCACCTCTTTTGCGCTGCCATTGCGTCACTTTTGTGCAGCAGCAGTGCAAAAGATGCACCATGTTGCAAGATAGGCCTCACTTCATCTGCATCAAGATACTGTTAGTTTAAAATGTATATTTTTAGGACTGTGTAGGGGGCATGGAGAAGCAGAGGCTTCTGTATGTGTCAAAGTTGTTGCATACAGTGTTCACATTCTACGTAGTCTTTCATATGATAGACTACATCTGCACAATGAGATACCTAAGCAAAGGAAACACAGGTGATGTGATTGTGGAATGAGCAAAAGAAATTGCACGTTTTTCAATTACATTACCTGTGTTTCCTAACATTACACATCACATTGTGTAGATGAGGTTTAGGCCTGTTCCAGGAGACAGAGGAGGTCTTACATTTGTTCAAGAGTGCAGTGGACATGACTTACTTCGTTGGTAGGCCTGCACATGTATTATCTCCTCTGTACTCTTCAACAAGCCTAAATTTCATCTGCAACCCTGAGTAGGACTCACCTGAAAGAAATCTGTGCATAGGCCACACCTTATCAGCATCTAGAAACAATCATTTAAAATGTTAGGGACAGTTTTATGATGGCTGTGCACCTCTTTTGCGCTGCCATTGCGTCACTTTTGTGAGACAGCAGCAGTGCAAAAGATGCACCATGTTGCAAGATAGGCCTCACTTCATCTGCATCAAGATACTGTTAGTTTAAAATGTATATTTTTAGGACTGTGTAGGGGGCATGGAGAAGCTTAGGCTTCTGTGAGTGTCAAAGTTGTTGAAAAACTGTTTATCCTTCAATCTTTTCCCTTGTCTTTTCTAATTTTTAAATACATGTTTTAATATTTTTCAAATGTTTGTTCTCTCTTTCACAGATTGAAAGTATAAAAATAACAAGTGACTAAGTTAACGACAATTATAAGGTAAATGTTTTGTACTCTTTTCGTTACATTTCTATCACATTTAACTTCTATTAGTTCCACTGCTTCATTTCTTTAACCCTCACTTTCCTGCCTTTGCTACTTCCCTCATTCCTTTCTCTATTACTTACTTACTCTACTCCTTCCACTCTTTTTCTCAGTCCCTCTCTTCTCATAGTTCCTCACTCTTGTTCACTCACTCCGTCTCTATTACACTCACTGTCTCTTACTGATCACTCTTTCACTACTTGTTCATTATGCTTTCTCTGTGTAGTTCAAGCACACTAAGGGGCATATTATCAACACAGGAAATAAAATTATCGCTGCTTTTATCGGCAGAAAACTGCTGCAAAAGCGGCTTTAGCGGCAGTTTTCTGCCGATAAAAGCAGCGAAACTTTTATCGCCTATGTTGATAATATCCCCCTATGTTATTTACATTTCTTTGCTGTTTCAATCATTCCTTTTCTGTTATTTCTTCTTTTCTGCATTCTGTTTTTTCTCTCTGTTATTCCAATGTTTTAATCTTAATTTGATCATTCAGTCACATTCTCTAAGAAACTCTTGTTTATTATTCTTCTACTCTCCTTTTTTTCTTTCACTTCCTTATCTATTTTGTTTTTCACAATTATACCCTCTTCCATCTTTTCTTCGGTAAATAGATCTATTAAACAGTATCTGTGGTTTAGTCCCTATAGCTGTCTTTCTTTTAACATTACTCTCTGTTTACTTTCCCTATACTTACTCTTCTTTTTTTAAAAAAAAAAAATTTTTGGTTCGCTCCCCGTTCGCGTACCGGCGAGCGAACCGGGAAGCGAACCAAAAGAAATAGAGGTTGCCAGAGTGCTAAACATTCTAGCAATTTTTTTATAAAGGGGAGGTAGTTCTGAAAAGAACTTTTTTTAAAATTATTTTTGTTGTTTTATATTTTTTTTATTATTTTTCTGAACATATTTATACTTTTTTTGTATTTTTTGAACGGTTTTATATTTTTTTTGTTTTTTGGGGGGGGGTAAAACGAAAACGATTCATTGTAAAGGGCTCAACAGGAGCAACAACAAAAAAAGATAATTTATTTTCTGAATCGTTTTGTACAAACATGATTATCAAATGCTAAGTTGATTAAAGTGATGCTACTTTCTCTGTAGCAAATCAACTGACTGCAACGCACGCACACTTTTTTAACTGCCCCGAACCTCATCTGTATATTTGGGACCATCTCCCTTGCCTCTGGTCCCGTCACTTCCTCTACAACTGATCTTCTGGCCACAAAAGGGGGATTATCTTGCAGGTCACGTACCTGCGCAGCAGTGTAGTTGTTAGGATGCCACCTATCCATATGGCGATGCATTGTATAATTGCCGTAACTATATTTTTAATCTGTCCCTCTGGGCAAATCTTTCTTACAGATAAGGCAAGTTACGTACCGGGCATTGACTTTTTTTTGGCCCCGGGGATATTTAAAAAATTGCCAAATAAAGTTTTCTTTGACATGAGACCTCCTGGGCTCCTCAGGCAAAAAATGCCTCTCTTCCTGCTCTTCCTCTTCTTCCTCTTCTTCCTCCTCTTGCTGAATGATAACTTCAGCAGGTGGTCCTCTCTTCCTTGGAGGTGGTGGTGGTGGTGGGGAAGCACCAGCTGAAGCTACTAATGAAGCCATTGCTCAGTGATGACAAAAGGTCTTCCTCTCACAAAGATGAAAGTCAGAGTGAGGAAACAAGGAGGGGTTTTCATCATTTGGGAAAAACAATAGTTCTAAACCAAAGAAAAGTGTTACTTCTAGGTCACATGACCTAGTCTTACATCATTAGGAACCCAAAAGTGAAATGAACCAATGAAAAGTGTTATTAACAAGTCACATGACCTGTTGTGTTTACGTTACGCGCTTCGCGCCGCGTCCCGGATCGCTTCCGGGAAGCTGCGCTTCGCGTACCGGTTCACTTCCGGGTACGCTAACGCGGCGCGTCATATGACGTATCACGCGACAACGCGATACGTCACGCTGACGCCACGCGTCACGATGTTGTTTTCTAACGCGACAGTTGCGCAAACGGAACGTTTACTGGTTCGCGGACCGGATCGCGGCAATAAATTGAGCTAACGGAAAGCTAACCGGTTCGCGGACCGGAAGCGAAACAAAAAAAAATGAAAAAAAAAAATGTATTAATAAACATATAAAATATTTTTTTTGATTTAAAGAAGAATACATTTTAAAGCTATTGATATTTGCTATTAAAAAACCATTGAAATTCACTGAAAAAACCATAGGTTATAGACCATATATAGTTAGGAATTAGCATTTAAGAAACCTTTTTTTACTCACACAAAACCATTAAAATTCCATATATAGTTAGTTGTACTAACTATATATCGCGCACCCGCAATCCACTGCTGATCATGTCACATATTACATCATTCATGACATGGTCAGTGACATCACTGATGACATCACTGATGACATCACTGATGACATCTCAAATGACATCACTGATGACATCACTGATGACATCTCAAATGACATCACTGATGACATCACTGATGACTACATCCAGTGACTGTATAATTCTGTAAAGTTAAAATATGTCTTACAAATTGAATAATGAGTGGATTTATAAGTGTTTGGATGAAGGATTTAGTAGGTGCATGACTGACTGTATGAGTGAGTGATTAAATGTGTCTTACTGAGTGCATGGGTTAGTGACTAAACTGTCTTAATTTGTGCATCATTGTGTCTGTTGTTCTGTAATCTGCTGCATGTGTTGATCATTAGCTATATGAGTAACTATATGGATAATTGATTGTTTGCCCAAGTATTTGTATGGGAGACTGAGTGTGTGTGTGGGTGGCTGGGAGGTGTATGACTCTGTGCATACATGTGTGAGCAGTTGATTCACTAGATGTATGGGTTCAAAAGTGCATATGGAAACAACTGTATGGGCGGTTGACTGTGTGCATGAGTGTATTGGTGAGTGAATGGATATCTCAGTGCTACATGTCAAAGTAAGTACATATGTAAAACACAGTACATGTGAGAGTTGACATATATAAATAACTGTGCATATGAGCCAGTGAATGTGTGAGTGGCTGTAAGGATCAATGTGAACTTGTACCCGTGATTGTATAAGAGAGTAAATAAGTGTTAGTATATGTTTGAATAAGAAAGGTGTGTATAACTGTATAGTTGAGAAAATGGAGGTGTGATTGATTATTTGCATGACTGACTAGGTGTCTGTGTAACTTCATGGATGAGTGACAGTCTGTGAGTGTCTGTTTACACTGAGTGTTTCTAAGGTTATATTAGAGTCTGTAGAGGTTCATCGTATTATCACATGAATGATGTCATCAGTGATGTGATCAGTAATGTCAACTGAGATGTCATCAGTGATGTCATCAGTGATGTCATTTGAGATGTCATCAGTGATGTCATTTGAGATGTCATCAGTGATGTCATCAGTGATGTCATTTGAGATGTCATCAGTGATGTCATCAGTGATGTCACTGACCATGCCATGAATGATGTAATATGTGACATGATCAGCAGTGGATTGCGGGTGCGCGATATATAGTTAGTACAACTAACTATATATGGAATTTCAATGGTTTTGTGTGAGTAAAAAAAGTTTCTTAAATGCTAATTCCTAACTATATATGGTCTATAACCTATGGTTTTTTCTGTGAATATATATATATATATATATATATATATATATATATATATATATATATATTACCTACTGGCGGTCGCCAGTAGGTATATATAGTTAGGATTTTTTCTCTATGGGTTTTTTGAAAATTCTATGTCTAATAACTTTGGCGTTTGTGGACGGAATCGGCTGAAATTTTCAGGAAAATGGCACATTTTGTTTCTGAGCAGCCCTTGAAAATTTGGGGGGGGTTCGTCCAGTGGGGGCCGAGAAAAAAGGGGGGTCCCAAAACGTGTTTTTAACATTGAGTTTTCCATAGGGCGGTTGGCCTCACTTTTAGCCCGAACGGCTGAATGGATTTGCACGAAACTTGGCAAAATTGTAGGGACTGGTAGCCCGATGTGCCTTTTGTAGGTCTCAATATATGTGCTCCAGTGGATTTTGAGAAATTAACGTTTAAAAAAAGATATATATCTGTAACAGCGGACCGGTTAGCGCTCTGGTTCGCGGACTTTTCGCGCAACGG
Organism: Lissotriton helveticus; assembly: GCF_964261635.1. Lineage (NCBI taxonomy): Eukaryota > Metazoa > Chordata > Amphibia > Caudata > Salamandridae > Lissotriton > Lissotriton helveticus. The sequence goes on along the minus strand of NC_136068.1, from coordinate 367,101,062 downwards.
AGCTTTGTGAAGCGAAGCTGATTGGTTCTCCGGCGTCTGTCAACATTCCAAACAGTCCGTAGCGGCCGCCATCTTGTCTCTCGGTAGGATCGAGAGACAAGAGGAGGTCAAAACAAAGGGGGAAATAACTATAAGGGGGCATAGTAGATCCTCGCTGACCCCCTAGGTTTGATGTGGAGGTTTTAAAAGGGCCCCGCGGGGCAAAAAAAAAACAAAATAATAATAATCGAACGGCTGAATGGATTTGCACGAAACTTGGCAAAATATTAGGGACTGGTAGCCCGATGTGCCTTTGCTAGGTCTCAATATATGTGCTCCAGTGGATTTTGAGAAATTAACGTTGAAAAAAAGATATATATCTGTAACAGCGCTCCGCTTCGCGTACTTTTCGCGTTACGGAGCTTTGCGAAGCTGATTGGTTCTCCGGCGTCTGTCAACATTCCAAACAGTCCGTAGCGGCCGCCATCTTGTCCCTCGGTAGGATTGAGAGACAAGAGGAGGCCAAAGCGAAGGGGGAAATGACCATAAGGGGGCATAGTAGATCCTTCCTGACCTCTTAGGTTTGATGTACCATTTTGCCAAGTTTGGTGTAATTCCGTTCAGCCATTCAGGCTGTAGACGTATGTAAATGTCCTATGGAAAATTGCATGGGGAAAACACATTTGAAAGTGTTGAAATTTAGAACCAATTAAAATGTTACTTTGGTTTTGTATTTGTGTGTGATGAAAGTTAATTGGTTATGTATATATGTCAAATGAGAGGAAACCACAGCCATTTTGTGATACTACTGTCTGAGGTACATTTGTGAGGAATTTTTGGTGGTGAATTTCTGGTGTTTGATTTACACAGTACTAACACTTCTGCTACTTTTAAAAAGGTGAGTTGTTAATTTGTAAGGGGAACTATGTTGTACACTTGAAGATAATTTGAAAAATGTTTTCTGTTATTTATTTGCAGTCCTTCTGTTATACTAAATACTTGATGAAGTTAGTTTTATATTATGTATTACTAAAAACTAAATGAAAGTGATTATTTTTTTCTGCAATTTACAGCAAGCAATTTCAAAATAAAATGGCTCACAATGAAGAGACCGTGGCAATTTCTTTTGAATTGTCCACTACATTGATTGAAATTGAGAGCACCAATAATGAAATATTGTCACAAGGAGGACATGACTTGTATGATTCCATTAGATTGATTGAAATGGACAGCACCAAGAATGAAATATTGTCACAAGGAGATGACTTGAATGATTCCACTACATTGATTGAAATTGAGAGCACCAATAATGAAATATTGTCACAAGGAGGAGATGGCTTGTATGATTCCATTAGATTGATTGAAATGGACAGCACCAATAATGAAATATTGTCACAAGGAGGAGATGACTTGAATGATTCCACTACATTGATTGAAATTGAGAGCACCAATAATGAAATATTGTCACGAGGAGATGACTTGAATGATTCCACTACATTGATTGAAATGGACAGCACCAATAATGAAATATTGTCAGAAGGAGGAGATGACTTGAATGATTTTTTTGATCAATCTCTTGATGGCGAATTTATCGAGTGTTTGGAGACCATAGAGTTACAAGAATCATCATTGCAGACTTTTAATGAGGAGATTCCAGATGAGATGATTGAAGAGGAAATTACTGATGAGGACATGTTACTAGTTGTTTCAAATTTAGAAAATTCTGAAGAATAAATTTATATTTAGAAATCAAAAATTGTTTGAGACATTATTTATTTTTATTTTTAATTTATGAGGTTGTAGCGAAGTGATTGTAGTATAAAATGAGACTTATAGTATAGAGTGCAACATTTTTATGTTACATGGTAAGTTTACTCATATTTACTTCCCTTCTGCCACTATATTATCTCCAATGTGTATTTGACATGTCTTCTTCATCTCCGGCCTCCTTTCTCTCACTGTGTGTCTCCGATGCATCTTATCGCTGGTATTTTGTGTAATTACAGAAGAGAGTAAAATAAAATAGTTCGGAACGTGAAAAGGGGGCAAAGTAGAGTACTCCTCACCCCCTAGGCCTTTTTAGGCGGTCCCAAAAGGATCAGTTTCTGCTTTCCTGAGAGATTATGGTATGAGTTCCATATACCACAATAATTTGCATTACAACATGCAAGATATCTATCTCCTATTACCAACTTTTGGAGATATTCGCGCTAAGCGCGAATATCTCCAAAAAGTAACACCTGCCCTGAGCAGTTCTTAGCCATGTTATCCAATGGGAGGTGGATAACATGGCTAAGAGTATTAGCTCGGTAATGCATGAATATCGCTGAGTTTTTAGCGATATTCATGCATTGCGGCCGTTTATTATCGCATTTGCGATAAACCTTGATAATAGTAAGGTTTATCTTCGATAATTTCTGACGATGCTTAGTGGTAAAAAATTGGTTGGTAAGCATCGTTAGCGATAAATATCGCTTAACTTTGGTAATATGCCCCAACGTCTGTTAACGTTCGATTCGAAGGAAATGAGGAAGTGTTGAAAAACATTGTCTGCGCCATCTTGCCTTTTTTGAAATGCCACACTTTTGTCGTGCACGGCAGCCATTTTAGATGTCTTGACCAGACCCACTCTCTGCACGCTGTCGATTCGTAGCATGGCTCCTCACCCTCGTAAGCATCTCCCCCAGGCACTGGTCACCACCGCTCTCTGTCTTATGCATGGGCAATAAACCTTCCCCCATCTGCGCTGCTCTTCCCTGAGAATCACACTCTGTGCCCGCCCGACACCTCCCTTTCGCCCTATTCACTACCGCACCCTCTGACACTCCTCTTCCTCTGTGTCCGAATGTCCAGGCCGGTCCTAGGCTATCAGCTAGCCCTGCAGATGTAGTTTATGGCCCCAGCTGTAAAGAATCACCCCTCTTCAAAGGAGTTATAGTAGATCAAGGCCCACACCCGATGTGATCCGTCACAGCACACGCGTTCCTACTATCTGAAAACCATCCTGTATTGTGATTGGGGAGGGGACCGAGCCTGAAGCGGAAGATTCCAGGAATGACTCTTTGTACATCAAAGTTTTTACAATTATGTGTCACATTAAAAATATATAGCACTCCAACAAAGTAGTAGGAATATAAAACTTTAATAACATATAAATATATACAACAAAACAAAAACAGTAAAAACATTTAAACAACGAAGAGACCGTGGCAATTTCTTTTTAATTATCCAATAGATTTATTGAAATTGACAGCACCAATAATGAAATATTCTTGTCAGTAGCGGTCTGTTGTGCGAATAGTTCCAAGGCAGCAGAACGCGCTGAAATCTAGATGGCACGAAAGTGATGTCTAGTAAGTTGCCGCCCAGCAAAAAACGGCGTGGGGCGCCGCGGGGGTGAGTGAGTCCAGTAGGCACCACAGCTATTCTTACCGGCATTGCAGAATTACTGCTGGGGACAATGCCTGTGCTGTAGCAGGGTCACAGCAGAAACAAAAAGGATTCTGTTGAAGATGTTGTTGGTTTTCAATTTGAAAACAGTTCTGGTGTCAACTGCTATGCTAATGTAGTGGTTAATGTTTTGTTTTCTCTAGAAAATGTAAAAGAGGGGGAGGCAGTCCAAAGTTCCGTTAAAAGGGCAAAGGAAAGGATCGGTGGTTTGAACTATCAGTCAAAAAGGGGAGGGGGTGCAATAATTTTTCCTACCGGGTCACACTGTGCTTTCACCGGAAGTAAGGTCTGCAGGATTGTAGTAATTCAAAGTGAGGCTGGCGCCAGCATGGGAGCGCCGACGTCCCGCGGATACAGTTTCGTCACTCCACGGGCGATCATGGCAGTCATTCCCCATCGGGGGTCGGAGACTCCCGCGGCTCCTCTAGAATCTTCAAGGTCGTGGAGGACTACGGTGGTGGAGTCAACCAGTGACCGGGCCATTTCTTTATGTTGGGCCCGCTCTTGCCAGGTCGACCGCCATTTTGAGAGTTCGGCAGCTACCGGCGATCGCGGGGTCACATGAGCGGACGGGCTCCACCCTGCCGGGCGAGACGTTGCAGCATGGCCACAGTGGAAGAACCGTTATCTAGGTCGTTCCGAAACTGTGCAGCACTGTAGTTGTTAGGATGCCACCGCCTGGAGCGCTGAGGGTGCAGCTGGGAAGCCTCCACCTGGGGAGGCGGGAGAGGCCTGTTCGCACCGTCTCTCCCTCCCAGTGCACCCCACGGCGTCTCGCTTGAGATTTGTTATGGCCGGACCAGGCGATGAGGACGAGGGGGGGGTCGGAGGCATGTGCAAGACATCCCCCTCCAGTGTTGTCGCAGCCATTATAAAAGAAAGAAGTGTCCCGTCCGTCTTCGGGCCGGGCTTCCGGTGGATGTCGGCCGGACGCCCCTGGCTCTGGCCCCATGAACGGGTTTCTTGGTTTATCGGCTGCAGCCGGATCCCGTCGGCCTCGGCCCCCCGACCGTTGGTGGTCGGACCGGAAGAGCATGTGGCGGGACTACCTGCAACTCTCAAGGGCCACCGCGGCCGGACTGGGAGAGAGAGGGGAGGGTCGAGGAGACATTCCCCCCCCCTGCAACTGTTCAGCGTTGTAAAGGCAATCCCCTGGCCGGGTCCCGCTGGTCTCGGCCTCTCCTCCGGCTACACCCTACGTTAGGATCTCCTGGCCGAGGCGTGGCAGCAGGACCTGCCTTATATGGGCTGCTCCCGGCTGGGCGTAGCCGGAACCCTGCCCCACCTTGGAAGTTTCCAGAGTGGGGGTGGATGTTCTACTGACTTGCATTTTCCCTAGTCTATCGATTTTTTTGGCGTGGCAGGCGGTGGGACAGCGAGGGGTGATTTGGTTTCTCTTACTGTTTTTCTGGTCTCTCACCACTGGCATATTTTAACGTTTTCTTGTTTCTAGGACATTAATAGGTTTTATCATTACGTTATGTTATCGTTTCTTTGTTCGTTGTTTAATAAAAGTTCATGTTCATCAGTGGCCTACTGATTTTCGTTTTCCTATTTTTTTCTTTCCAGGTTGTTTCATGGTAAAGTTTCTGTTAACAGGATACAGTGATCACTTCGTTATTATTGCATATGTCCTTTTCACTAGGGGTGCTCTCTGGTCGGGCCAGATGACGTATCTCTAGTAAATGGTCCGGGTGAAAAAGGTGCATCAATCAGTGGGGAGTAGATAGGCATGACAGATTACAACGGGGGAGAACGGTCCGCATTACGTACCCTTTCACTACTTGCAAAGATTTTCCTACGTTTATTTGCAAACAGGGAATACCTCCAAAAAGAACTAATTCCCAAACAGTCAATGTTCGGACAATCAATCAATCAATGAGGAATGAAATAGGTACGACGTGTTAAAGGCTTGCGTTACCTACCCTTCACTATCTGCAAAGGGAGATAGAATATTCCTATTCTTCCTCGTTTGCAGGTAGAGAAGATCGTTAAGAGAATTAACTTCGAACAATTCAATGCTCGATTGAAACAATCAACAAGGGGTACTGTGAACACAAATGAACGCCGCTTATATACATACGCATTGCTATTTTCAACAGGTTGTTCCTAATGTTTCTATTTTAGCGAGGTCAAAAGAGATCCCATTAGTGGCCTACTGATTTTGCTCGATTCCTTTTGTTTTTTTACACGATTTTTCGCTATCTGCAAAGACTAAACAGAGTATTGCGACTCTGTGCTTGTTTGTAAATAGAGAATGAACCAAAGAGAACAATCAATCAAATGGAGAGAGAAGCAGGCACGACGGATTACAAAGGGGGAAAGGGCTGCGTTAACTACCCTTCACTATCTGCAAAGAGAGAGTACTCCTAATAGAAATGAGGGGTGGGGGGCAGCAATCAAAGCAGATCAGTGTGCATAAACACGAAAAAAAAAATTCTTACCACGTACTTGACATTCGACAGCTTATGATATTTGCTATTAAAAAACCATTGAAATTCACTGAAAAAACCATAGGTTATAGACCATATATAGTTAGGAATTAGCATTTACAAAACCTTGAAAATTCACTGAAAAAACCATAGGTTATAGACCATATATAGTTAGGAATTAGCATTTAAAAAACCTTATTTTACTCACACAAAACCATTGAAATTCCATATATAGTTAGTTGCACTAACTATATATTGCGCACCCGCAATCCACTGCTGATGATGTCACATATTACATCATTCATGACATGGTCAGTGACATCACTGATGACATCACTGATGACATCTCAAATGACATCACTGATGACATCTCACTTGACATCAATGATCACATCACTGATGATATCATTCATGTGACAATACAATAGATCTCCTCACATTTTAATATAACCTCTGTTTCACCCAGTGTTAAAAACAGAGTATAATTTTTGAAACCATTGACACACCAATACTAGTTACTACATACGTACTCACTGATTCCTACGTCTACACACACATTCACTCATTCACCCATACAATCATTCATACATACAATCACTCATGTTTACAACACAATCATATGCACTCATACACCTATACAGACACTCACACTCTGCCACTCATCCATGGAGTTACTCACACACCTAGTCAGTCCTGTAAAGAATCAATCACACTTCCATTTTCTACTCTATACAGTTAAACATAGAGCACCTTACGTTTTCAACCATATACTAACACATACTTACTCTCTTATACAATCATTGATACAAGTACACATTGATCTGTACAGAGTCACACACCTCCCATCCAGCCACACACACACTCAGTCTCCCATGCAAATACTTGGGCAATCAATCAATAACCCATATAGTTACTCATATAGCTACTGATCAACACATGCAGCAGTTTACAGAACAACAGACATAATGATGCACAAATTAAGACAGTTTAGTCACTAACCCATGCACTCAGTGAGACACATTTAATCACTCACTCATACATTCAGTCATGCACCTACTAAATCCTTCGTCCAGACACTTATACATCCACTCATTCTTCAATATGTAAGACATATTTTAACTTTACAGAAACATAGTCACTGGATGTTGTCATCAGTGATGTCATCAGTGATGTCATTTGAGATGTCATCAGTGATGTCATCAGTGATGTCACTGACCATGTCATGAATGATGTAATATGTGACATCATCAGCAGTGGATTGCGGGTGCGCAATATATAGTTAGTGCAACTAACTATATATGGAATTTCAATGGTTTTGTGTGAGTAAAATAAGGTTTTTTAAATGCTAATTCCTAACTATATATGGTCTATAACCTATGGTTTTTTCAGTGAATATATATATAGTTATAGTTATATTTGGAATAACTTTGGCATCGGTTGACGAATATTTGTGAAATTTTCCAAACTTTTGGCCAGCTCCGTCCGCTCCTGTCCTCAAGCAGGGGCAGAGAAAAAAGGGGGGTCCCAAAACGTGTTTTCCCAATGCAATTTCCCATACGACCTTTAGCCGCAGATACAACCCGAACTGCTGGACGGAATCACACCAAATTTGGCAAAGAGGTAGTTCTTGGTCCAGACTCGTGCCTTTTGCTTATTTGGTGTAAATCCGTTCAGTAGTTCCTGGTAAAATTACAGTTAAATCCATTTATATATCTATGGACGCAGTGGATCCGCGCACACTGCATGCACCGTGAGCGCACCATTGATGAAAGCTCCCGATCATGCACTGAATGCTAATTGGCTGTCAAGTGGTTGTCAATATTCAAAACTAGGAACTGGTGGCAGCCATTTTATGCCTCGGTAGAAGCGAGGCTGAAGAATCTGTGAAATATGTGTCCAAAACACGAAATGGGTGCAGGGTAGGCACACCGTGACCCCCTGGGACTGCTCAGGGGGTCCCAGAAGGACCAGGAAGGCTGAATTTTTTTTTTTTAAATTGCGGGATGCACGTAGGATCAGCGCAACCCACTGCTGAAAAAAAAACGAAGCGCGGGCTCCTGCTCTTTAAAGGTTATTAGCCCTCAGGGGGGCCAAATTCTGGGGGTATTTAAAAAAATAGTGTGGGTGGTCCAAATCCCCCCCACACTGCCCCGGGGACTGCCTCCCCGGAGCTCAGGTTAACTTGCTCTCTCTTCCAAATAGGAAAGCAGATTGCTTTTCCTCATGGAGAGCAGCATGTTAGCTGCTCTCCCTGAGGAAAAGCAATGCCGGCTCCCACTGGACGCGGGGAGCCAGCTGGGCCCATGGGGTCATTGGGGCTCCCCCCACGGTCCCCAACGTTTTATATAAGCCCCGGGGGAAGGGGTCCCCGGGGATAATAAAAATTAGTGATAGGGGCTATTTTTTATTTTACGCTAAAATTATGAGTCGCGCAGCCAGCGCGGCGCTCAGTGCTGCTCCTGGTGTGCACGCATTGGATGCACGGCTTCTAACCTTTAGGGTGCGCGACTCCAGTGCGTGTGGTGCATGACTTGCACGCGTTGGCTTCACGACTTTGGCGCGTTGGGTGCGCGACTCCAAGCCAAAAAACAAATAATATTTTTCAGATATACATCAAGCTTATGTGTTTAGTTCTTAGGTGGCTCTAAAAAGAGCCCTTGTGTTTATTGAGAGATTTTAGTACCTACAAGTAAGTACCGATGCAGAGTCTAAAGTTCAAGAGGAAGACTCTGTTCCCTGTAAAATGTACACCAGCTGCCCTATAGATGCCATGCATATTGAAACGCAGATTGCTGTGGTATATGGACCCCATTCTATAGTCTCGGAGAAAAGCAGAAACAGATTTATTCACATGTTTCCTAGCTTTCTCAATCTGTGGACAAAATCGATTGGACCGGTTCCATTTCTGCCTTTGGCATATGTTAGAACAGCCAAAGGCAGTTTGGGGGAAAAGTGACATCAGTTCTGCAAAAGTGTCCTTCATAAGCATTTCCAGACCTGCCCCAGTCAATGTGCCTAAATGTAAAAATGTAAATCCAGTATTTGTAAAGCGCACAGCTACCCGGAGGCATCCCAGCGCTGGGGGCCATTGGGAAGATTAAGCGAGCTATTGCCCAGAGTCACATGGTGCTGGGTAGACCCCTGCTGCCAGAGCCGGGGATTGAACCGTGAGCCCCAGCGTCAAGTGTCTGTCGCCATGGCCGCGGCGCCACACCTAGGTCATTGCCACCACAGTGCACAAATATGAGGTCAGGGTGTTGGAGATGCAAAAAGTATTTAAGCAATGGCATTAATTGGTGCCACTTTAACCCTCTCTGTTCAATCAATTTAATGTCTACATTTGGTAAACCTAGGTCTTTGTGAATTCCTTTCTGTTCTGCATACCTTTGGCTCCAGAAAATATAGCTATGTCCCACAATCCACACTCTAAGCATCTTGAAGGGAGGTCTGGATGCATTCAGATGGTCTCTATAAATAAGTGCCAGTTTGAAAACTAAGATTTTTCTGAAATGGTGGATAAGACGCAGAGTTGAAAAAAGAAAAGAAATGATTGGTTGTTTGACAACATTCTACACTGAAAACTAGGGTGCATGTTTCTGTTTTTTAAAAGCATGATTCTTATTGGTTAACAAAAACTGATAGAGAGGAACGTTACATAAGATAAGCTGATATGTTAAAAAGTCATGCACAGTTGCTGTTTTGATTAGCAACATTGTGTGAGGAACTTTTGACCTGTGTGCTCAGTTAAGTGTTCCATGAAGTGTTTCTATGGTAACAGGCAGAAGGCAGAAAGGGGGTAGGGTTCAAATTTATGTCAATTGGAAAGGGTTTAAATGTGTAACCAATATGTGTTTCTTTTTTAATTAATGTGGGAACCAATGTGATTTGATTATTAGGTGTATATGTGATCAAAATGAGAGGGAAAATCTGCCATTCTTTGGGTCTGGTGAGAGGTATAGAAAACAAAGATTCTGTATAAGAAAATCTGCTGTGTGACTGATATACTTCTTATTCTACAAAACAATTGGAAAGGTGAGTTATTAATATTTGAGGGAATGTATGTGGTGCATTTAGATTTTAATCAGACTAATGTGTTTGTCCTGCTAAAGTGCAGGGCCTACTTTTGTTTCTCTAGAATTTTATTGGGAGTGTGCATTTAGAAAGTATTCTGAGATAAGCATTTGTGTATTTTATGTGTTTGCAGACAGATAACTATGCTGTTCTCATGTTTTGGTAGAATTAAAAACCAGTTATTTTTTAATTTATTTGGAAAAAAACTCAAGTTTCTACATTAAAATGCAGTACTCCTTCCAGATTATGAAATGTGTTTTGGTAAAATGCAACGGATAGTGCTGTTTGTCTAGAATCACACAGTGAGTCTTGTGTGCATTTAGCAATCATCCTGATAGAAACATTCTATACTAATGTGTAGTAGAAAAGTGTGTGCACTGTGTAGAGTTGCCTAAAGTCTTGTTGACTGGTAAATGTGTTTTGGTAAAATGCAAGGCATAGAGTTGCTTGAGTAGAATAACACAGTGAGTCTGTGTGAATTTAGGAATCACTCTGAGAGAAGCATTTTGGTACTTCATGTGTTTCCTAAGATGTAATTGATAAAACATGTATTGTGTTCTCACACTTTGGTAGAATTAGAAAATAGTCATTGGTTATGTGTTTCCAAAAGAGTTTAGCTTTAATAGTAAAATGTAGTTCTGAAATATATGGAATAGATGCTTGATGTGTTTGCAGACATGGTTTGTGGTGACACTATCCCTAGCACGATTTCCTATACTACACAAAGACCAGTGGACTATCCTAAACCCTTAATCTACTTCCAGCATGATCACCTACAGTACCCATTCACCACTGCAATACCCTAACTCCTAAAACACTACTGCAGCTTGACTGCCTATACTACTCAAACACCATTGCACTACCCTAAACCTTAAATCCACCCCAGCACAACCTCCTACACTATCCAAACACCACTTTACTTTCCTAGAACACTACCCTAGCACGAACCCCTACATTACACAAACACCACTGCACTACCTTAAACCCTAAAACGCTATCCCTAGCATGACCCCGTATAGTACATAAACACCACTGCACTATGCAAGAACACTACCCCAGCATGACCCCCTACACTACCCAAACACCATTGCACTACCCTAATGCTTAAATCTATCACTGCACAACCTCTTACACTACCCAAACACCACTGTACTACCCTAAACCCTAAAACTCTACCCCAGCACAACCTCCTACACTATCCAAACACCACTTTACTTTCCTAGAACACTACCCTAGCACGACCCCAACACTACACAAACACCACTGCACTACCTTAAACCCTAAAACACTATTCCTAGCATGACCCCGTACAGTACATAAACGCCACTGCACTAAGCTAGAACACCACCCAAGCATGACCCTCTACACTACACAAGCACCATTGCAGTACCCTAAAGCTTAATCTATCACAGCACAATCCCTTACACTACCCAAACACCACTATACTACCCTACTACTGCATTTATAAGAAATATTGTTATTTGTCTAGAATCACACTGTGAGTCAGTATCCATTTGGGAAACTTGAGAGACAATGATTTGGTTGATTTATGTGTTTGCAGACATATAAATACATGGACTCTTGCAGTGACACTATCCCTAGCATGATTTCCTACACTACACAAAGACCAGTGCACTACCCTAAACCCTTAATCTACCTCCAGAACGATCACCTACACTATCTCTTCACTACTGCAGTACCCTAAACCCGAAAACACTACTCCAGCACGACCGCCTACACTACTCAAACACCATTGCAGTACCCTAAACCTTAAATCTACCCCAGCACAACCTCCTACACTACCCAAACACCACTGTACTTTCCTAGAACACTACCTTAGCATGACCTCCTACACTACACAAACAGTGCTGCACTATTTTTAACCCTAAAACACTATCCCTAGCATGACCCCGTACACTACATAAACACCACTGCACTATGCTAGAAGACTACCCCAGCATGACCCCCTACACTACCCAAACATCATTGTACTACCCTAAAGCTTAAATCTATCACAGCACGACCTCTTACACTACCCAAACACCACTGTACTACCCTAAACCCTAAAACTCTACCCCAGCACAACCCCCTATACTACTAAAACACCATTGTACTACTCTAAAGCTTAAATTCACCCTAGCACGACCTCCTACAGTACGCAAACACCACTGTCCTTTCCCTGAGCACTAGCCCAGGACAAACCCCCTACACTACACAAACATCACTGTAGTAACCTAAACTCTAAAGCACTATCCCTAGCATGACCCTGTACACTACATAAACACCACTGCACTACCTTAGAATACTACCCCAGCTCAACACCCTACACTACCCAAACACCATTCCACTACCCTAAACGTAAATTCTATCACAGCATGACCTCTTCCACTACCCAAATACCACTGTAGTACCTTAGAACACTATCCCAGTACGACCACCTACACTACCCAAACACCATTGCACTACCCTAAACCTTAAACCTACCCCTGCACGAACCCTTAGACTACCCAAACACCATTATACTACCCTAGTACTCCATTTATAAGAAATATTGTTATCTGTCTAGAATCATACTGTGAGTCAGTGTCCATTTGGGAAAATTGAGAGACAATGATTTGATTGGTTGATGTGTTTGGAGACATATAAATACATGTACTCTTGCAGTGACACAATCCCCAGCATGATTCCCTACACTACCCAAACACCATTGCACTTCCCTAAACCTTAAACCTACCACAGCACATCCTCTTACACTACTGAAACACCACTCTACAACCCTAAAAGAGTAATTCAGCATGATCCCTTACACCACATAAACACCATTGTACAACCGTAAACACTAAATCTACCTCCAGCAAGACCCCCTACAATACCCATTCACTACTGCACTAACCTAAATGCTAAAACACTACCCCAGCACAGCCCCTTACACTACCCAAACACCATTGCAGTACTCTAAACCTTGAATTTACTCTTGCACGATCTCCTATACTACACAAACACTAATTCACTACCCTAAACTCTAAATCTACCCCCAGCATGACTCTGTACACTACCGAAATACCATTGCACTACCCTAAACGTTAAACTTACACCAGCACCACCCCTTACACTACCCAAACAGCACTGCACTATTCTAAAAGAGTAATTTAGCACTATCCACTACACAACATAAACACCACTGCACAACCCTAATCCTTAAATCTACTTCCAGCATGATCCCCTACACTACCCATTCACCACTGTACTAACCTAAATGCTAAAACACTCCCCCAGCACGACTTCCTACACTACTCTAACACCACTGCACTGCCCTAGAACAGTACTCCACAATGACCCCCTACACTACACAAACACCACTGCAGTACTCAAAACTCGATACTGTACTGTTGCTAAACAATAGTGACTGTTTATGTACCATGTAGTAATCTATTTACTACAGTAAAGGTGAACCAATTATGAATTCACTCAGTGTCTCTCCTTAAAGTATTGTGATAATTTATTTAATATGCATGTACTCATACAGTGCTTCAGGTTTTAGTGTTATGGAGTGCTTCAAACTGCTATGTACTATGTATATACTGCTCTTACCACTTTCACAGTTGTGCTTCAGGCCTAAAATTTCTTAGTTAGAATTTATATGAAATGTGTTTGTACAGTAATAAAAAAGTATAATGTTAAAGGTATTAATACATAAAGTTATCATGCCGGAGAAAAAAAGAAGAAGAAAAGCTCAGAAGAAGGATACTTACTTGAAGAAAACTCAACCACAATTATTGGAAGACCAACATAATGTGTCTAAAAAGAGAAACATTTCTGGTAAGACCGCAAAGGATTTCATAAAAAATATTACTAGATTCAGAAAAAAAATGGAAATGTGCAAAGCAGTGAAAATGTTCCAAACACAAAAAAGTGCAAAGAGTAGGAAAGGAAAACAAGGCAATGTATATACAAAGGATACAACTTATAGTAAAAGAAGAGAAAATCAATATAAAGAAATGAGCAAAAACTTTTTTACAACTGAGTAGTCCATAATTTACTGAAAGATACAAAGAAATGTAGAAAGAGAACACTATTTCATAAAAAGAAGAAGCATATCGAATCCATTGTTGAAAAGGCTTTTGAAGTAATGAGGAAACTATTCATTTTAGTATTAAAGAGAATTCGATCACTAGATAAACCAATCCATTTAATGAAGGCCAAACGTAAGAGGAAAAGAATAATTAACACAAGTAATTTTTGTGATATTTTCTTAGGGGAATGAAAACACACTTCAGTTCTGAGCCTTTTTTAAAGAAGAGAGGTATTTACAGAGCAATGATTTGTTGCATGCAGTTGACACCAGTGGTCAAGCTTATGAGGTTAGAAATGGTTGTCCAATTGAGAAAGAGCAAATGGTTCCTAGAAATACAGAAGAAGTGATAGCTGATGAAATTCTAGGCAGACGTCCTAAAGCCCCAGTGTACACTTGGGATTGTAGTAGTATTTGTAGTGTACGACAAGAATCTATTGATAAATTACGCAATTTCTTACAAGCATATTGTAAAAATATTGTTAAACAAAAGATTAAGGTGTTGCAAGGACTCGACCCTTGCAGAGTGAGAAAACATACTGGTTTGCAAGGTCATTCTCTGGCTTGTCTTTCTAGGAAAGTATGTCAAAGTGTTTTTCACCATTTCAGGATGTTGGCAGTACATCATACTCAAATGCGGAAGTTAGTGAGAAGATTGTATTATGCAAAAAGTCCAGCACTAAAGTTAAATGAGTTGAACAGTGCTCTTTTGCGAGGGTCAGTATCAGATGTGAAAAAGGTGTGTGATGATATTGAGTTTTGTTACTTTGGTCCTGAAGAAGTGAGTGAAGAAACTCAGACATTAATAGAAGAAAATGTTGTAGAGAATGTTGAACATAGTTGTACAAAATTTTTTTTAAATGAAATTACAAAGTTTAAGGTGATTTCAGGTGAAAGGCCACATTTTTCTTGTATTTGTTGTCATCGAACTCACTACAAAAAGCAGCCTAGGCGTGTTGATTTGCATTTAAAAAGTGAAATAGAAAATAATAAGTGGAAAGAATTTGCAACTTATTTATTGGTAGAGAATTGTTTTGATTTGGGTTCTGATCATCGTATTCGTAAATATTGTTATAACAAATTAGATGAGAATAAAATGCCCACTAGAGCTGTTCATAATAATCTAGAGTTGGTTGCTATTCCTCCAGAACTGATAGATTTAAACAGGTATGAGTCTATTCTCATTTATTGTGTGCATTTACCAATAGATTTAAAGAAAAATATTGAAACTATTGGTGTAGAGAGTGTAGAAAGTGAACCACTAGTTATTCTTGTTAATGGTGTGCTGACTAAGAATAAGAGAATCTGGCAGGAGTTAGTGGATGTTAGGAAAGTGCAAAAGGCAACATTGTATTTGATAAAGAACAATACATACTATAAGAATGTTTATATGGGAGAAGAAGAAATCGTTTTAGCAGAAGATACTGAAACGTCAAGTGGACAAATTGAAAAAGTGGATATGTTAAGATGTGAGGAAAACTATGAACATTACATTGTGCATCCACTTCATTCAAAAGAAGTGATGGGGAACACTATTGATTTGTTCCAAATGAAGAAAGGAAAAGGAACTCTCATGAGTTTATGGGAAGTGAGCGTGGAAGCTCATTGTTTTCCACAGTTGTTCCCAACTGGAAAAAAAGGATGATATGATGAACGTCCTGTGCATATTCCTGCATCTGAATATCGGACAACAAGATTATATGCAGAAGATCCAAGATTTCGACAATGTATCCCTTATATATTTCATCTTTTGTTTGAAAGTGACTTGTCTGGACTTTCAAATGACATCAGTCATATTCTAAAAACTGGAATACATCTGCAAAATGTATCTGCAAAAGATTTTATGGATAAAGTGAACCAGAGAGATGATCATCTAGAATCTCAGCTCATTAATTTAATGGCATGTCAGCGTGGGACTAATGAATATTGGTACCATTGTCATAGAGAACTGAAATGTATGCTACGGAACTTAGGAACTCTAACATGGTTCCTTACCCTAAGCTGTGCTGAGTACGCTTGGGATGATTTACTAGAATTTCTTCGAGAGGCAAATTCCAATCTAAAAAATATTGAATACAAGACTCCTGGAGAATTGTGCTCTTTGGATCCTGTTAATGTATGCAGGTATTTCAATCATAGTTTGAGGCTATGATATCTTTTATCTGCAATAAATAAAATCCTCCTCTTGGAGAAGTTGTGGATTTCTTTTGGAGAAAGGAGTATAAAGCAAGAGGTGCTCCTCATATACATATGCTGTTATGGATTAAGCATGCTCCCTAATTTGGAACAGATGTGGATGATACTGTTTTGAGTTTTTTAACAATATGCAACATGTGCTGTACCCAAAAGCACAGAAGAAAACAACTTAAGAGCACAAGTGTTACGATTCCAAAGCCACCGATGTGGAAAATATTGTAGACCAAATTACAAATCTAAGGTCAAGTTCTACACCAAATGTTGTTTTGCATTTCCACGTCCTGTAATGCCAAAGGAAGAGTGAACAGTTTTATGTCATCTTTGCAACATACTATCACAAGAAAGTCTCTAAAAAATACCTGCAACTGAAGAAGAAATGAAGAGTCAAAATACATAAGTGATTACAATCCAGTTATTTTGTCCATGTGGAATGCTAACATGGACATTCAGTATGTTGCGAACAATTCCATTGCTGTTGCACGATATATAACATCCTATATTACAAAATCAGAAAAGACGGAATAGAAAGAAAGGTGGGAAGAGATTTCTCATGAGAAAACTCTAAGTAAGAAATTATACAGTTTCAGTTTGAAGATGTTATCCCATCGAGAAATCAGAACAAATGAATGCTCAGATCGGTTATCATCTGCAAGTCTATACTCCAAATCTAGAAGAATCATTTGGGTGAGTCTAGGTCTTGCAGCAATGCGCAATCGAGTACTGAAATCTGTACATGAAATTGAATATTTAGCAGAAAAAGATCTACAAAGTACAGATATTTTGAAAACGAATATGTTGGACACATATTACCCAAACATAAGTCATCATCATGAGAACATGTGTCTCTATGAAGTGCTGCAAGACTACACTTTTAAACGGAAAACTACAGAGAACATCAATGATGGAAAATATGGAGTCATAGGTTCCAAATGATGTTTGGTGAAAGTGTCTGAGTGTCTGTATGGTTTGGTGGGAGAAATTATTTAGTGCACAGATGCATGAATGAGCGGCTTACTGTTTGTATGTGATAAAGACAGCATGTGTGCAGGGCTGTACAGGTGGATGAGTGTGTGTATGGGTGTGTTAGTGATTGAATGACTGCCCCAATAGTGTCTTTATGAGTAACTACATATGTTTTAAAGTAGTATATGTGAGTATTGGTGTATATAAGTGAGTATATGTGAGAGTCAGAGGTTGGAAGAGTTCCTGTACAAATAAGTAGGTGTTTCTATAAGTTATTGTTTAAGAGAGTAAGTATGTGTACATTTCTGTAGAAGTAAGTGTGGTAGTGTGTGTATAACTGTATATGCAAATAAATGGATGTTTGATACTTTGTTTGCATGGGTAACTATGTGTGTGAGTAACTCTATGGATGAGTGGTGGTGTGTAGCAGGATGTGTAGGTGTATGAGTACATATGACGAGTGATTACATGTATGAGTGACTGTATGGGGACTGTTAGTGAATGCATGGCTGTGTGTGTAGATCTTGGAATTACTGAGTAGGTGTTTTGTAACTGGCATTGGTATGTCCATTGTTTTGAAAATCTTAGTTTGTATTTTTGAGTGTGTGTATCAAAGGTTATATTAGTGTGAGAGGAGGTCTGACACTCTATCACAAGGATGATGCCATCAATGATGTCATTTGAGATGTCATCAGTGATGTCATGAGTGATGTCACTGACCATGTCACAAGTGATGTAATATGTGATGTCACCAGCAGTGCATTGCGGGCGCACGAGTTATAGTTATCTTAACTAACTATAATGGGGGAATTTCTATGGTTTTGTACGAACCATCGAAATGTCCAACTAACTATAACGCCCCTGAAACCTATGGTTTATTCAGTAAAAAAAAAAAAAAAATATATATATATATATATATATATCAAAATATGTTGATTACTTTCTCTAGCCTCATATGATGTCCTTGCCTTCTTTTATCAAAGATACAGGAGACTTCTTAAACAAAATTAAAGCTATTGAATGGAGAACAGATTATCTTTTGATCACACTTGACATAGTGTCTCTTTACACTAGCATTATCCACACACAGGGTTTAGAAGCTGTCAAACACTTTCTTAACTCACGTGCCATCAACTTCCATGACCACAATGAAATGCTTCTTCAAATGATTGACCTTTGCTTGCATAATAATGTATTCCTTTTTGACAAAACTTTGTACCGTCAACAGAGGGGAGTCGCAATGGGGGCGTGTTTTTCTCCCACCTATGCCTGCCTATTGGTGGGAGGAGCACGTCCTCAAAGTGGCATACAAATCAGTTTGGGATCAGAATATAAAATACTATGGCAGGTACATAGATGATATTGTTATCATATGGGAAGGCACTGAACAAGAGACACTATCTTTTATAACCACCCTCAACAACAACTCCATGAATTTGCAATATACTGCCACTATTAGCTGCCAGAAGGTAGAATTTTTGGATGTGGAAGTGTATGTCTTGGGTGACAATATAGAAACGAAATTACATCGCAAGTCCACTGCTGGCAATTCCATACTACATGCCAGCATTGCTCACCCACCACATCTGATTCGCAGTATTCCTTATGGTGAATTTCTCTGTTTGCGGTGCATATGCAGCCATGAAACTGACCTTGAGAGCTGTCAAAAAGAAGCCTTACATCACTTCTTAGCTAGGGGTTATAAAATAGGCGACCTAGAGACAGCATTGAAGAAAGCTAACGCCCATTCATGTGACTCTTGCCTCATTAACAAACGACAATGTACCTCAAACAGCATCTGCGAAACCCCAACAGACAAAGTACAACCCATTAGACTGATTACCACGTACAGTAAACAGGATAAAATTGTTCGTAAAATTATTTACAAACACTGGCCAATTATTCTAACTGATGTAACTCTCAAATTTTTGTTACCTACCGCCCCTGCAATTACCTTTATGAGAGCACCCTCCATGAGAGATGCCTTAGTAAGATCTAGCCCGCAGCTGACCTGTAAATCCACATGGCTGACTAGAAGTGGCTTTTTTAAGTATTCATCTTGCCGTGCCTGCAAGTTTGGGAGAAATGTTTCTGAATACTGCACAGCTTTTAACAACACTGCAATACCTATTAAAAGCCATTTTACATGTCGCACAGACTTTGCTGTGTACGTTCTTGAGTGCACATGCCATCTCAAATACATCGACAGCACCAAGTTACCTGTTTTTAATCGCATACTACAACATCTTCGTGCGATTATTAACTCAGATCCTAACTATACAGTTGCTCGGCACTTTAAAGCTGTTCACTCCAATAAAGTCAGTGATCTTGAGTATTATGTGATAGGAGCGGTTCCCCCACGTACTTGTGGTGGCAATCGGGAGAGGAAGCTACGTCAATTAAAGTCTTTCTTTATTCTATTATTAGATACCAGAATACCTAATGGTTTAAATACCAGTGAAGACCTTCACAATTTTCTGTAAATCTGTACACTAGTCGTAGGCAATACTGTATTATGCGGGTATCGTTATAAAGATTGCAATGGATCCCATATAATTTTAAAGTTGTTTGCTACAAGATGATTCAGTAATTGCACATTATAATTTTTTAGTCTTATGTTTGGTTATTGCATATTTGCACTTGAATCTGACTTTGTATGTGGTAAAGCACATGCTAATATTGAATTCTTTATCGGGATGATGAATCTAGTCTAGTGATATTGGCGCTTCTCTTGGTTACCGGTGTGTCAATACTGAAATATTTACTGTATTATGGTGCTTAGGGAGGGGGTCATCATCCTTAACCTTATCACTCAGATCTCCATATCAACTTTGTTACAATGTCCTAGCACACATAAATTCTTATAACATTCTGTTCGTAGCATATATACAAAAGACATCAATGATCAATCTCTGTTATTCTTATTTTTCTTTTCTTTATTCCACTAGTTGTTGCCGTTGCCAACACGTGTTTCGTCGCTGCCTGGGTAGTTCACCCACGACTTCGTCAGGGCT
Organism: Lissotriton helveticus; assembly: GCF_964261635.1. NCBI lineage: Eukaryota > Metazoa > Chordata > Amphibia > Caudata > Salamandridae > Lissotriton > Lissotriton helveticus. The sequence continues at coordinate 367,080,885 of NC_136068.1, read as the reverse complement.
GTTGTGCTGGGATCACGATCAGCTGGCCTTCTGACCGGTTGTAATTCCGTCCCGGCCAAAATGTCAGCCTGGGTGAGGATATGGGTATCTTATGTCGAATATTCAGAGATTCTTGCATATTTATGAGCCGGAAATATGTTGTTGCGGGAGTGGGTGGATCGCTGTACGTGGCGTCGTCTTCCCCAGTATTATCACTGACTTCATACCAATTTCCTCATTAGGATTCAGGTGTCTTCACCAGTCCTGAGTACGGGTCTCGATGCTTGCGACTGCGGCCTCGGAAGTGCGCGAGGACTAGTTTAGCTAATATTAACATGTCATCATAATATTGTTTACATCAAACAGCCTTCATTTGTTCTAACCCCACCTTTTATAGGTGTTTTTAAGGTTTTTTATTGTGGTGGTTTTACATACGCTTTTTGCACAGTTTGACACTTGTTTTTTAGGAGCAGTTATTTCAAATATTTATTTATAGGCTAGCCTCTTACAAAGTCATACGTTATGTTACAGGTCTGCTATTAGCTTAGTAAAATAGTTTACCAAATCAGAGTTACAGAATTTATCTAGTAAGACATTTTGTCGTTATTCAGGCACTTGCCGTTAATTTTAGCCATAGTTGTGACACTTATACTCCTATGTTGTCATTTAAAGACTGTTACAGACCTATTGACATTGGATACCAATTGATGTCTAATTAGGCTTGCTTCTAAAATATTTTGTTATTCAAAAAAACATATTTTTGAATATGTACAAATAAGTTGTAATTATTGAATTTAACCCCATGCTCCTCTTTTTGCACATGTATATTTTCTATATTTATTGCACATTGCTATAAGCTCATGTACCATTGGTTACACATGGTTTAAAAAAAGTGGTCTGGTCCCAGCGTGTCAGGTGATCAAGATCGCGGAGGTGATCGAAACGCATTTGAGGCGGACACTTCTTGGGGTTTATCCTGCTGTGGTCTGTGCCTGTGACCTCCCTCCGTGGTTTTGGGGTTAGGACTTTTGTTTTTATATATATATATATATATATATATATATATATATATATATATATATATATATATATATATATATATATATATATATATATATATATATATATATATATATATATGTATATACAAGCATCCCACAGAACCTGGGTATAGATGCTAGCAAATATTTTTTGAGGGGCAGGTCACTTTCACATCTAATGCACACCACCCATATGCTTTTGGAGATGATGCAAATTTGTCTCCAAAACAATTATTTCATCTTTCATAAGCAGCTGTATAAACAGATCAGGGGGACGGCGATGGGTACTTGCTTTGCCCCCAGCCTGGCGGGTTTATACCTAGGCTGGTGGGAGGAGCTAGTGGTGAAAAACATCTCCCACTACAGTGCCCACGTCGTCCTCTGGTCTCGCTATATAGACGACATTTTCTGTGTCTGGGATGGCACACTGGATGAGGCAAAGGAATTTGTAATGATACTTAATGATAATTCTCTGAACCTAACTTTCACCAGTACAATGAGTCAAAAAGAACTTGAGTTCCTGGATGTGAGATTAGAAGTGAAAAATGACTGTTTATGTAGTACACTGTTCCGAAAATCCACAGCAGGTAACAGTTTGTTACATGCGCATAGTTGTCATCCTCCTAACCTGATTAGAAGTATTCCGGTAGGAGAACTTATAAGAGCAAAGCGCAATTGTAGCACCCTAGAAGGATACATACGGGAAAAAAACTGCATGATCAAAAGATTTCTAGAAAGGGGATACAGCCGATCCGTAATAAAACAGGCAGAGGATCGAGTTGATTAACTTAGCAGAAAAGATCTACTTATCCCCAAAATACACGATAAAAGTGAGGAACAAATAAGATTTATCACCACATATGACAGTCAGGCATGGCAGGCCCGTCGCAGTCTTAATAAATACTGGGACGTGTTAAAATTAGACAGCGATATAAAGGAAGTTCTTAATGAGAAACCTGCAATAACCTATAAGAAGGCAAAATCATTAAAAGACTGTCTAACTTCCACTCTGATCAAGGAACCTAAAAAAGCTAACACGATCCAAGGGTTTTTTCCATGTCGGAAATGTAAGGCCTGCAGACACAGCCACAAATGTAAAACACTTAAATTGTCATTGGATCATGAACCGCATAAAATCAATAAACATCTCCATTGTAATACTGATTTTGCGATTTATGCGCTTCGTTGCCCATGCAACAAATTTTATATTGGGTGCACGACCAAACCAGCAAAAATGAGAATATTGGAACACCTCAGGGCAATAAAGAATTTAAATCAACAGTACCCAATGGCAAGACACTTTTCCACAGAACACAAACAAAACCCTGACCTGTTGGAATTTACAGTAATTGACTGCATTGAAAAAAGAGAAAGGGGAGGGAACAGATGGCTGGAGCTCCGCAAATTGGAGTCAAAATATATCATCCAGTATGACACTTTACAGCCCAAGGGTCACAATGTGGGTGATGAGTTGGCAATTCATCTATACAGTTAGAATTGTTTATTGATATGTTGAACCACGACTGCCGCCTTATAAATTTCTCCATTCCGATGGATTTTAATATGTTTTAAATAAGTGTGATCATACAAAAGCTAGATGAACACAAGTAAGATTATCAATGTTGTTTTCTTTGCCTTGCAGGGTGAGGACACTAACTTGGGAAAACATGAAGATATATGCCCACTGGGGCAAAACAATTTAGGAATTATCGTTCCTATTAACAGCATCATGCCCACTGGGGCAATAGTTTGTGACTTTAATTTTCCGTATTAATAATTTTGGGAACAAACAACAGCAATGTTATTGACCTAAAACGGACTTGTTAATTTAAAAATGATGCATAAACATGTGGTTCCAACATGTGATAACATTGTGTCAATAATTGTACCCTTGCAAGAATTTAACAACCACTTGGTTAAGACTAGCAACATTGTAACATTGTGAGTATTTTGTTTATGTTGATTGGTCACATGCACGCAAAAAATATGTGTCTGTATCACTTTAAAAGGAATGGTAATGGAACAGACCTGGACCCGTGAGCAAGAAGTCGGCTGACTTCGAAACGCGTTGGGTAGTATTCCTTGTGCCTAATAAACCCTTCTGCACACTATTGGGGCTTCGACTCTGGTTCTTTCTCTATGCTCAGAATTTCCAGGAGGTGATTGAATATATATATATATATATATATATATATATATATATATATATATATATATATATATATATATATATATATATATATATATATTCACTGAAAAAAACATAGGTTTCACACCAGTTATAGTTAGGAATTAGCATTTAAAAAACCTATTATATTTACTGAAAAAACCATAGGTTTCACACCTGTTATAGTTAGCTGGAAGTTTTACTCGCATAAAACCATTGAAATTCCCACGTTATAGTTAGTTGGACTCACTATAACTTGCGCGTGCAATGCACTGCTGATGACGTCACATATTACCTCACTCATGACATGGTCAGTGACATCACTCATGACATCACTGATGACACCATCCAGTGAATGTGTGTCTTTCTGAAAAATAAATATTAGTGAGTAATGTTTAAATATTTAAATATATGTATTAATGTTTCACTTTGTGTATAAGTGGCTGCATGGGTTGGTGAGTAGCTACATGTGTAGGTATATGGGTTATTAGATTTTTTTTAATATCAATAGGAGTGTCTATATGTTTGGTGGGGGTGTTACTTAGCACATAGATGCATGAATGACTGACTCTCTGTTTGTATGTGTTTTGAATACAGCATATGTGCAGGACTGTATGGGTGGATGAGTGTGTATATGTGTATGTTAGTGAGTGAATGACTGTCTCACTAGTGTCTTTATCAGTAACTACATATGTTTTAATCTAGTATATGTGAATATTGATGTATATAAGTGAGTATATGTGAGAGTGAGGGATTGTAAGAGTTCCTGTTTAAATAAGTATGTGTTTCAATAAGTGATTGTTTGAGAGTAAGTATGTGTACGTTTCCTTAGAAGTAAAGTGGTAGTGTGTGTATAGCTGTATATGCAAATAAATGGATGTTTAATACTTTTTTTGCATGTGTGAATATGTGTGACAGTATCTTTTGGATGACTGTCGTTGTGTAACAGGATATATAGGTGTATCACTATATATGATGAGTGAGTATATGTATGAGTGACTACATAGAACTGTTGGTGAATGAGTGGATGTGTATATAGATGGTGGAATTAATGAATTGGTTGTTGTAACTGGTACGGGTATCTCCATTTAAAAAAAAATGTTAGTTTCTATTTTTGAATATGTGTTTCAAAGTTTACATTACAGTGAAAGGATGCCTGTCACTTTGTCAGAAGGATGGTGTCATGAGTGATGTCATGAGTGATGTCACTGACCATGTCATGAGTGATGTAATATGTGACGTCATCAGCAGTGTATTGCACGCGCAAGTTATAGTTAGTCCAACTAACTATAACGTGGGAATTTCAATGGTTTTATGCGAGTAAAACTTCCAGCTAACTATAACAGGTGTAAAACCTATGGTTTTTTCGGTGAATTTAATAGGTTTTTTAAATGCTAATTCCTAACTATAACTGGTGTGAAACCTATGGTTTTTTTCAGTGAATTTCATAGGTTTTTTAATAGCAAATCTCTATAGGTATAAAAAGTAAAAAAATGTATAACGAATTTTATATTGTATAATTATTTAATAGTTTTTTAATTTTTTGCCCTGGAGCGCTCCCGGGGCGCGTACCGGTGAACGCAAGGGTAAGCGCAATGTTGCGGCGCGCCCCGGGGCGCGTACCGGTGAGCGTCCCGTTAGCGCTATTCTCGCGAACGAAAACAACATCGTGACGTTTCGCGTAACCACGTGATGCGTCAAATGACGCCCTGCGTAAGCGCACCCGGAAGCACGCGAGAGCATACGATCGCGCAACGTCCTGACGCGCTTACGCTGCGCGCCCCCGGGCGCGCTCCAGAGCGCGTAGCGTGAGAGTAACAAGTCATATGACCTTGAAATAACTCTTTTCATTGGTTCCTAACTTTTTTTTTTACAAAGACTGAAATCCCCACCCATTTCCTTCACTTCTTGTTTCACTTTTGTGAGTGCAAGACCTGCTTTTGGCACCTGTGTCATATTTACTTCTATTATCATGACTGCAAGAGCATCCAGCAGCAGTGATGAGACTGAGGATTTCATTGTGAGGAGGTTCCTGAACGAACTGTGAAGGAACATTTCATTTGGAAATTTTTCAAAATTCCAGAGGGGGAGAAGAATGTAAATGCTCCAAAGGTGGAGTGTAAAATATGCCACACCATCTTATCGAGATGAAATCCCAGAAAAAAATACAGCTTCGGGAACTGGACGATGATACGCCACGTGTCAAGGAAACATCCCCAGAACTATGCACGGGAGAGTGTCAGGGCCCTGGCACGAGAGGCTCCCAGGGATGGTGGGTCTACTTCTACAGGTGGAGCAACACCTTCTGTGCGTCGGCGTGAGCAGGAGATGATACCAAATATTCAGCCTGCTTTTAATCAGGCTATATTAAAATGCTGAAAATGTGACCATCTTCTTTGCTATGGGGAGCAAAGTGTCACACTCATGGTTCGAGTTCTCGAGAACCACCGCTGCCATCCCCAGGCCTAATTTTTATTTATTTTTTGGCTCCTGTTGAGCTGTTTCCAGTTCCCTGTTTTTGTTTCTTGTTAAAAAAAAAAGAAGAAAAACAAAAGTTCTTTTCAGAGCTACCTCCAATTCTTATCAAAGAGCTGTGTTCTTAAAAAAATGAAAAAGAACTACCTCCAATGTATTAAAAAATGCTACATTTGTAAAGAAGTCTGTCATTGTTTTTTCTCCAGGGTACGCTCCCCGGTACGCGCACGCGCACCAGGGCGCGTACCGGGCGCTCCCCCCGCGAAAATCGAAAAAAAATTCAATTTTTTTTTTTACCCGAGGGACCCTTTTATGGCCCCCACATCAAACCTAGGGGGTCAGGGGGGTCTACCCTGTCCCCTTTTGAATATTTCCCCCTTTGTTTTTACCACCTCTTGTGTCTCGATCCTTAGCAGTTCGAGCTAAAAGTGAGACCGACCCCCCTATGGAAATTAACATGGGGAAAACAGGTTTTGGGACCCCCCTTTTATCTCGGCCCCCGCTTGACGGATCCCCCCCAAACTTTCAGAGAAGGAGCGGAACGCCGCGAGGCAACGTTGAGGCAGATTCCTCAACCGGCGCCAAAGTTATTCCCAAAGTTATTCCCAATAGAATGTTGCGATTTCCCAATGGAAATCAATCCTAACTATAACTACCTACTGGCGACCGCCAGTAGGTAATATATATATATATAGATATATCTTACCCAGTGGGTCTGCCACTAGGTAATTACATTTGGGTCTGCTTTTTCATAGAAAGAGTGTTTTTTGGTTTGCTAATAACGCTGGCCCGGTTTGACAAATCCACACAAAACTTTCCCCCCAAAAAAGTTCATCAACCTCAGCTCCTTACTGTAAAGTTCCAGGGTGATTCGTCAAGGGAGGTCTGGGAAAAAAAAGCAGGTGCCAAAACGCAATATCCACAAGCATTTTCCATAGACTTCTTTAGACAAGGCTCCAGCAAAATCTGCTCAAAGGAATTATACCAAACTTGGCAGGAAGAAACATTTTGGTCCACAGATTGTCCTTTTTGCTGATTTGGTGTAAATCCATTCAGGTAGTTTTATAGAAATGTAGGTTCAAACATGATTGTATATTTTAGCAGTTGGGTCCGCAAGAGTCTTGTGAGTGTCAAATGAGAGTGCAAATTTAAAAATGCCCTGTGATTGCCTGAGAGGCCTATTTTTCCCTTGAGCCTTCACATTCGCATGAAAGCGAGAGCCTCCCATGAGTCCCACAAGAGCGAGCACTCTGACTGGCTGGATGTTGGAGTTTTGGAAATGAATTGTCAGTCATTACTGTTTACTGTGAAAAATTGCAGCTGTTGTGGGAATTAAGTAAAAAAGCTATTCAAGGAAGCAGCGGAAAGGTATGCTGTCCTCCTAGATTTGGAGAGGAGGTCTCTAAAGCATAACTGCTGTGATGAATAGTAAAAAGGAGTAGGTGAGTGCTGAATAGACTATGCTTATAGAAATTAATATTGTTGAGCTTGTTGTTGAGAGGAAGTGTGTAAGACATAAGTACTCTGATGATTACATGGTTGTTACTATCTCGTAAGACTCCCACAAGATCATGAAAAATATGAAGGAGTAAGTGATCTTTCAATACACTCTGGTATGCAAACTTTTTACTGTAGGAAGGAGTCTTAGTGGGGATGGTGTATATCAGAATCTACTATTTACACCCATCGGCTTCAGAAGAGATGTGAGTAGAGTTAAGGCTCTTCCCACACCCTAGTATGCATACCTACCATCCAGGAGAGGGGTCTCAATGGAGATGCCAGTCCCTCCTCACACCATCCTATGCACACCCACATCTGAGAGAAGGGTCTGAAAGGACAGGCAAGTGCCTACCCAGACCCTACTATGCATACCCGTCATCTGAGAAAGGAGTCTGAAAGCAGAGGTCAGTCCCTCAACAGACCCTACTACGCACACCTGCCATCTGAAAAAGGGGTTTGAAAGGAGAGGCCAGCCCCTTCCCACCACCTACTACGCACACCCATCATCTGAGAAAGAGTTCTAAAAGGAGAACCCAGTCCCTCTCCACACCCTACTACACAACCCCATCATTAGAAAGAGATGTCTCAGCAGAGAGGTTAGTCCCTACTATGCACACTCATTATCTGAGTGAGAGGTTTGGAAGGAGAGAGGGGTCTGAAAGGAGAGACCAGTCCCTTCCCACTCCCTACTACGCACACCCATCATCTGAGAGAGGGGTTTTAAAGGAGAGGCCATCCCCTCCCCACTCCCTGCTATGTACACCCATCATCCGAGATGAAGGTCTGAAAGGACACTCTACTATGCACACCCGTCCTCTGAGAGAGGGGTGAAAAGAGAGGCCAGTCTCGCCCCACTCTCTACTATGGACATCCATTTTTTGAGAAAGAGATTTGAAAGGAGAGCGCAGTCCCTCTCCACACACTTCAGAGAACACCCATTATTACAGAGAGTGGTCTCAGTAGGGAGACCAGTCCCTTCTCACACCCTATTACTCACGCCTGTTATCAAAGAGAGGGGTCTGAAAGGAGAAGCCAGTCCCTCTCCACTCCCAACTACGCACACCCGTCATCTGAGATAAAGGTCTGAAAGGAGAGGCCAGTACCTCCCCACACCCTACTATGCACACCTGTCATCTGAGAGCGGGGTCTGAAAGGAGAGGCTAGTTCTACTCAGCTCCCTACTACTCCTACCCATCATCTTAGAGAAAGATCTGAAAGAAGAAGGCAGTTCCCTTCGACACCCTACTGCAAGCATCAGTCATCTGAGAGAAGGGTCTAGAAGGGGACCCCATCCCTCCTTACATGTAACTATCCACACATATCATCTGAGAGAGGGGTCGGAAAGAAGAGCCCAAGCTCGTGTCCTTAGGAGAAGTTCTTCCCTAACACTTTCCACCAAGTCACAGTCACTGAAAATCATAAAGAAACCTACCCTTGGCTCTAGGACCCTTTTAGTGGGGGAGTCTCAGGTTCTCTAAAAGTGAGCCATGCAATGCCTGTAGATTGTCTGTTGGACAACAACCTGGAGAACACTATCTGGAGGAAGGTAGAGCCCAGGTCACACTTAGAGGTGCAGGGACTGCCTGAATGGGTCTGTGCGATCACAAGGTCTAAGGCTGCCCTGCAAGGGATTCAAGGGCATCTGGAGCCTGGAACAATGGCTTAGACAGCTGCCGTAAAGAAGAGGGGCAAGCTGTGTGGGAAAACCAGCCCCTGAAGCTCCCATGGCCAAGTTTGATGAGGCATCCGCAGAAGATGCCCCTGAGCCTACCAGGCATACTTTTGTCACCCTGAGTGACCTGCCTGAGGTTGCTGGTTGGCAAGTTGAGAGAGGGCCAACCAGGGAGGAATTCTTAAAGTTACAGAAAGAGTGCCCACCTCTAGAGGGCTTGAGGCTGCATGCTGAGGCCAAGGCAGCAGGTAACACCTGTAGAGATCACCTGATCTACTAGTAGAATGACCTCCTATTTAGCAGGCCTAAGGTACCTGGATCTAGGGCAGCAAGCCCCCAGTGATACAGAAGCTTCCTTTTGGGTTTGTCTCATGACAAACTACTGGCAGGACATCTGAGGCAAGACAAAACTGTTACCAGGCTTGTTGCCCACTTCTATTGGCCTTGGCTCAAGACAGCCTCAAATGCATATTGTAGATCCTGTCCTACCTGCCAGGCCAGTGGGAAGTCAAAGAAAAACTGAAGGCTCCCCTGAACCCATTACTTGTCATTATCTCTCCATTTGAGAGGGTGGACATTGGAATTGTTGGACCCTTGAGCCCCTAGACAGCTTTAGGCAACAGGCTCATCCTGGTGGACCACTCCACATGTTCCTGAGAGGTCCTCCTTCTAAGTTCTGTGACTGCACCTGCAGTGGCCAAGGCCCTGATGGGGGGGGTTTACCCATGTGGGGTTCCCCAAAGAGGTGGTCTCTGAAAGAGGCACTAACTTCATGTCAAGATACATGAAGTCCATGAGGCATGAGTGTTGAGTAACTCATAAGTTCTCCACACCCTATCAACAGTCTTGTAGAAGTGTTCAACAAGATCCTAAAGGGCATAATAATGGGCCTACCTGAGACCATGAGGCATAAATGGTACGTCCTCCTGCCATGCCTTCTCTTTGCCTACAGAGAGGGCCCATAGAAGGGATTGAGTTTAGCCCCTTTTGAACTCCTCTATGTCCACCCTGTTAGGTGACCTCTTAGCCTTAAACAAAAAAGCGGTGGGAGCAAGGTCCCAGGGAACCCCCTCAGGATATGGCCAGCTACATGCCAGCCCTTAGCAACTAGATGCACCTTTTCTGGAAAAAAGCGAAAAGCAATCTTGAGACAAGTCAAGAATTTATGGAAGTCTGGTATGACCAGAAGGTCACTCTGCTAGAGTTTCAACCTGGCCAGAAGGTATGGGTAATGGAGCTGGTGGAGGCCAGAGCTCTCCAGGATTGCTGGACAGGCCCATACGAAGTGAAGAAACAGAAAGGATGGTCCATTTACTTGGTAGCCTTCCAGAGACCTGTAAACTTCTTAAGGGTACTCCAAACCGTATTTTGAGATGTCCTAAGTGAACATGCTTCTATTGACAGATGAAGGAGTAGAAGAGGAAAGCAAGCCTCTCCCTGACCTCCTATCTGCCCAGGAGCATGATAGGTCAGTGGAGGGTGTCAACCTCTCCCTTACTCTGACCTCAAAATAGCACACTGACTGTCGCCAGTTACTGCTATAGTTTGCCTCTCTGTTCTCCCCCACCCCTAGACTCACACACCTGTGCATCCATGACATAGACACTGGGGAAAGTCCACCTATTTAAAATAATATTTACAGGTAGACAGCCAAGGTGAGGGCTGGAATCAAGTAAGAGTTCTCCAAGATGCTAGTGTTAGGAGTGATTGAGCCCTCCAACTTTCCCTGGTCTAGCCCTGAGGTACTGGTACCTAAGGCTACCCCACCTGGCGCCACGCCAGAATTTAGATTCTGTGTGGACTATTGGGGTTTAAACCCAACACAAAGACTGACACACACCCCATTCCATTAGCTGATGACCTCATAGGCAGACTGGACACTGCAAAATGTCTCACTATATTTGATTTGCCATCAGGAACCCTAGGGGTCACTTTCAGTTTCGGGTGGTGACCTTTCATTTGAAGAATGCCGCTGCCACCTTTCAGAGGTTGGTCAACAAGGTCCTGACTGGGAAGGAGGCATTCTCTACCACCTACCTGGACAACATAGCTATTTACAGTTCCAGCTGGAATGAACATATGTATTACCTGCAGGAGGTGCTTCAGGCTGACCAACAGGTGGGCCTGACTAATAATGCCAGTGAGTGCCACATATAGCAGTGTTCCGTGGTTTATCTGTGCCACATGGCGGGTGCAAGGTGCAACCCCTACATGCCAGGTATTGCAACTATCCTGCCCTGGCAACCCCCTAAAACACAGACAGAGGTGAGGTCCTTCTTGGGCCTCACAGGATAATATTGGAGGTTTGTTAAGGGATATGGCAACGTAATGGTCCCCTTAACAGAAGCAGCCCAGAGAGGTGATCTGGACAGATGCCTGCCAGAAAGCCTTCATACCATCAAGGAGGCCTCATGCACAGCACCCGTACTCAAGTCTCCTAACTTCTCTAAGGAGTTCATAGTGTAGACAGATGCTTCAGAGCATAGCATAGGGGAGGTCTTAGCACAGTTAAAAGAAGAGGGCCTAGACTAAACGGAAGTCTTCATTAGGAGGAGGTTACTTTCACAGGAACGGAGTAGGAGTGCAACTGAAATTTACGTCTTTGCCCTGGTCTGGGCACTGAAGAAGCTGAATCCATACCTGTTTGAGACTCACTTCCAGGTTCAGACAGACTAAATTCCCCTCAGATGGCTAATGCAAATTAGGAGTGAAAATCCCAAAATGTTGAGTTAATCAATCTCCTTTACAGGGAATGGACTTTATGGAGGAACACTATCCTTCGTCAGAGCATGCAGATGCTGCTGACGGTCTATCTATGTTCTTCTGCCTTAGTGATGAGAAATCCCAATGGGTTGGGTAGTTTTCCCCACGTTCAGCTAGGGTGACACATGTTATGCCAATCTGATCTTCCCCTATACTTTTTGCCTTCCTCCTCCATTTTTCCTGTTCTTGTTTTTGCTGGCTTTCAGTTCCACACTGACGGGAACCGCAGATTGTGCGCTAGTTTATGACATTGTTCGGGAGTTAACTTTACTGCACTAAACTGCCGTGGCCAGTTGCTGTTGCATGCATTATCTAACTAATTAAATATTTTCAAACTAATCTTAGATATTCTCTAAACCGGATGGCGCACGCGTCCAAATTCCTTGATACCTTTGGGTCCCTTTCCTTACAAAGAAATTACATAAGGATACTGTTTGGTTTCACAATGAACCCCACATCCTGAAGATGGTCTGATGGTCTTATCGCCAACACAGACCGAAACATTGACTGCAACATCTATTTCTTCACACATTTGTTGAACATAAAGAACCGTTTTCTGTTTTGTCAGATTGTTTCCCTTTGCCAATTTATAGAATGGATGTATACTTAGTTTCTTTGCAGGCCAATTTATGTTACCTCCAGAACTATGTTTGTTTGATTCTAATTGTATTTCCCTTGTTCTTAGTTGTTTATATATTAAATATATGTGTTTTTGAAGAAAAATCTGCATCCTGTTATCCAATTCAACGTTTCAAGACACATGACCATTCGTAAAAATCACTTCTCTTCCCTTTCAATGTTTGATTGATCATTAGTACACCACTAATTAGGCTTGAATAGTAATACATCGTTTGAGATAAAATCTTTGCAATATGTTTACAAAAAAATCCCTTGAAGGCAACTTTCTACTTATTTTAGGCTTTCAGACTATGCACTCTTTACCCTGCTAACCAGTGCTAAATTGCATGTGCTCACTCATTAAAACATGGTAATACCAGCTTATCCCCAATTGGCATATTTAATTTACTTATAAGACCCAAGTAAAGTGGCACCACATGTGCCCAGGGCCTGTAAATTAACGGCTACTAGTGGGATTTAAGCACTGATTATGCCACCCACCTAAGAGACCTTAAAACATGCCTCAAGCCTGTCATTGCAGAGCCTGTGTGTCTAGCCCTAACCTGCCAATTCGACCTGGCAAAATAAACCTTTAGCCAGGCCCCAACCATCGTTTTCCATACATGTAAGTCACCGTAGGGTAGGCCCTGGACAGCCCAAAGGGCAGGGTGCAATGTATTTGAAAAGTAGAACATATTCATTTAAGGTTTACATGTTCTGGTAGTGAAACACTCTTAAATTCGTTGAAAAGAAGAAGAACGGTAGTGGTGTATCCAAATTGGAAAAGACCGCACATACACAATTTGTAGTAGAATAAATGACTGTACTGGATTAGTGATGAATCTTTAGTATTTAAAGACGGAGTGCTACATAGACCACTGGCTGTTTCTTGTCAACTCTACTTTTATGGATCTTCTAATAAAGAATAAGAAAAATTGAACTTTCCCGCTGATTTGTTCTGTCCAAATACTGAAATCATAGGGTAATTACAATTTAAGTGTTGCTGAACTACAAGGAGACCTGTTAGTCTTTTTCTGTAAATTTGTGCTTTAGGAATGTGCTCTCTTTGACCCTTTTCCTGTACTCTTACATTCGTCTTTCACTACTGCAAGGGCCATCTCTCAGATAGGATAACATTGGAGTTGCCTTATTACATTTTTTAAATGTAATTTCTAAAAGGGAAGGGATCACCAGGTCATGTTTGGTGTCTCTGGGTTCACAATTTAATATCCTAACTTATAGTGAAGCCTGATTTTAAACTGCAATTCTAAAAATTGCTATTTTTACAAAGTTGACATTTTCTGCATTAGCCATTTATTGCCTGTAGCCTGTCTCTCGCCACATGACTGGGTGTTGCTGACAGTTGGGCTTTGTGTATTTTTCCTGGACAACGACATACAATAGGGAGCTTAGGTGTGTCTGGATGGGCCATCACTGACAGGATGGGAGGGAGGAGCAGGGCACAGCCCCACTAACATCTGAACAGTCTGTATCCTGACTCCACACAAAGGACTGCATACCCCCTATAGTTAGTCTGGAGCCATGGCAGGAAAGACAGGATGCCTGGGAACTTCAAAGGGAATAACTAGAAGCTTCTCCCCCACTTCAAAGGCACAACTGGACTTACATACTTTTCCTCAGCCACCAACTCTTCAGCACACTTCTCGACCTGTGAATACTCTGCCAGGAAGAAGGACTGCTGAGCTGCTACAACAAACTGACACTCTGCTGGACTGCTGCTCCAAAGGAACTGCTGCCCTGCTGTGCTGACCTGCTGCCTTCTTGCCTGGAGAAAAGGAACTGGACCTTAAACTTCATCTTGAACCAGGGTCCAAAACTGATCCCAAGGGTTAGTCTGCTGGCCTCCTGATCTGAGCCTCCTGGACATCAAAGGCTCCCCAACCAGCTCCTGGACCCAGCTGTAGTACGGTCCTGACCCCTAAGTGTTGCCCCTTAGGGCCTGGACCCTTAGTGTGGATCACAGGCTCTTAAAATCAAGCTAATGGGTTCTTGCAAACTGTGAATTGGCCCATTTGAATTGGAACCTCCCCACTTGGACCAAAAATCAGCACAAGTTGCCGCCAGCCCATCTTTTCACACAGCAAGCATCAATCACCCGTGGCAAGGCAAACAGTACTAGTGCTCTTGGCACAAAACTTGAGAAGGTAAAACTTCAGTGGTACTGATCTGGGACTGTATCTGAACCATATTCCATCACAGTCGGCCTGAGCTTTTGACTTTGACCCAGTCCAAATATCCACGGTTTGTGCTTTATGCTCTTAGGGGCTATTTTTCACTTAATTCTTTAGCAATTAATTACTTCAATTCTACTATTTTTGTTATTTTGGTTTTGTTATATTTATTAAATTAAGCTCTTTTTTTAACCTGGAAAGAATTATTTTATGGTGTTTTCTCTGTTTTACTGTTTGAAGTGTTGTACAAATACTTTACACATTGCCTCTAAGTTAAATCTAACTGCTCTGTGCCAAGCTACCAGGGGGTTGAGCACAGGTTCATTTGGGGTTTGCTTGTGCCTTACCCTGACAAGAATTGTGGTAGCTACTTGACCTGGGCTCAAACCCCAGTCAACCAGTAACCCATTTCTTACAGGTCCTTTAAAAAAATACAATTCTCTATGGTCCTCAACCTGGTGACCGAGAGAGCTAGGACTAATTCCTTGTCTATCCAATGTTGGCCAAGAACCTAGTCATCAAGATTGGCAACAAAATCTGACAACCAACCTAGTCAACATGGTTGCATCCACCGGCTTCCACACTCTCAGACTTCTCAAGAAAATCTTCAGATGGCTACCACTTGACACCCAGGTGCATCGCGCAAGCTCTATTTATCAGCCGACTGGCTACTGTAATGCCCTCTACAAGGACATTACCTCTCAACTCTTAAAAAGGCTCCAAGTAAGTCATAACACAACAGCAAGACTCACGCTCAAGCTACTACACTGCACTCACATATTCAAATATCTCATTGACATCCACTGGCTCCTATCCACAGACACACCCTATTCACACTCCTCACAAATACCTAGAAAGCATCACACAACCAAAAACCAGCATAACTCAACAGCTGCATCCAGATCCACACACTGACCAAACACCTGTGCTCGACCAACCTGATACTCGCCCATGTCCCCAGCAAATGACGAGCCGGAGCCAGGGACCGTGCCTTTTCTTACATTGTATCCCCAAAGCCTGAAACAATCTCCTCTACCACATCAGAGTCACTAGCTACATCCTAGAGTTATGTAAGAACCTGAAAACCTGGCTCTTCCAATAGATCCCAGAAAGGTCTGTTCCTACTTCTAAGATGCCATCATAGTCTCCTGGGTGATATGTACACCTTACAAATAGATATGACATAACATGTCCCTGCAGTCCTATTCCTGTTCTTCATGCAAACTTCACAGGTCTTTTGACACACACCCACTGGTCTGTTCTTCACACTGTGGAATTTAGAAATGTTGCCCTAGCATAACTGTAATGATGGCAGCCATGTTAGGGTTCAATGATAAACCTATGCTAACAAGTTGTGGCAAAGTCTAACGTTTTAAGCCTCAACTTCATGGCTGGCATCAGAGGCAAACATTCTCATACAGCTGGATCAACTCTGAAAGTTTACATTCTTGTTTCAATTTGAAGGTTGAATGTGTACTATCCTATGATTTCAGTTTCTGTGCCTGTTTAGTCCTTTTTTTCATTTAGGGTACATGATCTACTTTGGAGTCCAGTGTATGAAAAACATTGAAAAGGTGTTCTGTCCTTGTTTACTTTTAACTTTTATGCTCATGCATGCCTGGGAATCCCGTTGTCACCGACTCTCTCATTCATGGATTATTTTTAAATTTGTTAATAAACATTTTCAGACTTTAAGATCACTGTGAACACAGATTTATTTTAAAGTCTGGTGCATTTTTTCCAGGAAGTGCCTGTAATTTATCAAGGTAGGAGACAAGAGGCTGGACCAGGCTCAACATGAGAACCACAGGTGCCAAGATAAGCCAGAGACTTCTCAGCACACGTGGGTGAAGAACAGCTTGGTGTTGAACTCACCAGTCAAGTAAAACAGAGCAAGGTAGCTCTCAGATTTCTGATATACAAAATTCCGATTGTGCTTTTTTTAGCTTGTAATATTTTTATTGAAAGTTTACGACACAGTACAACATGTCTTCAGTGAACAATCATGGCAATACATTAAACAGAGCATTGCACAACAATTATATGTGACATGGCACCGGCAACGGTTGACAGCAATAGACAAAGGAGATGCAAGAGAGCCATACAGGAGAATCTCACACAGTAGGATATCGCAAACCAGAAAAAAATCACAGTTTCAGGACAATGCTTTTTTTTTTTTAAGTTTGAAAGCTTTATTGAAGTAAAGTGGTCAATACAATAAGGTGACATCAGCAGAGCAACAAAAGAAGGGGAAATTATGGGAAAGATAAAACATAAGCAGCCGATGGCACAATGAGAAAATCAAAGCATTTTTGAATTTACGGGGGGAGAGGGGAGGGGGAGGGAAGGGAGGGAAATAAAACTATGATAATACAATATAAGAGTAAAACAGAAATAAGCATAATGAATGTTGGTAATAAAGTACAGTAAATGCACAAATATCTAGCAATATATGGAATAAGATTGTTAGAAAAAACATGAATAAAGAAAGAAACTGCATCAGTGAAATTCAAAACCTGAAATTACAAGCAGGAGTACAAATGTTCAAGGGGGTTTGAAATTATCAGAGGAAAATGGAGAATATTTGTTTTTGGCGGATTGATCCAAATATAGGGTAAGAGGTAACCAATAAAGTTCAACATTGCGAGGAGGTTTGCAGGAGGATGCAAAAGCAACATCAAGTCTATGGGAATGACATAGTAAGTTCCACCAGCAAATTAAGGAAAGTTTGGTCAGAGACTTCCAATTAGAAGCAATATGTTGTAGTGCAACGGCTAGCATAAGGTCAAAAAGACCATGTGAATGTGGAGGGAGGTCAAAAGACTCTGAAAGGCTACCCAGGAACACTAAAGAAGTAGAAAAAGGAATAGAGAGACTAAAAATACGGGAAAGACGAGACCATATCTGTGTCCAAAAAAGTCGAACTGAAGGACAGAGGAAGAAGAGATGAAAGAGATCAGCATTGGGAGCATTACAGGTCCAGCAATTAGGGGTAGAAGAAGAAAGAAAACGAGAAAGAGAGAGGGGAGAAAGATAGAGTCTATGGTAGAAGAAATATAGGGATTGAGTGAGAGATGCAGTACGGGAAGTCTTCAAGGATTTAGCCCAGAGTTTGTCCCAGAGAGAAACCGGCCAGGAGAGACCTAAGTCTTTTGCCCAAGAAAGTTCCAATTTTGATTTGGGACGATCAGGATCAGGAGCTGAAAAGTATCGATAAATAAGAGAAGCTTTAGGAGTAGTAGAAAGAATGGTGAGTAGAGAGGAAGGCAATGCGGGTGATACATCAGAAATAAGGGAGTAGTATCGATCAAGAACAATTTCCATAAGAATGAAGTATTTCTTTGCGAAAGAAGAAGGGCAGTGAAATTGGGATTAAAATTGAGGGAAGGAACAAGGAGATGAACCATCAAAAAGATGGTGAACCCAGATAACACCCTTCGATCTCCACGAAGGCCATGCAATAGGTCTATTGCGTATTAAAATGAGTGAGTTATACCAAATGGGTAGTAACAAGAAGGATCCTCGAGAAACAGAAACTGTGGATGTCAAGGATCGCAAAAGAGAAGAAGTGTGCTTGAATAATAGAGGATTAAGACATGGAGCCTTAGTTGTGAAGCGAATTACCTCTTGAAAAGAATAGGGGAGTAATAAGTCATGTTCAACAGAAAGCCAAAGGGGAGAAAAAGGAGAGATGTCTTCTGATAACCAGCGAGAAGCTTGGCGAAGAGAGAAAGACTTATGATAAAGACGGAAATTTGGAAAATTAACCCCACCATTTGATCTAGATTTACGAAGGGCTGAGAGAGAAATTCGAGTTTTCTTTTTCTTCCAGAGAAACTTAGATAAAACAGAGTCAATACGACGGAAGTAGAGAGCTGGGATATGGATTGGGAGCATGGAAAGTAAATAGATTAAGATCGGAGCAATCATCATCTTGATGGAATCGAGACGACCCCACCAGGACAGATATAGAGGATTCCAAGAGGAGAGTAAAGAGTCAATCCTGGAGATAACTGCATTCATGTTAAGTTGGATAGAAGATGAAATAGAGTTAGAGAAAAGAACACCAAGATACTTTATTTTCTTAGAATGCCAAGCAAAGCCAGTGGAAGCAAAAAAATGTGGAAGGCAAAATTTAGTTATAGGAAGAATCTCCGTCTTATCCGAATTTATTTTATATCCTGAAACCAGGGAACATTTCTCAAATTCATTTAATAAGGAAGGAACTGAGTTAACTGGATCTGAAATGAATAAAAGAATGTCATCCGCATAGGCAGATAGTTTAAGATGGTGATCACCATACGTAAAGCCAGAGATGGAGGGATTGTTGCGAATAGAAGATAGGAACGGTTGAAGAGCTAAGCTAAAATAAATAAAAGGGGTGAAAGAGGACAGCCCTGACGAACTCCACGTTTAAGTGTAAAAGGGGAAGTAAGTTGACCGTTGATGAGAACTGAAGCCTTGGGCATAGAGTATATTAAAGAAATATAAGAAATAAATTTGGAACCAAAGCCATGCCATTTCAGGGAAGCCACCAAAAAGGACCAGTCAACTCGATCAAAGGCTTTTTCAGCATCAACTGAGATAGCTGCCAGGGGAATAGACAGGGATGGGGCCTTACTGAGAACATTAAGGAGGAGTCTGGAGTTGTCTGAGGTGAGGCGGCCCTTAACAAAACCACATTGCTCTTTCCCAATGATATGTGGCATGAGTGGGTCAAGACGAAGAGCTAATAATTTTGCAAAAATCTTATAGTCTACATTAACTAGAGATATTGGCCGATAATTTTTACAAAATTTGGGATCCCGACCCTCTTTAGGGATGAGTCATATGTTAGCATCTTGAAATGAGCCTTGGGCCAGACCGGCAGAACAAAAAGACAGAAAAAGAAAGAGAAGTTTGGGTAAGAGGAGATCGGAAAAGTGTAAATAAAATTCAACTGGAAAGCCATCAGGCCCTGGAGTCTTACCCTTGGTTAAAGAAGACAAAGCAGTGGACAATTCAGAAAGGGGAAGATCTGTATCAATACTCGAGAAATTAAGTTGGGAAGTATCTGGCTTAGGCAAGTTTTCAAAATATGAGTGGAGGAGATCTGGGGTAGGGGGATTTTCAGGAAAATATAAAGATTCATAAAAAGATTCAAATTGGTTCAAAATTTCTGCATCCGTATGTAGAAGGACATTAGAAGGGGAATAGATAGAATCGATGATAGTTCGCTCTTTACGCGATTTTAAATAGTTAGCAAGAAGTTTGCCTGATTTATTGCGACCTCCATAATACCGTGCACTACTCCGGAGAAGGAAAGAAGATGCTGAATCTGTAGTAAGTTTGTTAAATGCAATTTTAGCTTGAAAGAGGTCAGGAGACATGTGATTTGGAGAGGAAGTGTAGAATTGATGTTCTAATGATTTAATATGCGTAAGAGCAACCTTACGTTTCTGAAGAAACTTTTTCTTTTTTTTTTTAAACAAAATCAATAATAAATCCGCGGGCTGTGGCCTTGAAAGAATCCCAAAGAACATGGGGCGGGATGTTAGGATCCGAATTAAGTTGGAAAAATTCAGAGGTGAAAGAGCGAAAAGAGGAGGAAAAAAGAGGATCGGTGAGAAGGGAAGAGTTAAAGCGCCAGCGAGAAGATTTAGGAATAGGAGGAAGAAGGTCAAAGACAGTGATAATAGGAGCATGATCAGAAATAACAATAGGTTCAATAGAAGATGATAAGAGATTTTGAGATAAAGAGGAGGAGAGAAAAATATAATCTAAACGAGAAAAGGAAGCATGTGGAGGAGAGAAAAAAGAGAAATCTATAGTGTCTGGGTGAGTGAGCCTCCATGCATCCACAAGATGAACCTGAGTAATAGTATCAAGGAACTGTTTATGTGGTTTGTGAGGGGTAAACCGAACAGAGGATTTGCGATCTAAAAAGGGGTCAACAATCTGATTACAGTCTCCACCTAATAAAAAAGAATCATCTTTGTGTTGGATACATTTTGCAGTAATCAAGGGCCAAAAAGAGGAGTCAAAGGAAGTGGGACCATAAATATTGAATAAAGTAATTGGAATATTATTAATAAGCAAGAATCCAACGACCCTCATCATCTTTCTCTTCAAGTATCACTTTACATTTGAGACGTTTGTGAATCAAAATAGCAACACCATTCTTTTTATGAGAAGCAGGAGAAAACAGGACAGTACCAACCCACAGTCTTTTTAATTTCATAGATTCAATATCTGAAAG
Organism: Lissotriton helveticus; assembly: GCF_964261635.1. Lineage (NCBI taxonomy): Eukaryota > Metazoa > Chordata > Amphibia > Caudata > Salamandridae > Lissotriton > Lissotriton helveticus. Next base: position 367,060,241 of record NC_136068.1, on the reverse strand, counting down.
ATGTGTTTCCTGAATGAGAACAATATCAGGATTGTAAGAGGAGAGGTGTGAGAGTACTCTCTGCCGCTTAATAGGATGGTTAAATCCTTTCACATTCCATGAAACTACTTTGAAGATGAAAAAATATTAAACTGTTCAAAACTTGCAGAACGCAAAGATATACTGTACAAGCAATAAAGCAAATTTACAAAATTAGAAAATAAGGAAACCATTAAAGGATTGGAAGTAAGAATAGGAGGAAAGAGAAGAAAGGGGGAAAGAAAAAGGAAAAAGAGAAAGGTAAAGGAAGGAGGGTCAGCAACGGAAGAAGAGGAAAGAGAGGAAATAAGGCATAGAAGACAGTATAAATCCATAAGGATGACTATAAAAGACATACCTGAAGGGGAAGATACACAAAGGGAGGTGGGGAAGTGGTGATGCGTTACAAGACGGGTAGACCAGGAGGAGAGTCACAGCCGCACCGAGACCTCACAAGAATTACAAGGGGCGAAACATGATGATGAAGGGAACAGCCAACATATGTCTGCATGGGGGAGGAAAGAAAAAATGAATACCTATGAAACATGTAATACGGAACATATAACCATAGAAAGGATAAAGATAGAGATGAGTTGAAAAAAGGAAGAAGACCAGTGGAGAACTTGTACGGGGAGATACAAGAAAAGGAAGAAAGACAAGGCTACAACGAGGAAGCTTGTGCAAAAACAAAAGAAATATAAGAAAAAGCAAGAAGAGGATTAGGTAGAAATACAGGAGACTAGAGAAAACAGTTAGAGAGCATTACACAAAAACAACATTAACAGTTCAGCCACTGTTTGAAGGAGAGGCTTCCATTCCCTCTTCACCCTGTAGAAGAAGGAAATTTCGTAGTTCACCAGGATCTTGAAATGACAATGTCTTATTCCGGTGAGTGACTCGGAAGGTACAAGGATGGAACAGGCCATATCGTGCTCCAATTGAGCGCAAAGAAGGGCGGAGAGCTAGAAATTCCTTACGCCTGGAAGCAGTAGCATTAGAAACGTCTTGAGACAAGTAGACTCGTTGACCCATCCAAGATATTTGTCTCTTGGACCTTGCTGCCGAAAGAATTGAGAGAAGATCTGTGAACTTCAAAGAGAGAATAATAACCCCACGAGGCTTCGTAGATGACGTTGTTCGTGCTCCCAGTCTATGAGCTCTTTGAATACTGATGGACGTAGTAGGAGGCATGTCAAGAAGCTTCGGGATGAAGGAGGTAAAGAAGTTCACCGGGTCATCACCCTCAAGATTATCTGGTAAACCATAAATACGAAGGTTGTTCCTTCTGTTGCGATTTTCCAAATCCTCCGTATGCTGCTGTAAAGAAAGGACAGTCTTCTCCAATGTTACAATGCGTTGCGTATTGGATTGAACTTCAGGGATCTGTTGTTCAACTGAGGATAGCCGGGCATCCATGGTCTCCCATTTATCTTTTAAAAGTTGCATATCTTTGCTTGTCTCCTCGATGAAAGGGCGCATTGCCCGAATTTCTTCCAAAATTTGATCAATGGAGGATGAAGAAGAAGAGTTGTCTGGTGTAGGTGCCGGATGTAGCAGGAGGGGAGGATCTATTGGATGACGATTGTCCCGAGGGGGAACGCTGAGAAGAAGAAGTTGCCATCTTGGTAGATTGACTAGATGTAGACGCACCAGTTGAAGAGGTCATAGGGGTGATTATAGATGGAGCAAAAACAAACTTAGGTTTACGTAACCTCACCATAGGAAGTTTGCACACTAGTATATTGAGTAATCACAACGCTCTGAAGGGCAAATTAGAATGCACAGAAAGCACACGGTCTTATAAGAAAATTAAATGTGTCTCAGAGGGTCATCCCAGCACAATTAGGAACAATATGAGACTGCAAAATGCTCCATAAACAAAGCCCGCTTAAATATCCAAGAATAATTCTAGGAGCGTTGAAAGCGGTAGGAGACCATAGCAGGGTGCGTTAGAACACTTCCAATAGGCCAAAGGGTTGTGCATATCATGAAATTCGAGAGTACATATATTGAAATGAGAGTACTTGAAAATACACTAGCATGAAGCATATAAAAAAGAAGTTAGTAATCCTCAGAATACACTGAAAAGGTGCACTCAAACATCCTCTGTAGTTTGCACAGGTTTCACGCAAGGAGAGCCAGCGGCGCTGAATAGCCAAAGCACTTAAAATGGCGGGAATGCGCACGTGAATGCTGGAGATAGCGTAGTATAAAGCTCAACATCATAGGGCCCGTGGGGATTGGTGATATAAAGTCATTAGGAATCCATTGGGAATGTCATCAAAGCACCATAGGTGAGCAGGAGGCATATAAACAAGGAAAGCCTGGAGCGCTGAAGAGGCAGAGTTTCTAAAATGGCGATTCTCACATAGGCGGCGCCATGACGTAGACTCAAGCAGCTGCCTCACATAATAAACAAAGCAGTAAAGGGCGTAGGAAAAAGTATTAGAAAGCCCGGTTGCTCACCCCAAAGTCCGTTAGTGCTGGATACTTAGCGGCGAGAGAGACAAAGCCTGGCCGACCATGGAGGCGGAGGTCTGGTATCGTGAGGAGAGCTGAAAATGGCGGCTCAATGAGGCGCGTTACCCACGTTGCGAAACCAAGTCGAAAGGCGGCACTCTGGAAGCCGCAAAGCCACTCCGTTTGTTCACCGCATGTTCCGGTCCTGGAATCCGGGAAGGAGGCAAAGAAACAATCCCCTTCACATCGGGAAAACTGTTTCGAGGCAATACGGTGCGGCGGAGCTCAGCACCTAGCCGGCCCTCCTGCGCGGCATCCAAGCCACGCCCCCTCAGGACAATGCTTTTAACAATGAGCTCCAGAGCATGAATAATGCCTTGCGGTAGTTACAATGGGGGGAGAGTTTGCAGTGTAGGTAGGCATCAGAAGGAAGTTTCATTCAAAGAGCTGCAGTGCCCTAAGATTTGGTGGGCTAAAGCAAGTGTACTCCAATGAGGTCAAATAGTGTAGTAGTTGGTGACAAATGCACTGGAACTTAGCGTCAGTCTGGGACAAGGTATGAGAGAGCTGTTCCTTTGCCATTATGTGCCACAGATGCGTGAAGCAGTGAGCAACGGGGGCTGTTGTCTTCTTCCAGGTCAAGGCCACAGGCTACCGAACAGCACTCAACTAAGCCGATAAGCCTCAAATAGGTGTGTGTAATGGTTTCTAAAGTGAGGAGTTGGATGTCTACTATGACTGGGAGTTAGGAGGTAGGGAGCGGGCTCTCCACAGTGTCCTTGATGTGTCACAGAATGAACTACCAGTATTTGGTTATGAGGCTACAGGACCACCAGATGTGACAAAAGTCCCCGGTTGGCATTCCACACCACCAGCAGAGGGGAGATCCAGAGAGGTATATGGTGGAAAGGCTATTTGGCGTGTAATGCCATGGAAACATGAGCCTATAGTACGTTTTCCACTGGGAGAGGCTCCTGAACGTTTTCGTTATATTTGGTCAGAGGGTGTCCCTCTGGAGTTCTAGTCAGCCAGCAATTTTGGTATGAGTGCTGTTGGGGGGCATTGAGTGTTGAAGCACCTGATATGTATCCGAGATCAGTTCCTTAGATCTGTCACATGGTCTCACTAGCTTTTTAACTGGGATATAAGCTCTTTTGGCCCCCAGACTGTTCGAAGAGTGCTGCACCCAATGTCGCAGCTGGCAGTATTGCAGTAATGATGTCTCAGTGAGGTGGTAGTCAGCCTTGCACTGTTCAAATAATTTTATGGAGGCTCCAAGAAAGAGGTCCCTTAGTGTACTACAGTCCCCCGCCTCCCACCTAGGAAAGGAGTGAGGGGAGAGTGCAAGGGTAAAGTCTGGGTTATGAGCAATCAGTGTGTTAGGTGAGCCTGGCTGATGAGGATTATGAATCCGAAACCGGTCCCAGGATGCTTGTTTCCGGTCCAGGGAAGACATGGCTTGGCAGTTCGGGCTGGACTGTTCCCACGAGGCACAGGGTCAGACTGATTTGCATATAGCCATGTCTAAACTGGGGTGGCTGAGTGAACTAAAGAATGGTGATGGATTAAACCCAGATCAGTTGACTGGGGGTGAGTGTTTGATTTGTTCAAACGCCCCGTCCATCATCCCCTTTTGTATCGCTTTGTTCGCCCTAAGTGTGGCAGGGTATGCTCAGACATGAGTCCCTTGTTCACTTGGCCACTGGATTCAAGATAGCCTGGCTGATGAGGATTATGAATCCGAAACCAGTCCCAGGATGCTTGTTTCCGGGTCAGGGAAGACATGGCTTGGCAGTTCGGGCTGGACTGTTCCCACGAGGCACAGGGTCAGACTGATTTGCATATAGCCATGTCTGAACTGGGGTGGCTGAGTGAACTAAAGAATGGTGATGGATTAAACCCAGATCAGTTGACTGGGGGTGAGTGTTTGATTTGTTCAAACGCTCCGTCCATCATCCCCTTTTGTATCGCTTTGTTCGCCCTAAGTGTGGCAGGGTATGCTCAGACGTGAGTCCCTTGTTCACTTGGCCACTGGATTCAAGATAGCCTGGCTGATGAGGATTATGAATCCAAAACCGGTCCCAGAATGCTTGTTTCCGGTCCAGGGAAGACATGGCTTGGCAGTTCGGGCTGGACTGTTCCCACGAGGCACAGGGTCAGACTGATTTGCATATAGCCATGTCTGAACTGGGGTGGCTGAGTGAACTAAAGAATGGTGATGGATTAAACCCAGATCAGTTGACTGGGGGTGAGTGTTTGATTTGTTCAAACGCTCCGTCCATCATCCCCTTTTCTATCGCTTTGTTCGCCCTAAGTGTGGCAGGGTATGCTCAGACGTGAGTCCCTTGTTCACTTGGCCACTGGATTCAAGATAGCCTGGCTGATGAGGATTATGAATCCGAAACCGTTCCCAGGATGCTTGTTTCCGGTCCAGGGAAGACAGGGCTTGGCAGTTCGGGCTGGACTGTTCCCACGAGGCACAGGGTCAGACTGATTTGCATATAGCCATGTGTGAACCGGGGTGGCTGAGTGAACTAAAGAATGGTGATGGATTAAACCCAGATCAGTTGACTGGGGGTGAGTGTTTGATTTGTTCAAACGCTCCGTCCATCATCCCCTTTTGTATCAGAAATGTAGAGAGTCCCATCCTAAGTGCTAATTTGTCCCATATTTTGAGAACTGTGCTAGTGGAGGTTGCACCACTTCAAAAGCGGCGAGGCTTTCAACGACAGCCGGTATAGAGGTAGCAGGTTGAGAAATAGTAAGCATAGATCATCCTCAAAAAGGCTTATGTTATGAGTTCGGCCTCAAAAGGAATGCCACAAATCTCAGCAGTACGTCGAGTGGTGATGGCTAAGGGCTTGACCACTAGGGTGAGGAGAAGGGGTGATAATGTGCCCCAGAATATATTAATAGGGGCTAAATTATGTCAGATGACTCAGATGCAGGCTATTGGAGCAACATAGGGGGCTATCAATTTAGCTATTATGACTGGTCCCAGCCCTATCTTCCCCAGAACCACTCGAAGGACGGTCCAGCTCACCCTTTCAAAAACCTTCTCTGCATCAAGTGAGAAAAAGCACATTGGGATATTGTGGCGGTGGGACTTTTCAACTAACTGCGCTAACCTGTGTATGTTGTCTGCTTCGTGTCTGTTGCGGATGAACACCTCCTGATCAAAGGCTATAAGGCCGGTGAGATAGTGCTTCAACCTGGTAGCCAGTATCTTTGTTAATATCTTTGCATCCTCTTTAAGAAGAGCTTGGGGTGATAGATCACTATGTAGGATTCTACCATGCTTTGGGTATAAGGGTAATCTCAGCTGCCGTGGTGGGTGTTAGAGCTGTATGGTGGGAAAAGGAATTGAACAGGGTCACAGATGGCCCTGCAGACTAGGAAGGAACAGTCTATAGAAAGTAACAGGGATCCCATTGATCCTAGAGTTTTCCCAACCAGCAGTGCCCTAAACCGCTGAAGGCTGTTCCTCAAGGGTGATCTGGGCGTCGAGTAACTCCACTTGTTGGGGGTGGATGGAATCCGAATCCCACGTTTGCACATGTACATGGATCATGGCTTGTGGAGCATTATGATGTGTGTAGAGAGCTTGATAGCATTAATTGAACACCCTTTATTTATCCCTTTCAGAGGTCGCCCAGCCTGTGTCCCCAGTCCAAAGTTTGGCAATATGTATCTTAGCTTGGATCTGGTGGAGTTTGCAAGCCAACAAGTAGCCTCCTTTATTCCCCCCTTCATAATACTTCTGTTTCAATGCTAAGAGGGAGAGCTCAGCCCTATTATTTCTGCGCACTCTTGTCTTGCCTTGCAGGATTGGTAGTTGCCGTTTGTTGTGCTTAGTGGGTGTCGTGTGATCCTGCCTCTACAAGGATTTGATCTCAGCTCCTGTTGTAAAAGGTACCTCCATACCTGATTGCACCTGCTACATGAGTTGAGACCACGAACATTGAAAGAAAGTAATTTAGTGTGTGTAGTTGTGCCCAGGGTATGGGGGTGCACGCTGCTATCATGGTCAAGAAGAAGTCCCTGAAGGGATGTGGTTGAAGGGGGACAAGAGATGTTGCACATGGCCTTGGTCCTGCCCTGGCAGCAAAGAATGCAGAGGCTGGAGGGCCCTTGGATGTTGCATTGCCACTAAAGGGCGACACGTGGATTGGACGAGCAACATGGCTCCGAGCCGGGTAGGGTGATATGCATTGTGTGGCACATGTATATCAAGTGCGCCGCTCTCTATCAATAGCGGACCTGAAAGGAGAAAGGAAACAGTCAAAACAAAAAACAATGGCCCTACAGAGCCCACCAAAGTCTTCCATGTCCCGCGGAGATCGGCATGGGTATATACTGATCTCGCTCGAAATGTTACCTTCCTGGGGTGCGATTCGGGAGGGGGGCTTGTCACGATGAGTGTTTTTCAACATGTGAGAATAGCTAAAATGTTCTCCGGATCCCCTTGGCTCTATGTAGCCAAGGTCTAGAATTGTTGGAGTATCAGAGGCCCCAGTAAAGAAGGGGGTTCCCCCACACAGTATTGCATAATTGTTCCTGTGTTACAGTGGGCCGGTAGTGGATGGGTTTGGAGAAGGGTCTTTCCACATCTTCTACAAGTGAATGATGATGTTACACTTGGTCTCCTGGGATGTTTCCTTCTTATGTCATCTGTCTGGTATGGAGTTGTACCATGTTCCAAATGGGGTGCAGATCAACTCTAGTCGATGTGCGAGATGGAGATGAGTCTCTGTCAGGGAGGTCAGCAGAGATCCCAAGCAAGTGTTTCGCCTCTACCAAGGAGTGCAGGGATCAGTGTTTACCTTCCATGGGAGCAAGAGAGAATAGGGGTGCCCCCATAGATAGCGAATGCCCAACTCCGACAGCTTATAAGTCAATGGTTTGAAGTCATGCTGCCTGAGCGGAGTAACTGGAGAGAGGTCCTGGAAAAGCTGTATGGTATGACCTCAAAATATCAGGTCTGCCTTACATCAGGAGGCCCGTAGAATAGGTTCCTTTTCCATAAAGAAGTGGACTTGTGTTAGTATGTCAGCGGTTGAGTCAGGGTGCCCAGTTGCAAAAGCCACCCGGTGGACCCTGTCCAGGCTGGTGGAGATCCCACCCCATCACCTCAGATCATCTGTTAGATCTCAGCGGTGAAGGCCATGATGTAGTTTCCTCCTCCTCCCTTAGGCATACCTCAGATGCGTATATTGTTCCAGCGGCTACTGTCTTCCAAGTCTTCCTGCTTAGCTTGTAATTCAGTCTGTAGATCCTCGAGTGCCGCTACTCTGCGCCAAAGCATCTCTTGTTCCCCTGAGCTGGCATCATCCATGCATTCCATGTCATCCACATGCTCTCCTATATCAGAGACATTGAGTTGAATGTCTTTGATACAAAACTTAAAATCTGTTTTAAATGAGCGTATTTCAGAGTGGTGCTACTCCTTCTCCTATAGGAAGCTGTACTACTCCCTACTCCTGTAGGAAGTGGTCCATATATTCCTGCAAGATAGTCGCTGGTGTCCAGTCTCCAGGCGCAACTGTTGGGGTGTTATCCACTGACTCCATTTCTACTAGGGGGGTTACTCCACGGGAAGGTACCCAAATGTATGTGGTCGATTTGAGGAAAGGCATAGTGTTGCAACAGATGGGTGATGATCGTGGGGGTCCTAGGTCATCCCAGAGCAGTCCCCTTGTCCTGCCCCGGGACGGGCGCCCTCACCAGTCTCAAGTGTATAGGTGATTAGACTAGGGTCACCAAAGTGTGACAGGAAGGCAGGCACGCCCCAGGAGAAGATCTTACTGCCTCCTCAGGTCGCAGGCAAAGATCTTCTACTGAGGCAGGGTTCCCCGCCAGTCATCTGTGTGTTCCCATTCAATTGCCTCTCAGGTTGTAGACCTTATGGCAGGGAAGAGAAGTCTCCAGTTTAGTTGTAGATAATGGCAGGGTTCCCAGAGTTATGGATTCAGTCCGTGCCTGAGTTTCACAGGCGCCCCCTTCACATCACACAGGACCCTGGTCCACTCACCTCAGAGACGATGTGGTATCTCCACAGGCCCCTTCCCAATATCTTGTAGAATGGTGCAAACGGGGAGGGCAATGGGCTTGGCACAGGCCATGAGCCCACAGCATTGTTACGAGTCCTGATCCCCTTATCCCCCAGGGCTGCTTTCCTTAACTTGTTGCATCATTAAAGTGGGCAGGGGGCTCCTGCCGCAAACCTCAGCCCAATCTCCTCCCTCGTATATGAGTACTCACAGTATGGGATGAACGGGGGAGAAGTGGGTCCATGGCTACCACCTGGCTCTCTCCTCCTCAGAGCTCAAGGTTCAGCGATTTCTCCCAGTGTCTTACTGGTGGGCCGTCTCCATCGGGAAGGGGAAGGGTATACTTTGTTTAATTTCTCTTGGCCTGATTAGGCCTCCATCACACAAAGGCCCAGTCAGCCAGTGCATGTGGAGACGACCCCAGGAGGCCCCCGGCAGTGGGCCCAGAGCAGGCTGCGCACTCACAGCAGCGCCACTCACCCCAACTCCTCTGTCTCTCCGGGATGTTGTGTTTCAGTGTGTTGCATCTCCAATGTGGGCAGGAAACCACAGCTGTAAGTCCTCTTCTAGTCACCTCCCCCTGTTATTGGTGTCAGCACGATGAAGAGGGAAACGGGGTTGGGAAGTAGGCCTGCTGCTGTCACACGGCATTCCCCAGCCTGCCAGAACAAGGTCTGCCCAAGCCTCACAACCTCTCTCCAGTGAGTCATTTCCGTTGAGCGGGGGTAAGATATACCGGGTGCAAACTTACCCAGACTAGTCCATACTCCTCTCTGGTCCTTCGGATGGCGGGCCAGCTATGCCCCAACACTGCCACGGACGGCAGCTCAGTGTGCTTCGACCAAAGATGGTAGCCTGGCGAGGCTAATCAGGGCCAATGAATCCACAATGTCTCTGCTGGGACCGCTGCCACAGAACTTTATTCTACCTCCTCACTCTGATGGAGGTCAGGAATGCTTGTCTTGGGCAGGTGCTGGGCATGCTGGTCCTCGGTGCTCAGGATGCTACAGGAAGGCCTACTTGGGTACGGAGAAAAGGCGAAACATGTCTTGCTCTATTTTCATCTCAGTCACTCTCCCCCTATTGTGCTTATTGATTGGTAACACCTTAAAGAGAGCTTTGAAGGTGATCTCCTTGGAAGGTGACCTCCGAGTAGGTGACTATTGGTCAACCCAGTTGCTAGCAGTTAAATGTAAATGTAAATGTCCAGTATTTGTAAAGCGCGAACAATTACCCGAAGGTGTCAAGGCGCTGGGGTGCCGTCGGGAAGGGTGAACACCCTAAATATCGATTCCAAAATCTAGACTGCCCAAAATATCGAATCAAAAATATAGACAGCCCAGAATATCGAATTACTAAAATATAGACAGCCCAGAATATCGAATTTAGGGAATGAAATATCAAATTCCATAATATCGAATTTAAAATATTGACTTTCATAATATCGAAAAAAAATTGTGTTATGTATGGTAGTATATGTATTAAAATTATGTATTAATTTTGTAATGTATGTTTAATATTTTTTAAGTAATGAATGTTATGTAATTAAATTGTTCGCGTAATTTAATTCCCTAGCGGGTTGTGGGTTTATAGGGGAATAGGGTGGGAAGTAATTTAATTATAGTAAATTAAATGTTAATTTTTATTTATATGTATTGATAATTAATTGATTTTTATTGGAAATTAATTTGTATTATTAATACATTAATTTTTATTGATTGGTAATTATTTTTTATTAATTGGTAAATAATTTGTATTAATTGATTAATTGATAATTATGTTAATTGTATTCATTTGGAGTGGGTTGTGGCTTTATAGGGGAATGGGGTGGGAAGTGATTTATTTGTAATAAAGTTAAAACATATTTTTATTTATATGTATATGAATGTGTGCACTTCACTTCTGGGCTGAGAACTAGCTCGGGGGTCACTCACCTACGGTACTCCCTCCCCGGTCCGCCACGTCCATTGTGGGCGTTTGTTGCGGAGGGTGAGGAGGAGCCCAGCACTTCCGGGATCTGTGGGGTCAGGTCAGCGCTCTAGCTGCGCTGTACACGATCCGGTTAAAAGCGGGGAGGGACACAGTCGCGAGGCGGAGACGAGGAAGCCGGTGGCAGTGGCTGACTCTATCTGCTTTGCGCTGTGGGATACAAGGACTACACTGTGGGCGCTGAGAACGAGCGTTTTTTGCAATAGCGATTTTCAGCTATTTTTAAATCATTCTGTGTATCTTGTAATAGATTTTTAAATGTGTGCACTTCACTTCTGGGCTGAGAACTAGCTCGGGGGTCACTCACCTACGGTACTCCCGCCCCGGTCCGCCGCGTCCATTGTGGGCGTTTGTTGCGGAGGGTGAGGAGGAGTCCAGCACTTCCGGGATCTGTGGGGTCAGGTCAGCGCTCTAGCTGCCACTCACCTCTCTATAAATGTGTATGGGGAAGCGGACGCGTGCAGCAGGCGCGACGAAGGCGTGCCGAAGTTGTGCCAAAGTCAAGCCCGTCTGCGCCCGTCCGCGACCGACCGGGGCTCGGGGCTATAACCCCTGTGCTATCTAAACCTTCCCACATACGATACGGGAGACAAGAACTGCTTGATCTATGTCCCTCGAGTGCGGGACCGTGCTGGCATACTATGGAGGCACTAACTCTTCGAAACTGCCCTATGTGCCCCTTTAAAAACCAAAGAGAACCAGCTAGTGAGGCTGATAAAGCAAGGGTCATTTGTGGCTTGTTAAATTGTAGATCATTAAGCAAGCATAGTAATCAGATATGGGATCTCCTTTTGGATGAGAGGATGGATGTTCTCTTCCTAACGGAGACATGGCTTGGGGAACATTCAGACCCTGATATAATTGAAGCTATCCCGCCAGGCTATTCACTCATCAGATTAGACAGGGGCGGAGGGAGGGGCGGAGGAATTGCCATTGCTATAAAGGCCCCCCTTGAATGCACGCTGGCGCCCTTGCAAATAGATAACTGCGAGGCAGGTCTTTTTACTCTCAAACTTGGACCCCAACACGCTGTGTCGGGAATCCTTATCTACAGACCGCCAGGGAAGCTTGAGGACTTTAAAACCAATTTAGTGGAGGCTATTGCTCACTTAGCCATTAGGAAGAGCAGACTCCTGTTATTGGGCAACTTTAATATACACCTGGAGGATGAACTATCCAAAGATGCGATAGACATGAAACAACAATTACAGGGGTATATTATCAAGGGGTTTTATCTCCGCTTTTTTGGCTTTAAAAGCCAAGAAAGCGGAGATAAAATTATCTCCCTATTACCAAGCTGTCGCTAACACCAGTTAGCGACAGCTAATAGGAGATAGCGACCATCATGGGCCCCACTTTGCATGTCAGTGATATTTATCACTAATGACATGCAAAGTGGGCGTGCCAAGATGTTAGCGACTGGAAACAGTCGCTAACATCGCTATCTCCTATTACCAACTTTTGGAGATATTCGCGCTAAGCGCGAATATCTCCAAAAGCTAACACCTGCCCTGAGCAGTTCTTAGCCATGTTATCCAATGGGAGGTGGATAACATGGCTAAGAGCATTTGCTCGATAATGCATGAATATCGCTGACTTTTCAGCGATATTCATGCATTGCGGCCGTTTTTTATCGCATTTGCGATAAACCTTGCTAATAGCAAGGTTTATCTGCGATAAAAATGGCCGGTTTGCGGCGATAATTTTTGCCTCTAAACAAGTTAGAGACAAAAACTATCGCTAGTTGTTGGTAATATACCCCACAGTCCCTACAACTAGAATTAAGTAACAGTTTACCTACCCATATACATGGTCACTTATTAGATCCTGTTTTCAGTAGCTGGAATGGAGCAAGAGTGAATCAGCCCATACCTGTCCCCTGGTCGGATCATTTTTTAATCCCATTCAAAATCCACTATCCTCATACAGATACTCACAGAGGGAATAAAAACAGCTATCCAAAACGGAAATGGAAGCATTTTTCTATAGACACCTTTAATCAACTACTAGAGCTAGGGGGTCCACCGGTTGGCGCAAACTGTGAAAGTGCTAATAGTAATCTTGAGAGACGCATTCTAAATGCTTTAGACACGGCAGCCCCGATGTGTCTATCAAAGATAGGGAGCCAAGGAAAAAAGTCTGCCCCTTGGTTTACTTCCGAGCTGCAGATTGCCAAATCAGAGTGTAAAAAACTAGAACGAAAATGGCGGATAGACTTCTGCCCTCAAACCAAGACTATTTATAAGGAGGCACAGAGGAAATACAAAATGAAACTCCGAGGCACAAAGGCGATACATTATAAGAATCGTATAGGGGAGGCAGAAAATTGCTCGAGAGAATTGTTCAAAATTTTCAAAGAGATATCAGTGGTAGGAAATACAAATACTGCAGTAAATGACTCAGTCGAGGAATGTAACAGAATAGCCAATTATTTTGCAGGAAAGGTCAAAGATATTTATGCCACCTTCTCAGGAGGCATAATATGTGGACGAGATTTTGAGGAAAGGACCGGGGCAAGTAAGGTGGAAAACTGCCTGAAGGTTTTCTCGGTACCCCCTCCAGAGACACTTATAAATATCTGCCAGGGTATTAAATCAGGCTCCCCTCGTGACTCAGCACCTCCTCGGGTGTTGGGGCAGAGCTTAAAAGTGTTGGAACCTTATATCAGGTATCTGCTCCAGATCTCATTTGCCTCCGGAACACTCCCAGGTGATTGGAAGAAAGAGGTAGTTCTTCCCATCAAAAAGAAATCTAATGTTAGCCATGAAGTTCTCGAAAACCTAAGACCTATCTCCTTACTGCCGTATCCGGCTAAAGTGGCAGAGAAAGTGGCCAACATACAACTTATGGCCCACTTAGAGAATAACCAGCTCCTGCATTCCTCTCAATCAGGTTTTCGCCCCGGTTTCTCTACAGAGACAGCTCTTTTGAGAGCAACTGAGACCCTGCGGCAAGGGGCGGATTCCGGACACACCATGGCACTGGTAATGCTCGATCTCAGTGCGGCGTTTGACACTGTAGCGCATGCCATCTTACTACAGTGTCTAAACAAAGCTGGTGTCACGGAATCTGCGCTAAGCTGGATGAAAGCATTCCTCACTGACCCAAGCTTCCAGGTCCAAAGGGGCTCCTTTAAATCTTCGGCCATAGCACTAGGACAAGGGGTGCCTCAGGGCTCAGCCTTGAGCCCAAGCCTGTTTAATTTGTATATGGCCCCCCTGGCAGAAGTGGTGCTAGCGTATGGAGTGGAGTTAGTCTCCTACGCTGACGACACCCAACTGCTGATCTACCTGTCCCAGGCTCCCGCTACAGCGGCATCTAATTTCAAGGCCTGTATGCAGGCTCTGGCAGGATGGATGAACTCCCACTGTCTAAAACTAAACGGCTCCAAGACGGAGGTTATGGTGATTGGAGGGAACAACTCAAGCTGGACAAGGGACTGGTGGCCTATATGCCTTGGCCCCACGCCCACTCCCTGCAAGGAGGCAAAGAACCTGGGAATATGGGTGGATCCTAAACTATCCTATGAGGGCCACGTCAACCGGCTAGTGGGAAAGTGTTTTGGAATACTGAAAACTCTCAATCACACGCTAGACTTACTCCCTTTGGAAGCTCGACGTACCATGACACAAGCTCTGGTTACGTCCCGTATGGACTACGGTAATGTTCTGCTCTTAGGCACCACTGGAAAAAGCTTAGGGCGCTTGCAAGTTCTTCAAAATACAGCCGCCCGCCTGGTGCTGAGACTTCCTAAAAGAGCAGCCTCCAAACCAGCTCTTGCGGTGCTACATTGGCTACCGGTCAGAAAGACAGTGATGTATAAAGCGCTTCTGATATGCCATAGGATTATATGGCAGAAAGCTCCATCCTATCTTTATGACCTGGTACATACTTATGAGCCGACAAGAGCCCTACGCTCAGTAGGAGCGGGTCTACTGAAAATTCCCCGCGTAAAAAAGCAAAATTGGGTGGTCGCTCTTTCAGATTGATGGCTGGCAGCAACTGGAACAGACTCCCGATGAGTCTCAGACTGGAAGGTTCTGAAGCCAAGTTCAGAAAACTCCTAAAAACCCACCTGTATAGTCTCTAATCTCACAGTGGAAACAGAGGTGCCTCTCCCTTTCCTGAGCGTTTCCTTTCTACTCAGCGCGGGGACACGCCGAGATGGCGTCACCAAGCGCTTTATAAACCTCTTTATTATTATTATTATTATTATTATTATTATTGATAATTATTGATAAATAATTATTAATTGGTAATTAATCGTTTTAATTGGTAATTAATGTTTATTAATTGGTAATGATTTAAAATTATTATTTTTATTGGTATTGATAGTTAATTTTATTTTATTTTAATATTAAATCCTTACTTTCCCTACTGTTGCACTCTCTGGAGTGGGAATAGTAATTTTTACCCCTACGCTATCCAACGCTATCCTTAATGTTGCACTCTCTGGAGTGGGAATAGTAATTTTTACCCCTACGCTATCCAACGTTTTCCCTACTGTTGCACTCACTAGAGTGGGAATAGTAATTTTTACCCTCCCGCTATCCATTGCTTTCCCTACTGTTGCACTCTTTGGAGTGGGAATAGTAATTTTTACCCCTATGCTATCCAACGCTTTCCCTACTCTTGCACTCACTGGAGTAGGAATAGTAATTTTTACCCCTACGCTATCCAACGCTTTCCCTACTGTTGCACTCTCTGGAGTGGGAATAATAATTTTTACCCCTCCGCTATCCAACGCTTTCCCTACTGTTGCACTCTTTGGAGTGGGAATAGTCATTTTTACCCTCTCGCTATCCAACAAATTCTCTACTTTTTTTAAATTACATTTATTATTTTTATATTTTAAGGTTTTTTACATTATTTTAATATTTAAATCATTTTATATTAGTTTTAATATATTTAAAAATGTTGATATTTTACTCAACTATATATTTAACAATCTATATTTTGGATTCGATATTTTAGTACTTACCTGTTTGTAGATAGGGATTCGATATTTTGTCCTTCGATATTTTGGGCATTCTATATTATGTCCCTCGATATTAAGTCACTGACCGTCGGGAAGATTAGGTGAGCTATTGCCCAGAGTCACATGGTGCTGGGCAGACCCCTGCCGCCGGAGCAAGGGATCGAACCGTGAGCCCCAGCGTCCAGCGTCAGTCGCCCTGGCCGCTGCGCCACACCTCTTCCACAAAAGGGGAAGTCTTGGATGTAGAAGTTGTGAATAAAATCCATTTTGCAGAGCACAGGGCTCTAGAAAAGTTAGTAGAAGACAGGAAAGGGACAAAGAAGAGTCTAAAACCCCAGTGCTCACCTTAGTGGATGAATGTGTGAATGAAAGAGGGTAGCTGACTCAGCCCCATCAGAATCTGTATGAGCCTCAACAGGCTGTGACTAGAGAATTTCAAAAGCAAGGGGTCAACAGCCATGTATGCAAAAAAAGTTCAAATTTCCTTGATGTGTACAGGAAGGAAATAAATGTTACTTCCATTTTTATCCTTTTACACCTCAATGAGACTGGCAGACACCTTGACGTCTTCCTGATGGTGAAGGAGGCTGTAGTGAGGGAAACGGAACAAAGAAGTTGAAACTAGTACACACCCTTGCAAAAGGGACTCCCGCCCATACAATGTTCCATTAGGATGGCAAAAGCACATGGAATTATAGGAATAAGCCCTTTCCAGAAGATGTCACCTTTGATCTGGAGCACGGAAAAAAACCAAAAGTAAAATAGACACTGATCAATGGTAAGTCTTCCTAAATTGGTACAGGGAAGCCAATGACTTTAAACAGATAAGTGTATGAAAGAGACCCATAAGAGATTCAAATACAAAATTATCCATTTGAGGAATAGGGTAATGGCTCCCCCTACAGCTCTGCTGCCTCCTTATTTTTACCCTAAATCACTTCCAGAAATTCAGAGCCAGTAGAACATAAAAATGGGTATGTGTTGGGTGTCTTGGGTCTCCCCATACTGTCAGCTGAAGCCAGTAGTGCATTAGTGGAAGCACCTGTAAATGGAGAAGCGCCAGTGGCCCAGCCAGAGGAGGTGTACCTGAAAATATATGACTAGCAAATATGAAGAGCGTTAGCGTGACAGACAGCAAAGCACTAGAGGAGAGTGCCGCACCCCGAGACAAAATGCTCAATCTCCAACCACACACAGACCTTTACCAAAACCTAAAACCCTTTCGCGCTCTGCACCTTACTAAGTCAATGCTAGTCATCCACATGGTAGGGTGTACACCCCACTATAACCTGAGATATGCTGTGGTGAACCATTAGCAGAGGAGAGAGCAATCGAGAGAAAATTCAAAAATGATCAACACACCGCCTACAGATGGTGATTATCGCAAGGATGCCCCATGTAATCCATTTGATGTTTACCTCTCACTCAGAGAGTTTCTGGGGCTAGGGTATTAGATTCCTTTCATGCCCCTTGGTCCAGCACAGGCCAAGTTAGTATTAGGAAACAGCTTCCCAATATCCGTAAAAATTTAATGAAATTTTGAGGGGAGTTGCAAAGCGTTTTTGATTGTTGCAGCTTCATTGGGTAGATGTGAATCAACTGCTGCATGCTATTATGCTGACTGAAGTTAGGGATTGTTTGCTGGAAAAGAGCAATTGTTCTCGACAGGCACCAAGTGACACAGCTGCTATTGCAGATTCGAAAGAAACATTGGTGAATACCATAATGGAGGTGTATGCAGTGAAGACCGACTTGACTAGCATTTTTAATTGTAAAGAGAAGAAGGGTGAACCGATTGCTGATTATCTTGATCATTTGAAAGATGTGTTTAAATGTTATTTTGGTATTGCTTAAAGTGTTCAGGAACCTGTTGGGGCTGATTCTGTCCACGGTCTGCTGTCCAAGGTACAGGAACAACTCCGAACAATCTGTATTGGGTGTCATACCAAAGGTTTATCTAAGCCTCTGTCTTTCACTAACCACTGCATAAGAGTACAAAAAAGGAAAAAGGAATCAAATCAATCTAGATTGATATCTTTATAAATGTAGTCATCTAAAAAGACTACAAGGGAGAAGACATAACACAATCTTCATCATTCGCATACCAGAGGTATACATAAAAGCAAGTAACAAATACATAACAAACAGATATGTACTATAATTCACCAGATTCAAGTAAAAAAACTGCACAAGCTAATTGAAAGGTGACTACGAACATATTTAGGTAAATATAAATAAATATAATAAACAAGTTCAGTAAAACATGCTTTTCCTTTAATAAAGAGCAGATTCCAGAAAAGGGGTAATTGCGAAATAAACATCCCTGCAGCTTAATAACTTCAATTATTTCAAATCCACCCTGCATTGAGCCAAACCTCCTTTCTTTAACAGTGGTTTTAAAAACATTTTGGGTAACAATTATACAAGCTGAGGTGGCTGTTACCTCTCTCGGAGAAGCTTCTGGAAACATTGCCCTTGCTCTACCATCATAGTCACTGTACCTCATACTGTAGCTGCCCTTTTGCTCACCACTAAACCCCAGCATTTGTCCTTGGCAAGATTATCCCAGTCCAAAATCGACCATAGTGCAAGGGTGTGTGTGTTCTGTAAGAAATAGTTTTTGTACTGGAAGGAGACCCATCCAGTACACAAACTATCCATTACAATGATTACTGCTTTGTATGTATGCTGTACAATGCAGCACACATGGAAAGTACGGGAAACAAGAAGAAATGAAAACATTTCTCCTCTGTATACCTGCCTCGAAAATCCTTGCTTATGACTGTTTGTAGATAGGGATTTGTATCAAAAGCCATGGATCGTTACATAGGAATGCCCATGCACTACCCATGGAACGCCTCCTTGATGCAGTGTAATGCAAAGCATAGCATTGCACAACTTTGTTTTACTTTTAAAAACTATCGACCTCAAATCTTGATTCGTGTTGAATAGTAAATCTCAACACAAAACTTTTGCAATGGATTTGCGTTACAGAAGAAATGCAAACCTGGTGCAAAGCCTTTGTAAGTCTCTGGTGAAGTATCTAATGAAATGCTTTTGCTTACCAAATTGCCAAAACAGCTGCTCTGTCACCACATCCTGAAGTCACCCAATATGTTTCTCAAACTATTGAGTCTCTTGCATACCCTGAAATATTTTTCTGAAATGCAGGGATGTGCTCCTGAGGCAGAGACGCAGACTATAATGAAGGAGAACTGTTAAAGCTACCCCAATGAAGTGAACAGACAATATTAGGAGAGTGGTTGCCGTGAAATGTCTTCTCCCTTTGTTAGGTTTGAGAGACCCCATTCTCATTATATACATATTTTGTGTCATAGCAGGTTAGCAGTATGCGGCTAAATGACATCTCATGTGTATTTACGTTATGCAACCCACTAAGTTATCCCTGTAATGTACAAAGCTTTAGTTAGCGAGTGGGACTCCATTTTGTATTTTGTAATCCCTATTAGGCTGCTAGGACTGTGCCTGATCTAGGCCTCATTATTCGCAGTGCTTGCCTCAGCAAAACACTGTATTTTGTTACTATTTTCTCTTCTATTCAAGGCTGCTTCTCGACTTACTAGTGAATAGGCCATTCAGCCCTCGCACACCTACCAGAGTACGTAGCTCTGCTCCCATGTTAGGAGACGCTGAGACTCAGTGAGGTAACCTTGAGTTACAGATAGCATGTACCCATCTGGCAGGTGGTAGCCCACCTTTCTGTGCCTCCTTTGTTCATGTACCGCCCAGGCCAGTAACTTTCCACTGTGGGTGTTGTGGGAGGCTCTTGGGAAGAATCATTACATATTGCAGACTGTTGGGGGGGTCAGTCCCTCAGCAGACATCTCAGGGTGCAGGTCAGATTGGACTCTTCTGCAGAGTATTGCTAATAAAAGCTTGTTTGCATTCTTTACTGTCTGACCGACTCTTCATTACTTGGGAAGGCAAGGCAGATGGTTGTAAGTAACCCGGTTGGCCCCTAAGGGCCCCTTCCTTCAGTTGGCACCCCAACAGGAGCCCACAAGGTGACCCGACTCACCCGCAATTAGGTTTCAGGGTCGGGGTTGCGTCCAGTCGTTCGGGCGGATCGGGGTACCGCACATGATCGAGCTTGGTTCTCACAGCTGCCCCACCCGTCAGATTCGGCAACTCCTCGTCTACTGGTCACCGGCTGGGGTCCTGAGAAGGCCAGACCTTGGAGTTGACCGATTGGTCCAAGGAGTCAACAGTGGAGAATAATTTGACTCGATCTGAGTACACAGGGTGAGTGATTTGATCCTTAAAGAAATGGCACCGTTCTTGAACGACACAAGCCTACGGGTTGTGTCTTGGTACAGTCTCCGGACTGTCTTGGTGCAGTTTTCGGACTGCCTTGCTTAACGGCACGAGCCGACGGGCTGTGTCTTGGTACGGTCTTCGGGCTGTCTTGGTTTGAACTCGGTGGCTTTGCAGATCCTTTTAAAAGACACAGAGTGTTTGTGAACAATCTGCCAGGCCAACTGGAAATTTGGTCTCCTTTGAAAAGGTCTGGGGCTAGAGCCTGTCTTCTTGAACTTGGTGCAGTCTCCGGACTGTCTTCTTTAACTTGATACAGTCTCTGGACTGCAGGGAGTGGTCTTTGGACCGTTTTGGTTTGGATCTCGAACAATTTTTCTTATTTATTTTTCCTTTCATTGTGTTTGTTGGTGTTATACTTGTCCGTTGGGGACAGCAGCACATGTGTCTTATATTAAGATGCCTCGTCTAAGTAAACTGGATGTCGGTGTTCTTCTACTGAGGCTCAACTGGAAGAGAGCCAGTGTGATGTATTCCTATAGGTTCTGTATCGATCCCCCTATTCCTGACCCTGTTCTGGTTAACAAGTTAACTAGCAGCCATCCCATGATGCAGAAACCGTTATCTGATGAAGCCACACTACGGCACAGGAACGTGTTATCTGATTAGGTCATAACGCTTGCCATCTAATTAGACAAGCAATATTCCTCCAGCCCCTGATAAGGCATACGGAGTTCTCAAAACAAATCAAACCTATGACAACCTGGGAAAAACCCTGCGGCCATTGTTTTGATTTCACCGAGAACTTCAGCAAAAGAATGTGCTAACGACCAGCTCGTATGACATCCTTATTGACGTATCTATGTCCATCCTTACGTCAATCTCGGCACCTTACAGGTATAAATATTACCGGTATTGCCTTAAGCAAACACACGCGGTGGTGACGAGATCGGAGCAGCCAGACTTGCCGAAGCCCAGAGCAGAGCAGACCCCGCTGGCGCAGCCCCGCCTTCCTGACGCGCTGAAAACGAGACGCTGCCTTTCTCCTGCCGAGAAATCCAGCCCCGGCGCTTCCGGGTAGCCCTCGCAGGCAGCCTGGAATATCGAGACCAGAGACCAGAGACACCATCCCTCATTCATCCTAGATTCCAGGTACAGAACTGAATAACCCCTCGCAGAGAATTCTTTAGTCAGTCACTTGGCAAAACAAACTTAACTTAAACTGCTAATTTCTATCCCCGCCCACGTATTAGGCTTAGGTCAGGTACACTGGGGTAGGCTTAGTTAGAAACACCAGTTGAGTACGATTAGTCAAATGTTTATATGTATGTATCTATTTTATTCATTTTAAACCTTCATATGGCTTAGAAACCATATAAATGTTTTTACAGTATTATTTTATACTTCTGCTTTAATAGTATGCACTTTACTTAACCATAAGTATTGCGATAATATCGATCCATTTCTCTTGTATGAGAAAAGAGACTGATCAATAAGTACCATCTTTTATTGAACACGCCCGTCTCTTCCTTTTCTCTACAATCTGGTGAGACTAAGAATGCACGTACTGACTGAGTAAAATAAGTTGTCTTTTGTTTTCACACGACTCTAGAGATACACTCTTGATTAGGGGAGAGCAAAGTTGTCATGTTCTATGGTTGTCAGAAACTAAATCCCTTCTTGTCTATCCAGGGAGGTTCAACTCCTCTTTGCCTATTCGAGAAAGTTTCTAGTGAACTCTGAGCTAGCTGGCAAACCCAAAACTTTAAGTCTAATATCGACAGTAGAAGACCTAGTTAACGTCTGGTCTAGGCCTATACTATTGAAGGTATTATTCCAATGCGCAGAGCCTATTGGGATAATAGGAACTACACTACACCAGCCTGCGCCTCCGGAGGGTACCCTACATTTTTACATATTCGTCAAGCATGGTATTGGCACTATTATGTTTAGCACATTGTGGAATAAATATACGAGAGCAGAGAAAGAGGCCCAGAAGAGACAGACGTAAATGATAATGCAGAAAGCAGTGACCTATGAAAGAAAAAAGATAGAGAAATGCATAGAATGTGCAGATAGAAAGTTTTGATTGCAGACTGATAAATGTTATGTTACTAGAGAGAAAGGTGATTTTTTTGTTGAAGAGCTATTGGATTCTTGCCTCCTCCACCTTATGCTCCTGGGCGGATATACCCAAAAGTTCCCAAATGTAAGTCACCGGCACCTGGTGCCACCCTCCCTAGTATTTCCGCCTCTGGCCAACCTGCTTTGGCCCCAGCCCAGCCTGATTCCTCTCTGCTCATGCAAGTAACAGGGATGGGACCTGTTAGATCTCCGGTTCCGTGTACTGACACAGTTTCTGTCGCTACACCCCATTTCACTCCAACAACACTGTCTCTTTTCATGATGATACCTGTCTCTTCATCTGCTCTTTCTCCCTCAAGTATGACACCCAAAGCATTGTAGAATGGCGAGACCCCTGTACATGGGATACATGAAGGGAATTGGATGGCAGGGCGAGACCGCATGGAGCAAGTGTTGGTGCGTTCTGCTGTGGGCGATGAGGAAAAGCAAATGGTGGTGAATCATGCAGCTCAGTGGGCCCAGAATACGATCTATAGTGTGGAAGATGTGCGGAGAGTGATGAAAGATTATGAGCCCTTAATACAACAGAATGCTCTTAAGCACATGCCGGCCATGCTAATAGGACTGTGGGTGCAGTGTTTTCAGGGTCTAGCACCGCAGATCATCTATGACATGCGGGACAGGGTATATGCTACAGGTATGGCTTCCAATGAGGTTTTTAGAAATGCAACAACATTGGTGGATTACCGAGGCAGATTGCTCCAAAAGGTTCCAACGATGGTGATCCAGTGCCCCATGAGGGAAGTCCATTCCATTTACCATCCAGAAATACCAGAATTGCGTGACTCCATGGATACTGTGATTAGGCCACAAGTTGATGTTTGGTTTCAAGAACAGTAGATCTATACTCATTGGAAGAGGAGTGAGGTAATATCCCTTAAGGCTCAGTTGCCGGACCCTCACAAAAAACCGAGTGCGTACTGCAAAGAATTGACAGTAGCAGCCTCCTCCAGCGTGAAAACGTTAGCTGATATTGAGCTGTTCTTTGGCTTGTTGGTACCGGTAGATGTATGGAGGCAAGTGCATACCCAGGATCATGCAGTGGAATTGGGTGGAACATGGTACCAGATTAGGGTGTGGGACAAGCAACTCAAGCCCGGTGACAAACCGAAGGTGGAGTTATTTGCCTTGCTGGGTTGCATTATCACTTACATGCATTCCCTTATCCCACTGAGCGAGTGGATTGGGACATGTTGACTGCATATCATCAGAAAAAGGATGAGAGTGTGTCTGATTTTTTTACCAGGTTTGAAGGGGTGTTTCTAGACTTTAGTGGTCAGGATCTGTTGTTCGAGGGAGGTGTCCGGTTGTTTGTCAGAAGGTTTGTTCATAACTTACT
This sequence comes from Lissotriton helveticus, assembly GCF_964261635.1. Lineage (NCBI taxonomy): Eukaryota > Metazoa > Chordata > Amphibia > Caudata > Salamandridae > Lissotriton > Lissotriton helveticus. Next base: position 367,036,987 of record NC_136068.1, on the reverse strand, counting down.
CCCCGAGATTGCAACCAGGTTGCAGGCCTCAAAAAGTACATAGAGTACCTACTCCCTGTCAGTAATATTGAGTATGGCACAGTATTATGAGCATAGGGAGAATGAGGAGAAAGAGAAAGTGGAAAAGAAGTCAAAGGAATTGAAGACAAGGGTGTTGATGCAGCAAGTAGTGAGGTGAAATGGAAGGGGCAGAGGTTCGGGTTTGGCCCAGTGGCTACCCCAGTCTAACAGGGGTGGTTCTTCGAGTGCGCCCATTGTGCTCAATCAATGTGCGTACTGTAAGCAGGAATGACATTGGTGTAATGAGTGTCTGGAGTTGTTGCAGAAAGGTGAGGCCTGAGAACTCGATGTTTTAGAGGATGTGGAAGAGGAGGCTGAGGCCGAGGGGAGTAGTAGTCGGAGAATAGATTGTCTACCTGACAGAGCGGGAACTATTTTGACGACCCCTGAGGCCGACAGTACTATCATGATGACTATGACATGGACAATGTGACTGGGATGTCTCTTAGCTAGGACAGGCAAGAACAGTGTGAGGGACCAGTTCCGGTGCCTGTAGATCAGCTCGGACCCTATGTCACTGCGAATTTGCAGGGTACGACCAAGAAAGTTTCAGTTGTTACAGGGGCTATGAATAGCTCTGTTTCCCTTTCACTGGTCCCGGGGGCAGCTCTGTCTGGCAAAAATAATGTGTTGATTGGTTTTTCAGGCATGCCGGTTGTTAGCCTCATTTCCAATCCTCTTGCTTTGACTATTGGTCCCTTCACAGTTGATTCACCATTTTCATTAATGTCAAATTGTGGGGAGAATTTGTTGTGATTGCATTTGTTAAAAGGCTACATGTGACAATTATTTGCACTCCAGATGGCGTTTACATGACTACTGGACCACAAGTGGCCTGTGCTAAGAAATGCTTTGCGAAAGACGCACCCCTCCTTGCTCGGGGTACGGTGCGTCACACGCTCGCGCATATCACCATTGCAATTGTGATACGCGCCGCACACACGTCCTTAATCTCGGGGTACGGTGCGTCACACGCTAGCACATATCACCATTGCAATTGCGATACGCTCCGCACACACGTCCTTAATCTCGGGGTACGGTGCGTCACACGCTAGTGCATATCACCATTGCAATTGTGATACGCGCCGCACACACGTCCTTAATCTCGGGGTATGGTGCGTCACACGCTAGGGCATATCACCATTGCAATTGTGATACATGCCGCACACACATCACAAATCACGGTGTACGGTGCGTCACATGCTAGCGCACATCACCATTGCAGTAGTGATACGTGCCGCACACACTCCAGAAAGGCCGGGGTACGTTGCGTCACATCTGAGGTGTGGTTGGAAAAGACCCCCAGCAGTGCCCACCAGCATAGGGTGTGTGTGGCTAAGACCCCCAGCAGTGCCCACCAGCATAGGGTGTGTGTGGCTAAGACCCCCAGCAGTGCCCAGCAGTGCCCAGCATTACAGTGTGTGTGTGTGGCTAAGACCCCCAGCAGTGCCCAGCAATAGAGTGTGTGTGTGGCTAAGACCCCCAGAAGTGCCCACCAGCATAGGGTGTGTGTGGCTAAGACCCCCAGCAGTGCCCATCATTAGAGTGTGTGTGTGGCTAAGACCCCCAGCAGTGCCCACCAGCATAGGGTGTGTGTGGCTAAGACCCCCAGCAGTGCCCAGCATTAGAGTGTGTGTGTGGCTAAGACCCCCAGCAGTGCCCAGCAGCGTAGGGTGTGTGTGGCTAAGACCCCCAGCAGTGCCCAGCATTGGAGTGTGTGTGTGGCTAAGACCCCCAGCAGTGCCCACCAGCATAGGGTGTGTGTGGCTAAGACCCCCAGCAGTGCCCAGCAGTGCCCAGCATTACAGTGTGTGTGTCTAAGACCCCCAGCAGTGCCCAGCATTGGAGTGTGTGTGTGGCTAAGACCCCCAGCAGTGCCAACCAGCATAGGGTGTGTGTGGCTAAGACCCCCAGCAGTGCCCAGCAGTGCCCAACATTGGAGTGTGTGTGTGGCTAAGACCCCCAGCAGTGCCCACCAGCATAGGGTGTGTGTGGCTAAGACCCCTAGCAGTGCCCAGCAGTGCCCAGCATTGGAGTGTGTGTGTGGCTTAGACCCCCAGCAGTGCCCACCAGCATAGGGTGTGTGTGGCTAAGACCCCCAGCAGTGCCCAGCAGTGCCCAGCATTACAGTGTGTGTGGCTAAGACCCCCAGCAGTGCCCAGCATTAGAGTGTGTGTGTGGCTAAGACCCCCAGCAGTGCCCACCAGCATAGGGTGTGTGTGGCTAAGATCCCCAGCAGTGCCCAGCAGTGCCCAGCATTACAGTGTGTGTGTTGCTAAGACCCCCAGCAGTGCCCACCAGCATAGGGTGTGTGTGGCTAAGACCCCCAGCAGTGCCCAGCATTAGATTGTGTGTGTGGCTAAGACCCCCAGCAGTGCCCACCAGCATAGGGTGTGTGTGGCTAAGACCCCCAGCAGTGCCCACCACCATAGGGTGTGTGTGGCTAAGACCCCCAGCAGTGCCCAGCATTACAGTGTGTGTGTGGCTAAGACTCCCAGCAGTGCCCACCAGCATAGGGTGTGTGTGGCTAAGACCCCCAGCAGTGCCCAGCATTAGAGTGTGTGTGGGTGGCTAAGACCCCCAGCAGTGCCCACCAGCATAGGGTGTGTGTGGCAAAGACCTCCAGCAGTGCCCAGCATTGGAGTGTGTGTGTGGCTAAGACCCCCAGCAGTGCCCAACAGTGAAAGTAGAAACATACCATGCTTGACCTTCTTACCATCAGGAAATAGACCCATGTAACAGTACCCAAATGTGAACATCACACCAGCTCCCAGGCACACAGCAGTCAAAGCCATTATCAGAAAACCAAAAGTGATGAACCAAAAATAAAAAGCTTTATTCAGCCGCATCCAAAGAGAAAAGCTATATTGAAGTCCATGTTCATAGTAGGCCAATTGCCACTCCAAATAAAGTCCAAACAAGGTTGTGGCATCCTGGATGTTGTCATACCCACACTTGCCTGCACATACAGTTCAATTGTCTTTTGAAGCAGTGGGGGCATCATCTGTGGAATCCACTGGCACCGCAGGGACAGGAGAGGGAAGGACAGGTGTAGTGGGTGCAGGTGGTGTGGATCCCTCCACACTGGCTGTTGCCTCGCCAAATGTGGCTACATAGACTTGGCTGTACACTGCAGCCAGTTCACACAAACTACCACCTGAACCCGGGGACACATTGGGGGTGGAGGTAGAGGGCTGTGAGTCTGTTCGCGTGGGTTTGTGGATGCGTGTGTGACGTGTCTCCCCTCTCCCTGTGGGTGTGCCTACATCCCCTTGAGATTGGGTGCGTGGAGATTTGCGCTTCTTCTGGCGTGTGGGTGTGCTGGGTGTGTCTGTTGTTGTGCCTGATCTGTGGCGTCTGTGTGTATGTTGGGTAGGTATGGGAGAGGCGGAGGTGGATGGGTCTGAATGAGGGGGGGAGATGCTGCTGGGTGGACAGTGCTGCCGTCAGTGATGACTCTATGGTAGCCACACTCCGACGTAGATCAGACATGGCAGATGACATGCCCTCCATGAACGACAACAACTGTGTTATTATTCGTGTATGTTCAAGGAGGACAGTCAACATGGATGTCTGACCTACTAGAATCTGCCGGAGTAGGTCCACAGACTCAGCAGTGAGGGCAGCAGGGGAGACAGGGGCAGGGGCTGCGGTGCCGGGAACAAAGGAGACACGGGGGCTAGCACGGACCCTAGGGACCCTAACAACTGGGAGGGTGGAGATGGTAATGGAGGAGGAGGGGACAGCCAAAGATGTTGAAGATGGCATCGCTGCATATTCCCCCTCCTCCGGAGAGTCTGATTCAGAGTCATCCGCATTGTAGGACGTGTCGTGCACATGATGGACGGCCGTCTGACTCTCCTCACCCTCCGTGCCACTGCCTCCCTCTGACACCTCAAAGCAGGTGGCACTGTTGCTGGGTCCCTCTGCCTCGTCCGCGCCTGTGTCTCCTCCAGATTGGGATGATGATGCTGTTGGCAAGGAGAAGAAGAAAAACACATCAGTCACCTGTACACATCAGACATACCACATACAAATCATTTGGGGAAATTTCTAAACATGGCATGCATAATGAGTCACATGGCACGGAACTATGCACAATGCTAAGTCTAGTCTTGGGCAATTGTAAGAGACCCAACTCAAAATCCACAGTAGGATACAAGTAACAGGCAAGGCAAAAACTTGTATGAGAGACACAATCATGAGCCACTGCCTGACAACAGGATAGCTGATGATGAATCACAGTTCATTAGCCCACCCTGCCACCCAAATCCAGACCTGGTCATGTTTGTTTTGCTATCGCCCTGTGCCACATAGGAAAAGTCCAGGCCAAAGTGCCATGTTATGCCATCCTGGGACCTGAAACTATTGTTCCAACACCTCACACTGCCATCACAGCTGTCTACACCCAAACTCACATTGTGTGGCTCACCATCAATATTATTTACAAAGAACATGCCACATAATTTGAAGATATGCACACACGCACTGCCCAGTGTGAGTATGCACAAGCCCAAATTATTGCACATGTACAGTGTGCACCTGTAGCTAACACATGACAATTAGAAAGTGTACCATGGACAAAAGCCACTGAGGCAGAATCGTGCAATAAACACATGTTGAGATTCAAGATCCGTGCCAAAATATGAGGAAGGCCAGACACAGTGCACATGTGGTGCTACATGGAAGGTACCAACAGGTGCCACAGACGCCCCCTCCAACATGAGGATGTTTAAAGGAACATGCATATTAAGACATTGCACCATAGGAGTACATGTGAAAAACAATTAATAGTCAAAGCGCTGCTCAAATGTGGGGTAGGGCAAGGGATGTAAACAAGCATCTGCTGAAACTGGGCCATTCTTATGCCAATGTATGAAGTGCCTGTCTCACCACACCACTCCAACTGTGGGAGTGTTAGCATGCCTCTGAGCACTGTAGGTAGCATGTGACACACATGACAACAAACAGACATGTACCTACCCCCTTCTTGCTGCTGTCCCTCCTGCAACTGAATATGGAGGTCTGGGAACACCACTTCCAGGACCCGGAGCATGTGGGGGGTGAGGAGGCGGCTGCCGCCATGCCGACGTGGAGCTTCCAGCTTGAGCTGCACCCTGGCGATGCGGCGGCTCCAGCACCGGATGTCCTGCCACCTCTTCCTGATGTTACTCAGCTTCCTGCGAGGCCCCCTCACTCCTGACAGCCCTGGGGATGTCCAGCCAGATTTCACCCTTCTCGTAGGCAGATACCTGTGACGAATAAAATGTGAAAGTACATCACTACACCTGCTCCATGTCCCAAAGACCCACACTTGCCCCACATTGATGATAATAACAGGGCAGAGGATGCATACAGGACTAGTATCATTGTTCATGTGAATGTGGCCTCTGAGCAAACACCAATGCACTACATGCCTGTGAAAGGCAACAGATGCCCAGGGCTTTCAAAACACTCACTGAGCATGGCTAACACTGAACAAGCTATGCTTTTTCATGGTGGTGTCCAGCACGTGACATGCTGGCACATATCCCACAACACCTAAGAACTCTAAGCAGACCACACACTCTCAAGTGAATGTACTTAGCACAATGGCGGTAAGCAGTACACAAGATTCAGATACATCATTCATTGCATGGTAGATATTTGGATGTACACACCAGGCACTCACTCTGAAGCACATTGCATCTCTCTCTGTCCCATCAATCCACAATGGCTGTAGTCACACTCACACATTAAGCACTCACCTGATCCCTGGTTTCCCATACAGCTTGCTGTAGTTAGGTGGGAAGGCATCCAGCAGTGCCTGGTTCTCCCCCTCACTGAATGCAGGTGCCCTCTCCATGTCCAGCAAAATCAGGATCCAGGGAATGCAGAGACAGCAGCAGTGTTGTCCACTCAAATATTGTGCAGGCAAGTGCCCTCTCACAGCCACATGCAGCCTTAAATCTCTGCTGCTGAGGGGCTGTCAATCTCAGGAAGACAGTGTGATAGGGCACATCACTTTGCATCCTATGTTTCATCCAATCCCATTACACATAAGGCCCTGACACACATTTGCATGGTTTGAAATTTTAGCTCCAGCTACACAACAAACATAGCAACATTGTATACTTTTGGCCAACTGAAATTTGCAGGACACCTGTAGCACATTTAAATATCAGTTTCCTTGACAACCAGCCTGCATTCAGTGCATCCAACTTGTCCCCTAGGTGTTCCCTATGTATTTTCAGGCATCCAAACACAAGTACGGTGCGTAAATCTTTGCAAACGCCATGTTTCGATAGTCATACGACTCGTACACCCACAAGCACCAGTGGTGTACGCTCATGACGTGTATCGCGTATAGGCACAATGCATTGGTGGGACGATCCGTACACCCGCATGCACCAGTGGGGTACGCTGCACACGCGTATAGGCACAATGCATTGGTGGGACGAGCCGTACACCCGCACGCACCAGTGGGGTACGTTCATGACGTGTATCGCGTATAGGCACAATGCATTGGTGGGACGAGCCGTACACCCACACGCACCAGTGGGGTACGCTGCACACGCGTATAGGCACAATGCATTGGTGGGACGAGCCGTACACCCGCACGCACCAGTGGGGTACGTAGCACCCGCGTATAGGCACAATGCATTGGTGGGACGAGCCGTGCACCCGCACGCACCAGTGGGGTACGCTCATGACATGTATCGCGTATAGGCACAATGCATTGGTGGGACGAGCCGTACACCCGCACACACCAGTGGGGTACGCTCATGACGTGTATCGCGTATAGGCACAATACATTGGTGGGACGAGCCGTACACCCGCACGCACAAGTGGGGTACGCTGCACATGCGTATAGGCACAATGCATTGGTGGGACGACCCGTACACCCGCACGCACCAGTGGGGTACGTAGCACACGCGTATAGGCACAATGCATTGGTGGGACGAGCCGTACACCCGCACGCACCAGTGGGGAACGTAGCACACGCGTATAGGCACAATGCATTGGTGGGACGAGCCGTACACCCGCACGCACCAGTGGGGTACGCTCATGACGTGTATCGTGTATAGGCACAATGCATTGGTGGGGCGAGCCGTACACCCGCAAGCACCAGTGGGGTATGCTGCACACGCGTACAGGCACAATGCATTGGTGGGACAAGCCGTACACCCGCACGCACCAGTGGGGTACGCTCATGAGGTGTATCGCGTATAGGCACAATGCATTGGTGGGACGAGCCGTACACCCGCACGCACCAGTGGGGTACGCTGCACACGCGTATAGGCACAATGCATTGGTGGGACGAGTCGTACACCCTCACGCACCAGTGGGGTAGTGTGCGTATCACATGCTCCAGTCAATGCACGTGTACAGTGCGTTCCCCAGGCTCACGCATGGCACCATTACTATAGTGACAACAGGAATACACATGGCAGGGATGTGGGTGTGAGTTCATCATGAGGATGTCCATGTATGTTATCACATGGCTGACCTACATTAGCAGGCCCCTGGTGTGGCACACACTGAAATAGCAGAGGGCATGTGAACTAGTGGCATTGTTGATGACTGATGGGCTGTGGAGACATGACATATGTGATTGGCCACTATGTGGTTTACATTAACTTCACACTTGCCACATGAGTAACATAATGGACATGTAGTCATTCACATGAACACTGTGATGGCAAACTCTTCATTACGGACATCTGTCACATAATGCCAGGGACAGAGGCACTGTCTCACAGTACCAATTTAGGCAATGCATGACCCTGTGTGACAATGTAATGTGTGTGCCATGTAATCCATAGTACATGCTGTTTGTATTGGGTAGACGTCATCCTCTATAGGTGCATCTATGATGGGCCTGTGTCGTGATAGCAAGTGTCACACATGTACGCACACCATGTCACAGGGGCATTTCTAGAGCTCATGTGTGTGATCGCATCATAGAGCATTTGGCCACAGACATACAGATCTGCATTCAGAGGATGTCTGTGGTGTAGTATTGTAAAATGATAAACTCATGCACAATATAACAGAAAAGCAAAATATGGAGCACATGTGACGTGTGTGTGTTCCGTGCAGTCAGCTGTCTGGATGTGTTGACCACCTTCTCATGCAGGTCACGTGACGTGTGTCACTGACGCTATACATTGCTCTGCCAACTCTGACATGCCCAGATTATCTTTTGTGTGCATGTCATGTACATTTCAAAGACAACAGGGCAATCAGTAATGTGTCAAAAGAGACAAGTAGCTTGCTTAACTGTCCATGACGTATAGCCCATCGCAGGTTCATAATTGATTTCATGTGTGAAATTACTGTTGATTGTGATATGTACGTTGTAAAATGTCTTGCCTGATAGTGGTACACTTTTGTCTCCACACATGTCGTGCAGGGCACCCCCTCTGCCAAGGCCGTTGCCTGACTTGGATGCCATGAGGGAACAAGATTGCATCCGGCGCTACAGATTTACACAGAAAATTATAGAGGATTTGACTGACAGACTGGAACCACACCTACAACCGCGGCACAGGTATCCAACTGCGCTGACACCCAAGGTTAACGTGATGGCAGCCCTAGATTTCTTTGCCACAGCTGCGTTCCAATTCACCATAGGTGATGTGGGGGGGATGTCCCAGACCATGTTTAGTCGGGTCCTCCGTGATGTCTTAGCGGCTATGTTGCTGCACATTGATGATTTCATTAAGTTTCCCACTCCACAAGAGTTGAACAATGTCAAGGGTGCATTCTATGCCCTGGGACGCATGCCACATGTAATTGGGTCCATTGATGGGACACATGTTGGACTGGTGCCACCACAGGCTCAGGAGCAGGTCTTCCGCAACCAGAAACATTACCACTCCATAAATGCCCTGGTGGTGTGTCTTGCTAACATGATGATTTCCCATGTGTCTGCACGTTTTCCAGGATCATGCCACGATGCATTCATCATGAGGCGGAGCAGGGTACCACAGATGATGCTGCAGCTGCGCAACCATCGGGCATGTCTAGTTGGTGGGTATACACTGTTACTCATGTATGTCTCAATGTAAAGCATCTCTCTCATGGCTACTCATTGCACAGTCATTGACATGATTTATTGTTGTAGGAGATGCCGGATACCCGAATATGCCGTGGCTCATTACTCCACTACGCAACCCCAGAACTGCTGCAGACCAGCGTTACAATAATGCACATGGCCAGACACGGCGTGTGATAGAGCGTACGTTTGGACTCCTGATGAGCCGGTTCAGGTATCTTGACAAGACAGGCGGATCACTACCATACTCCCCGCTCAAGGTGTGTGACATCTTCACCGTGTGCTGTGTTATGAACAACAAGAGGACCCGTTTAGGTAGTTTGAGGACCTCGGGTAGTAATGATTATTCAAGAAAACAAAGGTCCTGAACTCATACGAATACGGTTAAGAGTAATAAGCATAGACTTAAATAAGAACTATGTTTTCTATCCAATGTCCAGCCGGACAGAGGAGATTTTTATTTTTTAAGATAAACTAAGAATTCAAATGATGAAAGGGAACACAAATCACAAACTGGGCATAAGCCTGTACCAAGTATGGAAGGGGTGAAGACAGTACATGGGGAAAATGACAGGCAAACAGAGTGGAGCGAAAGGATGCTTACAAAACAATGCAAATCTTGTGTAAGCTAAACCTAACAGTAACTGCAATAATTAATACAAGAGAGAAAATGCAGTACTGTTAACACAGTCGACGTGACGTTTCGATCCCTATCTCCAATTATATACTGGGATCATCTTCAGGACTATATACATTACTATTGCCTGAGTTTTAGGCCTGCGGGAATAAACAGGAAGAATGGAAGGAAGGGGGGAAAAAAACAATTCTTCACCGTGTGCTGCATGCTGCACAACATGGCAGTGGAGGGGGAGGTGCCACTCATCTTGGATCCTGATGAAGAGGACCATCCGCCCGTTGAGGACGAAGGCCTTGGCCAGGATGCTAGCGATGAGGAGGAGGACGGGGACATCCGGAGTCAACTCATACGCAACTTCTCATAACAGTGAGTACCTGTAGGATAGTGTGCAATCTTCCACCGTAGAGTGACATTTGTAGCATAATGTGTGCCCAGCAGACTGTACACAATATCACTGTGTGGTTGGTGGTGCTGTGTACACAAGTAAAGATGTTATGCCACACACATGAGCACAATGATTCCAGTTTGAATGTACAACTGTACTATGTTGTCAGTGTATTGTACGTGACCATGTCTAAATGAATCTATACAGTGCGTGACCACTTGTGTGCCTGTCCTTTCCAGGTTTACCGGGCTGTTGTCCGTATGTGTCATCTTGGTCCTCCTGCAATTCCTCTTGATGATAGCAACGTTGGCTGAATCAGCGTACCCTGCACAGACATGTTGAAATGTCATTTTGGGTAAGGATTCCAAACCGGCATTTCATTGTTGTAATGGTTTTTTTGGGGGTAGAAATTGTTCCTGCGCATGTTGTAGGCCCATACATAGATGTCACATTGCCATGTATCAAATTGCATGTAGCGCCACTCCCATGACAAGACAGTCACCTAACCTGACAGTCATCTGTAGTAGAGTTTATAATTTGGTGAATGCATCAATGTGTGTTTACATTTACCCTGACACATTGCGGATGCCACGGCTTGCCATTGTGTGTGACATCACAAACACAGGCACTGTGGAGAATTGCTGCCTCACTGTGTGCATCAGAATGTGTCCAAATCATCCAATCAACCTTGTGGGCCAGTAAAGTTTGTTTTCCTGTGAACCATGTTGTGCCGGTGTGGGCCAGTGTATGTCCCACATTTTCTCTCAATTCTCTTATGAGTCTGTTTGCGTGGATGCATTGTCCCTTGTGTCCCTTGTGGCAGTATGTCATGTCACTGTCACATCGTTACCTCAGTTCCGGTGGACAACACTGCTTCGCTAGCCTTCTCAGTAAGTTGATGTTAACTTTCCTTTCTTATGATGCCAGGTATGTTGCGCAGAATACATCACAGCGTTGGCCTGGGGCTAATGTTCACACTTACATGGCAACAGTCCGTTGAGGTAAATATCTGAATTCTCTTCTGCCATGCAGCCTATCCTGGTCACGGTAGGGTTGTATCTTTTATCATTCTGCCTATGTACTCACAGTTGAGTTTATTTACACATGCTTTTCCTGTCTAGAATAGTAAGGCACAGTTGCAAGAGGTAATGAGTGGGCCCTATGGGCCTTAATGTTGTTTTGTTTATTTCCTTTCTCATTTGAGGACCTGCTTACGGCTCATGCGGGTGATGTCAACTTTCCCGTCATGTCCCTCACTTATTCACAGGGCTGAGTACGTATAGTTGGCTTTGTGTCATTTGCACTGCTATACGTTACAATTACCGGGATCGTGAGCATCAATCTTACACTGGGACGTCGTTCATGACTGCATGGATCTAATTCCATTGTAGCAGCCTAGTGAGCATAATACACGCTCCATTATGGTGAAAACCCCTACCAACTCTCATGTGACCCTGTAGAAGGATCGGATCTTGGCCCATTGCAAGATCTGTGATCACTAATAAGACACAGTGGCAGTGGTTGCACTACACAGGTGTGAGTGGTACAGTGTAGATGCCAAGATACTCTGAGATTCTGTAACTGAAAGTATGGAATACTCATGCATGTTTTGCTCTTTTTCAGATCTCCCTCCCTACAGTTCCCATCCTCACCTTCCCTCGACTGATCGCCCTAATGTGTCTGTCATTAGTAGTCAGACCAAGGGGATATTGGGAGACGGAAACCTTCCAGCATCACACTACTCTGATGGTCACAGGTACGGACAGTCCCTGGCAGTTGTGTGGAGAGTGTATCACCAGCATTACAGGTAACATCATTGCATGAGTGTTATAGTTGTCTGAGCAATGCCACTGGACATGTAATTTGGCAGATGCAGCATGTCCTTGCAAGTAAGTTCAAACTATTGTGTATGAACTGTGTTTCAAAATGTACATTGTGCCTCATTGCTGTCACCGCCAGTGTCTTTCCAGACTGCATGCATCCAATATGTAATTCTTTCCAGTGAGTGATCATATGTGGGTATGTGTACACTCACAACAAGCATGCTGTTCTTAATGCCTAATGGACCATATTGTGCATGATGAACATGATTGCGAATGTGTTCTGTTGCTTGATACACACAACGTGCAGGCTACTGATGCTGACGCAGTGTGTTGTGTGCCCTGAATGGCATTATGGTGCCTAGTCCTGTGGGACTGACCCATGGGTAACCAGCCACTCCAGGCTCACATACAAATTTCAATTTCAGCCTAGCAGGAATCCTTGGGTTGTGTGGCTGTTTGGCATGTTCAAATGCCCCTTCTGCCCTTATGTGTTCACTCCTCCTGGCTGCAGCATCCACAGCCACAACACTGAACCGCATGCCCCAATCAAGCCACACACACCTATGAGATACTCATCCATACATCCATCAATCCATCATTGGAGCATGCCGCTTCTTGTCTGTGCCACTGTTGCACAACCGCCATGACAAAGGCCCGTCCCTCAGCACCTGCAACATGCACACTGCTAGAGACTCAGCTCATTTCATGACACATGTGACCACATCAGTAGGAAGTTGTGTAGCTAGCATGTCCCCCCCCCCCTTTTCAATAGTGGTGGTCGATTGTCCTTGGCTCTCATAGGGGTACCAGGTGCAGACACACATGATTTTAACCATAATTACCATGAGGGGACATAGTGGTTGATTATGTTATCACACTATTATTATTAGTTAGTGAATCACTGTTTGTATTTGCCTCTTCGTTCCTTGCTCAGACGAAGACAGAGTGGCCGATGTTGAGAAGTGGGTAAACTGGCAATTGTCTGTCAGGAACCCCCTTCGGTGTTGCTACCGTGAGGCACTCTCTCTTAGCTCTCTTCATTTTTACTTTAGTGAGTGGTATCAGACCTTGGTGTCAATGTTGGGTAACAGTAAAACACAACATGACCCTATGGATTAGTGCAAAGGTACACCTCTGAGGCAGTATTTTAGATTGGACATGTAACTCTGACATTGGTTGTTAGGAATTTCTTGAGAGTTGGGTTTGGCCTTTCTGTGGTTGAACAGTGTCTGAATGGGGTGCAGCATTTTCCCTTTGTATCCACTTAGGCTCCTTTTGATAGAATGACACGTGTGACACAACAGACTTATGCCCAAGCCAAACTCCACACAGTGAACATCAGACAATCATCCACCTGGTAACACCCTAATACAAACACACCCATGACAGCCTCTCGGGCTGTGTGTGCAACTCATACTGACAACTCGATGCAGACACACTTAACAGTGCGTGTCCGTACAACCAGGTCATGTGCCTCATACTGCACACACACTACTTCCAGCAGCACCACATTGTGGTGTATTACCTCGTTGGCACAACACCACCACACAGCGACTAAAATGCTGTAACGTGGTAGTACGCAACCTGATAGCGCCACTCATGCCGGGAGATCACAGATGGTTTTTCTAAACCCCACATGGATCACACACCCAATCCAGGAATATGATTGGTCAGACTTAACGGCCTACACCCTCTGAGTCACATCCAACACCATGGACACACTCTGCATTGTCAAACATCTGCACAGCCTGTTCACACCAGCATCCTGACCAGCATAATTGTAACTATCATCTACATCTCTCCTACACTACACACAGATTTAGCCTCAGCCATCTACAATCAATAGATTGGTAGTTTGACGCACTACCTACCCATGACGGTCACAATGCGCTGGGGGTGCTGGTACTGATCTAAAGACACTGGCCTGGAGAATTGTTGTTAAGGGCAGCAGGTCCTGGTTCAGTAGTTGACTTTTAGGGAGGGTGTACCAGGTCTTGGAGTCGAGGTAGGAGATTGATCTGTCACTGTCCGTGTTATTGGGGATGTGAGGGATAGTGGCGAGAGCATGGTTGGTAGAGCAGAGGCTGCGGGTGGGTGTGTAGAAGGTGAGTGTGTGGTAGTGGTATGGTGGTCCTGCGTGGTGTAGAGATTTGAGTGCGTGGATGTGGATTTAGAAGCTTATTTGGTTGTTGACAGGGAGTCTGTGGAGGCCTCTGGGGTGTTGTGTGATGTGGCCGAGTTATGGTAAATGAGGATCAGACGTGCCGATGTGTTACAGATGCGTTGCAGCAGGCTCCGGAGTGTGGTTTTTGTGTTAGGTGGCGGAGGACTTGATTGGGATGAAGGTGTATGTGCAGTCGCTAGTCCACTGTGTGAGGAAGATGGCAGCGGTGTGGGGGTTGGTGGTGTTGACTTGTGGGCCCAGGGTAAGGGTGGCTGTCACTTAGTCCTTGTTGAGCTTGCACCTGCAGCTGTGTGGCATGGTCTGTGTGCAGGGGGATTGTGTTTGCTTTCCTGAAGGTTAAGTGTAGGCTTCGGTGGTCTTTCCAGTGTTGTGAGGTGTTGTTGTTGGATTAGATGTGTGGAGTTTCTGCTAAGATGGGGTCCTGTGTGTGTCTAGCGTTGTGGGTTGTCACTTGTTGTAATCCAAGGTTGGCAAGGTTGTCCATCAGGGCGGTGGAGTTTACGTCATAGTTGTCATTGCGGTGACAGTAAATTTCCACAAGGAGGATGTAGGCCGTGTAGGCGAGGGCATGTGTGCTGATGAGGTGAGCGATGGAGTTGTTGATTAGTGTTGGGACTCCAGGTGGTCTGTAGATGAGTGTTCCTCAGAGGGTGTTGTTTGTGTGGATCATTAAAAGCATGTTTTAGGCGATGTGGAGGGTGTCGTTGTTGTTGGTTGTGAGTCTGGGATTATTAATGTGGATGATGGGAAGTCCTACTACCACTCTGTCGGTGTGGTGTTGGCGGGATTTGTAATTTCCTTGAGGTATGTCTATGGTGATGTATGTTGGCAAGGTGGTGTTCTGCCTGGTTACCGTCCACAACACCAGCCGGCCCTACTACAGCAACTACCTCTACACAGGACCAAGAACGTGACTTACAGAGTACTTGTGGAAATGCAGGGTGCATGCACACACCTCATCCCCAACATCCCCAGCTGCTGCTACATGACCATCCGCCTGAGATACCTACAATGGTCCCACAGTCAAATGCACTTTCACCTTCATACTCATCAGCCACACTCAGTTGGCACTCCACAGATCCAGGCCAAATAAATGATATGGACGTCTGACATCTAACACCCTATTGAACAGAGTCCCTGTTGGCACCCTCGGCCAGGCCATCAATCTTCTCATCCACAGTACAACTGCATGTGGCTGATAGTTCTCATTCCTCATTAGACAGATCATGGTGCCCCCTCTGTGGAGACCTAGAATATTTGCCATGCTCTTGACACCTCACACACTCTTTTATGACTGTCTGTCATTGCAGTATTTCAAGCATACCCCATCTTCTGCAGTTAGTAACCATCACGGGTGAGTCTTGCAATCCATGTATGCAATTTCGGCTATCTTTTGACCTATGTATTTCCACTGGCTAACTAAAATCCATGAGTGTTGATGGCAATAGTTTGCAGGAGAGGGTGGCATTTGAACACATTTCACCTCACAAATTTATTAGAATCTGAGTACATACAAAGACATGAATGCTTTTAGTGCAAGTGAGATTTATTTTTTAGTCTTGTGCGTTTAACGTGAGTAGGTGCTGTACAAGAAGGGGGGCATCCAAAGTTCACAGCGGGAGATGTGATGCCTTACAGTATGGGTCAACAGAGTCCATGCCTCAGTGCTTGGCATCATTGGCCACACTGCGACCAGCAATTCCATGTGGGAGAGAGTTAAAGTCAATAGGGTGATGCTGTTGCACACAAAGGCAAGATGCCAGACCAGGTGACCTGGGAGTTGTTCATGGCCCTATGCCTCTCAACGTCTGGACCGTGGACGACCCACCTTCCTTGGGGGACCCTCACGTGCAGGCCTTGACGATGCATGGGATTCTCCGTCTGACAATTCCTCCTCCTCCTCCCTCCCTGTGCCTGTTGTTGGTCTTTGCCTAGATGTTTCTGGCCTCGTGACACAGGGAGGGTGCTGCATGTTGACAGCGATCAGACGGAGCGATTGGTTGATTTCCCGATGCGCCGTCACTAGCTCATCAGTCTTGCCTCCATCCGTCCCTGGTGTCGTTCTTGACTGGCATGTAGCTGGGCCTGCTGCTCTCTCATTTTGTTGAGGGCCTCCACTACCAGACTGAACTCCCTGGTGTCCCACCGGTATTCAGCCATGATGTCTCGTAGTTCGGACATACCGGGTCCTGCAGCTGGCTGGTCAGGTTCTCACCTCCGCCTTGCGCCACTCCCACCACCCCTGCCCACACGAGCCGGTCCGACACTTGTGGGCACATCATGTCGACGGGACCCATGAGTGCTGGCAGTGGAGGTGTCGTCTGCCACCTCATGGGTGCCCGGCGAACGATGTCCCTCATTTTCAGACAGACTCTGTTGTGTATCATGGGCAGGACTCCGAGCTGTCTGCTGGGATGTGGCGGGAATGGGTGTGGTGGTTGGCACAGGTGTATCTGTTCCAGCTGCTGCAGGGGTTTGGGATCCAGAGGGGCCTGGTTGGTTGGGGTCATCCACGGTGTGTTGAGAGGCTTCTGTTACGGTGGGGTCACTGCCATGCTGAGCCTGGGACTGGGATCCTTCTCCCCCCTGGTTGGGGTTAGTTTCCGCACGTTCCCCTGTGGGTGTGAGAGAGGAACAGTGTTAATGCACTATCATGCAACATCCAAATGTAAGATACATAGTCATTATCAATGTTCCCCCTGCTTTGTATTATCGAAATTGTTCACTTGTGTATGTGTATGTTGTGGGCTGAGATTGACATGTGATCAGGGGTGCTTGACATGTTGGGTACTGTCTTTTGATGAATGTCACAGCCATTGCTGTGGCTTGTGTGCCCAGCACCACACAGTTGAAGATGTGCTCTGTGTGGCCCAATCTGCACGATGCAGTCTGAATAATTATTGCTGTTGCAAGCATGCACAGGGTTTTTATGCTGCATGTTTATGATGGCAAGTGATTTGATTTTAGCTGATGTCATCATGCTACTTTATAGAGGGTTTTCAGGGCAAAGACAGCCACACACTGCCAAACCCCTAGGAGCAGTACACCCTCCTCAGGCACAGGGCTTTAGGACGTGCCACTTCTCTATGATGCATTACCTTGTCAATACCCATGTCCATGGTGCTACTTGGGTGTATCCACAGCATCACCAAGCTGTGACAACAGTAAGCATGGGCGGATTTTGCGGATCCACGATTCGCGGATTTGCGTATTCACGGATCGTGGATCCGCAAAATCCGTGGATTTTGCGGATCGGCGGATTTGGGGCGGGGCTTCCGTGCCAGGATCATCGTGCCAGATTGAACCCTGCCCTTCATATTTATTCAAGAAGACGCCACCGTTTTGTGCCATACCTCTACTCAACTGGAGTACTTCCTACTAGATAATCAGTAAGTGCTACCTCGTTGGGTAGATGTATAGTGCTTTTACTACACTACAGCTGCCTAAAGTGCCAGAGAGTTGTCTAAAGCGACCAGGTGTGTGTTACTATGCAATCACGCCGAAGGGCGCAGGGGTCCCGTGAGTGAGCTGTCATAGTGGGTAAATGGCGGGAAGACGGTGCACACCACGAGTGTGTGGGCGGGGCCAAACGGACGGGGCTTCCATGCGAGTGCACATGCCTCTTGTGTGCATTAAAGGTGAGAGACCGATCAGAGCCGCAGATAAAGATACAGAAGCTCCTGGCCACAGGAACAGCACGAGGATTGCGCTCGTGAAAGTCAAGGATGCAAAGGCCTCTGTCCAGCATCACAGCTGATTTGCGATGGTATATTAGGGAAGAAGGCACATCTGCCTAGCCTTGACAACGCTCACGATTGTTTTTGGGCCAATGAATGAGTCACTGAATTTAAGCTTCAACTAGGGCACATGCTTAATCGATATCTGAAAGTGCCTGCGGTTGAGGTTTAATTTTTGTGCCAGGACCGTCGTGCCAGAATGAACCCTGCCCTTCATATTTATTCAAGAAGACGCCACCGTTTTGTGCCTGTTGTAACTAATTTACGATGGCGCCGGCAAGCTGCCAGCACCATCCTAAAATAGTTACTAAATTAGCTTCAACAGGAAGCTCTAATAGATAAAATAAAGCAGGCGCTCGATGACCTGCTTTATCTTATCTATTAGAGCTTCCTGTTGAAGCTAATTTAGTAACTATCTTAGGATGGCGCTGGCAGCTTGCCGGCGCCATCGTAAATTAGTTACAACAGGCCAGCAAGGCTTGAACTTTTGCCCCCGGAATCCGCCGCTCGCGGATTGCGAATTTTCGGTAAATTCGCGAGAGTTCGCGGATCGCGGATTTACCGAAAATTCGCAAAATCCGCGAGCGTAGCGGATTTTGCGCTCATGCTTAGACAACAGCACTGTGTGGGAGGCACAATGGACTTGTGAATCTGCACTGTGCTTTTTTTGTTTGCATACGTCATCAGATCAGTATTTTTGGGGTTTAGTCACATGACAATTGTGACAGTGGTGCACTCCATTGTCTGTCCCCAGGGACTCAGTTTATGTAAGGGGTGTATGTGACAGGCCATGGTAGTAGTTTGAGTGTGATTGACAAGTGGGTGTCCTTCGTGGTGTGTCTGTCCTCCCATGTAGCATGCTGCCGTTATGGTGTTTGTGAGTTCCTGTGCTAGATATCTTCACTTGTCCTGGTGTTAGTGTTTGCACTGGTCACAGGAGGGCCATGTGCTGCCTGCAACAGGGCCCAGGGTCAGCTATCTTGTCAGTACTTTCACACTCCCTGTGCATTGAACATGGTGCATGGGTGTGTACCTGGCCCATATGGGTTGAGTGTTGCCTCCTACCATACATCTTGCATTCTCTCACCCTCCCCCTTGTAGCCTTCTGCAACTCCCCTTGCACCCCCCTACTCTTGGCCACTGCAGGGAGTTATGGCCCCACCCCCCAACACACACCCCCATACCCCCCACACCCCCGTACTGTTGTGCACTGCTGGGAGTCATGGCCCCACCCCCCAACACACACACCCTCACCCCCCTACTGTAGTACACTGCTGGGAGTCATGGCCCCACCCCCCAATACACCCGCCCACATCCCCCACACACCCCACACCCCCTACTGTTGGGCACTGCTGGGAGTCATGGCCCCACCCCCCCAACACCCCCGCCCCCCTACTGTTGTGCACTGCTGGGAGTCAATGCCCACCCCCTAACACACACCCCCATACCCCCCACACCCCCTACTGTTGTGCACTTCTGGGAGTCATGGTCCCACCCCCCAACACCCCCCCCACCCCCCCACTCCCCCCTACTGTTGGGCACTGCTGGGAGTCATGGCCCCACCCCCCCTAACA
Source organism: Lissotriton helveticus (assembly GCF_964261635.1). Classification (NCBI taxonomy): domain Eukaryota; kingdom Metazoa; phylum Chordata; class Amphibia; order Caudata; family Salamandridae; genus Lissotriton; species Lissotriton helveticus. The sequence continues at coordinate 367,017,546 of NC_136068.1, read as the reverse complement.
CCCCCCACCCCCCTACTGTTGTGCACTGATGGGAGTCATGGCCCCACCCCCCAACACACACCCCCACACCCCCTACTGTTGTGCACTGCTGGGAGTCATGGCCCCACCCCCAACACACACCCCATACCCCCTACTGTTGTGCACTGCTGGGAGTCATGGCCCCACCCCCCAACACACCCCCCCACACACCCCCACACCCCCTACTGTTGTGCACTGCTGGGAGTCAAGGCCCCACCCCCAACACACAATCCCACCCCCCCACACCCCCTACTGTTGGGCACTGCTGGGAGTCATGGCCCCACCCCCCCAACACCCCCCTCCCCCCTACTGTTGTGCACTGCTGGGAGTCATGGCCCCCCCAACCCCCCCCCCACACCCCCCTACTGTTGGGCACTGCTGGGAGTCATGGCCCCACCCCCAACACACACCCCCACACCCCCTACTGTTGTGCAGTGCTGGGAGTCATGGCCCCACCCCCCCCAACATCCCCCCCACACCCCCCTACTGTTGGGCACTGCTGGGAGTCATGGCCCCTCCCCCCAACACCCCCCCATACCCCCCTACTGTTGGGCACTGCTCAGAGTCATGGCCCCACCCCCAACACCTGCCCCCCGCACTGCTGGGAGTCCACACATGTTACATGAGTTGTTTGTATACTCACCAGGCTCAACTGCTCCGTCAATTCCGAGAACTCCCCCCGGTGGTAGCATGGCCACAACTTTCTCCTCCCAGGGCTGGTATTGTGGAGGTCTGCGGGGAGGTCCACCTCCAGTGTGATGAGCGCTGGCATAGTCCTCATCCAACTTGCGCTTGACCATCCTCCGCAGATCGTACCACCTGTTCTGGCAGACCGCCCTGGTGCGCCTGATGGGTGCAACAGCATTCACCTTCTCGACTATCCTCTCCCACAAGCGTGTCTTTTCAGCTATGCTGGTCTATCTGACCAATGCGCCAAACAGCTGTGGATAGACTCGGATGACCTCATCTGTAAGGATGTGCATCTCCGGGTTAGTGAACTTTGGAGCCTTTGGTGTGGTCATGGTGTGGGGTGTATGTGATTTGGGGGTGATGGTGTGTATGGATGAGGGTGTGTGTGTCTGATTGTGAAGGGGTGGTGTGTGTGAATGAGATAGGGTGTATGTGTGAAGGTGTGTAGCTGCAGTTGTTGGTGTGATGGTTGTGTCTTTGCAAGAGTAGGTATGTTGCTATGGATGATGGGTTGTATGTGTGGGCCCTTTTATTGGTCCATTTGTGGGTGTGGCTTTTTTTAATTTCTGGTGGGTGTGTCATAAAGGGTGTTTGTGACTTGGGCCCTCTGTTTGTTTGTTTGTATGTTCCAAGGACATTGTTTTACTATGCTATGTAGACTGTAGCCTTCTTTATAGGGCTGTGCGCCTCGTATTTGTTAGTGCGTCTGTCAGTTAGGCTCGTGTTTCGTCACCGGGGGTACGTGTACGCTTGATAGTGGGGTGTGCGCCTCGTATTTTTAGTGCGTCTGTCAGTTAGGCTCGTGTTTCATCACAGGGGTACGTGTACGCTTGATAGTGGGGTGTGCGCCTCGTATTTGTTAGTGCGTCTGTCAGTTAGGCTCGTGTTTCGTCACCGGGGGTACGTGTACTCTTGATAGTGGGGTGTGCGCCTCGTATTTGTTAGTGCGTCTGTCAGTTAGGCTCGTGTTTCGTCACCGGGGGTACGTCTACGCTTGATAGTGGGGTGTGTGCCTCGTATTTGTTAGTGCTTTTGTCAGTTAGGCTCGTGTTTCGTCACGGGGGTACGTGTACGCTTGATAGTGGGGTGTGCGCCTCGTATTTGTTAGTGCATCTGTCAGTTAGCCTCGTGTTTCGTCACCGGGGGTACGTGTACGTTTGATAGTGGGGTGTGCGCCTCGTATTTGTTAGTGCGCCTGTCAGTTAGGCTCGTGTTTCGTCACTGGGGGTACGTGTACGCTTGATAGTGGGGTGTGCGCATCATATTTGTTAGTGCGTCTGTCAGTTAGGCTTGTGTTTCGTCACCGGGGGTACGTGTACGCTTGATAGTGGGGTGTGCGCCTCGTATTTGTTAGTGCGTCTGTCAGTTAGGCTCGTGTTTCGTCACCGGGGGTACGTGTACGCTTGATAGTGGGGTGTGCGCCTTGTATTTGTTAGTGCGTCTGTCAGTTAGGCTCGTGTTTTGTCACCGGGGGTACGTGTACGCTTGATAGTGGGGTGTGCGCCTCGTATTTGTTAATGCGGCTCGCACATCCGCAATGTTTTCCGTACGAATCGTGCTTCATGTGGGACACCGTTTGCCCGTACAAATCGCGTACTTGGTTCCTGGTCCGGATCGTACTTGTTAGTTCGTATGGCATGTTTACAAATCGTAAGGTTGTTGTTCCGACGACATTTCGTACGGGTTTTCGATTGTGGTTCGTACAGTTCGCAGATTTTCGTACGTATTTGCGGATTTCGAATCGTACTTCGCAATTCGGACGGGTTTTTTAAATTTGTACGTAAACGGGTACGAATACGAATCGTAACACGGATTTTAATCCCGAATCGGAATTGACCCAAAGGTGTCACTTACCAAATTTCAATATTGTCGATAGGAGGTCACATATTTAGGTCATCTACTGTTGAAGATGGGTCGCAGACTAACTCCTAAATGAATATCTGCTATTACTAATATGCCTGTTCCTAAAAACCCAATGCGAGGTGCGCGCCTCCTGTACCTGACCACCAAAGATGTGCATGAACCCTTGCCTTGTCCATCTACATGGCAGCAAGCTTTTGAGCAATTTAAGGTTGTATTTTGCTCTGCCCCGGTGCTTGGTACTCCTGATTAGGCCTGGGTGGTAAATTCCGTTCCGTTCGCGGAATTTGCGGAATTTGGGTAATTTTGCGTTCTGCAAAAAACCGCAAAATTGCCCAAAATTCTGCGTGCCACTGCTTCACAATTTTTTTTTGCTTGTTCGAGTTCTTAAATGCGTGTTTTTTGCGAGATATTTTCCCCCGAGCACCCACACAGCGATTGCGAACAGTAATAATGCTTTGCGAACAAGCAATTCCGCGTGTTCGCGGAATTTCAGCGTGTTCGCGGAGATTTTTTACCGTTTCTCAGAGATTTGCGTAACGCGATTACGCAAATTCCTCCCACCTCTACTCCTAATTATCAGAAGCCTTTTGTGCTCTACGTACTTGAGACGGAAGGTTGCACGCTTTCTGTTCTAACACAGGGTTTCGTGGTAAGCAGAGACACTGTGCTTATTTTTCTGCTATACTTGATAACATAGCCAGAGCTCTCCCGAGCCGCCCGCGATGGCAGTTTCTATCAGACAATTGACTGCGCTCGTCCTTGGTACTGAACTTATAGTAATTGTACCTCATGCTAGGAATACGCTATTGAATAAGCCAAAGACTCAGCATGATACGATTGCACGTCTGACTTAATATGAATTAACCTTGTTTGCTCCGCACATTGCTACTCTAAACCCAGCCACATTACTACCCCTTCCTTCAGAAGAAAAGCACAATGATGTCCATGATTGTTTATTTCGGACTGAGGAAGAGACAAAGGGATGGGTAGATCTGACTGATGTTCCCTTACCTGACCCCCAAGGGGAACTATATGTCAATGGCTTTTGTTTCAAACTACAATATGGCACTACCACTGCAGCTTATGCAATCACAACATTACACACTGTATTTGAGACATCCCGTATCCCATACCAATCAGCCCAAGCTGCAGAGTTGGTTGCCCTCCTTAGGGCTTGTGAGTTGAGTGAGGGACTGACTCTCAATGTCTACACTGACAGTCAGTATGCCCTTGGGGTTGCCCATAATTTTGTGTGCCTCTGGGCGGAGAGAGGATTCTTGACCTCGCATGGGTTGCGAATACATCATGGTCCATTGATACATAGACTGTTGTCAGCATTGACACTTCCTGATAAGTTGGCAATAATAAAATGTAGTGCCCACAACGCCATCACAGACATTCTCAGGCCAGACAGCTAAGGAGACAGCTCGATCAAAGATGAAAAAGATGTTTGAGGCATTTCCCGCTAGGTGGGTCCCAGACAATGGAGCATTTGATGGAGCATTTGAGTACACATTGGAAAATGTCAGGGAAATATAGAGTGAGGCGACCTTAGATGAACTGACAATATGGGAGGAGACTACTTGGCTTTGGATGAAGATGGGTACTGTACTGACTTGTCTGGGAAACAGAGATGGTTGCTGCCTAATGCCTATGTGCTCCCTGCTGTTACCATGGCCCACTGTCCAGCACACATTAGTGCCAAAGGAATATGTAAACTACTGGACCCAGTATGGTAGGGCGATAATATCTCTAAGGTAGCCATACACCTAGTGAAGCACTGCATTATATGTATGAAACATAATCCTAGGAAAGGCACTCCAACAGCTGCAGGTAACTTTGCACTACCTTCCTTCCCTTTCGAGGTCCTCCAGATGGATTTCATAAAAATTGAACAAGTTAACAATTTGAAGTATGTGCTAGTAGTGATTTGTGCGTTCAGTAAATTGATTTAGGCTTACCGCACTAAGGAGAATACAGCTATGGCGACGGTGAAGGCATTCTTAAAAGAGGCTCCCTGAGTGGCTCCCTGAGGGATGGTCCTGGCAGTGCTAGGTTTCCTACCTCCTTCCTCCAGTTTATATAGCCCCTCCCAACTACCACAAAACTCATCGCCTACAGCGTAAAGGTGTCCTAGCCTCCCAATTTAAGAAGATGATCACCACAGACAACATAGATCAGACTGACAAGACCCTGCAACAATTTACTGACACAATGAAAGGCATTCTACCCTTCTTGGGCCCTATGGTCAATAGCCTCAATATTAGACGACTCACCCGGGTGGTAGAGAGGTCATCAATATGACGGCAGGAATAGTGACCAATATTATGGTAGAGGTTGAGGCTATGAGACTTGTTGCCCTTCAAAACTGGATGGTTTTAGATGTCATCATCGCAGATAAGGGTGGAGCTTGTTGCTGCATCGGTAGCAGCTGCTGTGTCTACATCCCAGATCACGCCCCTAATGTATATTTTGCTATACAGAAGCTCCACAAACTTGCATCTGACATTCACCAAGATAATGGGTCATGGTCCTTGAAAGGGTGGTTCCGGGGCCTGATATCATCCCGGGGTTGTAGGTAACCATGGGCGAAATCAGCGAAATCGTGGTCCGCGAAATCGTGCGAAAGCGAATTCGCGATCCGCATAATACGCGAATTCATGCAAAATTGCAAATTTTTTGTTTTTTGCGTGTTCGCGGGCATTTTTGCGTGTTCGCGGGAATTTTTGCATGTTCGCGGGGCTTTTTGCGTGTTCGCTGGCAGCTTGCATGGCGAAGTTACCCATGGGGTTGTGTATGTGGGCACAGCACCCTCTGGTTTACACTGCCACCCTCTGGTTCATCCCTGCCACCCTCTGGTTCATCCCTGCCACCCTCTGGTTCATCATTACCACCCTCTGGTTCAGCACTGCCACCCTCTGGTTCATCACAGCACCCTCTGGTTCATCACAGCACCTCTGGTACACCCCTGCCACCCTCTGCTACAGCACTGTCACCCTCTGCTTCATCCCTGTCACCCTCTGGTTCATCCCTGCCACCCTCTAGTTCATCACTGCCACCCTCTGGTTCAGCACTGCCACCCTCTGGTTCATCACAACACCCTCTGGTTTACCAGTGCCACCCTCTGGTTCATCCCTGTCACCCTCTGGTTCATCCCTGCCACCCTCTGGTTCATCCCTGCCACCCTCTGGTTCATCCCTGCCACCCTCAGGTTCATCCCTGCCACCCTCTGGTTCATCACTGCCACCCTCTGGTTCATCACAGCACCCTCTGGTTCATCACAGCACCCTCTGGTTCACCAGTGCCACCCTCTGGTTCATCCCTGCCACCCTCTGGTTCATCCCTGCCACCCTCTGGTTCACCAGTGCCACCCTCTGGTTCATCCCTGCCACCCTCTGGTTCATCACTCCCACCCTCTGGTTCAGCACTGCCACCCTCTGGTTCATCACAGCACCCTCTGGTTCATCACAGCACCTCTGGTTCACCCCTGCCACCCTCTGCTACAGCACTGTCACCCTCTGCTTCTTCCCTGCCACCCTCTGGTTCATCCCTGCCACCCTCTAGTTCATCACTGCCACCCTCTGGTTCAGCACTGCCACCCTCTGGTTCATCCCTGTCACCCTCTGGTTCAGCACTGCCACCCTCTGGTTCATCCCTGTCACCCTCTGGTTCAGCACTGCCACCCTCTGGTTCATCCCTGCCACCCTCTGGTTCATCCCTACCACCCTCTTTTTCATCCCTGTCACCCTCTGGTTCAGCACTGCCACCCCCTGGTTCATCACAGCACCCTCTGGTTCACCAGTGCCACCCTCTGGTTCATCCGTGCCACCCTCTGGTTCATCCCTGCCACCCTCTGGTTCATCCCTGCCACCCTCTGGTTCATCACTACCACCCTCTGGTTCAGCACTGCCACCCTCTGGTTCATCCCTGCCACCCTCTGGTTCATCCCTGTCACCCTCCGGTTCAGCACTGCCACCCTCTGGTTCATCCTTGCCACGCTCTGGTTCATCCCTGCCACCCTCTGGTTCATCACTGCCACCCTCTGGTTCATCACAGCACCCTCTGGTTCATCACAGCACCTCTGGTTCACCCCTGCCACCCTCTGCTACAGCACTGTCACCCTCTGCTTCATCCCTGCCACCCTCTGGTTCATCACTGCCACCCTCTGGTTCATCACAGCACCCTCTGGTTCATCACAGCACCTCTGGTTCATCACTGCCACCCTCTGGTTCATCACAGCACCCTCTGGTTCATCACAGCACCTCTGGTTCACCCCTGCCACCCTCTGGTACAGCACTGTCACCCTCTGCTTCATCCCTGCCACCCTCTGGTTCATCCCTGCCACCTGCTTCCTTAGCTGTAAGTGCTTCCTGTTGCAGTTATTTTTTTTACAGGAGCATTGTGCCATTCTTTTAACTATTCTCTGACCCTGCTTTGAGGGTCAGAGCAGGGTCAGAGAATAGTTGCAAGTAGGCAACTGAACTCTGGAGGGGCCCCTCAGGAAGCACTACAGGGAATGGTTACAAATTAGCTTGAACTTTTGCACCTGCTAAGTGCTTTCAGTTTTCCAAAATTGGTTTTTCTGCTGTTGCGCGAGATTCGCGGGGCGCGTATTCGTGCGAAATCGAACTTGCAATCCGCAAATTTGTGCGAATTTGCTGATTTCTTTTTTTTTGCGTGTTCGCGCGTTTTTCTGCTTATTCGCGGACCGCTTGCAGCGCACCGACCCCGAGGTTGCCCATGCGGTCGTGTACGGGCGCGGCCATCTTGTTTGCGTGACGTGTTTCCGTTTCCGGGCGCTTGTTGCATGCTCGCGACGTATGCGGCGCGCGATTACGTGTTCATGGGCGTTTTTGCGTGCTCGCGGGGAAAATATCGCGCAAACTTACCCACGCGGTCCTCTACGGGCGCGGTCATCTTGTTTTTCATTCACTGCTATGGTTTTGGGCATGCTACCTTTCTACCCATCTCACATCTTCGTAATCCTATGTTTTTCAGAACTTTTTTTTGTCTTTTTTTGCTTATTATCTCTCTCTTCACTTTCCTACATCTATATTTTGTGTTTATTTTAACTTTTTGTTACTTTATTACCTACTTTATTTCTTTCGCTCTCTCTCTTATTTTTTTTCACACCTATTCTTCTTTCCTTTTTCTTGTGCCCAGGACCATGGCTAAGGGACGCGACAAGGGCAAGGGGAAGGGCCCAGTACCCCGTACCCGGCTCCCTTGCGGGCGTTTGAGGGGCGAGGAGGTCCAGGCCAGGGAGATCTTCTCCGCGGTGGAGGTGGCCGCCTTGATGGTGTTTGTGCAAGTCCACCTCCCTAAAACCGTGGCAGCAGGTGGGCGGATGGCTTCCGGTTACGGCCTCCCGGAGCGTCGCCAGCTGTGGGAGATTGTGTGCCGGCGCATGTATAAGGAGTCTGGGGTCCGGCGCACCTACCGGCAAGTGACGCACCGGTGGGGTGACATCTTGGACCGGGAGCATGACATGGTCGACCTGCTTGGTGTGGAGATCCCTGGCCTTGGTAAGTAGCTATTTAATAACTACTTTTTTTCCTTCTGCTCTGTTATATTGCTAATCTATTTTTCTCCTGAAGAGTACGAATGCTGCTGAATCAATTACTTTGCAGGTAAATTAATGTTTAAATAGCTTCTGTCATTGCAGGTGCTCGCCTGGTTATTGGCGTTGCTACTATGCTTACTTGTTTACAACTTTTTAGTCATTTGAGAGCATTACTGCGTAATGCTAGAGACAGTAGACTCAAGTCTAGTCCTTCTTTGTACTCCTGCTGCTGCCACTTTGATGAGATAGTGGTGCATTGATACGTTGAGTTTATTGTTTTTTACTTGTTATAGGACATTTGTTAGTGGTCTGCAATCATGATTACGGACTGTGTCTGTCACGCTACTTCTCGTGCTGCTGAGTGATGGCAGTCGTAGTAGAACCTTTTTGTTGTTGATGTAGTTAGTGAATTACATAACTTTCCTATTAGATGGTCTGCGAATCCTGCAATACTGTACTACTATCCTCCTAGTTGACCAGATCAGATGTAATTGATGTTAATTTGTTTCCCCGACATAATTTTAGATTGAGTACAAAGAAATCAAATATTTCCCCAAAAACAATCATCCATGTTGTGTTTCATTATTTCATGCTCACCAGGACCTCCCAGGGGCAAGGCGGCGGCGGCGGCGACAGAGACTCCGGTGGCAGAAGGTAGAGAGGCTCAGTTCCTTCAGGCTCTTCTGCTGGCCCCAGTAAGTTGTTCTATTGTTATATTAATACTTATACTTCCCTAACTTTTACAGCTCCTATTCATTACAAACTGGTTCCTAATAATTCTATGTTTTACAAAATAGTCTTTGATCTTCTTCTAATGTAGACTACTTTCTACATTCTTATCCTGCCTCTACCATCACTGTCTGTGCTACTACTATTTACAATTATGAGTCGGTCTGTGTAGGTAGCTAAGCTTTCCCTTTCGGCAAACGGTGTGAAACAAAACTCTGATACAGCAATAGCTCCAGGCACTGAGTGCAGTCCTCTGGGTTGCCCTTGCTGTCTATTCCAGTCTTCTTAATGTAAGTGCTTTGACAATTTGAACAACAAAAGGTCATTGTTTACACCAAGTAAAAGGTAGCAGTTGCCTTTTTGATTTGAGAGGAGCACATCCCATACCGCTAGTGTTTCAGGGACTATTCTGCACACAAAGAAGTATGGACAAGATAAATAGGACATTGTTGATGATAGGTGCAGTTCGACTTTCGACATACCTCAGTCCGAACAGAAGTTGAACCCCCATTCCCCTGACCGACTATATAGAATGTCTGACCAATGATTTTACGACCCAGAATAACAGAAGAAGACTACCTCCAAGTCCCGGCCTATCTGAGTCACTGAAACATGACTGCCAAGTGCAGTAGTTCAAACCTTTCCGCCCACTCACTCGTGAACAAAAACCACACAGAAAACATTATTTCTTTATTTTTAATAGCGTAGTATTCTTATGGATGAAGATGACGTTAAAGTTTAAACAACATTCCCATGAATGAAATTAGTATGACTCAAACTTAATAATAGTTAACACTAACGGACACAGGAAATTAGTAGAATAACTGTGCATGAGCCCCCACCTTCTTTAAAGTACTTAAGTACTGCTGGTGGTGATTCAGTAGTAGTTGGTGAATCGTCTGGCAGAAGGGCAATGGAATCTTCTTTCTGTAATGAGAAAAATGGTGCACGTTAAGCAAGCATTCATCAGTTGTAATAAGAAGAAGTGTAGCATTTAATGGAATAAGCATCTAAAAGGTTAACACCCTCCCCAAAACCGTTACTTTTTTTCAATCCCAGTAATAAAAAGTGTGTTAAGTAACATTTCCTTCCATTACGAGACAAAATAGGGGGTTGTGTATGGCATCTGAAATTATGACATGTTTTTCCTAGACGTCACAACATCTGATGCGGCACAGATGACCACCAGTGCCGGGGCCAGCAGTGCGGAGGGGTCCACTCTGGATGCGGCGGCGCCAACAGGAGGAGCTGGGGGGGGAAGCCTCAGCGGCGGCGGATGGTGGTCAGTTATTATACTTCTTACTTATTGAAATTGTTTTGAGTAGGCTCGTAAAGGAGTGTATGATGTACTGTACAGTAGTACACAGCACACTAGTATAAGTACACTGTACTGTCAAGAACATTTATTAATTTATAACTACTTTTTGGACTATCACGGAGAAGACAGTCAACCTTGACTTGTAATAGCATTAGCGGCAGTACTTCTCTGGTAACCAATGGCCCCCTCTATTTCACTTGAACTCAGCTGGCAATTTTTTATTGTGAAGCCAAGTCATATCAGATCAGATGTAGTTTAGGGATGTGAAGAACAAAAATTTAAAGAAGGGTGAAACGAAGGACGAGCGAGTCTTAATATTTATTTATGACTGTAAAAAATTATTTTGTTGAATGTAATTCAACATAAGAAAGAAGACGCCGGTTTCCAAAATATAATGAAAAGGGTGTCAGTTGGTTGTTGATAAAAAGAAATTTTGGTACATTTGAGACATTAAGAAGAATCATAGACGTACTTTGGAAACCTGGATCTTATCTTCTTTATCCTCCTCGTCGATAGCAGAGGTGTATGATGTAGTAGAGCAGACACTGAGTGGATGAAGTATGGCCAGTGGCAGTGCCACCCCTATAGAAAAGTGAGACATTCCTATTCCCACCTGCATGTACTGCTTAAAGTACTGCGAGTCTGCATCATCATGGCCTGTTTCTGTATTTCTTGGGTTAAAGCTGAGTGAGCTGCCATTATGGCGGCTACCATAAGTTCACGTACCAGTAATTTCTTTTGCAAAACAAGAGAAAAAATGTAAAAAAGGCATTTTTTAGTACTATCTGACTATGCATGTACTAGTAGTGAGTCCACCTATAGTGCTGCTAGTGGAATTCCTGAAACTCACAGTGTCACAGGCTTACAAAGACGGCGGAAAGATACAGGCCAAAATGTTATACTGTGTTTGCTACTTGCTGGTGTTACTGAGTGTCAACCTTCCGTTGAATTATTTTGACTTTATGTTAAGGACTATTGGCTACAGTATTTTTCTTTCTTTCTTCATAGATGCTACTCCCAAAAAGCTCACCCGTAAGGAGATGGCTTTCCGGGCCAGGGCCCGTAAGCTGGAGGCTATTTGTGTCCAGTATCGGCGGTTGTGGGCTCGGGAGCATGAGAAGACAACATCAAAATCTACATCCTCCTCCACTGCCCCCGGGTCCACCAGCCAGAAGCCTCCAGCCAAACGGAGCCGTGGCCCGTCAGCCTCCCGCCGCCGCCGCACAGCAGCAACAACATCAGCGGCCCTCCCCAGATCCTGGATCGTTCGTGTGCGCCGACTATGCAAAAGAGTGGACTACCTGGAGCGGTTGGCCGAGAAACATCAGCGCCAGCTCCGGGACCTCCACAAAGAGCAGCGGGACATGAAGCAACAGCTTGCAAAACGAGGCCACCGGAGGAAGTGACTGTCCCTTGCCCCTTTTTTAAAGACTGTTTGGGGGGGGGGGGGGAATTGGGTGTTTGGGAAAGGGGACTTTTGGACTTTTTGACATTGGTTGGAGTTAGGTAGGGGGGTGAGTTGGGTTAATTTATTTTATTTTTTGACTACCTCAATATATTTCTTAATAATTATTTTTCATACCAAAACATAGTATATGCGTTCATATTATTTTGTGTGGGGGTGGGCGGTGGTTACTGGACGTTTGATTTCTTCCAACTTACCAGCATGAATGAAACATCTAGTCCTGAAATGTACCAAAGTGCCAGTAACCGAGTTAGTGAATTCAGTAGATAGCCCTACTAGTACTTTACAAGTAGTACTGGCAATCTCTGCTCTCCTCCCAGTCCTAGCCCATTATTCTACCTCTCCAAAATGCTTATCTTACCTGTGATTCGTGTTTGAGAATCGGGGTAGCCTCAGGGCTGGCTGCATTGCAAATGGTGATTAAGGTTGGATGTTGACTTGAATCCTCGACGGATGCAATATCATTGTTGTGCTGGTAGCAGTAGTGGTACACACTTGCAGTATCACCATATGAAAAAAAGAGGAAATTAACCATTGAGTGGCCTGAGCGCAGCATTAGAAACAGTACAATAGATAGTACGGTACAGAACAGTGCCCTAAATTGTAGCCTAAGCAGTGCCAACGTAAGGTAAGCATTAAGTATTAGATTGTTCACGTCGTGTAGGAGGAGGATGTTCTTATTATCAATCCATGATGGCGCACATGAACTTCTGGTTGCTTTGACCTCATCCTCCCCAGCAAGTGTGTGGAATTTATTGTTGTTGTCAGTCACACATCAATGAAATGCCACACAGCCCGGGGGAAGAGGGTTAGGGTTTGAAAATTGGATGGGAATGGGTTTTTTTTTTGGGAAAGTTTGGTATAGAGGAAAAAACCCACAACATGGTCAGTAAAACAACAAATGAAGAGAAACAAATCTTTGGATTTGAAGATATCGATAAACCTTTAAAGGGACATAAAGAAAGTGCACTACTGCATGCGAGAAGTTGTTTAGTAAATGAATGGTTAGCTTACTGAAAAGTAGTACTACTACTTACTGCAACTTACTAGTAACTACGAAGGAACAAGTTGGCAAACTTGGCAGTACAGGGCTGCAGTCATTACGCAATTTCACTTGCCTCTCTGCCCTCAGACAATAAACACTTAGAACAATAAATTAGTGTTAAACATAGCAAAGACGTATCAAATAGCTGGAGGGATGAATTTGAAGCAGAGATCAAACAAACGCACAGAGTCACACTCGTAGAAGTAAGTTCAAGTTCACAAGAATATCATTGAAAAGATAAGGAGAATTTTGGATACTGTTACTGTTTTTTGTAGTTGTCCCGTTGAATTTGTGAAGTTGATGCATCCAGCCATTCCTCTTATTCGCGGTACTCCTTCATTCCATCGGATGCTCCGTCCATCAATCTTGGTGACCAGACACACAGACTGTCCACTGCCTGTCTGATGCGGATTTGCGGATCGCTAATTGTAAGCCTGAGTAGTACATCGATGGCACAGGGTAAAAGCCTGCCTGTAATTGATGATGGAAAAACACAACAGTAAGTGTTAAAGACACCTCGGAGAAAAAAAATATATAAGGCACGCTGTGTAGTGCAAAAATTATACTGTCACTTTCAGAGATGACAATCCCCAAAATCTAGAACACCCCACATTACCCTCCCAAAAACTTGCAGAATACTGCTACTACCTGGCAGAGGCCTAATTCAAATTGTGCCAAAACGCACTCAGACAGTATGACCAAAACCCCCCCTTCCCACCATGGATTATCTTCAAACCACGTGCAATCACAATTAGACATTCCAACAAGTGTTCGAAGACCCCACCACCAAGTCGTAAAAATCTAGAACCCCCGCCCAAACACATGCACTACAATACTGCTAACCCTAACGAGCCCTAAGTTAAGAATAGTGGAAAACGCTTTCTTTAACTAGGCCAAATCCCCCCTTTCCCACCATGGATTTTATTCAAACCACTTGCAACCAAAATTACACATTCCCACAAGTGCTCTAAGACCCCAGAACCCAGTTGCTGCAAAAATCTAGAACACTCTCAAACACATGCAATACTGCTGCTAGTGCTAACCCTAACGAGCCCTAAGTTAAAAAAAAAGTGCCAAAACGCTTTTCAGCATGTCTTTTCTCCAAACCACTTTTATTCAGTATTAGACCTTCCCAGCAATGGCCTCAGACCCGTCAACCCAGGCAGAAACAAGTAGAAGACCCCCAAACAGGCAAAAAGCAAAACCGGAAAAGCTCACACTTAGAAATATTTTCGGCCTCATTCCAAAAACACTCCAAGCGCGCTGTGCAGCTAGGCCTTAACTACCGTTTTCCACCATGGATTTCCTGAAAAACAAATGCAATCAAAATTAGACTGTGCCAGCAGTGCTCCCAGACCCCAAAACCCACCCCAAAACACCCGGAACCCCCCCAAACAGCACCCCAAAGACAAGCAAGTGAGCAAAAACGCAAAAAAAAAAATCAACTCCGATTTTCTCCAAAACACTTTTATCCGGTATTAGACCTTCCCAGCAATGGCCCCAGACCCGTCAACCCAGGCGGAAACAAGTAGAAGACCCCCAAACAGGCAAAAAGCAAATATACAAAAGTGTGGACTTAGAAATTTTCAGGAAAATTTCCAAAATCACTCAGCGCGCGCTCTGCAGCTAGGCCCTAACTCCCTTTGCCACCATGGATTTGCTTCAAACCTCTTGCAATGAAAAGTATCCATACCCAGCGTTGCTCCAACACCCAAAAACGCACCCACAAACACCAGGAACCCCCCCAAGCAGGCCCCCGAAAACACAAAAGTGACAGAAAGCGCTAAAAAGTGAAAAACTTTTTAACCATGTATTTTATCCAAAACACTTTTATCCGGTATTAGACCTTCCCAGCAATGGCCCCAGACCCGTCAACCCAGGTGGAAACAAGTAAAAGACCCCCAAACAGGCAAAAAGCAAAACCGGAAAAGCTCACACTTAGAAATATTTTCGGCCTCATTCCAAAATCACTCCAAGCGCGCTGTGCAGCTAGGCCATAACTCCCGTTTTCCACCATGGATTTCCTGAAAAACAAATGCAATCAAAATTAGACTGTGCCAGCAGTGCTCCCAGACCCCGACCCAGCACCGTAAATCTAGAACACCCCCAAATAAACCCACAAAAACCTGCAATACTGGTATATTGAAAACATGGAAAATTGCGCTGTTCACAAAAAACAAACAGCAATTGGTTTCACCAGAGACAGATAGCCATTGCTGTCCACTGCATGCCATCTTCTCATTATTCATTACCTGTTCTACTTTATGTCCGCATCTTCTTCGGAGAGTGAGGGCCCACAGGGCAGACTCTCCTGTAAATTTCAGAAGTATGTCTGTCAACAATCAGCAAGCATGTAGTCAGTCAGTCAGTTATTTCAGTCCCACTTGAGGGGACTCGTCTACGAAGACAAAGTTTGTTTTTTCTCCATAATCCATCCATCTGCCTTGAGGAAAATGGATAGGGGGAGTCTGGAGGAGGAGGATAGAGGAGCATGATTGAGTTGTGAACTTGTGAACATCTGAATGCAGACTGCGGCACCTTCAAATCAATACGGAAAATAAGATGAAGACCGTGCTGATGATGGACTTATTGTGATTGTGATTAGTTGATTAGAGTTTTGTTGTGGTAAAAGTATCAAAACAAAGAAAGACACACAGGAATAAAAGTGAATAAGTACGGAAAAAAGGACGCAATTTTCAGTCCTTGTTGTCAGGGAAGCAGAGCTCATCCTCCCAGTCTATGAATTGAGACGGGAGTAGGTCTGGTGACCGAGAAGAACTTCCGTCGTCGTCATCACCTAAGTCGGTGTCCTCTTCTTCCTGCGTGCATTCACGTATTTTATAATTGGGTGGTATGAAGTTCTGATTCATCTTGATTATTGTTAACCTCTCCACATTTTTGGGCAAAAGGCGGGTCCTTTCTGAAGTAACAATGGCACCAGCAGCACTGAAAACACGTTCTGAAGACACGCTTGCGAGAGGGCAAGACAAATAATTTAGAGCCAGGTTGGTGATCAGTGGCGATTTTGAGCTTTTCGTATACCAATATCCCAGTGGGTTCTCATCATGACAGACCTCTGTTGGGTCATCTAGATAGGCCTGCACCACCGACTCAAGGTTCTCCAGGGTTGAACCACCTTGCGTACCATCTGTGACCTTTTCATCAGTGGACCGAGCTAACCCTTGCTGAGTTAGCCAATCCCCTAACGATAATATTTGTTTGCGGCCTGGTGCAGGTGAGGGTGATGATATGGTTGCTGGTGTCGTTAACGGCTGTGAGGGAAAGTGACTTCCTTCGGCCACGGATTGAGAAGTGGAACTTGACGCCGGATGGCCTGCTGATTCAGTTGTACTTGTGCTGCCTCCTTGAATGTTCTGCCGCTCTCTTTCGAACCGAGTGGCTGACACAGCTAGTCAATGTTTGTACTTTGAAACTTCTGCTTCCGAAAAAGGAAAGAAAGTATTGGTGGGCAGTGCCTTTTTGTACCGTGGATCAAGAATAGTGGCACAAATGTAATGTTGTTCTGCATGTATCTTTTTAAGCCTTTCATTGTCAAGTAGGCGCCATAATAACTTCTGCGCCAAACCATATGCTTCTCGCTTTTCACCATTATCTCGGAATGTTGAACACACCTCCTTCAGTTGGTGCTCTAGCATGCGCAACAATGGGATAGCTTTGGTCAAAGAACAGTCCTCCCTGCTGACTTCACGCGTGAAGAGCTCAAAAGGACGAAGCATGTCTGTCAGGCTTGCAATTAGCTTCCATTCCTCCAACTCTCGCATCAAGTCTTTGTGAGCAGAACCCAGTTTAAAGACAAACTCATGTATTACCTCCCACTGCTCAGACAGACTCTCAAGCATGTAAAAGGTTAAGTTCCAACGTGTTGCCACCTCCTGGATTAGTCCTTTGACTGGCAGTTGACGTTCATATTGAAGGCTCCTCAGCTGCTTCCGGGCCTTAAAAGAATGGTTGAAATGGGTACAGATTTTTCGGCAGGTGGTCAGTACATTGACGACTGGCTCTTCTGCTTTAAAGAAGGCTTGCACCACGATGTTAATACTGTGCGCCAAACACGGCACTCTGAAATAGCCACCATCAGACATGGCCCTAACTATATTACTGCCATTATCCGTGGAAACATAACCAACTGTGCGGTTTCTTGGATGCAGCCATTCATTGACCTTCCTGTTAAACTCCTCCAAAAGGTTAGGTGCAGTGTGAGATTTCTCCATGGCAAACATGCCTACTATTGCATGTTTGCGAGTAGCTTGAAAAACTTCCTCCGTGTCAACATCTTTGTGTTTTAACTGTCTTTCGACCCCTGCAAAAGAGACCCAGTGTGCAGAGATGCACATGTAATCAATGGCTGCGCAACTAGTCCACATGTCTGTTGTCATGTGGATAGTGTGAACAGCACTCTTCAGAATAGCTGCGCCAATCACCTCCAGCACATCTTGATGTAGTGCTGGAACAGCAACCCTTGCAAAATAGTACCGGCTAGGAACCTTCCATTTATGGCAGACTGTTGCCACAAATTCACGAAAACCCACCCCTTCCACGAAAGAGAAAGGGAGAAGGTCCAGCGCTAGCATTTTAGCCAGCTTTGCGTTATAGAGACGCACCGTTGGGTGGTTGCGTTCAAATGGGTGGTTGCGTTCGGTGCGCTGGACCGATTTAAGTGATGATGATGATGATGCAGACTTTAGGCTCATTGATTTACTTTTTTGCATTGGTGTGCCCCCCAGACTCTTAGTGTGCCTCATACATGTTGCAGGGGTAGAGGGTGTGGCCGCTACCACTGCAGTGCTGCTGCCAGGGGTACTGCGTGCACCAGAAAAAATGCCTGTCGCTTTTTCACTTCCCCCCTGCACGATCAGCCTCTCATCATCATCAGATGCAATATCAAGGGATACATTTGGATTTGTTTTGGCTTCATCGATGTCACTTAGGTGCTTATACCACTGGATAGCGTGGTGTTTTTTGAGATGACCTCTCTGGCCTCCGGTACCATAGTTGGTACCAAGCTTACCCCGATACTTTACAAATTGAACAAACAACCATGTTTTCTGCCTTTTTGCTAAGAGTAAAGAAGTCCCAAACTGGGGACTGGAGATGTCTGCTGGTGGTTGTGCAGGTGCTACTTTGACTTCCAATGCCAGATGAAGTGTAGGTTGTGCGTGGCTGAATATTTCCCTGTAGTTGACTTACAGCACCACTACTTGAGGTAATGGGGGTTGAGCTGGATGGAGGTCCCTGCCGACCCTTCTGACGAGAAAATATGGACGCTGTAGGTCATGTTGGTGTTGTAGTTAACTGCGTTGGTGGTGGTACCACCAGGGCCGCGCCGCCCTCATCCTGCTCAGCAGCCATTTGGGCTAGGGTTAAAATGTTTGTCTGCTGAATGCCAGCTGTGGCTGGAGTGACATCTGTGATGACTGGGTCATCGTCAGACTCTTCATCAGCAGCAGAAGGCACCACTTCTTGTTCGTCGTCATCACCCATAAGTCGAAGACTTGCGGGAACCTTCCTTTTAGGCTTAGCTACCTTTGTCGGCTCATGGCGTGCCTCACTCTCAGACTGCATTTGTGGGTTCCAATCAACATCAAGGTCATCAGAATTAAGAGGGCTTGAAGAAGAACTTGTAGTAGTAGTAGTAGCCCTCCTTGACCCTTTTCTTGCTGGGGATCTGGAAGACAATGGATCATCATCAGGAGGAGTGGCTTCCTCGGATGATACCTCCTCTTGAATATCAATTTCCTGATGTGCCCCTACTTCTGGAGGAACAAGCGATGTAGGCAGTTGAGCTGCTCCATGAACCTCTAGTTGCACCTCTCCATGCACCTGTCCATGCGCCTCTCCTTGCGCCTCTCCTTGCGCCTCCCCTTGCCCATGTACTTGCGCTTGTACTAGTTGCACCTGTGGTTGTCGTTGCGGCTGTGGTAGTTGAACACTCGCCAGCTGAGTTACACCCGGCATTGATTGGATGGTACTTTCTTGTGATGAGCCAACGTCACTGGTCGATGGTGATTGAACAACCAAAGTGGCTGCCGCAGCAGCACTCATGGTCTTGGACCTAACTTGGCGTGGTGGCACTGACCCCAATGAGGCGGAGGTGCTGCTTCCAGCTTGGTCCCCGGCGGACACCGCTGCTGCTGCAGGCGTCGGTTTTTTTCTCCCAAAAAAGGTCTCGGTGGGCACACCCGTCTCCTTGGTAGGTGGTGCCACTCGCTTCTTCTGCTCCTTCTTACTGGCAGTGGCACTGGCAACTTTCTTTGCTGAGGCGCTACGGCCACCTTTCTTTGGGCCCATCTTCTTCAGATGTCAGAACAGCAGGCCGCAGTTGCACGAGTTGCAGAGTTGTCTTGTCTGTGGCCACACGTTAGGTCGCATGACGTTGTGCTGCACACACCGCTGCAGGACTTCTTCCTGGAACTGGTGGTTGTCTTGTGCACCTAAAAGCAATGGAAGACAGAGGAACATCAGTAATACAAACCCAAAAATCGAAAAAACACATAAAAATCAGCACAATCCCATGCCATCCATGCCCTCAATGATGTTTAAATTCAAGACACCCCACAGAAAGACTAGGCCCATGCACCACTCACTACCCCTGGGCATAATGGATGAAAGCTAGGAAAAATGGGTGCAGGCCTGAGAACACTTCCTGCCTTTAAAATGGCCCCTTGCACCCCAGCACATGGCCCGTCCCTGCCTGTACCAGCACTCAAAATGGCCGCCACCCACATGCACAGTCCACAACAACACCCCCAAAAATCGAAAAAACACATAAAAATCAGCACAATCCCATGCCATCCATGCCGACAATGATGTTTAAATTCAAGACACCCCACAGAAAGACTAGGTCCAAGCACCACTCACTACCCCTGGGCATAATGGATGAAAGCTAGGCAAAATGGGTGCAGGCCTGAGAACACTGCCTGCCTTCAAAATGGCCCCTTGCACCCCAGCACATGGCCTGTCCCTGCCTGTACCAGCACTCAAAATGGCCCCCACCCACATGCACAGTCCACAACAACACCCCCAAAAATCGAAAAAACACATAAAAATCAGCACAATCCCATGCCATCCATGCCCTCAATGATGTTTAAATTCAAGACACCCCACAGAAAGACTAGGCCCATGCACCACTCACTACCCCTGGGCAAAAGGCCCCAACAACAGCCAAAAAATCGAAAAACACACAAAAATCAGCACAATCCCATGCCATCCATGCCCTCAATGATGTTTAAATTCAAGACACCCCACAGAAAGACTAGGCCCATGCACCACTCACGACCCCTGGGCATAATGGATGAAAGCTAGGCAAAATGGGTGCAGGCCTGAGAACACTGCCTGCCTTCAAAATGGCCCCTTGCACCCCAGCACATGGCCCGTCCCTGCTGGTACCAGCACTCAAAATGGCCCCCACCCACATGCACAGTCCACAACCACAACCCCAAAAATCGAAAAAACACATAAAAATCAGCACAATCCCATGCCATCTATGCCCTCAATGATGTTTAAATTCAAGACACCCCACAGAAAGACTAGGCCCATGCACCACTCACTACCCCTGGGCAAAAGGCCCCAACAACAGCCAAAAAATCGAAAAACACACAAAAATCAGCACAATCCCATGCCATCCATGCCCTCAATGATGTTTAAATTCAAGACACCCCACAGAAAGACTAGGCCCATGCACCACTCACTACCCCTGGGCATAATGGATGAAAGCTAGGCAAAATGGGTGCAGGCTGAGAACACTGCCTGCCTTCAAAATGGCCCCTTGCACCCCAGCACATGGCCCGTCCCTGCCTGTACCAGCACTCAAAATGACCGCCACCCACATGCACAGTCCACAACAACACCCCCAAAAATAAAAAAAACACATAAAAATCAGCACAATCCCATGCCATCCATGCCCTCAATGATGTTTAAATTCAAGACACCCCACAGAAAGACTAGGCCCATGCACCACTCACTACCCCTGGGCAAAAGGCCCCAACAACACCCCCAAAATTCGAAAAACACACAAAAATCAGCACAATCCCATGCCATCCATGCCCTCAATGACGTTTAAATTCAAGACACCCCACAGAAAGACTAGACCCATGCACCACTCACTACCCCAGGGCCTACTGGCTAGTGAGGCTTTACAGGCACCCCAAAATTTTAAAAAAACCCAACATATAACAGTGAGCTAAAATTCCATGTCATATATGAGAATTAAGTTAAAAAATCAGAAAAACAGTTGTATCATGCACCCATGACTAACCCTGGGCCTACTGGATACTGTGGCTAGCTACCACCCAATATATATTTTGTTAAAGTTGTGAAAAAAGTTTTAGAACTGGAGCTGCCTCAAGTGCAATGCCCCAAACAAACAACACCAACTTACTTGTAAAATCTCAAGTCCAAAAGTGATCCAAACTCCAAAGTGCAAAAAGTCCTCAAATACAAATATCCAGCAGCAGCCACAAAAAGTAATCCTTCTAGCTCCAGATCCAAATGAAAAGCGGCCAGTTCATGGACAAAGCACTGGGAGGAGCCTGCTGTACAGGAACAGGAAGTTGGAGACTCTGAGGCACTTCCTTCCTCCCACCCCACCCCAAAAAATGAACTCCTGCACCAAAAAGTGCAGCCAAATGTCAATCAGGAGTTATTCTGATCAAAATCATCATTTTCACAAGGTTTATGCTTCCTGCGGTGAATTTCTTGTGCAGAATTGCAATTTTTGCAATTTCGGGAACTCGAGCTGTTCAAACCTCCCACCGGAAGTCAGCTGCGCGCCGTCGCGGGCATTTATGACGTACTCGCATTGTGAAACTCTCGCTGTGCAAGATGGCAAGCCGCGATGACTTAATTGCGTCCGAAAAACTCTCGCGCGATCACGCAGCAGGATCGAAAATGGCGCAGCACACGCAAAACCCGGAGAAAAACAACTCGGCAGGCTCAGAGTCAACGCCGCGCGCGCGATAATGTATTTTTAAAGCGCGACCAAGCAAAATAATTCGTAGCTTGCGAATTTGCGGATTATTGGGTAAATTCACGCGATTCGCGAAATCGTCAAAAATCCTCAAATTCGCCCGCGAAACGGATTTTACGCCCATGGTTAGTTGTAGGATATTCCTTTTCTTAGTAGCTATAGCGGGGGTCATCTTTACTTGCTGTCTCTGTGTCAACTGCCTCTCAGCATGCTGTACCTATTCTGTGGATAAGCTCACCCCGACTCCTAAGTTGCCTGAACCAGATGATAAAGTCTCCCCTATGATGACGCAAGACATACAGGCTATTATGTTGATCAACTAAGGCATTTTTTATTATTAAAGAGGTATGTTATGTAAGAGCTTCATTCTCTTGCATGCTTAGAATTGTAAAGACCCTACCAGATAGCGCCAATAATGCATTTAGTCACCCATGCTGAAAGGAGGGTCTGTTAGGTTTGAGAAATCCCATTCCCATTATATGCATATTTTGTGTCATAGTAGGTTAGCAGTGCGCAGCTAAATGACTTCTCATGTGTATTTACGTTATGCAAACCCCGTTAGCGAGTGTGACTCCATTTTGTATTTCATAATCTTTATTAGGCTGCTTAGACTGTGCCTGAACTAGGCATCATTATTCACATTGCTTGCCTCAGCAAAACACTGCATTTTGTTATTATTTACTCTTCTATTCAAGGCTGCTTCCCGACTTACTAACAAATAGGCCATTCTGCCCTTGCATACCTACCCAAGTATGTAGTTCTGCTCCACGTTAGGAGACGCTGAGGCTCTTGAATTACAGATAGCATGTACCCATCTGGCAGGTGGTAGCCCATCTTTCTGTGCCTCCTTTGTTCATGTTCGTCCCAGGCTGGTAACTTTCCACTGTGGGAATGGTTGGAGGCTCTTGGGAAGAATCATTATGTGTTGCAGACTGTTGGGGGTCAGTCTCTCTGCAGACATCTTAGGGTACAGGTCAGATTGGACTTCTCTGTAAAGTATTGCTATTAAAAGCTTGTTTTTATTCTCTACTGTCTGCCTGACTCTTCATTACTTGGGAAGGCATAGCTGGTGATTGCAAGTAACTTGGGTGGCCCCTAAGGGCAACTTCCTTCACCTTACCTTGCATTATTGTATGATGGCATGACCCAGATGGCATTATTAGTGCCTTAAGTACCCACTAGCTTGCTGCATTTGTTTTGCCTTGCATTATTGTTGCCACTTACCAATGTTTCTTTCCCATCTGCAACAGCAGCTGTGTCACTTGGTGCCTGTCGAGACCAGTTGCTCTTTTCCAGCAAACCATCCCTAACTTCATTCAGCACAACATGCAATGGTTGATTCACATCTACCCCATTAAGTTTGCAACACTCAAAAACTCTTTGCAGCTCAACTAAAAATGTAATTCGATTTTTACGGATATTGGGAAACTGTTTCCTAGCACTAACTTGCCCTGTGGTGGACCAAGGGACATGAATAGAATCTAAGACCCTAGCCCGATAAACTCTCTGAGCAGGAGGTAAACATCAAATGGGGCATCCTGGTGATAATCATCATCTGTAGGCAGTATGTTGATCATTTTTGAGTTTCTCTCAATTGCTGTCTCTTCTGCTTAGAGTTCCCCTCAGCATATCTCAGGTTATAGTGGGGCGTAAACCCTACCATGTGGAAGACTAGCATTGACTTGGTAAGGTGCAGAGCGAGAGAGGGATTTAGGTTTTGGAAGAGGTCTATCAAGCCCACAAGGTAACCAATACCACTCCTGCTTCCCATCATTCTATTGGGGCCCCTTTATCTATATCCAGATCGACTTCACCTAAATGCTTAAATGTGGTTCCTTTCAATGTGTCTTGTTCCTAGTTTATATGTTTTAGGAGGGATTGAAACCTAAACTTGCACCAAAGTGGTGATTACAGATGCAAAAAACTGATTAGGGACTCCATTTCTAGATGTGTGGCCCCACCCTGCATAGGGAGTGACAAGAACACTAACTTTATTTCATTGAGTACTCATGACCTAATTGAAAACATTCATAATAAGGTTGAGGAATATACAAGATTAATGATTGCTTTTGCAGTGTGGGACTGAGGGCATGTTCTTGGTTATAAGGCATTTTTGGGTGATTGGGAATAAAAATACTAGAGATAATTTCACCAGTTTCATTTTACTTACCCTCTTCTATTTATAAGTTGGAGTTTGTGTATGCTCCTTTAACCTGCTTACTAAAAACAAAGGCCCAATTCACAAAGGTAAATTTAGAGCTGAAGTCAAAGAGCCTGATTACGATGTTGGGCGGACCACCACCAACAGGCCCTCAGTAGTGGTCTGCCTGACAGACAGGCCATTGGACTGACTGCCCCACTATAACGCAAGCTGTTGGACCACGGGGGTCCGGGGAAAGACCACTACCTCTGGCAGTATCATCTGGTCCCAACAGGGAGGCAGTCAGAATTGTAATCCTGACAAAAGGTGGCACAGAGACAGGCACCTCCATTAGGAAGGATCAGGATGTCCCTTTCTGACAGCCTTTTCATGATGGCCCACAAGCAAGAAAAGGCTGTCAGAAAGGGACTTTGGAGACCTCAAACAGGCCCATTTTCTTTGGGGCCACTGAAAAGTGCCCCCATGCACATCCATGCACCGTGTGCCATGCACCACATGGTGCATGGCACAGAGTGCATGGATATGCACAACGTGCTCATTTACACTGGGGCCTGTGCTGGAGCCTTTTTCCTAGGCTGCAATGTAAATGAGCACTTTCAGACTGCCACCATGGCAGTCATATCATAATTGGGTGGTCAGACCAGCAACCTCTTTTCAGGCTGTCTCCTGACCCCGGCAACAGCGGATGGCAGTCTGAACCCCCAATATCGTAATCGGGCCCTAAGTATGTACCTGAAGCCTAACTTTAGACCTGAAGTCTAAGGGCCCAATTCACAAAGGTAAACTTAGACTGTAAGTGAACCTATATACTGCTAAATAGCAGATTCTCCTGGAGAGTGTAAAGTGCTGTAAAGTCCCTCGGCCAACTAATTATGAAACAGTGAGTGTAGGCGGATGGATTTGTAAAGGGGTAGTCACTAAATGTAGAATTATATTTTTAGTGTGAGCCCTGTTGAAAATAGTCAATTTTCTTTATTGATCATGACACCGGATCATAGAGACATTCTGAACTAATACATCAGGCATTCGTACAAGCCCTTTAAATATAAGGTGGTGTCTTCTCACCTACATTACAGGTTAGCACTAAAACACCTCTCCCATCATAAAAGTGTGATTGTTAATGTCAAAATATCATAGTTAGTGGCAATGGCCCTAGGAGTTCACATGGGGTTGCGCTACATGATCTCCAGTCTACCAAGTTCTCCTGTCTCTTGCCATGCTACATATATTTAAATCACCACTCCTAGGCTTCAGAAGCAAGCAATATTTCACACAAGACTTCCAAAAGTGGATACAAGAATCCCAATGTGTCCTTCTTAACTGGCTTTCTGAGCTGGTGACAGAACTCCAGATGAGTCCCCCAGGACTAGACTGAGCAGTCTCTAATATTCTCTTGAGAAATGGGCTTATCACTCAAGTTGAAGTCTTCATTGCCCTCCAGTTGAGACCTCAAAACACAAGCAAAGTATAACAAGAAGCAACAACAGAGAGTTGAGGCAAAGAGTACCGCACCTGACACTCAAAGTAGCTCAGTGGTTGGGTGATGGTGCTAGACAACCAGAAAGTGCACCCCTTTACACTTCCTATTGGGACAAAGTCCCAAAATACATGAAAAAAATAATGGAGTCAGCACCCATCAAATCACACACATTATTTCTCAATTAGTTTAAACACAAATTGTACTCGATGACTTCAAAGAAACGTCTCTGGTCCAAGTTGTTCTTTACAAAAATACTTTTTTAACATTTCTAAACATTGGTTCTTTTGCACTTTCCTTTACACGAGTGTCGATGAGTTTTGCTGGCTACCCTGCCATTTATTGATGCTGTCACTTGAACCGTCATCATTTTAAGATTACTGATAAGTTACTTCTTCGTGCACCTGATTACCATTGGATCCTTATAAACAAGATTTTATTTTAGAGAACTCAACACCTCTAAGACGCAACCGACGTTTAGAAATATTAACAAATGTTTGCTCTTAGAACCAAGCATACCATTGGAATCTTTGATACGGCATATCATTAATATCTAGAGCCCTGAAGAAGCCTCTTTGGAGATGAAACACGTTGGCTAAATAGTGTATGAATTTTATGAAAACTGGATTCAAATAATTTCGTCTATCTTTCAATAAAAACAAGTATTTTTGTAAGGAACAACTTGGACAAGACACATTTCTTTGACGTCGTGAGTACAATTTGTGTTTAATCTAATTGAGAAATAATGTATGTGATTTTATGGGTACTGACTCCATTTTTTTTTTATACAAGCAAAGTAGTACAGACAAGGTGCCCAGAAATTACCTCAGCACTACAGATGAGTTTTTTTGAACTAGGCATAGAACACAGGATGAGGCCCCAGAACCTAGCACATCCCTGAGGTCCCAGAAATGGGCACAGCACTTCAGATGTAGTCTCCACACACTCAAAACAAGACTTTTAGAAATGAATATGTCATGTTGGAGGAAGCCTTTGAACTGAACCCAACTCTAAATAAGGCTACCAGAACTGTGCACATCACTTCAGATTAGCCTTTCAGAGCTGCACACAGCACTCTATAAAATGCCTTAATACCAAAAACTGCATCCAGATAAGCCACTCCAGAACTCAACACAGAATGCCAGATGAGGCTTTCAGGATGGTAAAAAGCACATCATGTGAGAACCCCAGAACAAAAAACAATTCTCCAGTTAAGGCCCCTTGAACTGAACACAGCAATTAAGATAAGACCGTATCAACACTCAGTATGAGGCCTCCAGGCCTATGAAACCTTCAGGGCTTCGTAAGTGAACACAGCACTTTAGGTGAAACCTGCAGAACAGGGCACAACATTCTAGATGAGGCCTCTACAGCATTCCAGATTGATTCTCCAGAATGGAACATAGCACTCCAAATGACGCCTTTCATGTTCAGCTCTCCCCTAACTGTAGCTCCACCATCTAAACAAGCACTAAAACCCTAACTGTGCTTCTGGTGCCCCAATACCTCATTATCTTCATATCACTCAAGTTGGATGCTTGATCACCACAAGCATTAGGCTGTGTTTGTGTACCTCCACATTGGCACCCACATACAATAATATATAATACAATAATTCTGGGGCTGTGAGAAACTGGTTTGTTGGTTTAGGGGGGGGTGAAACCCTACTCAAGCATTAGCCACAATTCTTGTCCGGGTGAACTACAAATAGCCACTGCATTAAACCGTGCTTAACCCTCTGGTAGATTGGCACAAAGCAGTCAGGCTTAACTGAGAGACAATATGTAAAGTATTTATGTAGCACAGAAACAGTAATAATATGAAACTCAAACATAACATAAGAGAAATCTCGAACCTATTTAGAAGAATATGGTATATAATAAAAACTATGACACTAAAGCAACACAATTCCAATCAGTAGAACTTGAGATATGAATTCTGAACGTTTTAGGTGAAAATGGCACCCAGAAGCACAACAAACCATTTGCGCATATCTAGTCATGGTAGCCCAGGGCAAGTCACAAGTTCCAGCCGACCATGATGGTGCGAAGAGCAGATACAGGGACCAGGTTAGTCCCGCTGAAAAGTTACCTTGTCGAAGCCCATGGAAATAGTTGGCAGGACAAGCAGGTTGAGCGTCACAGACTGCTGTGGTGCAAAGAGCAGGTCATTGTTGGAGTGTCATGTTAGTTGATCCTCGTGGAGGCTCACTGTCGGGGCAAACTGTAGCACTTGCACTGCTAATTGTTATGGACAGTCACTGTCAGTACACAGAGCTGGTCCTGCTGGATCTTCACGTTGGCAGTCATCACAGGCCGCCGATTATCAGTTTTACAAGGTCAGTTTTCATTTGCAGCAGATAGAGTGAGGCCAGTTATGCAAGGAGATTAGTAAAATATGAAAGATGATAAGACCAATTTCCCAGATCAAGTGCAAGGTGTTCCATAATTTGAGACTGATATGGTGCAGGAATTCGACTTTTTTTCTAGAGAGCTTTAACTTCAGCAAATGAAGTATCAAAAGAGAGCTTGACTGAAAGTAGTAGAGATGTAATATTTAAAGTGTTATCTTGCAGACATATGTTCTTGAGATGTGTATGTCTCCTATATGGTAAACAGGTGTGCACCCCTGCCCTGAGTCACTGACTGCACTTGTAATTGGTATCCTGACCTTTATTTAGGTCCTGGTATCATAATAATCTAGCATGTACATTGAGGCATAGGCTCGTCCAAGATAATGTAAGGTACAGAACATATTCTGTGGCCTGAAAGGGGTGTAGCAAACATGTCCTTGTATTTGCCATGCCATTGGTGTATGACATAAAGCAGTGGTGGTTGCGTATTGTGTTTTTTTAATCAGTAGATTGACCAGGCATTTTTTCTATTTCAAATAAGGGCATGCCTACTGACCCATCTCATGTAAAGTTCTGTTGTTATTTGAAACCCAGAAACTTGCGCTGACATCCCGTATGCATGTTGAGTGGGTGTATGTGCAGTGAGTAAGTAGTGAATTTTAGGGAGTAGGACTAAGAGTTGAGGGAGTCTGACAGCTGGGGCAAACCGGATCCATTGTGGATGTCCATGGGTTAGCATGGCATATGATGGAGGATGATGACAGCTTCCACTGACAGTTGAAGTGTTTTTGCCTGCGTTCCGATGGCAGGAAGGTGAACACCCAGACAATGCAGTGAGAGAGGATGCAGAAATGGCTATCTTTAGAAATTCAATGATGGCTTGATTAACAAAGATTGCTGATCAGTTCTTCCAGAGCTCTGTCATTTGGTAGATGGTACAGGTGAGGTGTGTTACTGCAATTTCTGTTGTTCATGGTGAAGAGGTTTCTGTAGAGGGCCTTCTTATTCATATGCCCCTGATTACTACATCAGAAAGGCTAATGACAGATTTCACAATTTATTGTGCCCATGTTTTGTATACTCTTGCTTGGAGCCTGTCCCACTGCTATCTGTTGGGAGAACCATCCCTGTGTCCAAGGAACAGCATGAGAAGGAGAATAGACTCAGACCTGTGACAAATAAGGACATACCATAGTGTGGGACTCACT
This sequence comes from Lissotriton helveticus, assembly GCF_964261635.1. NCBI lineage: Eukaryota > Metazoa > Chordata > Amphibia > Caudata > Salamandridae > Lissotriton > Lissotriton helveticus. The sequence goes on along the minus strand of NC_136068.1, from coordinate 366,988,670 downwards.
CTGCAGTAGTTTTCTTACAGTGATACTTTAAGAGCTATCTCTGCACAGAAATCTGGAAATGTACCGAGTCTTGATAAGATCCCTGGTGACTTATTCCAAGCAGAACCCTCTGTTTGGGGCCAATATATCAACAAAATTTAATATGCCATTATGGCTGGATCTCCATCCCTGAACATGGAACGGCACAGAAATTATTCTCATCTTTAAGAAGGCTTCTTGTATGGATCCAGCAAACTATCGCGTCATTAGTTTGCTGGACAACTTGCAAAAAATATTTTGCAAGCAAGTATTTGGTAAGTTGTCATTTTGGGTAGAGACTAATGAAATAATAATTAATTTACAAGCTGGCTTCTGAGCGAAGATCAGTATCATTGATCAAGTCTTCTACTGTTGAGATAGAAAACGATGGACTTGAACAGGTGCAGACTTTGCGCAGTCTTAGATGATTTGAAAGCTGCCTTAGGTTCAAGCCCAAGAAACAAGCTGTGAGAGATCATTTTGCACAAATTCAGCTGGGTAAGAACAGTGAGGTTACTCCAGCTATGCATAAACAAAGTAGAATCCACTCAGAGTGGTGGTGATCCCAAACAAGATGGGGAACACACAGTGTTGTATAAATGCCCCTCACACACCAACAGGCCCCTTGGTGTCATGCTTCATCATCGGGGCCTTCGCACCCCTCTACGGGATGCGGCGTGCTACGACTCGCGAATACGCAGGAGCACTTGTAAGTGAACTATGTGAGGGGGTGTGTGTCTACAAAAGTGTGAGTGAGGTGAGGTGAAAAAATGGTTAAAAAATACCTGGCGCGTGGGTGAAACAAAAATTTATTAAATCCCCGGCTGGTATTATTAAAAAAGTGCAAGGCGTGGTTGATACAATACTAATTAAGGTATTACAACCACTGTGAAAAGTGTCAACATGTTTCGGAACTCAGAGGTTCCTTCTTCAGGACAAGGATAGCACTTACCCTCCCCTTACTCACATGTAAATGTAAAAGTGTAAAATTTAATTACAGCAATGTGTAATGTACCTAACCATGTTATATATATAGGTAGGTGTCGTTGCGCCCAATTGGCGATGAAAAACCTGTAAAGAGAAAGCATACATAAACACACTGGTTTTAAGATGCACAGGTACTAGGAGAAGAACTTCCCAAAATATAACTTCTCAAAATACAGCAGGGTAAATCCAAAAATGGTGGAGCCCTGAGAAAAATGCAAAAAAATTTTTTAAAAGGAAAAATAAACTCACAAGGACATAGCACAGTATATACATGTATAAACACAGAACATGAACTTAGTCTCTACTCTGATGGAAATAGAGCACAAAAACAGATAATTTCACAGCTTACTTTAGGTACTCAAAAATTAGACCTCATGAGCCTGTGCGTGTTATTGGGGGATCCTTCTTTTCTGTTCAGAAACTGACCTATAGAAACATTAGTATATGGGATTTAATTTGTAGTAGGTATCAATACATCAATGCGCCATACTCAAGCTCCTATTTCTAACCCAAAACTCACGGTTACTGCAATGGCTAGTTGCCTGCCTTCCCTCAACGCGGCTCCGATGAAGTGAGCGTTTATCGCGTCAGTACCCTTCTTTATATTCTGCCATTGGCTCATTATCGTCGGTTAATTGAATAATGAGACCCGGTAGATGCCCAAGTATGGACTTTGTGATCCAAGGGAGTCCGGTGTTGCGCGATCTGTCACCGCTATACATTGCGCATGCGCCTACCAAGCAGGAAGGGTGTTACCTGCGCATGCGCGGACAAATATAGTCACCGCGCATGCGCAAAGGAGAGACACATTGCCGCTCATGTCAGAACGCTTGGAATAGAGACTTGGAGGTGTTTAAAGCATGCGCGCTCTCTTTCAAATGTGACAGGAAGAGAAAGGGCAACATACAAAAGAGACTTGGAGGTGTAGCGTGCATGCGTGCTTACTTTCCAATGAAACAGGAAAAGAAAACACTGCGTGGGGATTAACAAAGCGGTAATTCGCCATACATTCTAGAAGGGGTAATGGTTTTCTATGTCGGAACAGGAGATCTACAGGAAAGGGGTGTGTTTCCAAAACCTGGTTGAGTTATAAATGGCCCCATTGGCTATCTAATGTTCATAATTCAAAGGGGTGAAGAGAAGTTAGGGATTATCCCATTGGTGATGATATAACTTGATATACCCACACACACGGGTTCGCAGAGGCCATTTTGACAATGTTTGAATAGAAGGTCTAAATGCAGTTCATCTCAAGAGATTCCAAGGAATGGAATCATTAAGCCCAGTGACATCAGTGCCAAGACGGAACACCCATCTCTGTTCTTTTTCCAGAAGGCCCACATCAGAGGGCAGTTGTTCTATTATCGTCCACTGTAATTCGTTGACACAGTGTTGGTGTTCAATAAAGTGGGCAGACATTTTCGTTGTAAGTTTTTTGCACCTGATATTACTTTTGTGCTCATTGAGTCTTGTTTTGACTTGTCTCGTAGTCATACCAACATACTCTTTCCTACAGGGACACGTGATCAAGTACACAACATTTTTACTGTTACAATTCGTAAAAACACGTTGGTCCCACTTTGTCCCGTTCGAAAAGGTCAAGGAAAGGCTTTTTTTGGTGAGGTGGCTTAATGATTCCATTCCTTGGAATCTCTTGAGATGAACTGCATTTAGACCTTCTATTCAAACATTGTCAAAATGGCCTCTGCGAACCCGTGTGTGTGGGTATATCAAGTTATATCATCACCAATGGGATAATCCCTAACTTCTCTTCACCCCTTTGAATTATGAACATTAGATAGCCAATGGGGCCATTTATAACTCAACCAGGTTTTGGAAACACACCCCTTTCCTGTAGATCTCCTGTTCCGACATAGAAAACCATTACCCCTTCTAGAATGTATGGCGAATTACCGCTTTGTTAATCCCCACGCAGTGTTTTCTTTTCCTGTTTCATTGGAAAGTAAGCACGCATGCACGCTACACCTCCAAGTCTCTTTTGTATGTTGCCCTTTCTCTTCCTGTCACATTTGAAAGAGAGCGCGCATGCTTTAAACACCTCCAAGTCTCTATTCCAAGCGTTCTGACATGAGCGGCAATGTGTCTCTCCTTTGCGCATGCGCGGTGACTATATTTGTCCGCGCATGCGCAGGTAACACCCTTCCTGCTTGGTAGGCGCATGCGCAATGTATAGCGGTGACAGATCGCGCAACACCGGACTCCCTTGGATCACAAAGTCCATACTTGGGCATCTACCGGGTCTCATTATTCAATTAACCGACGATAATGAGCCAATGGCAGAATATAAAGAAGGGTACTGACGCGATAAACGCTCACTTCATCGGAGCCGCGTTGAGGGAAGGCAGGCAACTAGCCATTGCAGTAACCGTGAGTTTTGGGTTAGAAATAGGAGCTTGAGTATGGCGCATTGATGTATTGATACCTACTACAAATTAAATCCCATATACTAATGTTTCTATAGGTCAGTTTCTGAACAGAAAAGAAGGATCCCCCAATAACACGCACAGGCTCATGAGGTCTAATTTTTGAGTACCTAAAGTAAGCTGTGAAATTATCTGTTTTTGTGCTCTATTTCCATCAGAGTAGAGACTAAGTTCATGTTCTGTGTTTATACATGTATATACTGTGCTATGTCCTTGTGAGTTTATTTTTCCTTTTAAAAAAATTTTTTGCATTTTTCTCAGGGCTCCACCATTTTTGGATTTACCCTGCTGTATTTTGAGAAGTTATATTTTGGGAAGTTCTTCTCCTAGTACCTGTGCATCTTAAAACCAGTGTGTTTATGTATGCTTTCTCTTTACAGGTTTTTCATCGCCAATTGGGCGCAACGACACCTACCTATATATATAACATGGTTAGGTACATTACACATTGCTGTAATTAAATTTTACACTTTTACATTTACATGTGAGTAAGGGGAGGGTAAGTGCTATCCTTGTCCTGAAGAAGGAACCTCTGAGTTCCGAAACATGTTGACACTTTTCACAGTGGTTGTAATACCTTAATTAGTATTGTATCAACCACGCCTTGCACTTTTTTAATAATACCAGCCGGGGATTTAATAAATTTTTGTTTCACCCACGCGCCAGGTATTTTTTAACCATTTTTTCACCTCACCTCACTCACACTTTTGTAGACACACACCCCCTCACATAGTTCACTTACAAGTGCTCCTGCGTATTCGCGAGTCGTAGCACGCCGCATCCCGTAGAGGGGTGCGAAGGCCCCGATGATGAAGCATGACACCAAGGGGCCTGTTGGTGTGTGAGGGGCATTTATACAACACTGTGTGTTCCCCATCTTGTTTGGGATCACCACCACTCTGAGTGGATTCTACTTTGTTTATGCATATAACTAGGGAGGCCGAATCCACTGACTCTCTTTCTCCCCCCTCTTGTTAAATTTTTGTTACTCCAGCTATGCCAGTAAAGTGAGGAGTACACCAAGGGTGTGTACTCACTCCCACGCTCTTTTGACTATATAATACTGGGTGTGTTAAACACCTAGTGGACTGTGTAAATGATTCTCTATTTTGGGTGGTCACAAAACCCCTGTACTTTTGTTTGCCGATGACACTCTACTAATGTCAAAGATTCCCAAGAGGTTGGAAATTCTCCTGGAAAATATAATAGGTTTTGTTTGTCACATGGCTTAGAAGTTAATCCTGCTAAAACTAAGTTCATGACCATCAATTCCCACAAACATTTTAGGGGTATCGTATACATGAACGAATTATAGCTTGAGAGAGTAGTTGATTTTGATTACCTAGAGGTTTGCCTTTCTTCTCCCACATTCTGGGATAGTCAGATATCAAAAAGCACCATGTTGCTTAATCACAGGGCAGCAACGCTGCCCATAAAACACACTTCCGCCCAGTTTCACCCACTAAAGAAACATGGCGAGTGCAACCAGTGTCAGGTTCCTAATATTGGGCAGAACTGTGGGGCCATAGCAATGTTGACCATCTGGAAATGGCTGAGAACAAATTTGTGAGGTCCTTAGTAACATTCCCCCAAGGTGCTCCAATCATACCCTTGAGAGTAAACCCAAATTTAAAATCGGAAAGAGCCCTAATTAAACTAAAACCATTCGTTTTCTGGTTCCATGTCTGGACTGTTCCTGCTCTAAAACCACATAGGAATTTTCTGACCAACATCTTAAATTCACTAGGAGCGTTGACATTTCTTTGACTCCAGTTTGTCAAGATAACCCTTGAAGATTTGTGATTAAGGAAACTGAGGTCAGGCAGCGTGAGTATTAATCTATCCTCAAGTAAGCTTGGGAAATTGAGTTACTGGGAATGTGAATGGGGAAAATTGCGCTTTTGCCTCAATTTAGGGAGATTAACCCTGCAGTTCTTGGAATTCAAACCCGCTCCATGTTCTGATTTTTTTTTTTCATTTCAAGAAGATTTTATTAAGAGAAATAGTGATTCAAATAATAGCAAACAAAATACAAAGAGGCGATACATTCCAATATGAGAGGAACGCGAAACCATGGGCATCATTTGATCATTAACAAAGCTCAATGTAAATAAAAGTGGAAAACAGGCAAACAATATGGAGGTAATGAAATGAGCCAATAATGGAGTACAATGTTCAGAACTTAGAGCGTATCAATCCCTAATATGGGGATAGGGGGAGGGGAAGAGAATAAGAACCATAGGAAGAAGGAAGGAGAGAAAGGAAAAAAGCACCATAAAGAAAGAACAGGATGAGAGGACAGGAAAGAGGAAGAAAGAAAGAAAGAAGGACTCCCACAGGAATAACCCAATGTACCGCAACTACCAGACAAAAATTAGGTAGACGTAACAACAGGAAATTGAGGGACTACACCTTTCGCAGAGAGTTCCATATATTCATCCAAAGTAGCCCAAACACCCTTAGAGATGGAAGGCGACAGGTGTGCTAGATCTACTGAGGTGTGAGCACTGCGTAAGAAGGAAACCCATGCCCACCAAGTATGATATGAGACAGACGAGAAAGATTTCCATTCCATAAGGATAACTTTGACCGCTACAGATAGAAGAAGGTCTAAGAGTTGTAATTGTAATGGATCAAGGGGAAGAGGCGTAGGAGCCGCCCAGGGGCCTAATAGAACTAAAGGAAAAGAGAGCTGGAGCTCAATGTCAAAGATAAGAGACAAATGTTGCTGAATAAGGACCCAGAAAGGTTTAAGTAAGGAACAGTCATAGAACATATGAGGAAAATCACCCGCCTCAATGCCACAACTCCAACAGAGGTCATCCTCTTTAAGGTTGAGGGAGTGAAGACGTACCGGAGTCCAGTGGAGTAGATTGAGCGAGAAAAACTTGGACTGTATTAAGGAAGGAGCTATTTTATTACGTAACGCTAATTTGCCAATGGATTGCCAAGCTTCGGTAGAAATATGGTCCGTAATATTGTGATCAAAGTGACGCAACCATTTTTGTTGTGCAACCGTCTGATCAGGAAGCAAAGTAGAGGATAGAAACCTATATATGTGAGAAGCAACATGACCCGCTTTGAGCCAAACAGAGAACAGCGAGACGGTGGAAGAGGAGGGATGAAGACGAATTTTCGAGATCGCAACCTTGATTTTAAGAAAAGTGTAGAAATCTAGATTTGTTAGAGAATGTTTGAGCGCTAAAGTAGAGAAAGGTAAGGGCTCACCAGAATCATCATACAGATGTTGTACAAGAGAAATACCTTTCATCGCCCAGTATGACATAAGTGTGGGAGTGATATTGAGTTTAATTTTGGAATTACGCCAAATGGAAGACCATCTAGTTTTGTGTAGAGGAAATGCCATCTTTCTATCCACTTTCTTAAGTGCGACAATTGTATCAATAATGATAGAGCGGGAGAACATAATATGTAGAGTGGAAGTAGTACAAAAAGAGGCAATTGGTAGGGGCGCAGCTAAATCCTGTTCTATGAGTAGCCATAGAGGAGTATGACGAATTGGTGGAGAAAACCAAAGGGCACCTTGGGAGGCCAAAAAAGCAGTCTGGTATTTTTCCCAGTCCGGGAAATTACAACCCCCCATATCACAAGGTCTACGTAAATATTTATATGCTAACCGAGCACGTTTGCCGCTCCATAAAAATTTGGAGGTGATACCATCAAGTTCCCGAAAAACAAGAGTCAGATAATTTAATCGGAATCATGGAAGAGACAAAATTGATAATCGGAGTTATCATCATTTTAAGGGTTTGTAGGCGACCCCACCAAGAGATATATTTTGGAGACCATGTGTCCAGAAGACGACGAACTTTAGCAAGTGTTTGAGATTCATTATAAGTAACCGTGGTCTGTAGCGTAGAACAAAAATAAATGCCTAGATATTTGAGATGGGTAGCTTGCCATTTAAAGCCAGCCGAACCCATATGAGCAGGAAAGCAGTAGGCATTTAAGGGGAACAGTTCTGTCTTATCTGTATTTAGGGTATATCCCGAGACCTTAGAAAACAAAGAAATGGTGTCAGAGATAGCAGGAATGGCTAACACGATGTCATCCGAGAAAATGAGAACATCGTCAGCGTAGGCTGCAGTTTTAAGACAATGAGGGTCAAACGAAAACCCTTTGATATCAGGATGTAAATCAATCAGCCGAAGGAGAGGATCAATAGATAATAAAAACAAAAGAGGGGATAAAGGACATCCCTGTCTCGTGCCCTGGCAAAGATTAAAAAAAGAGGATGTAGAACCATTAACTCTAATATTAGCTTTAGGTTGGGAGTACAAAGACATTACCATGTTAATAAAAGAGTCCCCAAGGTTATGTGCATGTAAGACAGCTCGAAGAAAAGGCCAAGAAACCTTATCGAAGGCCTTCTCCGCATCGAGGGCCAAGGCCGCAGCAGGTAGTTGGGATCGCTTAGCCGCCCCAATAATATGGCAAAAAGTGCGAATATTGTCTCTTGCCATCCTACCTTTAACAAAACCAGTTTGGGAGGGATGGACTAGGTTGGGAATAAAAGATTCTAGACGTTTAGCCAGGATTTTAGCAAAGATCTTCGCTTCCATATTGAGAAGTGAAATAGGGCGGAAATTCTTAGGGTCCGAATGGTCCTTCCCCTCCTTTGGGAGCACTACTATGGTGGCTTCAGCAGCCGTACCAGAAACAGAACCATTACGAACAAACGCGTCAAAGACAGCCTGCAACTTAGGAACAAGCACCGGGAGAAAGGTTTTATAAAATAATATCGGGTATCCATCTGGGCCAGGTGCTTTCCCCGAACGGGTGGCCTTGATGGCAGAAACTATTTCCTCAGGTGAGATAGGTTCATTCAGAGTGGAGCGATCTTCTTCTGAGACTGATTGAATCGGAATCGATTTTAGAAAATCTTGGCAGGTGTCAAAAGAGGCTTGGTTAGAGGGGGTATACAACTTATTATAGAAATCACGAAAAACTTCAAGAATGTCCTTAGTTTGGAATTTTTTAGCGCCAGTATGATCTGTAATAGAAGAGATCTGAGAGGATTTATAGGAGGAATCTTGGAATTTTAATGTAGCAGCCAAAAGTTTACCAGCCCGATTCTTTAAGAGTAATTTTTTGGACTTTTGCGCTTGGAAACCAATATGAGCTCTTTTAGTGACAATTGTATTATATTTGTATTTTAGAAGCTTAATTTGTTGCAGGATAGTCAGGACTTTAGTATGTCTAAAGGAAGCCTCCAGATTCTTAATCTCAGACGATAAATCAGTAAGTTCTTTTTTAATCGCTAAATTGCGTTTGGCCATGCATGCAATAACTTGCCCCCGGAAAGTACATTTAAAAGAGTCCCATAAAACTATTGGAGAAGATACAGAATCCTCATTCTCACGGAAAAAAGTGTTTATATCCGTTGAAAATTCTTCCACTTGGGCAGAGTCATGTAACACTTCCGTATTAAGTCTCCAAGAACGACCACGTGGTTTCGGAGCAAAGGACGAGAGCGTAAAAGTGACCGCAGCATGGTCCGAGATAAGAATGGGATGTATGAGCGGGGAAGAAGAAGCCGAGACAAGAGAAGAGTGAACTAGGAGATAATCAATACGAGAGAATGAGGAATGAGGAGAGGAAAAGAAAGAAAAGTCACTAGCAGTGGGATTATGGAGACGCCAAATATCATGCAAGTTAGCAATGGAACACATGTTAAGCATCTGTTTGTGTGCTTTAGGTGGACGAAACTGAAATGCAGAATTCCTGTCCAATAAAGGATCCATAGGTAAGTTAAAATCTCCACCAACAATAAGATTTCCAGCATGTGGGGTATCATGCAATTTTTTAGAAATGGATTTCCAAAAAGCAGGGTTATCAACATTCGGAGCATAGATATTCATAACAAACAAATCATGTTGGCCATCCGATAATTTAGATAAGAGCCAGCGACCCTCAGAATCATGCTCAGAGGAGAGAATCGATAAACCTGAATTCCTCGAAATTAAGGTAACCACACCATTGCGTTTACCAAGAGCATCCGAACAAGACACATCCGACACCCAATCTTTCTTTAAGAATAACGCTTCTCTACTAGCCATCTTAGATTCCTGAAAGAGGACCAAGTCCGCCGAGAGAGATTTACAATAATCTAAGATTTTAGAGCGTTTCACCGGGTGATTCAAACCCTTAACATTAAGGGATAATACATTTAAACCTGGCATATAACGGAAGGGGATACAAACGAAGACAACATTGATAACAGAGAGGGGGTGGAGGTCAAAAATACAGAAGACCAACCATTAAGCAAAATAGACGGTACGGGAGCATCCATGTGGGAGAACCAGGAAAAAAGAAAAGCCAGAAGAGGAGAAGAAAGACTAGAGAAGAGAAAGAAACGAGGCAGAGAGGGAGGTCTAAAAGAGACCCATATCATGCAAGGGGGAACGTGGAAAGGGCGAGTAGGAGACCCGTACTAGGAGCAAAAGTTGGTAAAAACGAATAGCCCAGTATTAAAAGACAACTGTCAATGAGCTAAAAAGCAATAGATAAACCATACACATATAAGTACATTTGATAACGAAGTACTAAATTGCTATTAGAAGACTAAAACCACTCAGAGTAGATTAACAATACCACAACGAGAGTAAGTTCGTGAAGTAAATAACAATAATATAAAATGTAAGCAAAGCATAATTATGTACGAAACATCTTGAAAAAACATATATCAAATTGTGAGTACAAGAATAAATATGTATTGAAGCTGCATAGGAATAATACAAAAACACTTAATTATAACTATACTATAAAGTGGACTGATATGAGAAAGAAAGAAAAAGGTGTATGAAAGCAGTATATAGAAACGAGGAAGAAACAGAGAGGGAAGATGCAGAAGAGCAGAAAGAAGAAGGAGAAGTCCACACCACCATATTACAATGAACCATAGTGTAATGCAAATGTAATACAAAAAGTTATTGAAAAAAGCAACAGCACTTAATTCATAGATAATAAATCTGCCACCAATATCTATAAAAATGCAGGTAGCCTGAAAATTGAAACAACAACAATATAAGTGAAACACACCGTAGGAGAGATAAGAAGGAGCAAGAAAAAGGGAGCAGAAAAGGAGGTACAAAAACTAAAGAGATCAGAGAAGACGGGTACAAGAAAAAGAGGAAAAAATTGAAAGGATCTAAAAAAATAATATAATATTCTCGATAGAAAAAGAAGAGAAAAAGAAAAAGAAGGAGGGGTAGGATACGAGAAAGAAGGAGCACTTACAGAATAGTATGTAAAGGAGAAAAGAAATAGGACGTACGATAGCAGAGGATTAGATTAACATGGAAACATGGCTGGAGAAAAAAGAGGAGGTAACCATCCAGAAACAAGATACAACCAGAAGTAGAGAAAACAACAAATCAGGTTCCTGAGGCACCATGAGCCTGTGAAGTTGATCTTTGAATTTCCATCTCTATCTCCTCCTGGTTATCCAAGAACGTCGCCAAGTCCGCCGGTTCGTCGAAGATTCTGGAACGCCCTTTATATGTGATGCGAAACTTGGACGGACAAGAAAAGGAAAAAGGGATGCCCAAGTCAGTGAGACGTTTTCGAAGATTCAAGAAGCCTTTCCGTCGAATGACCGTGTCTCTGGCAAAGTCTTGGGAAATAAATATGCGATGGCCCTCCCAAATGAGTTGCTTAATCTTGCGCATGTGAGACAAAATCAGCTCAGTGTGTTGATGCCGTAAGGGCTTAAAAATGATTGCTCTTGGCTGGGTGGCTGCCTTAGAACGGAACGTTGGAACACGGTGTGCTCTTTCAATCTCAAAATCTCTGAGGAAAGATAAGTGAAGCGTATCCGGAATCCACTTAGATAAGAACTCAATCATGGAGGAGGATGTTTTCTCTGAGTCCTCCGGTAGACCAAAAATACGCAGATTCGATCTTCTATTACGGTCCTCCTGCTCCGTGAGGTTTCTGCGCAGCGCCGCCATAGAGCGCTCCATTTGAGAAAGGGACCTAGATTGCTTTTGGATACCATCCTCAGCGGAGCTTATCCGCGTTTCTGTCGCTGATACACGTAGAGAAAGGGCTTTAAAATCATTCCTGATAGCAGACACTTCCACTTGAAGTAAGTCAGTGTTAGTTTTGGTGGACTGCGCAATGTCGTGAACCTCATTGAGGCGCGCCAAAATGGTGTCCAATGTGGAAGTATTGTCCGCCTGAGGAGATTCAGGAGACGGAGAGACTGACTTAAGTCGTTTCAAAGATGCGCCCTGATCCTTAGAGTCTTTGGCGTTCAAGGACCGATTCATATTGACAGAGTTGTAGCACAAGGCTAACAAAGGACCCCTGGAGTAGAGTATAGCACCAAAGTTATTCAAAAAAGTCAGGTACAGTGGAGAAAAAAAGAGGCAGTTCCCGCTCAAAACACGCTACGCAAATCTAGCGGATCAGATATGAGCAGAGATAGGCAGGAACTCAATTCAAAGAAGCGACATAAACACCTCAATGAGCCAGTGAAGAAAAAATAAAAAACTGTGAGCAGCTTTAAACCCAGCCAAGCAGCAATAGAGTAACAGCAGAAAAAAGAAAACGTATAAATGTTACCATTGTAGACAGCGTGTGAAGAAACCCTCAAACAGACACTGAAGACTGCTAAATTGTATCCTCGGCGGCGCCTCAGAAGCCCGGAACATCAGACGCGGTAAAATGGCGGCCGCACCTCAGGAATGCGAGCGCCTGTGAGGAGTGAAGGCAAACGCATATTTCAATGTCACAAACCGCGGAAAAACAGCATCGCGGAGGTCAGCACACGTTCCGCTGTTGGTGTGTGGTTTTTCCAGGCAGGAGGGCAAGAAGAGACGGAGATAAACGCTCGACGGGACCAACTCTCCCCGGAGCTCAAGCGCGACACGCCATTCCACAGCGGCGCGCAAGCCACGCCCCCCACCATGTTCTGATTTTTTAAAATTTATTTCATTAATCCTCCCTTATTAAAATCACTTTTTTTTGTTTAGAGTGTGTACATTGCCAATCACCCACTTCACAGACAAATGGAAGCCCCACTCCCTGGGCAATCCAATTGCTGTACATGAGGTGTTGCTCCAAAAGTGAGATCCATTTTCTTCTCTTTTGGAAGATGTATGAAAGACAAAGGAAGCGCCAGATTCTATCCCTTTGTAGGCAACTGCCGGTTAGACAAAACAGAATGGCCCTAAGGATTTGTAAAGTGGAGACTAGCTCCTACGTCATAATCTCGGTTGCTAAATTCTTGGAAGCAGCTTGGCATATAAGAAGGTGGAAATTAAAACATGCAATCCAAGTGTAGAGCCTATATCCTAGGGTCCATATTTGAGTATCACTGCCAGATAAGCTCCAGCCTAGTATGTATAATACAGTACCCTATTAGGAATGTAGCTCTGGTCTACTAAGCATTTCCACTTTATCTCGATAACCACTTGTGGGCAATCCAACATTGCAATAGGATCCTAACCCCAACTCATATCTAGTATAGCAAGGGATGTTGGGGTTCAAATGGTTGTGGTGCCATCTTGATTGCTAATATTTGCCCCCTACTTTCAGGGCAATCAAACATCTAATAACCCCAAGTTGTTGGAGTGAAACAGGCTTTGTAAATAACTTGTGGTGCAATGTTTCCTGCATAATTGATTGTGTATAATGACTATCCAGTTTTTAATTTATATTCTAATATGTTTTAATTTTATTGCCCGAGAAACATTTGAGGGTATATCGTAATGAGTCTCCCAAATCTGTCTAAGACGAAGTCTGGAATTTCCCTCTCGGGGAACTCTGGGATTAGATTGTTTAAGGCCACTAGGGCAATGGCTGGGTCCACATTTAGTATTGGTTTGAAAGTTTCCCACTGACCAGGATAGGTTTTTCTCTGAGGTTCGCTGGCACCTGTGTGATTCACTATTGGTATGTTTATTCTAGCCATTATGCTTGTATGTATATACATTTTTATTGGAATGAACTCCACTTTTTACTTATGTTGTATTTGTATGTGACTTTTATGGCCTCCCGATGAAATAAAGACTTTTTGACTTTGACTCAGACCTGTTAGTGACTTTTGTGGTTCGCCTTCACCAGGATTTTGTTCAATATTTAATTGGGACTTTCATTCACCTCAACTTATAACATTATATCTTACATACATCTATCTAGTACACTAATGCTAGATGTGCAATTCCAAAGAGAATCCACTCTTTCTGCAAAGTATCACCGGTCCATGGCATACTAACCTTGATAGTGCGCACATTTTCTATCCTTCCCAAGCAATGGATCCTAGATATCAACCGCATCCGGAGCCCCCAAAGTAGACTCTTGCTGTGTACCAGTCCTTATGTGAATCTATTCTTAATACCAATTGCACAGGTATTGGAAACAATACCAAAGAGCCTCATCCCAGCTATGCAGGACTTACTTGCACAAACAAAAAATATTCTCTGGCATCCCTCTTTGCCCATTTGTCAATTCCATCGGACAACATTTTATTTCTCAATCAAGTCTGGGAATCACCAGAACACTATCACACTTTATTGAACCCAGAAAGCGTTAACAAAACTGTCAATTCATACACTTCAAGAATAAAGAAGGTGCACTCCAGGCCCTAACCCTCTTCAGCTCTCCCCTCCTAACAGCTAGGTGTGCACTGTGTACATTCCTGTACATATACACATAAACCTGGGCCTAGGAATTGCTCAACATTTCCACTGAGAAGGTAATTTCAAAGTTTCCTTCAATGATATAATCATTCAACATTGTCCTTGGTCTGAAAAAGGGTGCTCAAATCTCTGTGATGTAGAACCCTAAAAGATTTCCAAGGGCAGCATGGTAGTTAGTAAGCTCAGCTTGTAAAGCTTTTCACATGAAGTAAACCTGCGCAAAACAACATAATGTGGTGACCGAGACAAATGCAGAGTCTTTGGGGTGATAGGGGAGATAGAAGGACTTACTACATTTAGTCGGAGCAATTTGCTGATTAAAGAACAGACTCTTTCAATGACCTAAGTCTAAAGGTATTGGATCAGATGCCATTTAGAGAAAAAAGGAAGCTGGTGCCAGCTAGGCCAAGAATGCAGCCTCTGATATATATATGAGATGGTGTTTGGAGTACCTAGTGCCCAGCAGCTGAAAATACATGTAGGGCTCCTAATCTACATAATTGGCTAGCCTTTGAGCAAGCTTGAGCTATCTGGCAAGCTGCCCAGGAGGATGTCTGGAGGTACATCGGGAGGTACTTCACAGGCTACAGACAATGCCTGCAAGTTTATAAATATGAAGGCATGCATCAAAATCATTGAGGTATACTCAATCAAATAAATCAATCCATTTTGCTGGGCATGTGAACACATACATATAGGTTATCGTATTTTGTTTTCATTGCATAGTTGGTTCATCTTCTGACTGATAGCATTTTGAGCTATACTTGCTAGAAAGAACCCATGTTTACTTTGGAAATGCGTGGATGAGGAATTATTGCAAATGTGAGAAAGAGAAAAGATGGGTTTGCAGACGTGCAAAGTTTCAGTTAATAATCTTTTGTTAATGCATTTGATACAGCCACTTACTATGGGAATGAGCATTTGAAGTCACATGTTACCATTATTTCAATGTGTGATTGTGTACTTATCTTACAAAATAACTTTATCAATGCATATCCCATAAACTATTTAGATTGTGCCTGAATTTCTGGAATTAAAAGGTGCACGTAATTACACCCCACATGCAGTTTGGTATAATTTGCTGGCCTTTGAAGTATTTGTTCATTTAAATAAACTATGTTCTTCCCAATTGAACATGTCAGCAAGCAATCTGTGGTTTAAGTAGGATGAAATATGTTGGGGTGTCACCTATGAAGTGGAGCTAAGGATCTTCTGCAAGAGATGTGGCCTATGCAACAAAGCATTCACACTAGTACTTGTGTTAACATTTTGGGTGCTATGGACATGACCTCCACATCCATAGAGCTCACAACAGAGCAGAGGCCATGTCCAAATTCCGGCACCAGAGTTGGAACTGTTGTGTACAGTTCTGATGTCCCCTGACACACCCTATTGGGTCAGAGTGGAAGAGTCCCTTGCTCTAGTCCAGGGATTGTGACTGTCTTGCAAATGACTGGTTCATGTCAGTGACTTGATTATGCAATGTCCAAGACCGCTATCAAGGAAACAGCTTCCTGGTTTCCCTGCAAGTGTGGAGGGGGCTTAAAACAGCCCTGTTCACTGTGCTCATAGAGAATTGTGCAAAAGGGACGTATCCCAGGAAAGATGAGGAATTTAGTTTTCCAGTGATACCTCTTTTACACTGCAAAGTGTCAGCTGATCACAGTGGGATGTGATCACCTGGAGCATCCACCAGACACAAGGCATTATATTTTAGGAACAGCTGTCCCTTGGCCAAGGTCCTCAACTCCCTGTATCCCCCCCCCATATCTCCAGTTTTACTTTCTTCCCGAGTGTAGGAAGGGAGATGGGGTATTTACCCCCACTCTGCCTCCCCAGGATGCCTAAAGTCCAATTCGCAACAGGGATTAAACATATGGACTGAACAAAGGGGTACCAGAATCCCACCTAGTCAATATGCCAATACCAACACCCCAAAAGGGCAAATCAGTTCTTCTGCCCCTCTCGGGGCTGGAGAAGAACTTTACATTGCAATTTACCCCAGGGGGCTTAAAACCAACTGGATACCAGGGATTATAAAATGGCACCACAACAAGCAAAAGGACAGGGGCTGTCCCACCTGGCATTGGGCTATAACCATACCCCAGAAGGGGCAATAAAGTAATGTTGCCCCCCATTGGTAGATAAGTGTTTTTTTCTGATTTGGGAGGTTAAACCTGTTCTGCCCTTTGGGGTGTAGAAAGTCAATGAAATTCCAGGAATGTTCCCTTTGGGAAATCAGAGTGATGTGGATGCCTGACTCTGGCATTGGGGCATATCCCCACCCCAAAAGGGGCAAACCAGTCTTTCTGCTAGGCTAGTATCCACAACACAGAATGCTCCAAAATGTAACATGGAGACATCAGTAATTTGGCCCGCGCTTGGGCACCATTTAAGGAAACCTACCAAATCTAGACATTTTCAAAACCTAAGCACCTAGAGGATCTTAGGACGGTTTCCCTGTTTTCCTATCCACAATGCCTTGCAAAACTTACATTTTGTCTAAAATGATGCCTTTTCCAAGTATTTCTGTGATGGAAAAGTTGAGAATCTGCAAATATGCACAAAATTCTTATCATAAAGCATCCCTGTATTTGTCACACTATAAAAATTCTGTCCTACCTGTGAAAGGAACAGAAGAAAGACAGGATAATGGAGTCCACAGCTACCAACATTCCCAAAAAGCGTTGGCATTGAGTGGACAATTTTAATCTGTCCATATAGCATTTTGGGGATTTTACTATCGCAGATGCTAGGCTCACCCACACATATGGGTTACCATTTTTATCAGGAGACATTTAGGAACCCTAAGGGTTTGTAAATTTGCAGATCCCTGCAGATTCCAGAACATTACCACACAGAAATGTGATTTTAGACAAACTTTGAGGTATTTACAAGCGAAGCTGTGTAAGAAATTGTTATAAGATCCCCACAACTCACAACACCTTGAACTTCCCTGCGTGTCTAGTTTTCATAAATGACTAGGGTTGGTAGGTTTACATGCTTGGCAGTCGAGCCCAAGCCTAAAATTCACAGCAACCCACATTGCAAAAAGTGTGTTGGTTTTCAGTGAAAATATTTGACCTGTCCATCCTGCGTTTTGAGGCCTTTCCTCTCACAGGCACTGTGTCCACCCACACAAGTGTGTTACTGTTCTTATCAGGAGATAAATGGGAACATTTTGTTGTAGAATGTTTAGGTCTCCACAAATTCCCAAATTTCCCCTCACAGAAATGTGAGCGAAATATGTTTTTAGACAAAGTTTGAGGTTTGCAGTGGCTGCTAGGAGTCACTTTGTCAGATCCACATAAGTCACACTACCCTCAACTCACTCGGGAGTCTAATTTTCAAAATGTCTGGGTTTGGTAGGTTTCCCTCGGTGTTGGCCAATCATTGGCTCAAAATCCATTGCTACGCACATTGCAATTTTTTAAAACTTTTGAGTCTAAAGAATTTGTTCTGGCCATCTTTTGTTTTGGGGTCTATGCTATTGCTGGAGCAGCCACCCCCCACACAAAAGTGGGGTACCATGTTTATCCACAGGCATGTGGGAATGCTGGGTAGGATATGGAAAACCAGATCCAGTGGTCGAGCATTCTCCTACATTGATGGGCCAACTCACACAAGTGGGATACAGTTTTTATTGGGAGATATATGGGAATGCGGGTGGTAGGAAATTTGTAGAACCCTGCAGAGTCCGGAGCTTACCCTCACAGAAATGAGAGTGAAATGTGTATTTTCACCAATGTTCGAGGCTTGCAAGGGCTTCTACATAAGAAAACATTGTCATTTCCACCCAAGTACAAGACCCTGGAAAACCAGTGGTGTCTGTTCTTCAGCAATGTCTGGGTCTGATCGGTTTCCCTACATGACAGATGAGTGCAGGTCCAAAATCTACTTCTACCCACATTGCAAAAAAGAATTGCTGTAAGTGGAATAATGTGATCTATCGAAGTTGCATTTTGTGGCTTAGATAGGGCCGAAAAGTCCACAACTTCCCATCCAACCCATAAAAGAATTTGTTGGGAAATATTTTAAGAAGAAAACAGAACCCATCGTGAGTCTGCATCGTTGACAAACCTACCCACCGAAAAAAAGCGTGTGAGTGAGGGGAATATTATAAGTGACTCAATTCTGCTGTAACCAGTGCAGGCCAAGGACCTCGTCTTGGGGAGAGAGTTGGACAAAGAGTCTGAGGGGCAGTTTTTACCCAATACTGGTTGTCCTCATCAACTCGCCTCTCTCTCCCTTTGTAGTTACAATTTTTTACTGTGGACAGTGAGGGTCTATCCCGGGAAGAGGATGGTCTAGGGGAGGGCGACAGTGTGAGAGGGGTGAATAGCTCATTAGATGACAAAGGAAGGGCCAAATCTTGGAGGAATTCCTCTCCCTCTGCTCCCTCACGGATCTCTTTGGACTTTGATATCACAGCAACCCCTGCCTCGTCTATATTAGAGGTGATGTTTCTAGCTACTGAGGATTGCTGTGGAGTTAAAACAAATCAATAACTGTGGGCCCTGTTCACAGAACTAACTATAGACAAAATCCTAAACTTAATACCATTTTGGTATTCACAGAAGGCACTTACTCATTTTGGTGTTCACAGAAGGCACTTACTCATTTTGGTATTACAGAAGGCACTTACTCATTATAAATTTTTCAATGGAACATATATCGAAACAGCTGATGTTAGTAATAAAAAGGGGGTGTTCCTGGGACTTTAAGGACATTGTACCTCGATTAGGAAGAATCTGCCAGGTAAAGAAGGTGATGAAAAAGAAAGGTGTCAAAAAGGGAAACTGGGGGCAAGAACTGACCAGGGCCCATAGAATTGATCCCAGAGGGAAGCATACAAGTGAGTAAGGAATAGGACCAACAATACCTTGAGGGGATAAAAGTTCTAGGGAGGGGGGTACATAGCTACGGCCAAATATAATGCACTCCCCAAGACCCACAAACGTTAGGGTAAGGGATCCGTCTGCCATAGGTGGAGAGAAATGCTTGCTGAATATTGTGGCTCCAGAGCAAATTGTTGGAGGGCGGCCAGTCTAGAACAACGAGTAGGGGCTTATCATTGATTAGAAGAGTTGAATATGAGTAGCGAACAAAGAAAGACAGATCAAAAGATGAAGGGATCAATGAAGGGAGCAATAAAGGGGTTAGTTTATAGAAATATCTAATACCCAAGGGAAGAGTGGCAGGCAGGAAACAATGGAGGAAACTTAAGCCCTTGTATCATTCTCACCTTCTGCAAGCACTAGCCAAATGTCCAATTTTGCATGAAATTGTGTCAAGGGATATAAAGTAGATAGGGTTCACAACTAATCAGGTGGGAAAAGCGGTTCTGAAGGTTCTCTTCTATTCAGAATTCAGAAAGCCCTGCAGATCAATGTGAAGGCGGAGGAAGAGCTACGGAATGAATGTATAAGACTGGTACATGCGGGCTAGTTAGGAACGGATGTGGGCAAGGACCATAGTGCCCTGACAAACCACGCTGGTCTAAGTACAACCCAAGTAAGAATCTGCTCACAGGAGGATCAACATCGTAAAACATTTGCAAACTTAAGGGAAGGTGGCATATGAGTGACCATAGCAAGCAGAGTCAAGGGCCCCAAGCTAAGAAATTATTTTGAGTGTCTGTCTATCTGATTAAGTATTGAGGATAGTGGAAGAGGGATATGAGTGATCTGGATTAGAGTCTAGGTACTTCGCACAGTCTGGCAGCCACGTCTTAGAATATAGGGGAGTGACAGTAAGCTCTTGACTCCAAACTGATTTAAAGAAATGTTTGGAAAGTATGAGATTATATGTCTACAGGAGACTTAGCTGTGTGAAGCATCCAAATCAGCAGATGGATTTCTAATGCTCTCTAAAGACACTAGGCATCTGGGCCCAAGTTGGCCCTCGGCTGGGCTGCTTACTATTGTATCAATAAAAGTAACTAATAAAGTAACCATGCTGAAGGTTAAAAGTCAATGGATATTGGCAGGCCAGATATAGATTTATAGCAGCCTCCAGGCAAAAAAATATATAATTGTGATTATAATATATACATTTATCAATGTAATGCAGAAGATTACGTGACACAGCTAGAGCTGCTAGAAGAAGACTTAGAGGTAATCTGTAGAGAAAATTCAGCCCAGTTGTTAAAGATTTGTATTGGATTTTAATTATAAACTAGACCCAACCTTCAGTGACCAGATGTACAAAGACCTGCTACCTATTACCCAGGTACCCCCAGCCATCTTTCCAAGATCACATGGCTCGGTGTGCAATGAAAAAACAACAAGTGATGGACTGAATGTGGATCAATGTCACACACTCCCCCAGTCAAAAGATCTGGGCCCAAATCCATCGTTTTTTTGCACTCCACACCACCCTGGGTTAGACAATGGCGATATGCAAATCAGCTCTGACCCTGTTGCCCCATGGGAACAGTCCAGTCCGAACTACAAAAGCCATGTCCTTCCCAGAACGGAATCAAGCATCCGAGGACCGGACCGGTTTCGAGGCAACACCTCTCTTCAGCCCGGCTAGCTTGATTCCAGTGGTGTGGAGTGCCTGGGACCCACGTCTGGGCATCCCCAGCGCACTTAGGGCGGCAATTGCAAAAACAACAAGTGATGGACTGAATGTGGATCAATGTCACACACTCCCCCAGTCAAAAGATCTGGGCCCAAATCCATCGTTTTTTTGCACTCCACACCACCCTGGGTTAGACAATGGCGATATGCAAATCAGCTCTGACCCTGTTGCCCCATGGGAACAGTCCAGTCCGAACTACAAAAGCCATGTCCTTCCCAGAACGGAATCAAGCATCCGAGGACCGGACCGGTTTCGAGGTAACACCTCTCTTCAGCCCGGCTAGCTTGATTCCAGTGGTGTGGAGTGCCTGGGACCCACGTCTGGGCATCCCCAGCGCACTTAGGGCGGCAATTGCAAAAACAACAAGTGATGGACTGAATGTGGATCAATGTCACACACTCCCCCAGTCAAAAGATCTGGGCCCAAATCCATCGTTTTTTTGCACTCCACACCACCCTGGGTTAGACAATGGCGATATGCAAATCAGCTCTGACCCTGTTGCCCCATGGGAACAGTCCAGTCCGAACTACAAAAGCCATGTCCTTCCCAGAACGGAATCAAGCATCCGAGGACTGGACCGGTTTCGAGGTAACACCTCTCTTCAGCCCGGCTAGCTTGATTCCAGTGGTGTGGAGTGCCTGGGACCCACGTCTGGGCATCCCCAGCGCACTTAGGGCGGCAATTGCAAAAACAACAAGTGATGGACTGAATGTGGATCAATGTCACACACTCCCCCAGTCAAAAGATCTGGGCCCAAATCATCGTTTTTTTGCACTCCACACCACCCTGGGTTAGACAATGGCGATATGCAAATCAGCTCTGACCCTGTTGCCCCATGGGAACAGTCCAGTCCGAACTACAAAAGCCATGTCCTTCCCAGAACGGAATCAAGCATCCGAGGACCGGACCGGTTTCGAGGTAACACCTCTCTTCAGCCCGGCTAGCTTGATTCCAGTGGTGTGGAGTGCCTGGGACCCACGTCTGGGCATCCCCAGCGCACTTAGGGCGGCAATTGCAAAAACAACAAGTGATGGACTGAATGTGGATCAATGTCACACACTCCCCCAGTCAAAAGATCTGGGCCCAAATCCATCGTTTTTTTGCACTCCACACCACCCTGGGTTAGACAATGGCGATATGCAAATCAGCTCTGACCCTGTTGCCCCATGGGAACAGTCCAGTCCGAACTACAAAAGCCATGTCCTTCCCAGAACGGAATCAAGCATCCGAGGACCGGACCGGTTTCGAGGTAACACCTCTCTTCAGCCCGGCTAGCTTGATTCCAGTGGTGTGGAGTGCCTGGGACCCACGTCTGGGCATCCCCAGCGCACTTAGGGCGGCAATTGCAAAAACAACAAGTGATGGACTGAATGTGGATCAATGTCACACACTCCCCCAGTCAAAAGATCTGGGCCCAAATCCATCGTTTTTTTGCACTCCACACCACCCTGGGTTAGACAATGGCGATATGCAAATCAGCTCTGACCCTGTTGCCCCATGGGAACAGTCCAGTCCGAACTACAAAAGCCATGTCCTTCCCAGAACGGAATCAAGCATCCGAGGACCGGACCGGTTTCGAGGTAACACCTCTCTTCAGCCCGGCTAGCTTGATTCCAGTGGTGTGGAGTGCCTGGGACCCACGTCTGGGCATCCCCAGCGCACTTAGAGCGGCAATTGCAAAAACAACAAGTGATGGACTGAATGTGGATCAATGTCACACACTCCCCCAGTCAAAAGATCTGGGCCCAAATCCATCGTTTTTTTGCACTCCACACCACCCTGGGTTAGACAATGGCGATATGCAAATCAGCTCTGACCCTGTTGCCCCATGGGAACAGTCCAGTCCGAACTACAAAAGCCATGTCCTTCCCAGAACGGAATCAAGCATCCGAGGACCGGACCGGTTTCGAGGTAACACCTCTCTTCAGCCCGGCTAGCTTGATTCCAGTGGTGTGGAGTGCCTGGGACCCACGTCTGGGCATCCCCAGCGCACTTAGGGCGGCAATTGCAAAAACAACAAGTGATGGACTGAATGTGGATCAATGTCACACACTCCCCCAGTCAAAAGATCTGGGCCCAAATCCATCGTTTTTTTGCACTCCACACCACCCTGGGTTAGACAATGGCGATATGCAAATCAGCTCTGACCCTGTTGCCCCATGGGAACAGTCCAGTCCGAACTACAAAAGCCATGTCCTTCCCAGAACGGAATCAAGCATCCGAGGACCGGACCGGTTTCGAGGTAACACCTCTCTTCAGCCCGGCTAGCTTGACTCCAGTGGTGTGGAGTGCCTGGGACCCACGTCTGGGCATCCCCAGCGCACTTAGGGCGGCAATTGCAAAAACAACAAGTGATGGACTGAATGTGGATCAATGTCACACACTCCCCCAGTCAAAAGATCTGGGCCCAAATCCATCGTTTTTTTGCACTCCACACCACCCTGGGTTAGACAATGGCGATATGCAAATCAGCTCTGACCCTGTTGCCCCATGGGAACAGTCCAGTCCGAACTACAAAAGCCATGTCCTTCCCAGAACGGAATCAAGCATCCGAGGACCGGACCGGTTTCGAGGTAACACCTCTCTTCAGCCCGGCTAGCTTGATTCCAGTGGTGTGGAGTGCCTGGGACCCACGTCTGGGCATCCCCAGCGCACTTAGGGCGGCAATTGCAAAAACAACAAGTGATGGACTGAATGTGGATCAATGTCACACACTCCCCCAGTCAAAAGATCTGGGCCCAAATCCATCGTTTTTTTGCACTCCACACCACCCTGGGTTAGACAATGGCGATATGCAAATCAGCTCTGACCCTGTTGCCCCATGGGAACAGTCCAGTCCGAACTACAAAAGCCATGTCCTTCCCAGAACGGAATCAAGCATCCGAGGACCGGACCGGTTTCGAGGTAACACCTCTCTTCAGCCCGGCTAGCTTGATTCCAGTGGTGTGGAGTGCCTGGGACCCACGTCTGGGCATCCCCAGCGCACTTAGGGCGGCAATTGCAAAAACAACAAGTGATGGACTGAATGTGGATCAATGTCACACACTCCCCCAGTCAAAAGATCTGGGCCCAAATCCATCGTTTTTTTGCACTCCACACCACCCTGGGTTAGACAATGGCGATATGCAAATCAGCTCTGACCCTGTTGCCCCATGGGAACAGTCCAGTCCGAACTACAAAAGCCATGTCCTTCCCAGAACGGAATCAAGCATCCGAGGACCGGACCGGTTTCGAGGTAACACCTCTCTTCAGCCCGGCTAGCTTGATTCCAGTGGTGTGGAGTGCCTGGGACCCACGTCTGGGCATCCCCAGCGCACTTAGGGCGGCAATTGCAAAAACAACAAGTGATGGACTGAATGTGGATCAATGTCACACACTCCCCCAGTCAAAAGATCTGGGCCCAAATCCATCGTTTTTTTGCACTCCACACCACCCTGGGTTAGACAATGGCGATATGCAAATCAGCTCTGACCCTGTTGCCCCCTGGGAACAGTCCAGTCCGAACTACAAAAGCCATGTCCTTCCCAGAACGGAATCAAGCATCCGAGGACCGGACCGGTTTCGAGGTAACACCTCTCTTCAGCCCGGCTAGCTTGATTCCAGTGTTGTGGAGTGCCTGGGACCCACGTCTGGGCATCCCCAGCGCACTTAGGGCGGAAATTGCAAAAACAACAAGTGATGGACTGAATGTGGATCAATGTCACACACTCCCCCAGTCAAAAGATCTGGGCCCAAATCCATCGTTTTTTTGCACTCCACACCACCCTGGGTTAGACAATGGCGATATGCAAATCAGCTCTGACCCTGTTGCCCCATGGGAACAGTCCAGTCCGAACTACAAAAGCCATGTCCTTCCCAGAACGGAATCAAGCATCCGAGGACCGGACCGGTTTCGAGGTAACACCTCTCTTCAGCCCGGCTAGCTTGATTCCAGTGGTGTGGAGTGAAGCCATTTTAATGTTTTTATGGTCTATAGAGCTGTTATGTGCAAACGAGTGGGTGGATACTGATCACTCTGCAGTGCAGACCTTTCACGTAGAAAACTAGGCTTGCCCAATCAACTATGTTTTATCAATCCCTAATCAGTCGGAGAGTGAACCACATTCTTATGACAGGATCTCCAAGAGGGTCTTCGAGACAATTCTCTTGGTGATCCTGTAAAAATGAATCTGGTTCACTCTCCTATTGATTCGGGATATTATAATGGAAAGCTGAGTGAACTTCTGCTTCTCTCTCTCCCCTTCAGATTTAGAGTAGGTTTTTATCAATGCCTGGCACTTTTCCGCGGTAGAAAGGTTGGAAGTGTTGCACATAGGATAATGATCACAGGCCCTTACAAATAATGTTTAGCACAGTACAGCGTGAGCACAGAGATAAAGTTGCTCCTCTGCAAGTGGAGTACCCGAGACGCATAACAACATGCATATCAGAGGAACGTTTAAAAGGACTCAATGATGCATTATATGATGCTAGATGTACTAGAAAACCAGGGTGGCATTTTGACATGGTATGACCAGGTGGTGGATTATTTGAGGGTAAGAGTCCGGAATAAGGAACAAGATCATGTCATTCAGGGTAAGGAAAAGGACTAGTTACATAAGAATTGTAGGAGGTTGAAACTAAGGGTACGAAAATGGGAAAGTCTGTTTAGGAAAAAACATGACCCAGTAATAGGTGACAAGCTTCGCTCTGCAAAAACTGAATACAAAATTATGTTGAGGAAAAGGAAAATGGATTTTATAAGTACAAATTGGCAAACCATGTCCGAGGTGATTGATTCGAATAGTGAAGGAAGAGGCTCGGAGAAAAATAGGTGTCTTGTAGGCAAAGAAAACTGGGTCAATAACTTAAGCAGTATATATGATAGCAATGATGTGGAGGTGAATCCGAAGAATAATACTGTGGTTGGTGCTGAGAATGGGATGTATTTTTCTCTCAGGAGGATAAAAGAAACAATCCAGGCCTTCAAGTTAACAAAGACGACGGAAACAGACAATCTCCCAGCAATAATTAAAAAAAAACATACATGGACTGATGGGCACGCTTTTACTATGTTATTTTCCAAAAGGCCTTGTCCTTGGGGCACTTCCCACAGGCTGGAAAGGTGCGATCATTTCGCCAATTTATAAGAAGGATGATGCTATGTTGCCCAATATTGTCCGCCTAATTAGCCTACTTCTTGTGAGGGAGAAAGCTTTCTCCAAAATATTGCTAGGCTTAGTAAATACCTAGATGGAAGAAAACAGCAGAATACCGGTGAAGCAAGGTGGTTTTAAGGAAGGTCACTCAACAAACAATCATTTCTTTAGTCTGTGGACGATGGCAAGGAAGTCAGTAGATTTGAGGGGTTGATTATTTTGCTTTTTTGATGACTTTTGTGCTGTCTTCGATCTAGCAGACTGAAATAAATTTTGGGAAATGATGAGGAGGCGTGGTATCCATAAGGAGCTCCTCTTACCTTTTCAGGAGCTACATAGCCAGAATTTGGGCTCTGTGATACTTGATACCAGAGGAACCCTATTAAAAAAGTACAGATTAAGAATGGTCTACTTTGGCGTTGTGTCCTGGTCCCCTTAATATTCTCCTTGTATTTAGCAGAATTACCAAATACATTAAACAAAGTAAGTGGCCTTTGTCCCAAGATGCATGGTACCCATATCCCATGTCAATTTTACACCAATGATTTGTTGATAGTGAACATGACAGAAGTAGGATTACAAAAGAAACTGGTTGCCATCCATAATTATTGTTTTATTAAAATGGTCACTGTTAATCTAGACAAGATTAAGATAATGAAGATAGGAAAAGTAAATGGAGAGTTTAATTGGTATCTCTGCGGGGATAAAATATTTGAAAAATATTATTACCTAGACATGCGGTATGACACAAAATTAAATTGGGGAGACCATGTTGAATCTTTAAAATTAACCGCATTGACTTCGGTAAGGGGCGTAAAACAGTTTAGTCAAATGTATGGCAGCCCTCCCTAAGCCACATATTGTCTGCTTTTAATGCAATTGTACACCCTCAATTCCATTATGGGGGGAAAGTACTAACTTTAAGTGTCAAATTGGATTGGAACCTTTAAGAGGGAATATTTGTGAAAAGACTCCTCACGTTACTACCTTCAGCCATGGTTAAAGCCATAAGGGTAGAGTGCCATGTCACTGCCTGGAGCTTTCATGGGATGGTAGCTATTCTGAAGTTTTGGCAACGATTAACAAGGGAAGACACCCATACGATAATGCAACTCTGTAAAGCTGAGACATAGCATAGTTAATTAAAATGGGCTATTCAATAAAGAAATATGTTAAATGAGCTCTGTACCAGGTTGACAATAAAGCCGGATCAGTGGAGATAAGGACTGCAGATCTCCAAACAGGAGTTACACACTCTTGCATCTAACTGTGCTAGAGATGAGGATTTGTGGAATGTTAGGGGGAAATACTGCACTCAATTTCTGTTGAAAGATTGGAGCAATGATGATAGTTTTCCATATATTGAAACCCTACCAAACCCCAAGCACAGGGATGCAGTGTTAAATGTTAAAGTCAGGATAAATTCATGTCATGCAGATAGGAAGATAAAAGCAGTAATGAGAGATGAGCAGGGTATGTGCACTTGTGACTTGATGACAAAATGTAATTGGGCACATATTTTACAGGATTGCTTATGATTTCTTTAGATGAGCGGAAAGTATTTTTAAAACTAATCATTATCAAATATGGAATTACAATTCGTGACCAAGAACTCAGCTTGTTGGTGAATATGAGGTTCTTAGATGTGACGTATGCAATTATTGGGAGATTCTTTATTGAGATATGGGAGATTTTAAAAGGTTTGTCAGGTAACATGTAAGGGAATTGGTGGGTTTTTATGAGATCTCCTTACCCTAATTATTTCTCTTACCTCATTGTATGTATTAATTATCGATCTGTATCGCTGAGATGTCCATGCAACAATACTGCACAACACACTTTATTGTATTTTGTACTCTCTCCACTCATGTCATGAAATGTGGCCTGTCTCTTATTTTCCATTAATACCATCTCCTAATGGGAGGTCTTTGCACTTTTGCAAAAAAATAGAGACTACGGAGATATGAGCAGCTGTGGAAAATTTCATCAATCTTGTCCCTCCCCCTTTTGGTTAAATTTGGATTTTTAGGTTTGCTGATATTTGTGCAGAATCCCAAGTGCTTTAAACACTATTTTATTTAGGTATGATGATGTTGCAGCATATTTACTTTTAATCATGAGGTGAATTCTTTTTATTGTATTTTGAGGTATCTTTTATGGAGGTTTACAATGTTATGCTGTGCTTTTAGTACTTGCTGTCACATTGAATGAAATGCTTTTTCTTGTGAGCACTTTTATGGCCTGAGGGCTGAATAAAGTTTTATTGACTGACTGACACAACTTCCCACATTGTAAACGAGTCACTGTTTTTACTGGCTGTTATGTGATATCTCCAAGTTGCATTGTGAGGCATTTTGTGTCACAGATGCTAGGCCCAGTAACACAATTGGGGTATTGGTTTTATCAGGCGACATGTTGGAAAACGGAATAGTAGAAACATTATTATTTATTGGATTTCTCTGAATTTATGGCTTCTAGATGTACAGCCAATGTTCAAGAAAAAGTAATTTTGCAAAACGCGCTCTGAATCAGGATAGTATGGGTAACCACACATTTAGAATAGTAGATATACCCATTGTTTCTAACAACAATATCTTATGCGCATTTCAGAAAGACATAGGTTTTTTATACCAATTGTTCATTTCTTATATTTTACCTTATGAAATGCTGTATAGTCTGCACACAATAAAAAATAAATGTAAGATACTGCTCAGTTGTTGGAACTGTGTAGCACGAGTTTTTGGACACCGACTAACCCAATATTTTCCCGCAACTAGAAGAGTTTATGTGATGTAATGATATATTGCTTGTGAATATTTGCCATTTTGACAAAAAAATAATAGATGAAATTGTTGGGCCTGATTTAGAGATTGGTGGATGCATATTTATGCCATGAGGGCAAAGGAGTGAAGTACTCTGCCACCCTATTGAGTACCCACCTGTCAAATATTTAGATATCTGCTAGCCCAGAAGACATCTCTTGAATTTACAGGAACTGCCCTCACGTCCGTTCCTTAAATGCATTGAAAGTTTGGCGGACAGTACCGCAAACATGATTTTAATGTTTTTTTTCCAAGATAAATACAAAATTAAAGCAGGTTTTTTGTTTAGAAAATAAAACAACTGAGTTTTCTCCCATGGCATGGGGTCATTATACAGTTTTCACTGTCCCTTACAGCCAGATTTTACTTGGTGATGACAGACAGTGAAAACAGTCATTTGTCTGCCCACTCTAAATAGGGTGGGCAGACAAATGGCCACAACTCCAATGTCCCTTCCTTTGAAAGCCATCGGAGATTGGGACAGAGTACCCTTTCTTCGAAACTATAAATCAGGCCCTTTGTCACAAATGGTTGAGTTTTCATTATTTTAACTGTTTGTTTCTTAGGGAAAACCTTCGGAGAGCTACACAAATGACCCCTTGATGAACTAAGAATCTTGCTTACTTTTCAGAAAGGCATTGCTTTTCGGGATCACCCATGGTTTTCACACCCATGGTTTTCACACCCATTTCCACCACAAACTTCAAGTAGGTAGAAAACACAAAAACACTGGAACACTGAACTAACTCTTGGAAAAAGCAAAAACAGTGACGAAAACTTGTTTTTGATAAACCTCTGCTAGTTCCTGAAAGCTGAGGAGATGGTGATCCTAGCACTGCAAACCTTTCGCAGAAGTTATGTTTAGAAAAACCCCTATATTTTCTGGCACATTACTTTTTTTGCTATGTTTTCCACTAAAACTAAAATTTTGCTCAATTTTGGCTTTTTGCTCAGTTCCCTCCAGGATGTTGGAAAACTGTACTCAAATTTGCTGTGCATACCCTTTGTGGAGAAAAATTATGAAAATGTAAGCGCAAGCTACTCTAAACATCCAAAAAAAAGGACTTAGTACAGGATGAGGCAGGAACCCTTGCAATCAAGTGGTCGAATAGAGACCTGTGTCCGATAAATTCATAATCAGAGTTCTACTAGAAAAAGAATAACAAAAATCATCAGGAAAGATGTTTTCTAAGTTGACACATTACCATTATCTTGGGCCATAAGCAATGAAACAATTGACGAGATAAATTAAAAAATGGTAGCTTGGCTACTTGATATTTCTACCATCGAAAGTCACATGCACAAACGGTATAACTTGGTCACTGTATTAGAATCAAAAGGTTTAGGGGCGTGACTTAGGCATTCGCAAGATGGCCACACCTTTCTGAAGCTCCGCAATGCAACAGAGCTTCTTTACGTCTGCAATTTGCTTTGAAACTCTTCATGAAGCGGATTTATTGATGTCAGAGCATCTAAGGCACAGGTACCTTGTCTTCTGGAGCCTCAACATGCAACAGCTGTGCTTATAGCTCCCACAACGGTTTCTACTCAGGACACGCCATTTTGTCATTCTGCTTCGTTCCGGCGCTGGCATTGAGGGAAGGCATCCTGAATCGGGCGGTTCTCTGTAAATTAAGTTTTCTAGAGCAATTACCTTTTTTGGCCAGCCCTATTATTGTACAGACCCAGGTTACTGCTGCCTGTTTGTCATATGAATTTTTTGGGTGGCTTTTATCAGGGGTCTCTGGCCTTTTTAGCAATGAAGCATTTTGCCTTTGCTCCACATGACTAACCTTTCCCTCCTGGCAAACAGGGTCCTTTTTTTCATATAGCGTACCAACTCAGTCAGCATTACAACTCCTGTCAGATTTCTGTCCACTGTATTCACATACTTATATATGGAGCCTTCCCTTGCGTCTGGTCAACAGAACATCACCTCCAATCGGTTTTGTGCTTGCAAGGACTCCATTACCACCTCAAAGCGACAGAAAAAAGATCCTAACTCCCCTACTAAGTCCCCACGACTTCTAACCCTAGAGGATTTAATGGATGAGATTAAGCTTATGAAGCCCTTCATTATAGACACCAATACCACACCCCAACGAATAGAGAAAAAGTGGTCCAACCTGGAATCCAGAGTGATGACGATTGAGCAGCGGATCAGAGACGTTCAGGATGTGCCCTCCAAGTTCGAGGCCGCGTCTAAAGAAATTGCTCTCCTCAAACAACAGACCAAGGATTTGGAAAATTGAAATAGGAGGAACAATCTCAGAATGTATGGCATTCCAGAAGGGGCAGAGGCAGAGGGCTCGGACACGCATTTTTTCTTAGGGTACACATTCCTAAAATTGTGGGCCTTAAGGAAGACATCAACCTCAACTTACAGCGTGCTCACCACCCAGGACCTAAATATGTGGGTCCTACTTCTCCTCGAGTAATCATTCCAGAGGGATTATTGTTCTCTTTCTGGAGTACACTGACCTTTTGACGGTTTTGTCGTCAGCTAAACAACAAAAACAAATGCGGTGGTCGGGCCAGAAGGTATTCTTTTCCCAGGATGTGGCTCGTGCTACCGCTGATCGATGTAAAGAATTTCTTTCTCTACCACCTGCTCTACGCTCCGTGAATGCCATATATGGTCTTGTGCTTCCGTGTTTTTCTAAGGTTAACTACAGGGAAAGAACATTCTCTCTTGATCGCCCAGAGGATTGAAGGCAATTTATTTCCCATCTCATGGGAGAGGAGATGGACCTTGGGAAAACTTGAACTGATACCATTCTACATTCATATTTGAATGCTGTAATATCTAGGTAGGACTGTCGTTTGCATTGTTAACTCCGTGTTTTACTCTGATGTTTCTTATAATCTTGTCTTTTTCAGATTGATTCGTCATTACGTCTGTACAGACACCCCTCCCTGATGTATCCTTTCCCATGCTCCTTCTTCCTAATCCTAGTGTTAATAGTACCTCTTCCTTGTCGGTAAGTGATTATTCCAGTTATTGGCCTTACTTGTCGTTCTTTAGGTTCCTCCATTCCACATGGTTTGACTCCTGCTGTTCCTGCTTCTATTTACATTTTCTTTGGTTCCCTCCTTTGGCTGTTGTTAGCTTGTATATATTATTACCTTATTATTGGTCTCTGACGATAATTCTGTTTCTGTCCATATGTTGGTCGTCTCCTTGTTAGCGCATCCTCGCCTCTACATACTGTTGTTTCTACACTTGGGGCCAGATGTAGGTAGCCAAATACCGGTCGGTAACGGCCGAATTCGGCCGTTACCGACCGGTATTTGGCTTTTGACATGTAGGGGGAAGGAAACAGGCCAATTCGGTAATTTTACCGATTCGGTAAATATACCGGTCGGTAAATTTACCGACCGGTATTTCTACAGAATCGGTAAAATTGAGATGTAGGTGGGACTCTTCTGAGTCCCACAAGCCCTACAAATTCGGTATTTTACCATCAAATTCAATTTGATGGTAAAATACCGATTCAGGTGTGCATGCACATGTGTGCATGCACACCTGTGCCATATGACAGGCAGACCTGCCCTTAGGGCAGGTATGCCTGCCACATGGTCCCCGAACCTTTTTTGGGGGTGCTAGAGGGTGTCAAAGTGACACCCCCTGCACCCTTGTCAAAATCGGTATTTACCGATTCGGTAAATACCGACCGGTAATGCCCATTCATTCCTATGGGCTTTGAAGCCCATAGGAATGAATGGGCATTACCGGTCGGTATTTACCGAATCGGTAAATACCGATTTTTACCGATTCGGTAAAAGGAACATCTGGATGTTCCTACATCTCCCCCCTTCTTATTTACCGATTCTTATTTACCGAATCGGTAAAATTCGGTAAATAAGAATCGGTAAATTTTTCCTACCTACATCTGGCCCTTGATGTGTACTTTTTCAACATTGACTGAAGCTTTTCAGCTTTTTGTCAACTTCTCCTCATATTTCTTCCTTGCTTCTCATCTTTGCTTTGAAGTTTTTGCACCTCTCCCTCATTTATCTTTTCCATTTTCCTTTATTTCATGGTTGGCATTTCATACTTATTCTTCAGTGACTTATGTTTTTGTTTTCATATTTTGGTGATTTTCCATTTTACTCTTGTTTCCTTTTCCCTGTTCTTTTCTCTTTGACCTGTGGCTTATTTTCCCCTTTTTCTTTTTTTCAATATATCATCTCTGATTATTTTCTTCTTTTTCTCGTTTTCAATTCTTTGCTCTTTTTGCATCCTTTTTCCTTACATGTTCTTATTGCACAGTTACTTATCTGTTGATTTCAGATTTCGAATGTTGAATTCTTAACTTTACTAATTTTTAGAATGCTCTTGGTGTTGCCTATTACCTTTTTCTTCTCATGATGACTGATAATATTCTTATTGTTTCATGGAATGTGAAGGGTTTACGTAACCCCATCAAGATACAAAGGGTACTTACCCATCTTTTCAGATTGCATTGTAAAATTGCAATGTTACAAGAAACTCACCTTAATGATAATGATATTAACTCCCTTAAAAACAATGGGTTTGTCATGTGTATTGTTCCCCAGGGAAAGATAGGAAAAATGGTGTGGTGACCCTATTTCTTAAGTCCCTTTCACTTACTATAGAAAAGGAATAGAGAGATGCAAATGGACAATTACTTCTTCATCTACTCATACATGGTTCCCCTTAACATTTATGGGCATACTGGAATAGATTCAAAGTTATGGCAATCCAGGTCACATACTCTCCACTCATGTTCTGATTCCAACCTCTTAGTGGGTGGGGACTGCAAACAGGTCATGGACCCTTTCACTGATAGGAAATCTACCTCTAGATTTATTCACAATGAAATGCAAAAAGCCTTTATGAGCACTATTCGTTCGAGAGGTTTGGTAGACGCCTGGAGGACATATAACCCGGATTGTTTGGAATTTACTTTTTACTCTCCAGCACATAACTATACTTCCAGAATTGAGTATATTTTTCTGAGCTCACACAGCTCCTCCCTAACCAACATCATGCAGAAATTGGATCCATACAGATTTCTGATCATGCTCTTGTCTTTATTAATTTAGATCTCCCTTCTGTACCCTCTAACCTTTGTAGATGGCGCTTTAATAATTATCTACTCAAAGATCCTATTTTCATTGGGTGCTTCAAAGATTTTTTGTCAGAGTTCTTTCTCCTTAATGCCAGTCATGATATACCTTTTCACACTATTTGGAACACTTTAAAGCGACAGCCAGAGGATTTGTTATTGATTATGTGTCTGTTAAGAAGGAACAATATCTTAACACCTTCGCAGCGGCAAAGGTGCGCGGCGCCCCGGTGCCCATGACGGCTCCAGACCGTCATGAGTCACAGTATTCGTGTGCTCTTTATAACGGCCTGGACTCGTCAGAACTCTGCCCACTGATTAATTCGCTCCCACAGGCGGGGAATGAATCGCGTGTGGGTGGAGCAGCAGAGTCATGACGGCCTGGTGCCGTCATGAGCACCAAAGGGGCTATCGAGTCTGCTGCCCTACTATCCTCCATTAAGCAGCAGGAACATACTTATTTCTCTTCTGTTGATGAGGCTACTCTTAAGAAATTGGTCCAAGCAAAATTGAAATTCAATAAGAAATCTACGAAGGAAGGTTCCGAAACGTTATTAAAAATGAATTCCAGGTTTTATGGTGGTCGCAATTGAGCCAGCAAATTGCTGGTGAACCATTTGATGGTCAAATCTCAAAGATCTAAAATAGTCAATATCACCGATGATAACGGTGTTAATCACTTAAAAAAGTAGAAATATTGTAGTGTTTTACGGATTTCTATAAGACCGTATTACTGCTGAATCTTCCCCTTCTGACGCTGTTTTGGATGCATTCTTTGATTTGTTGCCTCCAGGCTCCTCCCCTTCCCCCAACTGTTCTATATTAGATAAAGACTTGTCCCTCTCTGAGATTAAGTTAACCCTAGCCAAGTTACCTAGGGGTAAGGCCCCTGTCCCAGATGGCAATACAGCTAAATTCTATTCTTGTTTCTCACAGACTCTTCTTCCCCATCTTCTACCTCTTTTCCAGCTCTTTATATCTCACATTGAAGCGCGTGGCTCTTTTCTTGAAGCAATTATTTGCCTAATCCCCAACAAAGATAAAGATCCATCATCCTGTGCCAATTATTACCCTATTTCTTTAATTAATTTGGATTGTAAGATTTTTGCTAAGGTGCTGGCCCTTCGTATCAATCAGGTAATTTTGGATTTGATTGGCTCTGACCAAATGGTGTCTAACCAATGCCCAAATTGGGACAATGACGAGATCATTCCTGGGTCTAAAAGATCATTACAAACTGGAGCCTGCTTTTGATATCATCAGCCCTAATGGTCATAGGAAGCTGTACCTCCAATGGAGATATGACTCCCTACCGATAAGAGCTCTGACCTCACGCTGGCACCCCAACGCCCCCAGAAATTGCCCTCCGTGTAGTGCTGAAGTAGAGACTGAGTTACACATGGTTTTCTTCTGCCCTTCCTATAAGATTTCTAGGAAGAAGTGGATTATCCCCACCTGCAAAAACTTGGGCATTAGGCAGTGTTCTCACTCCTACCGAATATTAAAAACTGCTCTATCGCCAATAATTGTTTTTGCAGTTACGAAATTCCTGGCTGCCATGTGGAATACCAGATGAAAATATCTGGAAAAATGAGATGAAATGTAATTATGCAATCTGCTCAGGTGTTCCGGGGGCTGTGGTGACCAGAGGCCCTCTTGGGTGATTGGCCTTTGATTTTTTGACAATGTTTTTATCTAGAATGACTTTTACGCTAATTGTACTTCTGTACTCCTTTTAAATTGTAATGATTTATGATGAATTTTATTGTGCACTCTTTGATGACATTTCTTTTGTCGAAATAAAGATGAAATGAATTAAGTTTGTTAAAGGAAGGACATTGGCAAACAATCCCAGAACTTTTCTAAATATCATCCATCTTGCATCTAATAGTTCCTCCCCTGTTGCAGCCGTAACACTTGACGTGGAGAAAGCTTTTGATCACATTCATTGGCTTTTTATGATGCGCGCACTTACATTATATGGTTTTGGTCCCGCTATCCTGTCTTTTATAAGTTTGTTATATTCTTCCCCAACCACCTCAGTTGTTATTAATGGATCTCAATCTTCAAATTTTACTCTCCAACGGGTTACCCGTCAAGGATGCCCTCTTTCGCCTTTGCTCTTTATCCTATCGCTTAAACCTTGTTTCCATTCTCTGTGACATTCCCCTGCCTTCCAGGGTTTTACACATGAGGCAACTGAAATCAAGTTTACTGCCTATGCGGATGACTTTTTGGTGTACATCTCTGATCCCCTTATTTCTTTGCCTGACTTTACGGCTCTTTTATCTTCTTACACCTTCTTGTCAGGAAATAAGCTAAACTTCTCCAAGTCCAAAGTGCTTCCATTAAACAAATACTGTTTAAACAGTATGTTTGATGGAACGGATTTCAAATGGAACATTATTAGCATTTCGTGCCTGGTGATCAAACACTCTTCTTCAATTGTTAGAATGGTTCAGCTTAATTTGGACGATGTTGTATTAAAAGTGACCAGCATGGCAGAGAAATGGTCTCCCTTATTTTTGTCCTGGTGGGGTAGACTGGACTCAGTCAAAATGATGATGCTGCCTGTTATCAATTTTTATTTGTCCATGTTACCAGTGAAACTTCCATAAAATATTTTCAAATCTCTTAAAGGTGTTTTGAGTAAATTCCTCTGGAATAGCCGGAACGCTTGCATCTCTTCGTCCTTCCTATCTGCACCTAAGGACTGGGGAGGTTTTATTTTCCCCAATTTTTGCCAGTATCCCTCCTCCTTTTTAATTCGTCAAATCAAATGTTGCCCTATCTCTCTTCCTCGGTTTGTCATAGCAATCCTTGGTTCAGCTGTTTCCTTTTTCTTAGTTAGCCAATTCCACTCATCCTCCTCGCAGATTTACCTCCCCAACCATTTCTAAATTAATTTCAACTTTCAATCCGGTCCTTGGCAGATCTCTTACACCTCGACAAATGTTCCGGGATTCACATCTCTGCCATAGCAAATCCATTAAACTTTCCAACCAAACTATTTTTTGGAAAGATTGGGCAGCTAAAGGGATCATTCAGGTTTAACATTTAGTACAAGGTACTCAGTTTCTATCTTCTCAGGAAGTTAAGTCTAAATTGTGCCTGCCTGCGCCTTAACTTCTCAGGTATGACTCTTTAAGATTGCTTTTAACTCATCAGTTTTCTCTTCTCTCTCAATCCTCTCAATCTCCCTCCCCCTCATCATACTCCCCACTTGAACCACTTTCAACTTCTCTTTCAGTTCGGGCCTCTCATATCTACATATATCTTCATTTCTCTCTTCCCAATCACCCTAAGAGTAAAATTGAACTTTTATGGGAATCAGATTTACAGCAAACCCTCTCAATACACACATGGAACTCTCTTTGGGCACGAATACACCATACCTCTTGCACGGCTAGCACCACCCAAACTCTTTATTATTTTTTATCATGGGTTGTTTTTAACCCCATTAGCTCTTTCCAAGTACAGTTTCGACTTGTTCCACAAATGTTGGTCCTGTAAAAACACCCCAGGCACATTTCTACACTCCTTTTTTCTTTGCCCTACATTTTCACTTTTTGGACCAAGTTATGTAAATCAATTACCTCCATATGCCCTACCAATTTTCCCTTCGATATCTACTCCATATTTTTGGGCAGAAAATCTGTAAATTGGTTTGGTGCTCACAAGATGGGTAAGTTTGTGGATTTGTTAATTGCTATCACCTTTCAGGTAATTACCTACAACTGTCGGGATGCCACTAAGGTTTCCTTTTTAGCTATGTGGAATCTTCTCTGTTATCGTCATTAGCTGGACAGAGCTTCTGCCACCACATCTCACTACCTCCTTCGAAAAGAGGTTTTTTGTTCTCCACTCACCAACTATTTATCCTCTTCCTCACTGCACAACAATGACTGCTCCTTTGTCTTTCAGCCGCCATGAGCATTTATCTTATATTGCTTTTATTAGCTACTGTACAGTTTCAACTTTGTTATCAGAAATGTATAGTGTTTGTTATCAGATATTTTTATTTATTATATCTGGTAAGGATGTCGATTTATTTCCATTCCTTTTGTGATCTGTTTTCTCTCTCTTTTTCTTTCTTTCTTTCTTTCTTTCTTTCTTTCTTTCTTTCTATCTTTCTTTCTTTCTTTCTTTCTTTCAGTCTTTCTTTCTTTTTTTCTTTCTCCAAAACAAAAAACATAAAATGCTAATTTGTTAAGGTTCACTGTTCATCATTATTGCTCCCAGCCTTGGTTTCAGTTTTCTACAAGGTAGTTGTCCTACTTTTTCATTTTACCATGCATTTACATATTGTGTGATATTTTCTGCAATTCCTTTATAATCGTTGATGTAATGCTGTACCTTTGTTCGTATTAAAAAAGCTCTTTAAACTTTAAAAATAAGAATCAAACTGTGTCTTAGGACCTGGGCCCTCAATGGTAAATGGCAGTATCTAGTGTGTCGCTCTGTCTGTGTCAGAAAGGGGACTTCTTGCAATATTTCATTGCAGCTTCAGTGTGTGACAGACAGCCAAGTCCAGCATTGTTTTCTTCAGTTGCTGAAGGAAAGAAAGAGTAGACCCCATAGGGCACTGGTTCAATGTCTTTTTCTAGCATATGGCTTTGTTGTGAGTGCTGACATCAATAC
The DNA here is from genome assembly GCF_964261635.1 of Lissotriton helveticus. Lineage (NCBI taxonomy): Eukaryota > Metazoa > Chordata > Amphibia > Caudata > Salamandridae > Lissotriton > Lissotriton helveticus. Next base: position 366,950,275 of record NC_136068.1, on the reverse strand, counting down.
AGTCAAGCACCATAGTGTGATTGGTTAAACATTACAAATAGTTCCTAAAGTGATTTTCTATTTCACAATTCCACATACATAGAATAGTGGCGCCAATGGGTGCCTACCTGTATGTATTACTGACATACACTACGATGCAAGTTAGTTATGCTGGCATTGGTGGTTCTGTTTTTGGTTTACGTGGACTCAGCCCTGGCATCACCTCACCCATGGACAGCACTGCAAACAAGGCTTAATTACATCTTGAGAAACAATATTGATCCTCAACATAAAGTGTCTAAAATAAACAACAACGCAATAGTGGGGATGTTTAGACTTGGATGATAATACAAAACAGAGTTCAAAACACAACTTTCACCTGTTTTAGCGTTATAATCTAGTATGAGTTGACCATAAATTGTGCTCATTCAGGTTTAGCAGCGAAACTTTCCACTGCATTTGTCCGGGTGGTAATTTTGTGTGCTAAATGTAAAAAAACTGGTAAAAAACAAGTGCAAACACACATAATTTAATTTATTCACCACAGAAGTGTAAATCAGATGTACAAACATGTAGAACCTCTGGTATGTTTATGTACTTGGTTTTACAGCAAGTTTCTAAATAATTTATGACCCACATTTAAATACCTGTGGGTGTTTCAGGTGTATTTTAGTTGACCAAGGATGTTTGTGACCAATTAGGGAGCATCTTGTTACAGGATGCAAATGTATTTCTCAGTTTAGAAAATTATACTGACCTCTGTCTATTTTTTTAGGACATTCCTGTCATTGACCTTTTTGAATATTTTGGACTGAATCTTCTTGGTTTTTATTCCATAAATAATTGGATTCAATGTCGGAGGAAGCAGAAAGTGCACAAAAGTCAGAAGTATTTGTAGAAGAGGTGGTACATAATGGTGGCCAAACCTGTGAATCATGGAGACTGCTAACATTGGGGTATAAAACACAACAACCACACTCATATGGGTTGCACAAGCATTAAAAGATTTGAGCCGTTCATCTACTGAGGCAAAACCAAAGACGGTCCATAGAATCACAACGTAGGACAGGAGGATAAACATGGCGTCCAACCCCATGGTGGAGAGCACAGCAAATAGGCTATAAATGCTGTTAACTTGGTTCCCTGGGCACATATCCTTCATCACATCTGGATGTAAACAGAAGGGGTGAGAAAGAATGTAACTCCTACAGTTTGGAAAGAGTTTCGCCAATAGGGGAATTGGGAGAAGAACTGAAGTCCCCCTGATCACTATCATTGCACCTATTGTTGTTATCAGTTTCATGGTTAAGATGGAGGAATACCGTAGAGGGTTGCAGATGGCTATGACTCGGTCATAGGCCATGGCCAGCAGCACTGAAGACTCCATTACTGAAAAGGCATGAATAAAGAACATCTGGAGCAGGCAGGCATCTTCCGGTATCTCTTGTAGCTCAAACCAAATGACCCCCAACACCGTGGGAAGCGTGGCCATGGAGAGCCCGAGGTCAGTTACGGCTAACATGGAGAGAAAGATGTACATGGGCTTGTGCAGGCTTTGTTCGGTTTTTATAATGAAGAGAAGAGCCGAGTTGCCTACAAGAGTCAAAATATACATGAAACCCAAAGGGATCGAAATCCCGATGTGCACAGCTTTTGAGCCTGGGATGGCAGCGAGAATGAAGGAAGAAGAGTGTCTGACGTCCGTCATGTTGAGGTGTAACATGATATCCAATTGACTGTCTGGTCTGTTTCACAATCTCCTGCCTGAGGAAAAACACTGAAATGAGAACAAATGAATTATATAAAGCGGGTTAAAGCAGACTGTGTTTTGCATTGTTGTAAAAATGCAGGAATATACACAAATTCCACATGACATTAATTATGCTGGCATTGACAAATCACTAAGGGCCCGATGTAGGTAAAATAGATTTACCGATTTTTAATTACCGAATCATACCGATTCGGTAATTAAAAATCGGTAAATCTAAGGGGTGGAGATGTAGGAACATCCAGATGTTCCTTTTACCGAATCGGTAAATATCTGTATTTACCGAATCGTTAAATACCGACTGGTAATGCCCCATTCATTCCTATGGGCTTTGAAGCCCATAGGAATGAATGGGGCATTACCGGTCGGTATTTACCGAATCGGTAAATACAGATTTTGACAAGGGTGCAGGGGGTGTCACTTTGACACCCTCTAGCACCCCCAAAAAAGATTCGGGGGCCATGTGGCAGGCATACCTGCCCTAAGGGCAGGTCTGCCTGTCATATGGCACAGGTGTGCATGCACACATGTGCATGCACACCTGAATCGGTATTTTACCATCAAATATATTTGATGGTAAAATACCGAATCGGTAAGCGTTGTGGGACTCAGAAGAGTCCCACCTACATATCAAAAATACCGAATAGGTATGAATACCGATTCGGTATTTTACAGAATCGGTAAATTTACCGATCGGTAAATTTACTGATTCTGTAAAATACTGGGCCCTACATACCAAATCAGATTTACCGGTCGGTAACGGCCGAAAATACCGATTTTCGGCCGTTACCGACCGACCTACATCTAGCCCTAAATCTCCTGTACCTCTGTTTTTAGCTGGGCAAAACTGGTGACAACTTATGCTACTCAGGTTAAAACTGAAGCCGTACAGAGCTACCCACTCTCTTGATCTTGGTGACATAACAACAACTCTTCACCATTACTTTTCAAAATGTCTCAGAATCAACAATCTTTCAAGAAAACAGCTTGGGGATAGAAGGATATCAAGTGATGAAACAATAGGAACACAGTTATCGTTTAAGATTTTTTCAAATTTCAAAAACTGGTTAGTCAACTAGAATAGATAGAGTTTTATTGCATCAATGTGGATATCATAAAGAAGAGTTTTACGACATTATGTCTATAGAAAAACAAAAATGTTGGGGTTTACGGCTAGCATGTCTGCGATTTCTTGTACCAATATTGGGTTTCAGAATGTTGCAAAGATAACGTAAATAGGTGAGTAAGCATTTACTATACTTACCTTCCAATATAAGTACCTTGATGATGTATACCTTCTACGTATGTAGACGTGTAGTTAAGAATAATAAATCTATTTGTACCTATATGTACGCGCCTTAAAAACTTTGCCAAACCCATGTTGAGTCCTATGTCTCTTTACATTGTGAAATCCTTTGAAGTCAGTTTACCTGAATACTTGGGGGGTGATCCTACTCCTTTATGAGCATGGTAGCCATGCTTGCTCTGATTGGTTGGAGGTTTTATATCCTCCAGAAGGGTTTGTGCATTCAGTAGAGTTACTTCACCTGGTATGTTTTTAAAATATGACAGAAGGAATGGGGTGAGATGGCGCTAGTAGCCCCGACAAGCAAGGTTCTGGTATGTAGCTCAAAACCAAAGCTGATGATCTAATTTCGTAAATATGGTCCAACTCATTCTTATTTCAAACTCTGTGAAGAAGGTTTTGAATAAGCTCAAGCTAAATCTAGTTTATGCCAGCATAATTTTGAGTACTTTCTGGTATTTTTAATCATGCTTGTTATGCAAAATACTAAGCCAGGGTGGATTTCGCAGAGTTCCGCTACGCAAAGTGCGAAATAACTCCACGTGCTACGCAGAGCACCGCAAGCAGCAGAGTACGTTAAATAAATGCTGTTCGATGTGATTTTCAGTGGCAGGTGCTTGTCCTGACTATACAATCATTGCTAACGGCACCTTGTACAGCGCCAACGGGCGCTGCTTCCTTTCTGCCCCATGGGTACATTTGTACTCGAGCAGCAGCTTTTTCTTATATAATATTTTTCTTGTATTTTCATTTACATAAAACATACTCAAAGAGACATACATAAATGCCGGCTGTTGGTGTCTTCTGCGTATTTTGGCACATGCCAATACAAGACTTAAGCAAGTTGTTAGTGTCTTTTCGGTTTTAGCTCGCATGACTCTCTTGGTTAGACCTGTCCATGTATACTTTGCATTGGGCTTGGCGGTCTTTGTTCCTTGCTTGTTCTTACACAAATAACCTAACATAAAAACATATAACATATAGTTGTTGTTGCTGGTTGGTGATCGGCTTTTGGTACCATCGTTTGTTTTGGGTGCAGGTGCGCGTGTGGATGCTGTCTATGGTGGTTTGAAAGGGTCTAGGGCGATGTCTAGTGCGGACCACATCTCTCTGTTTGGTTTCCTCCATGGAGTGTATTTTAGAACTGTGTTGTCTGCTCCTCTCAAGAATGTTATCCAGTTTAGCCACCCCTTAAATGTGGCCTTGGAGGTGTTTTTCCAATTGGCTAGTACTATCTTCACGGCGCTCGTTAGGAGGAAGTCTAAGAGGTTTCTGTCTTGTTGTGTACTGAATTTGGTATTCATGTGTGCTGTTGTTAAAGTACAGAACTCTTTCTTTAGGGTGCAGTTTAGTGTTTGGTTTGTGAAGTTGAACACTTTGTCCCACAACTTTTTTACCCTGTTGCACTGGAAGACTAGATGTTCGAGGTCTCCAGTTGTAGTGTTGCAGTTCCAGCACAGGCTCTTCTCCCTTAGGCCTAGTTTCGCAAGTTTAATGGGGGTCCAGTGTGCCTGGTGCAGAAGCCAGAATTTTGTTTGCGCTAGTGCTGAAGATATGATGTTTTTCGTGGCGGATGACCACATATTGGCAGCTTCCTGCTCCGTTAGGTTCCTGCCTATCTGTGCTTCCCAATATTGTTTGTTCTTTTCATTGAGTTTCGAGGAGGCGGGCCTTAGGAGTTTGTACAGGTGTGATATGTGGTGGCCTGTCTTGTTCAAATTTTCCATAAGTTGGAAAATTGAGGACGTTTGGCTGTTGAGATTGGCTTTTGTGAACGCCGTTTTGATGGCTAAGAAGTTGTAAAGCTCCATTTCTGTGAGGTCAAACCTGCTTTTTATAGTGTTAAAAGTGAGCGGAGTGCCTTTCTCCTCTAGATGAGCCGGGTGTGTGAGGCCAAGTTCCTTCCATGTACCTATGTCTAGGGGTTTGCTTTTGTATTTTATTTTAGGGTTTGCCCATAACGCTACCCATTTCGAATTTTTGAGGCTTACTTCTAGTTTCTGATCTACCTTGAGGAGTGCCTGTTTTGTTATTTTGAACACCGGGTTGTTCTTTAGGAATTGTTTATTGGATGTTAGGAGAGCTAGAGGTTCTACGTTGTTGAGGATGGCTCTCTCCAGGGCTAGCCACGTTGGTGTGTATGTTTGGTTTTGTATTACCCAGTGTAGGCCCTGCCTGGCAATACAGGCTGTTTGGAAGGTCCTTAAGTCTGCCACATTGAGGCCTCATAGTTCTTTCTTCAATCTTAGTTTTTGCAGAGCAAGTCTGGGTTTTTTGTCTCTCCAAATAAATTTGTTAAGAGCCTGGTCTATTTTCTTGTGGAAGTCATCCGTTAGTGCTAAGGGGAACATGCTGGCTAGGTAGTTGACTATCGGTGTTACCATCATTTTGACTGTTTCAACTATTCCCCACCAGGTGATGAATTTAGGCGACCATTTTTCCAGTAGGTCTTTTATCTTTTTGAGTGTGCTCTCCTCGTTTCTTTTGACCGTGCTTCTTAGGTTTCTGTCAAAAATGATTCCCAGGTATTTTATCGACTGCGTTTGCCAAGTCAGACCAGAGTCACCTAGAACCTCTCTAGTTGTGTGTATGTTCATAGGAATGCACTCTGATTTGTCTCTATTTAATTTGTATCCGGAGTGGGAGGCATATGAGTCGATGGTGCGTATAAGCGAGGGAATTGATTGTGTCGGGTTTTCTGTGATGATCAGGAGGTCATCAGCGTAGGCCGCTAGTTTGGCGGTCGTTTTGTTGATGGAAATGCCTGCAATATTCTTATTGGTGATGATGTCTTGGATTAGTGGTTCTAGAGCCAGTAGTAACAGCAGTGGGGATAGTGGGCAGCCTTGTCTTGTTCCTCTCTGAAGATCGAAAGGGGCAGAGGTGGTGCGTTGATTGCAATCTGCGCTTTTGGGTTTTTGTACAGGGCCATAACTTTCTTGACGTATATCTCTCCTAGATTGTATGCCTGTAGGCACTCTTCTAAGAAGTGCCAGGACACTCTGTCAAAGGCTTTTTCAGCGTCTAGTGTGATTGTGACTGCTGGTGAGTTTGAGTTTGAGCAGTGTTCTATTACTTGGCACAGGAGTCTGGTGTTGTCACTGGACATCCTACCTTTCATGTATCCTACTTGTGTGCTCCCTATTAGCTTTTGGGAGCACCCTACTTAGCCTTGTTGCTAGTATTTTGGCATACATTTTGCAGTCTGTTGAGAAGTGATATAGGTCGGTCGTTTTTTGGCCATTGTGGGTCTTTACCCTCTTTTGGAATGACTATGATGTTGGCTTGTGACATTGTGGCGGTTACCTGCCCTAAATCGCCGCAATGGTTGAAAGCCTCATTAGTGTAGGTGTGATTTGATCTTGGAAGGATTTATAGAAATGTGCTGTGTAGCCGTCTGGCCCTGGGGCTTTGTTGTCTTTCAGAGACTTTATAGCCGTTTTGATCTGTAGGGCTTTGAAGTCCTGGCCTAATGCTTTCGCTTTTTCTGCTGTTATTTTTGGTAGTGTTAGCTTCTCGAGGTAGGATTTCGTTCCTTTAGTGTCTAGCCCTTCGTCTTTGTTGTATAGTTCTACGTAAAATTCTTTGAAGGTGCGTACTATCTCGCTGTGCCTAGTGTGTGTTTTGTTTGAGGTGTCTGTGATTGTTGTGATGCTGTGCTGCTTCGTTTGCGTTTGAGATAAGAGGCTAGTGACTTCCCTGCTTTGTTCGCTTCACATAGGTTAATCTCTTTGTATTTCCTTATCCAAAGACCCGCTCGCTCGCTAAGTATTCTATTGAATTCGTATTTCTTTTTTGTAAGTTGCGTTAGGGTACTCTGATTTGCGGTGTCTCTAATGTGTTGCGCCTCTAGCCTTTTGATGTCCCTTTCAAGCTGTTCAAGTTGGGCTCTCGCCTCTCTATCTCTTCTCGCCTTTAAGTACCCGTATTACTGTTGCCTTGAGTGCCTCCCACACCATGCTGGGATTTGTGTCTTGGCTTTCATTTTCTGTGATGTAGTCTACGATGGCTTTCTGGATTTTGATTCTGTCATCTTGTTTGGCTAAGGTTGTGGGGTTGAGTCGCCATCTGCGTGTTAGTTGTTCATTGTGTATCCCCACCAGGTGCAGGCTGATGCATGCATGGTCTGATAATGTTCTGGCCGCTATGTCTGTGTGTTCAGTTAGGTGTATGTGCGTGCCCGAGATGAGAATGTAGTCTATTCTACTGTAGGAGTTGTGTGGGTGCGAGTAGAAAGTGTATTCTCTGGTGTCAGGGTGATGTAGACGCCATGGGTCTGCTAGGTCCATTTTGTTGCAGGGGTTCATTAGCGTTTTGTGGGAAGTTGGGGTGTGTGTTTTTGACTTGGTCTGTCTAGCGTCTGGTCTAATGCCATGTTGAAATCTCCCGCCACTACCATCATGTTATTTGGGGGGCTGGATTCTAGTTCTTTAGTCACCTTCTTCCAGAATGGAGTGTCATCTGTATTGGGCGCATAGATGTTGGCTACCAGTATTGTTTCCTCTCTTCTTCTCAGCTGCGTGATCAGTAGTCTCCCTTCTTTGTCATGCTGCACCCTTTCGATGGATATGTTAGAGCATGCTACCTGGCCTATCCATCTCGCTCTGATTTTGTCTGCTTCCACTAGGGAACGTTTTGTTTCTTGTAGTAGTATTATGTCTCCCTTTGTTGTGGCTAGGTAGTCTAGGGTTTTCTTTCTCTTAACTGGGTGATTGAGCCCTTTGACGTTGAGTGAGATGATCTTGAGGTCCGCTAGTAGTGTGGTACTACCTGTTTCTGTCATTGTTGGCCACTGCTAGGGTTGAGTGTGCTTTGGCCTCTGACGGCCCTACCCTCTGTACCCTGCTCCTGTAATTGGGGATATGTTGCCTCCGTGCGGAGGCCGATCTCTGTGATTTGCTGGCGGCCTCGCTACTGGAGACCTGGACAAGACGAACGCTACTGACTTGACACACTTGACGAACATGACGTACACGACAAAACAAAATAACTCCCCACTGCTGCACACCCCCTTCCTCCCTCCCCCCTCCCGCCTTTAGACCATCCTCGTGCTATGGGCATGCGACAGCAAGATCCTCTGCTCCCGCTTTGACCCCGGGAAGGCGAGACCTTTAACCTGTCTCAAAACACTTGTTTTCTAGTAAAAAGGATATATACATGATGATTGGGCCATCCATGATGGGCCCTGAGATAGATTGTCGTGCTGTGCGTGAGGCTGATCATGTAGTCTCTGTGTGTATAGTTCTTTTATTGTCGCCGGTTGTGCTACTGCTTCCTTGTGTTCCTTGTAGTCCTTTCTGTTGGTTCCATCTTTGGGTTTTTCAGAGGTAGTTTTGTTGTAGTGTCCATGTTTGTATAGTTTGTTTCGATAGTTCTTGTTTGTATAGATTGTGTAGTTTGTTTCGATAGCTCTTGCGAGGTGGAGTTGTGTGTGTCGAGAGCTTAGCCTCTGTCAGCTGCCGTTCCAGGTGAGGCGCTCCTTTTCGCCGTTGAGGTCGAGTCCTCCATTTCCTGTGTTGGTGGTCCTTGTAGATACCTTGCGAGCTCTGCAGGGTCTTCGAAGATCATGGCTATACCTTTGTTGTTTATCCTGAATTTAGCTGGGCCTGTGAATGAGAAGGCGATGTTTTATTTCCTTAGTTTGTCTCTTTGGCCTAAGATCCCTTTTCTGATCTCTACTGTCGGTTTTGAGTAATCCTGCGTTAGAATGATTTTGTGGCGATTCCATAGTAGGTTGGGGGTTTTTCTTGCTACGCCGAAGATGGCATCGGTTTGATGAGAGCATAACGGTTTGCAAATTATCGGTCTGGGGTTCGTTCTCCCTGTTTGTCAGTTGGCAGGAACTCTGTATGCCTTATCCACTTCGAAGGGGCCTTCGAACTTCAAGTTTGTTAGTTTTGGGATGAGGTTTTGTATTAGTGCGACGCATGAACCAGCATTGTCCTCCTCCCCTTCCGGTATCCCCAGGATCCTTATGTTACCCTTTCTGCTGCGGTCCTCGCATTCCGCTGCTTGTCTACGGGGTCTGTGGTTGCTTTGGCGATATTGCCTATGGCTTTGCCTGTTAGTTGTGACCGATCTTCGATGCCACTCACTCTTTGCTCTATCGCCTCCACCTTGTTGTTCGTTACGTGTATATCCGCCCTGATTGCTCTAGCTCCAGCTTTCTGAGGATGCTGTCCAGTGTGCTGTTTATGTCTGTTTTTTGTTTGATTGGTGATTCATTATTTCCCTCCAGCCTATTTTTCTTTAGTTGTTGCGTTGTTTTACTGTCTCCGCTTGCCATATCGATGTGGTTAGGGGGTACAGAATACAGTGGTTGTTGTAAGACCTTTGTTGTTGTGTTCGATTGGCTGTGTTAGCTTTTGGTAATTGTAGCGCTACTTGTGTCCCTTTTGATGTTTCTGGAGGTTTTGTGTTGTTCTTTCCACTATCTTTGGTTTTGCTTGGGGTTTGCAATGTTGCTTTTCGGTAGTATTACTGATTAGTGTCGCAGTGGAGCTTCCTATGATTGCTAGGGTGTGTTGCCGCTTGCCAGTAGTCCTTGTGTTGCCACTTTTTGCCTACTTACAGCTCTGGTTGGTTGCTGTATGTCAGTTGCGCAATACCCTCTTGGCCTTTTTGCTTGAGCTTCGTTGGAATTGTCGTACATTTTTGCCTGTTGGGCTTTTTCGTTCCGTAATTATGTGGACACTTTAAGCGACTTTGGTTATTGTTGCATACCCCTTTGCTGGTCGTTCTTTTTGGCTTATTGCTGGTTGGTCTCCTTAGCTGCTTGGCCCACTGTGACTTATCGTTCTGCGGTATGATTTATTAGCACTGTTTGGCGGTAACGGTCCGCTATTGGGATGGCGTCTCCTTCTGTGGGTCTCGTTTCCCGCCTTAGCGCTGCGGTTGTTGTTGTCAAGCGCCGTTACGCCTACTGCGGGACATCCTTGTTCAGCTCCCTCAGCTCTTTTCTGCTGCCTTCTACTTGTGCGCTGCCTTGCTTTTTAGGGTTTTGTTTTGTCTTGCAGCCAGGTGGCCACGCCCGTTGTATTACGCACCGCTACCAAGCTACCAAGCTGACTGCGTATTCTGTGGGACTCGTTTCTGGCCTTAATGCTGCTGTTGCTCTTGCACTGCGCTATACCGCCTTCTCGTAGGATAGTTTTGTTCTGCTCTCTGCTCTCCTTCGCTTCCGTCCGCTCGCCGTAGCTGTCCTCTGCGCATGCGCTGCTGGTTCTGTGTCTGTGATGTTCCCCTTTCGGCGGTCTCGCTTGTTGTGAGTTTCGCTTTTAAGCCAAAATGGCCGCGCCCATGGGGAGTTTCGGTTTCGGCTCAAGGGGCTACTGTCTGAGCTCTCTGCTATATTCTCCTTGCCTTGCCTCTTGTTAGTGGTTTTATAGATCCATTATCTGGCGTTAGAGCCTCTTGGGTAGCGCGCACTGACCTTGGGCTTCTTGGGTGCCTTCGGAGTTCTTTTATTGTGATCGGCTCTTATGCGTCTCTGTGCGACCGCGCCATCTTGGGAGCCATCCTGCTCTTTCTTTGTGCCAGTTACCGCGAGGGGAATTATTCTCTGCTGGCCTGCGCTCCCTTCCTCATCAGTGCACTGTGATCTCATGTTGTTCCGATGTATTTTGCTCTCTTTCTCGGTTAAAACGGCCTCAGTTCTGGCTGTTATTTTGGCTTTTGGTCCCGGGGTCAGACGGAGCTCCGGATTTAGGCTGCTTCTCCCCTTGCCCCCCGAGCAGCAGCTTTTTCAATGTGAACGAATGGTTTCTCAACGCGAGAAGTCGCAAGCATTCGCGACCACTCGCAATGAGAAATCTGATCACCTGTGTTGAGAAATCTCGCCGGGAGGTCGCTTTTCCATGCCCGCCAACTTGATGTCGACGATCATGAACAAGGAAAAATCTTGCCAGGAGGTGGATTTTCCACGCCCGCACTCGCCAACTTGACTTTTTTGGAACTCCGCAAGCTACGCCTGACGCGGAGTGCGGAAATCTCCAAAAACTCCATGAGCAGAGGGGAGTTCACTGCCTAGACTTACAAAATACACAAGATCCCGCCATTACGCCACATCGTATAATTGAGATTTCCTTCAAGTAAAAATCCTACTGCAGGATTAAGGGAACAACGTGAATGAAGAGCGGTTGCTTATCCAATCACGTGTGATTTGTGCTTTTTTAAGCTTTAGTCGTAACCTTGCTTCCTACCTTTACACAAAGATGCATTTCATCCTGAAAAAACCCACAGAATGTTAAATTTACATTTTGTGTAATTAATGGTAATTTTTGGATACTTCTGCATAATTTCCACAAAGAACATCACGCACATTTCACCATGGTCAAATTGTGAGCATCAAACTAAAAAAACAAGAGTAAACACCAGAAATCAAACTCAGACAAGGCGTATGCAGCCATTCAAAATAAGCGACTATAATTAAAGTAAAAGAGTAATACCTCATGACGCAAATATCGATGAACAAACATCGTCAGCAAACTTATTTTCTAATGTCTCAAAATCCTTCAGTTTTCCCAAAGAAATTCAATCAAGTGGATGCAGCATTTTCAACAAAGAATACATAGCCAAACTATGACACTATTACTAAATAATTTTTACAACCACATAAATAGACCCAAAGCCTCAAAGTTGAAAACCTGCCCAGTCCTGCTGGTGAAGCAAGTATTGACAATTTACTCAAATGAGCCTGTTAATAATTCAAGGTGCCTGAGGTAAATGAGATTATTAGATGAAGTTTACCCTTTTGGTTTTGCGCTGCTAGCTTTGCAGTTGGAAGCCTGCTAAGTAATGAGAGCCTATGTATTGGTTTATGTAACCTCAACAGCTGGAGTCTGGGGCAACCCCTTTTTAATTTATGCAAAGCTGGCACCTCTGAAACAAAGCAGCACAAGAACCCTAGGTTTTGACACAAACCCATATTTCCAAAAGTAGTGCAATCTGGCGTTGCTTCTAATCCTAATGTCATGGGTAACCTGCCACAAGCAAAGGAATACGCTGTATAATGTCTGATAACCAAAGTATAACACTGAAGCAGGGAGCTCCAATCCTTCGGCCATTATAGTTAGTTGAGCTAATTATAACTTGCGCCCCCGCAATGCACTGCTGACGATGTCACATATTACATCATTCATGACATGGTTAGTGACATCACTGATGACATCTCAAATTACATCACTGAGGACATTATCCACGTGATAATCTGACGCACCTCCTCACACCCTAATATAAACGTTGATACACCCACTCTAAAATACACACTACCATTTTTGAAACCATAGACACACTGATACCACTTACAACATAACCACTCTGTAATTCCTAGGTCTACACACACATCCACTCATTTACCCATACAGCCACACATGCATGCAGTCACTCATCAATACAGCACTATCATTTGAACTCATACACACACTCACACACCACCACTCATCCGGAGTTAATCACACACTGAGTAAGTCAAGCAAACAATCAATCACATTCCCATTTACTCACCTATACAGTTATACACATACCACCTCACTTATTCATACATATACTAACACATACTTACTCTCTGATACAATCACTGATACAAGCACTCATTTATTCAACCACTCTCACAACCATTCACATTCACAACCACTTACATATAGTCATGTATATATTCCAACACTCACATATACTGCCTTTCACATATGTAGCTACTCATACATGTACCACTGAGACATCCATTCACTCATCAACACACCCATACACATACTCACATTCAGTGAATTTCTAAGGTTTTTTAAATGCTAATTTCTAACGATAACATCCTTGAAACCTATGGTTTTTTCAGTGAATTTCTAAGGTTTTTCAAATGCTAAATTTTAAGTATAAAATTATTTTAATGTTTCCTTTTTTACGATATTTGTAGTTTTTTTTATCAAATTCCTTTTATTTAAAAATGTTTGGAAATATATTTTTGAACTTTTCTTTTTTAAATTATGCTTAGTTTCTCTAAAATCTTCTTCTAAAATTAAAATCACTATTTTAAAACATATATATCATACAGTATTAAAAATATACTGTGCTGTTTATGTGTACAACTTAAATTTATATTTACTTGAAATAGTGATTTTAGTAGTGTGAAAGTTGTTTTATTGTATTGTTATGCTCTCTTTCTTTTTCAATTTTTACAAAGAAGTTGGGCACCCTACGCGTAACTACACGATGGGTGCGCATATTCTAAATGCGCGGTCTCACCTGCTGCGTTTCCAAAGTCACATTGGAGTCACGATTTTGGCGTGATTTGAAAAGTATAAAATACCATTATAGAAATTATAAATATCAGTTTGGTTGAAGAGTTTCACTATTATAATTTAGACAACAATTTATAAACAGGAATTTATACTTAATCATTAGGTGTAGGAAATTTTATGGGTTGCGCAACCTATGTACGTACGGTGCGTGATACTTGCCGGCACGTATTTCGGGGGTCACTTAAGGGTCGCGACTTCGGCGTAATTTCCAAAGTGTGGAATATCAGTGTTGAAAGTTTAAATATTATTTTTGTGTAAACATTTTCACTAATATACTTTTTTAAATATGTTAAAACATTTGTTAATACTTTATAATTATGTATATAACATTTTACGGGTGAGCGCATGCCATGTGACTTGAAAAGAAAGTTTTTGATTGGTTTAAAAGATTTTCATTCTGTAAGAGGGACGGATCCAACACCTGTTTTATTCCTCTTATTTTGGGTGTGCCTTCTTGTGAAGACCTGTTTTTTGTAGGCTCTTACAATTCAGGGGTAGTGGCAGGCTGATTGGAACAGTGCATAGGTAGTGTCTGAGTGCATGGATGAGTGTATGGCTAGTGTTTGAGTGAATACCTGAGTGCAATAGTAGTGTCTGGGTCATTGCCTGACTGCCTGGGCACTGGCTGAGCGATTGAAGGAGTGCATGAGTAATGCCTGGCTGATTGCAGGAGTGCAGGGGTAATGTTTGGATGACTGGCGGAGTGCATGGGTAGTGCCCGGATGACTGGATGAGTGCAAGGATACTGTCTGCGTTATTCCATAAGGACATAGATAGTGAATGCAGGAGTGCAAAGGTAGTGTCTGGATGATTGCAGTAGTGCATACCTAATGCATTGCTGATTACATGAGTGCAATGTAATGACTTGGGGGTTCGAGGAGTGCATAGGTAATATCAGGGTAATTGCATGAGTAGGGGCAATGTGTTGCTGATTGCATGAGTGTACAGTTAGTGCATGGGTGATTTGATAAGTGCATGGGTATTTGGGTATTTGTACGATTACAGGGGTAATGCCTGGGCCATTGGAGGAGTGAAAGAGTAGTACCTGGGTAATTGAAAGAGTACATGGTTAGTGCATGACTAATTGAAGGAGTGAATGAGTAATGCCTGTGTGATTGCATGAGTGCCGTAGAAGTGCCTGAGTGTATGGGTGTAAGGCTACTGCCTGAGCGATTGAAGGAGTGCATGGATAATGCCTTGGTGATTGTATGACTGCAGGGGTAATGTCTGGATGAATGGAGGAGTGCATGGGTAGCACCTGGGTGTTTTGTTGAGTGCATTTGTAGTGCCTGGGTTATTTTATAGGTGCATGGATAATGCCTGGATGACTGGATGAGTGCAAGGATACTGCCTGCATTGTGCCATAGTGCCGGGGTGATTTTATAAGTGCATTGGCATTGCCTGGGATATTTGAGGAGTGCAAGGGTAGTCTCTGGGTGATTGAAGGAGTACATGGATAGTGCATGGCTGATTAGAGGAATGCATGGGTACTGCTGGAGTGATTGAAGGACTGCATAAGTAATACCTATGTGACTGCATGAGTACATGGGTAATGTCTGGGTCATTGATGCAGGTCATGGGTAATGCCTAAGTGATTGCATGAGTGCAGGGGTAATGTGTAGATGATTGGAGGGGTGCATGGGTACTAGCTAAGTGATTGAAGCAGTGCATGGGTAATGCCGGGGTGATTGCGTGACTGAATGAGTAATAATTGTGTGATGAGGTCAAGCAGTGAATGTGCCTGTGTGAATGGAGGAGTGCAAGGGTAGTGTCTGGATGATTGCAGTAGGGCATACCTAATACATTGCTGATTACATGAGGGCAGGGGTAATGTCTGGGGCATTAGAGGAGTGCATAGGTAATGCCTGGGTAATTGCATGAGTATAGGGGTAATGTCTAGCTGATTGCATGAATGTAGAGGTAGTGCCTGGGTGATTTTATAAGTCCATGGGTATTGCCTGAGTAATTGCATGAGTAAGGGGTAGTGCCTGGGTTATTGGAGGAGTACAAGGGTATTACCTAGGTAATTGAAAGAGTGCATGGATAGTGCATGGCTGATTGAAGGAGTACATGGGCAATGGCTAGGTGCATCAAGGAGTGCATCAGTCATGCCTGGGTTATTGCATGAGTGCATAGGTAGTCCTTGGAGGATTTTATAAGTGCATGGGTACATCTTGAGTGATTGAAGGGCTGCATGGGTAATACTAAGGTGATTGCTTGAGTGCAGGGGTAATGTCTGGGTCATTGGAGGAGTGTATGGGTAATGCCTAAGTGATTGTATGAGTGCATGAGTAATGTGTAGGTGATTGGAGGAGTGCATGGGTACTGGATAAGTGATTGAAGGAGTGCATGCATAATGCCTGGGTGATTGCATGAGTGCATGTGTACTGACTGGGTGATTGGAGAAATACATTTATAATGCCTGGGTGAATGGAGGAGTGCAAGGGTATTGTCTGGATGATTGGAGTAGTGCATACCTAATGCATTGCCATTTGCATGAGTGCAGAGGTAATGTATGACTGATTGGAAGAGTGAATGAGTAATGCCGGGGCGATTGAAAGAGTGCAAGGGTAGTGCATGGTGATTTTATAAGTACATTGGTAGTGACTGAGTGATTGCATGAGTGCATGGGTACTAAATGAGTAATTGGTAAAGTGCTTGGGTAGTGCCCGGGTGATTGGATTAGTGCATGGCTAGTGCCTGGGATATTGCTTAAGTGACTGGGTTATTGAATGAGTGGATCAGTAGAGCCTGGGTGATTGAAGGAGTATATTGGTAATGCCTGGGTGATTTTGTAAGTGCATGGGTAATTCTTGAGTGATTGAAGGAGTGCATGGGTAGTGCCAAGGTGATTGGAGGAGTGAGTTGGTACAGTTTATAAAAATAAATGACTACAATAAAAGTGAATGTAAACATTACTTCGTATTATTATGGTTATAATATTACTTCATCTTACCTTCTTTATTGAAGTAGATATCAAACTCATTTAATTTTTTTACAGTTGTTTAATTTTAAACTTAATTTAAAATATTTTCAATCTTTAGTATTACTTTCTGTAAAAAAGAAGAAAAAAACTGTTATTGCTTATAACATTTTAGTTTTAGGAACAAAATATAATTTTAGAATTACATAACATATTCAGTTTCCCTTTTTTGCTGTTTTCAGATTCTATTGAATTTTACCATACACAGTGATTTCAATGTTGATCATCATATTACAGCGGGGGAAAAAATACAATTAATAAGATTGTAAAAAAAATCAAAATCTGTGTTCAAAATATTTACAACAAGTTGAAGTATCTGTTTACCTATCTGCAGTTTCTAAATTACATTCTTCAACTACATTAAGTAGTAAGTAAGGAATTGGACTGCAACAAAGATGCAGAAACAAGCAAGAACAGTGCAGTAAGAAACAACAGAGATACAGACAAAGGAAAGAGATGTGCAAAAAAAGGAAGAGCAATGCAGAAAGAAACAATAAACATGCAGTAATAAGAAAAAAGAAATGTAGTAATAAACAACATAAAGTAATTACAGAGGCAAAGCAAGGGAGGTGCAAAAAGAGGAAAGAGAGTTACAGAAAGAGGAAATTGCACTCCAGAACAAGGCAAGAGAACTACAGAAAGAGGGAGCAGAAGTACAGAAAGAGGCAAGTGAGGTATAGAAAGAAGCAAGATAAGTGCAGAAAAAAGTAACAAAAATGCAAAAGGAGCAAAGAGGGGTTTACATAGAGGGAAAAGAAGTGCAGATAAAACAAGAAAATTGCATGAATAAACAAGAGACATACAAAAAAGGGAGAGGTGGGGAGCAGGAGGATGCAAAAGGGATACATAAAACAAACAACAGAGGTGCAGAAAGAAAGAAAAGAAGTGCAGATAAAGGAACAAAGATGTAGAAAGAGGCAAGAGGGATGCACAAAAAGCAAGGGGGGATGTGAAAGACTTATGAGGGATGTTGAAAAAAGCAATGATGGTGTACAAAGAAGCAATAAAAGGAGTACATAGGTAACGCCTGAGTGATTGCATGACTACAGGGATAATATCTGGGGATTTACACGAGTACATAGGTGACTGGGCGATTTTATAAGTGCATGGGTACTTCTTGGGTGATTTCAGGACTAGGTGAACAAAGGAGTGCAAAGGTAGTGCCTGGGAGATTTCTTAACACTATGACTACTGGCTGAGTGATTACATAAGTATGAGGGTAGTGCCTCCGCAATTCAAGTAGTGCAATGGTAATGGCTGGGCGATTATATAAGTGCATGTGTAGTGCAACATGATTGAGAGTGCATGAGTAATACCTTGGTGATTGCATGAGTGCATAGGTAGTGCCTGGGTGATTGCATGAGTGTAACAGTAATGCCTGAGTGATTAAAGCAGTGCATATGTACTGCCTGGATCATTGGAAGATTGCATGGGTAGTACTTGGGTGTTTCTATAACTGCGTGAGTGTTAGGCCTAGCAAAATATAAAGCAGCAGACTATTACATGACTCAACTACAAGTTTCTCCATATTGTTAGAAGCATGCATACAAATGTCTCTACGTTTTCAAATCATCATCATATATAAAAGAAATATGTACACAATATTTCTGGAATATAGTGAAACCTAGAAACTGAGACATGTAATCGATCTGGCTGATTGCATGACTACAGGGCTAATATCTGGGATTTACATGACTATATAGGAAGTGACCGGGTGATTTTATAAGTGCATGGCTACTTCTTGGGTGATTGACGAACTACTGAGGTAGTGCCTGAGTAAATAAAGGAGTGTAAAAGTAGTGCCTGGGTGATTTCTTAACAGCATGACTACTGCCTGAATCATTACTTAAGTATAAGGGTAGTACTACCGTGATTGAAGTAGTGCAACGATAGTGCCTGAGTGATTATATAAGTGCATGAGTTGAGGCTACATGATTAAAAGAGTACATGGGTATTACCTTGGTGATTGCATGAGTGCATATATAGTGCCTGGGTGATTGCATGAGTGTAACCGTAATGCTTGAGTGATTACAGCAGTGCATATGTACAGCCTGGATCATTGAAGACTGCATGGGTAGTACTTGGGTATTTTTATAACTGCATGAGTGTTAGACCTAGCAAAATATAAAGCAGCAGACTATTCCATGACTCAACTACAAGTCTCTCCATATTGTTAGAAGCATGCATACATATGTGTCTATGTTTTCAAATCATCATCATATCTAAAAGAAATATGTACACAATATTTCTAGAATATAGTAAATCCTAGAAACTGAGACATGTAATAGATATATGATTGCATACCTCCTTGGGTAGTGCTTGAGTGATTGTATGAGTGCAAGGGTAGTGACTAGTTAATTGCAGGAGAATATGGATAGCGACTGGCGAATTCCAAGAGTACACACATAAACAATGAGTGCATCAATACGTGAAAAAAAGCACCTGAAGGCATAGATGAGTCATGGAGTAGTACTTACGTGAATAGATGAGTTCAACAGTAGGGCCTTGGTGTTTCTATGACTGCAAGGGTAGTGTGTTAGTCATTACTTGGCTGCCTAGGTACAGCCTTCATGATTGCATGACTGCAGGGGTGGTACATAACTAGTGCCTGGTTGATTGCATGACATTAGGGGTTATATCTGGGGGATTACTGGAATATATAGGAAGTGAGTGAATGATTTTTATAGGTGCATGGGTACTTCTTGGGTGATTGCAGGACTACTGAGTTACTGCATCAGTGAATAAAGGAGTACAGAGGTACTACCTGACTGATTTCTTAACAGCATGACTACTGGCTGAGTGATTACAAAAGTATAAGGGTAGTGCCTCTGTGATAGTAGTGCAACGGTAGTGTCTGGGTGATTATATAAGTGCATGAGTAGTGGCTACATGACTGAAAGAGTGCATGAATAATACCTTGGTGATTGCGTGAGTGCATAGGTAGTGCCTGACTGGTTGCATGAGTGCAGAGTAATGTCTGAGTGAATACAGCAGTGCATATGTAGTGCCTGGATCATTGGAACACTGCATGGGTTGTACTTGGGTATTTTTATTAACGCATGAGTGTTGGGCCTATCGAAATATAGAGCAGCAGACTATTACATAACTCAACTACAACTTTCTGCATATTGCTAGAAGCATACATACATATGTTTCTACATTTTCAACTCATCATCATATCTAAAAGAAATATGTACACAATATTTGTGGAATACACTGAAACCTAGAAACTGAGACATGTAATAGATCTGCCTGAGTGATTGCATAACTCCATGACAAGTGCTTGGGTGACTGAATGAGTGCAAGGGTAGTCACTGGTTAATTGCAGGAGAAGATGGATAGTGGCTGGCTAATTCCAAGAGTGCACCCATAAACATTAAGTGCATGGATAAATGTAAAAATAGCACCTGAAGGCATAGATGATTCAATAAGTAGTACCTACATAAATAGATGAGTGCAACAGTAGGGCTTGGGTGATTTTATGACAGCAAGGATAGTGTGTGGGTTATTACCTGACTGCATAGGTATAGCCTGCATGATTGCATGACTGCAGGGGAAGTATATAACTAGTGCCTAGCTGATTGCATGACTGCAGGGGTAATATCTGGGGATTACTGGAATACATAGGAAGTGAGTGGGTGATTTTATAAGTCCATGAGTACTGCCTGTGAGATCACAGAAGAACTAAGGTACTACCTGAGTGATTACAGGACTGCAAAAGTACTGCCTGGTTGAATTTATAAGGGCATGAGTACTGGCTAGTTGATTACATGTATACAAAAGGAGTGCCTGCATGACTGAAAGAGTGCAACGATAGTGCCTGGGTGATTGAAGCACTGTATACCTAATGCATTGGTGATTGAATGAGTACAGGGGTAACGTCTGGGGGATTAAAGGAGAACATAGTTAATGCCTGAGTGATTGCAGGACTACAGGGGTTAAATCTGTGGATTTACATGACTACATACGAAGTGACTTGGTGATTTTAAAAGTGCACAAATACTTCTTGGGTGATTGCAGCACTACTGAGGTAGTGACTGAGTGAATAAAGTAGTAAGGAGGTAATGCCTGGGTGATTTCTTAACAGCATAGGTACGGCCTGCATGATTGCATGACTGCAGGGGTAAGACATGCCTAGAGCCTGGGTGATTACATGACTGCAGGGGTAATATCGGGGGGATCACTGGTATGTATAAGAAGTGAGTGGGTGATTTTATAAGTCCATGAGTACTACCTGGGTGATTACAGAACAACTAAGGTACTACCTGAATGATTACAGGACTGCAAAATTAGTCCCTGGTTGAATTTATAAGTGCATGAGTACTGGTTATATAAGTACAAAAGTAGTGCCTGTGTGATTGAAAGACTGGAAAGATAGCGCCTGGGTGATTGACGTACTATATACCTAATGCATTTTTGATTGTATGAGTACAGGGGTAACGTCTGGACAATTACAGGAGTACATAGCTAACGCCTGGGTGATTTCATAACAGCATAAATACTGGCTGAGTGATTACATACGTAGATTCTTATAAAGTACCATCAAAATTAATTCCTCTCCTACAATATCATAAACATACATTTTCCAATACTACTGCTTCACTATTCTAGCAAAAACAGGTATAGATATAGAGCATATATAACAGCAAAGCAACACTTCACTTATCTTTCATAAAAGCTTCCCCGTATTTTTAAATCCATGTATACATATGTCTATACCTTTTCCTACCAGCATCATATATAAAAGTAAAAAATAGATAAATGCATATGTGTGTTTTATACATCTATCATCTTCAAACATATAACACAAACCATAATATATGAGCAAGTGGATACATATCTCAGTCACAATGCCATGCACAGCTCAAAATTTCACAGAGTACATTTAAAATTTCAAACAGACACTGAAAATTATGCGGTATATATGAATATAACTTTCCTCACATCATACAAATTACTCTAGAAAATACCACCTCTACAAACATCTCAACCCTCACTTCCAGGCTGCTGCTTAACCATTTTACAATGACTTATAATGTTTCACATACCAAAGTAGGAACCCTTCAGATATCTTTAGTAAACATCTCACCATATTACAAAAAGCATACATTAATATGTCTGTACCATAACACTATCCAAACCTTAAGAATTCAAAGAACAAACTTTCAATTTCAAGCAAACATCAAAAATTATACAGCATATTTTAACTGTACCTCTCTAGTAACTTACAAAAACAACCTAAACAATAACAGCTTATGTCAGATTCTTTTAAACCACACGTTTGTGATGCATCTTCACCATTCTACTAGTACTCACAGTCTTCAGCCTACCACATAAAAAGAAACAACATCTCTTTGTTATACATTATGCACCTTCAAGTGTACACGACATACGAAAATACATATACTAGTAGAAACACTTGAGATAGAAGTCCAAACAAACCTTAAAAGATGACAGACTGCACCTTCAAATTTTAAGCAATAGTTAAAATGATGTGGTATAGTACAAATGTACATATCCACACACTAAAACAAACTACCATAATCAATAATCCATCTTCCGACATACACATATGACTACAGACCTGGCGATCCAGATTAACTCTATTTGCTTAAGCAAAGGATTAAGAGCGGTTAATGGCAGGACCCCAAAGGATAGGGCGGGTGCCACCACCTTCAAGAGCAGTTCTAGAGAAAGCAGAATCGACTACATATTAGTCAATCTTGAAATATGGAACCATCTAGAGGATATGATGGTCACTGACCGCCTCGAGAGCGATATTAATCCTCTATGTATGGTTTTATCATATTGGAAAGAGCTCATGGCTCCTGAGGGTCTAAGTGACGAATCTCCACAAAATGTTATCCTCACTAATGACTTGCGCCACCTAAAGTGGGCTAAAGTTGCTGAATGTCAGGCAAACATTGATTTTATCCGTAGTAAGTTGGAACAAGCAACTAAAGAGTTGAGTGTTTGTTCCAACAGTGTAGCCGTAGTACTAGACAGAGAAAAGGGTATTAAAATACATGAAAACCTGTTCTCCCAGCTGAAAAAAATGTATTTATCAAACTGAGCAAGCCAAATAAAGCCCTTAATAATAATGTTCCTTGCTGGTACACCAAGGAATGTAGAAAATCACGTCTAAACCTAGGGCAGGCTATTAAAACAGGAACTAGTACTAGTGTGCGCCTTGCAAGGGGAGCTTATAAATCAACCATACTAAAATCCAAGCGTGCTTGGGATGAAAAGAAGTGGGAATAACTTAAGGAGGCTAGCTCAGCCAAGAACTCCAAGCAATTTTGGAATCTGCTAAAATGGGGATTTGAAGGCCGTCCGGAAAAACCACAAAATTGGGTAGCTCAAGATGATTGGGTGGCGTATTTTAAGCCACAATACGCTAAAGTATGGAACCACTCATAGAACACCCAGGAGGGGTCACATATACTCCTTGGTTGGAAGATGCGTTTACCAGTGGAGACATTGAATGTGCTCTAGACTCTGTCACACCTGGGAGAGCTCCGGGAATAGATGGCGTCCCAGCAGATATCTTCTTACATGATAGAGAATCTTGGGGGAGATACATATTATTACTGGCAAATCTCATAGCTAAAGGAGCACCCATACCCGAATCCTGGAACGGGGCGGAAATCATCCCTGTTTTCAAAAAGGGTGACAAGTCACTCCCCGGTAACTACCGCCCAATTAGCCTGATCGATACCATCCAGAAGATCTTTGGCAGACTGGTACTAAATAAGGTCCAGGAGTGGGCGTGCGAGATGAATATACTATCCCCCCTCCAAGCAGGATTTAGAACCCGCCTAAGTACAGTCGACCAAGTATTGCATTTTGCTATGCTTTAAAGGAAGGCTGTCCAACTAGGTTGGGGTAGTTTATACGCTGCTTTCATTGATTTGCAGGCAGCGTTTGATCTTGTTCCACGTTCAAATCTGAGGCTTGTTCTAAATAATATGGGTATGCCTCCTGCCCTGCTCTCCCTAATTATTAAACTTCACGAACGAAACTTTGCTCAGATAAGATGGGGTCCTCCTGGAAGTGTTACTAAACAGTTCCCAGTAGAGAGGGGGGTGTGCCAAGGCTGCGTGCTAGCCCCAACCCTGTTTTCACTGTATATCAATATTGTGGCAAATGTTTTGATCGAAGCAAATATTGATGCCCCAATCCTAGCAGGCGCGAAGGTACCAATCTTAATGTTTGCCGACGATTGTCTTATTATTTCCAAGACGACAAGCGGTCTCCAAAAGCTCTAAGGATTTTTGAAGCTTTTTGTACGAATCACGGGCTGGAAATAAATGTTTTAAAATCCTAGTTTATGACTTTTAACCAAAACAAACCACACAGGGGGAAAATATTCATGAATGACTTACCCTTGGAGCAAGTTAAATCATTCAGCTATCTGGGTGTTACCATCCAGCAAGACCTGCGATGGAATGAACAGATAGAGACAGCAACGCTGGGGCACTGAATAAAGAACATGCCAAGTCTTTGACAAAACCAGTGGCCCCGGTTGTGGGTTTTGGGGCGGAGCTGTGGATCTGTGATGGCTTGTGGTTCCCGGTTGCGATTCCCGGTTGTTCTGCCTTGCCGTTGGGTGCCGCCGTGGGAGAGGTGTCCATCTGTAAGCCCCCGCCCCTGCGGCGTGCGGTGCCCGGTGTGTGAATTGCAGCCGGACTAAAAGCCGATGGACGCATCAGCCGCTTTAAGCCAAGAAGCTGCCGAGGAGCCGAGGAGCCGAGGAGCTGAGGAGCCGCCGAGGAGCGTCCACAACACTTCCAGTGAGTGAACTTGGGCTGGCCTGATTGGCGACTGGTGCCGCGAGTCTTCCTAGTGTGTCAGCTGGCCAAAGCGAGTCTCGAGTCTTGTGTCTCGAACTGAAAGAGTCAAGCAAGCGAGCAGAGGAGCAGTTGCTGAAGCTGCCTGGACCGGAGTGAGAGCCAAAACTGCAAGTCATAAGTGGTGCCACGAGTTAAGCCCTTGAGCAGTGAGAATTAAGCAGAGGAGCAGCTGCCGGCTCCGGCGGCGGCAGGGAAGAGAGAGAGGTGAGAACCTTGATTTGCAGCAGCGAGCAGAGGCAAAGATAGTGGGAGCGGTGGGCTTTGCTTTTCGTGTGAGCTAGCCCGCCATTAGAGACACTAAAGACTGTGAAACCCACAAAGCCCATACAGCCAGCAAAGTCACTGGTGAGTTGTGAGCTGCATTGTAGACCAAACACTGACTTGTTTTGGACACACTGGGGGGATATGCGAGGGGAATATACTCAGCACCAGCAATAGAAGGATACAAAATAACAAGGCGGAGGAAGAGGGGGCATGGAGACAGGCACGGAATACTGAAATCAGGGATATAGCTTAAGCTAGAGCCTGAGCAATCTGGTGAGGTGGCAGGCACCTGTGATTGCTATCCCACCCGCTCACACCCTCCCCCCAGTCCCTGCCATTACCGCCAGGCCATCGAAGTGGAAAGCTGACTCTGCTGTTACCAACCGCCTCTCCAGACCCGGTTCCAGACGGGGGTCGGTGTGCGGTTCATTGTTGAATTTGCTGCTGAGTCGTCCAGGTGCCGAGCGAGGCGGAGAGTGCGCCGTGTGAGTTGGCTGACACCGAGGGGGACCCTATGGCGGAGTGACGCCGTGGCCGTGGCGGAGACCAGGTTAGTGGGGGCTGTAACCTGGTCTCTCGAACTCCACATCCTAGCATCCCAGCATCTTTTTACCATCACCTGTCATCTGCCCCTTGCCCCGAGTGGGTAGAGAAAAGACAAAAAAAGGAGGAAAAAGGAAGGAGTGTGCTGTGAATGCCCTGTTTATCATTGAATTATGGCAAGAGAATAAGTAGAACCCAAATCATTGAGGAAAAGACTCGACCCGGCCAAAGAAGCGGAGTGGGACAATGAATTGTGCAAACTGAAAGGAATTGTGCAAACTGATAAGTTTAGGTTGGCTGCTCTCAATAACTCTCATTTAGCCTGTGTTTTGATCAAACTAAACCAACTACACATTTTGTTTTTTGAAGTGGCTTGCAGATGTGGGGGTGAGCAGGGATTGAGTTTTCAATCAATAATCCCGCTGCCAAGTCTCTTTTAGCCGGTTCTGCATTTGGTAGATGTCTCAACTGTCTCCGGTTTGCTCCATCTCATACTTACTTCTAATATAGGAGTGTGCAAACCACTAGCAAGCGACTCTTATCTGCAACTCTTAACAACTTCTAATAAAACAAGACAAGTTAACCTGCGACTAGATAATGCGCTCTGGCAAAGAAAGATCATTGGGCTCCCCGAAGAAACGAGCCCGAACCCGAAAAAAATCAAGCATCCATTCTTCAAAAAAAGGCCTGTGTAAAGGCGCAAACAAAGGAGCCCACTCAGTCACTAATCTCTCCTATTGCTAGGATGTTCGAAAAATCGACTAAAATGCCTCAGAAATCTGATTTCATGAAAGATCCAATAACTGCACTTATGACTATGCCAATGCCTATGCAATCGGAGCAAGACCCCAAAACCTTACAGTCACCTCTTAAACCTATAAATGGAACAAAAGCAAGGAATGTGATCCGGGACTCATTTGTCCAAGTAGGAATTAATTCCCCCGCGAAGGGCAAGTCAACCCAGAGGAAATAGACCCCTCATATAGGCTTAGGAAATGACCATCTACATTGTAATCTATTTGTGCAAAAACCGAAAAATTACCCACGGGAAATAGTGGAATCCTCAGAGCCCTTCAATCAATCTAACGTCATACAGGGAGATGGTCATGAATCAGTTCTGATACTACCTCAAGCTAATACGATCGTAAATCATAACAATCTTCTTACTCCCTTTGATTCATTATTGGCACCTAAACCAGTTATTAAGAATGTTTTAATAGGAGCAAAACTCTTTCATGAACTTGAAAACCATTCTTCAGAAGTAAACGACGGGTTGTCAGTGCAAAAATATGATCCACAGGAATTGTTAGAGCACTCAATGAATGGTCACTTACAGAGCCCAGAATGCTCTATCAACGAAATTGGAAGTATGCAACAACAATCCACTGCAAATGGCATGGTATTAACATTGGCAAACGGATCCGCAAATATAAATCAATTAAACTTATTAGCTGGACCATTACTTACAAAACAAAACACTGCCTGCCAACGAAGTGGAGTATCTCCAAAGAATGCATCACCAATCATATACAAAGGCTTTCCCTATACTGTAATGAAGGATCTCGCTAACAACAGTTCCTTAAATAGTAATGAATTAAATTCTGACTCAAAACCAAAGCAAGTAGGAAAAATGGATGCCGGATCAATTTGGGACATTCACTATCAAACCTCTGTATTAACTCTGGAAGCTCTAGCCTCACAGTCACAAAAAATGGACATTCAAATTGACATTCTGGGCCTTATGGCAAATGCAGCTGCAGCAATTGAGAACAAATTAGCTGACCTAAACAACCTAATAATAAAAGTTCAAGAGAAAAAAGCTCCAACTTGCATTGAATGCACATGTGCTCTAATAATAACCAAAGTAGAATTAATTCCAGATGTAGTAAGCACAATACTGGAGGATGTCAAACATGTTATTTACAAACAGATTGTAGAAGATAGGAAGGGGTTAGGAAGCCAACCTAGGAAAAATTCAATATCGGAAAATAAACAGGAGCAACTGACCGATCGGTCCATCAAAAATAGTGATAAGTCTTATTTGAATAACCAAGCAAAATCAATAGATGACTCATTATATACCAAGGAAAACAACAGACCCAGAGTTTCGTCGAGTGTCCAAAATACCGGAGACAAGGTCATAGTAGCCTTTGATCTAACTAAAAGACAAAAAAAGAAATTAAGGAATGCAAGAAACAGGGTAACCAAGGAAAATAGGCTATCTATTGAAATAGATATAGCCGAAACCAACAAAGAAAGAACTAGAACTCCTGATCCCTCAATTAGCAGACCCTCAACTATTCCGAACAAAAAAAAGAACAGAAAAACAACAGTAAAACGAGGAGAATTTAGGACGCAAGAAACTAAAGTAACATCTATCAACTCAGAAGAGAGCATAATGACTATTAACTATTAATTACAAAATGGATGATCAAACAACTTCAAATAGAGGAGATTATTATGAAAAACCTACCAAGCTTAAGTAATATATCGACAGAAGATATCGAAACAGTAGGCTTCCAACCAAATTCTGAAGGTCCATTGCCACTAACACTGTTAACAGTACCCATAGGCCCAATAGCAGACTCCATACTGAAGGAGCATGGTTGTTTCCGTGATTGGGGCATAATAATAAGTCAAGTCGTGCCAAAGGTTTATCCAACACCCCTTTTACATATGGAAAGTAATTAAAAAAAATCTCAGTCTATTGAACCTAAAGTGGTGTTTTCCGTATTAAAAAATCCCCAGCGGACAATAAACCCTGAAGTTGAATCTTGTTCAATTCCAACGGAGAAAGGAGACAGAAACGAGGTAAATGACTCCTGGATCAAGGCATCTCTCCATGGCTCCAAGGACCACTGACAAAACTCACCACAAACCCAATCACAAGAAAATTACGGGGTAGTGTCTAAATTGAAGTTATGTTCATGGAATATTAATGGTATCTCTGGTCAGTGGAAGGAAGCTAAAATCCAAAGTTTTACAAAGGAAATCCGCATAATATTATTGCGGGAAACATGGGCAATAGACCCCTTCATGTTAAAACATCTTACGGGTTACTTTGAACCAGCTGTAAAACATCAGAAATTTGGCCGGCCCTGTGGAGGTTTAGCAACTTTCGTATCAAACGACCTTAATGCGAAACATGAGCAAATTTACGTGAACAATCCTAACCTTCTGGCATTAAAAATCCATTATAAACCTGGTACAAATATTCCGTATAAAGTTTTGACTTTAGTAAATGTATATTTACCTCCGAACAGGTCTTTAAAGAATGCGCTGATCAATGCCTTAAATAATCTATTACTGGAGCAAATATTGGATGAGCCTCTAGCCGACTATTTTGTTACAGGGGACTTTAACGCCAATTTGTTAACACCTTTAGCACGGAGTGAATTTTTGCAATCTCAAAATCAACAATGGGCAATCCCTGACCCAATAACGGATCCTAATTACATTACCCGACCTAATAAAATCGGGGTATAGCTGGTGAATGATTTGGAAGCATTAGGTCTAAGAATATTGAACTGCAGATTTTCTACTGACTCTCCACCGGCCTGCTCATTTCATTCAAAAAATTGTTCTTCACGAATTGATTACACCTTGACGTCTTTATCTATATTCCATAAGGTGATATCCTACTCCTTGAACAAAGTGACGGAAAGTGACCGCAGCCAGCAAATTATTGATATCAATATATAATGTCCAAAATCTAAATCTTTCCAGTCAATGCCTGGAGAAATTTGTACTGTTAATTATACGAAACTAATATGGAAACCTGAAGACAAGGATATGGTCACGGCAAGGGCAAAAAAGCTGGTGACAGAATCTATGGTCGAAAAAAGTTTTCATACAACTGAACGATGGGAAAACTTTACACACAAAGTAGTCATTGAAAATATACCATCCATAATCACTCATGAAAAGAAAAGTTCATATTGCAAAAAAGGGGAAGGTGCAGTAAATATTATCTTTTTACCACATGCTATAAGGAAACTTAGAAGTCAACGAAATAGGCTGAGAAGACATCTAAAGAGGTCTCCGTTTAACAAAGATATAGCAGCCTCATTGACGAATATTAATCGTAAACTAAGGAAAGTGATATGGAATGAAAAGAATAAAGCAAGACAAGATCTATGGACAAAAATATTTCATGCAAGCTCAATGGCAAATTCAAGGGAGTTCGGGAGACTTATTAATGGCTTATCTAGACCAAAGAATCTGGGAATTGGAACAAGTTTATCCGAAGAAAAATGGGTAATATTTCTACAAACTCATCTCAATCCAAACCAACGGTCTCTGATACAACCTAATGTCGAACGTTCTGTAACAAAGACTTGCAAAGAAGAAGAGACAGAAGTGACTATAACTATCAGCCAAGTGGCAAGATTGATAAAAAAACAAAAAGATGGCGCCCCCGTGCCGAATGGCATTCCCTTTGCTTTATTTAAAGAATCGCCAGACTTCTGGTCAGATCATCTTAGAGATGTTTTCATGATGTGGTTGAGAGAGGGGAAATACCGAACTCGTGGAAAGGTTCACTTATAATCCCAATATTTAAAAAAGGCAACTGGCAACAGCCGGAAAATTACCGTCTAATTACCTTACAGGATTCAGTTGTTTGCCAGTATTCTTTTAATGAACTTAACAGAGTGGGCAAAAGAAGTGCAGGTAATACCCCCAAACCAAACAGGCTTTGTGAAAGGCCTTGGTACAAAAACAAATCTTTTAATTTTAGCAATATTAATCGAAAAGTCAATAAGTGCAAAACTACCCTTATATCTGTGTTTTGTAGATTTTAAATCTGCTTTCGACTGTGTTGATCGTGAGCTTTTTTGGGCCAAGCTTGCAAAACAAGAAATTCCAGTCAAGCTCTTAAAAATGATTAAACTCTTGCATTCTGATACTTGGGTTAGAGTGAGAATGGGTAATGGCTCAACGGTAACTAAAAATATTCCAACATCGAATGGGCTTAAGCAGGGCTGTGTGTTGGCTCCCCTACTTTTTAATTTATTTTTATCCGATCTCACTTCTGACCTAAATGATATCAATGCCCACCCACCAAGGTTGGCTCAAACTCCGATATCAAACCTGCTATATGCGGACGATGTTGTTCTAATGAGCTATACAAAGGTGGGGATGCAACGACTGATCGACATCATATTTAAATACTTCAAGGAAAACGGTATGCACATAAATGATGCAAAGACTAAAATGATGGTAATCACCAAAAATGTACAATTAAAGCATGCACATACTTGGTTTTTGGAAGGCAAAAAACTTGAACAAGTAAATGATTACAAGTACTTGGGAGTAACTTTCAGTGATAATGGCAAGTTCGTACATCACAAAAGTGAAATTACAAGGAAAGAAATCTCCTTTACTGCCGCATTTAGATCTATCCAGAAATCCATTGGAGATCTGTCTTACCGCCCTTTATTTAAAGCAATAATAGCTAAACTATTGCCTTCTCTAACATACGGGAGTGAGGTGCTCAACGGGAGTGATGCAGAGATTATAAACACCTCGGTAGCAAAAACCTATCTTCATTTATTTTCACTCCCTAAGAATGCCTCACAATCCCAAGTAAGGTTGGAATTTGGTCTGAACGACCAATCTTGTGCAAGAAAAGGAAATATACTGAAAGTGTGGAATAGAATAAAAAATGATCATGACAACGAAATGTCCTGTCTTCTCTGGCAAGAAGTAAGCAACAACCGTTCCTTAACTACTGTCACCTACTTAAACTTGGCAATTAAGGACTATGGTTTAGCTCCTATTTGGAACAACAGGGTCAAACAGGAGAGTTTCAAGAAGACAGTAAACAAAATCACTGACTATCTTTCTTTGACAAAGGATAAATATAATTTCATCAAAAGACACCATGCGTGGCCAATAGTAAATGGTTTTAAGTAAAAGAAGATCCAAACCTATTTGGAAACATCATGGACGAAAAAAATAAACAAATCTTTATGAATGCTAGGTTTGGTATCTTTCCAGGCTCATGTCATTTGGCACCATGGAAAAGAACTGAAGAACTCGGGGCGTGCACGCTTTGTAAATCTGGCAAAGAAAACATCATACACCTAATGTGCCTCTGCCCGAACCTGGAAGCGGAAAGAAAAGGTGTACTTAAGAAACTATTTAATGAACGTGGTGTATGGTCTTGCAGGCAGGCTCTTATGGCAAGCTTAGATCGAGAAGACTTAGCAATTAATTCAGCATTTGTGAAATTTCTTATATTGTCCAAGAAAAAGTTGGACGCTTGTGTTTGAACAGTGTGTAACTACTGTCAAGATGATTAATGGAACAATTTTAAAGGTCATAGTACTTTTTATCGTTTTATGAGAAGTATTTGAATATATGTAATGCATCAGCATTTTGGATTTGTATAAGTTTTATCCTTTTTGTAAGATTTTAATTAATCAAGCAAATAAAATAAACAATCAGTGGCCCCGGCAATTACCGTTTATAATGCAAAGGCGGTGAGTGCAGCACTCTATGGTGTAGAGATCTGGGGGTTTGAGAAGTTAAATAAGTTGACAGCCTCTGAAAATAGGTTTTTACGTAATCTTGTCAACCTACCCCAGAGCACTCCCATGGGCCCCTTTTTCCAAGATCTGGGTATGAGACCAATTGAAATCATTGCAAACCTCCGTCCAGTACTGTACTGGAGGCGTTTATGGCTAACACCAGAACTAAAAATATTCGCCATGGGGCTCTTGGACATAATTAAAATTGACGCCTTCCATCAGGTCAAATGCCTCTCTGGAATTAGAGCGATTCTCAGAGAACTGGGCTTGTTGGAGTTATGGAAGGATCCGATTAATGCTACATTCCCGCCAAAAAAGGTAATTAAGGGTTTATACTGGGGAATGATATCCTCTAGAGCCATTAGGACCACTGCCCCACTTTCTCTCACGGGGGCGTTTATGGAGTTCAAGGATGAGACTCAATTCAAGCCATTCTGGGACGACATACAAAGCCACTGGATAGGAAGCTTTATTTCCAATTGAGATTTGGCAGTCTCCTTGTCAGAGCGTTTACATCCAAGTGGACAAGTGGAGGAAACACCGTATGCCCATGTTGTCCAGACCCCCTGGAATCAATTGGCCATCTACTCTTTGGGTGCCCTGCATATTCCGCTCCATGCAGAGTTTGGTTACCACCAATGTGTAAACTACTGGGCACAAGGAGTGGAGTAATGGCCATTAGAATTATTTGTACGAGTGATAGTTCTGTAGTGTACACAGCTGTGGCTAAATTTCTAGGCTGGTCATGGATTATTAGAAGCAAAAGGATCAAGGGATAAGCCATTGAATGTCTATTTTTGACCACCTGATGTAAATAAGTGTATATGTATTGTAAATATTTTAACAGCCATGAATTTTATCTTACAATTTTATTCCTATGAATTTCATTTATTTTATTTTTAAACAATTGATGTATTTACTGTTACGCTTTTATGACAATCGTCGAATAAAGCTTGTTTGACTGACTGACTACACATAAACTATTTCAAACAACATTTATCTACAATAAAACAAACTACAATGCACATCTGTACATTTAAAAATATATTTCAAACATCACAGCTTTCAAACTATCTTTAAAGTTTAAAATAAACCTAATACATGATACACCTCACAAAATTAGAACTCGCCTTCAAAACAGATTTGTAGAATTAAAAAAATAGAAAACTCATAAATTATTTTTGTATGCACAAAATCAATGTAATGCACCAGTCTCAGCAAGGTAATACCAGTAGTGCCAAAGTTTCCCTCTCTTTCTACACACAAATACATGTAAGTAACAAATCACATTCCTTCCTACAATATTTCAAATTATAAAACACATTTCCATTGGTTAGACATATTAACCCTTCCCAACTGACTTCTAAAAGTGCCCAAACTGATTCTGGAATGTTTTGGAGTTGCAACCCCACCGTGCACAGCAAATTCATACAGGAGTTCAAAAATATGTTACAACTAAAAAGTTCGTTATTTTTTAAGAACACACCACTTCTAAAGATACTACTGACTTGGGAAATCTTACTTTAATAAGATTTAACTTATATATGTTACAATTTCACATTTTAAATTCACTGTTAAGTTTCAACCTTTCACCCATTATGCTGAATGCCAGTTTCCATAGTAACAGTTCATGGAACTTTCAACTTAAGTGACAGGTCACAAGTTCACCACATAATTTTA
Source organism: Lissotriton helveticus (assembly GCF_964261635.1). NCBI lineage: Eukaryota > Metazoa > Chordata > Amphibia > Caudata > Salamandridae > Lissotriton > Lissotriton helveticus. The sequence goes on along the minus strand of NC_136068.1, from coordinate 366,917,074 downwards.
CAAATGCAAACAGCAGGTGTGGTTACCTTTACAAAATATGAACTTATCCTATCTACTGTACCTTTCAAACATTTTTTTACTAACCAATAAGAAACATGCTTTTTAAAGAAAGTAATATGCACCCTATTTTTCAATGTACAATTTTCTTAAACAGCCACTCAATTTTCTAGTTTTTAAAAAACAGCATCTTGTCTACCATTTTACATACCTCTCATTCTACCAACTGACTACCTCAGCTACAGACATCTTTTTGTTACTTCTAGACATCCCTTCAAGATGCTCACAGTGTGGATTGTTGGACACAGCTTTGTTTTCTGGTGTAAAAGGTATGCTGAACACAGAGGTATTGACAAAGGACTAGCTTTGCAAAATGTGGACATTACATGGATTGCACAAGGAGGATTAAAGTGGCACCAATTCATGCCTTTGATTAAAACCTTTCTGCATCTCCAACCCCCTGACCTCATGATTGTGCACTGTGTTGGCAATGACCTAGGCACATTGACTGAGGTAGGACTGCAAATGCTCATGAAGGACACCTTTGCACAATTGATGTTTCTTTTACCTCAAACTGTCTTTGTATACTCTAACATATGTCAAAGACAGAAATGGAAGTGGTCAAATCAATCTCGTCCACAGATTGAGAAAGCTAGAAAGACTGTTAATAAAGCTGTTTCTGCTTACCTCAGAGACCATACGATAAGCTCCATATATAACAACAATCTACGTTTTGATATGGATGACATCTACAGAAGTGATGAAGTACACTTCACAGATCAAGGAAACAGAGACTTTCTCAACAATCTAAAGCTCTGCATCGGCACTTACATGTAGCGACAATAAACTCACAATGAAATCAAGGGTTCTTTTTAGAGCCATCTTATAACATAATACTGATTATAAATTTTTATTACACATACAAATATTTTTTTTGTTTAGGATTCGTGAACCCGTCGCGATTTTACAAAAACAAAAGCACAAACTCAATTTACTACAACACAACACTTTTCAATTTTAACTATTAATTTTAAATTTTATATAACAACTCTATCAATTGTCCTCTTGTCATTAACTTGAATCACAGTAACTCTTAAAAACAACTTCACAAATACAACACTACCTTCTACATTATAAACTAATTATTTATTTATTTAAGTTGGATTCGTGAATCCAATGTGACGTTATACAGGATGCCGTGCTGAGAGCCGCCTTGGAGTCGCAACTCATATTTCAAAATGAAAAAAACACCCTACTTCCATTATTCGGTATACACCCCGGAGACCCCATCCCCCAGGGCCTGCAACTATTTATATTAATTTTAAAAAAGAGGGGGATCACTAGGCCCCCCTCAGGCCAATATTGGCAATGGGGACCCCATCCCCAGAGCCTGACCTTGCTTTCTTTATAAGAACGGGAGAGGGGCCACGTGTCCCCCTCCCTGGACTACTAATGGCCCCAAGGACCCCACCCCCAGCACGGGGCCTCTTTTTTATTAATTAAAAATGAGGGGAGGGGGGCTGTGAGGCCCCCCTCCCAGGCCACTTCTGGCCCCAGGGACCCCATCCCCCGAGGGTATGGCCACCTTGAAAGGAACTGTGGGGGAGCCCCAATACCCCCATGGTCCCTGCCGGCTCCCTGCCTCCTACGGGAGATGGCATTGCTTTTGGGAAAGGGGTGCTGCTAACATGCAGCTCCCCTTCCCCCCTACCCCCCCAGAAATTCTGCTTTGCTTTTTGGAAGCAAGAGCAGGTTTCCTGCTCTTACGTCCAAAAAGCAAAACAGTGTTTGCAAAAACAGGGCGTGAACCGCACGTCTCCCTCCCTGTCATTGCAAACAGCAATGTGCCAGGGGTGAGCACCCTGGGACATTGCAGGAGCAGGCCTGGGGGATGGCTGTCATCAGGGTCATCGACGGCTCCAGGAGGAGGGGTGGGCGGCCCCCTCCCAACATTTAAAATAGCCTCAGGGAGGTGGTGGTCCCCGGGGCTTGGGGGACCCTGCGAGGCTCCATCCCTAATTAATAAAAGAAGCTCCGTGAGGTGGTGGTCCTTGGGGCAGCATGGGGGAGTGGGACCCCACTCTCATTTATTTATCAACCCCGGGGTGGTGGTGGTCCCCGGGGCTGTGGGGGGTGCATGCTGCCCACATACAATTAACTAAACCCCAGGGAGGTGGCGGTTTCCGGGGCTGTGGGGGTCCCCACGGACCACTGCAAATTAATTAGTGATTGCCACCAGGACCTGGCCCACCCGGGGGCTCAAGAACAAGGAAGCATAAGAGACTGAGCTTCGTTTTTTAAAACTTTCTCATCTGGATTTGCGCACCCAACACGACTTCTGCCATTTAACAAAAATAAATAAATGCTTCTTTTGGGACAGGGGGTCCTTGTTGGATACAAAGGAACTGTTCGAGCAAAACAACTTTCGAAAAGCATGCCTCAAATCTCGAAAATCAACTGCAGAATAGAGGATATCCCAAAAAGATCATTCGGCAGGCAAAAAAACGTGCTTCAAATAACTACCGTGAAGCGCTTTTGGAATTACGTCCTGCAAAAGATAAGACAGAGAGAATTACTTGTGTCAGTGACCAGATAGAGCGTCCTCTATTTGCCTTTAAAAGAGGTCCTAACTTGAAAGATAAGTTAGTACACACGCGACCCAGAAACAAGACTGCTCGCCAGATTGGGACCCTGTGGGATTTACCCGCAGTGGGAGGCCACCATCCGTGTGGGACATGTGCGGCCTGTCCACAAACTTCTAAATCTCTGACAGTTGACATCGGCACAAACAGAGCATGGCAGCAGAGAAAATTTACCAACTGCAATAGCAACAATCTGATTTATTTGATCACATGCCCGTGCCAGCTACATTATGTTGGCATGACCACTCGGAAAATAAAACTCAGAATATCTGAACATAAGAGCACGATACGTTGCCGTAAGCAGGCTACTAGATTAACAGCTCATTTTCTGGAGGTTGGCCATGGTCCGAGTGATTTCAAATGGACTGTCCTCGAACAACCCAATATTCCGGGACATGTAGCAGATGTTGCAAAATATCTGTTCAAAAAGGGACAGAAATGGGTCTACAAAATGAACAGTGACAAAGCGGGTCTCAACAATGATATTTCTTGGATGTCCCTTTAATTGGTTCATGACACAAAACGCACGGTAAGACTCATATCAGTAGGTGACAAGTAGCCTTCTGTGAGTTATTGCCCCTCACAATCTGTCAAGCGCCACCAGATTTTGATTTTTAGTGAACCCGCTGAGAACGTGGAAGAGGCATTAACGAAACACCTGTTTTTGCCCAAATAGTGGAGTGGCTTGATTTATAAAATATCGCCTTCTCCCCACCAAGTACTCTCTATAAATCCAAAAATAAAGAATAAAACATAAAATATATTCTTGCACCTTAGTGCACCATTTATCTTTATTTTTATTTTTGGCAGAACAGCGCCGTATTAACAAACACCATCAAAGACGCCGCTGTAAACTACAATTCCCATTGTTTGCCATTTTCTGTAGTCCTTGAGTCATGTGACCGTTTAGCGACATGACAGTATCCGCTATAATGAAATGGATACCAGTCTACCCTTGGTTATTTCGGCACTTTCTATAAGTTCAGTTTATTTTACTTATATTGCCTGACCCGACTACTTCTACTACAAACACGAAAGGGGATCAAAATACCTGATGCGTAACTAAAGAAACTACGTTTCCCATGATTCCTTGGGCTTTCGTAGTCCCGCGTTCACGAGGTCCCGGTAGCTACGCGGTATCATGCAGACCGAAAAAACAATAAGGAAGGTGGACACGCAGGCACCGGCGCCCCCCCAGTCATCACAGAGGGACGCCAGGTGCATCGACGGACAGGTTAGTCCTCTCATGGTTCTGTCTGTGTACTTTAGCCACTTTAAGGAAAGTCTTACCCCTCGGAGTTAATAACTTAAATTTGTTGAAAATAGACAGTAGTGCCCTTGTGTATGCGATCGTAAATCAGGGGCATGTAATTAGCGGACTTGACACGATCTCTAAGACCGCCTTACCAGGATAACAATTCTGCTTAAGGTATCATCCCTATTAATTACAAAGGCTGTTCCAAAATACTCGATATTGCTAGCATTACAGAGTTGGGTAACTTGTATGACAAATACAATTACCAACCAGTCAATCAAAAAAACAAAAAAATTAAAAAAATTGATAAATAGCAATAGTACAAACACAGTGCACTAGCACATCTCTATCAATTGACTGGCAGGAAAGCGCAGCATTAATATTATTACACCCTGAGCAAGTATGTTCTCAATACCTGATATGAGATTTTTCTGAGAGCCTTCTAGATCATTATTTGGTCTTCACCGTAGAAATGTCTATGTGAGTCCTGTTTCTGTTTTGTCTTGTTACTAGAGCGGTGCTCCACACACCTGAGCTGCAGCCAGGTGGGGTGATGATTTTTCCTCCTACCAATTAGGTAAGCGAGGGTGAAGTGGGATAATGGCAATTTTTACCATATTCATTAAGATAATGCACGTGATTGGCATTTATAATCTGGACAAATCATTATTGTTCTTTTATGTGTAATGTTGATGTGTGGCTCTTGTATGGTACTTTTATTCCTACAGGTTGGAGAAGAATAAGGAATATCCCGCAACTATTCAGGTATTCCTTTCCCCTTTTTTTGCAGTAGCAGTATAGATCTAGGTCCTGATGAAAGCAGTGACGCATTAGAAGTCACCGATGCTGAAACATGTTGACCCTACTTGCAGGTGGATATTTTGTTAAATCCGCCAGTTAATTTACACTTCTCTTCTTTTAATATTGGGAGAGTTGAGAGAAATCATTAAAATTAATTTTTTTCTACTCAATCTCTACCGAATTTTATATATCTCACGTTTGTTTTTTTCACATTTATGCACTGCAAAACAGTTACCCATATTCACTACAACAAAACAACCTTGGTTCAACCCTTCACATAACTCATGTACCATCTACATAGAGTTAAATAGTCACAATAACATCAAGTGACTTGTATATACAAAATATACTTTCTCCTGGGTAAGGAGAGCCCAGATGATGACTAGGGCGGAACCGTTTGGGAACTGATGGGCACTTTTTCCCAATTGTGGGATTGTGTTATTTACTTGCACTTAATGCACTTTCGTCCAACCCTTTAGTACCTTCCATTCCACACATCTTCATTTAAACTTGACCCTCAGATGTTCTTTTTGTTATTGATGTATATAATTGGGGTACATGTCTGATAGGGTCATTAATCTAGCCCCAGGATCCTCCTCTCCACATGCTTTGTTTTTTGGGACCCCTGAGCATGCCTAGGGGATCAGGGTTTTTCTACCATGCCCCTTCTCTTCTTTTTCACTTTTTTTTTTACCTTTTTCTTGTGACTCGGTTACTGAGTCACATGATCGCTGCCAACACTTCTTGGTTTGGAGAGTCAGCAGCCAATCAGAAGTCAGATCATGTATAGGAGGGTTTGTGACTCCTCCTCGGTGCTCAAATAAATATATTTTTCATTTTTGGATTTCTCTGGAACTGCTGAACAGATTTAAACCATTTTTTAAAAAAAAAAGGGGGTTCTAGACCAAGATGTTACCTTTTTGCCAAATTTGGTGTAATTCCATTCAGCAGTTCGGGCTGTAACCTGTTTCAAAATTCCTATGGAAATTAACATGGAGAAAACGCATTTTGGGACCACCCTTTTTTCTCAGCCCCACTTGACGAATCACCCCCAAACTTCTACGACAGGAGATGACCTGAGTGAACCATTAGTTTTGACATTTTCGCAAAGATTAGTCAAACGATGCCAGAGATATGGGCAAATCAAAAAATGTTTTTCCTATGGATAATAGGTCCTAACTATAACTACCTACTTGAGACCGCTAGTAGATAATATAAATAAGAAGATGGCTGGGACTTGTGTTTCTCAAACAGGGAAAGCCATTCCAACCCTCCAGCTGGCTTAGGGGAATGGCATTACATTCGTTTTGGAAATTGCTTTAGAATATGAACATTCACTAAAGACATTTAAACATTCTACTGGACTATTTTTTGAAACGTTCACCATTTGTTTGCTAACATTATCGTCTTTTGACTTTTTAAAAAACGTTTTGTTTGTTGAGTAAAAAAGTCATTGCATCTAAAGATACACTAATTTCTATCTGCAACAGCATTCCAAAAACAGCTAAATTCATTATACAATCAAGAAAGACAATACCCCAAAACGAATGAAAAAGAGAGGAAGAAAAAGAAAATGGCTGAAAACTCTGGTTGATAAAAATACGAAAACACCCCTATAATTCAAATCCATTCCATGACATTATAATTTGAAAAATGTACAATATATTTGCTAACATTATCCCCTTTTGTCTATATACATTGATTAATCACCTCACATTTATGATGAGTTGTTTAGTTTGAAAGCTGAATCTACTACCATGTGCTAATGAACTCCTTTTTATTATTTAGCTCTTTCCCAAGGGCAGTTGACTTTTTGATAAAACAAATGCTTGCACAATTATTTTCAAAAGTAGTAATCTATTTTAAACAAAAACGTCGATTTCAAAATGTATTTATGTTCTTACTTTTTATTTGTATGTGTGAAGATGATATTAAATGTATGAAATTGCATTGGTGTTGCGATTAACAATACATGTTCCACACATGTAACATATTGCAGTATATCATTCTAGCTCATACATATTCATGGCTAGGCATGCAAGACATAAATTAAGGGTGATGGTAAGGGAAATGTAGTGATCAAGATTAACAGCAAAAGAGCCTACCTATTGTTGAAAGTGTGTACAATGGGTGATTTTTAACAATTAAGGATACTTGACTGAGTGCTAGATTAATTAGTAATGGGGGTGTGGATGTTGGACAAAATTGGATGGGGGAAGCATCCACATTAGGCATGAGCAGTGAACTTAGCTCTGTTCCCAGAGTTTGCTGAGTTTTCTGCACTCTGTGGAGCATTTGGAGTTCCGAAGCAGAGTTTTTTCCTTGCTCTTGCTCACCAATGTCAGGTTGACGAGTGCAAGCGAGGAATATCTACTCCCCGGCGTGATTCCTCAATACGAGCAGTCAGATTTCTCAATGCAGCCGGTCACGGATGGTAGCGACCGCTCGCGTTTAGAAACCTTTTGTCCTCGTTGAAAAAGCTTCAGCTTGGGTAGACAATGTACTCGAGTGGCAAGAAAAGAGTCAATACCCTCTTGCCTGTGCATGAAGTCATTTGTGTTGATTTTACATCCCGGGGCAAACACACTGCGTTGAAAGTCAACAAAAACGGCATGACCAAACGCACTCCGCCACTTGCAGAACTCCACGCAGCATGACTGAGTGTTTGGTCACTTTGCGGAGTCCCACATAATCCACATGTCCCACTACAGAATACTGGGTATAGTGGGGGATTTAGTTGGGGTTATGGAGAGCAAACACATTGGTTTGTAGTTAGTTCAGGAAGGTTGCTGGTTAGGTATGTGGGAGGGGTGTACCAGTTTATTAAGGCCCTGCAGATTGCATGGTATGTCTTTTATCTTTTGCATGACAAAGGCATCTTGCATTGAATCCTCCTACTTTACCAAATAAAGATGCTACTGGTGGAACTTTGCCATGCCTTGAAGAGATTTTTTAATCTACTTCAAGAGCCAGGTCTGCCTCTCCATGAACCTCAGTACCTCTTCCATGTGATTTAGGATGGTGCAAAGGTTTTCTCTATTAACAAAAATATACCTCCATACAAATGATTGTTGCTGGAAAAACTGATCCTATCAGATCGCAGGATGTGCCCTTGCCAACCTCTATGCATACTTATCCATCTAACAATATCAATATGTTCATTAAGTTGAGGTATGACATATGAAACCTTCTTCTTCACTCAACTCTGCTTGTCCTCCCATTTTTTCTTTAGATTCCCCATGCTGCATACCTCTAATTCCACTCACAGAGTCTGCAGCCTCCTGCCATATGGACCCTTCTCTGCTCCACTAACGTTGGATGGAGGTAGACCATATAGGTCCGAGTAATGCTCATCATCGAAAGCAACTATAAGGTCTTTCTCCTTCTTAGTGGAGTTCCTCTTGAGAGAGATTGGCAGCATCGTCATAGCTGTAGCTGAACAATGGATTTCACTCAGGTAGTATAGGCATGAGTCCAATGGAAAGAGGGAGAGGTCCAGGGTGTGTGTTAATGTTCTGAAATACATAAGTTACTTGCAGTAAATGTACGCTTGTAATGTCTGCTGTAAGAATCCCTATGTACTCCTGTAGGGGTGGAGACTTGTGAATCATACTGCTGGGTGTATATTTTTACCTTGAATTGGTGAAAGCAATCCATGTGGAGGTTTCTGCCTAGATGTAGGAATAAATGTATATGCGTCTAGATCTCCGCACATAGATTTTCCTTTGTGAATTTTCCAAATATGTGCTACACAACTCCCAACAATTTTTAACCACCTATAAAAACAAAGACACATTAAAATAGAAAATTAAGGCAATACATAATTATTTTTTATGGTTTTATAGAGCCATTTTCTAAACATTCTGGGGGCAGATGTACTATTGTATATTTTTCTGAATTGTAATGGTTAATTACTTAGAAATCACAATTTGAGAATCTGTTATTGACATGTATGACAGCATACACGTTTTAATAGCAACTTCTTAGGATTCACTTCCTAAAAGCCCAGTCAGAAAATACAATGTTGCACTGCCATTCTGAAGGACATGAGCTTTCAGTGAGGGTCTCCAGTTCCTTCCAGTTGCATCTTGGTGCCAAAATGACAACTCAGGTAGTACAGGTAGAGGCCTCGTAAAGAAAGCAGATGCAAACGTTCTTTGATGATGAGATTGCCCTACTAATGGAGGGGTTTGCAGAAAACAATGACCGGCTTTTTAGTAAAGACTTCTTATCTGTCCCTAAGGGCACCAAAAAGAGAATACTGAGGCATATCCAAGAAAGTGGGAATGCTGTTGGTGTAACAAAATGTAGCATTCTTGTACGACCTACACTCATTAGCAAAGGAAAAGCTGGCCAGGAGGAGAAAGGAAGCTGCTGGCACTGGAGGGAGGGGCTTCTAACCAGCCACCAACAACAGCAATAGAAGAGGTAATGGGAAGCACCCTCACTACTGAGACTATATATAATCTAACACATTTTGACACCTCAGAAACCCACTGGCAACACACAGATTAGTGTTGTACTTTCAAATTAAGAAAATAAAAATATTGGCTCTTACATTTTTTTTTATTACAACTTTGAATTAATTATGTATAAACAGATTACATTGGATTTGGGCTCATCTTACAGGTCATCCCTTTACCATTTCTATTGTTCAAGAAAAGTCATTATGGAATTTGCAGTCCCAATAATTTTTAACCATTTTAGGAATCAAAAAGAATGCACAGTTTACTATTGTATTATAAGAAAAGAATTACTTTAATAAATAGATTCACTTGAATGTTTAGTACCACATTATTGAAAAGATAAAAAAAAATACATTATAGATTTAAAAGGCTTACACTTCATCATAAGCTGTCATGTGACATAATAAAAAATACATATTAATGAAACTTATATTACATTTTATATACAGAGATAGAGGACAACATTGCAGAAGAATGTGATGGTCACAATGGGGATGATATAATGGATCAGGAGTTTAACAGCAATCATATGCGTCAAGCAATGAACACCAATAACAATATTGTCATGAACAACTTTGCCAACAAGAAGAGACACACCTAGACCTATTAGAAATGTAGGATTACGTACAAGGCATAGAACAAACTATTGCATCCAGAGACATATAACTAAAAGAGTCATACCACAATGACCACAGCTTCCAACCAGACCTGCTGATACACTTGGCACATCATGTAGATCAGAATTTGCCCTAATAGAAAAATGTATGTTAGACTTTCAAACCAAACTATTTGAACCCGTTAACATGCTTGAAAAAGCATGGATTAAGGTATGTCTTCTATAATCAATAGAATTGACAATTTAAATACAACAATTGAGTCATTACATGATAATATTGTGGAGGAGACACAGCAATAAATTGAAAGACATTGACGTGTTGTACATGAAATGCAATATTTGGAGAAATTATAGAGAAATGGGCAACTGTAATAGGGATACTCAGTTGTCACACCTTACATGTCCAGCAAGAAATGTCCCAGTGTTGCAGAGATAGAGCAAAAGGTTTTGGTCTAATTACATCATATATTGGGTTTTTTCAAACTATGCAAACACATTCTAGCTGTCCGGTTACCCCTGCTCTAGACAATGAGGAAGCTTCTAGCCACATTCGTATATCTATGTCTAATGTCATAATATATGGGTGTATACACAGACAGGCTATTGATTTAGAATTGGATATGCTGTCAACTGGCTAGGGATGCCACCTGGAAAACAAAGAAGGAGGCATTAAATGTGTGTTTTGTGAAATACAAAAGAAAAAATTTTGGGGGAAAAATAATGTACTTTTCAAAATGTTATGAAAATAAATATGCGGTTCCTGCGGTGACTCTTTCTAATTTTCTGTAAATATAAACATTGACATAAAAAAAGCTTTTCGGCATTTTCAGAATGCCTATCTCATTAGATATCACAGAAAAAAACAGGATACGTCCCATAAACTCAGTTGAGACCCGGATGAATAAGGTACCAAGAAGTAATGCCTCAACAGATAATATTTGAAAGACAATTCATAAAGGATAGATAAATTAAGAGAAAAGAAACAAAGAAGGAAACAGCACCATGATTTATTATTGTGGTCTGTATTAGTCAAACAGCAGGACAACATTAATTTTCAGACAGCAATATATTCCTAATGCAAACAAGTGCACTAGGGCACTTCTTATTACATGCTATCTGATTTTGGTAGTATCATTTGCTCCACCACTTGTCTTTCTGATCGCCTGTTATATACCCAGTTACAATCCCATTAAAGCACTTAGGTACCCACCACTTATATAGCCAGTGACTGCCACACTCAGTCACACACCCAGTGAACCATTCACACATCCATTTAATCACCTATACATACAATTATCTAATTGCTTACACACTCATAAAGGCACTTGCACACCCACTCACACACCTGTAAAGGCATATATGTACCAGCACACAGACTGTCAGTTACACATGCACTTATACACCTATACACCCAATCCCCATAAAGCTACTCACATACCTATTTATGTAACCATACAGCCACTCACACACACAGTGAGAGAGCAACAGAGGCACTTACACATACATTCACGCACCCATACAGCACTTACGTATCCCATAGTAATTAAGCTAGTTGCACACACAATTACATATACCAAATTTCACTAACACACCCAGTAAGCAATCCATACAGCCACTTACATAGAAATTTGCATAACCATAAAGTTACTAAGAGAGCCAGTCATAAAGTACCATACTTACTTACATGTACAGTGGCACGGCCACAGAGGATCTGATAGAGTCACTCAGATATGTACTCAAATACTGGCACACCTAGTCACCCATCCAGACGACTAGCCCTTTAACATGTCTCAGGTGTGTTCCTGCAGATCCTGTGTGTGCAGTTTTACTGGCATTTGAAACTCCATGGCAAACCTTAAACTGTCCTTCTAGGGTTCTGTGACAGAATATCGAAACTATAAAAATCCTGCTACCAAAAGATTGTGTCAAAAATATAGATCCTAAAAATATTGCTTTTTGATACATATATACATATCATTATACACTAATATTGATATATATTTAAAATCGTAAATATTAATTATTTTAACTTGTAACATTATATAATAATAATAATATTTAAAGATATATATATATATATATAAAAATATAGTTATTTAAACACACAAGCATATATATATTTATATGTGGATATGGATATACACAATAAAAACTGACATTGAAAATAGTAATTATAATTCATGTTATAATTTTTATTTTTAATTACTAATTCAACAGATATATATGTTACTGTTAATGTTAATGTTAAGGGATTTGCAGAGTGCACATCTAATCAATAGAGTGTCCCGACGCAAGCCCAAGAGTCATAGGAGACCAAAGCGTAGGAGAACTAGAATCAGGCTAATTGAACAGGAAAGTTTTGAGTTTTTTCCTAAAATAGAATAAGAGGGGTCAAATAGAGACCCAATATAGTAGCTCAGGTAGCTCAAGCTCAGGTTTTGGTGTGAACCTGGGATTCTTTGGGAATTCACAAGGGCATATTATTAACCCCTTATCGTCGCTTTAGCTGTAGTTTCCTGTTGCTAAATTGGTGATAACGTTATCGCCGTTCTTTGATAATATAGTCCTACATTTTTAGCTGTGCTCAATTGTAGGTCTTGCACACTGAGGCTTCACTGCTCACCTGCCACCACTGGTGTGTCCCACGACGTGTTGGTACAAGCCCTGAGTCTGGGGTACTTTTGTATGGTAGACCAGGTCTCCAAAATGGAACGGTGTCTTGATATTGCCATGGAAGGTCTTAGAATGCTCAGGGCATCATTGCATGGAGAGCTCCCGCTCAGCCCGTTTTAAAAGCCCGTTTTAAGCCAATCAATGTAATTTCTGTAAAGGGAGATTTAATTTAATGGTGGAAACGTCTAGAGGTAAATGAAGGTTTATTTCAGGCTTGATAGAAAATAGGAGTTGAATACATCCTTCGTTTTTGAAGTACGATCAACCAACTGTTAGTGGTAATCGTGGTTCAAAGAGGAGTTGGAGTGCACAAGAATACACAAGGTTAAATAATAATATGTTATGGCAAGGTTTACATACAAAGGAAGAGAGCGCATGATAGAAGCATAATGTTCGCATAATGTTCGCATGTAATGCAGTGGCGGGAGCCTGTGTGCATGTACACTCAGTAAGGAGCTCACTACAGAGTCCTAAAAGCCAATGCCACGTGTCTGTATGCAGCACTGCCCGCTTGCTCAGGTCTACAGTACGGTCCAGCAGGTCCTTAAAATTAGACCGATGTAACTGAATGAGGTCAGAGATCACATCATTACTGATGGCAACATCGCTTTTTCGCACGTGCGCAGTCAGGGTGATGCACCCTACCCCTCCTGCAGAACCGCCCTCAACAGGTATCTGTAGGGCACTGCTGCCCATAGGCTCAGGCCTACCTTATGGTACAGCTGGTCTTTAAAATGAGACAGAGATGTGACTGAATGAGGTCAAAGATCACATCATAACTCATGGCAATACCGCTTATTTGCACGTGTGCAGTCTGGTTGATGCATCTCACCCCTCTCGCAGCACCGTGCTGAAGAGGTGTCTGTAGGGCAGCGCTGCCTGCTAGCTGAGGCCTACAGTACAGTCCAGCAGGTCTTTAAAATGTGACAGAGATGAGACTGAATGAGGTCAGAGATCACATAATTACGCACGGCAATATCGTTTGTTCGCACCTGCACAGCGAGGCTGATGCAAACACCCCTCTCGCCGCACCACACTCAATTGGAGGCCCTGTGCACCTAGGCCGCTCTGCTTACCTGCTGTCATTGTTGTGTGAGCAAACACTACAGGCAGCAGTGCTCCCAATTCAAGTGGAGTGTTGATTGTAGGAGAGTGTACACCTTATGGATCCCTTTTGAACACGACGGAGAACTGGTTTCACAAATTAGAGCCAGTGTTGTCGCCGTTCTTGATAAAATGGCCCTCTAAGTTAAGAATGAGAGAGAGGAAGAGACAGAGACTGAGAAAGTGTGAGAGAGAGAAAGGAAGAGATGGAGAGGGAGTGTTGACACTGGAGAAAATCTTCGCAGCTCACCTTTCTGCCACCGTTGTGTGTCCAACCACGTGCCGGGTCATAGTGCACCCTCAAGTTTAGTGATCTGAAAGATAGTATACAATTAGTAATTGCAGAGTACATACAACTGCAAACGCATAATTCTCGGTTTCACCTCTGCGCACCCAGGCTGCTGTACCCCATCAACTCCCACTGCAAGGAGGTGTCTGTGTGCTCTTTTGCTCCCAGGGTGCTGTACCTCATCCACTCCCACTGCCCAGCGGTGACTTCCCATTCCTGCATACCCAGACTGCTGTACCCCATCCACTCCCACTGCCCGGAGGTGACTGTCCGTTCCTGCGCACCCAGACCGCTGCACCCCATCCACTCCCACTGCTCAGGGGTGATTGCCCGTTCCTGCTCACACAGACTGCTGTACCCCATCCAATCCCACTGCCTAGAGGTGTTTGCCCGCTCCTGTGCACTCAGGCTGCAGCACACTATCCACTCACACCACCCATAGGTGACTTCTCGCTGTTGCGCAAAGAAGCTTCTCTGCTCACCTTGTGACACCGGCATGAGTGAAATAGGGTCCACCACGAGCCGATGCAACCTTCTCAGGCATTGTCAGGAAGGCCAAGCATCATCGCAGGTTCTACAGGCGTTGAGCTCTGGTGGTGTTGGGGGGATGCCAATTCTTGAAACACAGCCTGTTGGATAAAAAGCAAAAGAAGATTGTGCGTCATGCATTCATCAAAGGAGAGAGGAAGAGAGAGAGAGAAAGAGTGAGAAAGTGACACTTGCTCACCTTTATGCCACCGGTGTGTCTCCCACCACATGCAGGGACATAGTGCACCCTGAAGCTCTACATCTGAAAGATAGTAGAGAATTATTAATTATAGGAAAGTCCAGTATGCAGGAATGAAAACACAGAGACGGTAATTCTCTTGATGTGGATTGATCCTCGGAAGACGTCTTGTTTGCAGCAAGTATAAAGCAAGAATGACTGAACCCCCGTTCATTTCTACTTCCCAACCTTTTCACATTTAAAACATAACATTCCCAAAGTGATGCGAGGCAGCCACGAGCTGTGAGAGGAATGTCACGCTCGAGTCTGCATGCTTCGATGCTCACAACACACCATACCTCCTTAAAAACAAGCATTTGCAATGCAATAGGTCTCGCATGATTGAAGTTTGAGCTATTGGCATTGCTAAATAATGCAACACCAATAGCTCAAACTTTAATAATGCGAGATCTATTGCATTCCAAATGCTTATTCTATGAAAGAGTTCAAGTTAAAGTGATATTTCAGAAACCATTATGTATGACATAGATTTTTTTAACAGGAATAACATGAAGGAAGATATTATGACTGGTAATTGCCACTATCTTAGTCTGGACTATAATAACACTGCCCTCTCATCCCTCCATCCCCCATTAAAAACACAACCACATGCACGGTCCCAACTATTTTAATTGGCTTCGATTTACTAACAATTACTAAAATATTCTATCTTTTGTAACGAGTTACTGGCCTCCAGTCTGAGTGAAATGATTGTCAAACGTAGTATTCTCATGTTCATACGTACCTGCCCTGCCAAGTCAGGTCTACAATGCTTTCCGTCCTCATCGCTCCCCCTCGCCCTCCTAAGGCGATTGGTGCCTTATGACTTAGATGCACTACCTGTGATATTAGGCACTTAAACGTTCATGTGACCAGTGGTAGGCAGCACTGCTACTTAGCCACCCTGGTGCGAGTATCCTGGGCACCTCGCTCTGAAACATTGCATGCATGCTCTACCTGTGTCCCGGTATGAACCAATGTACTCAAAGCCGATTCCCCAAGTGAGTCAAAGTTATAATCTATAATTGATTTCCGTGCACGCAAAGGAACAAGCACCCTGGGATATCTGTGCAGTGCTAGATGAACTCAAGGGTACCTCCTTGCTGCGCTCATCATTCACATCATTCATGCCTTGCAAGCACCCATTAACACCCGTTCTAGTTTAAACGTGTAGAAGAGTAACCTGCCCGCCCTGGAACTGCAATAGGCTCTCTTGTTGGGGGCCGGCGTTGGAAAAGGGTAACCTACACAGAAGAGGAGATCCCTTCTGAGCTATCAGGAAGGCTTGGGTGTGGGAGGCGGTGCGGGGGCTGCTCTGACCCACGTCATCAGCTTCAACAGTACGGAAATGCTTGCACTGTCCACAAGGTTACCTCACGCCTCACCCGAGGGCTGGGCGTTACTCACTTGTGTCCCCGACGATAATATCCTTGAAAAGGTACACATAAGCCATAGTACTGCCGCCCACTGGCTGCTGTTGCTGGGGCTGCGGAACACTTTCCTTGTGTCTGCCTCAGGGCAGGGGGGTCGCGATCTTTACTTCAATCTCTGCACGCAGATATACGGGTGAGGGGCCAGGCCAGTTCCGAGCAGTGGGAAATCAGTGGTGTGCACGCACCACAGAGGAGCGGGGGGAGAAGCGTGGCAGCGAGGCAAAAGCGCACTGCTGTGCGTGCTAGCCACCGTTGGGAATGGGCGTTACAAAGGTGGAACATGTGCCCGCCTTTGCTCAATCGCGTGACTTTTTTCTTTTTTAAGACACGTGAAATCCTTGTGGTCAGCTTTGAAAACCCCATACAAAACGTCTCTCGCTGCGCGAGCAGTTCTGCGTACTGCAACGTAGGCGCGAGCCCTAAAAAAACAGAGAAAGGAAAGGTTGTCAAAATATGATGGTAAATTTAAGGGTACAAAGTATGAAAATAAATACTCCACTACTTTGCTACAGATGTGGGAGCGACGGACAATTGGCCGACTCTAAAAACTGTCCTGCTATTGAAAAAAAAAATTTAAATGCAATAAGACAGGGTATATACAACTGCGTATGCCTAAATCGCTGTGTCGCCTTTCTGAAGCCAGGCTGCTGCACTCCATCCACTCCTGCCGCCCAGAGGTGTCTGCCTGCCGCTGCGCACCCAGGCCACGCTACTCAACTTTTCCCGGGCAGTGCACCCTCCACATCATGCAGCCCCGCTTTGCAACCAAGAACTCGTACACCCATCATCATCGCAGGTTGCTCACCCGCTCAGTCGTTCCGGTGCTACTAACTCAGTGACCAGTGAGGCCAAGCATGTGTTGCATGGCTCAGGCCTACACTGCGGTCAAGCAGGGCACACAATGTATGAGGTGTCCGGACCACCGGAACGGGCTACCACCGCAGGCTGCACACCCGCTCAGCACTTACAATGCCCCTACCTCAGTGGACCGAAATTCACCGTTCCATGGCTGAGTGCCTGTGCCGGCTGCAGTGCAGCCGCTGCATGCAACTCTAAAATGGCATTGAGCACGTGTGCCCGGTCTTTTTTACTGGGAGGGTCACATGTCTTGTGACGCCTGTGCTGGATGGGTGTGCAGTGAGTGTATAGTAGCCGTGAGAGAGTGGCTGTGGCGTACTGACAACTAGACCTGTGGCCAGCAGATCACTACAATGAAAATCTGGGCCATGCAGCATTGTTGTCCTTTCCTGTAAGCGTAAGCGGAGTGGGCTGGCGTGGCGTATGCTAGTACTGTGTGTGGCTATGAAGAATGACCCCGGAGCTATGAGTTGTGGCTCCATTGTGAGGTATATAAGGAATCAACTGATGTGGGTGTCAGTGTTGTAGGGCTGCAGTCACCCAGGCTGCAAGCGCAAATGTGTAATTCTGTAAGTAAAGTCCCGCAACATGGCCAACATGGAAGGTACGGGGAATCACTGACCCTACATTCATCCATAGAAAGATGGTGCACATGACGCATTTCTGTGGATATGAAAGTTTATTGTACATTCACTGGAGTGTTGTAGCAGCCATGGAAAGTTCAGATTGCAGTTTTTGGCACATGGAGGACAGCTAATTAGAGCGAAGCTCATGGTCGGAGTCAGGCTGCGCCAACATATGTACTTATGTGGTCCGTTTGCTGGACTACAGAACTTGGTGCCGGAAACCAGGATTCGAGCCTCGGGGTCGCGTCCACATCCTGTGATTGTGGGCAAATCACGTAATCTCCGCATGCCTGAATGTGTAATGTAAATACGGTGCTCATGTAAAACGCTGAACTACTTTTGGGTCGAGTTCACGCTATATAAATATGCAACAACAAAACAACAAAAAAAACTCTGGCAATCCCCACTCACTTAAAAATGTACTATACGCTTTGCTTGCAGTACTCTAATGATTCAGTCTCTGCGTTCGTACTTGTAGAATGAGCAAGAGAAAGTTACATGCCCAAAGTTTTTCCTACTGCCAGAGGTAACATGGTAGCATACTCTGTCTACAGCACAATGTAATGTGGTAAGACCCAGGGGCAACATCTTGCAAGCATAATGAACACACGGACACAGATAGATAGTTGAACTGGGTACGGGCACGTGCTCTCGACTCCTTTGTATTACCAGGGTCACATGTCCAGTGATGTCTGTGCTGGGTGCATGAGGGGTGAGTGTAAGCCAGCCCTCCAGGAATGGTTGGTGCTGGTAAAAAGTACAACAGTAATCATCAGATCATACACAGATATTCCATCATAAAGGGTCTATGACTTGTGCTGCGGTAAGGAAGGAGCACTACATGTGAAATAATACACAAAAGATTCTATTGTAAAGAGTCCATGCCTTGTGGTGCACTGAGGTTGGAGCAGCAGATCTCAAATCATACACAAAATATTCCATCATAAAGGGTCTATGAGTTGTGGTGCACTGAGGTACGGGCATCAGAAGCATTCAGTGTGTGTGCAGCCTGCGATGATGCGTTGTCCAGGCAGGCCGCACTGGGAGCAATGTCTGTTGCCTACTGGACTCCGTCAACTGAAATTGCGACTCGATCTGAATTGTGAGTCCTGCTATCCGCAGTGTAGATCGAAGGCAGTAGTCAGCACAGACATCGAGGAATGCTTTTTGTCACATCCTTTAACAAAATCTGAGGACAGAGTACAATTCTCTCTGCAATTAATAAAACAAGATGGAATTCAAATTGTGAGCTCAGCTGACTGCAGTGTAGGCGTATGGAAGAAAAAATGAAATATGTATGGAATACATTGTCGAAACATGAAGGTGTCAGGGACGTTATCGTTCAAATTGTGAGCTCAGCTGCCCGCAGTGTAGACTGCCATTCAGTGTTTGTTTGGACTTGCAAGACGAATTTGGTCATTGTAGTAAAGCTATAACTGATATAAAACAAATTCTTGAAGCAAGGATACTAATAGGATATTGTGTAGGTTTAGGATGTTATACTCTGCAATTAATGAATGAAGACTCAATTTTAATTGTGAGCCCTGATGACCGCAGTGTAGGCAGGAGGCAGCGGTCAGCAAGGGCCCACGGCCACATGGCTTTGAGTTGAGCTGCATAGTTATCAATCAGTCAATCAGGAGTTTGTTAAAGCGCGACTACTCACCCGTAAGGGTCTCAAGGCGCTAGGGGTGGGGGGGGGTTGGGGGGGTGCAGGTTCCATTCCATCAAGGAGGGGGTCTGTCGAAGAGCCATGTTTTGAGGTTTCTTGTGAAGATGGGGAGCGATGTTGTCTGTCTGAGGTGGAGCGGAAGGGCGTTCCATGCTTTGGCCGCGAGGAAGGAGAAGGAGCGGCCTCCCGATCTGGTCTTTCTGGTGCGGGGGACCACAGCGTAGGAAAGCTGGGCTGATCGTAGGGTCCTTTGGGGTGCGTGGAATTTGAGTCGGCTGTTCAGGTATGCTGGTCCGGTGCCGTGGAGGGCCTTGTGTGCGTGGGTGAGCATCTTAAAGGTGATTCTCGCCTCGACGGGGAGCCAGTGGAGTGTGCGCAGGTGCTGGGAGATGTGGCAGTGTTTTGGCAGGTTGAGGACCAGTCTTGCGGCGGCGTTCTGGATGTTCTGTAGCTTGCAGATGAGGTTTTTGTTTATTCCGGCGTAGAGTGCGTTGCCGTAGTCGAGTCTGCTGGTGACCAGGGCGTGAGTGACTGTCTTTCGGTGTTCGAGGGGGATCCATTTGAAGGTCTTACGAAGGAGGCGGAGGGTGTGGAAGCAGGAGGATGAGACAGAGTTGATCTGGCGGTCCATTTTGAGCTCGGAGTCCAGGATGATTCCCAGGTTGCGTGCGTGGTCTGTGGGGGTTGGAGGGTTTCCGAGGGCGGTGGGCCACCAGGTGTCACTCCAGGCGTCGGGGTTTGGGCCCATGATGAGTACTTCTGTTTTGTTGGTGTTTAGTTGCAGGCAGCTGTTTTTCATCCATTTGGCGACGGCTTCCATGCCTTCTCGAAAGTTGCGTCTGGCGGTGTTGGGCTCGTTGGATAGGGAGAGGATGAGCTGGGTGTCGTCTGCATATGACACGATGTTGAGTCCGTAGGTTCTGACGATGGGGGCAAGTGGAGCCATGTAGATGTTGAAGAGCGTCGGGCTGAGGGAGGAGCCCTGGGGGACTCCGCAGGTGATAGGTGTGGGGTCCGAGAGGAAAGGGGGGAGTCTGACCCGCTGCGTCCTGCTGGAGAGGAAGGAGCAGATCCAGTCGAGGGCCTTGTCCTGGATTCCTGCATCGTAGAGTCTGCGTATTAGGGTGCGGTGGGAGACTGTGTCGAACGCCGCTGATAGGTCGAGGAGGATGAGGGCTACTGTTTCTCCTTTGTCCAGTAAGGTGCGGATGTCGTCTGTTGCGGCGAGGAGGGCGGTTTCCGTACTGTGGTTTTTTCTGAAGCCGGATTGGGAGGAGTCGAGGATGTTGTGTTCTTCAATGAATGTGGCGAGTTGGCTGTTGATGGCTTTCTCGATGACTTTCGCTGGGAACGGGAGCAGGGAGATGGGTCTGTAGTTTTTGAGGTCGGTGGGGTCCGCTGAGGGTTTCTTTAGGAGGGGGTTGACCTCGGCGTGTTTCCAGTCGTCGGGGAATGAGGCGGTCGCCAGGGAGCAGTTGATGGTTTGGCGGAGGATGGGTGCGATGGTGTTGGCGGCTCTGTTGAAGATGTGGTGGGGGCAGGGGTCCATGGGGGCCCCTGAGTGGATTGACTTCATTATCTTCAGTGTGTCTTCGGTGGTGAGGGGTGTCCAGTCATCAATCGCTGGTTTCCGGGTGTCGGGGGTGGTTGGTGAGGGTTCAGTGTGTTGGTTGTCTTCGTCGAAGTTGTCGTAGATGCTCTTGATTTTGTGGTGGAAAAAGATGCTGAGTTTGTCGCAGAGGTCTTGTGAGGGAGGGATGTCGGTAGACTCGCTGGTGGGTTGGGCGAACTCCTTGATGATGCTGAAGAGTTCCTTGCTGTTGTGTGCGTGGGTGGAGATTCTGTCTTCAATCGCTTTTTTCCTCGTTTCTCTGATGAGTTGATGGTGGGCGTTGGTGGCGGCTCTGAAGTTGTTGTGGGCTTCTGTGGATTTGGTGTTTCTCCAGGCCTTTTCGAGGCGGCGGCATGTGCGCCTGGACTCTCGAAGTTCGGTGGTAAACCATCTGGCTTTCTTGGCACGGGTATTGTTATTTTTCTTGAGGGGGGCTATGGTGTTGGTGCTGTCCGAGATCCATCTATGCAGGGTTCGGGCTGCGGTGTTGGGGTCATCGTTTTCCGCGATGGTTGGGGTGGAGTTGTTGAGTGAGGAGGTGAGCTGGTCATCGGTGATTTTGGTCCAGTTTCTTTGTGGAAGCAGGTGCTGGTGTCTGTGGATGGTGGGTGTTCTGAAGGTGAAGTGGACGCAACGATGGTCAGTCCATGGGAGTTCGGTGGTGTGGCTGAAGGTGATGGAGTTTCCTGCAGTGAAGAGGGGGTCGAGGGTGTGTCCTGCTGAGTGCGTGGGCTCGGTCACGATCTGGCGGAGTCCAATGTTGTGGAGGTTGTCCAGGAGGGATGTGGTGTTGGGGTCCAGTTGATTGTCGAGGTGGAAGTTGAGGTCTCCCAGCAGGGTGTAGTTGGTGGATGCGATGGCCTGCGGGGAGATAATGTCCGTGATGGAGTTGGCGAAGCGTCCGCGGGGTCCAGGGGGTCGGTAGATGAGGGTTCCTCGGAGGGCGGCGGTGGGGCTGGCCAGTATCTTGAAGTGAAGGTGTTCCATCAGTTCTGTGGACTCGTCAGGGAGTGTGCTCAGGCGGAGGCTGGATTTGTGGACGATGGCGATTCCTCCTCCTGGGTGGATGGGGCGGTCCTTCCTGGAGATCTTGTATCCTTGGGGGATGGCGATGGCGATGTCCGGTCCCGAGGTGGTGTTGGTCCAGGTTTCGGTGAAGAATGCTACGTCTGGGGTTGTGCTGTCGAGGAGGTCCCAGATTTCTGTGGCGTGTTTGTGGAGGGATCGGACGTTGAGGAGGATGCATTGCAGGGTCTTTAGTTCGGTTGTGTTCTTGTGGGCGGGTTGTGCTGGATCCGTGTTCTTGGCGGTGCTGCAGGTGTGCCGGCAGCGGTGACAGCTGAAGGGTCCATGGGTGTCGGCTGGTGATGCTAGCTTGCAGTTGTTGTTGCAGCCTGGGTTGAGTGCGTGGAGTGCTGCTGGGTCGTAGCGTTGGCGGGACGGAGGTCCAGGGTTCCAGGTGCTGGTCGCGGACGGGTCGCAGACGGGCGCAGACGTGCTTGCCTTTGATGCGCCTTCGGTGCACCAGCGGCGTGCCCGCAGCCCGCGGCCGCTGCGCGGCCGCGTAGTGGCCGCCATTAAGTAGGGGTCGGGGAGGGCTGGACAGCTGGGAGGCGGGAGTGGGGAGGGGAGCTGGATTGGGACGGTCGTGCTGGGGGGAGGGGCCGCGGGGGCAGCAGCGGCGGGGAAAGGTAAAGGGAGGAAAGAAGGGATAAAGAAAAAAGGGAGAATAGGCAGAAATAAGGCACAAAAGAGCAGAGATGCAGAAAAGAGCAGAAAGGTGAAAGATAGAAAGGGTAAAAAAACGAGTGAAAACGAGAGAAGGAGCAGAGGGAGAGAAAGGGAAAATGGGCAAAAATAAGGCACAAAAGAGCAGAGGTGCAGAAAGGTGAGAGATAGAAAGGGGAAAAAAACGAGTGAAAACGAGTGAAGGAGCAGAGGGAGATGAAGGGAAATGGGTAGAAATAAAGCGCAAAAGAACAGAGGTGCAGAAAGGTGAAAGATAGAAAGGGGAGAAAAACGAGTAAAGGAGCAGAAAGAAAGAAAGGAGACAGAGGTCCACTGGACCACCAGGGATGAGGCGCAGGGAAACCTGCGGGTGGAGGAGGGCCTCGATCACCAACACTAAAGAGTGCAGGGGCAGGGGCACCTCACTTAATGGTGGAGCTGCGAGGGTGGGAGAGCAATTTCACTGACAATGAGTCAGTGGTCTTGCTCGCCTGTCCCCGCAGTGGCCGCCATTAAGTAGGGGTCGGGGAGGGCTGGACAGCTGGGAGGCGGGAGTGGGGAGGGGAGCTGGATTGGGACGGTCGTGCTGGGGGGGGAGGGGCCGCGGGGGCAGCAGCGGCGGGGAAAGGTAAAGGGAGGAAAGAAGGGATAAAGAAAAAAGGGAGAATAGGCAGAAATAAGGCACAAAAGAGCAGAGATGCAGAAAAGAGCAGAAAGGTGAAAGATAGAAAGGGTAAAAAAACGAGTGAAAACGAGAGAAGGAGCAGAGGGAGAGAAAGGGAAAATGGGCAAAAATAAGGCACAAAAGAGCAGAGGTGCAGAAAGGTGAGAGATAGAAAGGGGAAAAAAACGAGTGAAAACGAGTGAAGGAGCAGAGGGAGAGAAAGGGAAATGGGTAGAAATAAAGCGCAAAAGAACAGAGGTGCAGAAAGGTGAAAGATAGAAAGGGGAGAAAAACGAGTAAAGGAGCAGAAAGAAAGAAAGGAGACAGAGGTCCACTGGACCACCAGGGATGAGGCGCAGGGAAACCTGCGGGTGGAGGAGGGCCTCGATCACCAACACTAAAGAGTGCAGGGGCAGGGGCACCTCACTTAATGGTGGAGCTGCGAGGGTGGGAGAGCAATTTCACTGACAATGAGTCAGTGGTCTTGCTTATTGGCAATTCAGCGTGTACGTAGCCAGCAATGATAGGTGGTACACTGAGTTAGTGGCACCTGTAACAACCAGCTTGTGTGGAACATGCGTTGAAGCGTGGTCCGTGTGGGCTGCACTGGGAGCAATGTCTTTTGTCTAATGAATTCTGCCTTAATAAGGCCACGTGGCGATGACTTATGGTGTAGCGAGTTAGTGGCACCTGAAGGACTTAACGTGTGTGCACTCTGCGATGATGCGTGGTCCAGGCGGGCCGCACTGGTACAATGTGTCTTGCCTACTGGACTGCCTCATCTGCAATCACCACTCCACCTGAATTGTGAGCCCTGCTGTCCGCAGTGTAGATTGAAGGCAGTAGTCTGTACAGACATAAGTCTGCGGTGCTGTGCCGCTGGGTTCGCAGTGGGCCTGTGTCGAGGTGGCCCGCGGTCATAGCAGCAGCCATGTGGCAGAGTGAGGGCCACCGCTCTGGCAGATGCTTTGGCCTTCCCACAAGTGAACCACGCCCAGAGCCCCAGCCTATTTATTCACACTCCTAAGCTGGAATGGCATATGTTGGACCAGCCCACTCTGCTTCCGCTTCCTGGGGGGGACAACACAACTACATGACTGTCATCTTCCTACTGCCGGAGGTAACATGGTTGCATCCACTAACCACAACACTACAAGTATCAGCAGTATATGTACACATGGAGAGGTTTGTGCTCTGCATAGTGAGGTCTGTCCAGCACATCACCGCTACACTTGGTAATGTGTGCATTATTATTGATGGGTGACTTCACACATACTTGGTTGCCACCACTCCTCAACATTCTGCTATTGTGTGGCAGAGGGACCATGCAGTTTTTAAAAGGTCCGCTGTCCTGTTCTGCGCTGCCTCTGTGGTAGTCGGGACGGGGTGGCCCGGGGGGACGTCCTGAGGCTGGTGGCAGTGGTTATTGTGGTCTTTTTGGGTGTCGGAACTGCATGATTAATAACTCTATGACATGCGTTGGTCATCAGATGCCATTCTGGGCTGTGCTCCCTTTCACACTGTAGGTATTTGTCCTGGTTTACACCAGTAAAAGGCAAATGTTAGATTCCTACTGCTAATGCGGCTTAATACCTGTATTTGGATTGCAGCCCAGATTTGGCTGCTCGTTGAAAATATCGGGAAGTGGTGTTTTTGTGTTATTTTTGCACGGGAATGCCTACTCTGCATATTATTACCGTTAGTTGTTGCTGTCATTTGTGAGGATATTTTTTGAGGAAGCTATTGCTGGAAAACTGGCGATATCGGCTATTGTCACCAGGTTGAGAATGGAATGATAATTTTAAATCACTGAAAAAACTTTAAGTTTAGTGAACATTATAATTAGAAATTAGCATTAAAAAACCATTGAAATTCACTAGATTTCAGACATGTTATAGTTAAGAATTAACATTTAAAAACCTTGGACATCCACTAAAAAAAATACATGGATTTCAGGGATATTATAGTTAGCTGGACATTTCACTCAAACAAAAACCATTGGAATTCCTAAGGTTTTTTAAATGCTAATTCCTAACTACAACATGTCTGAAACCTATGTTTTTTCAGTGATATATATATATATATATATATATATATATATATATATATATATATATATATATATATTGTTGGCCACCTGTAGGTAGTTATAGTTAGGACCTGGTTTCTATTCAAAAGGCGTTTTTTCTTTAGCCAGTATCTTTGGCGCCGTTCCAGAATTTTTCAATGGCCCTCTCACTTCAGCTGTTGTGTTCTAAGTTTCAGGGTGATCCATCAAGCAGGGAAGAGAAAAAGGGGGGTTGCAAAATGCTTTTCCTTCATGTTAATTTCCATAGGAATCTTTGGACATGGACATGGCTACTGCCCAAACTCCAAAACGGAATTACACCAAATTTGGCAAAAAGGTAGCTCTTTGTTCAGAAAGCACTCTTTTCATTCAATGGTGTTAACCCATTCAGTAGTTCCTGAGAAATGTAAACAATTCTCAGATATACAAATGGAGACGCAGAGGATCCGCAAAACCATCCAGATCTTGTGCTTACAATCTGATTGGCTGCCAACACTTCAAACCAGGACGTGTTGGCAGCCATCTTGAGACTCGGTTGAACCGAGTCACAGGAAAAATGGTTAAAAAACATGAAGAGGGGGCGTGGCCAAGGTGGCGGCCTGAGTAGACGTTTGGGTGAGAGGCTCCACGTCTTAACCCCCCTTGGCACCCCTTTCTATACCTGATTGACCCCCCCGAGCACTTGAAGCCCGGCTGCCTTAACGGGGTGTTTCGTGCTTGGCCCGGTGTGACCAGAAGACGACCAGCGGGACTTCCAGACTCCCTCCAAGCCGTGGGAGACTCGCCCGGACAGTGGAGGAGGGAAATGGCAGCCGGTCCCGCTGAGTGATAGCGGCCGACCGGACCCCCTGCCGCAGGCCACACGCGATCTTCGTCCGCTGGATTAAAGGCAGAGGCGAGTGTGGACGGCGGGTGGAGCGAGCGGCCGCCGCCGCGACACTCACAGCTGCGGGAGAAGGAGCGGGCCGGTAGAAGCAGAACTCGAGGCCCCGTCTTCGGGCCTGCACGGGGGCCGCTGCGCGAGCCCACAGGCACCTCGGAGGGTGGAGGACTGCGGAAACCAGGCCCGGGCAGCACATAGGAGAGCCGGTCGAGCTGCGGCCCCCAAGGGCCCTCATAAAGGTGAGGAGTGCGGCGCAAGGCTGGTGGGAGCTGACAGCTCGGGGGGCATAATCGAGCCCCCGGCATAGGGCCTAGTGGGGCCTACCAACCACATAACCCCAGCGCGGGCATAGAGAGGCAGCGCAGAGCAGGGGAGACATAACCATCGGCACGCCCTGGGAAAGAAACGACTGCACTGTGGCCCAGGAGGCCACAGATAGCGGGCCCCAACGAGACAACCACCAGACGCCCGCTGGGACGGAGCAGGGGCACAACGTGGGCCTGCCCAGGAGTGTCTTGTGGAGCCAGGTCAGCCAACAAGGGGGATCCACAACGAAGACGGCGGTGGGCGAAGGAGAGCCCACGTGACGAGGGCCCTCCCTGGGGGTCCGGAAACCGGGGCCTCGGACCTTGCAGCGGGTCGTTGCCACGTGTGAAGCTCTTATCAGTAGATGCCAAGGGGCGAACGGCGCTCCACTCGCGCGCACCCTGGCCGGGCCCCGGCTCCCATAACTAACAGGAAGACCTACGGCCAACCTGCCCGCCAGGCTAGAGGCAAGAGCAGAGCTAGGGGGACGTCTGGGGAGGGCCTGCACAAGGTCTGGGGGGGCACAATGGCGGGCCAGCGTAAGAAAGGGAACAGCACGCTCCCAGAGATGCTTGCGAAGGGCCAGACAAGGACTGAAAGAGGGCCAACCACGCCGGAGTCCACGAAATCGCTGCCTAGCCCACCCGGAGCAGAAATGCCGATCACCAAGTCCTTCCTGGAATCGCTTTTCAACTCGCTCAGGGATGACTTTAAAACGTTGCAACAGGAAGTGGCGGGAGAGATCAATTAGATTAGATGAGACATGGACGGCCTCGGAGAACGAGTGATGGCCATCGAAGAGACGGACCAGGCTAGGAGTGAGGAGATAGACCAACTACAACAGAAGGTCATCCGCTTGAGGGACCAACAACTGGACCTACAGGCGCATGCGAAGGACTTGGAAAATCTGTCCCGTCGAAACAACATACGGGTCCGGGGGGTCCCTTTGAAGGAGGAGGGGATGGACATCACAGCCTATTTACAAGCTCTCTTCCGCGACGTCTTGGGGGAACCATCAGACTTTGAGATCAGGATTGACAGAGCGCACAGAGTAGGACCCCATAGACGCTCGTCTGCCCCTCCACCAGACATCTTGGCTTTCTTGCCAGACTTCCTCCTTAAGGAAAGGATCCTCAAGGAAGCGAGACGGAAGCAACCACTCTAATTCCGTAACTGTCCAATAGCACTATATTAGGACCTGTCGGCCATTACTCTGCAGAAGCGGAAATCATTCAGGGCAGCTACGGACTTCCTGGGAAAGGAGAAGATTCCATACTCCTGGGGCCATCCATTCAGGTTGATTTTTAAATGGAAGGGGGCCCTGCAGCAACTGCGGTCACTGCAGGACACTTGCGCACTTCTGGGCATAGAGCAACCGGAGGACCACATGCCAATGCTACAGTCCCAAGGGCAAACCCCCTGGGGATGGCAGAGAGTAGGACGCAGACGATCACCCAAGCACCAATCTAAGCCAGAGTCTCACGTCATCTCGCAAGAAAGGGCCACAGCCATTCGCGAAGTGGCCAAAGAAACGTCACCAACGGAATGAGTTCCTAAAGGGGGATCAACTCATCGCTTCTACTTTGGAAGTGCGGGGGGGGCGGCTGGGGGGCCACGCTGGCCGACACTTGGATACGCTCCACTAGGTAACGTTACCACAGCCCTGTGATGGACTTGCAAGGCTGGGATATTGAAGTATCACAGTTTGGGTGTTGGGGATTGTTGCGGGTGGTTTCTGAAAGAGGGAGGGTGACGGGGGGCTTGGGGAGGGCGGGGAGTTGGGACACAGGGGATGTTTGAGGATTGAAGGGGGGGCTCCTGTGTGGTGCAATGCGGGAAGCGCAGCATTGGATGTCCGATCAGTGATGCCCGGAAGTAAAGAGGACTCTGCTTATGGGGCCCAGATGACTGAACCCACACTGCAAATTGTTTCCCTTAATGTCAAAGGGCTCAACAACCCCATCATACGTAGAGCTGTCTTGTCATTCCAAGAGAACACCAAGGCGGAAGTATGCCCTTTGCAGGAAACACATCTACTATCTAAAGAGACTGCCACCGTATGCGTTCCAGGGCATTCCCAACACAATACTATTCTTCCACAGCCGAGAAGAAAGCAGGGGTGGCCATTCTATTTGCACGCCATTTCAAGGGACAGGTGGGAGACAAAGTCGCGGACATCAAGGGGAGGCTCCTAGCTTATGAAATACAACTGGAAGGGTGGTCCGTGGTCGTCGGGTCAATTTATGCACCCAACACTAAACAAGAACCCTTTCTCATAGGGGCAATGGCGGATATGCTGTCCCATGACATCAATTCACGTTAGTGGGGGGTGACATTAACCTGGTGATGGACTCCACAAAAGACATGTCAGGCCATAGGTTTGGTGATACGGGGGTGATATCTAAGGAAGGGGAGCAATGGTTGGAGAGCAGAGGGTTTGTGGATCTTTGGAGGAGGACACACCCCGCCACCCCAAGATACACCTTCTACTCACAGGTACACCACACATACGCATGCTTGGACCATTTCCTGGGGTCCTCGGAAGTGGCAACTCTGACCACGGACATGGAAGTCATACCTGCAGCACTCTCAGACCACAATCGCAATACACATATGAGTCCCTAGAACCAAGACACTGAGGGGCAGATAGCGCCTTAGGGAAACTCTTTTGCAGTGAAAGGGGGTCACACAGCAGCTCAGCACAAGCATCACGGATTATTTAGCCACAAACGATACGGCAGACGTTACACTGACAGCATTGTGGGGGGCTTTGAAGGTGGTCGTGCACAGGGAACTGATCGCAATAGGGGCAGCTGAAGCTAGGGAACGCCGAGATAAAAGACAGATGCTGTCGGACCAAGTGCTCGAACTGGAGCGGGTCCATAGCAGAGCAGGGGCCCCCAGGATATGGCGCAAGCTTAAAGTGGCAAGGGCCCAGCTGGCGAGCCTTGATTTGGACAGAGCGGAATATGCGGTGCTGAGATTGCCCCATGCATATTATGTGGGCGGAGACAGAACGGGCCGCCTGCTCGCCAGTAAACTCAAGGCTAAGATTCTACAATCCAAGATCACGGCCATCCAGGACAGCGACGGGCGGGAGCTGCGGGAAGATGAGCAGATCTCTGAATCATTTCGGGCATTTTATGCATCGCTATATGCGGCGGAGCCCAACCTGGACAAGAGGGAAGCAGACTCATTCCTGCGAACGTCAAAGGTCACAGCCCTTAACGAGGCGAACGCGCGTTCCCTCGATGCACCGATCAGAACGGACGAGGTAATCACGGCAAT
This sequence comes from Lissotriton helveticus, assembly GCF_964261635.1. Lineage (NCBI taxonomy): Eukaryota > Metazoa > Chordata > Amphibia > Caudata > Salamandridae > Lissotriton > Lissotriton helveticus. The sequence goes on along the minus strand of NC_136068.1, from coordinate 366,887,327 downwards.
AGCGCGCCTCAAGCCGCTAAAGGCGCGGGGCCCGGACGGCTATTCGGCGGGCTTCTATAAAACATTTTGCCATCTGCTCACCCCAGTGCTGACTAGATTATTTAACTCTTTTCAGGGCCCAGGCTCCATCCCGTGCGACATGCTAGAGGCTGACGTTATTGTTCTGCCGAAACCGGGGAAAGACAAGACCAACTGCGCAGCATACAGACCCATATCGGACCTGAAGCTGTTCACAGGCATACTGGCCGCAAGGCTGGGCCCCTGCCTGCCGGGCGTCATTGAACCTGACCAAGAGGGATTTATCCCGAATAGGCAATGTGCGGACAACACAAAACGTCTGTTGCATGTTATTGACAAGACCCACTTCAATGACTTGGAAGCAGCCCTCGTCTCCATCGACGCGGAAAAGGCGTTTGACCGGGTTGACTGGGGATACCTGGACTCCACCATGGCGCGCATTGGGGTGGGAGAATGCTTCCGTACCTGGGTTGCCAGCTGCTACGCTGCCCCAAAAGTGGTCATTCGGGTTAACGGGGTGTGTTCCAAACCATTCGACATCCAACGTGGGACCAGACAGGGGTGCCCACTCTCCCCGTTACTTTTCGCTCTTTACATCGAGCCGTTCGCACAAAAGGTCAGGGACAACCCAGCGATTGCCGGAGTCACATTTGGGGGGAAGAGGAGACCATAAGCCTTTATGCGGACGACATCCTCGCGGCTGTGGAGGACCCTATCAAATCAATCCCAGCATTCCTAAAAGAAATGGAGGAGTTCGGGAAAGTCTCGGGGTTTATAATGAACATCGGTAAGTCTTTGGTACTCCCACTGGGGCACAATGCCCGTGCGTCTAGCACACTGCCTCACGGCCTCGGGGGGCTCGCCCTCAGCTTATCGGTGCCCTACCAGGGCATATCCATGACACCCAGCACTGTGCAGACAGTGGAACAGAACTACTCGGATCTCCTAGGTCGGCTCCTAGGTGACCTGGCGAAATGGCGCCAGCACTCACTTTCGTGGGGTTGGGGCGAGTGGCGGCGGTAAAAATGTCCTTGCTGCCGAGGGTCCTGTATTTATTCCAGATACTGCCAGTCACACCCCCACTGGGCCTGCTTAAAAAGCTACAGGATGCCATCCGTCAGTTTGTCTGGGCTGGGAAGCGACCACGGCTACGTAGAGACCTCACCGGACAGGCTACGTAGAGACCTCACCGGACAGGCTACTTCGGCCGGCGGACTGGGTGTCCCAGACCTACAGAGATATTTTCAGGCTGCGCAACTCAGATATCTACTGGAATGGCACTGTTCCGAATCTGAAAAGAGGTGGCTCTTCCAGGACCGCGCAATGGCCCAAATGCCACAGTGAGAGTCCCTTTCCTGAGACGTCAAGACCGCCCGGCATACATGAAGAAATCTCCTATCACGCGCACTATTTTGCAGGTGTGGGACAGGGTGGCCGTGTCTCGGGCCTCACTACGTATCCTTCAGCGATGACACCTTTGTTCGACAACCCGGCGTTTGAGCCGGGCACGGTCCGAGGCTCCTTCCCTCACTGGAGGTCTTCGGACTGCAGGTCAGCCGGTCACCTGTTTGACCTGGAAGGATTCATGCTGCTGCAAACCCTGCAGGAGACATATGCGCTCCCACGGCGCCCACGCTTCCAATATTTTCAAATCCGTCACTGGATCACGGGCAAGGACGTGTTACCCTAGGTCAGTAGGCAAATCACACCTTTTGAAAAATGGCTTCACACCAAGAAGACAGACAAGCAAGCAATAACAGACCTGTATAAAATGCTATGCCTGCCGCTTCCTGTCTCACTATCAGCAGGTCAAAAAAGATGGGAACGGGAACTAGGTCGATCCCTTACCGACAAGGAGTGGCAAGATGTTTATTATAGGGCCCACCATACCACAAGGAACGTGGCTAGCAAGGAATCGGCGGTCAAGGTAGCTTACTATTGGCACTTGACGCCAGCACGGCTTCACCAGAGTAACCCTCGCCGTGATCCTCAGTGCTGCAGGGGCTGCGGACAAATAGGCACCTTAACCCACATACTTTGGGATTGCGCAGAGGTACAGGAATTTTGGGAGCAAGTACTAAGGGACATAGATAACTACTTTGACACAGAAATACCTAGTTTCCCAACTTATACACTGCTGGGCCTGCCCAACAAAATCACCTTTCCGCTCAAATCCCTCAGGGGTAAACAAATGGGGCTGGCAATGGGGGCGGCGACACAACACATTCTCTTATGTTTATGTTTATGTTTAGCATTTATAAAGCGCGGCTTATACCCGAGGGCGTCTTGGCGCTGAGATTTACAGGATCATTGTTCTGTGCGACTTGTGGTTATGTTTATGTTTATGTTTAGCATTTATAAAGCGCGGCACCACACTGAAACCCACACACACGGGGTGGCTGCACAGGCTTTGGTACACTTTGGGCATGGAAAGGCGTGCTGCCCACACTGGAGGGGGGATCCAGTGGGGAGAAGGGGGAGCGGGGGAGGGGGGACTGTTCAGTTGGGGTTGTTCGAGGCTCTGTCACTCAGCACCAAGCCCACGCCTGCTCGCATGGACACATCTTCTGCTCCCGTTCGCACTTTGATTAGCCGAGAGGCGAGGGGGCGGGAATCGGATACCGGGGGTGTCCCCGAGAATTGCACTGCCTGCCTTGTTTTGTGTTTTATTTCTTGAAATGCAATAAAAATGATTTAAACCAAAAATACATGAAGAAACAACAAAAGAGGACAGGGTAGAAACATCCTGACTTCCTAGGCCCCCAGGGCCCAAAAAAGTATTTTCTTAAACAATTTCAGCGTGATTCTTGGTGGATCTGCGAATCCAGCTGAAAATGTCATAAAAATGAAGCATGGGCTAATGCACTTGGTTTCCTTTAGGTCACCGGGAGGGCCAGGTCCTGTGGGCAATCAAAAATAATGATGCAATACCCTAGGGACTGCCACCTCCCTGGGGATACTTTTTGCAAATGCGAGGGGACAGGCAACCCCCCGAAGCCCCAGGGACTGCCACCTCCCCCGGGTCTAAAAGTACAAAAATGCATGGAGAGGCTCCAGACCTCCCAAAGCAGCCCCATGGACCGCCACCTCCCCATGGCTAAATGCACCATAATGTGTGATGGGGCTCCTGCCCCACCACGAAGCCCCAGGGACATCCACCTCCTGGAGCTATGATTAAAAATGTTGTGTGGGGGGCTCCTGCCTCCCCACACAGCCCCAGTGACCACCACCGACCCGGGGCTATTTTATAAATGGGAGGGGGCAGTGCTTGCCCCCTCCTGGAGCCGTAGATGTCCCTGGGGACAACTACCCCCCAGGGCTGTCTACAGCAATGTCATAGGGTGCCCACCAGTTAGAGTTAGCTGAGCTAACTATAACTCATGCCCCTGCAATGCACTCCTTATGAACTCACATATCACATCACTCATGACATGGTCAGGGATATCACTGATGACATCACTGATGACATCTCAAATGACATCACTGATGACATAAATGATGACATCATCCACAAAATCACTTACGCATTCACTCACTCACTGATGTCATCAGCGGTGTCATTTGGGATGTCATCAGTGATATCATCAGTGATGCCACTGACCATATCACGAGTGATGGAATATGTGAGGCCAGTTCTCTGGTTTCGTGCAAGTGAAATGTCAGCCTAACTATAACATCCCTGTAACCTATGTTTTCTTCAGTGGATATATATATAATACATATATATATATATATATTCACTGAAAAAACCATAGGTTTTACACACGTTATAGTTAGGAAGTAGCATTTACAAAACCTATGAAATTCACTGAAAAAACCATAGGTTTGACAGCAGTTATAGTTAGCTGGAAATTTTACTGATATAAAACCAATGAAATTCCACGTTATAGTTAGTTGGACTCACTATAACTTGCGCGTGTAATGCACTGCTGATGACGTCACATATTACATCACTCATGACATCACTGATGACACCATCCAGTGAATGTGTGTCTTTCTGAAAAATAAATATGTGTTATATATGTATATATTATTGAATATGTTAGTGAATACATATATTACTGAGTAATGCTTAAATATTTAAATATATGTATTAGTGTTTCACTTTGTGTATAAGTGGCTGCATGGGTTGATGAGTAGGTACATGTGTATGTATATAGGTTATTAGATGTTTTTCTTAGTATCAGTATGAGTGTTTGCATGGTTTGGTGGGGGTATTACTTACTACATAGATGCAAGAATGACTCTGTTTGTATGTGTTTTGAAGACAGCATATGTGCAGGACTGTAAGGGTGGATTAGTGTGCATATGTCTGTGTTAGTGAGTGAATGACTGTCTTATTAGTGTCTTTATCAGTAACTACATATGTTTTAATGTAGTATATGTGAATATTGATGTATATAAGTGACTATATGTGAGAGTGAGGGATTGTAAGAGTTCCTGTTTAAATTAGTATGTGTTTCTATAATTGATTTTTTAAGAGAGTAAGTATGTGTAAGTTTCCTTAGAGCTAAAGAGGTAGTGTGTGTATAGCTGTGTATGCAAATAAATGGATGTTCAATAGTTTATTTGCATGTGTGAGTATGTGTGTGAATAACTTTTGGATGACTGTCGGTGTGTAACAGGATGTGTAGGTGTATCACTACATATGATTAGTGAATATATCTATGAGTGACTATATAGAACTGTTGGTGAATTAGTGCATGTGTATATAGATGGTGGAATTATTGAATTGGTTGTTGTAACTGGTATGGGTATCTCCATTTTTTTGAAAATGTTAGTTTCTATTTTTGAATATGTGTTTCAAGGGTTAGATTACAGTGAAAGGAGGTCTGTCACTGTGTCACAAGGATGGTGTCATCAGTGATGTCATGAGTGATGTTATATGTGACGTCATCAGCAGTGCATTACACGCGCAAGTTATAGTGAGTCCAACTAACTATAACGTGGATTTTGATTGGTTTTATATCAGTAAAATTTCCAGCTAACTATAACTGCTGTCAAACCTATGGTTTTTTCAGTGAATTTCATAGGTTTTGTAAATGCTACTTCCTAACTATAACGTGTGTAAAACCTATGTTTTTTTCAGTGAATTTAATTGGTTTTTAAAATGCTAATTCAGGAATATCTCGTGTATGCAACCTATACTTTTGTCAATAAAGTTCTGGCAATATTTTTTTGGGAAAAAATCCGTTTTCTTCACTGTTCAAGTTGCATAGAGACTCCTTGTAAAGCGATACAGAATTAGAAAGTCTGTACCTTGCCTTTTTTTCAACGCATTAAAATTTGTCTGTAAATAAAAATAGCCTTTCTAAACTTTCGTGCACGACCCGGTGTGCGCACTCTCGGCAACAGTTCTCAATAAAATGGATAGCGCATTTCCAGGCTTTCGTGCGCGACCGACTGCGCGCACCCGCCTATATATTTCGTGAAAACTTTGCAATCTGAACTTATTGAATTTCTTCATAGACCCATCAAAGAACTTATAATACGTCAAAGAGACTAAACCTAGGCTTCTTTTTTAATATTATGAAAATTTTCATTAAATGGAGCCGAATGTCTTTTTAAACTTTCGTGCGTGACCGAATGTACACACCTTGGTATTTTTAAAAAAAATATAAAAGGTTTTATACTTTAACAATTGTATGCTTGAATCGAGCTCAGAAGATTTATTAAATCCGGATATGTTTGAATTTACTCCTTTTCACGTTTTGAAACTTCGCTGAATTAGACCGCTACTTCCAAATGGCGTACGTGACCAGATACTATCACCGCGTACACGTCCTGAGACGCGCATGTGAAGTCATGTGACTTGAAAACAACACTTCCAATTGGTTCTTAGTAGTTTCCATTCTGCAATTTACACGGAGCACTCCACCCACTTCTCTCACTATCTTTTCTACTCTCAAAAGAGAACAACGTTCAACACCCTTCGGAAGACTTTGCTGAAATTGCTGCCGCCCCGCATTCATCTTCCGAATCTGAAGGAAATGAGTGACTACCTTTAAAAAGAAAAAAGGAATCTTTTATTTGGCAATTTTTCACTTATCCTGAAGAACAAAAGAAAGTAAATGCGCCAAAAGTTACCTGCACGATATGCAATTCGGTTCTCTCAAGAGGAAATCCAAGAAAAAAATATTCCTTTTCCATACATACCATGGTGCGGCATGTCAAACAAGTGCACCCTGTGGAATTTGCACAGGCATTGACAAGAGCCCTGGCCACGCTATTACCATCAGAGGTGGCCAGCACATCTTCTGGTGGACGACCTGTATCTCCATCGAGTGCTGTGATGGACTTGAGACCATATCTTGCAAAGGTGCACATGAAATGCAACGAGTGTGGAGAAATTCTTCTGTACGGAGAGCAGAGCCTCATTCTTACTAAACTAAAAATTGAGAGTCATAAATCCCCCGAGAAAAGATAAATTTCTTCATTTCATTTTGATCCTGTGTCACACATGAAAATGTTGTTGCAAGTTTAAAAAATCAAAAACAACATAACACTTGTTTTAAAAAAAAAAAAAAAAAAAACGTTCTTTTCAGAACTAACTCATTCTACCAAAAAGAGCTCAAGGAGCATATTATAAAGGGGGTTTATCTCCGCTTTTTTGTCTTTCGTTCGTGCGCGACCGTGTGCGCGCACCCGCCTATATATTTCGTGAAAACTTTGCAATTGCAACTTATTACATTTCTTCATAGACCCATCAAAGAACTTATACTACGTCAAAGACACTAAACCTAGGCTTCTTTTTTATTATTATTAAAATTTTCATTAAATGGAGCCGAATGTCTTTTTAAACTTTCGTGCGTGACCGAATGTACACACCTTGGTATTTTTTATAAAAAATATAAAAGGTTTTATACTTTAACAATTGTATGCTTGAATCGAGCTCAGAAGATATATTAAATCCGGATGTGTTTGGATTTACTCCTTTTCACGTTTTGAAACTTCGCTGAATTAGACCGCTACTTCCAAATGGCGTACGTGACCAGATACTATCACTGCGTACACGTCCTGAGACGTGCATGTGAAGTCATGTGACTTGAAAACAACACTTCCAATTGGTTCTTAGTAGTTTCTATTCTGCAATTTACACGGAGCACTCCACCCACTTCTCTCACTATCTTTTCTACTCTCAAAAGAGAACAACGTTCAACATCTTTCGAAAGACTTTCTTTTCACGCGATAATGTGAAATACTGAGATTGTTACAGGATTTTCTATCAGATATGTGTTCCCATTTCTGTTGAAGCACTAACACCGTGGAAAATTCCACCGATAGCAGTGATATTTTTAACGCCGAGCACCGGCGATTTTTATCACTTAGAAGCCTTCCTATTATGAAGGTTTATCTCCTAAGTCTCTGATTCTCAAACTGTGCAACGCGGCTCCCCTGTGTGCCGTAATAAGGTGCTAGGGGCGCCGCGCACACTCTAGTGTGACTAACCATCCATAAATTCCACGGACATCTGTACCCTGTTATCTGCAATTGTGAACATCAAAAGGAGCTGCGCTACGACCCTGTGAGAGGCCTCACTCCCACTGCTGCAACGGCTTCGCAGTCCTCCAGATGCACAGGAACAGCCCCTCCGATCCATTGAAGTTCTGTGTCGTGAGAGGCCTGACTCCCACTGCTGCAACGGCTTGGCAGTCCTCCAGATGCACAGCAACAGCCCCTCAGATCCATTGAAGTTCTGTGTCGGTCTCAATACCACTTACGAAATGAAAATAAGCACTGAAGAATATTTATGCTGTAGCAGGAGGAGTACTACATGCTTGCAGAATGCATTCTATTACCTATAAAAAAGTGAAACACCCACGCTACAATCATATAGAATACTTCCTCTAAAGAAGCCTGTGAATAACTTTAAAACATCAGGTTAACCTTTTTTTACTCTCTCATCATTGTTAAAGATAAGTATTTACAATACTATATTAAACAATGGCATGGTTGTTGCTTTTTAATTTTAAAAATCTTGCAATCTTTCACAAACCCAATACTCATGCCTTCTTTTTCGTGACAAAAATATTGCAATATTACATACCTACATAGAATAACAGAAAAAACATAAAACTACAAAGGCCAAACAGTCTACTAAACGCGGATTTGTAACCTATGGGGCAGATTTATGTTAACTACTTCATACCCAGATATGCACCAGTTAATGTGCACCACAGTATGCTAGTGCTCCGTTACCCATGGTGTGCCACATTTGAAATGTGGCGCACCATGGTACAAAAACACCATACATGCGTAACACATCTGTGCTGAAAAAGTAATACATTGCTAGAGTTGCATCGCAACTGTGATGCAGCTCCAGCAAGGCTCACCAATGCACTATATTCACAATGCTGCGTCAATACCTACGCCTGCTTCAAGCACATGCACAGTTTTGAAACAGCATGGGCCTGAAAGTCACTGAGTGAAATATCATACATTACAGTCAGCCACTTTCAAGACGCATTCCTTCAGAGGAACACTTACCGTTTATTAGAGGTAGATCGTCCGACTCCACCGGAGGACACCCCTAATAAAAAAGACATATATATAAAATGCAGACTAGCCGCTGTATCGTGCTAGCAAACTTTAACTTAAAAATCGTTAGAAAAAACAAAAGGAATCGAGCAAAATCAGTAGGCCACTGATAGGATCTCTTTTTGACCTCGCTAAAATAGAAACATTAGGAACAACCCCTCATGAGAAATATGAAACTAGTGAGAGAAACCGAGCTCGACGCCATGATGGCTGCAAGATAGCTCGGCTCCGCCGCCCACCCCGCCCAAAATAACGACAAACCCTATGCAAATATTATAAATAAATACAACACACCAGCAAAGTAACAGGGTAAAACGTTTTATTAAATAACTATTTACATGGCAGCCTGCTGCAACATGAAAACAACACTTCCAATTGGTTCTTACTAGTTTCTATTCTGGAATTTACACGCAGCACTCCACCCACTTCTCTCACTATCTTTTCTACTCTCAAGAGAGAACAACGTCCTACATTTTTCGGAAGACTTTGGTGAAATGGCTACCGTATCTCATTCATCTTCCGAATCTGAACAAAATGATCGACTACCTTTAAGAAGAAAAAAAGAATCTTTCATCTGGCAATTTTTCACTTATCCTGAAGATCAAAAGAAAGTAAATGCACCAAAAGTAACCTGCACGATATGTGACTCGTTTCTCTCAAGAGGAAATCCAACAAAAAAATATTCCTTTTCCATACATACCATGGTGCGGCATGTCAAACAAGTGCACCCTGTGCAATTTGCAGAGGCATCGACAAAAGCCCTGGCCACGCTATTACCATTAGAGGTGGCCAGCACATTTTCTGATCAACGACCTGTATCTCCATCGAGTGCAGAGATGGACTTGAGATATTTAACTATATATGGTCTATAACCTATGGTTTTTTCAGTGAACTTTCAAGGTTTTGTAAATGCTAATTCCTAACTATATATGGTCTATAACCTATGGTTTTTTCAGTGAATTTGCTCCGCCACCCACCCCGCCTAAAATAACGACAAACCCTATGCAAATATTATAAATATATACAACACACCAACAAAGTAACAGGGTAAAACGTTTCATTAAATAACTATTTACATGGCAGCCTGCTGCAACATCAATCCAAATGCATGACACTGTTCCTGTCAAGGTAGCATAACTGGCGGCCTAGGGGTGGAGGACCATTGTGCAAATACCCCGGGGAGGACTCTGGATATGCTTGGTCCCTGAGATTCTTCAATGTCACTGCCTTCCACAAATGGCATAAGTCCTGGATGTTCGGTGCCATACTTGAGGGTTTGACCTAAAGACACGTCCTGCGGTGCCCTGGTCCAACCATCACATATACCTGCGCTAGGAGACGGCGTGGGGTGCACTGGAAGGGAGAGGCGGCGCGAACGAGCCTCCCCCACCTCCCCAGGTGGAGGTTTCTCAGCTACACCCCTAAAGACACGTCCTGCGGTGCCCTGGTCCAACCATCACATATACCTGCGCCAGGAGACGGCAACATCCATGACTTATGCCATTTGTGGAAGGCAGTGACATCGAAGAATTTCAGGGACCAAGCATATCCAGAGCCGTGGATGTTGGGTGCCATAGTTGAGGGTTTGACCTAAAGACACGTCCTGCGGTGCCCTGGTCCAACCATCACATATACCTGTGCCAGGAGACGGCGTGGGGTGCACTGGAAGGGAGAGGCGGCGCGAACGAGCCTCCCCCACCTCCCCAGGTGGAGGTTTCTCAGCTACACCCCTAAAGACACGTCCTGCGGTGCCCTGGTCCAACCATCACATATACCTGCGCCAGGAGACGGCGTGGGGTGCACTGGAAGGGAGAGACGGCGTGAACGAGCCTCCCCCACCTACCCAGGTGGAGGTTTCTCAGCTACACCCCAGCGCTTCACTGATCTCCTTGTCCTCAGTCAAGCATCAATAGTAAGATTTTCATAGGTGAGTGTGGGTTCATAGTTTGCCATCCACAGACTAAAAGCCTGGAGTGGGAGTGAAAAAACCATAACTAGGTAAGAAGGAATGCAGAGGCTGTAGGAAGGACTCTGGATATGCTTGGTCCCTGAGATGCTTCGATGTCACTGCCTTCCACAAATGGCATAAGTCCTGGATGTTCGGTGGCATAGTTGAGGGTTTCACCTAAAGACACGTCCTGCGGTGCCCTGGTCCAACCATCACATATACCTGCGCCAGGAGACGGCGTGGGGTGCACTGGAAGGGAGAGGCGGCGCGAACGAGCCTCCCCCACCTCCCCAGGTGGAGGTTTCTCAGCTACACCCCTAAAGACACGTCCTGCGGTGCCCTGGTCCAACCATCACATATACCTGCGCCAGGAGACGGCAACATCCACGACTTATGCCATTTGTGGAAGGCAGTGACATCGAAGAATTTCAGGGACCAAGCATATCCAGAGTCGTGGATGTTGGGTGCCATAGTTGAGGGTTTGACCTAAAGACACGTCCTGCGGTGCCCTGGTCCAACCATCACATATACCTGCGCCAGGAGACAGCGTGGGGTGCACTGGAAGGGAGAGGCGGCGCGAACGAGCCTCCCCCACCTCCCCAGGTGGAGGTTTCTCAGCTACACCCCTAAAGACACGTCCTGCGTTGCCCTGGTCCAACCATCACATATACCTGCGCCAGGAGATGGCGTGGGGTGCACTGGAAGGGAGAGGCGGCGCGAACGAGCCTCCCCCACCTCCCCAGGTGGAGGTTTCTCAGCTACACCCCAGCGCTTCACTGATCTCCTTGTCCTCAGTCAAGCATCAATAGTAAGATTTTCATAGGTGAGTGTAGGTTCATAGTTTGCCATCCACAGACTAAAAGCCTGGAGTGGGAGTGAAAAAACCATAACTAGGTAAGAAGGAACGCAGAGGCTGTAGGAAGGACTCTGGATATGCTTGGTCCCTGAGATGCTTCGATGTCACTGCCTTCCACAAATGGCATAAGTCCTGGATGTTGGGTGCCATAGTTGAGGGTTTCACCTAAAGACACGTCCCGCGGTGCCCTGGTCCAACCATCACATATACCTGCGCCAGGAGACGGCGTGGGGTACACTGGAAGGGAGAGGCGGCGCGAACGAGCCTCCCCCACCTCCCCAGGTGGAGGTTTCTCAGCTGCACCCCAGCACTTCACTCGACATAGGCGGCCAGCTCCCGGGGTCCGGCGGAACTTTTAGCCTTTTGGTGACTCTTCCATTCTGGACCTTGTCCCACAATCCGTTTGACCTGAAGACACGTCCTGCGGTGCCCTGGTCCAACCATCACATATACCTGCACCAGGAGACGGCGTGGGGTGCACTGGAAGGGAGAGGCGGCGCGAACAAGCCTCCCCCACCTCCCCAGGTGGAGGTTTCTCAGCTGCACCCCAGCACTTCACTCGACATAGGCGGCCGGCTCCCAGGGTCCGGCGGAACTTTTAGCCTTTTGGTGACTCTTCCATTCTGGACCTTGTCCCACAATCCGTTTGACCTGAAGACACGTCCTGCGGTGCCCTGGTCCAACCATCACATATACCTGCGCCAGGAGACGGCGTGGGGTGCACTGGAAGGGAGAGGCGGCGCGAACGAGCCTCCCCCACCTCCCCAGGTGGAGGTTTCTCAGCTGCACCCCAGCGCTTCACTCGACATAGGCGGCCGGCTCCCGGGGTCCGGCGGAACTTTTAGCCTTTTGGTGACTCTTCCATTCTGGACCTTGTCCCACAATCCGTTTGACCTGAAGACACGTCCTGTGGTGCCCTGGTCCAACCATCACATATACCTGCGCCAGGAGACGGCGTGGGGTGCACTGGAAGGGAGAGGCGGCGCGAACAAGCCTCCCCCACCTCCCCAGGTGGAGGTTTCTCAGGTGCACCCCAGAGCTTCACTCGACAAGCTGAGTTGCGCCCGCTCCTGCGGCACATTGCCTCGCTCGGCCAGCTCAATTACGCCTGCTCTTGCTATTACAGCGTCTCACCCGCCATCCGGCTGAATTGCACCCACTCTTGCGGTACAGCGACAGGCGGCTGCCACGGAGCTCAGGAAATGGCGGTCGGCTCCACAGACTTGGGCCTGGCCTGCAAGGATGGCTCTGGACAACCCTGGAACTCGGGCGCTTGACTGCTACGGCATGGGCCCCATTCCCAAAAGCGTCCCATCAGCCTTGAAGATTCTACAAGAGTCACCGGGGCCCCCGACTCCCGCAGAGTTCCGGTGGGGAGCTTATGCCATGATTGCTCGCAGAATGGCCACGGGGTGCTCTCATGCTGACGCCAGCTTCAGTCTGAAACTTCCAGAAACACTGTAGACTACCAATTCGATCAGTTCCGGTGGAGCCCCAACGACGTATCGCGTTGTTGCATAATGCGTCATATGACACGCCGCGTTAGCGCACCCGGAAGTGCTCCGGTGCGCGAGGCGCGAAGCGCAGCTTCCCGGAAGCAATCCGGGGCGCGGCGCGGAGCGCGTAACGTAAGCATAACAGGTCATGTGAATTGTTAATAAAACTTTTCATTGGTTTAGAAATATTTTTTGTCCCAAATGATGAAAACTCCTCCTTGTTTCCTCTTGGCTCCTGCCCCCTCCCCAAGTCTTGCTCGGCCAGCTGAGTTTCGCCCACTCCTGCGGCCTACGACATGGATACGCCGGGGCGTTATGGATCAGTATGAGCAAATATACACTTGGGGATTCACAAGCAAAAACAAGCCTTTGTATTTGGGGCTCTAAATCAACAACAGTGACAGAGAACAGAACCGAACTAAGCACTCAGGGGCTACGTTTAAACGTAACATCATCTCCCCAGAGGTACATCACCTTACACACACATGCACTCTGATCTCCTTGGCCTCAGTCAAGCATCAATAGTATGATTTATCTCCATTTTCACACTCTTGTAAATAGGTGTGCGCGCCCGAGTGCGCGCACCCCGCAACTTAAAAAATATATATATTTTCGCCTTTAAGGACCTTACTGCACACCCTGAGAAAACCTACGCAGCAAAACAACCTCTACCTTCTCCCCTTTCCATGTGAGTAGGCAGTGGCAGTGTCTGCAGCCACTGTGCTCGGCGCTGAGGCAGCTTTTAAACGCGCTTTTTACTTCTGGAAACTGCAAATTGCACATGCTTGATGGGATAGCGATTTAGGCTTCCCAGTTTTAAGTTTTAACTTTTGCCACGATAGCTTGCTGGCTTACCTGCTAACACCGACTTCTGGGCTGATCTCTCCCCTCCTTCCCGCCTCGGTCCGACACGGTGATTAGCACCGATTGTGCGGAGGGCGAGGAAGGTCGAGACGGCTACTTCCGGTGAGCGGGGAGACCGGTCAGCGGTCTAGTGCTCCTGAGGCACTCGCTGTGGGGCATATAAGGCACAGAAGGAGCCGGCTTGCGTGGTGGTGAGTAGGCAGTGGCAGTGTCTGCAGCCACTGTGCTCGGCGCTGAGGCAGCTTTTAAACGCGCTTTTTACTTCTGGAAACTGCAAATTGCACATGCTTGATGGGATAGCGATTTAGGCTTCCCAGTTTTAAGTTTTAACTTTTGCCACGATAGCTTGCTGGCTTACCTGCTAACACCGACTTCTGGGCTGATCTCTCCCCTCCTTCCCGCCTCGGTCCGACACGGTGATTAGCACCGATTGTGCGGAGGGCGAGGAAGGTCGAGACGGCTACTTCCGGTGAGCGGGGAGACCGGTCAGCGGTCTAGTGCTCCTGAGGCACTCGCTGTGGGGCATATAAGGCGGATGCACTCTCGGCAGCGCAGCGGACGAGCGCAGCGGGCGCGACGTAGGCGCGCCGAAGTCGCGCTCAAGTCAAGCCCGTCTGCGCCCGTCCGCGGCCGAACTCGGCCCAGGGCCATGCCCCCTGCTCTTCCTACAGGACACATTCAGTGGAGCAGAGCGGACCTGCTATCTTACCGCAAGATGTGTGCCAGTAACCTGTGTCTACATGGCATGAGGGTGGAAGATAACACGGGGTGCAGCCACTGCCAGTTCAAGTTCGACCTGTCAATACACACTACCAGAGAACACCGCAAATTGGTCTGTGGCTTGTTGAATGTTCGGTCGCTGCGCAAGCATCGCCTGGATATCTTTGATCTCCTTAGAGAACAACAATGGGACCTATTCTTTCTCACTGAGACATGGCTGGACTGCGACTCTGCCCCAGAGGTCCTGGAAGCCATTCCGGAGGGTTATACCCTAGTACGGCTAGATAGACCCAAAGGCAGAGGTGGAGGAATAGCCATTGTGGTGAGGGAGGGCTTATGTTGTCTTCTGGAGCAGATTGAGATTACAGATAGTGAGGCGGGCGCGTTTTCCATCCAAGTCAACGGGGGATACACTGTTAAGGGCCTCCTGATATATAGGCCACCGGGCCCCTCAACCAGATTTACAGAAAGTCTGATTGAAAGTGCCACAGAGGCAGCCTTACGCACAGATAAGTTCCTGGTGCTGGGTGACCTCAATATACACTTGGATGATCCCACTGATAGGGGAGCAGGGGACCTTCGCAAGGAGCTGAGGGCCCTTCAGCTCGAACTGGTAGGTGAATCCCCTACCCATCAACGGGGCCACTTGCTGGACCCTATTTTTGCCAACTGGGGGCAAGTGGAAGCTTTAGCCCCCGTACCTATCCCATGGTCGGATCATTTCCTGACTCCCTTTTCGATCTCTATTCCGGGAGCTAAAGTTTTAGGAAAAGTGGCACTTCATCGTCCTGGACGGAGATGGGCCAATTTTTCACTTGCCAGGTTTAATGAAGCTCTTATGGTGGGGGATGAATTAAGGGGAACGGATGTGGAAACTGTTAACGATAATTTGGACCAACGCATCTTAGTCGCCCTAGACCACGTAGCCCCGCTTGCCCAGAATAAAACAGGGGGACGCGCACTGAAAAATGCACCTTGGTTTAGTGAAGAAGTCCGTATGGCCAAATCCAGGTGTAAACGGGCAGAAAGGCGCTGGAGAATTGATTTCGCCACGCAAGCTAAATTGGACTATGTTTCTAGTAGGCGACATTACCATGGACTAATCAAAAAGGCCAAAAAAATCTACTATGGTACCAGGATTGGGGAAGCCGAAAATTCCTCGAAAGAATTGTTTTTAATATACAAAGCCCTCTCAGTGGGAAAGCCTGCAGCAGTACCAGAAGAGCTCTGCACAGTTGACCATTGCAACCGAGTAGCGGAATTTTTTTCCAACAAAGTCTCTACTATATACTCAACCTTCCCCAGTAGGGTTGACATGGACCTCGAGGTGGTAGAGGTATCTAAGGCATGTGATGAACGACGGGTGCTAGCAACATTCGTAACCCCACCCACTGAAAAACTCGTTCAGATCTGTGGGTCAATTAAATCAGGCTCCCCTCGTGACCCCACCACTCCTGGACGCCTGATGGGCAGTTTGCATGTCTTGGAGCCTCATATCCGCCGTCTTCTGGATCTCTCATTCGAGACTCACACTGTCCCGGATGCTTGGAAACGAGCGGTGGTTCTCCCCCTTCAAAAAAAGCCCAATGTTAGCTATGATAGGCTAGACAATCTTCGCCCCATCTCCCTCCTGCCATATATGGCGAAGATTGCCGAAAAAACTGTAAACCTCCAGCTGATGGGTTTTGTAGAAGAAGCTTCTCTACTCCATGACTCTCAATTTGGCTTCCGTCCCCGCCATTCGACGGAGTCAGCATTGCTAATGGCAGTAGAAGCTCTGCGACAGGGAGTGGATGAGGGCCAAACCATGGCCCTGATCCTCTTGGACCTAAGCGCAGCATTCGACACTGTAGCTCACTCCACCTTGCTACAGTGTCTGAATGATGGAGGGGTGGTAGGAGCTGCGCTTGGATGGATCCGGTCATTCTTGACAGGCAGGTGTTTCCAAGTTCGCCAGGGAGAGTGCTACTCTAGGGAGTTCGGGTTGGGCCAGGGCGTGCCGCAGGGCTCGTCCCTGAGCCCTACCCTGTTCAATCTTTATGTCTCTCCGCTGGCGACCATTGTTGAAGGCCACGGACTACGTCTTGTGTCCTATGCTGACGACACTCAGCTGGTGGTATCCCTCTCACGCGCACCTGGTCTAATGGCGGACAAGTTCAGAGTCTGCATGCAAGAACTGGCAGCCTGGATGTCCGCCAACTGCCTAAAACTTAATGGCAGCAAGACCGAGGTGCTCGTGGTGGGGGGGGGTCCACCTGTCTGGTCGTCGGCATGGTGGCCACCCTGCCTGGGAGAGGTACCTGCTCCATGTCATGAAGCAAAGAACCTGGGTGTATGGCTAGATGAGGATCTTACTTTTGACTCCCAGGTTAGTCGAGTGGTGGGGACATGCTTCGGCATTCTAAAAACCATGAGGAAGATCTTGGATTTCCTACCCATTGCTGCTCGCCGGACGCTGGTGCATGCGTTAGTCACATCTCGCATGGACTATAGCAATCTGCTGTATCTGGGGGCAACGGAAAAGGTTTTAAACCGCCTCCAGGTGTTGCAGAATGCTACCGCTCGCCTTGTTTTGAGGCTTCCTAGAAGATCTCCCTCCAGGGCAGCGCTCCAGGAGTTGCACTGGCTTCCGGTCAGGAGTAGGGTGGAATTCAGGGCTTTGGCCACATGCCACCGCATTCTGAGAGGAAAAGCCCCTGCCCCATTACAAAGTCTGGTCACCTGGTATGAGCCCACCAGGAGCTTGCGCTCGTCTTGCACAGGTCTTCTGAAAATCCCCAAAATAAAGAAAACACGCATGGGGGGTAGATCATTCAGATACCTGGCCGCTAAGCGGTGGAATGACCTGCCGATGGAACTTCGCATGGAGTTTTCGGAAACCCTGTTTAGGCGAAAACTTAAGACTCACCTCTTTAAACGCTAACTACTGTTGGGCTGCTACACGGTCACCCTACCCACCACAGCGCGGGGACACGCCTTGGGCGTAAACCAGGCGCTTTACAAAACTCCCTAATAATAATAATAATAATGTTCCAACGCTTTGAAATGAACAATATATTTACTCGCAGTGACAAAATGGCAGTCAACACTTCCTGATTTCCTTCGAATCGAACGTTAACAGACGTCACGCAGCAAAAAAAAAAATCCGCTCGCGCGTATAGATATATAATTGACTTTAACTTTAATTTTCTCACCAACTACTGAACAGATTTACACCATTCCAAAAAAAGCGTAATCTGCGAGCCGGACTCTACAGTTTTGCCAAATTTCTTATAAATCCATTCAGCCGTTCGACCTGTAGCCGTGTCTAAACGTCCTATGGAAAATAACATGGAAAAAACACGTTTTGGGACCCCCCTTTTATCTCAGCCCCCACTTCACCAATCCCCCCCAAACTTTCAGGGTAGGGGCGCAGCGGACCGAGCCATCTTCTTTGAGAAATTCGCAAAGATTCATCCACCAGGGCCAAAGTTAATCCAAATAGAAGGTTGAGGATTTCCTATGGAAACTAGGTCCTAACTATAACTACCTACTGGCGACCGCCAGTAGGTAAT
This sequence comes from Lissotriton helveticus, assembly GCF_964261635.1. NCBI lineage: Eukaryota > Metazoa > Chordata > Amphibia > Caudata > Salamandridae > Lissotriton > Lissotriton helveticus. The sequence goes on along the minus strand of NC_136068.1, from coordinate 366,869,333 downwards.
ATATATACATATATAATTATGTGAACAAGGGCTTTCGAGCCCGAAACGCGTCATCTTGATGGAAGGGTCTATATAAACATCTTGCCAGATTTACTGCAGTGGTCCGTCTCTCCTTCTTCGCCAACTCAGGGGTTGCGGGAGTTCTACATTGTGAATATATATATAGTTTTATATATATACTAGCAGCCCGTCCCGACGTTGTCCGAGAGCAATTAGGCTTCAGGGCCCCCACCCGCCCCGACGTTGTCCGTAGGTCCCCCGGAGCCTTCCTCCATATATTGCAGTATTATACCTCTATGTTTACTTTGTATGCTTTTGTAACCTGCACACGTAACTTTTTCCTCCTGTAATGCACCGTTTGGCTCACTTATGTAATGCTCCGTTTGCTTCTTCTTGCTCACGATGTACGCTTTTGTAACCTGCACACGTAACTTTTTCCTCCAGTAATGCACCGTTTGGCTAACTTTTGTAATGCTCCGTTTGTTTCCTCTTGCTCACGATTTTCATTTTTGCTTCATTTTTCTGTCGCTCACCGCTCCTAAATAAATAAATAAATAACCTACCTCATCAGCCGCTCACTGCTCCTTCCCACCTATCCGCCGCTCCTCACCACCTGTCTGCCGCTCCTCACCACCTATCCGCCGCTCCTCACCGCTCCTCCCCGCGCCATGTCCGCTGGTCCTCCTCCCGCTCCTGGACGCCGCTCCTCCCCGCGCTCCTCACGTCGGGCACGCACGTCGCGGCCGGCGCTTCTTCCAAGGGACTACTTTTTTTTCCGGTCAATTTTGGAAATAACGTATATTTATTAAGTTTATATAGCCTATGTCCATCTGCACACCCTGACGATTACAACGATGTATCGGGTGTGTGGATCGGTGCTGTGGTTCCCGAGTTTACCCGCCTCAAAGTTTCAAAGTTCTTCCTTTATAATAGTAGTATAGATATATTCACTGAAAAAAACATAGGTTTCACATCAGTTATAGTTAGGAATTAGCATTTAAAAAACCTATTAAATTCACTGAAAAAACCATAGGTTTGACACCAGTTATAGTTAGCTGGAAATTTTACTCCCATAAAACCAATGAAATTCCCACGTTATAGTTAGTTGGACTCACTATAACTTGCGCGTGCAATGCACTGCTGATGACGTCACATATTACATCACTCATGACATGGTCAGTGACATCACTCATGACATCACTGATGACACCATCCAGTGAATGTGTGTATTTTTAAAAAATAAATATGTTTTATATATGTATATGTAAAAGTTTATAAAAGAATAAATGTTTAAATAAGTGTCTAAATGGATGTTTAAAAAAAAAAAACAATTATTGGTTAACTGGTTTATTAAGTGTATCTTAGTGAATATATATATTAGAGAGTAATGTTTAAATATTTAAATGTATGTATTAGTGTTTCACTTTGTGTGTAAGTGGCTGCATGGGTTGGTGAGTAGCTACATGTGTATGTATATGGGTTATTAGATGTTTTTCTTAGTATCAGTATGAGTGTTTGCATGGTTTGGTGGGGGTATTACTTAGCACATAGATGCATGAGTGACTGACTCTCTGTTTGTATGTGTTTTGAAGACAGCATATGTGCAGGACTGTATGGGTGGATGAGTGTGTATATGTGTGTGTTAGTGACTGAATGACTGTCTCACTGGTGTCTTTATCAGTAACTACATATGTTTTAATCTAATATATGTGAATATTGATGTATATAAGTGAGTATATGTGAGAGTAAGAGATTGTAAGAGTTCCTGTTTAAATAAGTATGTGTTTCTATAAGTGATTGTTTAAGAGAGTAAGTATGTGTAAGTTTCCTTAGAAGTAAGGTGGTTGTGTGTGTATAGCTGTATATGCAAATAAATGGATGTTCAATTCTTTATTTGCATGTGTGAGTATGTGTGAGAGTATCTTTTGGATGACTGTCGGTGTGTAACAGGATGTATAGGTGTATAACTACATATGATGAGTGAGTATATGTATGAGTGACTATATAGAACTGTTGGTCAATGAGTGGATGTGTATATAGATGGTGGAATTATTGAATTGGTTGTTGTAACTGGTATGGGTATCTCCATTTTTTTTTTTATTTAAGTTTCTATTTTTGAATATGTATTTCAAGGGTTACATTACAGTGAAAAGAGGTCTGTCACTCTGTCACAAGGATGGTGTCATCAGTGATGTCATGAGTGTTGTCACTGACCATGTCATGAGTGATGTAATATGTGACGTCATCAGCAGTGCATTGCACGCGCAAGTTATAGTGAGTCCAACTAACTATAACGTGGGAATTTCATTGGTTTTATGCGAGTAAAATTTCCAGCTAACTATAACTGATGTGAAACCTTTGGTTTTTTCAGTGAATTTCATAAGTTTTTTAATAGCAAATCTCTATAGGTATGAAATGTAATATTTTTTACAATGAATTTTATATTTTATAATTATGTAATACTATTTTTTTTATGTTAATTTTTTTTAATTTATTTTTTGCCCCGGAGCGCTCCCGGGGCGCGTACCGATGCGCTCACCGGTGAGCGCATTGTTACGGCGCGCCCCGGGGCGCGTACCGGGGAGCGTCCCGTTAGCGCTATTGCCGCGAACGAAAATAACATCGTGACGTATCGCGTAGCCGCGTGATGCGTCATATGACGCACGGCGTAAGCGCACCCGGAAGCATCCGAGCGCATACGATCGCGCAACGTAAGCCCCGCCGGGCGCGCCTCGGGGCGCGGCGACGGGGGCGCCCCCAGGCACGCACCGGGGCACGTAGCGTAAGCACGGCGGGTCATGTGATCTGAAAATAACACTTTTCATTGGTTCAGATCAGTTTTGGTTTCCAAATGATGAAAGCCCGGATCATGTGACTTGAAAATAACACTTTTCATTGGTTCAGAACAGTTTTGTTTTCCAAATGATGAAAGCCCCACCTTTTTTCCTCATTCTCACTTTGTTGTTTGAGTGAGGAAGACCTGCTTTTTTCTTACAGATATGGCTACAGTACTATCAGCAGCTGGAGCATGTGCCCCACCACCACCACCACCACAAGGACCACCAGAAGATTACATTGGTGGTCAAGAAGAAGAGGAGGAGGAGGAGGAAGAGGAGGTAGAGTCAAGGTAGTTCCTGCCTGAAGACAATCCCCCATACAAACCAAAAGAGCACTTCATATGGGAGTTTTACAAAATCCCATGGGGTTTCAAAAAAGTAAACGCTCAAAAGGTGACTTGTCTCATCTGTGGGGCTGTGCTATCCAGGGGGAACCCTGCAAAAAAATATTCCTTTGGGAATCATACTATGATTCGGCACATGCAGCGTTTACACCCTAACAACTATTCTGCAGCAGAGGTGAGGGAACTCTGCAAAAACCTACCCCAATCATCATCCAGAACCTCAACAACCAAAGATCCCACTCCATCGGGTCCAGAGGCAAGGGAGGTGATTCCAAATATACAAACAAGGTTTGGGGGATACAAAATTGTTTGTATATATTGTAACAAAACAATTAGTTATGGTCAGCAAAGCATCACACTAATCAATGTTGCTATGGATAACCACAAATGCCCGAGGAAACCATAATTTTTCCTGATTTCTTTTGTGCTCCAGTTGAGCCATTTTCAATCCCTGTTTTCTGTTTCTCCCCATTAAAAATACAAAAAAATATAAAACTGTTCAGAAAAGCCCAAAAAAGTAAAAAATGTTCAAAAAAATAATAAAAAAATGTAAAACAACAAAAAGAATAAAAAAACAGTTCTTTTTAGAACTACCTCTACTTCATGAAAAAAAACTAAAATTTTTAAAAAACTCTGTCATTCTTTTTTCTCAACGGTACGCGTAACGGTACGCGTACCGGGGAGCGCATACCGGGGAGCGCACCAAAAAAAAAGAAAAAAAAAGAATGAAGGAGTGAGCATGAGGGAAAGGGACAGAGAGAGTTATGTTAAGAGAAAGAGAGCTAGAGGGAGCAACACAAAGGGACTGTGTATTAGATAGTAAAACAGTGAGGGAGAATTAGAAAAGAGCAGTGACTCTAAGTAAAGAGGGGTAAAAGAGGGTGGATAAAAGTGAATAAGGGTAAGACATGGGGAGTGACAGAGAAAAAGGACAGAGAGAGTAAAGGAAGGAGTGACTGAAAGGGACTGAGTGAAGCAGCCAAGAAAGGTAAGTGATGGAGTGTGGGTGAGTTGTAGGGAGTGACCATGACGAAAGAGTATTGACAGAATGAGGGGACAGAGACAGCGACAATAAGAGAGACAGAGTGAGGGAACGGAAATGAGGAATTGTGAGAACAGACGGACTGAGAGAAGGAGTGACAGGAGTGAAGTAAATGATTAAGGGAAAGGGAATGAGTGAGGGAGCAAAGGAAGGGAACAGAGGGTAAGGGAAGTAAAGCAGGGAGACTGAAAGAAGTTGAATGTGGGAGGGGAGTTAGGGAAAGGGGAGTAAACATGGAGGATAAGAATAAGTGAGGGAAGCAGAGTAAGGAAACAGGAGTGAGGTAGGGTGAGAGAATAATAGTGAGGTTAAAGCAAAGGGTGATGACAAACTACATTTTTTTAGTCACACTTACCATATAATTAATGTAACTTTAATTACATTTTTTACTACACTTTGTATCTGTGAAACAGAGAAGAAAAAATACGTTATAATTAATAAAATGTATATTTTTAATTAAAAGATACAAATGAAGAGGTTAACAATCATAACAGTGTATTAAGAAATAAAGTACAAGTGAACAACACAGAAAGGGAAATAAAGTAATGTAGAAGGTCAAAAAGAGGGTTAAAGAAATAGAAGGAGAGCAAATTACTAAGAGTAAGGCATATAGATTCACTGACAGAGAGGAAGAGAAGAAGAGAGAAATGAACTGAACGTAAGAAAGATACTAAAAGAATGTGAGTTAGCAAAACTAAATCAGGAAACAGGAGTAAGTAAAAAGACAATGACTGAGAGGGAAAGGAGTCTAATTAAGGATGCATTTAGAAGAATGAGGAATGGAAGATAACTGAGAGTAAGTGAAGGAGAGTCATAGAGTGAAGGAATGAAGGGAGAGAGGATAATATAGAAGGATTGAGGGAAAAGGAGTGAGGAAGTTAGTAGACAAAGAAACTAAGGCAAGGACTGAGTGAAGTGGAGTACAATGAGTGAGGAAAGGAAAATGAGTAAGGGAGCAAAAGAAGGAAAGAGAGGAGAAGAGGACTAAAACAGTGGTACTGAGAGAAAGTGATTCGGTGATGAAAGTAAACAGAAGAACATTGAAAGATAGGAAATGAGGGGTAGTAAGAGAACCGGCCTAAAAGAAATAGGGTGAAGAACGATGAGAGAGGAGCAGTGAAGTTGTTGTAAGAGAAATGATAGAAGGTAGATAAACACAAGTGAACATAACACAAGGAGAGTAAGGGACTGAGGACATAGAGGTAGTGAACGGAAAATAGAGAGAGGAGGTAAAAAAAGTAGCAAACAAAGATAAGCGAGGGAGAGTGGATTAGTTATAGTGATAAACTGCAACAATACTGGTGAGTGAGTAAAGAGAAATTAATAAAAGAGCAAAGGAGGAAAAGACGGAAAAGGGAAGTAAAACAGAGAGACTGAAAGCTGAAAAGTGATGCAAGGGAGAGAGGGGATGCAGACAGTTAAAATGGAAATGAAGGGTTGTGAAAGAAGTGCAGTAAACGAATGGGCGTGAAATAAAGTGATTGAAAGGCAGTGTGAGTGAGTAAAGAGAGCTGAAACAAAGAGGAAAAAGGAAAGTGAGTGTGAGACATTGGGAATACAATATAAATTACACAATACAAACTATAGAATAATTTATACAACATGTTAGATAGTTTATTTTTGCTGTTCTCAGAACATATTGAATTTCACTAAAAACAGTGAGTTCAAACTATTCATCATATTACAGCGGGAAAAAAAAACACAATCAAAAAGATTGTGTTAAAAAAAAAAACATATAAACTTACAAATCACATATATACACTAATCTTTGATTCACTTACTTTTCCTTTAGGCCAAATAGTACATCATGAAGGTCCTTTTCGTTGAAAGGTACTCTGCTGTTCTCTAAAAATTCCATTTCATCGACTCTCTAGAAAAAAAGCTCCAAGAACATCTGAAATATGTTTCAATGTTTTAATATACTCCTTCTGTTCAGTCATAACTCTTTGCCCATTCCTTCACCTTTCCTTAAGGCCAAATAGTGTCAGATGTATCAGTATATTTTCAAATTACTTAAAACAAACTCTAAAATTACAGTTTTCCCGACGTTCTGAAAGAAAGGCTCAAACAACATTTTCACAATATTTAAATATTCATAATTCCATCTCTGGCTCTCTCATGTTGAACATTTCCTATAATACTGATATCACTTACTATGCGATCCACTTACCGTACCTTTATGAGAACTATAATTTTTATATTATCTTCATCACTTTTACTCACAATATAATTTTAAACAGCAAACTAACTTTTATTAACTGCTCCCGTCTTCATAGGGAAATTACCTTTACTTAAATTTTGGTTCTAAAAACACTAGGTTTGAATTGTTTAAGTCAAAAGGCAAACGTTGTTTGAAAGTCAAATGAGTGTCATTACAGTTAGTCCAACCTTTACGACATTTTAAATAGCATGTGTAATGCCCTGGTGTTGTTGAAGGACCGTCATGATAAATAATAGCTACAGTTGCAAAAGTTCTTCCTGAAATTGATAACTGAGAAGCCACAAAATTTTTAATAGAAGTTGACAATTTACTTGCATCAGGTCTACATCGTTGGAACATTAAAATGACATATTTACCATAAGTGTGTGTGGACAGCATTGCAGACTTACATTGGGTACACACCATATTGTGATCAGCTGCTTTAACTAGATTATTAAAAGACACTGATTTGCAGTCTGGTAAAGCCAAATATATAAATCTTTCAGTGTCTATTCTAGTACTACTTGATAAACTACAGTTGTCGCAGTCATGCTGCCATTGATAAGAAAGGCTAAAAAGATTTTTTATATCTACACCTTCATCTTCCAATACATCAAACATATACAATAAAAATTCCTGACAATCCTGCTGAATATTCTGTGAAAATTGATTTTGACCAGAACATATGTCTAGAAGATTTCGAATTTCTGAAACACTTTCTCTTTTTGCTCTATCACTGCTACATTTCTCAAACGCAGAATTCAATAAACAGCAGAATGTTTCATCCGATTTTCAACAATCTGTTCTTGTAAATTTTGAAGAAAAAAACAACATTAAGCACTACATTAGCATAGCAGTTGACACCAGAACTGTTTTCAAACTGAAATCCAACAACATCTTCAACAGAATCCTTTTTCTTTCTGCTTACAATTACAGTTTCATCTACTTTTTGTCTTTTTGCTACTACCTCACTACAATTATTCTCATTTCTTCTTTTTCGGCCTACCACACGTTTTTCAAACAGAGGATATTGAGGCAAATGTGGAGCATACTCTCTTCTTAACCTATTGTATTCTTTAACACAATCTAGATCAGCACAAATCGTTGTTTCATCACACTCAATCAAGTACAATCCTGATAAAGTTCTGACTCGTGATAATGCCACATATGGCATACCCTCTTTAAACACAGAACTTCCAATGTTCACCAAAGCACTATCTACACTTAAACCTTGAGATTTATGAATTGTCACCGCATATGCCAAACAAACAGGAAACTGTTTTCGGCGAACATATAAGTCAATGCCATCAAATTTAATTTTTAAAATTTCAATTACATCTCTATTTTTGTATTTCACAAAATCAACAACATGACCCATTGCTCCATTTATCAGACCTCTTTCAACATTTAAATTCCTTCTCAAAATGATACGACAATTTAAACACACTTTCAGTCTTTTCAAAACCAGCAGTTTTAGATATACTCTTCTCTAATGAATCCAATTTTGATTTCAAATTTTCAGACAAAATAATTGTTGCTCCCATATGCTCTATTTTATCTATAGCTTCCAGTTTCACAATCTCCTCATTTTCTAACTTTAACATTTTGTTGTTGAAGATGGAACATTCTTTCAGAGTTGGCATCAATCATATCCCAGATTTGTTCTCGTTAATTTTCTTAAAAATTTTCTCTGGAAGAATGTTTTCATTTGGATACAAATTTGAAATTAATCATGCATGTAAAGCTTCTTTCCCATGCTCACTTACTTTTCCGATTCTTACATCTTGTAGAATATTTTTATAATCTTCATCCTTTGCCTGTCGCATATTTTGAAGCAGTTCTGCATATTTGAAGTTTAACCATATATTAACGTTTCCAATGCTTCCTAGGCACTTCCTAGTATCTTCATGCATGACCATTTTAAACACTGGTTGTCCTTTCACTGGAGTCAACTGCAGTAGATCTCCAAAAACAATAATGTGTTTTCCTCCGGATAAGACATCATAGTCTGTTCTAAGAATTTCTTGCATTCTCAAATGCACAAAAGCAAGCATTAGATTTGAGACCATGCTTACCTCATCAATGATAAGAAGTTTCATTTTCTTCAGGACTCTGGAAACTTCAGAACAAGCATCTCCAGATAGCTTGTGGTATTGTAATTTGTTATCATGCTCAACTGGTAGCATCAGTAAACGATGTAAAGTAATCCCTTTAATGTTATGTGCTGCCAGCCCAGTTGGAGCGGTAACAACACAAGACTGCGGTGATTCAGTCCTTTTCTGCAGATAAGTTGCAATTGCTTTAATCAGAAAACTTTTTCCAGTTTCCGCTTCTCCACTCACATACAGTCGGGCAGGCTTAAATGATGTACATGAGCACTCTTTTTTCTCATGACTGAATCCATGTTCAACCTGTTCTGTGACTTCGTCATATATCTGTTTCTGCTCAATGTTTAGTTGTTTTACCAAATCTTCTAAGTTAATTACATCCTCTTCAGCTTGTTCCATAGCTCTTTCCACCTCATCCATGGCAGTGGCAGCCTCATTTTGAATAATTGGTCCTCCTAGTGGATCCTGACTCAATGAAGTAGAACTCTGACTGTCTTAAGAACTGTCTCTCGCAATCTCTGCAGCAATTGTTGCTTCTTGCTCTATTTCTTCGTTCAACATTTGCAGATAATTTGGAAAAACAGGACATTCTATGGTATCCTTGGTTGCATTAAAAGAGTCTTCGTAACAGAGAAAATCTCCAAGTAGTTCCTCTTCTGTACGCCATGGTTTAAAGAGTTGCAAAAGAGCCAAATAGTAAAATTCCCTTTTGTCTGGATTTTCGCAACTCAATTTTCGATGATTAATCAAATGACCTTTTCTCTGTTTCACTAGACATCCTTCACATCCAATGACAGCATATATTCCATTATTGATATCTTCTCTGATGTTCCTCTTATAAATATAGCTTTGCAGAACTTCATAGAGATAAGCGTTCTCAAGGTAAGGACTTCTATTTGGATAGTATGTATCCAACATGTTTGTCTTCAAAATATCTGTACTTTCTGGTTCTTTCTCCGCCAAATACTCTATTTCTTGTACAGATTTCAAAACTTGGTTTCGTGTTGCAGCAAGACCTAGACTCACCCAAATGATGGTTCTAGGTTTGGCATATAGACTTGCTGATGACAATCGATCAGAACATTCATATGCTCCAATTACTCGATGTGACAACATCTTCAGACTGTAACTGTATCATTTCTTGCTTAGACTCTTTTCATGTGAAATATCCTCTCACATTTCCTTCAGTTCTGTCTTTTCTTTTTTTGTGATGTAAGACGTCACATATTGAGCCACAGCAATAGAGTTGTCAGCAACGAATTGAATAACCATGTTAGCATTCCACATGGACAAAATCACTGGGTTGTAGTCGTTGATGTACTTGGATTCTTTGTTTCTTTTTAAATTGTATGTATTTTTGGGTGATTTCCTCGTCACAGTATGTCGTAGAGAAGGCATCAAATTATTTACTCTTCCCTTAGAAATCACTGGTCGTGGAAAGCCGAAACGACATTTTGTGTAGAACTTTTCCTTGTTTTTGAATTTTCGACGACAATACTTCCCACAACGATGGGATTGAAAGCGCAAAAACTTGTTGCCTTAAACTGTTTTCCTCTGTAGTTTTCGGAACAGCACATGTTGTATACTCTTCAATGAAACACATCACTGTTTCATCCGAATCTGTTCCAAATTTGGGTGCATCTTTAATCCACAACAACATATGTATGTGAGGAGCACCTCTCGCTTGATACTCCTTTCTCCAAAAGAAATCCAAAACCTCTCCACGGGGAGGATTTTTTTTGTTGGTAATAAAAGACATCATAGCTTCAAATCTATGATTAAAATATCTGCATACATTCACTGGATCCAAAGAACACAGTTCTCCAGGTGTTTTGAATTCTTTATTTTGTATATTTGCATTTGCCTCGCGTATAAATTGAAGTAAGTCGTCCCATGCATACTCTGCACAGCTAAGAGTGAGGAACCATGTAGGAGTTCCTAAGTTTCTTAGCATACATTTCAATTCCCCATGACGACGGTACCAATACTCGTTTGTACCACGCTGACATGCCATGAGATTGATTAGATGAGATTCCAAAATATTATCTTTTAGATTGACTTTCTCCATAAAGTCCCTCGCCGAAACATTTTGCAGATGTGCTCCACTTTTCAGTATATGATTTACTGCATAAGAAAGCCCAGACAAGTCACTTTCATACAGTAGATGAAACAACTATGGAATACATTGACGAAACCTTGGATCTTCAGCATATAATCTTAAAGTCCGGTATTCAGATGCAGGAATTTGAAGTGCTCGATCGTCATATCGTCCACCTCGGCCTGTTGGAAATAAATGTGGAAAACAACGAGCTTCCAAACTTTCTTCCCATACACTAATGGGACTTCCTTTTGCTGATTTCATTTGAAACAAGTCAATTGCATTCCCCATTACTTCTTTGGAATGCAAAGGATGAACAGTATAATGTTCATATATTTCTTCACTTATAGACACATCAACGTTTTCAATTTGGCCAGCTGAACAATCACTGTCTTCATGTGCAGCTGTTTCCTCTGCTCCAACACATACATGTTTGTAGTACTCATTGTTTTTGACCAAATACAACGTTGCCTTTTTGACTTTCCTAACATCCACTAAATCTTGCCAAATTTTCTTATTCTTTGTCGGAACCCCATTAACTAGAATGACCAGAGGTTCCTCTTCCACTTTCTCTACACCATTTGTATCAATAATTTTCTTGAAATCTAGAGGCAAATAAACAACTCTTCCCTTTAATCCTCTCTGTAAATCTGAAGGAGGCAATTTCCCTATCTTAGGCTCCATGCGAACAATTGCCTGAAAAGGATGGACACATTGAATCAAAATAGACTCATATGTATTTAAATCCATCAATTCAGGAGGAATGTCTACCAACTCAAGATTATTATGAACAGCTCTAGCAGGCATTCTGTTTTGATTTAATTTATTATAACAATATTTACAAATACTCTGATCAGAACTCAAATCAAAAGAATTCTCCACCCACAAATAAGTTGCAAAATCCTTCCACTCATAATTATTTATCGTTTCACTTTTTACGTATAAATCAACTAATCTAGTTTGATGCTTATAATGAGTTCGTCGACAACACACACAAGTAAAATTAGGCCTTTCACTTGATTTCACCTTAAACCCGGTAATTTCCTGGTCAAACTTTTCTGTACTTGAAATCTGTACATTGTCTTCCACATTACCTTGTATTACTGTGTCAATTTCTACACTGTCCTCTTTTTCACAAAAATAACAAATCTCAATTTCTTCACAAATCTTCTTCACAAATAATTCAGTTCCATGCAAAAGAGCACTATTTAACTGTTTAAGCTTAAGTGCTGGATTTTTTGCATAATACAACCTTGTCACTAATTTCCTCATTTTGTTATGATGCACTGCTAACATCCTAAAATGATGAAAAACACTCTGACATACTTTTCTTGAAAGACAAGCCAGTGAATGTCCATGCAAACCTGTGTTTTCTCTCGCTTTAAAAGGATCTAAGTCTTGGAACATCTTCATTTTCTGTTTTAGACTTTTCTTACTATATGTACGTAAGAAATTACGAAGCACATCGATTGAATCCTGTCGCACACTACAAATACTACTACACTTCCAAGTGTACATTGGACCCTTAGTACGTCTCCCTAAAACTTCATCAGCTAACACCTCTTCTGCATCTCTAGACACAAGTTTCTCTTTTTCAATCGGACAACCATCTTTCACCTCATATGCTCGACCACTGGTGTCAACTGCATGCACCAAATCATTCTCCTGGAAGTAACTCTCCTCATTAAAAAATGGCTCACAACTTGAACTATGCATCCATTCTCCAGAAAAAACTTTACAAAAATTAGTTTGATTAATTACTCTTTTGCATCTACTGTTGGATTTGAAAACATCAACTGTCTTGTTCAGTGTCCTAATTCTATTAATTACTAAAATAAATATTTTTTTCTTAACTTCAAAAGCTTGATCAACAATCTTCTCTACATTTTTATTGTTCTTGTAAAAAGCAGCTCTCTGTTTACCTTTCTTAACATTTTTCAACAAATTTAAAACTACCCTATTGTGAAACATTCGTTTACGAATGTCCCTAAATTGATTTTGCCTTCTATTCCTATACATATTATTGTCTCCTGCTGCAGGAGTAACATTTTTTGGGGATCTCTCCTTCCTCTTCAAATTTGGTCTCTCCTTCTGTACATTCACATGTATATTATCATTTTTTTGGACCTACATATGTTCCGAAAAAAAGACTTAGTTGCCTTACTAGGAGCTTTTTTCGCGTTTTTTGAAGTATTTGTTGCAGGAGACTGCTTTAATTCCGTTGCTGTTTTTGATTTTTTCCGCTTAGCATCTTTCCGTCTCCTCTGCGTTGAGGGCATATTTCCTTACTATTGAAATCTTGATTTCAATCTGTGGTAAACAAAAAAAAAACTCATTATAGACCACTATTACCAAACAACAAAGCAATGACAATAAGCAAACGATATAAACACTATAATGCTTATACATATGACCTTATCTCTGTTTTTTAAATGTCATTCTAAAAAAATATTTCGGGCACATGAATTGGTTTTACATTATTGACAAGGATTAGATAGTATCTGCATGATTAAAAAAATATATTTGCACATTTCACAATCATATCACCTGTGTTTCCTCAGATTAGTAAGCAGATTGTACACATGAGGTAAGGCCTGTCCTGGGGAGCATAGGTGGTAAGACCGGTGTCTAAGAGTGCACTGGACTGGACTTCATGAAGCCTATCCCCCACTACACTCTTAGACACAGCCCTCACCTTCTTTCCACCCCTGGACAGACCTCTCTTCCACTACACTCTTCAACACAGGCATCACTTCCTATGCACCCCTGGACAATCTTCACCTCATCTGCAACCCTGAATAGACATCAACTCATCTGCACCATTAGACAGGCCTCAGTTAATCTACACCCATGGACACGCCTCTTCTCATCTGCACCCTGTTACCATCAATTATACTCAATGTATTGAGGTCTGTCCAAGGGGAACAGATTAGATAATGCTTGTCTAAGGGTCAGAGGAGGTAAGTCCTCTCCATTGCACTCATGGACACAGGCCTCAACTCCTTTGCACCCCTGGACGTGCCTCACCTCATCTGCACAATCCACTTCCTAATTTGAGGAAACACAGGTGACATGATTGTGAAAGGTTCAAATATTTTTATGTAATGATGCACACACTATTTATTCCTTCTCAAAAATGTAAAAGCCATTGATTTTCCCCCAAATCGCTTTTTGAATAACATTTTAGAAACAGAGCGCAGGTCCTATGTACAAGCATTCCATTTCAGTACTGAAAACTCACAATTTTACAAAATACATTTCCTCTCTCTTGCAAACATTCCTACCAAGCATTACCAAAAAAATTACACAAACCAACTGCAAAGAAGCTCAGTCTGCTTCCTACTCTGAGGTAACACAGGTGACATGATTGTTAAAGGTTCAAATATTTTTATGTAATCATGCACACACTATTTATTCCTTCTCAAAAATGTAAAAGCCATTGATTTGCCCCAAAATCATTTTTTCAATAACATTTTAGAAACAGAGCGCAGGTCCTATGTACAAGCATTCAATTTCACTACTGAAACCCATTGATTTGCCCTTAAAATCATTTTTTAAATAACATTTTAGAAGCAGAGCGTAGGTCCTATGTACAAGTTTTCAATTTGACTGCTGAAACCCATTGATTTGCCCTAAAATCGTTTTTTAAATAACATTTTAGAAACAGAGCACAGGTCCTATGTACAAGCATTCAATTTCACTACTGAAACCCATTGATTTGCCCTAAAATCGTTTTTTAAATAACATTTTATAAACAGAGCGCAGGTCCTATGTACAAGCATTCAATTTCACTACTGAAACCTCACTACTTCACAAAATACAAATCCTCTATCTTGCAAATATTGATACCATGCATTTTCAAAAAGCATGACACAAACTAACAGAGCGCAGGTCCTATGTACAAGCGTTCCATTTCAGTACTGAAAACTCATTATTTTACAAAATACATTTCCTCTCTCTTGCAAACATTCCTACCAAGCATTACCCCAAAAATGACACAAACCAACAGCAAAGAAGCTCAGTCTGCTTCCTAATCTAAGGTAACACAGGTGACATGATTGTGAAAGGTTCAAATATTTTTATGTAATCATGCACACACTATTTATTCCTTCTCAAAAATTTAAAAGTCATTGATTTGCCCCAAAATCATTTTTTGAATAACATTTTAGAAACAGAGCGCAGGTCCTATGTACAAACATTCCATTTCAGTACTGAAAACTCACTATTTTACAAAATACATTTCCTCTCTCTTGCAAACATTCCTACCAAGCATTACCCCAAAAATGAGACAAACCAACAGCAAAGAAGCTCAGTCTGCTTCCTAATCTGAGGTAACACAGGTGACATGATTGTGAAAGGTTCAAATATTTTTATGTAATCATGCACACACTATTTATTCCCTCTCAAAAATGTAAAAACCATTGATTTGCCCCAAAATCGTTTTTTTAATAACATTTTAGAAACAGAGCGCAGGTCCTATGTACAAGCATTCAATTTCACTACTGAGACCTCACTATTTTACAAAATACATTTCCTCTCTCTTGGAAACATTCCTGCAAAGCATTACCAAAAAAATGACACAAACCAACAGCAAAGAAGCTCAGTCTGCTTCCTAATCTGAGGTAACACAGGTGACATGATTGTGAAAGGTTCAAATATTTTTATGTAATCATGCACACACTATTTATTCCTTCTCAAAAATGTAAAAGCCATTGATTTGCCCCAAAATCGTTTTTTCAATAACATTTTAGAAACAGAGCGCAGGTCCTATGTACAGGCATTCAATTTCACTACTGAAACCCATTGATTTGCCCTAAAATCGTTTTTTAAATAACATTTTAGAAACAGAGCGTATGTCCTATGTACAAGCATTCAATTTCACTACTGAAACCCATTGATTTGCCCTAAAATCGTTTTTTAAATAACATTTTAGAAACAGAGCACAGGTCCTATGTACAGGCATTCAATTTCACTACTGAAACCCATTGATTTGCCCTAAAATCGTTTTTTAAATAACATTTTATAAACAGAGCGCAGGTCCTATGTACAAGCATTCAATTTCACTACTGAAACCTCACTACTTCACAAAATACAAATCCTCTATCTTGCAAATATTGATACCATGCATTTTCAAAAAGCATGACACAAACCAACAGAGCGCAGGTCCTATGTACAAGCGTTCCATTTCAGTACTGAAAACTCATTATTTTACAAAATACATTTCCTCTCTCTTGCAAACATTCCTACCAAGCATTACCCCAAAAATGACACAAACCAACAGCAAAGAAGCTCAGTCTGCTTCCTAATCTGAGGTAACACAGGTGACATGATTGTGAAAGGTTCAAATATTTTTATGTAATCATGCACACACTATTTATTCCTTCTGAAAAATGTAAAAGTAATTGATTTGCCCCAAAATCGTTTTTTGAATAACATTTTAGAAACAGAGCGCAGGTCCTATGTACAAGCATTCCATTTCAGTACTGAAAACTCACCATTTTACAAAATACATTTCCTCTCTCTTGCAAACATTCCTACCAAGCATTACCAAAAAAATGACACAAACCAACAGCAAAGAAGCTCAGTCTGCTTCCTAATCTGAGGTAACACAGGTGACATGATTGTGAAAGGTTCAAATATTTTTATGTAATCATGCACACACTATTTATTCCTTCTCAAAAATGTAAAAGCCATTGATTTGCCCCAAAATCGTTTTTTCAATAACATTTTAGAAACAGAGCGCAGGTCCTATGTACAGGCATTCAATTTCACTACTGAAACCCATTGATTTACCCTAAAATCATTTTTTAAATAACATTTTAGAAACAGAGCGTAGGTCCTATGTACAAGCATTCAATATCACTACTGAAACCCATTGATTTGCCCTAAAATCGTTTTTTAAATAACATTTTAGAAACAGAGCACAGGTCCTATGTACAAGCATTCAATTTCACTACTGAAACCCATTGATTTGCCCTAAAATCGTTTTTTAAATAACATTTTATAAACAGAGCGCAGGTCCTATGTACAAGCATTCAATTTCACTACTGAAACCTCACTACTTCACAAAATACAAATCCTCTATCTTGCAAATATTGATACCATGCATTTTCAAAAAGCATGACACAAACCAACAGAGCGCAGGTCCTATGTACAAGCGTTCCATTTCAGTACTGAAAACTCATTATTTTACAAAATACATTTCCTCTCTCTTGCAAACATTCCTACCAAGCATTACCCCAAAAATGACACAAACCAACAGCAAAGAAGCTCAGTCTGCTTCCTAATCTGAGGTAACACAGGTGATATGATTGTGAAAGGTTCAAATATTTTTATGTAATCATGCACACACTATTTATTCCTTCTCAAAAATGTAAAAGTAATTGATTTGCCCCAAAATCGTTTTTTGAATAACATTTTAGAAACAGAGCGCAGGTCCTATGTACAAGCATTCCATTTCAGTACTGAAAACTCACTATTTTAAAAAATACATTTCCTCTCTCTTGCAAACATTCCTACCAAGCATTACCAAAAAAATGACACAAACCAACAGCAAAGAAGCTCAGTCTGCTTCCTAATCTGAGGTAACACAGGTGACATGATTGTGAAAGGTTCAAATATTTTTATGTAATCATGCACACACTATTTATTCCTTCTCAAAAATGTAAAAGCCATTAATTTGCCCCAAAATCGTTTTTTCAATAACATTTTAGAAACAGAGCGCAGGTCCTATGTACAATTCATAAAAGGGGGTGGTGATGGACAGAGCATCTGAATTAAGCAGAACACTCCTACCTAGTCAAAAGATCAGGGCTTGATCCATCACCCTTTTTTAGCTCACTGCACCATCCCAGTTCAGAACCTGGCTACATGCAAATTAGTCTGTCCCTGGCCCATTGCATCATGGGAACAGGGCAGACCAAACTACCAAGCCAATTCTTTACTGGAAATGAAACAAGCTTCCGGGGACCGGTTTCTGGCATTGCAGCCGTCTTCGGCCTGGCTTGCTTGAATCCTGATGGTGCAGTGAGCAAGGGACTCATGTCTGAGCATACCCTTCCACTCCTATAGTGGCCAAAACGATTCATAAAAGGGGGTGGTGATGGACAGAGCATCTGAATTAAGCAGAACACTCCTACCCAGTCAAAAGATCAGGGCTTGATCCATCACCGTTTTTTAGCTCACTGCACCATCCCAGTTCAGAACCTGGCTACATACAAATTAGTCTGTCCCTGGCCCAGTGCATCATGGGAACAGGGCAGACCAAACTACAAAGCCAATTCTTTACTGGAAAGGAAACAAGCTTCTGGGGACCGGTTTCTGGCATTGCAGCCATCTTCGGCCCGGCTTGCTTGAATCCTGATGGTGCAGTGACCAAGGGACTCATGTCTGAGCATACCCTTCCACTCCTATAGTGGCCAAAACGATTCATAAAAGGGGGTTACTAATTTGCATGTAGCCAGGTTCTGAGCTGGGATGGTGCAGTGAGCTAAAAAACGGTGATGGATCAAGCCCTGATCTTTTGACTGGGTAGGAGTGTTCTGCTTAATTCAGATACTCTGTCCATCACCACCCCCTTTATGAATTGTTTTGGCCACCACAAGTGTGGAAGGGTATACTCAGATGTGAGTCCCTTGCTCACTGCACCATCAGGATTCAAGCACTGGGCCAGGGTCAGATTAATTTGCATGTAGCCAGGTTCTGAGCTGGGATGGTGCAGTGAGCTAAAAAACGGTGATGGATCAAGCCCTGATCTTTTGACTGGTTAGGAGTGTTCTGCTTAATTCAGATACTCTGTCCATCACCACCCCCTTTATGAATTGGTCCTATGTACAAGCATTCAATTTCACTACTGAAACCCATTGATTTGCCCTAAAATCGTTTTTTAAATAACATTTTAGAAACAGAGCGTAGGTCCTATGTACAAGCATTCAATTTCACTACTGAAACCTATTGATTTGCCCTAAAATCGTTTTTTAAATAACATTTTAGAAACAGAGCACAGGTCCTATGTACAAGCATTCAATTTCACTACTGAAACCCATTGATTTGCCCTAAAATCGTTTTTTAAATAAAATTTTAGAAACAGAGCGCAGGTCCTATGTACAAGCATTCAATTTTACTACTGAAACCTCACTATTTCACAAAATACAAATCCTCTATCTTGCAAATATTGATACCATGCATTTTCAAAAAGCATGACACAAACCAACAGCAAAGAAGCTCAATGTGCTTCCTAATGTGAACTCTCTATCTATATTGAATGAATCATAACTCACCTTTACAAATGCTTTGCGGGATTGAGAACAGAGTCAGACAGACACACCAATATTTCTTTAGCAGAGCAAAAGGTATGTACTCCAGGCACTGCAACCATAAATGGCACAGAAAATCTCTAATTCTACATACATATCCCTCATGTTAACCAATCAAAACTCTTGCCTCTCTATTTTCAAACCAACACCCTTCCCCCCTCAGCCCTTTCTACCTGTTACCATAGCAACTCCCTCCTCACTGAGCTCTCAGGGTTAAAAGTTTATTCTACAATGTTGCAAATGAACTCAGCAAGGATGTTTGACCTCTCAATACACCAGCTTATCAGGTGCAATGTTTCTTTAAATGACTTTTTCTTAGCCATTCAAATTACTTCTTTCACAGAACAGAACCATGCACCCTAACTTTCAGTTTTCAACTATCTGAATGCACCAATCTTTGCTTGTGATTCAAAAGCACTGAAACTCCACAGTTTTTTTTTGCAAACTCCTACTGTTCCAACTGCCATTTTATTCCTACACTTTATCTGACTGCACCAGAACCTCCTCTCACCATGTATTCTGTCTGGATTATTGGACATAGCTACATCCACTGGGCTCAAAGGTATGCAGCTCTCAGAAATTTTCACAACCTTGATTTACCAAATGTGCACATCAAATGGATTGGCCAAAGAGGATTGAGATGTCATCAATTGATACCATTGGTGAAAACCTTTCACCATCTGCCACACCCTGACCTTATAATTTTGCACTGTGGTGGAAATGACCAAGGCACTTTGACTGGGGTAGGTCTGGAAATGGTTTTAAAGGACACCTTTGGGCAATTTATGACACTTTTTCCACAAACTGCCTTGGTATATTCCAATATATGCCAAAGACAGAAATGGAAGTGGTCCAACCAATTTTGTCCACAATTTGAGAAAGAACGGAAACATGTGAATAAATCTGTTTCTGCTTACATGAGAGACTATGGAATGGGTTCAATATAACGAATGCCATGTGTTCGTGCCTTAAAACCCCCTTTTTTTCTTTAAATAGATCACAATTATAAATCATAAGGTAATGGACTGATAACATGCATATGTAAAAGGCCTTTGAATCGTGAATAAAACGTACACGCTAGTGCACTGAATGCGTTATTTTTACCTGAACCGCATCTATTCGTAATATTATATATTGGCTACACCGTAAATATGCCTTTAAACGTTTACCATTATATTCTTGGGCCTCTGGCGTCATGACCTCATTGGGTCACATGTGCGCGTAGCTACGTACAATTTAGACCTGAACACGTTAAAAGAAGGACTCCGTGTCCACACACGGATGATATCATTTCCAACGGTCGGGAGATGCCAGCGGCTATAACCTGCCCGTCCGCGGCTCGACGTCTTTTGACTCTGTTACATCCTGATTAGAGGTAAGAAGCGCGATAGATAACTGACGATTCACTCTAGACAGCCATAAGCTGTTCGAAGTGTTCTTTGAATGAGCGTTTTTGACAAACAGAAAAGATGACTCTAGATTAATATGTTTTTTCCAGTAAACACCGGCGTAATTCCAAAATACAAAGGACAGACCGGATTAAAGAGTTGAAAGTACTTTACTCCATATCTGGGAACGTAAAGCCCTATTTCTACGTAAAGATTATGAGATAACACGTTACTAGAATACATATAAAAAAGTAAGTGAAAATAATATCCTAAGATATACTTACAACGTTGTAATTATCAAATATCTTATATAAGCTTTATTTAGCAACTTTGGTTCATATATTAACAGCTTTTGCACCGGATATCGTTGAAAGGAAAACAAACAGATTGACGAGTGGCGATCTACCACTATAGAACCTACCGGGGTGAGCCTTCTAGTCATCTAAAAATTTATGACTTCCTGCATGCTATAGAGCATGATTGGTAAAACAGCCCCTTTCTATTCCAAAGATAGCTCTAAAATGAATTTCGCGCAACTTCCTGCGTTGAGCTACTCTGGCTTCATTTGAGGCTTTTAAGAATTCCTAGAGTCTGGATGTAACAAGTAATATTGAGTTTGAATGTTAAGTTCCCCCTTTGTCGACCTTTACAAAATATAGTATATTCCTTATGGCTCTATTTAGAACCAATGGATTGTCAAACAGAGGGGCCTTAAACTTGTATATGGAAACCTTGAAATTATTGTTGTTTGTAATACGAATTTTCATTGATAATTGCAGACATAATTTGACACCCCTGTCTGACCATAAATGGAGTGTCCTCTATATAGATGTGAAGTAATCTGACCATATGAAGACTGATCTTTTTAATAGAAGTAAGTATAATATATATAAAATATGGAGACAGTACACTTTTTCGAGATAATTTAAGTATCAGCAATTGAGTGCCTTTTGCACTAATAAATCTTGGCCCTTCAGAATGTTAGTATAAAAAACTATCTAGCATTTCCACTGCTCTTTGTTTTTAGGTTCAACTAACAACTGCTCTAGAAGTCTATTATGAGATGAGACCTTCTTCTCTTTTAATTAACTGTTTATCAAAAAAGACAGCTAGGTAAAGTTAGGAAAATGTGAACAAATTGTATTTGTTTCTGGTTTTTAACATACGAATGTTATGCCGGCTGCATTTTTAGGTGATATATTGATGAAGGAGGGAATGTATATATGTCTTTTTTAATAGTTAAAATAAATGTGAAAGAATTGCTGGGAATAAAATGAATTGTTTGTAAAATATTCCTTTTCTTTTTTTATACATATGTTACAGTACAAACTTGTGGCTCCTGAAGAAGGCGTTTGTGGAAACGCCGAAACGCGCGTCGAACAGATTAAGTTTTGCCACCCATTGTGACACGGTTGATTTTAATTGTTGAAGTAGGGACAACTTTGGTTGTCACCAGCTGAGAATATGTGTAACTAGATTATTTGAGATAGGAATCTTTATGAAAAGTGTTTATGAACTGTGTCTTTTTGTCATTCTTAATTATTGTGATGTTATCCTTTTTTGTGCTATATGTATGTTTATTAGTTTCCCTCTTTAACCGTTTTTAAATTCTGCAAAAAAATAAAAAATTGAGCAAACAAAGTAGATATGTTTCTATTTTATTTTTGATTATATATAATGTTTATGAATTTTTGTGTTTTATGAATTTTTCCTAGCCAGCTGTCCTATTTGAATTTTCTGTTTATACAAAGAATGGGTTCAATATACAACAATAACTTGTGTTACAACATGCAAGATATCTACAGAGGAGATGGTGTGCACTTCTCAGATGAGGGGAATAGAATATTCCTCCTGAATTTAAGACTGTGCATCGGAACCTACTTGTAGGTACCTAAATCAGCCACAGAACCCAAAAGCTCTTTTCAGGGCTGCCCTACCTCTGATCACTCAAAACGATTACTTTACTCTAACTTTTTTCACTGTTTTTCACCAAAGTACGCTCCCTGGTACGCTCCCCGGTACGCGTACCGGGCGATCCCCCCGCAAAAATTAAAAACAAAAACATTTTCTTGGGCCTATATGGGCCTCCTAAGACCCCTCAGAAAACCTAGGGGGTCAGGGGGTGTCTACCGTGCCCCCTTTTACCCATTCCCAATGTTGTTTATCCTCCATCTTGTGTCTCAATTCTACCGAAACACAAAATGGAGGACTCCCGTAGCGCTGCCGGTACGCGTACAGGGGCGCGCACAGGTAAGCGCCCTTAAAAAATTTTGGAAGTCAATTTACTTAAAAACCACTGGAGAGACTTTCACCATATATAGAATAGGCCCTACTACATAGCAGTCCCTACCATTTTCCCACATTTGGTGGAATTCCATTGAGACATTTGGGCTGTAGCCTTGTCTAAATATCCTGAGGTAAATTACATGACTAAAACACATATGAAAGTGTTAGAATTTGCAACCAATGAAAATGTTACTTTCATTTTGTATTTTTAGGTGCTGACATTTCATTGGTTGTGGACATGAATATATATGAAAAATGAGAGGGAAACACGGCCATTTTGAGTACTACTACCTGAGGTACATTTATAAAGGATTTTCTCTGAAAACATCAACTCCTTTGTGAAAGGTAATTTGTTAATTTGTAAGGGGAACTTTGTTCTGCACTTTAAGTTAAATTGGAAAAACGTTTTCTGATAGTTTTTTACTGTCCCTTTGTTATAGTTATAGATTCAGATAGGCTTCTCTGTTGTAGTTATGGATTGATTTAGGCTTCTCTAGTATAATTATGAATTTACTTAGGCTTCTTTACATGCACTTTTTAATATTTCTACTTCCTGCCTGATAACATACACTGCGCAAAGATAACTTCACTGGTAAAAACTCAGAATTTCCTTGTCTGAACTTAAACCCAACAGTTCCCTAACTCTACTAATATAGTTATTTTTTATGCAATTTACAGCCAAAAAATGGAAGGTAAAGAGGAGACCAATACAATTTCTTTTGAAATTATGGATAACAACATTCTTAACGAAGACTTTGATTTCATGGATGAGTCTGGGGATCAAGAACTAATAAACTGTCTTGAAGCAATGGAATCATGCAATGAAATTGTGGAGGAGATTCCAGATAATCTGATGTTAGAAGTTTTAATAGAGTATGAAAAATCTCAACAATACATTTTTATTTAATAATTAAAAATTGTTTCAGACATTATTCATTTTTATATGTAATTCAAATGTAATTCTTGAAGTCATACCAAAAAGATTGTATTATAAAGTGAGACTTATACTATACTGTGCAATTTTTTGGAGTTACATAGTAAGTTTGCTCATAGTTACTTCCTTTCTCCCACTATATTATCTCCAAAGTGTATTTGACATCTGTTTTCATCTCCTGCCTCCTTTCTCTCACTGTCTGTCTCTAATGCACGATATCACTGCCAATTTTGTGTAGACTTAGAAGAGATTAAATGTAATACTGGAAAACATCATAAGGGAGCAGGATAGACTACCTATGATCCCCTAGACCGTCTCAGGGTGTGCTTAAAGGATCTGTTTCTGATTTCCTGACAGACTATGCTATGGATTCCATATACCACAATAACTTCTGTAACAACATGCAAATTATCTACAAAGGAGACGGTCTACATTGAATTTAAAACTCTGCATTGGTACCTACATGTTGGTACTTAAATCACCCACACAACACAACAACTCTATTGACAGCTACCCTACCTCTAAGCACTTTCAATTATTATTTTACTGTTTCACTGGGTTTTCCCCTTGGTACGCTCCCTGGTACGTTCCCCGGTGCGCGTACCGGGCGGAGCCCCAGCCGCAAGCCCCCCCCCCCCCCCCCCGCGAAAATCGAATTTTTTTTTTTTGCTCCGCGGGGACCTTTTATGGCCCCCCCATCAAACCTAGGGTTTCAGGAGGGGTCTACCCTGACCCCTTATGGTCATTTCCCCCTTTGTTTTTGCCACCTCTTGTGTCTCGATCCTACCGAGACACAAGATGGCGGCCGCTCCGGACTGTTTGGAATGTTGACAGACACCCGAGAGCCAATCAGCTTTCGGCGCGCGAACTCGCGTTACGCGCCGGGTGCGCTCCCCGGTGCGCGTACCGGGGCGCACTTATAGATATATAGATTTTTTTTAACCTAAATTACTCAAAATCCTCTGGAGCACATATCTTGAGACATAGCAAAAGCACATCGGGCTACCAGTCCCTACAATTTTGCCAAGTTTCGTGGGAATCCATTCAGCCGTTCGGGCTAAAAGTGAGTCCAACCGCCCTATAGAAATTAACATAGGAAAAACACGTTTTGGGACCACCCTTTTATCTCGGCCCCCGCTTAACGAATCCCCCCCAAATTTTCAGAGAAAGAGCGGAGCGGAGCTGGCCACCTAATTTGAGAAATTCGCGAAAATTCGTCCACTGGCGCCAAAGTTATTCCCAATAGAATCTTGCGGATTTCCTATGGAAACTAGGTCCTAACTATAACTACCTACTGGCGACCGCCAGTAGGTAATATATATATATATATATATCAAAAGAACACCTCCGCTTTACCAGGAGCCACCGGTCCTGCATGACGGGCTCTAGCCAGGAACGGAGATCCTGGAGAAACTGCGCTTTCAGCCACTCCAAAGAAAAGAGCCCCACAGTGTCTGATGATGCAGATGACTTTATTCGTCGCATCCTGTGCAACATGCTCATGTCCTTACGCGTTTCGACGTCACTGACGTCTTGATCACAGGTGAGCACAATTATTCAGACTCAGTGGTCACGTGCCTGCTCAACATACTTCAGGCCCCATAATGCATCGCCATAGTTATTAGGGACATGCCAAATATTACAGTCTTGCTTAATAGCGTTATTGCCAGCTTCCTGTCCCAGGTCGGTGCAATTAAAATTCACGTTGCTTAGTGCAAGAGTTGCCACAAGATGTTAAATTTTATGCTGCATCCGCACTGCTTCCAAGAAAGGCGTTGTCCTCTCATATCTCCCTTTCACCTACGCCTTTTGCCACATTGCTTCGGAAGTCCATTTGTGCTGGCAAACAGGCGAGGAGCGGTCCATGCCCCCTCATTAAACATCAAAAGAACACCTCCACTTTACCAGGGGCCACCGGTCCTACAGGGCAGGCTCTAGCCAGAAACGGAGATCCTGGAGAAACTGCGCTTTCAGCCACGCCAAAGAAAAGAGCCCCACAGTGTCTGATGATGCATTTATATATTTATATTTATATATTTATATATATATATATATATATATTTATATATATATATATTCACTGAAAAAACCATAGGTTATAGACCATATATAGTTAGGAATTAGCATTTAAAAAACCTTATTTTACTCACACAAAACCATTGAAATTCCATATATAGTTAGTTGCACTAACTATATATTGCGCACCCGCAATCCACTGCTGATGATGTCACATATTACATCATTCATGACATGGTCAGTGACATCACTGATGACATCACTGATGACATCTCAAATGACATCACTGATGACATCACTGATGACAACATCCAGTGACTATGTTTCTGTAAAGTTAAAATATGTCTTACATATTGAAGAATGAGTGGATGTATAAGTGTCTGGACGAAGGATTTAGTAGGTGCATGACTGAATGTATGAGTGAGTGATTAAATGTGTCTCACTGAGTGCATGGGTTAGTGACTAAACTGTCTTAATTTGTGCATCATTATGTCTGTTGTTCTGTAAACTGCTGCATGTGTTGATCAGTAGCTATATGAGTAACTATATGGGTTATTGATTGATTGCCCAAGTATTTGCATGGGAGACTGAGTGTGTGTGTGGCTGGCTGGGAGGTGTGTGACTCTGTACAGATCAATGTGTACTTGTATCAATGATTGTATAAGAGAGTAAGTATGTGTTAGTATATGGTTGAAAACGTAAGGTGCTCTATGTTTAACTGTATAGAGTAGAAAATGGAAGTGTGATTGATTCTTTACAGGACTGACTAGGTGTGTGAGTAACTCCATGGATGAGTGGCAGAGTGTGAGTGTCTGTATAGGTGTATGAGTGCATATGATTGTGTTGTAAACATGAGTGATTGTATGTATGAATGATTGTATGGGTGAATGAGTGAATGTGTGTGTAGACGTAGGAATCAGTGAGTACGTATGTAGTAACTAGTATTGGTGTGTCAATGGTTTCAAAAATTATACTCTGTTTTTAACACTGGGTGAAACAGAGGTTATATTAAAATGTGAGGAGATGCATTGTATTGTCACATGAATGATATCATCAGTGATGTGGTCATTGATGTCAAATGAGATGTCATCAGTGATGTCATCAGTGATGTCATTTGAGATGTCATCAGTGATGTCATCAGTGATGTCACTGACCATGTCATGAATGATGTAATATGTGACATCATCAGCAGTGGATTGCGGGTGCGCAATATATAGTTAGTGCAACTAACTATATATGGAATTTCAATGGTTTTGTGTGAGTAAAATAAGGTTTTTTAAATGCTAATTCCTAACTATATATGGTCTATAACCTATGGTTTTTTCAGTGAATTTTCAAGGTTTTGTAAATGCTAATTCCTAACTATATATGGTCTATAACCTATGTTTTTTTCAGTGAATTTCAATGTTTTTTTAATAGCAAATATCATAAGCTGTCGAATGTCAAGTACGTGGTAAGAATTTTTTTTTTCGTGTTTATGCACACTGATCTGCTTTGATTGCTGCCCCCCACCCCTCATTTCTATTAGGAGTACTCTCTCTTTGCAGATAGTGAAGGGTAGTTAACGCAGCCCTTTCCCCCTTTGTAATCCGTCGTGCCTGCTTCTCTCTCCATTTGATTGATTGTTCTCTTTGGTTCATTCTCTATTTACAAACAAGCACAGAGTCGCAATACTCTGTTTACTCTTTGCAGATAGCGAAAAATCGTGTAAAAAAACAAAAGGAATCGAGCAAAATCAGTAGGCCACTAATGGGATCTCTTTTGACCTCGCTAAAATAGAAACATTAGGAACAACCTGTTGAAAATAGCAATGCGTATGTATATAAGCGGCGTTCATTTGTGTTCACAGTACCCCTTGTTGATTGTTTCAATCGAGCATTGAATTGTTCGAAGTTAATTCTCTTAACGATCTTCTCTACCTGCAAACGAGGAAGAATAGGAATATTCTATCTCCCTTTGCAGATAGTGAAGGGTAGGTAACGCAAGCCTTTAACACGTCGTACCTATTTCATTCCTCATTGATTGATTGATTGTCCGAACATTGACTGTTTGGGAATTAGTTCTTTTTGGAGGTATTCCCTGTTTGCAAATAAACGTAGGAAAATCTTTGCAAGTAGTGAAAGGGTATGTAATGCGGACCTTTCTCCCCCGTTGTAATCTGTCATGCCTATCTACTCCCCACTGATTGATGCACCTTTTTCACCCGGACCATTTACTAGAGATACGTCATCTGGCCCGACCAGAGAGCACCCCTAGTGAAAAGGACATATGCAATAATAACGAAGTGATCACTGTATCCTGTTAACAGAAACTTTACCATGAAACAACCTGGAAAGAAAAAAATAGGAAAACGAAAATCAGTAGGCCACTGATGAACATGAACTTTTATTAAACAACGAACAAAGAAACGATAACATAACGTAATGATAAAACCTATTAATGTCCTAGAAACAAGAAAACGTTAAAATATGCCAGTGGTGAGAGACCAGAAAAACAGTAAGAGAAACCAAATCACCCCTCGCTGTCCCACCGCCTGCCACGCCAAAAAAATCGATAGACTAGGGAAAATGCAAGTCAGTAGAACATCCACCCCCACTCTGGAAACTTCCAAGGTGGGGCAGGGTTCCGGCTACGCCCAGCCGGGAGCAGCCCATATAAGGCAGGTCCTGCTGCCACGCCTCGGCCAGGAGATCCTAACGTAGGGTGTAGCCGGAGGAGAGGCCGAGACCAGCGGGACCCGGCCAGGGGATTGCCTTTACAACGCTGAACAGTTGCAGGGGGGGGGAATGTCTCCTCGACCCTCCCCTCTCTCTCCCAGTCCGGCCGCGGTGGCCCTTGAGAGTTGCAGGTAGTCCCGCCACATGCTCTTCCGGTCCGACCACCAACGGTCGGGGGGCCGAGGCCGACGGGATCCGGCTGCAGCCGATAAACCAAGAAACCCGTTCATGGGGCCAGAGCCAGGGGCGCCTGGCCGACATCCACCGGAAGCCCGGCCCGAAGACGGACGGGACACTTCTTTCTTTTATAATGGCTGCGACAACACTGGAGGGGGATGTCTTGCACATGCCTCCGACCCCCCCCTCGTCCTCATCGCCTGGTCCGGCCATAACAAATCTCAAGCGAGACGCCGTGGGGTGCACTGGGAGGGAGAGACGGTGCGAACAGGCCTCTCCCGCCTCCCCAGGTGGAGGCTTCCCAGCTGCACCCTCAGCGCTCCAGGCGGTGGCATCCTAACAACTACAGTGCTGCACAGTTTCGGAACGACCTAGATAACGGTTCTTCCACTGTGGCCATGCTGCAACGTCTCGCCCGGCAGGGTGGAGCCCGTCCGCTCATGTGACCCCGCGATCGCCGGTAGCTGCCGAACTCTCAAAATGGCGGTCGACCTGGCAAGAGCGGGCCCAACATAAAGAAATGGCCCGGTCACTGGTTGACTCCACCACCGTAGTCCTCCACGACCTTGAAGATTCTAGAGGAGCCACGGGAGTCTCCGACCCCCGATGGGGAATGACTGCCATGATCGCCCGTGGAGTGACGAAACTGTATCCGCGGGACGTCGGCGCTCCCATGCTGGCGCCAGCCTCACTTTGAATTACTACAATCCTGCAGACCTCACTTCCGGTGAAAGCACAGTGTGACCCGGTAGGAAAAATTATTGCACCCCCTCCCCTTTTTGACTGATAGTTCAAACCACCGATCCTTTCCTTTGCCCTTTTAACGGAACTTTGGACTGCCTCCCCCTCTTTTACATTTTCTAGAGAAAACAAAACATTAACCACTACATTAGCATAGCAGTTGACACCAGAACTGTTTTCAAATTGAAAACCAACAACATCTTCAACAGAATCCTTTTTGTTTCTGCTGTGACCCTGCTACAGCACAGGCATTGTCCCCAGCAGTAATTCTGCAATGCCGGTAAGAATAGCTGTGGTGCCTACTGGACTCACTCACCCCCGCGGCGCCCCACGCCGTTATTTGCTGGGCGGCAACTTACTAGACATCACTTTCGTGCCATCTAGATTTCAGCGCGTTCTGCTGCCTTGGAACTATTCGCACAACAGACTGCTACTGACGACCCACCCCCAGGCAACATCTTCTGAATTTTCATAATTTGAAAGAACTAGTAACATGTCCTCATCAGGAATTCAAAAGAAATTGCCACGGTCTCTTCGTTGTTTAAATGTTTTTACTGTTTTTGTTTTGTTGTATATATTTATATGTTATTAAAGTTTTATATTCCTACTACTTTGTTGGAGTGCTATATATTTTTAATGTGACACATAATTGTAAAAACTTTGATGTACAAAGAGTCATTCCTAGAATCTTCCGCTTCAGGCTCGGTCCCCTCACCAATCACAATACAGGATGGTTTTCAGATAGTAGGAACACGTGTGGTGTGACGGATCTCATCGGGTGTGGGCCTTGATCTACTATAACTCCTTTGAAGAGGGGTGAATCTTTACAGCTGGAGCCATAAACTACATCTGCAGGGCTAGCTGATAGCCTGGACAATCGGACACAGAGGAAGAGGAGTGTCAGAGGGTGCGGTAGTGAATAGGGCGAAAGGGAGGTGTCGGGCGGGCACAGAGTGTGATTCTCAGGGAAGAGCAGCGCAGATGGGGGAAGGTTTATTGCCCATGCATAAGACAGAGAGCGGTGGTGACCAGTGCCTGGGGGAGATGCTTACGAGGGTGAGGAGCCATGCTACGAATCGACAGCGTGCAGAGAGTGGGTCTGGTCAAGACATCTAAAATGGCTGCCGTGCACGACAAAAGTGTGGCATTTCAAAAAAGGCAAGATGGCGCAGACAATGTTTTTCAACACTTCCTCATTTCCTTCGAATCGAACGTTAACAGACGTTGGGGCATATTACCAAAGTTAAGCGATATTTATCGCTAACGATGCTTACCAACCAATTTTTTACCACTAAGCATCGTCAGAAATTATCGAAGATAAACCTTACTATTATCAAGGTTCATCGCAAATGCGATAATAAACGGCCGCAATGCATGAATATCGCTAAAAACTCAGCGATATTCATGCATTACCGAGCTAATACTCTTAGCCATGTTATCCACCTCCCATTGGATAACATGGCTAAGAACTGCTCAGGGCAGGTGTTACTTTTTGGAGATATTCGCGCTTAGCGCGAATATCTCCAAAAGTTGGTAATAGGAGATAGATATCTTGCATGTTGTAATGCAAGTTATTGTGGTATATGGAACTCATACCATAATCTCTCAGGAAAGCAGAAACTGATCCTTTTGGGACCGCCTAAAAAGGCCTAGGGGGTGAGGAGTACTCTACTTTGCCCCCTTTTCACGTTCCGAACTATTTTATTTTACTCTCTTCTGTAATTACACAAAATAGCAGCGATAAGATGCATCGGAGACACACAGTGAGAGAAAGGAGGCCGGAGATGAAGAAGACATGTCAAATACACATTGGAGATAATATAGTGGCAGAAGGGAAGTAAATATGAGTAAACTTACCATGTAACATAAAAATGTTGCACTCTATACTATAAGTCTCATTTTATACTACAATCACTTCGCTACAACCTCATAAATTAAAAATAAAAATGAATAATGTCTCAAACAATTTTTGATTTCTAAATATAAATTTATTCTTCAGAATTTTCTAAATTTGAAAGAACTAGTAACATGTCCTCATCAGCAATGTCCTCATTAAAAGTCTCCAATGATGATTCTTGTAACTCTATGGTCTCCAAACACTCGATAAATTCGCCATCAAGAGATTGATCAAAAAAATCATTCAAGTCATCTCCTCCTTCTGACAATATTTCATTATTGGTGCTGTCAATTTCAATCAATGTAGTGGAATCATTCAAGTCATCTCCTCGTGACAATATTTCATTATTGGTGCTCTCAATTTCAATCAATGTAGTGGAATCATTCAAGTCATCTCCTCCTTGTGACAATATTTCATTATTGGTGCTGTCCATTTCAATCAATCTAATGGAATCATACAAGCCATCTCCTCCTTGT
Organism: Lissotriton helveticus; assembly: GCF_964261635.1. NCBI lineage: Eukaryota > Metazoa > Chordata > Amphibia > Caudata > Salamandridae > Lissotriton > Lissotriton helveticus. The sequence continues at coordinate 366,837,757 of NC_136068.1, read as the reverse complement.
GACAATATTTCATTATTGGTGCTCTCAATTTCAATCAATGTAGTGGAATCATTCAAGTCATCTCCTTGTGACAATATTTCATTCTTGGTGCTGTCCATTTCAATCAATCTAATGGAATCATACAAGTCATGTCCTCCTTGTGACAATATTTCATTATTGGTGCTCTCAATTTCAATCAATGTGTTGGACAATTCAAAAGAAATTGCCACGGTCTCTTCATTGTGAGCCATTTTATTTTGAAATTGCTTGCTGTAAATTGCAGAAAAAAATAATCACTTTCATTTATCGTCTTTAGTAATACATAATATAAAACTAACTTTATCAAGTATTTAGTATAACAGAAGGACTGCAAATAAATAACAGAAAACATTTTTCAAATTATCTTCAAGTGTACAACATAGTTCCCCATACAAATTAACAACTCACCTTTTTAAAAGTAGCAGAAGTGTTAGTACTGTGTAAATCAAACACCAGAAATTCACCACCAAAAATTCCTCGCAAATGTACCTCAGACAGTAGTATCACAAAATGGCTGTGGTTTCCTCTCATTTGACATATATACATAACCAATTAACTTTCATCACACACAAATACAAAACCAAAGTAACATTTTAATTGGTTCTAAATTTCAACACTTTCAAATGTGTTTTCCTCATGCAATTTTCCATAGGACATTTACATACGTCTACAGCCTGAATGGCTGAACGGAATTACACCAAACTTGGCAAAATGGTACATCAAACCTAAGAGGTCAGGAAGGATCTACTATGCCCCCTTATGGTCATTTCCCCCTTCGCTTTGGCCTCCTCTTGTCTCTCAATCCTACCGAGGGACAAGATGGCGGCCGCTACGGACTGTTTGGAATGTTGACAGACGCCGGAGAACCAATCAGCTTCGCAAAGCTCCGTAACGCGAAAAGTACGCGAAGCGGAGCGCTGTTACAGATATATATCTTTTTTTCAACGTTAATTTCTCAAAATCCACTGGAGCACATATATTGAGACCTAGCAAAGGCACATCGGGCTACCAGTCCCTAATATTTTGCCAAGTTTCGTGCAAATCCATTCAGCCGTTCGATTATTATTATTTTGGTTTTTTTTTGCCCCGCGGGGCCCTTTTAAAACCTCCACATCAAACCTAGGGGGTCAGCGAGGATCTACTATGCCCCCTTATAGTTATTTCCCCCTTTGTTTTGACCTCCTCTTGTCTCTCGATCCTACCGAGAGACAAGATGGCGGCCGCTACGGACTGTTTGGAATGTTGACAGACGCCGGAGAACCAATCAGCTTCGCTTCACAAAGCTCCGTTGCGCGAAAAGTCCGCGAACCAGAGCGCTAACCGGTCCGCTGTTACAGATATATATCTTTTTTTAAACGTTAATTTCTCAAAATCCACTGGAGCACATATATTGAGACCTACAAAAGGCACATCGGGCTACCAGTCCCTACAATTTTGCCAAGTTTCGTGCAAATCCATTCAGCCGTTCGGGCTAAAAGTGAGGCCAACCGCCCTATGGAAAACTCAATGTTAAAAACACGTTTTGGGACCCCCCTTTTTTCTCGGCCCCCACTGGACGAACCCCCCCCAAATTTTCAAGGGCTGCTCAGAAACAAAATGTGCCATTTTCCTGAAAATGTCAGCCGATTCCGTCCACAAACGCCAAAGTTATTAGACGTAGAATTTTCAAAAAACCCATAGAGAAAAAATCCTAACTATATATACCTACTGGCGACCGCCAGTAGGTAATATATATATATATATATATATATATATATATATATATATATATATATATATATATATTACCTACTGGCGGTCGCCAGTAGGTATATATAGTTAGGATTTTTTCCCTATGGGATTTTTGAAAATTCTATGTCTAATAACTTTGGCGTTTGTGGACGGAATTGGCTGAAATTTTCTGGAAAATGGAACATTTTGTTTCTGAGCAGCCCCTGAAAATTTGGGGGGTGTTCGTCCAGGGGGGGCCGAGAAAAAAGGGGGGTCCCAAAACGTGTTTTTAACATTGAGTTTCCCATAGGGCGGTTGGCCTCACTTTTAGCCCGAACGGCTGAATGGATTTGCACGAAAATTGGCAAAATTGTAGGGACTGGTAGCCCGATGTGCCTTTTGTAGGTCTCAATATATGTGCTTCAGTGGATTTTGAGAAATTAACGTTTAAAAAAAGATATATATCTGTAACAGCGGACCGGGCAGCGCTCCAGTTCGCGTACTTTTCGCGTAACGGAACTTCGCGTAGCGAAGCTGATTGGCTCTCTGGTGTCTGTCAACATTCTAAACAGTCCGGAGCGGCCGCCATCTTGTCTCTCGGGAGGATTGAGAGACAAGAGGAGGCCAAAACAAAGGTGGAAATAACCATAAGGGGGCATAGTAGATCCTCCCTGATCCCCTAGGTTTAATGTGGAGGCTTTAAAAGGGCACTGCGGGGCAAAAAAAAAAAAAAAAATTTTTGTTTTTTTTCGTGGTTAGCGCCCGGTCCGCGAACCAGGAAGCGTTCTAGGCAGCGTACTATAATGAAAAATGAATGATAGATTTTTCAAATACTGTATGTTAATTGATTGTTGGTTTTGTTGATTATTTTTTAATTTTTTAATTTTTTAAGCAATTATTTATTATTGTGATTGTGTTTCAACATTTAATAACATTTCTAACATTTCACTAGTTTATGAATTACATATAAAAATGATTAAAGACTCAAATAATTTTTTAATATTACATATAATTTTATTTTTCGGATTGTTTTTCAAAATTTAATAGAATGTCTAACATTTGACTGTCAGATATGTCCTCTTGTTGAGTGAACATAACTTCCCACATTTGACCGTCATCATAATGAAGTAAATGATCCACAGATTCTACACATTGAACTAATTCATGGTCCCGTGATTCATCCATGAAATCTGAGTCATCATTGTCCTCAATATCTTTTTCTGTGTTGTTCTCCAGAACAATTTCGAAGGAAATATTCTGCTCTCCTTCCATTTTCTTGCTGTAATTTGCATAAAAAATAAATATATCAGTAGAGATAGGGCACTGTTGGGTTTAAGTTCAGACAGGTACTTGTGAGTTTATAACAGAGAAGTAATCTATGGGCACTGTATGGTTTCAGGCGTGAAGTAGTACTATTAAAAAATGCCTGTGAAGAAGCCTAAGTAAATTCATAATTATACCACAGAAACCTAAATCAATCCATAATTATAATAAAGAAGCCTTTCTCAATGTCTAACTCTTACAGAGGGATAGTATATAACTATCTGAAAATGTTTTCAATTTTATAAAATAATATCTCACCTTCTAAAAAGAAGTTTAAGTTGTGAGTGAAAATGATCTTGCAATGTAATTCAGGAAGTAGTAGTCAAAATGGCTGTGTTTCTCTCTCTTTCTTTATATATATTCAGGTACATAACCAATCAAATGTCAGGTAAAAAAAGTAGAAAATGAAAGTAACATTTTCATTGGTTGTCAATTCCAACACTTCAGATGTGTTTTGAGAAGTAATTTACCTCAGGGTATTTAGAGAGTTCTACAGGTTAAATGGTTAAATGGAATTCCAATCAAATTTGTGAAAATGGTAGGGATTGGTATGTAGTATGAGCTAATCTATATTTGGTGAAATTGTCTCCAGTGGATTTTCTGTGAACTACTTTCCCACCTTTTTTGATGGTGCGCTTCCCAGGGAGCGACCCGGTACGCGAACTGTTGAGCGCCCCGGTTCGCGAACTTTAAGCGTTACGGGAGTCCACCATTTTGTATTTCGGTCGAATTAAGATACAAGATGGAGGGTAAATAATGTTCAGAATGGGTAGAAGGGGGCACGGTAGAGTTATCTTGACCCCCTAGGTTTTGTGAGGGTGGCTGAGGAGGCTTATATGTGCGAAAAAATAACATTTTTTTTTTTAATTTCGTGAGGTTAGCTCCCGGTTCGCGTACCGGGTAGCGCCCCAGGGAGCGTACTTTGTTGAAAATTAGTGAAAAATGTTAGAGTAAAATAATAACTGTGAGTGATTAGATGTAGGGTAGCTCTGAGAAGAGCTTTTGGGTTTATGGTACATTTAGGTACTTATAAGTAGGTACCAATGCACATTTTTAAATTCAGAGTGAAAATTCTGTTGCCCTCATCTGAGAAGTGAACTCCATCTCCTCTGTAGATATCTTGCATGTAGTAACGCAAGTTATTGTTGTACAGGGAGCCCATTCCATGGTCTCTCATGTAAGCTGAAACAGATTTGTTTACATGCTTCCTCGACTTCTCAATTTGTGGACAAAATTGGTTTGACCACCTCCATTTCTGTCTTTGGCATATATTTGAATATACCAAGGCAGTCTGAGGAAAAAGTGCCATTAATTGCTCAAAGGTGTCCTTTAAAAGCATTTCCAGACCTACACCAGTCAAAGTGCCCAAGTCATTACCTCCACAGTGCACAATTAACAGGTCAGGTTTGGGCAAATGCATAAAGGTTTTCACCAATGGTATCAATTGGTGACATTTTAATCCTCTGTGGCCAAACCACTTAATTTCCACATCTTGTTAATTGAGGTTAGGTAAATTCCTGTTTTCAACGTACCTTTGAGCCCAGTGAATATAACTATGTCCAACAATCCAGACAGAAAACATGGTGAGAGAAGGTTCTCCTGCAGTCAGATGAAGTGTGGCAATGAAATGGCAGTTGAAAAAATGAGAGTGTAAAATGAAAAAAAACTGTGGAGTTTCTGTGTTCATGAAGCAGTAACAGTGATTGGTGGATTTTGATTGCTGAAAACAGAAAGTTAGGGTGCACGGATGTGTTCTTTGAAAGATGTATTTTGAGTGGTCAATAAAAAATCATTAAATGAAAGAATGCACTGGATATGCAGGTGCACTGAGAGTTCAGAGTTCAATTGCAACATTGTTGTGTGAACTTGCAAACAACAGAGGTCTTCCAAGAGGTGGTTGCCATGCAGATAAGGCAGAAAGGGCAGAGGGGGGATGGGTTTTCATTTGAAAAAAAGTGAGGGAAGACTTTTGATTGGGTGACATGAGAGATATGTGTGAAGAATTACAGCATTTCTGTGCTTTTGATAGCTGCAGACTCTGGCGTGCATACCTTTTGCTCTGCTGAAGACAAATTGGTGTGTTTCTGAGACTGTTTTCAAACTCAAAGTATTTGCTAAGGTGAGAAAATATTTCTTTAATTTAGATAGAGAATAGTGTGCTTTAAGGAGAAAATTATGAATTATGTGGCGCAAATTGCTTGTAAATATGCTCCCACCTGTGCATGGAAAATTTAGATTTTGAATGTTTGTGTTACATAGCCATGTTAAAAGTGACCCAACCATGCAGGAAAGGCAATCAAAAAACGCTTTTATGTGTCTTAAGGACATTTTAAGTAATTTTCCCATGTGCAGTGTTTTGAAATTATGAATTGAAAATCGTTTTTGAGGTAAAGGAATTGTTTTTAAATTTATGACAAGGACATAATGGTGTATGCTTCTTTATAAGGCTATTGACTGTCCCTGATGTTATTTTTCCCATTTTAATGTAAGACTTTTCTCTGTGGCGCAAATTGCTTGTACATATGCTCCCACCTGTGCATGGTAAATTTAAATTTTAAATGTTTGTGTTACATAGCCATGTTAAAAGTGACCCAACCATGCTGGAAAGGCAATCAAAAAACGCTTTCATGTGTCTTAATGACATTTTAAGTCATTTTCCCATGTGCAGTGTTTTGAAATTATGATTTGAAAATCGTTTTTGGGGTAAAGGAATTGTTTTTAAATTCATGACAAGGACATAATGGTGTATGCTTCTTTATAAGGCAATTGACTGTCCCTGATGTTATTTTTCTCATTTTAGTGTAAGACCTTTCTCTGTGGCGCAAATTGCTTGTAAATATGCTCCCACATGTGCATGGAAAATTTAGATTTTGAATGTTTGTGTTACATAGCCATGTTAAAAGTGACCCAACCACGCAGGAAAGGCAATCAAAAAACGCTTTTATGTGTCTTAAGGACATTTTAAGTAATTTTCCCATGTGTAGTGCTTTGAAATTATGATTTGAAAATCGTTTTTGAGGTAAAGGAATGTTGTTAAAATTTATGTGCGCCATATGCCCCCAAATTTCTTTTTCAGGGGTGCAGCAGGGTGTTATTGAGACACCCCTGCAGCTTTGGAAAAATTCCTGATTTGTGATGAGCACATTGTTAATCGCAAATTGCACCTTCATTTATATGAGCCTCCTAGCCCATGGAAATGAATGGGTAATTTGCAATTAGCAATTTTCTCATCGCAAATTTGGAATGGTAAAGAATCGCTATTTATTCCTTAAAATTCGCTTTTTTGGAAATGCAATATAGTTATATGATACATATGGCGGTTGATGTCTAACAAGATAAGAAGCTTAGGCATACATTTATGATGACTGGCGCAATGAAGTAGAAATCACTTACTTCATTGGTAGAGCTTTACATGTATTATCTCCTCTGTATTCTTCATCAAGCGTAACTTTAATCTGCAATCCTGAGTAGGCCTCACTTTAAACAAACCTCTGGATAGGCCACATCTTATTGTTATCCTGAATTAATCATTTAAAATGCTAGGGACAGATTTATGATAGGTGTATGCCTCTTTTGCGCCACTTAGAAAACATTGTCCATGGGGAAATGACTTAAAATGTCCTTAAGACACATGAATGTGTTTTTTTAAAACGTTTGCAATTTTTTTGGGTCACTTTTAACATGGCTATGTGACTCAAACAGTCAAAATCTAAATTCGCCATGCACAGGTGGGAGCATATTTACAAGGAATGTGCTCCATGGGGAAAGGTCTTATAATGTAATATGGGAAAAATGACATCAGAGACACTGAAATACCTTATAGAGAAGCATACACCATTATGTCCTTGTCATAAATTTGCAAACCATTACTTTTCCCCAAAAACGATTTTCAAATCATAATTTGAAAACACTGCACATGTGGAAATGACTTAAAATGTCCTTAATTCAAAATGTGCGATTCCTTAAATGCAATGTATCAAACAAAAAATATGTAAAAAATGATATTAAGGATTTGGAAACTACCACCAACTTCTAGTTTGTGGTAATTTGCGAATTCTTTTCAAAAAGCATTTTTTTCCAAAAAACAAAAGGTCACATATGACGCCCATACATGCCCTTAGGGCATGTAGGTGTGCCATATGCCCCCAAATTTCTTTTTCAGGGGTGCAGCAGGGTGTTCTTGAGATACCCCTGCACGCTTGAAAAAATTCCTATTTTGTGATGAGCTAATTGCTAATCACAAATTGCAACCTTCATTCCTATGAGCCTCCTAGCCCATGGAAATGAATGGGTAATTTGCAATTAGCAATTTGCTCATTGCAAATTAGGAATAGTAAAGAATTGCTATTTATTCCTTAAAATTTGCTATTTAGGAAATGCAAAATAGTTTGATGGTACATATGGTGGTTCATCTGTAACAAGATAAGAAGCTTAGGGATACATTTATGATGACTGGCGCAATAAAGTGGACATTACTTACTTCATTGGTAGGCCTTTACATGTATTATCTCCTCTGTATTCTTCATCAAGCGTAACTTTAATCTGCAATCCTGAGTAGGCCTCAACTTAAACAAACTTTTGGATAGGCCACACCTTATTGTCATCCTGGATTAATCATTTAAAATGGTAGGGACAGATTTATGATAGGTGTATGCCTCTTTTGTGCCACTGTGCATCACTTTTATGATGCAACGGCGGTGCTAATTTGCAATTAGCAATTTGCTCATTGCAAATTATGAATGGTAAAGAATTGCTATTTATTCCTTAAATTTTGCTATTTAGGAAATGCAAAATAGTTTAATGGTAGATATGGTGGTTGATCTGTAACAAGATAAGAAGCTTAGGGATACATTTATGATGACTGGCGCAATAAAGTGCACATTACTTACTTCATTGGTAGGCCTTTACATGTATTATCTCCTCTGTATTCTTCATCAAGCGTAACTTTAATCTGCAATCCTGAGTAGGCCTCACCTTAAACAAACCTCTGGATAGGCCACACTTTATCGTCATCCTGGATTAATCATTTAAAATGCTAGGGACAGATTTATGATAGGTGTATGCCTCTTTTGTGCCACTGTGCGTCACTTTTATGATGCAGCGGTGGTGCAAAAGATTTGCTATGAGGCGACAACATTACAAATTGATGCATTTAGGCAGATATGTCATGGTGTAAAAAAAACGTACCACATGAAACCGATGCAGCAGTGATGCAAAAGATGCACCATGTTGTAAGACAGGCCTCACTTGGGGCCATATGTATCAAGCTAATTAGCATTCGCAAAGATCAAAATTCTACGAATTTTGGCCTTTGCGAATGTTAATTAGACAAATGGTATGTATCAAACAAGTTTGATGCAAAATAAGGAGTAGCAAAATTTGCTATTCCTTATTTTGCAATTGCACTGAAGGATTTGCAAATTTTGTGACTACTTAAATGCAATGTATCAAACAAAAAATATGTAAAAAATGACATTAAGGATTTGGAAACTATTGTGGTAAATTGGTGGTAATTTGTGAATTCTTTTCAAAAAGCTTTTTTTAAAAAAAACAAAAGGTCCCATATGACGCCAACACATGCCCTTAGGGCATGTATGTGTGCCATATGCCCCCAAATTTCTTTTTCAGGGGTGCAGCAGGGTGTTCTTGAGACACCCCTGCACCCTTGGAAAAATTCCTAATTTGTGATGGGCAAATTGCTAATCGCAAATTAAACCTTCATTCCTATGAGCCTCCTAGCCCATGGAAATGAATGGGTAACTTGCAATTAGCAATTTGCTCATCGCAAATTAGGAATGGTAAAGAATCGCTATTTATTCCTTAAAATTCGCAATTTAGGAAATGCAAAATATTTTGATGATACATATGGCAGTTCATCTCTAACAAGATAAGAAGCTTAGGGATAGATTTATGATGACTGGTGCATCACCAGGGATGTGCCAGTCATCTTGCGCCGCTGTTCCGCCACCCATGGTGTGCTGCATTTACAATGCGGCGCAGCATGGGGCAAAAACGGCACAGATGCTTGACGCATATGTGCCGTTAAGGTGGCGCATTGCTGGAGTTGTATCGCAAGTGCGATGCAGCTCCAGCAAGGCTCAGGGGTGCACCATCTCCACAATGTTGCGTCAAGACCTATGCCTGCTTCAAGCAGGCGCAGGGTTTTGACACAGGTTTCTCCTATCTGATTGTAAATGCGGCACACCATGGGTGGCAGAGCAGTGGTGCACGTTAACTGGTGCATGCCTGGGGATGTGCCATTTAACATAAATCTGCCCCTTTACATTTAAGTATGTGCAGGGGACACAGAGTCGGTGAGGCTTATCCAAGGTTAAGAAGAGATGAGTCCTGTTCAGTGAAAAATTAGACATAGGCTTCACCTGCTCAGCATCGCTGGACATGGCTAAATAATAGCTGCAAAATGTTACTCTTGTTAAACAATTTTACTATTATAATCTGTGAGATTTGTCTCTTACTCTGCAACATCTCATTGTTGTTATCTTTCTTTAAAGATAAAGACAACCTCAACATGAGCGACAATCTGCAATCAGTTGATTTTGACCTCATCATTGAACTTGTAATTGAAACATCAGTGGATGTTGATCCATTGGATGATTTAAATCCTGAGGATGAAGAAGAGCGTGATGAGGATGCAGATTTGTCCGAATTATATGATATAGGATGGGAAGCTGACCTGCTTGAGCCTTTGGAAATATAAACATTTATTTTTAAAATTTATAATTAATAAAAAGTAAAAAGGTAAACCGTTTAATTTAAAAATAAAGACACCTTCAAAAGCAGGTTATGTGTAGTGTCTTCAATAAAATATTAAAATATGCTCATAAAATTAGATCAGATTCACATATAAAATAGCATAGGTAACATAAATATAAATGTCATTTCTTTTCTGGTATTTCTGTATTGTAAATTTGCCAACGACTAAAAAATCTTCTAATTAAAATGTCAAGTAGTGTGTTAAGTTTTTTATCACTGTTACTGATTTACTGTTTGGTAATAATGGTTAATAACATTATTTATTATATTTTTCCACAGATTCAACTGCAGATCATTTCAAGATTTCACCATGCCTACAATAGAAAGACAGAGAAAGGCTGCAAAACGTCAAAGACAGCAGGTGAAAAATAATACGCAGCAGTCCTCTAACAAAAAGATTTGTCAAGTCACGAAGAAAGCACCTGGTAAGAGCACAAAACACTTTATAAGAAATATGTGTAAAAAAAAAAATATTACTACAGAAAATGTTTCAGTCCATAAAACGAGAAGGAAATCAAATGGAAAAGAAAGGCCAATGAAAAATGTTACTGCTAGAGCAAGAGATAACTCTGTGCATGATAGTAGAAGGAAACAACAGTTTAGGGAGATTCGTAAACGAATGTTCCGGAACAGGATAATTGGCAATTTGTTAAAAAATATTAAGAAAGGTCAACATAAACTAGTTTTTTATAAGACAAAAAAAAAGTTGAGAAAGTTATTGATCAGGCATTTGAAATTAAACGTAAGTTATTTATTTTGATAATCAATAGAATTAGGAAGCTAAACAAGGCAATTTTTGATTTCAAAAGAAATAGTAGATGGAAGAGAATAGTTAATCGTAGTAATTTTTGTGAAGTTTTTTCTGGAGAATGGATGCATAGTTCAAGCTGTGAGGCATTTTTTAATGAGGAGAGTTATTTCCAGGATAATGATTTGGTGCATGCAGTTGACACCAGTGGTCGTGCTTATGAAGTGAAAGATGGTTGTCCAGTTGAAAAAGAAAAACTTGTGACAACAGAGGCAGAAGAGGTGTTAGGTAATGAGGTTTTAGGAAGACGTGCTAAGGGTCCTGTGTACACCTGGAAGTGTAGTAGTATTTGCAGTGTGCGACAGGATTCCATCAATTTGCTTTGTGATTTTGTTCGGTCATTTAATAAGAAAAGTTTGAAGCAGAAAATGATGTTGTTGCAAGAATTAGATCCTTGCAGAGTAAGAGAAGTGACAGGTTTGCATGGACATTCACTGGCTTGTCTTTCCAGGAGAGTATGCCAGAGTGTTTTTCATCATTTCAGGATGCTAGCAGTGCATCATAACAAAGTGAGGAAATTAGTTAGAATGTTGTATTATGCTAAGAGTCCAGCAATTATGCTTAAACAATTATGCGCTGCTCTTTTGCATGGTTCTGAAATAGATGTGAAGAATATATGTGAAGAAATTGAGTTTTGTTACTTTGGAGGTAAAGAGGAGAATGTTGAAATTGAGCAAGAAGAAGAGGGTAATGTGGAAGATAGTGTACAGGTTTCCAGTACAGATAATTTCCAGAGGGAAATTGCGACGTTTGAGGTGAAATCAAGTGAGAGGCCTAATTTCACTTGTGTGTGTTGTCGACGCACTTATTATAAGAATCAGACTAAGTTAGTGGATTTATATGCAAAAAGTGAAAGGGAAAATAATAGTGAATGGAAGGATTTTGCAACATACTTGATGGTAGAAAATTGTTTTGATTTGGGATTGGATCAACGTGTGTGTACTTATTGTTCTTGCAAATTAAATCAAAACCAGATGCCTGCTAGAGCAGTTCATAATAATCTGGAATTGGTTGAGATTCCTTCTGAATTGAAGGATTTAAATACTTATGAATCTATTTTGATTCAAAGTATCCATCCCTTTCAGGCTATTGTAAGAATGGAGCCAAAGACAGGGAAATTGCCTCCATCAGATTTACAGAGAGGATTAAAGGGAAGAGTTGTTTATTTGCCTCTAGATTTGAAGAAAAACATTAACACAATTGGAGTAGAAAAAGTGGAAGAGGAACCTCTGGTTATCTTAGTTAATGGGGTTCCGACAAAGAATAAGAAAATATGGCAAGATTTAGTAGATGTTAGGAAAGTTAAAAAGGCAACATTGTATTTGAAAAAAAATAATAAATACTATAAGAATGTATATGTTGCAGAAGAGGAAGTAAGTGAGGAAGAGGATAGCGATTTGTGTGCTGGTCAAATTGAGAAAGTAGAACCCTCTACTAGTGAAGAAATATATGAACATTATAGTGTTCATCCTTTGCATTCCAAGGAAGTCATGGGGAATGCTATTGAGTTGTTTCAAATGAAACAAGCCAAAGGGAGTCCCATTAGTGTTTGGGAGGAAAGTTTGGAAGCTCGGTGTTTCCCACAGCTTTTTCCAACAGGTCAGGGAGGAAGATATGATGAGCGACCTCATCAAATTCCTGCTTCTGAATACCGGACTTTGCGATTGTATGCAGGAGATGCTAGGTTTCGACAATGCATTCCTTATTTGTTTCATCTCCTGTTTGAAAGCGATCTGTCTGGACTGTCATATGCAGTGAACCACATCTTGAAAAGTGGTATACACATGCAAAACATCTCGGCAAGTGACTTTATGGATAAAGTCAATGTCCAAGACAGTATTTTGGATTCTCACCTGATTAATCTCATGGCGTGTCAGCGTGGTACTAATGAGTACTGGTACCATCGTCATGGTGATTTAAAATGTATGCTGAGGAACTTAGGTACTCCCACATGGTTCCTCACTCTGAGCTGTGCTGAGTATGGCTGGGAAGACTTACTTGAATTTCTACGAGAGGCAAATGCTAACGTAGATAACATCGAATTCAAGACACCTGGAGAACTGTGCTCTTTGGATCCAGTCAATGTATGTAGGTACTTCAATCATAGATTTGGAGCTATGATGTCTTTCATCATGAATAAGAAGAATCCACCTCTTGGAGAGGTGTTGGATTTCTTCTGGAGAAAGGAGTACCAAGCAAGAGGTGCTCCTCATATACATATGTTGCTGTGGATCAAGGATGCACCTAAATTTGGAACGGATCCAGAAGACTCAGTGATGAGTTTCATCCAACAGTATTCTACGTGTGCTGTTCCAAACGCAAAGGAGAAGAAAAGCCTAAGAGAAAAAGTTCTGCGTTTCCAAAGCCATCGATGTGGAAAGTACTGCCGTCGTAAATTCCGAAACAAAGACAAGTTCTACACTAAATGTCGTTTCGGCTTTCCACGACCGGTGATTTCTAAAGGAAGAGTAAACAGTTTGATGTCTTCGCTGCGACACAATGTCATGAAGAAATCACCTAAAAACACTTACAATTTGAAGAGGAACGAAGAGTCCAAGTACATCAACGACTACAACCCGGTGATTTTGTCCATGTGGAATGCTAACATGGATATACAGTTTGTGGCTGATAACTGTATGGCTGTGGCTCGGTATGTGATGTCTTACATCACCAAAAAAGAGAAGACAGAATTGAAGGATATGTGGGAGGACATTTCCCATGAAAAGAGCCTCAGCAAGAAGTTGTACAGTTTCAGTCTGAAGATGTTGTCGCATCGAGAAATCGGAGCGTACGAATGTTCTGACCGGTTGTCTTCAGCAAGTCTCTATGCCAAGTCCAGGAGTATCGTTTGGGCGAGTCTTGGTCTTGCAGCAACGCGTAATCGAGTTCTCAAACCTGTGCGGGAAATTGAATATTTGGCGGAAAAGGAGCCAAACAGTACCAACATTTTGAAGACAAACATGTTGGATACATATTATCCAAATCGAAGCAGTCACCTCGAGAATGTTTGTCTGTATGAGGTTCTGCAAAATTACATATTCAAGAGGAACATCAAAGAAGATACTGAGAAAGGAGTGTATGCTGTAATAGGAAGTGAGGGATGTCTGGTCAAGCAAAGAAAATGCCACTTGGTAAACCATTGAAAATTGAGTGGTGAATCTCCTGAAAAAAAGGAGTTTTTCTATTTAGCACTTTTGCAACTTTTCAAGCCTTGGCGTGCAGAAGAGGAACTGCTTGGAGATTTCCTCTGTTACGAAGACTCTTTCAATGCCGCCAAGGAGACCATAGAATGTCCTGCTTTTCCCAAATATGTAGAAATGTTGAATGCGGAAATTGAGCAGGAAGCAACGATTGCAGCCGAGATTGCCAGAGACAGTTCTCAGGACAGTCAGAGTTCTGCTTCATTGAGTCAGGATCCACTAGGAGGACCTGTTATTGAAAATGAAGCTGCCACTGCTATGAATGAAGTGGAAAGAGCCATGGCACATGCTCAGGAGGATGCGGTTAACTTAGAAGAGTTGGAAAGACAACTCAACGTTGAGCAGAGGAAAATATATGACGAAGTTACCATGCAAATTGATCATGGATTAAGTCATGACAAGAAAGAGTGCTCATGTACGTCGTTGAAGCCTGTCCGACTGTACGTGAGTGGAGAAGCGGGAACTGGAAAAAGTTTCCTCATTAAAGCAATTTCATGCTATTTGCAGGAAAGGACAGAGTCATCGCTGTCTTGTGTTGTCACCGCTCCAACTGGACTGGCAGCACATAATATTAAAGGGATTACTTTACATCGTTTACTGATGCTGCCAGTGGAGCATGACAACAAATTACAATATCACAAGCTATCTGGAGATGCTTGTTTTGAAGTTTCGAGAATCTTGAGGAAAATGAAACTTCTTATCATTGACGAAGTAAGCATGGTTTCCAATGTCATGCTTGCCTTTGTGCATTTGAGGATGCAAGAAGTTCTCAAAACAGAGTATGATGTGTTATTTGGTGGCAAACACATCATTGTTTTCGGAGATCTTCTGCAGCTGACACCAGTGAAAGGGCAACCTGTGTTCAAAATGCTCACGCATGAAGATACCAGGAAGTGCCTAGGCAGCATTGGCAACGTCAATATATGGTTAAACTTCAATTATGCTGAACTGCATGAAAATATGCGTCAGGCGAAGGATGAAGTTTACAAGAATATTCTACAAGATGTTAGAATTGGAAAAGTGACCGAGCATGGGAAAGAAGCTTTACATGCACGATTACTGTCAAATTTATATCCAGAACAAGATGTTGTGCCTGAGAATATTTTTCAGAAAATTACTGAGAAGAAATCTGGAATATGTTTGATGCCAACTCTTGCAGAATGTGCCAAATTTAACAACAAAATGTTGCATTTAGAAAAGCAAGAGATTGTGAAACTGGAAGCTATTGATAGAGTAGAGCATATGGGATCAACAATTATTTTGTCTGAGAATCTGAAAACAAAATTGGATTCATTAGAGAAGAGTATATCTAAAACTGCAGGTTTTGAAAAGACTCTGAATGTGTGCTTGAACTGCCGTATAATTTTAAGAAGGAATTTACATGTTGAAAGAGGTCTGGTAAATGGATCAATGGGTAATGTTGTTGATTTTGTGAAATACAGAAATAGAGATGGAATTGAATTTTTAAAAATTAAATTTGATGGCATTGAGGAAGTACAGCTAATTGCTCGTTGTTCTGCTAGATTTTTGCTTGTAAAAGACTTATATGTTCGCCGTAAGCAGTTTCCTGTTTGCTTGGCATATGCGGTGACAATTCATAAATCGCAAGGTTTAAGTGTAGACAGTGCATTGGTGAATATTGGCAGTTCTGTGTTCAAGGAGGGTATGGCATATGTGGCATTGTCACGAGTTAGAACTTTATCGGGATTGTACTTGATTGAGTGTGATGTCACAAACATTTGTGCGGATCTAGATTGTGTTAAGGAATACAATAGGTTAAGAAGAGAGTATGCGCCACATTTGCCTCAGTATCCTTTGTTTGAGAAACGTGTGGTAGGCCGGAAACGAAGAAATGAGAACAATATTGGGGAGGTTGTAGCAAAAAGACAAAAAGTCAATGAACCTAAAATTACAAGCAGAAACAAAAAGGATTCTGTTGAAGATGTTGTTGGTTTTCAGTTTGAAAACAGTTCTGGTGTCAACTGCTATGCTAATGTAGTGATTAATGTTTTGTTTTCTCTAAAATATGTAAAAGAAGAGATTGTGGTCAATTCTGATCAAAGATTTTGCAGTTTGTTAAATTCTGTGTTAGAGAAATGTACCACTGATAGAAGAAACATAGAAAGTGTGTCTGAAATTCGAAATCTGTTAGACAGATGTTCAGGCCAAACACAATTCTCTCAAAATATTCAGCAAGATTGTCAGGAGTTTTTAATGTATATGCTTGATGTATTACATGCTGAAGGTGTAGATGTAGATCAGCTGTTTGGGCTTTCTTATCAATGGCAGCATGACTGCGAGAACTGTATGGTATCAAGTACTACTAGTGTAGACTCAGAAAGATTTATATATTTAACTTTGCCAGACAGTAAATCAGTCTCCTTTAATAAGCTAGTAAAAGCAGCTGATCACAACATGGAGTGTAGCCAATGTAAATCTGAAATGATGTCCACATTATTTATACGAACATATGGCCAGTATGTCATTTTAATGTTCCAACGATGTAGGCCTGATGGAACAAAATTGACAACTTTAATTAAAAATTTTGTAGCTTCGCAGTTGTCAATATCAGGAAGGACTTTTGTAACTGCAGCAATTATATATCATGACGGCCCTTCAATAACATCAGGACATTACACAGCTTATTTAAAGTCTAGAAATGGCTGGTCATTCTGCAATGATTCTGTTTTAATTTTCAAAAAAAAATTGCCGTATGACCTTAAAAACTCTTACCTGGTGTTTTTAAAACCAAAATTTTAGGGAAATAATCTCGGGATGTGTTCTGTGGAATTTCAAGAAGTTCTAATGGCTCCTACACAATTTGGCCTTGAGGATAAGTGTAGTTCAGAGACATAACTTCTAACCATAGGACTGGACATTATGGAGTAATACGTGCACTTTGAATGAGTTCAGAAAAACTGTTTCTTTTTATAAACTAATTGAAGCAGCCAATCAAAACATGGAGTAGAGGGAATGTAAGTCTGCAATGCTGTCTACTGTTTTACATTGCTTTGTGATTAAAAGTGATGTAGAGAATTAAATAATTGTAGTAGTCATAGAGGTAGTGTAAGTCTGCTTGTATCAGTGTCATAGGAAAAGTAGAACATGACTGAGCAAGAAGGGGAAGATATTACTATTCCAGGATTGTGAAAATGATCTTCAACATTTTAATTCTGAAAGTTGCGGAAATGCCAAATGACGGGATTGGCTTACAAGAAATCCAAGAGTTATAAATTGCTCTGACCATATTTGGCCTTGTGGAAAATTGTGGTAGAGAGCAAGAAGTCATTTATTGCATGTAACGTGTTTTTAAAAACGATGGAGATTTTCTTTCAGAAAGTGGCGGGCTGAAAGTAATAACAGCACAAAAGAGTGTAAGCTGTTCATAGGACATCCTTGGATGTCATGGAAAGTAAGTTAACTTTAAGGAGTTCTGAATTTTGATTTCTGATGTTGTATGGGTTTTTTAAACACAATCATTTTGATTGTGTTTTTTTTTCCCCGCTGTTACATGATGAATACCTTCAAGTCACAGTTTTTAGTGAATTTTGATACATTCTGAGAACAGCAAAAATAAACCATTTAACATGTATAATTAATTCTGTACTGTTTGCATTTATGATGTATATGTAGAACTGTGTAGGAGGCATGGAGAAGGTGAGGCTTCTGTAAGTGTCAAAGTTGTTGCATGCAGTGCTGCACTTCTGCGTATTCTTTCATATGCTAGACTACATCTGCACAATGAGATACCTAAGCAAAGGAAACGCAAGTGATGTGATTGAGAAATGAGCAAAATAAATTGCACGTATTTCAATTACATCACCTGTGTTTCCTATCATTACGAATCACATTGTGCAGATCAAGTTTAGGTCTGTCCAGGGAAACATAGGAGGTTTCTACTTTGTTGAAGAGTGCAGTGGACATGACTCACTTCATTGGTAGACTTTCACAGATATTATCTCCTCTGTACACTTCAACAAGTGTAAATCTCATCTTGAACTCTGAGTAGGCCTCACCTCAAACAAACCTCTGGATAGGAGACATGTTATTGGCATCCTGAAGCGACACTTTTCTGAAACAAGAGCAATGCAAAAGATGCACCATGTTTTAAGATAGGCCTCACTTCATCTGTATCAAGATACTGTTAGTTTAAAATGTATATCTTTAGGACTGTGTAGGGGACCTGGAGAAGCAGAAGCTTCTGTCAGTGTCAAAGTTGTTGAAAAACTATTTGTCCTTCAATCTTTTCCCTTGTCTTTTGTAATTTTTAAATACATGTTTTAATATTTTTCAAATGTTGGTTCTCTCTTTCACAGATTGAAAGTATAAAAATAAAAAGTGAGTAATTTAACGGCAATTATAAGGTAAATAGTTGTACTCTTTTCGTTACATTTCTATCACATTCACCTACTATTAGTTCCACTGCTTCATTTCTTTAACCCTCACTTTCCTGCCTTTGCTACTTCCCTCATTCCTTTCTCTATTACTTACTTACTCTACTCCTTCCACTCTTTTTCTCAGTCCCTCTCTTCTCATAGTTCCTCAGTCTTGTTCACTCACTCCGTCTCTATTACTCTTAGTGTCTGTGAATTACTTACCCACCTTTTTTTTTGGACCGCTTCCCGGGAAGTGGCCCGGTTCGCAAACCAGCAGCGTTACGGGAGTCCACCATTTTGTGTTTCGGTCGAATCAAGATACAAGATGGAGGGCAAATAATGTTCAGAATGGGTAGAAGGGGGCACGGTAGATGTATCTTGACCCACTTGGTTTTCTGAGGGTGGCTGAGGAGGACCATAGTTCTTCACTCTTGTTTACTCTCTCTGTTTCTATTAATGTCATTGTTTCTGACTGATCCAAAAATTTTTTTTAAAAAAAGAACAGTAACTATAAGGGAAGGAAACAGACAGTTATGTTAAAAGAAAGACAGCTATAGGGAGTAAACTAAGGATACTGTTACCCGCAATCCACTGCTGATGATATTACTGACCATGTCATGAATGATGTAATATGTGACATCATCAGCAGTGGATTGTGGGTAACAGTATCTCTTGTTTACTCCCTAGAGCTGTCTTTCTTTTCACATAACTGTCTGTTTCCTTCCCTTATACTTACTGTTCTTTTTTTTTAAAAATAATTTTTTTGGTTAGCTTCCGGTTCGCGTACCGGGTAGCGCTCCGGGGAGCGAACTAAGAGAAATAGAGGTTGGCAGAGTTCCAAATATTCTACCAATTTTTTTATAACGGGGAGGTAGTTCTGAAAAGAACTTTTTTTTTATGTTTTTGTTGTTTTATATTTTTTTTAGTATTTTTTGAACATTTTTTTACTTTTTTTGTATTTTCTGAACGTTTTTATATTTTTTTTGGTTTTTTTTGGGGGGGGGGAAACAAAAACGATCCATTGGAAAGGGCTCAACAGGAGCAACAAAAAAAAAAGAATTTATTTTTTGGGGCATTTCGGACAAACATTAACATGATTCTGAATAGCTCGCATAATCAAAATGATGCTACTTTCCCTGTAGCAAATGAAATCGCCGCAGTGCACGCACACTTGCTTCACGTGCCCAAACAACATTTGAATGTTTGGGATCATCTCCCTCGCCTCTGGTCCCGACACCTCTGGAACAACCGATCTTCTTGCCATCGGAAGGGGATTTTGTTGCTCATCACGTAGCTGGGCAGCACTATAATTATTAGGATGCCACCTACTCATATGCCGATGCATAGTATAGTTGCCGTAACTGTATTTTTTTTCAGTTCCCCTTGACAGTCTATCACCGCATATACGGCAAAACACGTAGCGTGCATTTACTTTTTTTTGCCCCTCAGGAAATTTATAGAATTGCCAAATATAGTTCTCTTTTCGATTATACCTCCTGGGCTCCTCTGGCAAAAACCTTGGCTCTTCCTCCTCTTCCTCCTCTTCCTGTTCTTCCTCTTCTTGTGGTAAAATTACTTCAGCTGGTGGTCCTCTCTTCTTTGGATTTGGTGGAGGTGGTGGGTTAGAACCAGCTGAAGCCACTAATGAAGCCATGTCAGAATGCAAATAAAGGGTCTTTCTCTCACCAAGATGAAAGTCAGAGTGAGGAAAGAAGGAGGGGTTTTCATCATTTGGGAAAAGCAAAAGTTCTAAACCAATGAAAAGTGTTCATTTTAGATCACATGACCTAGTATTACATCATTAGGAAACCAAAAGTGAAATGAACCAATGAAAAGTGTTATTACCGAGTCACATGACCTGCTGTGTTTACGTTACGCGGTCGGCGCCGCGCCGCGGATCGCTTCCGGTTCGCGTACCGCTGCGCTTCCGGGTACGCTAACGTAGCACGTCATATGACGTATCACGCGAGAACGCGAAACGTCATGCTGACGCGACGCGACAGTTGCGCAAACGGAACGTTTACCGGTTCGCGGACCAGGTCGCGGCTCTGAATTGAGTTAACGGGAAGCTAACCGGTTCGCGTACCGGGAGCGAAACAATAAAAATAATTAAAAAAAAATTGTATTAAAAACATGTAAAAAATATTTTTCGATTTAAAGAAGAATACATTGCAAAGGTTTTGATATTTGCTATTAAAAAACCATTGAAATTCACTGAAAAAACCATAGGTTATAGACCATATATAGTTAGGAATTAGCATTTACAAAACCTTGAAAATTCACTGAAAAAACCATTCACTGGCGCCAAAACGTGGTCCGCTCCTTCCTCCCGCTAGGCACTCTGGGGGATGTAGTTTTTCCCCGCTGGACGGCGGCGGCGCTCGATGGCAGTGAGCGCCGCGGCTCCTTCCTGGCTCCTGGCTGTAAGCGGTCCCTTCTGCCAGCAACGCTGCACCCGATGAGTGCGCTGTGTCCCCAGTGATGTCATTTGAGATGTCATCAGTGATGTCATCAGTGATGTCATTTGAGATGTCATCAGTGATGTCATCAGTGATGTCATTTGAGATGTCATCAGTGATGTCATCAGTGATGTCACTGACCATGTCATGAATGATGTAATATGTGACATGATCAGCAGTGGATTGCGGGTGCGCGATATATAGTTAGTACAACTAACTATATATGGAATTTCAATGGTTTTGTGTGAGTAAAATAAGGTTTTGTAAATGCTAATCCCTAACTATATATGGTCTATAACCTATGGTTTTTTCAGTGAATATATATATATATATATATATATATATATATATATATATATATATATATATATATATATGAAACAATCCCAATTTTCTCTCGCCTGGAGCCCAGTCACGGATACCTTTGGCGCAGAAATGAAGAGGAGACCCAAGTGCAGGTGAGCAGTTTTATTAAGTCGTGGGGAAGGCGCACCTCAGCATAACGTTTCGGCCTTCACAGAGGCCTTGGTCACATGACGCATGCAAAAGGGGAAGCAGTATTTAAAGTGCTAGTGCAAGTGATCTTTGTTGTGTCATTGGTTAGACCTCACCACATGATATTATCAACAAATGATAGACATGGAAGACAGCTTTAGGCAAAAATGCCACTCATTCCGGGATAATCCCCTAACTATAAATAAGCAATGTGCAAATTAGCTATGTGCAAAGCTAGGCATGGAAGTCGAATTTAGGCAGAAAATGCCACTCATTCCGGGATAATCCCTTGAATAAAAATAGGCAATGTGCAAATTAGCTATGTGCAAAATACAATCAGTGATGGACTAGTGCAAATCATAATATTTACACAATTTTCAATTCAGAGTACATCAACAAATATATATACACTACTAATTAATATATTTACACCTCTCTAAGATGGCCATGTAACCACAGGTTATAAATAACGTTGGGTTATGATTGCTTAAATGCATTCCAAAAGCCCCAGTAGTAACAGTCATTTAAAAAAGATTTATCTATTATACAGCTTGCACATCTAAAAAAAGAGTCATTTCTGTCTATGTCGTTGAAGTCGACTGGGGAGGAGATAGAATTTGCTTAATTAGATACATTATCGCAGCCTCCCCTACCTTATAACCAAGATCTACAGAACATTACAACAAACACTAGCAAACAGTGATTAAAAACCGTGATATGTGCACAAATATACTTTGTTCTCTCTTTTTTTCTTTTTTTCTCTTTTGTTTTCCCTTTTGGAAACCATTTTCAATGAAACTTTGTTTTCCTCTTATCAGTGGTATAATTCTTAAAGATTAAATTCATTTTCCCTGAATGCTATACACTCTTATAGCCCAAGCCTGGGCTATGATAAAGTGTATGGTCAATAGGCATAATGGACATACTCAGGACCTGGATTACATAGAACGCTGTTTTTAACTGGCAACACTAATTTTTACAGACTACCTTGATCCCAAACATACCGAGACCCCACAATATCCAGGATCAATACCCAAACCCAAGGGAGTGGTGAAGTCAAAATCATATAGCGTTTAGAGACAGGTATAGAAATCTTCCGTGGAGTTGAATCCTCCTGGAGCTCTGCTGTCCATTTCCAGTATGTACCTAGTCTCCAATCTTCTTCGTGCACCCTCTCTATTCCCTCCTCTTCTCAGTGGGCCCACATCATCAATGGCATAATACCTCAACAGGGCGCTGTCATTATTATGGCACTCCTTGAAGTGGCGCGCAACAGGATATGCCGGGTCATTAGTGTTGATGGCCCTTATGTGCTGGAGTATCCTTTTGTGCGCCTGTAGCTTGGTGCTACCTACATAACGCAGGGCACATGGACACTCCAGCACATATACCACAAATTCACTTTTACAGGTCAACTGTTTCTTGATCTTCCGGGCAACAGTGGAAAATGCGACCGCAAACTCTGTCTTGTTAAGCCCGTGTTGACAGGCTTTACAGGTGGAGCACTTCCTAAAGCCCTTACTTTTGTCCAGCCAATTGCTGCGTGACACAATTTCTGGACTAGATTTAACGAGGGCATCCTGCATTGAATATGCCTTTCTAGAGGTGAAAATAGGTTTAGTTGGAAGTTTCTCACCTATAATTGGGTCGCACTTAATAAGATCCCAATGCTTTGTGATGATTCTCCTAAGCGCTCCATGTTGCCTGTTATAAGGCCAGATCAGCCTGGCCGGTTGATCTTGGGAGGTGTCTGGTCCAGAAGTGTCTTTGCGTTGGAGGGACTCACTACGTGATAAGGCATTCGCTTTGGCAATTGCCTTGTCAATTTGAATAGCTTGGTACCCCCTAGCCAGAAATCTAATTTTACTGGCCTCCTGTGCCTGGAGGCATTGGGCATTCGTACTACTCAATCGTCTAATGCGCAACATCTCCCCATAGGGGATGCTGCGTATGAGATGGGAAGGATGGTGGCTACTGGCATGGAGTACCGTGTTGCCTGATGTGGGCTTCCTGTATAGCCTAGTTTCCAGTTTGTCCTGGTCATTCAAAATTGTCATATCCAAAAAATGCACCTGTACTTGACTAATCTCTGAGGTGAATGAAAGATTATAGTCATTGCCGTTCAAAGTCTCAATAAAATTCTCGGCTTCAAGACGTGTGCCCCTCCAAATAAGGAACACATCGTCTATAAAACGATACCAGCGCACCACAGAACTCATTGTTATGGCAGCATGTTCGCCAAAGAGGACCTGTCTCTCCCAGTAGCCCATATGCAAACAGGCATAGCTGGGAGAGAAACAGGCCCCCATGGCAACACCCCTAACCTGCTGGTAGTATCTGTTGTTGAACATGAAAAATTTGTGATGTAAACAGAATGAAATCATAGATAATAACATGCGATTATGCTCAACCATCATGATCTGTCTCTGACCCAGATAGAATTCGATGGCCCGTAGACCATCTTTGTGGTTTATGCTCGTATATAAAGATGTTACATCTAACGTGATCAAAAACCATTCAGGATCCCATTCTACGTCTTCAATTTTACGCAAAAAGTCAGTGGAATCCTGAACAAATGATGGTAACCGTTGTACATGTTCTTGGAGGAATGAATCCACATAAATGGTTGTCTTTTCCAACAATCCCCCGCATGCTGCAATGATCGGTCTCCCCGGGGGATTGTCTGGATTCTTATGTACCTTCGGGATCAGATACATCACTGGCATAATCGGATTGTCATTTTTCAAATATTTTAGCTCATCAAGACTAATAAGGCCATAGGACCTCCATCCCATTAATAACGTGTAGAAGTCTCCCTGGGCTTTCCTGACCAGGCTGATGTCACTATGTCTATAACAGTCTGAATTGTTAAGTTGTGAGAGGGCTTCCTTCAAATATAGTTGTCGTGGCCACAATACTATATTGCCCCACTTATCGGACTGTCTCACAATAATATTTTGATTTTCCTGGATTTTCTTGATGAGTTTTGAATATTGATCATTCTGTGCATATTTTCTCTTTTTATTGCCAAGCATTTTAGCGTACAGCACCTTGATTTCCTTAGAAGTTGTATCATGAAAAATGTCAATGTTGTCATATAACATGACAGGAGTATATGTTGAGCGCAGTTTGAACGATGAAAAGCCCCCTATATTCCCAACAGTCTGTTCCAATGCGGCCTGGGACATTGATTGTTCTACTCTAAGAGTTTCCATGTCCTGCAGACATGGGGCATCACAAGCCTGGAGCCCCTGATTGCCTGCATCCGTCTGCGCAGGTATTTTACGTGCTTTGCTCCCTGCAAAATGTTTCTGCAACTTTAATTTCCGGATGAATTTATATAAATCTATCCTAATGTCTGCATAATTAAAGTCACTGGGAGGACAAAACGTAAGACCCATGGATAGGATACGTAGTTCAGACTGAGTAAACACAGTGTCCGTGAGATTGATAACGGAAAGGGCAGTACCTGTAGTCACCAATGACTCGCTCACTTCCTGTTCCATTTCCTGACATTTCTCTTCTTTTTTTGCTGATTTGTGTCTTGCGTTTGATTTGCGACGTTGGTAGCGCTTTGCGTTGCGGATTTTGTTCCTACTGATGTTTGATTTCTCGGACGCAGAGTTTCGCGTCTGTCTTTCCGTAGACACTCGAGCTCCTCCGCCAGTGTGAGCCTGGTAAACCCCAATTGAGAAGTGGTCTGAGAGGTGTTAGAATCAGAGTCGCTATTAACACTGGAGCTGAGGTTAGATTCCGAAGTGTCATCTTGCACCATTGCCTCTGTTCCTGATCCAACGGTAGAGCGGCCAACAACGGATGCTGGTTTAGATCTTCTATTAGCTTTAATAGCTTTGTATTTTTTAGCAAATGTAAAAATTCGCTGCTCAGCATAATCCGCTTTGTCTCTTTGAAACTTATAGGCTTTTCTCTTCCCAATTGTATCCTCTTCCTTCTGAATCCTTGCCATCATGTCACCTCGCAATTTGGTGCATTCAGTACTTAGCTCACCGCATGTTGTTTCAATCTCCATGTTAAGTTGCTCTATTTGCGCCTGTGCTTTCCGGCGATCACTCTCAGCATAGCGCACCAATAATTGTACCAGACCACGAGCGTGCTCGAGATTCCACTCCGCCCACTCCCTGAGCATTTCTGGGTCAGGATCCTCATAGCTGGGGGCCAGCATCACTCGTAACCCCCTCGGAATCCTGTTAACCTCCAAAAATCGGCTTAGGGAGCGGTGTTCCCACCATTTTGATAGTTCGCGCCGCATCAACTTTTCCAGCTTTTTAAACTTTTCTCGGGCGCTGACCATTTCACTTACAGGCGCTTCCGATACTGCTGCCAAACCAGATGTCCCCCCGGCCGGGGAGTCATCAAATGCATTCAGGGCTATTAGTTCCCTTGCTTTTATTGCGTCTGCCGACATGTTGCCTTCCTTTTGGTTGCCTCACGCTAAATGCGCGCCCACAGTCAAAGAACGGTCCTAAACAAATGCACGCCGTAAAATGACTAGGCACAGACTCTCCTTACCGGCGCTGTCTGGAAATCCGACTTCTGAACCGTGGCCCGACTCAGGGTAATCCCGGAGAGAACAAATCACCTCCGTGACCCTCGTCAGGTCCCTTTTTCTGTCGGCGTCTTCAGTGTCCGGGGGCTGGAGCAGCTTCTCCTCGACCGGAGATAACAAACGACTTCCGGGTTACCAGAGGTCTCGGCTTCCTGTTGCTCCGCCACTTGCAAGAAGAGGGGTCATCCACAATAACCAGCGAAGCGCACTGCCAGTCAATAGAGATGAAACAATCCCAATTTTCTCTCGCCTGGAGCCCAGTCACGGATACCTTTGGCACAGAAATGAAGAGGAGACCCAAGTGCAGGTGAGCAGTTTGATTAAGCCGTGGGGAAGGCGCACCTCAGCATAACGTTTCGGCCTTCACAGAGGCCTTGGTCACATGACCCATGCTAAAGGGGAAGCAGTATTTAAAGTGCTAGTGCAAGTTAGACCTCACCACATGATATTATCAACAAATGATAGACATGGAAGACAGCTTTAGGCAAAAATGCCACTCATTCCGGGATAATCCCCTAACTATAAATAAGCAATGTGCAAATTAGCTATGTGCAAAGCTAGGCATGGAAGTCGAATTTAGGCAGAAAATGCCACTCATATATATATATATATATATCGACAGCCAG